>NC_071326.1:70793529-72077696 GCF_943734725.1 Anopheles marshallii | reverse complement strand
CCAGCTCGAACGAAACCATGTGGTTTCATTTGCATAATTTAATTACTATTCATTATTTAATCATGCGCCGTTCCGTTTCGTTCCGTTCCGTTCGATGTGTAACTATTTTTCGTTGCTTTCCTTTTTTTGTGTGTGTGTATGTCTCTCTGATATGGTTATCGAACTACCTGTATTTGGGTGGTTCGCATTTAGTTTGTGGTATTTATTTTTCATTTTGAGTCCCCTCGGTGTATGTGGCTCGTTTTTCTTGCTTTCTACCTCGTTTGGTTGTAATTGCGTTCTGACCCTTCTACAGGGACGGTTAATTAATTAAGCCCACCAGTCGGTAGAGGACGGTAGTGGAAGCGGCGTTGCATATTTTAATAAATGCACGCGTAAAAGGAAAGCTCTCGATGGTGTTTTAATTCAATCGCAACCCTTTCCGCTATCGAACGGTGTTCCGAGTGAACGCACCGCACTCATTGAACGGTTACAGCTGATCAAATGCAGCGTGCGCCCGATGGCAACATGGGGACGGGATCTATACGATTAACCGATACACCCGCGGAGGGTGATTGTAACGATGTTTTATCGCTGGGCTCACCTAATTAGCTAATCAACTGCTCTGGCACTGCCGCCTTGTTGTAATCACTGTCGTTGGCATTTGTTCTGTTTTTTTTTCTCTTCCATTTCATCATTTTTGTTTTTGGCTCCATCGCGTCACAACACACCCACCCATCCGGTCCACCGGTGGTCAGATCTTCGAGCTGACGGGCGTCCCGTTCGACAATCGGCTCATAAATGTACCGACCGTCTCGAGCGTCTCGATCGAACCGTCCTCCACTAGCACGAAGTCCGCCAAAGACAAGGTAACGCACCTGCCGCAACAAACGTCAGTTCCGCTCATCCGCTATCCGCGGAACAGGGGGCGATTGATGCTGTCCAAGTATCGCTAGCACCGTCTCTAGCATACCATTACGAGCGCTCCAAACAAAAGCAAACAAATCCAACCTCTCGAATACCTGTACGGTCGATGCCTATTAAAAAACCAGCACACTGCCAAGATATATCCTGCCAAACAAAACAAGGAGGTCCTTCCCTCCAGCGCCCGAGGACGCTCTGCCCATCTCCTCGGCGTTTTGATTGCATCCCGCCCACAGGTTCACGTTTTGCTCTCTTTGCTCATTCTACACCATATCTGCTGCGCGCGTGTTGTAACATGTGTCCGTGTCGTTATTGTCTGTCCGTAATGTTTGCCAACCGTTTCATCGTCGCTCATTTTTCGAGTATCCATCCTGTGGAACGATATCAGGCACTCATTCTAATCAACATTGTACTTGACCATGGTGTACCTTCGAGTGTAACTTCTTCAATAGCTAGCTAGACATCTTCCAAAACTTCCATCCCTCGTTCATCTCGTTGCAATTTGCAGAAGGGTGTGCCTTAGGTGCAATAGTCTTAATGAAGACTATCGTGTGAAGTTGTGCAGCCGTTCTTGACTCGTTGCAGTCGATAAGTGTGATTGGTTACCACGAACACATACACTGAATCTCACTCGTCCTCATCGATCTCCCAAGTTGCTCTCCTTGTAGAAACCCTGTTGTGTTGATCCTGCTGTAACGGAACTGGTTTTTTTGTTGCACCTTGGTATGTTCGCTTGTGTTTGTCCGCATAAAAAAACAGTATGAAAAAGCAAACTAATACAAGACATCCACCTATAATGAGTGTAAGAAAGGAAAACTATTCAGCACAACATGTTGTGGAAATGGATACCACCTCAACTAAATGCCACTTAGTGACACAGAACTAATTTTGGGCTGTTGTTTAGCTGAGTAGAAGCTATTGCCTCAGTGGTTTGGTAGAATGGGCACTGCATCAGCTGGCCTGCGGTTTGCGTTGGCGGGCGAAATAGCGTAGAACAATCGTGCCAATGGGTTTAAGTTGTACAACTTCAACTTTCCAGCGTGGGGGGGGCAATGGAAATGTGTTGTGCGTGGTGTGATTATTATTTTCGACTTTCGAGCACTCTAAACTCTGACCTACAGCGCATGAGTACACCGTTTGCTGCAAAGTAGTTAAACAAGTATTTAATTTTAATTATATGCCTTTCTTCTTTTCCTCTCTCTTCACCACACCTCCTCCTCGTTTTAAAACACACCCCTCTCCTCGGCACCTCCTCACGATGGGTTTTTTAACGAATGGTGTTCCTGCTCGTGGTTTGGCGCTTATGCACTTTCCAACCAACTCCGAACCTTCGCGTCCGACTGCACTCCAACTCCCTGGCACCGGATTCTATCGCTGGCTATAATAACACCCACTCGTACATAAACAAACAAACACACATGAAACAATGTTTTTGCAACAACGCAAACACCAACTGCACTGCAACTGCCAACTGATGGTTTGATAATGAAACTTTGGTCGGCAATGTGTCACGCACACATCCCCGGTTTCGGTTTTGGGATTTTTGTTTTTGTAAACTTGACAACTTGGCAACTCTCAACACCAACTTTTCGCCCGGGATCATCTCAACGAATGTCGGTTGGATTTGGAATTTCGGGTGGGGAAAAAATGTCTCCCGAATTGATGCACAGTACGCGTTGCGATTACCCCAGCAAGTGCCCTTTAAGACGAAGTAATGCGTGGCAGCTGTACGCGAAGCACGCTTCCAACATTCCCAGGCAACATCAGTTCGGGCCGAATCGAATGCCGAATAATCCGTCCGTGAGAGGAAGAATAGCTGGGTGATGGTAAAAAGCAACACAACTATTGCACAATGGAGTCGACCGAAGAGACACTTCAAGCAAGTGATCTGAATGACGCACAACTGATCGGAAAGTGCGATGAAAGCACAGGTCCTTCAATTACGATCCATTTACGAGGCTCGGCTCGCCGAACATTGCTGCAAAACGGCAATGAATTTCCCCATCGGAAGACGTACCACGGCAGTTGCACCTTTGCGCGGAACAAGAATACAAATTTCGTGGAAACGCTAATCACTACCGCCGTGGGCCCTGTGTCCTCCGCACGAACACTGGCAGACAGCAAATCTACAGGTGGAAAATGCAGGTACACTTCAGTGAAACCCGCCGTGTAACGGAAATGGCAATGCTCGGGGCGAAAGTTAACGTAAGCCGATTTGACGGTTGTTTTCGATCGTTGTTTTTTTTGGCGTGTGTGACTTGGTTTGGTTCATTCGCTTGCATGTGCACTTGCACCGGGTTCGAATCGATTGGTGCCTAACTTTGTTTGTGCAGTGCCGTACGGTGGGAACCCGTGCGAAACTGGAACCCCTCCCGTTGCGCTATAAATAATACACATGTGCAAGGAAAAGCGCAAGGATCCGAAGGGGCTGTGGGCGCATGTTTCGCGGGAACCTGTTTGAATGCTTTCGCGGAAACGAAACGAACTTAATCGCATGACAAAACAATTCGCGGCGGCATGCACGTTGGTGGGGAATTGACGCAGGTTGACGTTCGGTCAGACGCGAACAGACAGCTGGCGAACGTCTCCGTCCCGGAAGTGCAGTAAACGTGACGCTTACTAATAAGATTGTTATAACCCACTTAAGGTGCTGCAGTTGCTTACAATTACCGATCGCTGTAGGAATGCAAGTAGAAACGGTAAACTATTGCAACCGAGCAACACACCATAGACTGAGAACAAATGGCCTAATATAAGCTTATAAGGGAAAGAAATGGTTATTTCGAACAGCAATGAACAATAGTGTTAGAGTGACGCGAAGCGTTACATACTTGTCCTATTTACTAAAACATAATTTAAAAAATATATACTATAGAAAAAGGTCAAAAATTGTTGTTAAAAATAGTTCAGGTAAAGTTGCTAATCAATACATATCATGCTTCAACAAAACATATCATATTTATTTGTACAGTCCGGCTCAAAATTATAGGATTATTCAGATATGTTATTTATAGAATTTTTGTATTGCAAGATTTATATCACTTAAAAATAATGCAAACAATTAGTTAAATTAAGGCATCTGTCTTAGATAGTTTTTTAATGGGATACGTTAATGCAAGACCTTTAATATCATTGGCGGTAATAAATGTTAAACGACCATGGTTTGTTTAGAAAAAAAGGCAGATTTGTCCTATTTGGAAATTAAAAACTTAATAACGTTTCCTTTGTGAACTAAATTTTATGAAGTTATATTAATCTATCAGTAAAAAACTTTAATAGAGAAATCGGGATAGTTCTATTATTTTGGCAGGGACTGTAAAGAAATATCTAATAATGTGAATATTTATATTATATACACACTAGTATATTCAGGCAGGGACTCTCTTAATAAAAACAAAGAGCTCTTTATAATATATTCTTGTGCAAAGCAAGAGTTGAGACAACGATATAGGCATACCAGACTATGTCATAGGTACTATATAATTTCTCGTTAGGATTCTAACACCAGAGTGGGGAGTATATTATAACACAAGTTTTTATTAAAGGCACGGTATCGGAAAGGCACAATCGACAATGTGGTACGACGTAATGTTTTAGGACACAGGTAACCAACAATTCGAACTTTGTAGTACATTGAATACATAGAAATTGCGTTACAATCACCTCCGACACAGTTGGTTCGTTTTAGTATTGAAAAAACCTTCCCTAGAACTAGCAACATTCCTAACTTTAAAGCAGCACTTAAGAGTTAAGAGTGATTCGCGACCCAAATGGACAGTGGTTACCCGATGAGACGAGTCTTACGTATGGTTCAGGAGCCTTTTCCGGAATGCCTGGCCTCGCGCATTGGAACACAGGCATGCTGCAAACAATTGATGTCCTTGTTGTTGTTACGCTGTTTATATGATGTTTTTTTTCTGTTGCTACTAATAAACCACCCACGTGTGCATTCTCGTGCCCAGCCGACCCTCATCGCGATCACAGTGGTACGCTTCATGGCTTGTCGTGATCACCGAATTCGTGCCATCGGCATCATTTGCTAGCTTCATTCGTCTCATCACATCACAGCTGAATGGTTGCAAGGGTACTGTCTATCTTGAAAATAATGCCCAATTGCTAGGTCTTTACTGCGCAAGTAAAAATCACCTCGTATGGCACATTCGTTACATATCTTCATGTGGTCCCTGTTCCCCTGGAAACGTAGGACAATCGGCAGGATAACACTGTTTTCGATACTAACCTCGATCCTCTTCCACCCCTCGATACACCCGTCCGTTGCTGCGGCGCTCTTTATCTGACTCGGTTGTTGTTCGGTTGTTCGCATTCCGTCCTCGGTGCTGTTGTGTCCGTCGGGGACAGCAACTCGGAGCAGTGAAGGGCCAGCTGACCTGTGAGTATAAACGGGTAAGAACAGCGCTAATCACGTTCTCAGCCAAACCACCGTACAAAATTTGAATATAGACTCATATCTATTCGCATGCATTCAGCCTAAACGTCAGTACGGAGAAGTGTATGTCTAAGAGTCAAGTGCGCCGTCGTTCGATAGTTTGAGTTGTGTAATGCGGTGGCATAGTAGACAGAACGGTGGGGTGTGTCACCGTGTGCGATAACGAGGTGCGATTACGAAGCGGGGAGTGGGAAAACCGGGGGAGAACAAACTAGAGTAATGCATTCGGCAGTGATTAGCGAAAACACTTCACAAGCAAGAACTAAATCCTTTGGGTAGAACACCCAATAATGCACCGTGCTCGAGCAGCAGTTCACCAGCAAGCTAAGAATAAATGGCACCTTAAGGGGGAATAAGTGAATTGGGCTAACCGATTCGAATGCTTTGGAGTGGAACATCACGGTAGCTGTTACAGATTCAACTTCTATCAAACATTGCTGGCTATCATGTGCTATTGCTAAATCGAAGATGTCGACGACTCAAAACCTACCCACAAATGCTTGTCGTATTTCCGTCGATATTATGGAAGTGTCAGTGTTGTCTTTTTATGTACGCTAGAATCATCCGCATGATAATTCAGACAACATGTACAATGTAAATCGTATAATGTCGACTAATAAGACTCGAGTTTAAGAGATCTCTTGAAGTCTTAAGGGAACCGGTGTTGGGTTTCTTCTACCCTACAACTGCTGTATCTTTTGTTTCCGTCTCTCTCGTGGCAGAATGAACAAACCTTTTTATTCTTTTATTGAATATAGCAACGCTTTGAATGGCTTCTCAAAAATCCCGTGAGTTACCCCACGCTACGTACGATGAGATGAAACTGTCTCGTCTAATAAATGATGAAAGCCATACAAATCCCCTCGAGATATCCGTGAATCCAATCAGGCAACCTTAAAATCCATCCCATTTCGACCATACACCGGTCGGCTCCCGCCTGTCCCAACGTTGTCTGTGCGTTACTCTACCGAGGGGGAGGAGGAAAAATTTGTCCACCGGTGCGTCTCAGAAGGACCATTGATCCACCAGTGGATTTTAAAATCTCGATCACGTTTCGGGTCTTAGATTCAGCGCATGCCGGGCTTGTACCACTATCTCACGTTGCATCTTTCCACTTTTCCATTTGCTTTTGCTGGACAAAAACACAGAAGTATAACACCGTTGCTCGTCGTCGGTCGTACGATTTCGATGGTATACGTAAATCGATGTGGTAGCTTACCGCCGACAGTTGCCGAAGTGGATGCACTTTTTGTCGGGGCACTCAAGTAAGGAGTGAAGAACACGCTGTAAGGAATCGAAATGCCCCATTTGGAAAAAAAGTTCTCACAAAAGTTCTGATGCACAAGTGTTGGCTGCATTTAAAGTGCAGCCTGGTCGTTTTGGCTTTGACCGCGTTGAAACCGATCTAGATTTGTCGTTTTGGGTAGAGTCTTAAGGACGAATGGATTCGTGCCGAATAGTCATGTTTGATTTTGAGCGTATCTTTTCGTAACGCATCTTCAACCTTTATTGAAAGTGTTTGTGATTTATTTTCGGTAATTGTGTTTGTATGAATTTCGTTACTTGGTTGTAATATTATTTTTAGTTAAATTATAAGAACACTTTTCAGCAAAGCAGCTGGTCAACTGTTACCAAAACGATGAAGCAAAGAAATAAGAACCTGTCTATGACTTTTACATCATAATCTTTTTTGTGATAAGAATAACATTTAAACGTCATAAAACATTACTCATCACGTCCCAGAACGCAAACTTGGCTTATTTGTGAATTGGTTTTATTTTGCTTCGATTTATTAAACTTAAAATTTTGTTTTTGTTTTGCTTTGTATTTTGCTCCTTGTGACATTTGAAGCCTGATTTAAGATTTTAATTTTTTATCAAACATTTTGTTCGTTTTAAGAATTTTATGTGTGTTTTAACTTGTTTAACATTAGTTTAGTATCTATTTTGTGTACTTATTCACTTTAGGCAAGCACTTTGTTTGATTGAATGGTTTAGTATTTATTGATTGTATGATTAAGTATGGTAGTTTCGTTTTGTGTTAATTGTGTTTGTTATGTTTTGTTAGTGGTACTATTGCTTTTTCTGTTTGACTTACTGCTTCGGGTTTGACTAATGGAAAGCAAATGTGTACACTATTGTTTTAAACGTTGTTACTAATATATTACTTTCGATTTTCCAACTTTCTTTCATATATACACACATACACCGAAACACACACATACACATTGAATGTTCGTCACACATACATACAAAAACCAACAGTATAAACTAGATTTCAGCGGATTGGCTGGCCGGGCGGCAGCCGGCGGGTCGCGGGACGACGACGGCGCTTCGGGACTGCAGGGCGACAGCAAGGGCTCAACGACCAGCACCGAGGCGAGCATGTGACAGTACGGGATGGCCCGCCGGGGCGTTAAAGGTGACGCCCGGCGGACCCGAGTCTCCTTCCTACTCTTTTAGAATAAGCATTAAACATTACATATGTCCATATTTATCGAATTTATATATGTTTGATGGTTCTCGTAGACGAGAAGCAGCGACGAACACATACTAGAGACGGGCAGTGCCGTGCAGCCAAACGAAGCCAATCCACCAGCCATTACTGTTTGTTAATATATGTGTATATGAAATCATAAATATTGAAATATGAATGTTTAGTGAACCGGAATCCAATACCAACATGAGAAAAAAAAACAACAACAACAAAATCTTAGAACAACCCGTGCGCCTCCTGGCTATCGGTTTGAAAAATTAAAACATCTCCAAGCGAGAGATAGAGAGAGAGAGAGAGAAAGAAAAAGCTTTTTCCACTACTCATCAATAGCTTCATTCAACAGTTTTCCTACTCCAGTTACAGTACCAGTCCGGTCGCTTTTTCCACTAGCATCTTTCCACTCAAATCACCAAACTCTTAGGCACTTCTCTCGTGATAGGTTACACAACTACTATACACAATGGCTTTTGGGGGCTTAGACAGACAGGCTTTGGGGCAGGCTTTAAAAGGTAGCAGAAATGGTCGAAATCGATCTGCAATTCGTCGCATCGTCGTTCCACACATTCGATATCGAATTTCCAATGCGAATGATAAACTCACTGCGCTTCGCGTCCATTTCCGCGTTCGAACCGTTGTTCTTACCGTAGCTGTACTTTCGAGTTACTTCTTCACGTTCTTACGAGGTGTTTTCTAGCAAAAGAACAAGCAATCTAGCAGATAGGCAACTAGGCTTAGACAGAGTTTTACTTCTAGTGACCCAATACCACCCTAACGATCAGTTGTGCTACTCTGTGGCCCGCTTTGGAACAGACACAACGAAACTAGCAAAACCATTAAGCATGGGCCAACACTGCTCGCCAAAAAGCAAACCAAACGGTACGGATGTGTTCACATACAGCCAATTGTATGCGTGTAGGGGACCGCACTCGGCTCACAGCCCGATGCGGTGTAGAAGCGTCAAACCAGGCAGCAATAAACAAACACGTATCGCAAATAATTTATGTTTCGTGTACTTATCGTTAAAGTTAGGTTAATGAATTAAAAGTTAAGCAAACCCTGCGTAACAGAAGATGGTGTCCGTGTTAAGGTAATAGGTTATATTGAAACAAAAAAAAAACATCGAGTGAATTATGCTTAAGTTTGCTGTATAGCGTTCGAAACAGATAACGAATTTCGTACTATTAACAACCGGATTACAGATGATAATTAATGCCATAGATAAGAGACTTAAATGAATTGTAATAAACTGTCAAATGGTTCCCATTTCTTTTACGTTATTTTTATTTCCTTTTGATGCTAGCGTGCTTTGCGTAGCGAGGTGCTTATTTTTATGTATTCACGTGCAACAAGATAATGCTTTACAGATTGACGCTAAACTTTAACCTTCCTATTCTTATGGCACTGCTTGCGAAAAAAAAACACCAGCAAAAACCAATAACGAGAGAATGCTTCTAACAGTATCACGCAACAGCTACTTCAGCAAGGGTAGCAAAACTACTCAAAACTCTAAACAACTTTCAACACAATTCTTCCAGAATATCAAATCTGATGACAGAGCATTAGGAACTTTGCGCAACTTTCACTGTTCCTGACAAACTTAAATATATTAGACATTGAAGTAAGCTCCACTGAATCCGTATCCGTGTGCGTAACAGTACGCAAGTGCATCCAATGTTGACTTTCGTTTATTCAAACGTTCGGGAAGTTAATTCCTATTGAGCGGACATTCACAATGTCACACCCCGATCGGGGTGAAGTTAGCAAATGTCGAAATCCACTCAAGTGGTGTTCGTCCATCTTGATCCCGATCCTTCCACCGATCCCGAACGTCCCAAACGGAGGAAGCGTAGAGAGCACGTGCATACATTGTGCACCCGGTCATGGATGCTTTGATGAAGTGTTTGGGAGCCGTCCGGATGGAGATACTCGACTTGCCAAATGTTTACCATCGTTCCCGTTCCTCTTCGTGTGTATGTGTGTGTGTGTGTAATCTCTTCCCTACCACATGCCTTTCTCTCTCTCTCTCTCACACCAGTTCCATTTTTCCTACCGCTTGGTGGGTTTTTTCCCAGGCGAAGACTCCACCCGAACGTGCGCTTCCAAACGCATCAAAGTGTGAAGTGAAGCATGCTTTGATGTCACACTATCGACCCCCAAATACCGAATCGACTCCCAGTCGCGTGTGTTGAAGTGTTGAGGATGGAAAAGAACGAAAGCTCGAACTCGAACGAATGTAAACCGATCGAATGTGAGCTTCCGTACTTTATCCGCACTCAACCCAGGAAGGGGTGCTGTAAAACAGCGCTAAAGGAACCTCGGGGGTACTTGATGGGTCTTGTTGAAGTGGGCAAGTAAACACACCCTCTGTACATCGTGCACAGTAACTTGATAGGATTGAAGGATCTGGGCGAGCAGCCGCGCAGCACACACCCAGGACGGGGGTTGATTGTTTCCTGGTGTGTTTAGTGAGGTGAATGATTTGTGGGGTATGAAAACTTTGTGCAAAACAGCTGGAAAGAGAAAAAAAAACAAACGAAAGAAGTTAAAACAGATGATGAATTGTTTGATGCGTGTCAATGTGAAGAACATCAATCGTCGTGCAGTAACAGCGGACAAGCGGAAAGCAGGAAAATTCAGAGAAAAAATGTGCAATCGTACATCATGAAGGATCGATATATCGAGCGTTTAAGAACGTAATGATACAATTTAATTGTTGAAGAAAACATTTTATTTCCTATTCCTATCGTTTGTAGCTAGGATAGTATTGAAGTAGCAACAAGTGATCATAACCCTTCGCGGGTTGAAAATTTAGATTGTAAGCAATTACTTTGACATACATTATCAGCACGAAAGAGACGGCTTACGGTATTTGTATTAAGTTTTCAAAACAGACAAAGTAGATAGCGTATAGAGAACAAAAAGGATAGCTACCATTCCCCCCCACGGACTCCGAAACATTAGTTGTGATCTCCTCCAGAAGAATTTATGAACCGTTTAATGTGTGCGTGAATCGTGTAATACGGCTGGCACGCCGTTTGTAACGTGATTGATGATTGTGCTTTGAGTTGGTTCCGTTTTTTCGGTGCGCATCATTAAGGTAAGCTAGATAGGCATGCGAAACGATTGAATTTAACCGCAAACAAATACGAAATACGTTTTTCGGTTTTTACTTTCAAACTGCATTTTGTAATCGAAGGCACGACAAAGGGGCACGGAGAAAAGGTATCGAACATGATAACATTGCTTAGTGTGTGAGGTTGGATAGAACTTAAAAAAAAAGCATACAACAACCACAACCAAGTATTCTGCGGTGGTAGAATAGTTACAACCCATGTAAAGAGAATATATTTAGAGAAGCGAAGGATAGTTGGAACGAATATGTAAAACAATGGTTTAATCTCAATGGCAAACGTCTTGTAATACAGCGGGCAAGAGCGTTGTACAGTATGAAGGACTTTCGACGTTACTGAGTGTGCGTGTGTGTGTGTGCGTGTGGTTGTAATAATATTCACAAACTAATTCGACCGTTATACGATCAAAACTTATTCATAGAAGGTAAAGAAAAGGAGGAAAACCAAAAAAAAAAACAAACAAAACCCTTCAAGTGTTGTGAACAACAGATTATATTCAAATCATAGCAATTTGCAATACTTTAGCGACTTTAGCAAGCCAGAGAGTTACGTATATACATGTATGGTATTTGGTTGGGAGAGTTTAAGAAAGCCGGTGAAATCAGCAACTCATTTATACAAATCACTAGTGTCATCGACTTTTATAGATTGGATGAATTCAGGAATATTATAATCGATGTTGTGTGTAAGCTAGATTAGAAACAAATCAAATTGCATATGAAACATAGGAAAAGTGTAATGGTATAGTCTCGTAAAGGAAGTGAAAAAGGTAATCAATCAAGATGTCAGGATGGTCGAAATTGGAAGAAATTTATACTTGAGTTTTTATTTTTTTATGACCAACGGTTCCAAAAGTTAACTACATTGAAGGTGTTTTGGATTCTATTGTTTTATCTACAATATTGATACATAAATTATTAATAGTTAGGGATAAGGCCACTTGGTTATGAGAATATAAACAAAACGTTGAAGAGATGGACAGAAATGGTTTTTTGCCATGTTATTCTTTCAGGATCTTGTCATGAGTTGCCAGGGTCCCTGTGAAAAATTTCGTGTATTTCGATTCTATTAAAATTTTTCACGGCACGAAATACTATTTGTAAATGAAAATATATCGGTGATAAGATGGAAAATGGAACGAAATTTAGCGATCTTTCGTACAAGTGCTTTGCCATCTCTTGACGATGCCTGTGTTGTGTCGAATCATCAAAGTAACTACTCTTGTTGGCAGACTTAAGCTGAAGAACTAGTGTTTGGTGACTTTGTCGCTGCTTTGTGTACCCTGGAACATGGATGCTGAGCACTCTCTCTGAGTGACTCTACCACCGTGTTTTGCAAGGAATCCTTACTCTCTGTACTCTAGTAGTACCATTACCTTCAGGTTTTTTCAATAAAATGGGGACACAACATGTGTTCTCAAAGAATGTGAGAACTTTTGGACTGAATGGACATCACCGATCTTGTAATCTCGGCTCTTCAGATATAAGCATTTTCTCGAAGAGCACCAACACAACACCCCAGGGTGGTTAGATATCTTCGCAACAGGTTTTTTCATCTCTTCAACAATTGGTTTTATTTTCAAATAACACGTGGGCATATAGTTATAATTTCATTGTTTCAATCGAAAAAAAGTTTATATATACGATGGAAAATTTCAGGGTAGAAAAGTATCCAAACAAAAAAGCGCATTGTCGATCGTGATCAACGAGCAGTGGAGAAATAGCTTACGACGTACTTAAGACGAATAATTTCTTGCGAATGAGTACTTTCTGCCATGGTAACTATCATAAAACGATAAACAAATAACTTTAACGCTCCTGAAATCACTTTTCCACCACTTTGCAGCAGTATGGAATCGGAAGTATAGAAAAAAAAAAATTATAAAACAACCCAAACAACATGCAACATGCTACAAAACGAGAAACAATAATTACCATCTAGAGATGCATTTAGTGAAGAATATACTCATTTATTGCTATTCGTTTCCCAGCAAAACCAAACCTATCACTTAAATGGAAGTTGTAGATCGTTCGGAATGGAATGAAAACACTATACAGAGCTTTTGTGGATGCACTGTCCCTGCGGAAGATTGTAATGGAGCGCAAGAAATAAGCAGCAATTACCCACCAACTAATGAGTAAGTAACGAACGCCGTAACGAAATACTGAGATGTGACGAAATGTGGAAATAGTGTTGGGGGAACTTTTATAAAGTTTCCGTAGTGTTTGACTTTGCGCCATGGTTCCGTATTTAAAACGTTTGTCAAACTATCAAACCATATCGTGTTAAGCAATTCAGTTCTTGCGTGAATTGATTCCCATAAAGCAATAGTAATACGTAATGTTTTCGTGAGTACCTTCTCGGCATGGGCGCTTTCTTGTTGATTGTAAACCATTTGAACGTTTCCAGTGTGTTTTTGTTAATCTGAAAAGATTTATTCTGGCCTTGAGTTAGAACAAATCATTTCGAACTTTTATTTGGTCCATTGGTTCAACTATTGGCAATCGGATCTGTTGCCCGAAAGCTGTATGACCAATTAGTCAGCTCAACGAAAATTGAAAGAATTGAACGGAATCGAAACTATTCACCAGATAACAATCATAAATGGACGATACCATGGGACAATGCTGTGTTAATACGGTGAATTGTGAATGAAATGATGCATCACTCATACAAAGCATAATGCAACTAACGCGAAGCGAATGCCCTTCAAAAATGACAGTATTTAAGTAGAATAGCGTTTATCAATGCAAAAGAAGCTAATAGAATTGCATTAGACTATTTAAAACTGATATTCAATCTTCTTCACAGTATTTCGTACATCTGACATTGGCATGTTCTTAAGAAGTTATTCTAGAGATAGTGTTAGTTGTCCTAAACAGAAGCATAAACCAAAGGGAAACAAAATCCAATTCACTCTGTAGTTCGATTGGAACTTTACCCAAATGCAGCTACTTCCTTGGAGGCTGTGTGTGAGTATGTGTGTGTTTGTGTGCGAGTGTTCGAAATTGGGTCTTTTGGGGTACTGGGAATGGACCATTTGGTTTTTGGTAAAGGAAGGAACAGACACACACACACGATGTAATAATAGTTGGTGGTTGAAAAGACCGATAGACATTTTTCCATGGTTGTTCCATCTAATACTCTAGCTAGCGGTAGGCCTTTTTCTAGACGTCGTGCTCTTCACTACTCATTAGTGTTACAATAAGTTTCTCGTTTACTTTCCCAAAGAGAAGAGAAAAACGAATCTCATCGAGAAGGCAAACAATAATCACTAAATCGAAATGCATATTTAGGCGTATTTTTGTATCCCAGATCTGCCACGATTTTTTATAGTTCTCTAATGATAAAGGATGAAACCGGAAAAAATCAGTACACTATTCCTCAAAGCCACACACGCGCGTGGAAATGTGAAATGATTGGAGCAACTTTCAAGACAAGAAGATATTGATGGGAAGAAGTGGCAAAACTGTTCCGTACACTAAGGTGCGAAAGTAAAACATTATCAAAGTATGGATAGAGTGACGTATGATCGGCGGTATATAACATTTGCAGAACCTTAAGCTAAAGCGAACCTATTTAACCGTGCATCCCGTGGAAACCCGTTGTGAAACCAATACTATATTGCATCGTAGAGCGACAAGCAACGTTAGCTGCACTACCAAGCAAAGGTGAAGCGAATAGCGTATTAAAATCGACAAGGAATAATCCTTGGTGTTGAAAACTAGTCAACACGATGGATCAGAACCAGATTCGATAGAGTGGAAAGAGAGAACTGTAAAAATAGATAGACATATCATTTAAAAGTTGAAACAAAAAAAAACGAATATCGCAGCCACACAAAGAATGATACACAAATGTAATAGCATGATTTTGGTCACGGACAGACACTGAATGAACGGTAAGCAAAGAATGAAACAACACAGCAACAATACTAGCGACATACTATTCCTATGAAACATTTCTAATCAAAAAACAACTATGTGCAACAGATCGTTTGGTAATCATCGAACTTTAAGCGAAAGGCCAGAGTCGTGCGATGGTCGACAGTAGCAGGGTTTAAAGAAAATGGCGTTTATAGGAAAAAACTTTAGCTGGCGCTAGGCGCAACACAGCATGGTACGAATGGCATCAAGACATGGGCAAACCCGATAGATAATAAATGTTGTAAAAAGTCATAACTTGTAGGGCCAAGCAGAGCAGAAAAACCAAGTAGACAAGGGATAATAAGCCGCAAAATGTAACTTGAAATATTATCAAATAAAAATTCTTTATTATAATTATTAAATTTCGCGACGTGAACGCCAATGCTGCATATGTAACAATCCGAAATGTGGACTAGATCAAACAGGTTACTAAATTTCGTTATTGGTGCACCCTGTATTTGAGTGCTTGTAGGGTAAGTTGTGTGCAAGTCGAACAAGCATATTGCATGCGATCGGTTCACGCATGCAATAATCATCGCGCCCTATTGTGCTGCTCGAACGTATGCTCGAGTTAAATGCGTTTGTCTTTTTGCAGTCAATTCGTTTGTTATATGAAGAGTTTGTATGAATATTGTGAAAAATTACCAACACAAGATGATCCTTAATAAGTTCAATTCGAATTGACGAGCTCCGCTACCAATTCGAATTGAGAAATTCAAATTTTATAAAACTGAATTCTGGTCACTCATAAAGATGCATTAGCAGTCTTGTTTATCAACAAATTTTGTGAAAAACAAGGGAGAATTTAAAAAAAATAACATGTTCACTTTGTCATTTATAATATATTTTATAACATGTTAACTTTTTTATAAGTTTGTAGAACTTGGCAAGAATGACCACGGCCGTCCTTCATTGATTAAAAAGAAAACCTTGATTAACTTCTTTTTATGTTCATAGAACTTTCTGCTCAAAACATTTTTTTATTATTCTTCAAAACAAATCCATCGTCTCTGGAAAAATCAAATATTACTTTTGTTCAAATTTTGCCAAATTGATTTATTGAATTGGTTTCAAGAAATATCACTTTGGAGAAAGGCATTTAAATATGCTCTACTTTTGTATTTTTGGTATTTAAGTCTGTTTTATTGAAAACTGTACAATTTATTTATAGCTCTGATAGCATATCATTTCTCTAGAATATATAAGTTCAATAACATTTCATCTACGAGGCAGATTGTATCGCTGATCTGGAAACAAAGAAGCAAACATAGTTATGGGAATTTTGTCGGAGATGATCTTCTTCTCTTTAAACAGCACAACAACTTCAAGAGGTGTAGGCCTGCTATTCCTAGCTATCTTTGACTTGATTTACCCGAAGCCGGATAATCAGTCCTGCGTACGGGGGTTTGGTCCGAATGGGATTTGGGAGTTCGGTCCTGTCGTGTGAAGAACGGCGTCGCTACTAATACACAAACCGGGTCACTCCTGGGGATGATCTTCGGGAATTTAAATTATTGTACTAGATTCCATTGAATTTTAGTAAATATTTTGAATGTAACTGTATTTTATTTAGAAATTTGTAAAGGATTTTGTGTGCAAAACAACAAACCTTCCCAAAGCCAGTTAGTAAACCTTTCAAAAAGTACTACTTTAGAGTGTTTTTCTCGTTTCTTTTATTGTTCCTTCTCCTATTACAAAACTTGAACACAAATCGCTTTAATTTATGATCGGGAAACCGAATGAACCATTTCCCTACAAACTACCCCGCATGATAATCTACTATCAAGCCGGTCGAATCAAGCAAGGCTTGCCCGGTGCTGTCCTATGGTGCAGGTTTCTCGTCCGATAATCTCGCTTGCACCATCACCGGCTTCGTCAGCGTTGGGTGCAGCGAGTGGGCGTTTAGAGCTGCACACCGTACACTAATTGTTCGTTCGCTTCAAGAACATACCGCCGACCACAGTGTTGCCTGCCGGCCACAAGCGCCAACGGTGGAAACATTTAGCCAGGGCTCGCATCAGGTACCGATTGTTTTGGATGATATTCAATTGTTTCGTAGGCTTTCGGGGCAGAAATGGTTCGGTTTCGAACACGGTGGCCGTTCATTGCACTGCTCTCCCTTTTCTTTATCTATTGCGGATGGAGTTTGCTCTTTGATCGGCTGACAGGATAATGCAGCTGTGCTGTGGAATTTTAGTGGGAATGTACTTTCAAACTCCAAGAAACTTTTTTAACTGGCTCACAGAGGTACAAAATATGATTTTTATTGTTCATTTTTAGAGGTTACAAGTGTATGTGAAACATTAAAATCAAATTTAATTAATCTTAAGCATCAGCACAGCTAGCCATTCGACCAGGCCGTTCTATGCGAACTAAACGAAATATCGCTTCTTCTGCTATAGATAACGATTATCGTAGCTCTTTCCTATTACTAAACAGTGGTTTCGATCGCTATGCGTGCCGGGACGACAAGGGATAGCGATGGTAAAGGGTTGGTTTATTCTACGACGCTTGGCCATTCAATGAGCCATTCACGTCAGCATAACAAGCCGGAGCCGATTAAGTGCACGCTCCGTTAAAGTCGAAGATGATGACATCGCGGCTCGAGTGATGCCGCTCGAGTGGAAACGAAAACTGAAACGAGCAATAGTGAACCTTTTTTTTTACTGTCTTGCCTCACGATCGGGTTACTTATGGTTTCCTTTCTCTTACTGCGATGGAATGTCTGAAGGAAAAGCTGAACGAACCTGGAGTAGGTTCTTCGTGGTAAAGAACAATCGAAGCAGAATGTTTAATTTTAGTCTTAAAAAGTAATTATAAACTTCTTTTAAATGCAAAAGTACCATTTGTTTAAGCAAAATAGTCTTGGAAAACAAAAATGCATTACGTTTGCTGTTTGCATTGCTAGGGGGACGTGTTGTTTTATTGCCCGTTAATAGCCGTGCACGTGTTAAAAATGAATAAAACTAAATCGAAACACTTGCTACTGATAAATCATAATTGCATAATTTTTTCGAATCGCTCAAGCCCAAACCCACCTGTGTCCGTTATCTTGATTGCTTTGCGTCCGGAATTTCCTTCACCCAGTGGGGGAACATGCTCGAAGCCAGTCCGAACCGTTGTCGAATCGTTCGACATTCCCAAATCGAGCTGGTCCGTTGTTTTCTTCGAATGTGCGGCCGCTTGTTGATGGCGGCATAATTAATTAGAAAAACGGCTTGCGAACACAATCCGCCCTTGTACGGTGGATCTGGCGGTTGGTAGGAAAAACACGTGAGAAAAGAAATGTGTGTTTTTCTAATTGCTTGGCAGCACGCTTGGCCAGAGATTGGTTAGCTCCATTCGGTTCCAATCCTGTCGCGGATCGTGTTGTGTTGTGGTCCATGGTTGGATACAAACTTTCGGGCTACTGTGACCCTCCATGTTATACGTATGTGGACATTTTAAGAGATTGTTTCAAAATATTGCTGATTTTTACGAATAATTTTTATTATGGAAATTAAATTTAAACATTAATAACTTCTCCAGGTCATTAAAATAGTTTTCTTAAGTAACCAAAAATCAAATTATCTTCCGGGTAGAGTTGCACGCATTAAAGACATGGTCATTAGGGATTTAATTCAATGTTTATAATAAGTAATTGCTTAATTGAATTGTTTAAACCAACAAAAAGAATTGTTCGTCCTGAAAGAATTCCTTGAAAAACCACCGTCTTCTTGTGCAACTTGTAAAGGTTCGTTGTTCGCCTGTCGTTCAAATCGTTTGACTGTATTACCGACCGTCGACATGCCCTTCGCATTCATTCACCTACACGTACAATTGTTGACACATGCGTACCGCGCGTCCAGTCAGCTAAAGCAGGAAAGAAATCCTCCGGTATGGATGTGTGAGTGAAAACCCTAAATGTGTTTCAACCCAATGTGCCCCAGTGTGCATTGCATGTATTTAGCTTGCAATTTAAATCTCCTCGTTGGAATGCTTCGGGATGTGGGCTTTTGCTTGAATGCTTTACTGCTTTGGGGTACGGAGCTAAACCTTCCATCCCCCTTCCCTCTTCTACCCATGTTTAGTAAACATGGTTTATCGATATTTACAGATTTATCAGCAATTAACAGGTGGTTATGTGAGGGCGTCTGATTTAGGGATCGAGCATTTGTTGTTGAGTGAAACGGCCGCGCTTGGTGGAACCGTGGACCGCGAACCATGGTGTGTCCGAGGTGTGGCTTCACTTTCGCGCGTTGCCGAAGAAATAAAGGGGAGTGTGTCATTTCCGTGTTTACCGTCACAAGGTTAGCGATGGTGGAAAGTGAACGCTATCTGTGGGCGCTGCCGATGGTTGAGCTTTTCTTCCTATGCTTGAGGGTTTTTTTTTTAGTCGAAGGGAGGATATTTAATCAGCTTTGTTCACTGATAACGGCTGGGCGACGGGAATGATATTTTGAAAAGCTTTCTCTGTACACAGCGTGACCCAGATTGGGCATGCCGGATGGTGTGATTTATATGAAGCATTACGAAACTGAAGCAGTCAATGAGGTTTTGTTCCAAATTTGAGATGAACATCTGTGGTCCCTAATTAAAAATGGACATTAACGGGAATCGTTTTGCAAATTATGATATGTTCAAGTGAACACAATTTACCAGGTATCTCATTATGATATCACTTACAGCGTCCGAAAGAAAAATGTTCCTTTCATTCGTTTCCATCGCGGGTGAAGGTTAAATACAACACGCGTTTGGTACCCCGATTTCCATTAAACGACAAAATCTCCCGAAAACCTGCAACCATCACGGTGATGCATTCCTCTTAAACTGCCTCCAAGCGGTAACCCATATTAATTTTACCTGCGCATAACTATACAACAGCAAACGAGCTGACACCTCCCTTCACCCGAGTAAACGATATTAATTACAATGAAAAACGAGCGAAGGAAAATTGATACATTTTATTTGTGTGCGAGAGTTTACTTTTTGCCATTTTAACTCCCTTGCAACACTTGCTCCAATGGGCATCATTTAAAAGTAGGTGATTTATCTTGCATTTGCCCCGAACACTGATAAGTCGGGTAGGGTTGTACGAGCGCGCCTACTTTTCCGTAGCTACCAAACAACCGATTCGGTTGGGCAAGCTGTGGCTGTGCTTAGAATTGGGGAAACTTCCATCCGTTCCGTCCAAAGGAATCGCAATGCAGACGAGCAAAAGAGCGAGTCGTGATGCATCAATCTTCTGTGCCGAAAGGGAAGAAACGTCAATCGTATCAAAAATAGACCAGAGCATCGTTGCTATTGATTCTTCGATTCCGTGCAGCAGGGCATGGCGGTGAAGATGGCAGCAGAGTGAAATGTCGAATTGGTCTACACGGGGTAAGCAAAAGATGACGAAGCCGCAAGAACGATGCTGGTGCTGGCAACACCAAGCGCACTAGAAACTGAACAAAAGAGCGTTCAACAGCGCGGCAGGCAGCAGGCCCCGAAGGGGAAAGTCTCTCGTGCGAAAGTCTTGGGAAGCGACTTGGTCGGAAAACAGACTTACGTAACGGTTCGAAGATCAATCTTGTGCAACAGAATTAGGTCAGCGCGAATAAGGAAAAAAAAGCAGACTGGGTGAATAGTGCAGGAAGGTTCGTGAGCGGATTAGGCAGATTGGCGATTAGGAAGAATGGGCCTCAGGCAATTTTTGACTCGAATGCTCAGGAAATAGAGTTCGATTTGTTCGAAAGCGTAGGTAGCGTGAAGGAGAGCCCGCAATTTTGGAGAATAATGTTCAGTTGTTTTGAGTGCTAAGCTAAGTTTGAGTGCTTTCGAACCGTGTTTACTGATATTAGCGTTGCGATTAATGCAATAACTTCGAATAATTAATGTCAGTTCCCGAGGCGAATTCAGTCCACAGAACAGCCACACAGCGTCCCCGTTACGCTTTTCACTTTCACCCTAATTCTTGGTGCCACTGGTCGTGGTTTCGCACGGTGGAAATTTGAAATTCCTATTCCGGACCGTCGGCCGGACGCCATTTGTCGCTGGAATGGATCCACGGTTTCCGCACACATTTACCGTTAACGCAACGTTATGCAACGGTGGTACCCGTGGGCACCCGACGGGTCGAGATTTGCTCATTTTGATAATCGTGCTTCGTGCCGAACCCTGGGTTAGCGCATGGGTTGACACTTGCACACGGGAGGAAGTACGAATTATGCACCATTTCCCGGTAAATGGCCGCATGGCGGTTTTGGTCACGCCGGTCAGCATAACAATGTAATGCGTTCGTTCTTGCGTACGACATTGGTCCGTTGGCTGTTTTTTGGATTAGTTTTGTTTGGGCTGTTAATGTTGGGATGATTTGCATTTTCATAGTTACATAAATTCAAAGCTCATTTATAAAAGAGAACACAGTTGTAGAGCATACAAGAAACTCAAAAGTAGTGTTTTTGGTTATTTAAACATTGGTTTTCAGTTGTATTCGTACAGAAAATGCAAAAGTTTAAATAAATCAAATAAAAGAAAAACTATGCACAAATAAAATAAATTACATCCTTATCATAATCTTATCAAATAATACAGGAAATTTTAAATAATTAATAGTATTTCATCCCTTCACACAAAAAATGGTCCCAAGTTTATTTTTATTAACAGATAAATTTGAATAAACAATGATAATTTTTATGTTTCTAAAGTACAAAATAATTACAGGCGTTATTTTTCAATCAAACAATCTTAATTTGTAAGATTTATTTTATCAATTAAAAACAAACTTAGGCGTTGACTAAAAAAGAAGGTAATTTTTCAATAAGCGATTACGATAAGTAGAAATTATTGCTAATGTTCCTTCTAACCACAAAAATCTTAAAAAGCTTTTGGAGCAAATGCAACGGAAATCAATTACATCAAGACTGACTGGTAAAATTAAGGTACAAAACACTCCATATACCAGCACGCGACCAACACCTGCTAGGCTTGTTAATTAATTTTCCTTCGCGTGAGCGCTTGGTAGACGCGAAAGGTGTAGGAGATTAAATTCAATAATAATTAAGCATCGTTAAATCCTACCCATAGAGGACACCCCGAACGTGTTGGAACTTTGGGACGGCTAGATATCGACAAAAAAACAAAAATATTTGTACACGTCTGTGTGGGTCCGCATGCTGATCTCCGTCACGCGCAGACACACGTATACCACAGTGCGATTAATATCATCATTATGAAGATTACTACCATTTGGCTTCTGTGAGGGCGAGACTCGAGCGAGCCCTCCCCAGGCGTACCTTCTCGAGCTCCGCCGTTCTGCGGGATTTTTCCAACCCAATAACCTAGCTGAAAGGGGGAACCCGGTGGAACGCGTGGTGCGACGGAATGCAGGGCAGCGGTGCTGAACCGCAACCGATTATATAATCGGCTAATGCTAAGTCGCTTACATCGTCTCCGCACCGAGCACCGAAACGGCGTACGCCTCGCTCGTGGCACACGAAGAACCCTTTGGGCGGTTTGGGCAGGGAGTTAAAGAGCAAGAGCAGATCGGGGCAGAAAAGAAAGAAAGAAAAAAAAGCACAAAACCCAAGCCCGCAAAAGAAAAGCAGCGCTTCAGAGGCCACGACCCACACCGTCGCGCCGTACCGTCGCATTCACCTGAAAAAGCATCATCGGTGGTTCGCAAAGAAAATTACGACCGGCAACATAAAATCGAGCTCGACGTACAGGCGGTAAAGACAAAATAGGAGACCGGAGTGGAGACGCAACATTAATTGTTGGCGAATCTACGCCACATCGCCGACCCCACCGTGGCAAGCGAGGGCCCACCGCCGAAACAGATATGGGAGGGCTGCAAATGCCTGCAAAGTGTCGCTCGCAGACGGCAGAAGGAAAGGAAAATGCATTCGATCAGCTGTTGCAACTGGTGCGGAGTGGTGCTGCTTTTAATTGGAGTAACTAAAGGAGCCGGAGGTAGTGCCGGCTTCAAAACCATGTCAAAACTAATTAGCATTTTGACCCACTTTTAATCCATCCCCGTGCGGTTCACCCACGAAGAAGCGGCGAGTTTTCTTTCTTTCTTTTGTTGTTGTTGTTGGTTGCGATCATTTTCTTTATGTAAACGTGCATCCTGCGTTTGGGATGCTGGCAATTTGTGATTGATAATCATATCAGCTTGACTGATTGTCGTTAGACCTTGCTCGCTAGACAAAGGAAATTTTTGAGGTTTTCCTCGTTCCTCGAACAAATTCGTGCATGAAACTGACTTCGGATGTAAATTTTTTTGAAATAAAAAAATGACTTTAATTTTTAGATGAAAGCCTGTGATTCCGGAAATAAAATATGTATAACAATAAGAGTACGATACAAATAAAGAAAAATAAAGAACGTATAACAATAACCATTCCCAAACATAGTAGAACATTAGAAGCAATATTAACCGATGACCAACCCATAAATAAGACACAAGAGAACTGACATTCCTGTCCATACTGTACCGGTGTTGTCAACATAGATTAAACGCTGGATTTTTATTGGTAACCGCAATAAGATTCAGATTATTAATTAAAACATTTTTTTTGTCCAGTTATGATATGATGTTTTCAAATTTTTATTTTTATGATAATAAAATGTCAATAAATAATATAAAAGTCTTCTTCTTGGCGTAACAACCTACTACGTCTTGCCAACCATTTCAGGCTTACTAGACTTATTTTATCAAGTAGCCAAATAGTCAGTCCTTGCTACGGGGGATTGGCCCGGATGAAATTTTGTCCCGGTCCGTTCGTGTGGCATCGTTACCATCATGCCACCGGCCCACCCCCGCCAGTAAGTCTGAATTGTAAAATATTCTTCGATCATAGTATCCCATACTGACAGACTAGAATTATTAAGTAAACATTCAATGTTTTGTGTTGGATTTGATAAATGAAATAAAGCAGTTTAGTAAATTATTGACGAAATTTAAAAAAAAATCCAGCATACACAATATTGTTCTCTAATTTAAATCTATCCAAGTGAGTGACAGCTGTATGCAGCGCAAACTGATCTGGCATTTAAATCACACAGTCCATACGTAAATGTAGACGTCAACATAAGCGTTTCGTGTCGTGTGGTTGAGATTATGGGCGAAAGTTTTGCCTTCGTGCGTTCCTGCACCCACGACGGGCTAGTGAGTCATTCTCCTGCCAAAGAATCGATCAAAACTGATCATTTGAAAGGGATACGGTCGATGAAGGTGGAGTTCGCCGCTCGAGGGACAGGAAATGAATTGATTGGATGTTGATTATAGGCAGTCAATGTCGTGTAAGAGAGGTTAGATAATCAAGCATGAGAGCGTAGGATTATATTTACGTTTCAAATGGGTTAATTTTGTTAATACTACAACACAACAAGCAAAATAATGTATGCATTTCTCGGGCGTTAAAGTAGCGTTATTCGAAAAGCATTACAATTTTTGCTCACTATTGCTAAATAGTGCGCTGTGCTTTGATCTAAAGCTACAAATTTATTCCTGCATAGATAACACTATACCGTGGTCCGATTTTTCGTTTTCACTGCATCCACTTTGGAAGTGGCAACCGCAACCAAATGTCAGCATTAATTATAGCTTAACAATTGATTATTAAGCCAACCAGAGTTAGCCAAATGCTACCGAACCAGTGCAGAATGTAGGCTACCGATGGTTTTTTTTCCACCATCAGAATCATTAAAAACCAACAAAATTTCGGCCATGGAGAAAGAAAAAAGTAGCTGCTCCCAGCTACGAGGGGGGGATTGGGTGAGCATTTGAATTTTCATAAAATTAAATCGATAGCATGATGAAAACAGAGAAGTAAATCTTTCGATCGCGAGCTGATGGCGAGCAGGAAGATGCGATAGCACTTCACCTTAACACCTCCCACCCGAATCGCTTCGTTGTAATCCGTCCGTCGGCGAGCATGAAAAACCCAAACACCAATAGAAGCGGACGGAGCACAATGGAAAGAAAACGAAACAACCGAAGCGGAGTTCAATCAATCCAAGAGCTATTTTGGTCCCCATTCCTGGTCGACTGGCAAGGCCATTTGGCCACCGGATCAGTGTGTCAGTGGGCCCCGCCACCAAACCCTGCAGGCGTCTCGGTTCGGCGGATCGCCGTCTTCGGCGTCTTGCAGCGCCCCGGTTCACTGCACTATAAATACCCACACGGCGAACCATAGCAGCGTAACTTTCGATTTCAACACACGAGAGCTTTTTCCATTCGTTCGCTTTCGTTCGCTTTTCCACCCGCCGTTTCCACCCGCGCCTCCGTTGCACCCTTGCGATTCCATGCTTCACCGGCAACTCCATCCCATATTGCAATGTTGCATCGGGCCACCGCAAGGAACATGTGTTTGCATACTACCTCCCCCCCTCCCGCGCTCTCATGTGCTCGGTGCACCGATTTTTCCACCAATCAATCCGTCCATTTTCTCTCTCCGGCAACCGCGGGTAATTATCCTCCACGGTACGGTTTGTTTAATTGCCCGCTGGTACTGCCGAAATGACTCGCCATGTAGAACGCAGCAACACCATTTTGCTGAGCAGTGAGTTGGTTTGCAATAGCGCGCGCTAAAAGCGCCTAACAGAGGTTGGATTGCCGCTGGGTGGATCGATCCCGAGCTCGCGAGCCTCCAATGGGGGCCCCGTGGGGAAATTCTTTTGCAACTTTCGGTGATGCTATATCTAAACTGTGCGTATGTTATTATAAAGTTTTATCTTTTTGCATGTTAAGAATAATATAATGAGCATAAATTCTACCATAACTTGGGTAATTTCTCAATAAAATTAGATCTGTTTGGTATTAGCTACTTCTCAATGAATTTATCCTTTTTTCTACCAATCTTTCAAGCATGAGCAAATAGTAATTTCTATTCTTTTCTTTCTTATTTATTCTCATACACCGATATTCATTCGTTCCATTGGTTCTTTCCCACGGGAGTATTCCCGTGCTGCTACACGCGATGCACCTACCATCTTTGAAACCTTTCAACGTCTAACTCCGTCTTCGCTTTAACCAACCAGTCGCCCTACCCTTCCTACCCAGCCATGATGACTCTCGGTAATCATCCGACCGTTACAGATGGGGCTGAAACCAAGCGCAAATGTTGCATAATGTTTGTTTATGTTTCTCTCTCGCTTTCGGCTCAGCTGACTCGAGTTGACGGACGGGCCACACTAAAAGTCCGCATGCTGACGAGTGCAACCACCGTCTGGATGGTTCTGCTGTCTGGGAAGCGACGGTAGGAAGTGAAGTGTGTGGTCTAATTTTACTTTGAACTATTCTGCATGCTAGGGCGTGGGGAGATTTCCTTGTTTAGTCGAACAAAAAATTTTACCAAATTGTTTGATTTTCGTATTAGAATTTTTTGTTGGAAAGTCCTTTTTAGTAGCTGTTGATTGTTCGTTAAATTTGAATAATCATTAAATAAAATAGTTTCTACTATTAAGAGTTTTTTTTTTATTTACAGCAGGAATTTTGAAGAGTGCATTAAGCTCCTAACATACCAGAAAAGAACGTCTATGCTGTTGGAAAAGAAACAACCGATTGTTGAAGTTGATCGTATATTGTGCAGCATAAGTGGAGAGTTAACCCATGTTTTTTTTTTTTTTATTTCATTTCTGCCTTCCACCTCCTATTACTGCACCTTTTGGTCTCACTCCCTTACCTCATTCAGTGTCGTTCCTTCCTTCTCCTCTAAAGCAAACGTCTAACTCCCCGGTACAAAACGCTAGCACAAACCGCATAATAGTTTTTCTCTCCACGGGAACGGCGAACCGTATGTCGCTCCACACTCACGTCTTCTCGTTCGTAGAAAGTGAGAGTGAAGAGTGGGTTGACGTCGTACAAAAGGGGATGGCGACGGGTAGGGAGCGAGAGCAGAGGAAAAAAATCTCACCTCAGCGACAGTACCAAACCTCCACCACACCGCCCATTCCACCATTCCAACCGGCGCCGCTTGCCCACCAACGATCGTGATCACCATCGCGAAAAAGTAGGTCAAACTAGGTTTTTTCAACCCTCCAACAACACCGACAACCCCTATTCTATGGGGGGTTCGATGCTGTTTTTGTTTGATTTTCTTATGCGCCCGCTTCCTTCTCGTCTTCGTTTTATGCGGCGCAACTGTTTTCTTTTCTCTCGCTCACCTTCCAACCGCGCTGGAAGCATTGATGTGTGGAGTGCATTTGTGCATTAGAGAACACGACCGTACCACCGGCGAGATATGGAGTGTGGCTAATGCTGGGTCTGTTTCTTCTGGGTTTTTCCACGCTTTTTCTTTGGCGTAAATGCGATAAAGATGTGTGGTTGTGGAAAATTGGGATAGACATTCGATACGCGGTTTAGAAACGTTCTGGGCATAGCGAAATTGTTGGAAGATAAAGATTATTTATTAGTTTTACATTACGTCTAAGGAGAGTGAATTATTTAAACTTATTTGAACTATTTGTGTGTTCTAATTATAATTCTCTGGGATGTTTTGCATCTTGTGATAGATTTCTAGACAAAATTTTCAACTTTTGATCAATAACAGCTGTCAATATTTCGCTACGTACGAATTTAAAAAATGGGCGTATTAGTTAAAAATAAAAGAGAATTTTGACAAATGTAACCTGCACACTAAAAACTATTACGACTAGCTATTATCTACAGTGACTGTGGGCAAACAAGGGCTCTATAGAGATTTTTGACGAATAATACGGTAAACTACGTAATAAATCTATTTATCACTGATTATAGATAAGCTTCCTTTATCCACACTACAAACAAGTCAAATCTTGAGACACGAGTGACGATTGAACTTGAACATTATACCTTCCTGAACAAGCCAACAAATTCCGGCTGTAAACGGTGAAATGTACACAATTGATAGAAACAGGAAATCATAGTTGTGATAAAGATAGCAAACTCAGAACAAACTTGTTCGTGCCGAGTGCGTTTGGAGTGTATTTTTTACGCTGTTTTACTACACAAAGATGAGTGTCCAAGCACTCGTCCATAGGTGCTGGACGGTGCACAATTTGATCTTCCTAGTCGAGCCGTGTTTACATAACAATTAAACCGGAGCAATAATTACTCCTACATAGTATCAACTGGATCCAACTGGTGCCACTTGTCAAATGCAGGTTCACCGTTTAATGCAAGCCTAGTAGCCCGATCCGCTTGATCCACACGCACACGTGCTAGCATGGAAGCTTAATCAGCGCTCACATTTTAACTCGAAAGCCCACGTCTCAAGAGCCCGCCGGTCCGATCGGGTTGGCGACGCCGATGTTTACGTTGATAGGATACAGCCAGAGCCGGCAGTTCTCGTTCAGGCTCGTGGTTTTGTGGATTAAAATTAGCCACAAACGCCATCGGGTTCCACTCCAGGTACACCGGCATCCAGCACCCCTCAGCATAGGTGGGTCACTGGGCAAGATCTTCCATTCGTCTGCTACGGTTATGATGCTAATAGTTTAGATGTTTAGTACGAGAAAAGTGTCACCGACCGAGTAGGGTGGGTTTTTGGATGGGTGGACTGCATAATGAGCGCACGAAGACTTGGAGAGCTGTGTGACGGGTTACGCAATGTAGCATAATGTGGATTGGCAGGTAATGCACCTTCTACTTCTCCGATGACGTGTTTCGATGCGATGAGACAGGTGTTGGTGCTGGGAAGACGGGGGACGGAGGGTGTGAAATGTAGCACCAAACTGTAGCAGTGCATACAATGGCAGGTGCTTGATTGAATTAGTATTCATTACAGCTCTGGTAATTTAGTTTCCCAGACAGCGTGCGGGATGATTTATGGTTTTTAAAGCTCGGAAAGCTTACGCAGAGTCCAAGCCCTTTTAATGGTCTCTTGCTTGTTAAGTATAACCATCTATTGTTTTTTTCAATAGAGTGATCTGTTGGTCACTAAAATATTCTAGCTATGATATTTTCCACAAAGAAATTAATAAAATATACGTAATAAGTAATTAATGTTATTTACGAAATACAATACTTATCAATAGAATACTAAAATGACAGGTTTGTTCCTCGTTGCTAATTTAATTGAAGCTTGTGCCATTCATTTCCAGTCACAAATGCAAATAAAAAAGGTTATTCTAAGTGCACAACAACTTCAACCATATTTGGGTGACGCGAGCCTTTAGAATAAATTGACGTCACCCATAATTTGGGTGACAGGGTACGAAACGAGATGTAAATTAGAAGATAAGCTCCAGAAATAGCTATCTTTTTCTATGAGGCCGTCAATTCGGCAAACTAAATGTCTGAAAGATATTCTGTTACACAAAGAAACTGATCGTTAATGGTTGTGTATGGATCTAAATGACAAATAGCCGAATAAAGGCGCGTAAAGAATAGGGTATGCTTCTGTTCGTTGCGTTAATTTGTCCGACTGTGTGCCTCAGTTTTCCATCAAACATTCGATACATTCGAAGCATAATTGTCCGCACCATCAATCAATCCATCAACCGTACCTGGGCGCCGGCACGATTTGTCACTCGAGCCTACAACCAATCAACAAAGTACACAACGATTTTTATTGGAAAATTACCGCTACCCTGTTGGCAGGGAGGCAAAGAACTAGGCAAAGGTTGAACTGTACGTGAAAAAAAAGACCTAACAAAACGGACCAATGTTGTAGGGCCCTCCCCTTTTGCGCTGAAATAAGTGCGTTCAAGCTCGGTGTGGATTAGTTCAGCCGAAACAGTAATATGCGTCGCCGTGGAAAGGAGTTATATCATTTTTGGTCAAAATTGGTGGCCACCACCGAGACCGAGCTGGCCCGTCCCGTGAAGCCCGAGAACCGCAAGGGTTGTGCTTTTCTTTACCCTATCCCTTTCCCACCCTGTTCATTGGGTGGGGAAGGGAATGAGGCAGAGATGCGGGGCGGGTGTTCAGAGGCTCATGTAACTTATTCGCGGCCACTCGCCAAGACACCCGTTCCTGGCCGAAACCGAAAGGGGGAGAGCTCAAGAAGTAAGAAGGTAACAATCATTTTCACCGGCTATGCTCTAAATACGCCGTGAATTAGTTTCGCGCAAGTTACGCATCAGCGTGCGGTGGAGTTGGGGTGGACGAGGAGCCATCGCTGACGAGCCACAGTTAATACGATTTGGTGAGATCAGGCGAGCAAGCACCTGCGAACCGTAGTGAGAAAACGGAGGGAAAGTGAACGACTCTCACTTTCATTTTCATTCACTTTCCGTAACGTAGTGAGAAGCTGCATGACAACCTCAGGTGAGTAACAAAAAAAAACTTCAGCGAGGAAAAAAGCTACACAGTGAGGAGAAAATGCGAAAATGGAGTAAAAACCCGATTACAACGTAGCAACAAACGAGCACTAAACCATCTCTCACCCGTTATGTGTGTGTGGTGCGCGATTATTTAATGGACCTGTGCGAGAAAGAAGAATACCGAGAGCGAGGGGTAGAAAACGCTCCACCACGGTCGTGTTATTTAATACAAGCAGACTGGACAGATAGACAACGAACGAAGCAGAAAAAAAAACTGCGGTTGGGGAGCCCAAAGCGGGTGAAATAAAATGCAGAACGAGAGCACACAGAAGAGAAAAACTAGCGAAATTGCGACTACGCACAGTGGAAAATGGAATGGAAAATTGCGGCCACCAGGCCAACTTCGCCGCATGAAGTTGTGGTGGCATTTTATGGCATGGGGGGTTTGATCGTTTTTTTCCTAACTCACAGAAAGCAAAGAAAAAAAAGTAAGCTCACTCTCGTGAATGAATGAGATCGGCGGGCTACGGTGGGTCGCAGGAAAATTAGCAACCGCTTGAAAGCGAAAATTCAAGCGACACGAAGAAATGCCACACTGATGGGCTGGCGCGGGTTTTAGGAGAGTAAAATGAGAAGCGAGCATAAAAAATGGGCACCCCCGATGGGTGCGTATGTATGCGCCCGGCTAGACACGGACCCCGGTTGTACATTAATGAAGTCCATTCATTAGCTGTTATGCGATTTTTGCTATTGAAAAAGCTGATTGAACTGCAAACGGTCGAAAAATTTAACCAACAAAAAAAACTAGAAAATGTGGTCAAAACCGTGTCGGTGTGGCGTTAATTTTACGCGGGAAAATGGCCACGTTACGCAAGCGAGTGAAAATTTAATTTCGGAAATGGGGTTATAATTTTTGGGTGCTGATTAAAAGAAGGTTGGTTGCTAACCGGGTGGGTCAAATTGATGATTTTCATTTTTTTAACAGGTGTGGTAAGGACTTAAGGAGGAAAAATTTTGCAAACTGTTAGTATTTTTTGTAGTTTAAGCACGCATTTTTGTTTAAAATATTTTAAAGCATGTTTAGTTATCACCAGAAAATGGAAAAAAATATCAAATACTAAATTATAATATTAACAACGAAAAAGCAGTTAACTTATCGTTTGGAGCATCCTCATAAACTTGCAACAGGGACTGCAATAAATCTTTCACCACTCGATGGGATAGTCACCGGTTCCACCTTTCGATACCATAATGATCAAAATATCATCCTTTGCCATGCGACCTCCTTTAGCCGGCAGCAATGAATTCTTCTCCTTAAAAAAGCAGCTCCGTTTGCCCGATTGGGTTGAGTTGGTGAAATAAATTGAACCACTTCACTATGCAAATTTGGTCTCATCTGCATCTGTCTCGTGACGGTGCCATGCTTAGGTTATCGTTGGCCGACCTAAGTCTTCGAAATGTAAACTAAGCGCGGGATCTTAGCATCCCAGGCATCTTGTGATCACTGTTTGATAAACCCAACTGCAAACACCAACTGACAAAGACTCTCTTATGCCACCTGGATCTATGCAGTGGAAGAAGTTCCAAGCTTCTTCACAAAAAAAAAACACTAAAAAGCCTTCCAGACGTCAGCGACAAAGAAGGACGCTGTACGGTGTAGGCCACACAGACGATACGCGACCGAAGACGATGCTCGTTGATTTATCGATTATTTATCGGTTATATAACTTTCACTGCCATTCACAGCACCCACCATGATCCGCCGATGATCATCGCGCACAATCATTATCTCTCTTCGTGACCGCTCTTCGTGCAGGTAGAGTGAAGACGCTCCACGGGTTGCTGGTTTCTGTGTTGTCTCCTTTTGGCCATCCAATGGCATTACCGGTCGTGCCGGTTACAGCGATCTACACGCTTGTACGAGTGCGTTTTCTCGGTTACTGTGCCAAATGAAAATGAAAACCACGAACGGCCCGGCCCGGGTCGAGCGGAAGCGGTGAGTACGGGCAACGAGAAGCCGTGACGGTTGCATTAGGGAAGGAGAAACGCTGGCACTAACAAGCTCGATAAGATGTTGCAGCACAGATGAAGACGGTGAGAGCGATTGCTGGCAGCAAGATGCTGGAGCTACTTTTGATAAAGTGTTCGGAGTGGCTATTTTTAGTTGTAAGTTTTTGTAGAAGAATTTATTTCGGAAAATATTTATTTATCTTAAATGAATGATCATGCATCTTCATGACATTCCTATATTTTCTTAAGGAGAGATATTCAAGATGCACTTTTTAGTAAATTATTTTCCATTCTTATCCTTCTTTCTACGTCTCTTGTTTTTTTTTTATTCGCCAGTCCTGAACCAATACTGCTGGATGGAACCAACCTAACCAGGGTAGAGCACAGAGCCGCTAGCATTGCGGCTTTATGGCACTCGCTTGGCTGTAAATGTCTTTCGGCTCACCTATTCCCTACCTTAAAAACAAAACAAAAAAAACCACCACGACAACGATGACTCGACATGGTACGCCAAAGGCCGTACCGTCGCCGCCACGCTAGGACAAGAAGGCAACGCTAGAGCTTCGCATCATTTCGTTCGGTTATCTAACATCCAACCGATTAACCCAATTTTTCTCTCCGCTCGTCCGCCCGGCCCGGCGACTAGGAAAAGTGCCTCTCCACCTTTTCACTGGCACTGAACTAGCGACTATGGTGCGCCTCGGCGTGCTTCGCCTGCTTTCGGAGCCAAACCGGGGGTTCGTCGCGTATTCTTGTGCCCAAGTCAGTTGTAGGTTTATCCTGTGACTTCCCTGCGCCGAAGAACCATGGCAGGAGCGAGCACAATTGATTTGAATTCATTTTCGATTGAATGCGGACAGCAGGCACGACAATTTTCTTTTATTAGTGGGAAAAAGCGTGCCTGGGTATTGGAATGTATCGCTGTACAAATTGTGTAGGAGAATTGTTTCTTGATGGTTTGTGGAAGCACGAAACACGATTTTCGTTCCATCTATCTCCCCGGAAATCGAATCGGGGTAATTCAATACAAACATATCCATAGAATTATTGAAAATGGTGGTGGCATTCTTTTAAAAATGTTATAAACACATTTTGCATTGAATTTTTGTTCAAAATTTTACGTTGTTTTATAAACTTCCTGGTATTATCATTTATTTATTTAACATACGCGATGCGTTTTCGTTATGTCTGACGGTAAATCAACTTCTCCACAAAACCCTTCGAGAGAAAAGGTAATGAGCATACATGGTACCAAAACCAGAAATGCGTGTTCCCGGCATCATTAAACCCATGGCTCTTAAAACGAAACGCCGGGAACATGCTGGGCCGTGAAGATGACCCCATCCTGAGCCTGTTTTATACTGCAGAGGAGTAAAACCTGGCCTAAAACAACACACACACACGAACGGGTCCATGGTTTTATTTTACGCTGCGTTTCGTTTGCTTTATGATTAACCTTTGGCATCACCACGGTCAGGATGGGATGCGTGCGAATGAGCGTTGTCCCTTACGGTCGACAGGCCGCCCGTTGCAAACGTCACCTTTCGCGCGACCACAGATTGACATGCGGCGATGAACCCCCGGCGACCGGTTTCCCTACTCCCCCGGGGTCGTTCCCCCTACCGTTGCGCACCGTCGCTGAGCTCGTAAATAATGTTTTAATCTTATCCGTAATCGTAAAGGTGGATTCGTTTGTTTTTGGCGGCGACATTGAGATTAACCGTTGATTTTGTTTGCCTTTTTACATTTTATGCTTTACCAAAGTGGCGAGAGATCATGGGAAAAGGTCGCTATGTGGGGCCTAGAATTTAATGCACAATAAACATATGTAAGAGAATGTTTTCGGTTATTAAATACAGGATGAATCGGATATGATGAACGGTCGAACAGTACATGTGATATGACGTGTTGTGACGACGACGAAAAGCGATTGAGTTGAATACTAAATTTAAGCGATTAGTTTGGATTAAAAACAAAATAAAAAAAAACTTTGAATAAATTTTGTAGCTAAAATAATATAGAATATATCCGTCATATTAAAGGATAAGTGTTCGTTCATGATCAACTTAATGTACTTTTAAAGTTTAATTTGTGTTACATCACTTTAAATAGCGTAAGTGGCTTTATCATTAGAACTCCAAGCGTTTTAAGTGTTTTTTTTTTATTGATGACCAGCTAAGAAACAATTTCGATAGCTTCGATTATATTATTATTAGTTTTCTAGTTTGTACTACACAATAGATATGTAAAAGGTAGTTAAGGTGGAATTCCAACTTCAAAAATTGATGATGAAAACAAAGCGTACCAGTCAAAATGCCTGGTCCGGTAATGCTATTTATAATGTGTACTAGAACCTCTATAAGACATGGTGATAAGGGAAAAGCATTTAGTTAAACATGAGGTCATTAGCAGAGTAATTACGGTTGTTTCTATTAAAGAAAATATGAAACATTAATACACATTAGTAGAACTTTCAGAACTACAGTACTTCGGCAATTAGAACATGTCCAATCCTTGGTTTCTGAGTCCAGTGATCCTATGTTTCAATTATTTCAATTTATGTTGAAATATTCCTAGGATACATTCACTCTAGCTTGACTTAATGATCCTGAGGTATCCTTGAACCTAAGATCAAGATTTCAGGATTGATTGATACAGGATTGAACACTGAATGCTTAGGGCAATTCCATAAACTAATTAGCATCCTTAGATCATTCAACCAATTCAGCATTTAAAGCAGAAAAAGATTATCAAATCTCCTGGGAGTTTAACCATGTTTTGAACAACTCATCAAATAATTTACACTTGAATGATTCTTCTCACAATATTTGTTTAGCATTTAATGTCTTTATTATTCATTTTCAACATTTATACTACAATTAATATACAAAACAAATATCAACTTGGGTTTTTAATTGCAAGTAGTAGCGCCAGCATCACTTATCGTGTAACATTTATCATTAAAGCCTTTCAATTGCCTGTCACTGACCACTGCTCCCGTGTACCGTTTACGGCTGGCAGAAAGCACAAGAAATGTTCCATACGCTCGTAAGGTATGGTAAGGTAGGTAAAAAAACAACCCGCACGCCACAACAACCTCTGCACCGTAAGCGGCATAGCGTGCAGCGCAGCACGATACCCTCTGCATTTGCGAACGCTTGTCGCCCTACCATCTACTAACGGTGATTATGCTACTGGAATCATTCTCAAATTTAAACCCCGATTATCGTAATTGGAGCTTATACGAGCGTTGTTTTTGCTTCTCTCACTTTATCCGCTTGCTTTGGTTCGCTTGTTTTGCCCGGTTATTTTATTGTCACTGTTTTTTTTACGGTTCCCTTCATCAGGCGAACATTTTTATGATGCACAGCGACAAGCGAAGACACACGTTCAACTAGTCGCGCTACGTTGCAGAAAGTTGCATCATCAGCAACTGCATACGGCGTGGTAGCACCACTGGTAGCCGGTCAGTCTCACTGCCATTTGTCACTTGTACTCCATTTTACCCTTTCCTTTCCAACCTGATGCCACCTTCTAGGTAGCGATATAGGTGTCAATTTTATTATGCATTTTTCCCCTTTTTTGCCATTAGTTCTATTTGGTTCCTAGAATTCGTCCACCTGTCTGCACTCGAATTCGGCCAAAGAACCGTTGCATCGGAAGAATGTTTACTTCCTTCTTAGGCGGGAGAAGAAAAAGCTCCGCTAGTGCCAATGACCCACGATATGCACGCTTAGCTACTAGGGGAGGGAGAAATTTGCCATCAAAAAGCCTTTCTCCCGGTTCCAGGAAACATGTCCCGCACTTGTCGTGGTATATCGAACCCCCATGGGAACTGGTCTGGGTGGGCGCATGTACCACATACGATCGAGCAAATTTTATAGTACATTTAATGTGTGAACGGTGCAAGTTTTTCCTAAAAAAAAAAAACCATTCCATCCTCTGACCATTCGCTCCCATAGCCCACTGCAAAACGGGAACATGAGTACAGCGAACTGAAGGCGCGAATTTTTGTTTACACTTCACATCGAAGTATTTTGAATGAATCGGAGGCGCCGTATAGAAAAAAAAGAGATGCATTCCCCCGCCCGGTGACGATTGGCGGACCGTGTGGCCGAAGCATTTTGCTTTGTGGATCACTTTTCCAGTTCTCCGCTATGTTTACCATAGCCCTCAGACCAGGCCACCAGAGAGACTGAATGCTTTGCACTTTTGCAGTCGAGGGCCCGGTCTGACTTGGGGCACCGGCATTGCCATTGTTTCTTCGCGAATCGTGCCGCCATGTCGTACAGTTTGGAATGTTTTCTTTTGCCGATTGGGACGATCGGGACCGAGGGGCTTTTTTTTGCTTTACCGCACTCTAGATAAATTTGTTTTGGCAGACGATGGGAACGACGATAGGCAGGCATGGGAGAGACAAAACAACGAACCAAAAAAAATCTTCCACCATCTTCAAAAACCGATGTAGCCCAGTTTCGGATTTCGTTCCAATTCTATCGGCATTATAAGCGGGCATTGTATGCATGCGGTAGCTGGATGGATACCTGCAGCGCGCTGCTTTGAAGCGAATCTAAAGCGAACATGCGAAAGGGAAAACTTCAAACCGGGGGCCCGCTCTGCGTGTGGGTGTTGGACAATGGAAATCTGGCGGCCCAGAGATGAGCGGGTCGTCGGTTGCGTAAGAAGTCGGGAGCTTTTATGCTACCAGCTTGGTTGTCTGCAGGGGCAAGAAGAATGGGCGGTACGGTGGTTGAGGTAACAGATAATCAGAGCATTTGCAAGCAGATGCTCTAACATTTTGTTCCCTTTATTGCGTCAAATGGACTACGGCGTCCTGCACATTACAGATTTTTTGCGTAAGATTGTTGCCTCACTGGAGCTCTCGGTGTTACAATCAGATCGGTTCAATTATCTCGGGAATGAACTGCATACATTGTAGTACCTGACGTTTCTTTTATCAGCACCTATGCTATCAGAACCATACAAGCAATGAATAGATGCAATTATCGTTTCAAATAAACATCCATGGTTATTAAACCATCAACGCTAAGTAGATTTTGTAGGAATTTTTGGTAAAAAACGCCTAAAGTTCTAACTCTTTGATTTTCAGCCTTTCAGCAACATGTTGAAGTTTCTTTTCCATTTGCTCCAGAAGTTATTATCTTTTATGGCAATTAAACTCCTTAATCACATTCGAAGTTAGAGGTAATTGTTATTGTTATCTTCAGCTTCGAATTTTGATTCGGAGAGTAAAATACCTTGCAGTTCCTTATGGAGTTCTTCGAGATTATCTGCAAGGTTTCTGAGTTTAGCTGACAAAGAGGTTATCATTGCTGCCCGCCTTTGATGGAAACTGATTTTTTATAATTTGACCAACAAACTAAAAGCTTTGCAAATGTATGACTGATTCAATTTTGCCGATTGATCTCGAATGATCCAGAATAGTGCGAATAGTACCAGGTGTACCTTGGTACAGTCGAATTGAATTTGAATAAAATCAACAATTACATCAACTTTACAACTATGGAGCCAATTTTCTCATTTGATTTTCGGAAACCTCGAAAATTAATGGAATTAAGTAAGGAAAGGAAATGGAAATTTAATTAAGATATCTTAAGGCAATATAAACACAACGATAACAAGGATTCTATTAAAATAGGATAACAGAAGAAAGCAAAAGTTGAGAAGAATTTTTATTGATATTCTACAGCAACTTTCACTTTCCGATGCGTACACTAACTTTCATCTTGGTGATCAGAAGTAAAAATTTTGATTTGAATACCATCAATTCCGGGGAATTTTTTCTCTGTTCTTCACTGACAATCCCTTACACGACCTGCTGGAACGTACTTGTAACGATCTTTCGGTGCTACTACCGCACCAACACTAAACCAGTGCGCCGATCATATGATAGACAGGTTTGTGAGCAGTTTCTCTCGGAATGGGAAAAGCACGTTCGGATAGGTTGTAGTGCAACGCTCGAAAGGGGAATCGTGGAGGCGTAGATGAGTCAAAGAAACGCGCGCGCGCGGTTTGAGAACGATGGAAAGGGAAATGCGGCAGCAGTGTTGGCTGTGAAGAGAGAGAGAGAGAGAGAGAGAGAAAGAGAAAGAGAGAGAGAAATACACCATAAACACACGTACTCGGTATCTCGTAAAGCCCGACCGAATTGAGGTCACCAAAGGAGGAAGGAATGCCGGCGAAGGAAATCGCCGATGGAACAGGGGTTTTTCTTTCTGCTTTAACCACTCTTCAACCACTCGGGAAGCTTCTGAGTTCTGGTGAGGCTACACTCTGGCGAATAGTTTTTCCTCTCCCGTAGAAGATGGACATTGGATTGTAGTGGTGGTGGTGGTGGTGGTGGTGGTCAAGAATAGGGTGAAAGGTGAATGAAGCCGTTTGTTCGGTACCGGGGGGTTGTTGCTGCAATCAAGACAAAGAGGAAGTGATTGCATCGATCAGATGTAGTGTACCAGGTCAGTAAGCGGATGCGTGATAAACGAGTTGGGGGTTCCAGTTTGGAAACCTGTAACGCGAAGCAGAACGTGCTTTGGAAGGTTGGAGAATGTATCAGCTGGAGCATTATACAATAACTGCTGGTAACCAAATCGGTAACAAAAAGACCTTCATGAGAAGGTTAGCAATTGCTTATGAATAAATGTACGTATTTGATGCCCTTTATATATTCGATGTAAAGCAATTACAATCATTCAGACAGTTTATGCATTACAGAAACAAACCTCCAAATCTGCATTTCTTTCACTGTCTATGAAGTCTTTGGAATTATGGTACATGGTTTTGTTGTTGTGGAGCGTTAAAGAATGGGAAGATGTATAGTGTTAAACTAGACTCTAAAAGATCGCTCTTGATCCCTCTTTATAGCGATATACGCATGGTCTAGATGTAGTAGTTAACATGCATATTTGAATTCACTCTCTCACCCAGAAATCGATCATGATCATGATGGTGATCGCCAAAAAGTGCGTACTACTAACGAGTACATGCAGAAGAACGTCGATTAATTTCACAGAAGACACCATGCCAGTAACGGATCGCAAATGAAAATAAAAGTGTTATAATGCGTACGTGATGCTGTCGCTGCTGCTGTGTATGACTCGGGATGTAAGCCGCAAGAAGCAACATCAACAACAACTACAGCAAAAAGCACACTCATAAAAAACACAATCCCTCCCTCCCCATTTAACACCCCTCACAACTCCCGTCAATTTACACCCGTGAATCTTGCATTTCCTTCGTTGTCTTTGAGGGAAGAAAATGGAGGAGTGCTTCGGGAGCGGTAAGCGAGAAACCCCAAAGACCACTGGCAAACAAAACTCGCTACAAAAAAAAACAACAACAGCAGCAGCAACACTACAATCACTCCGTTTGGGAGTGAACGAGAAACGAGATAGGTCGGTTCGGAACGAAAAAAAGTGGGTCAATTCATTTCCATTACATCGCGACACTACCACCATCACCGGCACGATCGTGTTGGTGTTGTTTGCTAGTTTGGCGTTGACGGTGTAATGGGTCCGCGCCAGTGTGTTGGCGCGACCCGGTGGTAGTGGCCCGGGAGAGGATGGAAGGTTTTGGGGTAACGATTTTTACATCGCACCACTAACCAAATGCCGCATATGCGTTGCACTAGGGAGATGTAAAAGGGTGCCAGAGCATGGCGGCCGAAAGGGAAGTCTGTTTGGCAGTGGGGAAAACTTGTTTTCTTCTATTTTCTTCCTTCTTTTCTAAGCTCCGCTGCAAAGATCCATGCCGGCCGAACTGCTGTGCAGAGCGTGATTCGCAGGCAGGAAAGTGAAAACGTTCTGCTCGGCGGAGATTGACGCAGTCGTGATTTCTGCATTATGGCGGTTCGAAACACAGCATCATTGATTCTCCACCGACTGCCCGGGGGCTATGCAAGGTTACGGCAAGAACTTCCTGGTGTAGGCTTTCGATGATAGATAGGACATTCTCAAAAGTGATCGTTGTGTTTCGTGAGAAGATTGCCATGATGCTGTGCGCTGGATTGAAATTGTTTCCCGACTATTATTGAATTCAGTATGAGAAATATTGGAATGAGCTATGTAAAGTAAATGACTTAGTTTGAGAATAACATGTTACAGCTAAAATTTCTTGATTAAGTTGTGTTGTGAGTTTTGAAGACCTTACTTTATTTGGGATGTGCTCTGCCGGGCTGGTGTTATGGTGATGTTGCCCGGTTTAGATGTGACGAGATAAGAGTGCTCTGTGTGGCGTACGCAACTTATTTATAATGTGATTATAAATGTATCACATTAATGTATAATGTGATAATGTGATCTATTCCTTACCTGTACTTACATACTAACGGATGCCATAAAATTACTCAGCTACAGGGTGGTTCTTACCACAGTTGTACAAAGATTGATTGAAGAGCTCAGATTTGAGAAATTAAGGTTCAGAATTCAGAAATGAAGGTTTGAATGCGTAGAAAATAGGTTCATTTGATACTAAATATTATCCATTTATATCACTTGGCGAATTAAAAGTGGATGTAAACAGACGGCATCACCTACACTCAAATTATGTTGTTGTATTTTCTTGATGTTAAAGATCTTACGAACTTCTGGAATAAACTTCAATTGAATTAAAAGACAAATAACGAAATTCCAGCTTAAAATGGAAACTAATTTCCCATACTCATATCCACACAATAAAACATTCTGTACATAAAACAAAGAATAAAGAATTTCCAGAAATTTAAGAAACCTAATGACTTAACTAGTTCAAAATTAAAGATATCACCAGTTCCTTAGGTCATTTATTAATTATGGATGATGATATGCTTTTTTTTTCTTCTTGCTAGTTCTAAAACATACTAAAATACTTATTAAATCTTCGGAGTTTTCATCCCCACTAAATGAAAACTATAAAAAACAATGGATTTGGGACCTCTTAAAACCGATTCATTCATAAATTTGTGTCACTACGCACGCATATACCCACGAAGGCCCACGGAAGACTCGTTACACGTTTCACTTTCATATGATTCATCCGATGCAGTTCCGTGGCCACCGCTGCGTGTACGAGGTGACAATTAGATGCTAGTAGTATTGAGTGACACCCACATATTTCGACTGAAGCCAACTCCGAAACCAAGACAGCTCGTCTATGATAGCTTCTGCTGAAATGCGTCATTTAGGAAGGGCGGATACAGAGCGCTCCATCCGTGTCGTACGTCTTCGCGGGCCTATCCATCGCACAAGCCCTATCCAATTATGATGCATCGGCATAGGCAGACCCATGAAACAGGGCCTACATCGTAGATCGTGGCCAACGCGCGGACGCCCTCAACCACGACCACAATATCTGTTTCCTCCCGAACAGTCTGTGGGCCGATGAAGCCAAAGCGATTTGGTACGCTGCATCGGCCCATATATGAGCCCGCAGCCGCGCACAAATGGCGGAATCGATCGGTTCGCAACGCGTCCTCCTCAATGGGCTCAACGCATAGCTGGAGATCTGCGACAAAACCAGCATCTAAACTGCATCGTACCGTGCCGTAGGTGTTTCACCGATCGGGCCCATCTAATACGGATGCCCCTCGGATGTTCCAGAGGTCCCGGGTCTCGATGCTCACGGCAGGAGACTGACAGCACGAGCTAGAATGCATTTGGATGCGCCACTCCTCGGGCGGCATCGAAAGCGAAAGCCGTCGTTGCTGGGCTAGCATCCGACGCCCACCGTGCCAGAACGCAAAACGACAATAAGGATTTGGGCGAAGATTTGTAGACCGAGCTGCAAAACGGAACAGAGATGACAGATGGCTACAAGGAGCTCTCGCGGTACGACACGTTTTGGTGGCTTGTTTATAATTGCACAAAACTATGCGTTGGTTCATTCATAATTAACAAGTCTCCTGCTGGATGGGTTTGCAGAGAGCCAAAAAACAGTGTTGTGGACCACACGGGATTGATTTACTGTGGTGGGGTGGTGCTATAATTTATTCCTGTTCAATGTCTACATTGTGTGACTCATTCCCAATGGGTACGTTCGAAATGAATTGGCTGTTAGTTGCCGGATGGCATTAGCTTCAAGTTTCGACTTACTACACCCAACCACTACCGGCAACGACAAAGCAACGCAAAGTCTCTCGTGAGCCCTCCCAAGGTTGGCCGCACCACTTTACGACCCAGCAGGTTACCACGGCACCGATCATCAAACATTATATAATCCTTTCCTTTTCACACGAAACTTCCTTATCGTATCGGCTCGGACGATAGTTTTCTAAGCCCAGGTTCAGAGCTGCCGAGATGTCGCTTCAAACCCCGCGCCTTATCACACCGAAAACCCTGCTCACTGTTCACTCCCTTTGGGCGGAACGATGAATTAAAAAAAAAAAATGGGGGGGAAAAAGTTATCAGCGAAACTAACATTGGCCTACTTACAATGTGTGGACGCTCGGGCTGGGACTTTGAGTCCCGATTGGGCCTCTTGATTTGGGAGAACCGAGGGACCCGAGGTACCCGAGGTGTCTCCCCAAAACAGCTCACCCTTGTCTTGGACGACGACAGGGAGCGTTCGTGTCAAGTGGATCAATTGGCCTACTTCAGAACTGTGAGCTGTTCCCAGAAGACGGCGCACAATATGTTTGCATTGTCTGCACATGCAACCGCTCAACACTAACCGTGCAGCTTATGCTGCAACGGCAACCCCCAAGAGCAGTGGGACTTGGATGTTTTAAAAGTTTGGAGTTTGTACCGCTCCGTTTACCAAGGGAGTTTCCTTGTGGCGATCCGGGTCGTAATCGTACTGCATATCACTCCCGTGCACTCCCTGATAAGAGCTGGTACCGGGGGCCTCGGGGATACCTGTGGCAGTCAAGTGACTGTCGTCCAGCACGTCCCTATCATCACAGTGCCATCACAGCGCAGACATGAGGGTTTGATAGGAGCGCAAACAGTACGCGTGCGTGATACTTAACCCCTCTGCGCAAACGGTGGCGACGCTGTTTGTTCGGTGCCTGGTAGAAGTTCAAACAGTAGGCCGGAAAGGCTGCAGGTTACACCATATCCACCTGAGTAACAAATCGAACGCTCTGTTTTAACCGGGAAGAAACGAAAAAGATGACTGACTGACTGACAGCAACTGAGCAAAAGAGACTTTGATTCTCGAAGTGCCAATGTCCAACTGAGGCTGGAACAGTTGTGGTAAAGAATAATGAAAGTTCCCAAATTTTGTTGTCTATCATGGTTATTTGTCAGGATCTATCCACAATATAATTGTACTTAGTAAAAAGAAAGATTTCTTTTTTCAATTTTCCTCAGAAAACCTACAACAGTGAACTTGAAATGTAAACCATCGGCTTACTTTGTTGCAGGGAAAATCGTTCTACACAAGACACCCCAGGCACAGACGGCATGTGTTGTTTGGCTATGCAAATCAAACCCATTGACAGTGTCTATTCAAATATGGACTTTAGCGGTGCTGGAACTGCAAGCTGCCCCAAGAATGTTCTTCCGCACTCGATGTGTGTGTGCCCGCGCAAATCATTTGCATCGAACGCAGGTATCGTTTGCCCGTTCCAGATGTCGGCACATGATAAACACAGGAAAAGCAAGAGAAATTATACTCCACCATAGCGATCACCTCAGCTATAAGCATCCATATTTTCAGCGATAGTTTCACACTTATGTGAATGGTGATTTATCGCCGTATCTGAAAGAAAATGAAGGTTTTCAATCAAATCAACTCCGTATCGGATCAAATGACTACCCATTTAAAATCAAGAAACGATCATGTGGATGATAAAGGCGATGATCCGACTTGACCTTTAACAAAGTTGAGCTTACTGGTGGAGTTGGACATAGGAATTTAAGGATAGATTTGATCACCAAGAGATGTGAACCTTAAATGCTTTGCCAGAATAGGCTATCACTTGATAAGGGATTGATAGATCATCCTATTGAATACTGTGAGTAAGAGCTTATATAATTGTTATTCGGGTCGTGAAAAACATTTCAATGATGCTGGAGATTAGTTTATTCAGTCATTAAAACATTGTGTAAAAAGCATGTAACATAAATTTGCATATTATTATACTGTTATCTCTAAAGCTTGCTTTCACACCACTCGTAAACTTAATTATTCTCTGCTTCGCATCGTTTAAATAAGCTCCAATGGATTCCTTTTCAAATAAATCAAATTCCTACGTTCCGGAAACGGTTTGCCTTTCCCGGTTCCTTCCTTTTGCAACACACCATTCATTTGGAACTAAGCGTTAAAACAATCTGCCCGATGTGCATCAGCTCCATAAAAGGCTCTCCGCGCTGCCGGGACATGCATCCATCCATTGCGATCATACTGCGACCCGCCGAAGGCCCGCACAACTGCTACGTACAACGACCACCTACTCATCTTCCTACAGAGAATTTTTGAGCTTCATTTTCTTGACATTCACAGCAAGAAAAAAAAAAACGTAAACAGCTGCAGCGGTAGCAGTAGAGAATAAACGTGACAGACGACATCCTACCGGGTTCGTCGGGTGATGTTGTTAACGGCTGGCCTAGTTTATCCCGTGCAGACCCCAACCAGAACATCCGAGATATGGCTTTTTAAGTGATTCCACTCGTTCGACCCGAACCGGCTCGAGCGCTTGAATCGATTTAAATTTTAATCCCCTTACGGTTTCGCTCTTCCTTGCCCACCACTTCAGTTCACACTCTTCCCGCCCACCTAGTAACCCTGAGCCACACACGATTGTAGGACGGGGTGCGTGCGTGTCGAGCGAGTAATACCCCGCGATGACCACTTTCATTAATTTCGTATTCAACCGCCGGGTTGGGTGTGCTTTGGATACAGACGGAACTGCGGAAGCATCTTCCAAAGCGAGGATGGGGTGCAAGAAACAAAAAATGGTAACTTGACAAATTTCGCCTAATATGGTACCGTTGCTTCCGACACGTCTGGGAACCGTGAGCGCGACAAGATGAAGTGGCTCTTTTTGCCGAAGATATGATCCATTAGCAGGACTCCATTACATGTTCGTACGCAACGAAAAAAAAAAACGTTCCCTCCCTTGCACTGGAAGCAAACTGTACACAAAACCATCATAAGGTGTCAAACTTTGCCGATCCTTTCGTACGGCCCATTCCGTTGAGAGGAGTCGTGAGTGAAGATTCATCACTGATACCCGGTGTGGCGCATGGTCCGGCGAACGGTACCACCCAAAGCAAACAAGCCGCACACACCGTCGGCGCATTATGTAATGCAATTTCGAAAGTTTCTCTCTCCTTCTTTCGTTTGGTGAATTCGCTAACGGGTGTGTGAAGTCGGTTCGGTTTTGGGGCGTCCTACTCCTTTCTGACTTGATGTGTGACGCATTCGATGCACTTTGTCCGTTTTCTCGCAGTGAAAAAAGAAATACCCCGGGGGCCAGATCTTCTTCGTCGTGCTTTCGTTTGTTACACCCTCAGCGCTTACCCACTGGCCCACTGATACACGGACGGCCCGTAACCTACCGAACTATTCTCCGACAGCTCGCACCGTTGCGTCTTGCAGAAGCCTCAGCCTTAAGCCTCAAACGGCTCTCCAAGCGATAAACTTGTGCATTTTAAAATATAACCCACAATACATTTTCCACCGCCGCGTTTTGCGTCGCACACCTTCGCCGTGTAAGGTATCACCATTCGGTGTGGTTAAAAATCAACGCACGTCCGCTCGTCTACCACTAGCGAAACCTGAAGAGACCGGCCGTGTGCGTAGTGTGGCGGAGTGGCCAGACAACATACGCTACGCACCCGAAGCTAGACTGGTTTATTTTGCGTGTGATTGAATAAAACATGACATAAAAGATGGCACCGGAGCGGCACTTTGGGATGGGCTTGGAGGCGACTACCACTAGCTTCACATCTGGCCGCTTTGAAGCTGGGGTCTGACATCTTCGGAGCCTATTACATGGGAGCCTTTTTCCACCCCGCTCGCCTCCAGCTGTGAGACGTATGCGGATTAACATAAAGGTACAAACGTGACAAAAACATACCACCAACGAGGATCGGCGACCTTGGAACCACGGTACATGCAGCCAACTCCAAGTGCAGTCGTACCACCAGGTACATGTAACAAAGGGAAGCAATAGAAATCACTTTCGCTTTCCTGCACCCGAACGGTGTGGTCGTATTTTTAGCAACTCTCCGCAATGACCATTCCATGGCATCAGATGCCTGAGGAAAGCCTCAATTTCTACACGTTTCCGAACGATCGATACGATGCGCGGGAAGCAGGAAAGATGTTAACAAGCGGCTACGGGATAGGTAACCAAAAACCACTCATAGTGGAGAGCGATAATGAAAACTGTCCCCCAAAGAGGTATGGGGAGGGGTTAAAATAAATAAATTGGAATACACCGTCAAACCCGAGCTGGTTGGTTAAGTCATGGGAATTTGGCCTGTGATAATGAAGCATCCTGTTCGAAGAAAGTTTAGTTCGCGTAAAAGATTAATGTCCACGCATATCTTTTTTTAAGAGATCTTGTTGCGTAACGCTAGCCATAAGTCTCTCTGCACAATGGGTTGAGATCGATTTTATGCATCAAACTGCGCTGTATTGCAAACGGTGGCCTACTATGTTGGTGTATCCACATCACTACATCACCACAGTGCCGATCATGATTAAACAGTACCCGAAACGGGGCGAATGCATCGTGGAACTATATACGCTGACCTACTTTTCTGCGGGGTGCACATTTTTTGAGGCTACCCCACCAGAAGAACACTTCAGAACAGGGGAACAGGCCCCAGCAAACCAGAACCTTTCGCATTTTAAGAGGTTAACAGCAGTGGGATCACTCACGCTCACTATCTACACAGCGACCGGGTTCCCGTTTCCCCTTGCTTAGCGCTACGTCTTATCATGCGTGTGCGCCTCAAGGCAGAGGCCCCCGAAACCGAAAGACTCCAACAAACCGAACACTTAACGCATAACGCGCACTGGTCAAGTGCATAATTCATTTCGGAAGGTTTTTTTCTTTCTTTTTTGTTGTTGTTCGGGGCGGTTGTGCTACCGCTTCCCTTAAATTTATGCTACACCAGCGGAGACTGACACTTACAAACACGAAGACAAATCGACGAGCGCAAACATAAATTCCTCCCTGCCCCTTCGTGCCGGGCCCGCATTCACTCCCGGAAATTTCTGGGGAGCATCCGTTTTAGGGCGGGAAAAAAAATTCAAACACGCTGATCGAGCAACGTGTTCTAGTTTTGTTTTTCCCTCTAACATAACCTCCCCAAGAAGCTGCGTGTGGAACGTCTTCACATCGTTAGGAGGGTGCGTTGGTATGGGTGAAGGGCTCGATCACTTTCGCTTTCGTTGTGTGGTGTTCTGTTGGGACGGAAGACAAAAAAAACCCTAAGCAATAGTAGGCCATTCGACGCATCACCACCCTCGATTTTGGTGAGTTTATATGTGCCGTACTATCTGTGTGTGTGTGTGTTTGTGGGTATTTTACTGCTAGCCCTGCGTAGGCCACACTTCTTTGTCTTCTGATTTGGTATTACGCATCTCTTTTCCGCCCAGGCTATCGTATCGTTTAGCGCGGATTTGTCTGCGCATCGTTGAAAGGGAAGGTTTATGTTTTGGCCATTTGGACGAAGGGCTTGGAGGGCTGTACTACTCCTCATTCCCCTATTGACTGTGAGACAGCTCGCCTTATCTCGTGTGTAGTATTTGGAGGTTTTTTTTCCACCTATCGTCCCAACCCAACACTAACACCGCTTTATGGTACGAATGCGCTAGGGTCTCTCCACTCCTTCACCTTCACCGGGGAGCTCTCGTCCATGCCACCATAGGACATGGTTTTGAAGTAGGTTCGTTTTAAATAGTTTTGACCTATTTTTGTTTTCCTCAGATGCGTGTTTGTTATGCTTTTGCCGCACTAGTTTTTGGTGGTCTGGGGGGGTTTTTTATCGGTGGTCACATTCATCGTGGTGGTTTGTGCAGCAGAAGAATGCAGCAGTATCTTTGGTACGGTGGTGAGATATTGGTGCATTTCTTGTGGGGAGGGATGAGATAGAATGAAGCATCAAACTTGGAGCATATTGTGGAGCAAAGCCATATGTATTGTAGCGTGATTGTTTGGGTCAATGGGAGGATGTTGTATTGGTGGAGTTGGCAAAATGTAGGAAGACGTTCTATCCATCCGTGGAAGTTTGAAATTGGATTAGTGGAACATGTGTTACCGGATAATGGACTGTTCGCTATAGGACCTCCGTTATCTATATTATGGTTAATAAATATTACAATATACTCCAAATAAATTGCCATCAATTTGTGAGGGTCCTACAAATCTTACAACTTCCACCGTGGTTTTGATTCAAAGTAATACCAACGTTTTAAATTTTGAAAATGTTCTACCCATTCGGTTTGAATCTTTGCAAAACAAAACGAGCTATTAGGCCAGCATGAATTTATAGCAAAACTTAGGTCGTTGGCACCTTCGCCAAATGTTTAGCAGTTCAAGGTTAGTGCTATCAGCATGCAACATCCGCGTTAAATGGCAGGAGCAAAGGTGAGCGGAATCGTTACTAGGGACAAGATTAGGACCCTGCAAGCTGCATCACTGCAGCGGAATGTTACGAGATAGTAGCCAAAAGGGAATACAGTCCGCTAATTGGTTTCCGACCGATAGGTTTAGTTAAAGAACACGTTAAGATCGCTTTCGCATCAAGCACAGACGAGGGCCAAAGGTGTGAGAAAATAAAATGATAAAGAATAAAGTGATAAAAGTATTTACATCACACGGTGAAAACAATAAACAACGAGGCGATAATTTTGGAGGCACATTATTATGCATTATGCATCTTATCGCCATGTGACTTGATAAGAAAAACATTCAAACATGCATGTTTGAATCAAACATTGAAACGAGCAGAATTTTTGTTTTCGGGTGAAAAACGAGCAAAATGAATCAAATGAATGAAGAATAACCGACATTGGTATTACGAGGGTCATGGTTTCTGTTGCCAATTTGGGACGATAAAACGAAGGTGTGCTCAGTAAGAAGGTTTTAACAACGGCACTATCAGAGAATAATATTTCACTTCTTCCCGCTTCGCTTGCTGTTAAAGATTAGTGATGAGTGAGGTTTTAATATGCTACTATCATAATTACAGTTCATAACATAACTACATGATCACTAGCATTTCTTTGAATAAAATAAAAATGGATGCTTCGCATTTAAAACAGGAAATGTTATATTCAAAATTCTAAAATTCTACTCTCTTATCTTCCTAACGTAACAATTAAAGTGTAATAAATACTAGATAGTCTTGTATTGTTGTTGCTGTAAAATGCAATTTATTAGAAAAAAAAAATGTTTAAGGCATTAAACTACTTAAAAATGTTTGACTTTTGATAAAGAGTTTTAAATTATTATATTATAAAATACAGGATTTTGCATTGCTGACTGCAACGCTATTCTATTGGAATTTATAAATTTATAGAAATATTTGTAGCATTGTAAATAAAAATGTGGTATAATTCACGTTTTTCATAACATGATGATAAGTAGGTAATAAATTCTTTTTCATAACCTTCCTATAAAAATGCAGTCGTACAGCGTTGTCACGCTCTGTAGCATATCTTTTATAAATAATTACTATTTTGAACAAATTTAACACAAAGTAATAAATTCAAACTTGTGAGAAAATCAACTTAAACAACGAGAAGGTGAACAGCGTCATAAAATCCGCATTTGTTCAACATAACTTCAATTAAGATGGAATCATTCAAGGAACTTGAGATATTCAAACCTGTTTATTAACCGATTTGACACGCAGCAGAGGTAGATTGAAGACTTTGAGGAAGAAACGACATCTTCGAACACACATTTTCATCATAACTTTTACAAAATTTCATCCGCTAGTCAAAAATGTTGACAAATGATGCATCCCCGTAGCTACCACAGATTTCCGTCCACGAATTAACCACACTTTATACTGTTGCGCCTTTTGCGTGCGTAACTTTGTCAGCCCTTTTCCTTGCAGTACAACATAATAAATGAATGGAACAAATTTTTGTCCCCGGTGCCGGAAACGATTCGATACGAATTTGGTTCGAATTTAGTGGACGGTACGCAGGAAGTGTAGATCGCTGTTGAGTACAACAAACAGTTTCTTTAACGGCGCCATAACATGTGCGTGTGTGTTTTTCACCACCCCCCACCCCAAAAACAGGTCGGAAAAATCATATGTGCCGGCTCAAAGAACACTGGAGGCGTGATCGAATGATGGGTGGGGTGGTGAATTAGATTGAGGAAAAAAAATTATCCATACAAACACAAACTAGGTTCTTAAATCATAAGAAGAAATCTGTTGAAAGGAACTCAACGGTGGAAGATGTACGCACGGTGTCCACTGTGCTCCACCTAGCGCGGTACAGAACCGAAGGTGGTCTAAGAATAGAATTTAGGTCCCGAATCCGGTACGTGATCTGCGATTGGGGGAGAAGGCGAATAAAAAAATGCATCCGGCTGCATCCGGTAGTAGGTCAGTAGTGCTACGCGTGAAGACATGATTAGGAGCGTGAAGTCAAAGTGGAGTTTGGAGTCGGTAGCAAGGTACAAGATACTAACGCTCGGAGGTGCTTTCTATTTACCTTGCGCTATCGGTACAGGAAACGGGCAAAGTCACTGATCACTGAACGAGTAAGGTAGCGTGTGTAATGATGATACACGGGCGTATAAAACTGCGTACTTCCCAGCGCATCTTGCAGTATGGCAGTGTGCATTACCATCGGAAAGGTTCCTGAAGGGCTGCGGAAGGTCATTTTATAAATAATTCCGTCCGTTCCGCTGCGGTACGGATGCGTGCCCCGTACATGAAACGCATCTTGCAGCTGGTGTGAGTTTAATTGACCCGGTACTTTTTTTTAAGCACACAACTCGTCATTCGCAACGCGGCTAGAAGAGAGTCACGGCAACAGTAAAAAAAACCCTGTCAATACTACGGAAGTTATGCTGTCCACCGCATTCAGCGTGCAGCATTGTATCGGCTTTTATTTGTTTTCTTTTTTCCAAAACCTCCCGCCATTGTTGGGGCCACACACCGTACACCGACGGCCATTGTCAAACTTCCAAAACACATCACAAGCCCCCGGAATGGTCAAGTGACGAGAGTGAAAGTTTTTTTTTTGCAGCGAGTGATTTGGATAGGTACAAAAAAAAGTAAAATCAAACGTATATGAAGTGTATGTGGTTGCTATGGTATCACGCCAACTGCACGTTTTGGTTTCGATGCAAACGGTTTTGTTACCGGCCAGGGGAGTTGTGTCGCCATGATGACAATCGATCGAGTTACCGGTTGTGTTACGATCGTGTGAACGACATTGCTGTTGTATTTGAGTTTCGGAGCTTTGTTTTACGATCCTTTCTTCTGTTTACGACGTATGTTGGTTTTGAGTTCTTTTCTTAAATTTGTCTACTGGAGTTGTTCAAGACAAAATTACGATTACGATTCCGATTAGATGGGAATATTAGAAAATGATCGGTTTACCTTTTTTCCAATAATATATAATGAAAACAGGTCGCGGCTCGAAAATCTTCTATCGAGTATTTAGTAAATACGTGTGCTAGGAGTTGGCAAAATTATCGCAAAAATTGTCGCTAAATTAGCGAAGTTCACGGAGAGATATCAAACCGACAGATCTTAGAATTTATAAGGCAATCTTAGAAGCAATTTAAAAAGTGTAGAGAGCTAGATGACCCGTGAAGTATTTGGTTTTGTTTGTTTATTGGCCATTCAATCTGAAGGTTCTTATATATCTCAAATCTAGTCCAGTATCTCTAGTATCTAGTAGACTATCTAGTCTCTATAGAACAGTCAGTTATCGCCAGTTATCATTCACGCTGTTCAGTACTAAAACTAAAAACGTTGGAAAAAAAGACGAAAAAAATCGCAGGAAATCCTTCTAGCAAACATTTAGCTTGGTAATATTCAAGCCTAATTCATCTTCCACCAATTTCGTTTGTAAGCGTCTTCAAGTTTGGAGGATGAAATGATACATAATACTGGCTACATAATAACCAAGTCAAGATGTAACGATTGTTTTCTTCTGAAGTCTAAATAAAAACCTTCCATCAACAAATCGCCAAATGTGGAATGAAACTTCTTCATTCCTCAATTGGCTTCTGGACTAAGGCGTATGTTTTACGAAAATCGAAAATTATTCCCACAATTGTTAAGTAATTTCAACGGTCTAGCAGACAGTAATAACTTTCTCGGACCATTCTGGACAAGTGTTAGTCTCAGCTACTAGCGATGTCCTATGATTTAAGCATTAGAAAATAATTTTAAATATATTGTGTAAGGCAAAATGGAAATCAAATACAAATCCAAAGAAGCGATAATCACATTACATCAATAGGAAGCGATATACCTCAAGCTTTTTTCTCACACGTACAGTTACCTACCGTTTCTGTCTATCCCATTGCTGACGCTCACCCACCGTAAGTAGCTCAAGTTCAGCCCACTTTCACCGAAAGGGGCAGAGCGACGAGTAGCACGATCAAAATTTCTTCGCCCGTCGTGTTTTATAGTGGATTTCGCAACCGGCAATAGTTAGCACTATTGCCATCAACTATGAAAAGGACCGGGTTCAGGTGCGACCTCCATCATTCGGCGATCTTGTTCTGTTTGATGTGGTGAAAATTTCCCCCCTCTGTACCTCCCCCTGCATACATCGATACGATCCGTGCGGATGGAGAGGCCATGCGGTTTGTGGGGAGGAAGTCTCCGCAAGTACGGTTAATTTACAATCCACTGTCAAGCGCGGATATCACGCCCTGGGAATGCAGCGTGTGTGACGGTGCCAACAAGGGGCCAACTTCTAAACGGCGACCGAATTAATTTCCTTTCGCGAGAACAAAAACGAGGAGCAAAACAAATGCACACAACCCGCGTGCCAGAACGATGGGCTCAGGTTGAAGGAAGCGCTGATATGTTGGGATGACGTGTTTTAGTGCCACATGCTTTTCTCCGACCTTCCCACACCCGTCCACTAAATGTGCATCAAACTATGAAAATAAAGATAATTTTCACACGACCGCTGGTCGTGGTTAGATGGGAAAAAACAAACATTTTATTTTTTTTTTTCGTCCCGCCATTCTATATCTGCCCCAAAATTGGCCACACTCCAACGGTGTTGACTGTGTTTAACCATTGTTTCTAGGTTTCGTTCTAAGTGTTCCGCCGCCGGGTATTGTGTTTCTTACCACTTGGCGCGTTTATTGTGGCGCACTTATTCTCGCTCGACCAAGTGTCGGATCATTTGTTCAACCAGTTAGACATAAAACGGCTATCGGATGCATTCTGTTCTGGTTGGGAGTAATGGGTTTGAAGGTGAATCGGTTTCTGTTGCTTTTGCTAACCTCAAGGAAAACAAATTCAAGGAAACGTTTGTTACGGATAAATTAATTTACATCTATAAAACAATTCTATTTTTCTCTTTTCTAAACTTGTGATACAACTGCCTTTGAGTAACGTTGTGCTGCTAAAGAAAAATAAAAAACAAACACTGCAGTGAAAACACTTTGCTGTTTTAATATTTTAAATGAGTTTATTACATTTATTCAGCCCGTGATTATCGATCGATTACTATTCAGCTAACTACAGGGTTTTTTGCCATCACAAGCTGAGAAGAAAAAGGGGTGGTGTGTTACAGGTTATAGGATATACAGTGTTGCTTTTCACTATCATTTATTTTATCAGAGACCGTTTGCTGCATTTCGCTGCTGCCATTTTTTGTTACATCCTACATACGCTTCGTACAAGGTTTTTTTTTTGTAATTTTTTCTCTGTTTACTGGGCGAAAAAATCCCTTTCTTTCCTTTCCATTCGCGCACGTTCGACGCACAATTTCACTGTGATGGAATTATATAGCTGTCAAATGATTTTCCACAAATACCGTAAAGAAAAATGAAACACATTAAATTATAAACATCGTAACGATCATGAGAGCGAAGAACCATCTAACGAACGCATTTGTGCCTGGCTGGGTGTTTGTGTGAATTTTTGTTTTAAACATATTTGGGTGCAAGAAGCTTCCATCGATGGTCGCATACTATTCTAAAATGGTAACTTAACGTTTCGATTCGTAGGACGCATCAACTTTTACTAATAACCAATGCTACACGGTTCAACCGCTGGCTGACACACTATACCATCATTGTCATAACTTATCTTCGGTTTCATTTCGATTCACCCTATGTTTCCCCGTTCCATTATACAGTCCCGCACCTTGACGATCACTTCCTCTTTCACTTTCATTCACCGCAATCGGTTTAAATATTCACCCCCTTTTCGTCGAGGGGTTTCGATTCTTACTTCATTATGTTCCCGAGCAATCGAAACCATGCCAGTGGCCAGGGGTTTATCCACACCGGGGATGATTGTGCACCCAATATTCTAATCGCCACTTACGCCACAGCAGAATGGTGCCAGAGACCTACTGATTTCGTTTCTGTATGCAAAGTTTGCACGGGTTCTTAGGTTTTCATACGCACATTGGTAACAATAATTCGATATGCAGGCTACGAGTTTAGTTTTTGGGCGGTGCGCGATTTATATTTACATAACTGGTTCTTAGCTTCTACTGCCCTGATTGGAGTGAAGGAGAAGGGGAGGGTGGTTTGTTTGCGAAAGTACGCAAACGATGTCTTTTTTAGTGGGAGAAAGTAGAAGTGTTGAAAGAACTTAATGCAGTAAGTAGAACGGATAAAAGAAAAACAGAACAAAGGAAACGGTTACAACAGAAATGAAAAAGAAAATATCGCCTCCAAACAAAAAAGGAGTTAAACAGGTAAGAAAAGAATATGAAAAATAGTGTAAGAAATAAAAATGAAATAAAAGTGTAGAGAAGAAAAAATTTGTTAAACAAACAAGTGAACCAGTAACTAACATTTTATGAATATAAGTAGTTCAAATAACAAAATAGAAAAGTGCTATTGAAAGAAATAGAACAGAAGAAAATACGATTGATAACTATTAGGATAGAAGGTGTTAGAAAAAAAAGAAGAGACATAGGACATCGGATAGAAATTGAGGAAAATAAAGAAAACCGAGAAGAAATGTAGAAAATAAAGAAAATCAACAGAAAGAAAGTCAATTGCTTGATAGACAAGAAGTGTAATGAGAAGAGCAATAGGAACGTCAGTCTTAAAAGGATTAACTATAGTAGTGAACTGTAAGCGATAGTTCCATAGCCGAATTGAAATGAAAGATGTGTCAGAGAATAGTTTACGATTGGTTTTGTCTTAAAAAAGTTGTATTATTTTCACATTTTCTAGTACACATACATCCGTTTGCTAGTATACACCGTTCACCTTTCGCTGGGAAAAAGGGAAAAACAAAACAGACCAGATCGACCAGTAGTACATCATTACACGATACTAAGTAGTGACGAAAAACGAAACATAACAAACAAAAAAAAAACACTATCAAGTCTTATCAACAGCTGTCCCACGGTGATATGAATCTTTGTGCAGTTCTTAAGTAAGTAAGAGTCGAACGTTTTCTACGTGTTATTTTCTACATTGTCCCACCCTTTTGTTGTCACCCTTGTCTCCTGCCTCACTTGGGATCGTGATCGACGCCGAGAGCGCGCGACGCCTTTATACAAAACGCAATAATAATAATAATATTAATAACATAGAAAGTAAACACGATTGCCTTAAACACTATGTACAGGTATTTAAGTTCCTTCGATTGCTTCACGCGCTTCTGCTGGCCACAGCTTCATGCATCGGCGATAAAGAGCTGCCCTTGCCCAAAACCATTTTCCCTCCGCTCTGCAGCCGATTTGCCGATTCTTCCATCATCCACGTTCGCGCTGACTGCGTGTCTGGTTGGCTCGATTCTGCTCAGGTTTTTTGGCGCTGGCAGAATGCGGAGTCTCTGTTGTCTTTGGTTCGTGTACAAAACGCGAAGCGGAATCAAGAAGAATACCCGAGTTCTTGGGAACTGGAAATTTAGGGTTGGTCTACAGTCACTTTGGAGAGTGTAACTCAATTTCCTTTCATGAACTTCGGAACTTAGCTCCTCGCGAGTGGGAGGAAAAACGATGGAGTTCTCGATCGACGACCCGCATATCATGCGACTACCCGAATGGGCTATGGGAAAAGTGAGATGAAACCCTGTGTGGCAGTGGCAGATGACGGGCTCGACCTGGGTGAGAAGTCCCCCGGGCAGAGCGCATGTTTACAGCGTAGGCATCGCGGCAACTTGCTGGTGGATGATCCCGCCACCGGGGACTACCGATCACATGTGGTCGCCCATGTTGGACAGATTAAGCGCACTGCGACAGATCTGGTTGATCTCCGGATTGCTGTGGTTCATCAGGTGCATATACAGCTGCTTGTACAGTGCGATCTCGTTGTTCTTCTCCTCGATCTTGCGTATCAGCACGTCCTTCTCCTTCAGCAGTGTCTTCACCTTTTCCTCCACTTCGCGCGACCGCACCTTCGCCTTCTCGCGTGACTTCCGGACCGCGATGTTGTTCCGCTCCCGTCGCCTCCGGTACTCGTCCGTACCCTTGTCGACGGTTTTTTGCTGCGTTTTGCGACCGACGTGCGGTAACATTTTGCTGTGTTTGGTAAGGTTCGCCAGGTGCGCGGCCCCGGACAGGTGGGGCAGTGCCTGATGGTGCAGCACGGTGGCGGGCGTTAGGCTGGAGAAGCTGTTGCCGTTACCGTTGGTGACGTAGCTCGGTGTCGTACCGCCAGCCGCACCTAGCGCACCGGATACTCCGTTTGGTGTCGCGCCACCGCCACCACCCGCTCCACCACCCGACCCCGGTAATCCCTGATAGCCGTTGATGGTGCCCATGAACTGAGCACCACCGGATGCGCCGTTCGCTAGCAGCTGCCGACGGTACTCGTTCGGATCGACCGGTTCCTCCTTGATGTTGGCCGAGTCGGCGGACGATCCGACGGAGCTGTTCTCATCGCTGGAGGTACTGCCGTAGGCCGCACCCGTATGCACGGGCTGGGGCATATAGGCGAGTGATCGCTGGTAACTGTTGCCACCGTTCGTGTGCTGCGAGAGACGTGCCTGCTGAAGCTGGAGTGCCTTGGCAGCGGCCGACTGTACCAGCGGGTTGGCCATCGTACCGTTCGTACTGCCGACGGTGACCATCTCGGTGAAGATGCCCAACGCTTCCGGATCGCGGAACTGGTCGTCGATCAGGTGCTGCAGATCGAGCGAGATCTCCTGTGACGTTAGCTCGTCCAGCTCGGACTGCGAGTACTGTATCTGTTGCAGCATCTGCTTGGACAGCAGGTTCCCGTTGGACAGCAGCCCGGACGCACCATTGCTCGGATGCTGACCAAGCTGTACCTGTTGCTGGGTCTGCTGCTGTACCTGCTGCTGGACCTGCTGCTGTACCTGCTGCTGTACCTGTTGTTGCGTCTGCTGGTGCTGCTGTTGCTGCTGTTGCTGCTTCAGCGCCAGCGTGTTCTGATTAATTGCCGTCGGAGAGTTGTTGTTGGTCGGCGAGGCCCCGTTGGCCGTACCGTTCGTACCGTTCACGCCATTGTTCGCGGCCATCGTTAGCTTCTTGATATCACTGCGCACTTGGATTTGATTCGTATCGTACATTTGAGGCGATTCCATATTTTGCGACAAATTCACTTGTTCGGTTGCCAGACGGGACACACATATAGGAACACGCGAAACGGACGCGAACTCACAACTCTTGTACACGGGCAACGCGAAAGGAGGGTTTCTGGTATCGCTCACTTACACTCACTAGACACTCGCGGGCCTAGGGATCAGACGATGATGGACCCGTGTTTGTTTCTTCCCTATTTTGTCAGGCATCAATTATTGCACTGTTACTATACACCTTGCCTTCTATCGATCGCACACCTATCACAGCGCTCACTTCTGCTCCCTATGTTACACTCCTTTTTTTTGCCGATTAACACCAACATCAACCAAGATGTATCCTTCCAGTCCGTTCAGAACATGCAAGCCTGATTCCACTTTATTTCACCATGAGAACAACTGTGTCAAGTTTGTTCAATGCTCACTGCACACAGGAATCACAATAGGGTTGGAGCTTTTAACGAGAATACACTTGCAGACACATCTCTCGGTCATCACTGTCCCTTATTTGTTGTAGATCCAGAAGTAGAAATAATCCATGATTTAATCAGTAGAAACGTTCTCCTTAATACAGCCTACCGACCAGCTGTTTTCACCGAACAGGCTCACACCGAGGAAGCATTTGTTTACGCGGCCAATGTTTGAAATTTTGAAACACCAAAAACACAAGAAAACGCGCGAAAATTCTAGTCGAAAGCGGGAGAACAACACGCGCGTATCGATGTAACGCGCCGCATGCAGAGGGCGAGCTGCTTGTTTTGTTTTCCTGTATTTTTTTTTGCGAAAGATGTTGGTGGACGGTACACTTTCTTAAGACTGAAGTCTTAAGACTATGATGCAACTTGTTATATATTAACAAACTGCTTCTTTCGCTCGCGTATGCGCTTGCTTTCTCGCACACTTCTACGAACAGACACACACGCACTCGCTCTTTCTTTCGTTGGTCGCTCTCTTTCACTCACTCTCCCTCTCTCTCTCTCTCTCTCACTAGGCGACTTTCCCGCTTAGTAGTCACGGTGGATGTGGTAGTAGTAGTACTAGGGTAGGGGGTCACTTCGCTGGGGGGATTCCAAATGTCCCGATTCGACTTTTCCGCCACCCCTTTCTCTACCCTTCGGTAGTCCGCTTCTCAAAAACCCGATCTCACACAGCCGATCTCACTCTCACTTCGGTGATTTTTGTTTTCCTGCGTGGGCTTCTCACGACTCCCCAGCTGAAAACAACAATTCCGGGGGGATCGTTTCGCGGTCTGTCGTTTTTGGGGCTGGTTCGCGTACCACAACCGGTATACTAAAACTTCCCTTGATTGGGGAGCCTGAGTGTGCGCGAGCGCGCGTGTGCGATCGGTTGCGCTGTTTGGACGAGAGTGAGCCAACAGCGGTGTAGCAACACGACTATCACTCGGTTCGGTTGGACCACACCACCGCACCATCGATTTCACACGCACCTCCCGAAGCTCCCCAGCTGGACGCACATACAACGTTCGCTCACTGATGTAGGGGTGCTCGCTCTCGCTCTTGCTCTCTCGCTTACACTTTCATGAACCGGGTGGCCGGGCTAATCTCATCGTGAGCTGCAGCGTGCTGGTTCGAACGGGTGGGAAAGTGAACGATGGTCCAGCGTCCTCTGCACTTTGGAACGCGAAATGTGGACAAATTTGATGTTTAAAAGAAAAATTAAATTAGTTTCTAGAGTTTACATTAAAGAAAGATAATAAATGTACACAAATTAATTAAATAATTAAATAAAGAAATACATTCACAGGATTGATAATGCATTATGAAATCACTATCGCAGCACGAAAATGTGGACAAAACTTATCAGAAACGGCCATCTTGATAACAAGTTTTTTCTAGCATGAGTCTCTTGCAGGAGAACTGTGTAATATCGCATATCGCGGAATGATCCTGGTCACGGCACCAAATGTGCGCAATAGAACTCTACGTTGAAAAATATTCTATAATGTTTTTGAGGTATTTATACGTGTCCGAAAACGCAATACAAGACAGCAATAACGACATATTATGAAATTTCATGATTTATGAGGTGCATTCATGTTAAAGTTCTGTTTGTACTAACTGTTCAACACGTACTTCATTATCGTACTTAACTCAATAATTAAATTAATGTTTCCTTTACTAACAATTCTACATTAATTTGTTTATGAATCGCTACATCTCCTGTAATAGTTCATTTTTAATAAACTAAAATTATTGTTCACGAATACTAAATTTGTTCTCGAACAAAAATCGTTACAAGTAAGAATTATTAATTCTACAAAAAATAAAGAAATTACTCGCACAATTATGTGTATTGGATAGGAATATAATCAACTAGATTATCCTCTTTTGGATGTACCGTCCAAACAACGCTCATAGTGCAATGTGTCCAAGCGGACGCCTGGTCACTCTCACTCTTAGCGGTCGCTGAGATAACGGTGCAACCACAACGCTTCGGTCGCTGCTCGGTGCTGATCATTTTCTCATTCACGTGCTTTCCCGTGTCCTATTGAACGATCTCGCTCTCTCTCTCACTCTCTCTTTCTCTATCTCCCTTGTCTACCCCTAGTTGTTTCGGTGCGTTTTGTTGGAGTTTTTTTTTTTGTTTTCTACTTAGAAATTAATATTGGTTCCAAAAGTCGGTCTCACCTGCAGTTTTACTACGTCATCGATGGGGAGCCCGTCGTTTCGGCTCAGTACGGCCCGTTGCAACGATCGCTCAGTACCACTCGGTGGAAACCCCGTCCACGGCACGATGATATAATCAAGCATGGACGAACAATTCAATGGTGAAGTGTTTTAGGTTTCTCTGTGTTAGGTTTTCGTTTATTATGTTGCTGTCGTACCAGAGTTCGTGATGAGGTTTCGCGCCATTTTTCAACGAGGAATTTAGAATTTTACTACTATTTGTAATACGTGTTTTATATCAAATGTAATCGGTTGAAGTAAATAAGGTCATTCAGTTGAAGGCATTTTATCTACTCAATACACACAATTTATCCTTTATTTAACCTACATTAATCACGATAGGAAACCGACACAGGACGAATGGAAAATATTTGCATTATTTGCTACATTCCCACCATTCTCTGGTTCCATTCGTACGAGTGGACAGTGGTCAACAAGATAAGCGTGAAATTCCCGCTAATTTCATTACTTCTAACGCTTAGTCATGTCAGTGAGGTTAAAAATTGGAAAAAATACGATTTATTTACCTTAGCATATCTCAAGAACGAAGTTGCTGCACCTAAATTTGCACTATGATTTCTTATCTTTACCCTCGTTTCACTTACTCGATCAGGTTTTTCATGTGCCTATGTTGCTGTCCGTGTATAAGCTACGCCACTGACCAGTCCTTTGACGAACTCGACAAGAATGGTATCGTTTGTTCAATTCCGTTTCCATCAGAATCTGGAGCGATGTGAAGAATTAAACCGAGAAACTCGGTAAATATTAGCGAACAGGTCCTCAGGAAACAGGTCGCCCGGTATGTATGCGAACCGTTCCGCGCAGTGGTATTCAATCGGCTGCTCACCGCATACGCACACCGAATATCATGTGAAATTCAATTGAGAAAAATGAAGTTTCTTATCGCGTCCCGTTCGATAATCGGGTTTTTATTTATTTTGCGGCTCAAAAGTGAAAAAAGCAACATGTACACGGGGATGTAAACACAGCCACGGTGTGACGGAATGCCGGAGCGCTGGTAGTTGTGGCCAGATAAACTAGCTCACCCTAACGAAAGCCTCGCTGGGCAGGTGGGAAACGAACGAACGACAACGCCGTAGATGCTTGTCACACCTCAATCATTCATTGATTAGCGAACGCTGGCACGTCATCGATAGCGGGCCGGCATAAAAACAAGTGACTCACCGCCAAAAACAATACGTAATGAGCGCTTATCGCTGCCTTATCGCATGACTCGCCCATATCAAATGCACCGGCTAATGCGAATTGTTCTTATCACCGGAACTAAGCACGTCATTGGTGCGCAAAACGGTGGGGGTGATTGGCGAGGTGTTGCGGTTATGATGATGCTCAAGATTTGTGTCCATCGCTTAAGTCACTGGTTTTTTATCGCTTTCTGCTACGAGTTCCGGTGCTTCGGAGCTTCCGGTTGGTCCGGAAGAAACACCTTCTGTGGGCGCGTGTTGACGTCACGTGCGAAGAGATTCATGAGAATTTCGTGGTATCTTAAACATACTCATACTCGCGCTCTATGTTGCTCTAGCGTGTAAAGCGATAACGAGGCACGTGGATCTGTCTGGGCCGATAATGAGTATTAGGGGCTTTGTCTTTGACTCGTCTGGGAAGCACCAATCGTTGTATGGTGGACTTATCTTGACAATTTCGTTCTCGATGTGCTGAAATGAGTTGTTTGATTATTGGAAATGACTTGCTGCTAATGGTATCTCAGTACCTTTACCAGAAATTCGATTTGGAATCCTTAAAACTTGTGTAAATGGAAGCATTTTTAAGGAACTCTAGTAAAATTAATCGAACAAGCACAAATCTCAACGCCAATTACGCTCGCCAACACAACACGCTACCAGCTACAGTTTGTATCCGTCCCATTTCGCTTACAACTTCCATCGCAGAAACCAGTTACGATCAAGACAAGACACATTTGCAACCAAACTGGTTTCGCTACCGATACCTAGCCTACGGCCGAAAGAAAACGAAAGTGGAGAAAACAAGGCCCAGAAACAGTGGATGAAAGAGAGGCAGGAAAATCGGTTAGTGAAATGGGGCCATTTCTTTTTCAAGGTTGAATCGCAAATGAATGATGCTGCTGCGATTGCTTTGGCGCCCCCAAGTGGCGCACCTTGCCGTTGCATACATGGATGTATGTTTTGTTTTCTTTTCACTTTCATCTTCCCGTCTCCTTCCAGCTTCGTTTCGCTGGTGCTTGGTGGAGATTGATCGCGGCTAGTTTGTTTTGTTTTGTATGATGGCAGGTACGATCGCTTGGAAGGCAGAGAGCAGAGCTGCAAAGTACGGTTACACGATAGTATCTGGCCACAACCGGGCGGACATCTAAAACGCATCTCACGAGATGCGAGATGAGCATCATCAAACCTCAGTTTACACTTGGACGCGCAGCGACACCTGAGCGGGGTGAACCCCCGGGTGGGGTGAAAATGAGCCTCAACATATTTTCACGCCAGATCTGGGTCAATCTTTATATAATTGTTATAACCTGTTGATTCGCGCTCGTCCGCCAGCCAGTCAGTCAGGCAGCTAGAGAGATGTGAGAAGCGTGCACCCTTGGTGGCGCTTTGTCGCATCGTGCGAATTCGTGTTGCCGCATCAAACCCCTTGCGCTCCTGTGTATGTGTGTGTGTGATTATTGTTGGAAGTTTAGCGCGAGCCACATTACGTGATTCATGTCCTGTTTATTTTGAACTTCTTTTTTTCTCTCCCCACATCTCGACGAAGCCATCTTTAATGAAGAGCTACCACACAGGGAGAGAGAGCAGAAGAGATAAAGACAAATAAACTACCATGGTCAGTATGTCAGGTCACGGATGTGATCGTGAAGGCGGGAAAAACGGGATATTTCTTTTCTTTTCCTTTTACTTTATTTTGCATTAACGAACCGAAACCTTTCCATCCTTTTTGAGTGGCGAGTTTTGAACGTCAGCGATAGTGGACTCGACCGATTGGGGAATACCCAACCATTGACGAAGCTGATTCGAGTTGTGCATTTTGTTAATTTCTTCCAGCCGGTCCGCCTTTTTGATGATTTTGCTTATTTCTTTTTAGATAAGTTACAATTTTGTGAAATTTAAATAATTTTTGCGAAGTTTCACATATATAAGAAGCTTAAAAACTACACATCATAAGAAGTACTTGTCAAGAAAGATAAGCAGTCAGGAACATCGTCATGTTAATTTATGTACAATTTCCTGAAATATTTTGAAGTATTTCTATTTTAATAAACACGCAAGCAAAAGTATTGAAAAAAACTGTTAAAACCCCAAATTTTTTGTTTAAATACAGCTCTTTCCTATGAGTTACACAACTCTCTTTCTAATAATATCTAAAAATTTTAATTATTATGAAAAAAAGATACCAACGTTGAAGTCGTTTGAAGCATATAAATACTAATTATTATCAAAGGAGATTTTAATACTTCTCGAGGTAGATTTTAAGGATTCTATTTATGACAGAGTGGTGGCTAGAAAAAAGATCTAAAATGATTTTTGGCTGAAAATGTTGCAATATTTTTTATCAATAACACAACTTAAAAGAACATCACAAGAGTTATACACTTGTTAAGAACTAGAATGTTAGAATAGATAACTAAAAAACTCAATAAATAATTTAGCTTATCAGAATCTTTAGAACTATCAAGCTTGCAAGCTAATTCCTTTAATCCAATCATACTTAATATGTTATGTTCTTTCAATATATAGAGAATATGTTCTTTTAAACGTTCCAGTTAATCATTATAAAATACTGTATTAAATGAAATAAAAATTTCGTAGGTGACAATAACAATCAATTACTGTCAAGTACTCGCCCATCACAAGTGGACCACGCAGGTTCTCATCGTGTAACTGCAGGTCACGCTGCAGGAAAAGCGAAAAAAAAACACCTCGCAAGACCGTCATCAAGAAATGTATATCGGTGATAGAGGACGTATTTCAATTTAATAATGATTACCCACGAGAGACCCTTAGCTATCGGGGTAAGTAGTAACGCGTGTCAGCAAAGTAATTTTCTAGACTTCTACCCCTGCTACACTGGGACGTCGCCAGGAAAGGGAAAAAAAACTGGCCCACAATCCGTACCGTGTGGATGTAAGTTTCGAGTACATTAAGCAAATTATTTCTTGACACGGGTTATTAGGGATAGAGTGTCAATTGGTCGCCATTGGAGTAGGCCGCATGGGAAGGAGTGAATTATTCAACACTTCTTCAACACAGTGATCTAACCGGTTGAGGGATGTTAAACACTCGTGCGGGAAGAATTTCTTTTGGCGAGAAAGCAAATCAAAGGCGCTGATGGTCTGCATTGTCCAATGTTTTCAACGGTGGTAAAATCGATCCATCCAAATGGTCTTTTAATGAGGTTCGATTATGCATTTGGAGAGGGGTTTCAGAACTTATTAGATTGTTTCCATGTTGCGTCTTACTCCTGCTTCTGCTGCTGGTGTATTGCTTAATTCAGAAAATAGAATGATCGTGTGTCTAGTTTGATGGTGCTCTTCAACAATCATTCATATGCTAGAGCTCGAAAACTATATCCTTGTCGTCTACATCGGTTTCTAACCAATAAAATACTTTCCAATGCATCAAGAATATCGTTGTAAGTCGATTATAAAGCACCATTAAATAACCCCTATCACGTGAGATATCTGTTGTGTTTTTGATCTTTCGATCTTTTAAAACAAATCCCCTATTACCTTTCACTCTTAATTGGCCGGCTAGGAATGCTAGCGGCACCGTGATTACCGTGAATCCACAATCGGGTGTGAGATGCCGGCGGTTTCAAAACCAACTTTCGTCGATCACGTTTCGATTGTTGTGATCCAAGATGTCATATCGATTGTGGACCAAACCATCGTACGGTACCGGGGGGTTTTATGGGGTCCGCTCGTGTTTAGGGATGAACACGTATTTTTAACTGCACGGGAAGGGTCGTGGCGGGACCGCCGTCTAAGGGCTTCCCACAGTCCCACGAAACAGTTGGATTGATTGTATCGCCAAAAGAGGATCGCATGATAGTACGATTACGTCATTTGGCACTCAAATTGGCTTCGGTTTTCGAACAGAACGAGATGTATAATGTTAGAGATCTTTTAGCAAATTTCCTTCTAAGATCTGATTTTGAAGGTGTTAAGTTTTAAGGTCTTATATTTACATTTTAATAACCAATTCTAATAACCTGTATTGTTTTGTTTTTTATTCTAGAAAGTTTATTCTATAATTTAAGTCATATAACTTCCAGAACTCACGGGATATATTTGCATATACTTTTCCTTTCTTCAACATCTTCAACAGTGCCATTATAGCAGCACGGTAGTACGAAAAAGGTAAAAGATTAGCGCGAATTAAAAACTGCACCCAATCGAGATGCCGATATCTTGCGCGCTGATACAGCGATAAGACCACCGAGACAGGCCACATCGCAGGAAATGATTTTAAACTTATCAAATAAACCTCTAAACGCCGCATTGAAGTCGATGCGTGTGGCGCCGTCCGACCCACCGGGCAGACACCGTTTGATAACGGCGTCGACGACGGGTCATCCTGGGCGGGAAGCACTTGGACTGCAAGCAGCATTAACTTCACACATGCGCACACACGTTCGGGTATGAAACGGGCCACAGCTGATGTAATTCGGCAGCAAACATTCGATTTCGAGGTTTAGAAAGCATGGGAAAAATGCTCATTAAATCTACCTGCTGGTCAATTGAAGAGGGAATCGGTATTGGGTTTTGATGGACTATCTTCGGTTTTATCGCACGGCGATTGGGTTTTCCTCGTTGCACGGAGTGGGTAAATGTGGAAAAAGGTAAAAGTTTGGTAAAACGCGAATTTACGATGTTGCGGAAAGTGACCCAAGCGTTAGCCTACGACAGTAAGAGTAATGCTGCAAGGAAAGTGTTGTAAGATATCGTCCAGCTCGTAAAGTAAACTTTCGTCGCGAAGCTTACACGAAAGAATGGAAGATTTGGTAGAGTGCGTAAATGTCGGGATTGAAAATAAAGGGTAAACAGTGATGTTTTAGTAACTACTATTGTATTAAAAGGATTTCGTTCCCACAGTAGCGTGATTTAGATAAATTGCTTAATCGAAGCTAGTTTGCATAAACAGTTTGAAATCAAAGAGAGTAAAAATATGTTCGTTTGTAAAGTACACAAATAAAAAAACTTCCCAAAACTCTCTAGAGAAAAATAAATAACTTAAAACCGTGTAAATATATAAATAAGAACATAATAAATAAAAAGGAAAAAAGGAAAACTCAGTAACTAAATAAGGAAATAAACACACATTATGGGAATTTATTTGCTTCACAAATGCGTAAACAATTAGGCAATTTAATAAACAAACGATTAAGGAAATAAACAAAGAAAAAATGAAGTAAGTAATTTAGTTAGTCAACTGAGATTAAGTTAAAACATGCACTTACGTTACGCAATGCTGCTTTAAACTGTTAATTTCATCTGAATGTTTCTGCAGCGCCACATGTAATTCTTTGCTCGAATCGGAAGTCCGTAACGACAATTTACGCATCATGTTGCCGTTTCCCATAGCAACGGCATCGATCACAACGCAACAAGTTGCTGCCACTGATGACACAAAGCCGGCTAAAACCGAATTCGTACCGCTAATTCAATTTCACTTTTACTAACATTCGAAAGGGGGAGCTCGAAATTCGTCGTTTCGTGATTATTTGTTTTTGGTTTTGTTTTTAAGTCACATTTCACACGTGGCTCCGAGCTGCTGTATGTTTGACGGGCTTTCGGTGCGTATGCGGCCGCAGACATGTTTAAATTAAGCATTTTGTTAAAATATTTTGCATTATTTAATGTTTTAAAAGCATTTTGACATTATGTTTATTGGTTAGTTGTTGAACTAAACATCTTTCCTTCACAATCATTTATTATCTTCATTCCGCTAATCCGCTTATTAATTTCATTCTCCTTTATTGTTGACTTTACCCTTCATTTCTACGCTCTACGCACGATCGGTTGTGCGTGACACAATTTTTGCTTGATCGAATCTGTGTGCCTTTTTTGTATTCCGCCTATTCATATTGTTTTTCTTTTCCTCCCTGTCTGTGTTGGAATGCCGTCGAGTCTAGTGCATTGAAAAGTGAGAGTGATAGCATCAAACGTCGACGGGTGCCTCGATTTCGTAGGCAGCGACGTCGCGGTCAAAACATAATGAAGGGGTGCGTTTGCTTGCGTTGGCGTCGGCATGATCTGTCAATCGTAGAAAATTCCGGTCCAATTTCAGCAGATCTGAGCAGATTGAGGAATCGGGGTGACTAAGGTTCGTTAAGCGTGTTTCAAGTTCTTCCGGCTCAGGTGGTCAATCGACGATGGTTCGCTAAGAGAGAAACCAATGATAAGTTAGGTTATGTTGTATGTTTCTGCATAAAATGAATTAAGTTATTCAACATATTGTTTGAACCAGTTATAGTTAATGTAACCAGACCGATACACATTAACCATAAAGCAATTGTTTCTTCTTACGTTCAAGAACAACAATTGAACGTTTTATTAACATGTATGGCCCCATTTCCAACGATTTTCTAGAGACTATAAAATGTTCTCGCCTGCTGCATATTTCGGAATGTTTTGCAAGGAGAGGACAAAAATCCGTCATCAAACCTCTATCAACGGCCCTGAGGCTTGATCCGATAGCTGAGAAAATACCTGCCCCCAAACACGCATCCATCCGACTGTCACCGAAGGGAAAAAGCCATAACGATACACCTCAAAAGCAATCGCATGAACGGTTTTTACGATGTGTACACATTAAATCATCATCACATTTCCACAGTTCCCACCGATCCCTACCGGCACCCACCATGCGCCGTGGGGCGTTCTGATTCGAAAGAAAACATGCAATAAATTTCACTTCGTTCTCGGTACGTTCGAGAGCATACATGGGGCTTAACAGTGGCGGGAGAATGTTTTCTTTCTTATGTGCAGCGCAAGTGCATTCGGCCGCAGTGAATGTCCGGATACGTGACACATCTTCCGTATGTTTCGTCTCAACCGAAAAAAAAACGGACGAGATTTGCAAAACCGCCCTCCCCAAAAGTCATTCGATGCAATGAATGTCATTTATCGTGTTCCATGTTGGGAAGGGACGACAACGTGGTCCAACCACAGGAAGGTGCTACAAATTGCAAATTCTGATACCGTGTGGACAGGATTAATCAACATTGTTTAATGGCTGCATTTTGTTCCGAGCGGCTTTCCACGGTTAAACGTACAATACTGACCTGCTTTTAATAGGTAAATGTAAAATTTTGCCGTAGAGATAGGTTATTCCATTTTTGTTTTATTACATTGACCTGTAAAGAGAGGTTTTCAATTTGCTTTAGCAAAATATGGAGATGAGAACCTCATATCTCGACGATATGAGTGATCATAAATGATTGTTGAAAGTTTTTTGAGTGATCCTGTTTGAGATGCATGAAACCGAATGAATGACTCTCTCGTACAAATAATTATGAATCGTCATAAATTAAAAATCCTCGAGGATTTTTAGCCTTCCCATCTTTGTGGACTCTAGATTCTTTTGAGTGTCGACGTTTGATTTGTATGACTCCTCACTAAAGATGCATAGTTATGAATCATCTCATTTAGGAAAAATAAATGTTATTACAATAGTTTATTTTGCCGCTGAAAAGATTTTACTGTCAAATTAATAATTATGCTTTGAATTTTTTAATGATAACGATGACTATTATTGGTAATTGTTGATGGTTTTATAAGTAACACATTTCGTATTTTTTTTTCTACTGATTTAATAGTTTTTTTTTTCAACTGAGTTATATTTATACATTGCACTGTTCTTATAGCGCCCTCTATGTGTCAATCTGTTCCCAGAGCGCTACCTTCCTGTCATATAATGAACCGCAAAGTATGCAATTTGCAATAAAATTCTGTCAGCTCGCGTTCGATTTGAAATAAACGTATCGAGAAATCAGGGATTTTTTGCATTTTGCACAAGTCTTGCGTTAGTACAACCAACTACAGGCAGATTCTCACACGACAGGAGCGGTACCGAACGATTCATGCAACGAAAACTAATATTACTGCATTGAGGAAAAAATGTATAGCGAAGTTTTAAATGACAGGTGAAAACCATTTACGAAGTTTATCTAGTGTTTTCAATTAGGTTACAAAACTACTAATTTAAAAAATAACAAAAAAATAATGCAAATAAATGAATGTACATTGTAAAACATTGTAGGGGAAACCACAATAACCAAACAGAACCAGATCAAGTGATCCATAACTTTACTATTTTTATGTCACTCACATGCATCTATTATCGTTCATCAATCGTTAGTTTACATTCCAAATTGTGTATCAATCACGAAAACCCCCGAGAGAATTAAACACACACAGAAAATGAAATAAAAAAAAAGTATCAATCTACCACCCGAGGCATGTTACCATTTACTCAGTGGGAGACGTTCATTTGCATTTTTGATTACGAGCTTTAGTTAAACACGAAAATTGTTTAAAAAAAGTGTGTGACATATGTCAAGAACAGGACAGGAACATGATGATGCAAGTTCAATAAATAAAAATAATGATGATCTTTTCATTTTCGAATTTGTGAATTATTTTTTCAAGCTATTTTTCTTACCTTCACCACAGAACTGAAATGATGTTTTCCTTGCGAAGGCCCAACAAAAAAAACCCTCCTCAAAACAAGTTTGTATCATTGCTGTATGATCAGGACACCAGAGGACGGTTTGTCAGTAACAGGATTTGGTTGCTTCACAATCATTATGTTGCCACCCGTAATTTCAACCACGTCTCACCTCGAAGTAGCTCTGTAGTGGTGTGCAGTGGCAGTAGTTTTAGCAGTGCGTCGGTTTTTGCGAAAATCCGAACCGAAGCAATTTGCATTAATGCGCATACATTTGCCAAGCTCGTGTTCTTCGTCCTTCCCCCTCGCTCGCTCCACCATCCCGTGGGGATGGAGGACCATCTTCAACTTCCCCTCTGCCCCACGTAACCATGCAGCCAACGAAACGAGCGTGAAATTATTCCAATTTTATGGTTGAATAAATAACTTTTCATGAACATGTTTTTCACCGGAAAAAGCTTGCTCACTTCAAGTGTGTTTGCTTTGAAGCATGCGAATGCAGCATCAGCTTGTTTTGCTATTGGTTAACCGAGAAGCCATCTAGGTTTTTTTTTTCTTGCGCCCTACACCTCACAACCCTTCCGCCCTTCCTCCCTGTGTCCCATGATGAATCCTTTCCCTGTTCCGGTGGGAGAAGATACATCCCTTTTACGGTACACTCGGTACTCGTTACTCGATTGACGACGGCTTGCGACGGTTGGGAAAAACGTCTCAACCATCGTCAGTCCTCTTGCCAACTGTCCCCCAGTCCGTGGGAACACCCACGGGGTGTGGACGATTCGATAAGCTTCTCATTCAAATGTTGTGGTTAGAAGAAAGTATCCGTCCATGCAGCCCGTGGGGTCGTTTCGATATGGAAGTGGCAGAAAAGTGCTCCTTCGGGCGACGACGGGGTGCATCCTTCGGTGCAATCGACCGCACAAGCGAGTCACCCCACCAGCGCCGGAACACGACCACATTCCACCGGGTGTGGTTTCACGCTAGGATGGGCACCTTGCGATGCCACCAAGTTTTCCACCCCGTTTACCAATTGCGACGCAATCCGTGCAAAATCCACTCGGCGCTGTCGCCAAGCGCCGAAGCTGCACCGTGTCGCGCGGTAATGAATGCGATTCAACTGTGCAACCCCGAAGAAGACCAACTTCTTCGCTCGGCTCGCAGTTGTGCTCAATATTTGCAAGTTGTCGAAGGAGAGTCGTTAGAAATTTGATTGAATAGGAATGTTACTGGGCAATAACGAAACGTTTGTGTGGTGAAAATTAAGAGAAAAACGAATGTTATGGTAGTGGAACAGATGGGTTATGCGGGTTAGTTATAGAAAGAAGTTTGAAAAATGTTTAAACTATACGAATTTATTTCACGAAAAGAGTTTAATTGTGATATGCAAAAAAGGTAATTAACTCAGCAACTATAAGTACGTCAATATTTAAAATTTACTTGTTATTTGGATTATTACAGCGAAAGATAGGATTACAGGACAGGACAGGATAGAAATAATGAATACAATACATAAACTATAGTTTCTTAAGTCAGCTACGTGATCGTTCAAGAGGTATTGAATCAATTTGTTGGAGCTATGAATCAGTTACTAAAATATTATTGAAATTATTTTTATTTTACTAAACTGTCAACTGTCAACTCAACTCAATAAATTATGAATGTAAAAAGCAATGTACTAAACTTCAACCATTTATAGTATTCTTTCGACTACTGTCATGAATCGCAATAAGGATGAAGTACAGCTACAATTTGTGACAAAAACTTAAAAAAAAGAAATAGAGGATCATTTTCAACGAAGAACAATAACGAAAGTTGTAAATTCAATTCGCTAGCTGTACCTTGCCGAACACTGCCATTGCACAGTTTATACGCCTAAAAGTAGGCAAACCACATTCACGGCGGTGGATCGTTTTCAAACAGCAGCTGAATCTCTAGTACCAAATGTTCAATTTCTAATTGACATATCGAAACTGCTCCCAAAAAAGTATCCAGTTCAAAATGGTAAGAAAATGTATCTTTTCACAAGAAACACAGCCTCATCCAAGACTTTGCCGAAGCAAAATAAACACAACATGTACTATATATTTTTTAAGCAAATTTTCTTCTCTTCCACCACAAGAACACTTGACGCAGCCAGAAGGACAAAAAACCCCACCTTTCATTTAAACGCACTTGGAATTGGTTTTCATGATAAGTAAATAAAAATATGCCCAATTTTTTCTGCATAAAAGTGAATTATTTATTTACTCATCCGAGGCGCGACGGTGTTGACGAAAATTTCGTCTGCTTTTCATCATCTCTTTGCGCGGTTTTGCACACGGCTTCTGTTCTTGGGCGTGAGGTGTGTGTGTATGTTTATGTTGTTCTTCTCCACTTCGGTAAGGATCCATTGCTCCATCCCACCTTCAGGTGCCACAGGCGATCGTTTTGGTTTGCTTCAATGTGGGTTGGATAGATATTTCTCAAACGCTTCTCCGGTCCGTCAGATTTCGCGACCAATTCCGTTCCATTTACGAGTGCTGTCCCGTTCGCTCGTGACTCCTGACTGTCTCGTCGATGGCCGACCTGGCTATTGATGTGTGTTCTGGTGCCCGGAGCAGTTTACCCACAAAGCGAAGCGTGAAAACCGCAACAAAAAAGAGTAATGCCGGAAAACCTCAACAACTCTCTCCACCCATCACGCCGAAACGAAGAGCAAAAGGGGATGCCTTTACCGAACACCCTGCCCCTTCGACCACCCATTTATCTTCAAGTGAGGAATGGAAGTGAATCGACGGGAAGAGCTGAAGGACGGTATCTTTGCTTTCGTATCCCTTCAAAGCGCCCGTGCTCTTTGCGCGTATCGTCACGAAACCTCCAGCAGAAAATCCCAAGTCCATTTGAAATTCTATGGTTATTTCGGTAAATATTTGCCATGATGAGTTGAAAATGTGCTCGAAGACGGTGCCGAGATTCCGATTCCGATTGCTCTCGGGAGGCTTCCAAGACGGTGGGCTCCGTTGCCGTTTGGACCTGGCAGCTCCAAACTGGTGTTGCTACTAATGCTAAGAGGCAAAGCGCAATATGGTTTCTTTCCAGTTGCAGTCAAGGAGGATGATAGTATGCATGAGACACACCGCACCACAGTTACAGAGAACAACATACGGTTGAGTGTTATACCGCCCGAAACATTTGTTGGATAGCGCTTTATAATTTTAAAAATGAGCTGCAAACACGCCTAAATGTATGCAATTTTAAATTATCCCATTAGTGGACCCAGAACAGATGAGGAGCAGCGGGTCTCATTTCGTACCTGTTAATTTCGCATTAATAATACATTGTACAAATAGTACTCGGTAAACATAAATGCAGGAAATCATAACAAGCAATATGATTGACGCCATTAAATATTCAGACGTCGTAATCACGCTCATTACACGCTACTGACCGGGAACTGATAATTGTTTCCCTGTATGCATTTGGAATTGGTAGTGTTGAGCGGCTTTCTTAATTGAATAAATAACCCCAATTGTTTATATGTTTCATATTTATGTTAAGCATTATCATACACATAAAATGCTAACGCCACATATTAATGTTATTATTTTTTCCATTATTCAAATTTCCTTATCGATGCAATTGACGGTGAAAACAGCAAACAAACAAGGCTCCTTGATTCTTTCGAAAATATTGCACACCCACAGTCCCCTCCCCCGAAATGTTCCAATGTCACATTTAGTAGTCGTACTGGAGGAAAATACAAAAACAAATAATTCAATCCACACGTCTGGACGCCATCACACACTCCCATCCCATGGTGCTCGTCCCGTTCGTGATGTTTATCGTGCTTCCCTTGTACAAGACGCCCATCTTTACGATGATACTTTAATATTTTTCTACCCGCACAGCCACAGCCATCCATTCGATCCCCGTTTGCGATCAGCACACGATACGCAACCCGACTTCCTACGGCACAAAATCAAGCGTCGTTCCATTGGCTTTCAGCTGAACGATTGTTTGCGAATCGTTTGTCACCGACGATTAGGAATAACGCTTCCAGTGCCATCACACGGCTAAATCCGAACGGCATAACCGGATCACTGCTGGAGCGGCGGGGTTTCGACTTGGATGGGAAAATGCGCCAACGCGACATCTTAAATGGCTGATCGGGATGGTTTTGCTCCTTTCTGTCTTCTTTCACGGTTCAGTGGCGTGCCAATCGTGAAGAGGAAGCTGGGCGAAAGGGCATCAAAATAATAGCACCGTACGACACTGCGGCATGCTAATATTGCCATGTCGTATATTTGGCGTTTCGTACACAGTAGAGAGATAAAAAAGCTGAAGTAGAGCTTTTTTTTCACCATCCTTGTTTCACATTCGCTTTATTTACTATGAATTGGAATGCAAACAATTACATTAAAATTTGTTATAAATGTCTACCAAAGCTAGCGTCACATTAGACCTGTCGCATGGCTTAGTCGCGTGGCTCTTTCCCCGCTGCGGAAATGTCAATTGTTGTTTGTTAATTAAAATTTCCGATATGTTTGTTGACCGTTTAACCATTAAATCGACCACCATTAAGCGGTGGAAGGTTGAATAATTGAAAGAATGTGCGCGTCTCGGGGTTTGTCGCGGGCCGTCGGAATGCACGCCGATCCATCGCACGCTGCCCGGTGACGCGCGCCAGTAATTGCTTTCTGGTTTTTCGAATGCAAATTAAGCGCCGTTTGCACTTGTTTGTGCACCGATGCCGAGCGATCAATCCGGAAATAATTTCACCGCGGTTCGTGACTGCGTACGTTTCATTCTTACTTAACCAATAGCGGACAGTGCATACAACAGCCACCACTGGCCCGGGCGGGGGATAATGGGCCCACGGTGGATGGAAACAATTTTAATGGCAATATTTCATGTTTGACAATTTAAATATGGAACAGGATTGTGGAAAGTCCCACCATTGTTACAATGCAGACGTGGAAAATGGTCGACAAAAAAAAAACAAAACAAAACCGTCCAATCGCACACAATCACAAAAGGAAAGCAAATGGATATGTGAATTTAAAACAGCAAAAACAAAATAAGGAGAACGGTGGACCGTTCGTTCCAGCAGTCGTTTATGTTGCGATTGTTGTCACACCCTTTTACGGCACCGAACGTCAAACAATAAGCGGAACCGCTTTTAATTACTTTTATAAATATCTTATGTGGAAAATAGTCGAAGCGAAAGGCAGAAGAATAGTCGATTTGCTTCATGCAATTAATTGCTCGCTTCAAACAGATGATTGCCGGTCGCAGATAAATAGGACAATTGCAATTGAACAAATAATGATGAATAAAGTGGTAATGTGGGTGCTGTTTGCATTTAAATATAAATAACGAAAAACATTATGTAAAGTTGACAGAAAACTTATTTTTATTTTCAAAGTTATTTAATAAGTATAAAAAGTAGTAGAAAAGACAAATAAAAAACTTTATGAGGTATCGTTTTATTTTTTATTGACTGTATAATTGTAGAAACTAAATTGAACATTTACATATCTTATAATCACAGGTAAACTAGGAGACATATCAGTACTACTTAGAATCTGTGAATGTCAAATAGTTCTCATTTAAAGTTCATTAGTTCTCATTAAATTAGCCGGTTGTTGAAGTAAAGTTGATCATCTGTGATGTTGCCAGCTCGGTGACTTGTATGCTGTGTTGCGAGCTCCGGCTGCCGCCAGTATTGCTGTGTTTCAGGTCCTTCCAATCTCTTCTCCAAACCCGATTCTGTTCGAGCAATATTCTCCGACAGAACTGATGGTGATTATGATCTCCTGTTGTCCAATTGGATGATAAGAGTCCAAACCTTGCCGTATCGGATCCTACATATGATCTGATATTGTCTTACTGCAGCTACAAGACTTGGAGTTGGATTTGTCTAAATACTATCTACCAGAAACTCGTGAACACAGGAACTCCAGAACACCTGTAATGAGCTGGAGTACAAGAACTTGCCGAGTTCTTCTACACTCCACAAACTCTGCCAACAGGTTATGAATAGTGGTTGTGGATGGAACGAAACGACTTCATGAGATGGAACAAATTCCTCAGCGGCTCCTTATTTGACCAAAAGATCCTCCTTCCCATTGCCGGGAATACCACAGAAGCCGCCATAACGATACAGCGATCGATCTTTTCAATAAAGAGCTTAGAATGTCTATTATTCTGGAAATGGAGCAATAAAAAACCTTTTTACAAGCTCATTCCAACAGGGAGGGACTGTCTGTCGGAGTCTGTCTGTCAATGGAATTTGGAGCTTCATATCATTCATATCATTAGAAAATTATAGTCTCTCATCTTGTCATCGGAGTGTAGTATTGTATATTATTTGGATAACCATACTTACACTTAAAATTGCTGTGACCTTGGTTAATCAAGAGCAACTGCAGATTTACACAGCTTTGATTATCAATTCCTTAAATCATTTTTCGGTGCAGCTCTCGGATAATACATTGTACAATATTTACAAACTCGAAATATTTTCAAAGCATGCCCCTACATAGCCCTTCAAAGCATGGTGATCACCAAAGCCCTTTAGAATTAGAAAAAAACCTTCTATTTGTAGGTTTCCATGGTCCAAAAGCTTGCATTTGATTTGCCCTCTTGCGCTGTATGTTGTTGTTCTTTGTTTTTCGTCCATTATGTTAGCGCTACATTTTATTTACGACTACTTTCATCAAATTAACCAGCTTTGCCGCTCGCACCATTTAAAGCGTCTGCCGCGCCAAGATGGATCCGAGATCCTTTTTCCGTAAATGCATTTGTTTCTTTCGCCAGGGATGAAATTAAATGGTAGCCATCACTTCGGCCACCGGTCACGATGTGCGTGTGGGGTCTCCTCCCACCACCCCCAATCGTGCCGTACCGAGTGAAAAATGGCTACAATAGTGAAATTAAATTTCAATTTAATTAAGTTTGCTCGCGTTGTATTCTGGTACCCCGCTCCGTGGATAGTTGTTGCAGTGCGTCCAGTGAGCCAGTGTTGCCAGAGAGGTAAGGGAATTCAGTTGTGTATTCCTTTTCATCTCACGAACCGAAAGTTGTGTGTGTGTGTGTGTTGTTCTGCTTTGGTTTGCAAATGGATAGTGTTTTTTTGTTGTTGTTTTATTTTCGTGCTTTTATCATCTTGTTTTGCTTCTGTTTTTCTACTGCTGCTACGTCCAAACAAACCAACCAATTTTTCGTTCATTATTTGTTTACTCCATTTCGTTAAAACTTTTGCATTTCCTTTTCCCAGCGCTTTTCCGTATTTACTTTACGTTCCAAAACTCTTCACGATACAGTTTTTTTTTTTGAGTTATAAAGTCCGCATCGCTTCTGCACTTTGCGTAGGGCTGGGTTGTCTTTTGCGTTAGCAGTAGTTTGCTCGTTGCGCTTCACTCTGATGCTTTCCAGTACATCCGATTTTATTTACCTTTCTGGCACCCATTCTTTCGCAAAGGGGTTTCCGCAAAACGTGCTTTTGTTGGCAGCGCAAGCGAGCACAGGACTAAAATGAATTATCTTTCAGCATTTTCCCATTTACTGTTGTTCCGCCTTGTAGTAGGTAGCAAACGGAGCGCCAATCTCCAGCTAGGAGCGAGCCTTGTGTGATTCTATTATAAAAGTATTCTCGAGAGATCATCGGACGCACGGGAGAAGAGTTTACCACGGGACCAGCACTGTCTCAGGCCATAAGCGCTGATAGCAGCTGTGTGATCAAGACAAACCAAAATATAAAAGGAAAAACAATTCTTAAGAGCGATCCATCGCATCGGGGCAGAAAATCCGTCAAGTCTGGGGGATTGAAACAAGAAAAAAAAAACGAAAGTGTTCCTACCAAACGATGGATGAAAATTATGTTGCTTACTTAAAGCACCACATAAACCCACACACGCCCGCACGGTACATACACAAAGTTGCCACAAAATATTCACCATCTTCGCATTGGAAAAAAAGGTAGCAAACCCTTCCACGTTTCGTAACGGTTGCTTCAATAAGTGTCGTTCCATCCATCTTCAAACCCGATGGCATCCGTGACGAGGATGACGTTGCTGACAATTCGTGTACATCAGTGGCACACCCGGGAAGATCCGGGATGCTCGCAAACGAGTTGGCGGAAACACAAAACATAATTAGCTAAAATTAAATTAAGCTCACACCGGCAACACAATGGGGGCGCCGGGAACTAGAGCGGAACAGGATCTGGGAAGTCATTTTTCAGTGCCCGCGTCAGCATCGATGCACTTTTCAATAAATCTCCCGCGCCCGCCGTCCGCGAACATTCCATCCTTTCGGCTATCGTACTCGGAAGGCATCGCTGCAACTGTGTTTATTATGTGGATTTTAGTTGCAACGAAACGAATCGTTATGGTTGGAGAAAATGTAGAATAGGTCGCATGGCAGTGTGATGCAACTATGACTGGTGAAATAACAATATCACTCCATAAGGATGGTGAAGGGTCCCATTGCTTTTCGTATTTGATGAATGATCAAAGTAATTAGCAAACTTTTAATGACTTGTTGCTATTTGTTTTGCAATCGTAGTATAGTTCTAATATTTGTGTTGATGAAGCGACATTTTGCAAAACAAAGTGTTCATTCTTCCTACGTTAATTTATATTTTATTGTAGTTTACTTTTAGCTGTTGATGTATTAGGTTCACAAATAAATTACATCCATTTTAGCGTTGCAGCAAGCTAATATTGTGTTTGGGAATAATTTTATTCCTGCAAAGTCATCAATTAATCGCCTTAGACATTTTTGGAACTTCTATCGCGAATAGAGTCCTTAACGTTACAATTACCACCCGACACCTGGTTTCGCTAAGTACAGCTTCCAAAACATTTAACAGGTCTCAATGTGATTCTACCACCGTTTTATTTCATTGGAACAATTCCCGCAAACGACACATTTTCGACATGACATCAGCCATGTTCATGTAACTTAAAGTACGCTTTAAAATAACCAAATTCGAAATGTGTAAATACAATTTTGTTACGGCATGTCGCTGGATGGTTTAAGACGTCAAAGCTGGGTCGACTGAAACTTTTTTTCGGAATACATTATTGCGCCTAAAGGTATGAAATTATGGTTTGAACGCTTAAATATATTCTAATGACACAGTCCTCAATACAGGAATTCACACTAAACTGTAATTTATTCTACTTGGCTTTCTAAAAATGGTACTTTAAACACTTTTTTGCTCCGCATCAGAAAATTGTCAGTTATCACCTGAAAGATTCCGTATATTGCATACCTTCCGGCGCATTCACCAGAAGCTCCTAATTCATAATCGTTATTTTCTTCCCAATTAGATCAAATCAGCAGTTAGTACTTCCTCATTGCCCTATAAATGTATTGGGATTGTATTCTTCACAGTTTAACTTTATTCAACATACTCTTTTTGTTTGTACTTTTTAGAATATTCCCCTCCTTTTTTTTGGTATGAACATGCATTCCTAGTTACTCAAGCTGTGCAGCCGTGTTTGAAGCCATTTGCTACCATCCATCCAAACACAAGTACACACACATAGACGGGCACAAAACAAACCCTTGGTCCTGATTGCAGTTCATGAATATTGTATTTATCAAGCTGCAATCATTCAAAAGTGTAGCTGGTACCCAGCTTTACCCAAGCCGAAGGACGATCCTATTGTCTTGGCCACATCTGGACCATAAACTAGTGTCCCGAAGCGCGCTGTGCACAAGACAGTGCTAGACACTCCCGATTGATTCTGCAAAAAAGGAACTCGTCGCCCTTGCATTCCGGGCAGCAAATGTTACCTTCTTGCCAACGTTCTTAGTACATCATAATCGGTACTCCGTTCTGTTCTGCCACTGTGTCTTGCAAGTGCACCAAGTGCACCGAAGAAAAGAAAAACAAATGTACCTAGGGAAAGGAGGTTCGGTCCAGTGTACAACAACAAACGGGGACACGAAATAAATGTTAGTTAACTTGCAGACAAACGGTCCCAAACATGTATTTCAATCTGACTCCTACTGGCCGGAACAAAGTGTTCCGAGCTTGCCGTTGTTTTGCTGTTTCTCTTCTGTTTTCTTCTCCCTTTTGCGTTTGCCATATTTATTTTACATCTGTTAGCCATTTTTAGCCGGCGAGTGGAAACTTTCTCGGAAAGGAAAATCATTGCTTTCTAGCCGGTGTTATTTTATTCCAATCTCATCACCATCATCATCATCCTCATCATGATCGTCATCATCATCATGATCATCGTCATCATCAGCATCGTCCTGCACACGGGGAAGTGGTCAGGCACAGTGTTTCAGTTCGTCTTTTGTTTTTGCATTGTTGCAGCAGCTGCATTTACAAACGAAGAAATTGCATTCGGAAAGCTGACTGAAGCAGTTTGCCGCGTCTTGAAAAGAGTTTTTTACTTGTCGCTGCCCGACCCGCAGCTGCCATTCCGACCCAATCCAGCTGCTAGCACTGTTTCCCCAGCGCTGTTCGTTTGTTTTGTAGTTCGATTTCGAACACTGTTTGTTTTAACAAGCATCAGCTATTCATGGCTAGGATTGGGAAAGTGTGTTGCCCTTTTCGGGGTGGCCGCATTCACAGCTCACGGCATTGGGCGGGTTCTGCCCTGTTTTGCTTAAGCGAATCAGAATTCAAATCAGGCTTGCATCGTTATCACTTTGAAGGTTCTCCATACAATGGTGCACTATGTATTATGGCTATCTGCAAAAAAGGAATAAAACTAAGGAAGTGCATTTTAAAGCAATCCAATCAAGAAAGAGCCTTAAATACCTTGCAAATAAAGCGTAAAACGTAGTGCACTTTCGTGGAATGCCATTTATGCAATTTAATCTACACAAAATCTAACCTTCTATTACTAACTTTTGCCACGTTCACAAAGAAACTTCATCCATCCCCCTCGAAAATCCCATCCCGGTTGGCCATACTTAAGCTGATCGAACTTTGATTATTTACCGACAAGATGTTGAATCTCTTCACTCAACGACCGGGCGGTAGAATTGGGTCACAGGTTTAACATACTGCTTGATAACAGAATTTTTCAAGTGGACACCTCTCAAATTTTCACTCAAGCACAGAAAGACAATATCCATCCGAAAGACAACCGACCATGCGATCGCTTCTGGACTGGACACGCTTGACAACTCCATCGATAATCCTTCGACCGTTTCGTCCGACCCCAGGGCACTCGGCACCGTCTAAGTTATTCGCTCTCGAAACGTTATTCGAGCCCGATCGATTGCATCCGTGCCGTGGCGAAGCAGTCAGAACTTTCGTCAACAGGACGGGATGGATGGACGGCCGACGAATGGACCGACCGACTTGACAATCTGCTTTTTTATGCATTCCTATTCCGTTCCGAAAGGTAAATGAAACGAAGTTGGGGTTAGTTTGATGGTTCACCTTAAATTGTGGCATACCGTAGTGCCCGATAGCACTAGAGTTTTGTGTCTTGTATGCCGAAGTCCTGTATAAAGCAGTGCGCTCGAACTCGAACAAATCGAACAGCGATAATCTCACTTCAGGGTTCATGCAATGCAATACTCCTGCCACCAGCTCAACAAGGGTTGTATTCAATTTTGAAAGCAATTTAATTAGTTTGACAACTTTTTGATACATATTCAAATTTCAAAAAATCAATCCCATTTACATTAATCTGCCCCAAAATTTGATTCCAGCCCTCATCCCGATGCGTAGAAAGTAATATGCAAAACTTGGGTACCAGCTGAAGAATCGGTATGGCATATGATGAGTAGTGGCCAAATTGATTGATTTACGGTCAATCTTACGCAATAGTGCTACCCCTTTGCCGGTGGCGTAGTTGTGAAGTAAGTCGGAAAATCGATTAAGGTTTCCATCAACCCGTATCGTTGCCGAAATTTGCGGAATCCTTCCGAATTCCGAACGATGGGAAAAAAGGGATTCAAATTGTGTGTTCACCATCACCAGAGACACTATTCAATGGCTTTCAATGGTATGTAAATAATGATTCTCCGTCCGTTGTGGTGTGCAGTGTTCACAGGCACTCTTAAAGCCCGGTGTATTTCGGAATCTATTGAACAAATTTCAAGGCTTGAGAAATTCCGGTTCCCTTCAAAAAGACGCCATAAAACGTTCAATTGTTACCATCGTGCTTGTTTTAAATTAGTTTTGTGACGCTTCCAAGTGCCGTACAAATGGCTCAAAACGAAGCGCGTAACGATTGCGCTGCTCCAAGACCATCAAAGTGCTGGTAGGAAGTAGAGCATGATGTCACGCATTCGTATCCATCTGTCTCGTCATCCCCACGCCATTGTCCATACCCGTCTACATGTACAACACAATCAATTAAATCTCGCCCGGCTTAATCGGTCGGTCGGTGAGAGCTCGTGCGGGATGCGATGGTTGGTTTGATTGAAATTTAATATTAACACAACTCGGCCTTTACATGCATGCAGTAGAGTTTCATTAAACATACATGGGGTGTTGAAATTGATTTCCCCGGTTTGTCCCAGTTTTCTTCACCCTGATGGGCCCGACACGGTGCAGCTGAAGCTGGTTGGCGGAACCGCAAGAACATGACAATTAATTTCGAATAAGAAGCGCACGAGGTAACGCTCATTTGCAAGAAGGACAATGATAAAGATTTAACGTTGACGGAAGAGCTTTGACAAAACCGCACACCCGTGCCAGACCGACAACGACTTTTGCACCAATCCAAGCGAAGTTTTGCACAATTTCCACTGCGTGTATCGAGAATGGCACGGGTACTGCTAAAACCATCATGCCAAGCGACGAGATCACCTCATTAAGACGCAATCGCTCCACTTTTACCTGACACTATCACCATTCAACGTGAATCCTTGCCCTCCGGTGGCTAATCCCGGCAGTCTTTCTAATGCCACCAGCATACGTGTGTTCCTTCACTGTTCCATATACAGTGCGTGACGTAAAAATAGCGTTGCCAATATTTTTAACAAAAAAAAGGCAAAGATGAAGTTTAGAATTAAAAGGATCTTTTACAAAACAATAACGAATGAATGATTAAATGTATGGATATATTTGAAAAGTTTAAATATCAAAAAGAAATGTAATATGAAGCGTGAGATAAAAATACATTAAAAATTAGAGTACTACCATACTCAAACAAACACCATAATAACTAATATCGCTTTGAAAATATATGAAATGGTCTGTAATGTCTGTAACATTAGGAAAAACTGCAAACAATAACAGAGGACCTTAAACCTGTAGTGTAGTATTTTATATTTCATTACTTAGGAATATGCTTTTGCAGTAATAAACCAATAATTAAGCTTTAACCGTACGCTTTAATAAGAACTTCGTCCACTAACAGCATACTACCTACATTTATGGACTAATGTTGATGTACCATTCGTGTTTTTCTCTAAAACGACTACGGTGCTGCAGACTTTTCAGAGCTGTTCTATGTTCTATGTTGTGTTATTTTATCTTTATTTTTTATAACATCCATAAAATTCCATATTTCGAATTTAATAAGATCGTACAACACCGTCTCCATCTTCCATTTTGTATTTTGTGCTTTAAAGAAAATGAGTAGAGATCGTATAGTTATGCTACCGACTGTATAGTATCAACATTCCGGAGCGCACAAAACTTTGTCACCGAAACGAACGAAACCAATCTGTACCACGCAGCCAGGAACTTCTTGTCGGGAGCACACGGGACCAAAGATTACCGAACCAAATCCTTCTCGTCGATGTGTTTTAGCTTCGATGGAGCAGCTTTTCCCCCGCGCCTTGGAGCGCTGCATCGAACAGATCGGTGGCACCGAACAACGGCAAAAGAAACTTGCAGGCCAAGCCCGACCGAGAATGCACGAAGACCAGCAGCTTTAAGTTTACGTACGAAGTGGTTAGAGTTAATTTTTATGCGCTTTTCTAACGATTCTAACGTTAGATGTAGTGGAAGGTTTTTTGATCCTCATCAGGGCGCTTGTATTCCGCGGAGCCACCGGGCCATAAAAGGGAAGGACCCGGCGCAAAGATACAGAAGTATTGCACAAATCCTTTCACACCATGTGGAGCAAAAGTTTTGTTCGGATGGTGAGATGTGTTTCTTAAGCGCAGTGTTCTTCGGATGTTTTTTTTCCTGGTGTTGGCTCGAAAATCCTGAACGCTTGCAAACGGGGAAATTGAGAGGTGTGAAAACTATCAACATTATACCCCCCCAAAAGTGAGCTGTTTGGATAAATGCATGAACTTTGGCACTGAGACAATAAGCACACACTACTCCCCAGCATTCCTACCCAATCTTGGGAGGGAGGGAAAAACACTCGATGGCCAACCGGCTTCGTTTTGTTGTACGAAAAGGCTGTTGTTTTTTTTTTTAAAGGACGGATTACAAACTTTTATTATAACATTTATTTTTATTACTATCATGAACCTGGGGCGCTAGTCCGGCATATTGTTAGCAGTCGAGGGCTAATTTTTTGTTTCGCCGAGCGTATTAGCAGCTAAACATTTGTTCATGCTGCCAGAACTTTTCGAGCATTATCTTCAACTTGGACCGTTTGATCCGTGTGCTTATCGTTCGGTGTTTTGTTCGGGTTGCCGTTTGTGAAATAGAATTCTTAACACAGTTTTAAGACATTTATGTAATAAAATGTACTTCATATGTAAAGGGCAACATCATTAAAGTGAATTCCACCAATATAATAACTCTAAACTATCTGCATCAGTAGAGCGATACAGTCTTTTTTTAATGGAATGGAAATGCTTCAATTCTTGACCCAAAAAATAAAATTTTAGCTTCATAACTCCTCACCACGGTGCTTGGCGCTTTTCTTCATTTCCTTACGGAAGCAATTCAATTTTTTTCTTATTCTTGACCGAGACACATATCTACGTCCATTCCCAACGGGAATGACTCCTGCGAATGATATGAGCAGAATTGGAAAACTGTAACCACCCGTAGGATGCCGTCCCGCGTTCTGCTAACTAGCTCCATCGGTGGGAAAGTGGGAATTTTATGCTTTCTACCTTCTCCTACAATTCCCCAACTTATTGGCTCACGTTCAACAAAAAACCTTGTGCAGAGTTTGGAGCTTTGGGAGCAGATTTTCACGAGCACGAACCATGAAAGATAACGAATAGATGTGACGACACACACTACACCGGGTTGGAGTTTAATGCCGATGGGTAATGGTGTGATGGGAACCGGACCAAGACGGGGGTTACCAAGCCGATCATATCTTAAATAGAGGAAATTTTATATCTTTGCGACAAGGGGATGTAACAAAAACAGTTTTCTTCTGAATGTTCTACCCAAAACTGGAAGACTCCGGACTGCGACCCAACCATCCTCAAAGATTTCCATACAAAATAGCAGCATGGCCACCGGTCGTAGGATATTTTATTATCAGCGAATACCAATCGCGAGTCAGTTGTTGGAAGAATGATAAAAATCTAATTTAAAAACCACTCGCTGTAACTCGCCTTGAAGTCTCCCGTGCCGTGGCATTCGGTTTGGCTCGCTGGAGTACTATTTCGTTTTTCTTGTTTCATTTGTCTGTCAGCATTAAATTCAACGCTGGTGCCACCGAAACCGATTAAGAAATACTTTCACAATCATTTTACATTTTTCAATTAAAGTTTCCGCGAGCCGTACACTGCCCGACCACTGCGCCAGCGAAAGAATGCGTTTAAAGTTTTCGCCAATCAAACTTCCCAAACCGACGCGATAATTGCTGGGTGAGGCTACACCGTCTTCGGGCGCTCCTTTGGATGTTTTCAATTATCGGTGGAAATATTTCAATAAGCATTTTTCTAATTTTTCCACTCGCTTAAATCATTTCCTAATTATCCTAAGCAGTGTTCCCACCGCTGGGAACCCATTCCCAGATACTCGTTTCTCGCCCGTGTTCCTGGAGCTCCAACCAAAGTTTAACAATTACGTCTGTTAAACTTCACCCGCAACATCATCATCGGTTTTATTCGTCGGAAAAAGTTCACCGATTATAAGCTTTCGGATGCCGTACGGTGCTGCCATGGTGCTTGGGAAAACATTTATATTATATTGCCTGAAAAGCTGAACACCTTACCCTGACCAAAGCCCAATTGCTCGTCGATCCTCAGTGTTAAAGTTGGTTTTTGTTAAAGAAAAGATACATCAATATGGCTGCTCGCGGCCCACTTCGTACAATTATTGTTATTATAGATGTTGTCTAATTACTTCCCCACCTAATTGCCCGTGAAATTAGCTTTCAGCTCGTTCGGTCCAGTTCGTAACCCCCTTACAGGACAACTTCCCTATACTTCCTGCCATGGTAAAGCGGGAGGGAAAAGGATAACATCGGAAATGAATGTGAGTGCTACTCGAAAACTCACCACCATCATGCCTCGACCCCCGAAAACCTCATGCGAAAGGCAGAAAATTGTGGAAATTGACCAGAACAAAGATCGAATAATGGGGCGCACAAAAAAAATGCTGGACACAAAATGATGAAATTCAAATGCGAACTTTCCTTTTATTCCCCTACGCCAGGTGATTTGATCTTTCGTTCCATTTTTCCATCCACACCGTGCTTAAATTGAATTATTTACTTTCGAATCATTTCCATTGAATTGCCGTCTGTCAGGAATTGAAGTCCGGCAAAGATGGAAGTATCTAACGAGAAAGAAAAACTCTTATCGATAACTATTTTTGCTTTCAAGTACTTCTGTTGCGTACTTTTGTGTTTTATTCTTAATTTGATTTTTCGTTCCTGCTGGCTCGTATTGCGTTTCGTACGGAAAACTTACGGAAAAATGGCGTCTTGCATCAAGCCAAAAGTCGATCTATAGAACAAAATTAAACTTCTATTCGTTCATTTGGTTGATTGTTCTTTTATAGTTTTGTGAGCCGTGTCAGAAGACGGTGCGGTCAACCCAATGAAACTGAGGCGCCATAATCGTTTTGTTGAGATTTTTTTTTCTTTTTCATCTATTTGTCTTTTTTTAGGTTCGTTGTTAGGGATTTTTATGAGGATTGTTAGGATATTTGACTTACATTTCATTTCAAATATAATGTATTGAATAAAACTATTTCGTAAAACAAAGCGTTGCATAATAAGATTAAAAATTCGCTACAAAACTTCATTTTACCATTCAATCCGTATAATGCAAAAGAAAACCCTGTGAAACCAATTCAATAAAAGTGAAAGTCATTAATATTTGTCCTAGCTCTCAGTAAATCAACACATTCTATTGCACATCCCCAAAAGCGAAGACACATTTCATTCCAATCACCAATCAAATTCAGCTTCCGGGGGACGGCTGATTCGTGAATCAATGCGATTGGAAATTCAAGTAACGTTTGCCAACATACCCACATCGAATCCTTCCGGAGGGACCACCGACGTCCTTTTTTCTGGTTTTTGCCTGCCTACTTCGCACCCACGTTTCCGATGTTGACCATTTTCATTAAATTTCCGTTCACACAAAATCCCACCACAATTACTTCCATCCGATTGAAGGCATCCAAACATATTCGCCCAGTCGCCCGATACGATTCCACTGTCTTTCGCTCTGCCTGCTTCCTCCTGGTCCCAAGGGGACGACCTCTTCGTGCCGAAAAACGCTCACCCCGTGTCGCCGTAAACCCGTGGAATAATTTGCATTGACTAAAAAAAAAGTGCCCAATCCCAACCGCATCGTTTCGTTTCGGTTGGAGTCCTCATTTTTTTCTTAGCGTCAACCGCATTCTTTTTTTTTCGCCGGTAGAAAAGGGGGAAAAGTCGAACAAACGGAAATGTTAATAATAATAAATATGAAAGACATTCCATTGACAATTTGCTTTTCGAGAAGAGCTCTGCGTTCTTGATTGTGAGCACCCTTATTCGGTGTTGCCCTATCTGGGCACAATACGTCACTAATGATATCCACACTGTTGTGGTTAAAGAAAGTCGTGGCATTTCCCGCCGGTTGATCAGTAGATTTAACACCCTCAGGCGTTAGGGTTGTAAGAAACTGCATCAACAAAAAGAACAAATTGCTTTTTTCTAAGGATTCAATAGGAATCCTGGCCATGCTCTACACCAATGAGCGGCAGTAGGTTGATATTTTAAATTATTTAGAGATTATTTAATGATTTTAAATTATTCGCTTATCCAAATGTCCAAACAAATAAAAGACAATTGCTTGCAATTCACTGGAAGTACATTCATTCGGTTCAACCTGTTCAGCTTCTCACGACCGTTCACAAAAAATATTCTCACAGTGAGATGTGTCATTCACCACTAGCGCCTTTCTCACCGATGAAAGTCACCGGGAAAAAGGCCGAATGAAAAACCCTCGTTGCCGGTTTCCTTGGCAACCGACACCGTCCATTGAGAGTTGCCCTCTACCAACCACCGATCCTCCGGCCGGAACCGGGGGCACAGTCCTTGCAGAACGTGTTTTTGTTTTGACTTTTCATCCGCATGTGAGCGTTTTTGGTGCGCTTGCGTATTTTTCCTCTTGCTCGCGTGCTCGCGTCAATCTCTCACAAACGGAAAGCACACTGTTCCAGTTCTCCCTGACCAAGGAAATTCCAAAAACAAACCTCAACACAAACGATCCTTTCGCATCTCACCCGAGGTATCTCAATCGAAGCGGGTGCTCATTTTCATCTCATCTTGCGTGCAGCGGGCACCGGCAGTAGCTCGCAATACAGCATTAACATCCGTTTCGATTGGGCCAGAAAGGAAGCTAGGGCTACCCGGAAACATGGTGCCAGTAGCAGTCGGGCTTTTGGTACGATTTTGGACACGCAACGCATAAATCACTCATCTTCGTCCAGCTTTCCGGCAGCTTTAAGATTTATTGGCAGTGAAATGAAACCGAGACCCTCCGAAATGATGAGATAAGCGAGCGGCTCTGTGAAATGATGGTTAAATTAGAAGCACGTTCCGTGCGGGTGTACTCGAAATAAGAAAATTCCCATACTGGTAAGATTACGGGTTGGGCTAATTTATGATACAGCTTTCCTTAACTAAACTCAAACGGATTGCTATTCAATTACAAACTTTGTACGATTTATCTCGCCCCCGTAAGCTACAAAATCATCAAATGAAACGATTATGTTATCAGAGCACAATCGAGACCCATTAACCGAAAGGACCACTCGCGTACAGTCGCGCCCTTGTCAGCGTCACTTCCGGCAATACATCAGTTGTGGAGATTCCCCCTGGTTTTTTTCTTCCTTCTAACCCCCTTTCCGTGGTAAAATAAAAAGAAAAGGTCATTACGATCCATTGACCTCGTTTTTGAAGAAACGACATCATTCTTCACGCTATTCTTCCCATGACCCCCTTCGTTTGCCATTTTATCCAGCCATCCCTCAAAATACGTAACAATGAGCATACCATTCTTTACTCGGAATCTGTTTTGTCTGTGTCAGTGTGTGTGTGTGTGTGTGTGTGTGTGTGTGTGTGTGTGTGTTTCAAAACACAAACACGCGATTAAATGAACCTCCTGAGCACATTTTCGCTCATTTTTCCACGATGCGTACCGGATGAACCAAAACAGATTTTCCCCTAGCTCGTTTTTGTTCTGGGAACTCAAAGAAATGTTCTCGCGTGACTGTTGGATTTTGGAGAAGCTGTAACTCCACTCCGCAGGACTCAGCGCTCTCTCGCAGGATATATTGCGATCCGAGAGATTCGCTCCGGGTATGGTGTCTCGCGTGGACATCAGTCGAGACGGTGCCGAACCGCAAGGATATCAGTTTCGGAGTATCCTTCGCAGGGGATGGACCTTACGCGCGCGCGTTCTTTCCTCTCTATCTCTATCTCGCACTGTCATCATTATTATCATCATCGTTCCCATATTCGTTGAATTTTTGGACGCACACATACGTTCGTGACTCGTGACATTAGTGGCTGAAAAGTGTAAGTGTTTGGGAGGTTTTGTGTTTGTCGCTATTCTTTAGCGGGTTTTTTTTTGGCAATTCCGGGAAGAAGTCTGCTAAATGTGCCTCAGGAGGAATAAACACGAGAAACGTCCTACAAGTGCAATGCGTCACGTTTCAGAGTGATTGTACGGATGGAAAATGGTAGAAGTTAGTGATTGGGAGTGAAAATTGTGATTTTTCACCGTGTTTAGTTGCCTTTGCTGCGGTACGGATTGATACCGTGTTGTGTAATGGTGTTGAAATGTACGTCGGAAATGTTCATAACAACCGTGCCATCGCCAAAGTGTCTGTAGTTGGGTGATATAAAATGTACGTAATATCATGTTCTATGCGGTTGCGGAGAAACGAACATCCATAACAACCATAAGAAACCTGCTTATTAAATCCAATTGTGTAATCACTGACACGGCGAATTCATAACCCGACTAGTGGACATGATACTGAGGTGCTAATACATCTTACGCAGATCACATCACAAATCATGATTCGCACGATTTGAGCAATCTATCGTGCAAGTGCGTTTTTCTTCCATTTAACCAACGTAAGTAATGACTGTCAGGCGTATATATTGGATCTCTTTTTCCCCAACTCATCCTTATCCCATTAGGTTCCTATTTGCTCAAAGTTGACGTATATGTTTAACTCCATTTGTATTTGTGTCAATGCGTATATGTTTGTGTTTAAGATAAAAAAAAAATAACGTAGCAAAGCGTTTATAGTAGACCGAACCATCATCCTCATTTCTTGCCACCAATCGTTTCTAAGGCAGAGGAAAGTTTCATGTTCTTTCTTCGCTTCCCGACGCATACCGTCAACACGGGACACAGCACTGTGGAGTTTTTCTTTCCCGGGCTCTCACTCCTCTGCAAAAGCAGTGGAAAAGCGTAGCGAACTTTTCTTCTCATTACGCGCATACCGATGAAAATGCCGTAGCGTGTGCCTTCCGCCTCTGAGGGAAGAACTTTCACCACGCGGACAAGGCTGAGCAAAACAAAAAAAAAACAACGAAAGGGGTGGTGGAACTTCCATTTCCGGCTGGACAAAAGATTCCGGCGTACACGGTTGGGCTTGGCTGGGTGGTGCGTGAAATGCTGGGCACCCTTCGCTAGGAAATCAATGTTGGGACGGTTCAACGTTTGCTAAAAACCACCATCATCACTGGAAGGATCTACCAAAGTCAGAAGACAGATCCGCACGAACTAACTTCTCCGAAAGTGGAGCAGAAGATGGGAGCGAGAGAGAGAGAGAGAAACTGGGCGGAATTGAAAGGCACGGTTGGAAAATCAGCTTCGAACGAATTTTCTCCACTCGCAACTGACGGTAGCTGAGCAGAAGCACCCATTCGGCTGAAACTAGTGCCATAAAAATGGAACAAAACTACGGGAAGAAATGAAGCGAACAGATTAAATTAAAAGAGGTTAGCCGGCCAGAATGCCGGATGGTTGTTTGTTGGTATAAGATGTGGTACAAATGCTTGCTAGCGCTGGTAAACAGAATGAGGCCAATCTCGTTGCGAAAAAGGCTGACACGTTTAAATCAATAAAGTAAACAGTATAAATGTGATACACCCTGTGTTTTACTATTGGGTAAATTTTGAATTACCCGGTATATGTGTTCAGAGTTTTTTTGCTTGAAATTCTTCACAATATTTAGTGAACTTTAAGCATTGCGAGTGGAGATCTCCTAAAGGACACTCCAGTGGTGCATTTGGAAGCGGCGCCGGTGGCTCTTCCGAAAATCCCACCTGATCCAAATTCTTGTACGCTGTTCTGAGTATCTAAAATAAAATAAGCTAAGATAAAATCAAGTACAACATTCCACATATTCTACATACACAAGACTAACTATAGGTAATTGAAGAGTAAGAATAGACAAAAATGTCAGGCCTTTTAAGCCTTTTCAGGTTGTGTTTCTACAATAAAACAAGGATTTTCTATTAAAACATGTCAAATATGTGAATGTATGAGTCTGTTTGTTCTTCAGTACTTGTTCAATAGCAGTACAACCCGATCGTAGTAATACTATTAATATTACCGAGTTCTAACAAAGCAAAAGAGCATTGCATGATAATGCTGCAAGGGATGGCTCGTTAATGCTAGTTCTTCCAATGAGTTGTGTAAATAAAATCTGTATGTAATATACCACGGATCTTGTATTATCCTCTATATGGTCTGTTGACACTAAATTAAAAATACTCCGTAGTTACGGGATTGATTCCGTAGCCTCAACAAGGATCAGCTAGAACTGCCTTGTATTTGCAACAAAAAACAACTCAACATACTCATTTTAAAGATGGTTTTAACGGGAATTCCTTGAAAATTTTCCTTAAGACTTTTCCCTAATATTTAATTATCTTACATGGTAATTTGCTTGACACACTACGCACACTAGCTCTTTACAAAAGATATGATAAATTAAATGAAAGTGGAAGGTCACTTTATACTGCATATACTCTGCCAACACTTTTTGATTCTTGTAGGTAAAAACACAATCATCGCAGCCGAAATAACAAAACCGATGTACAAACGCTAAACTATGTTTCAACGCTAAATATCCCTCAAAAATGCTACAAAAACCTTCCGCATCAATCAAACAACAAAGTTAAGCACAGCACTGTGAGGTGTTTTGCTGTTTTGTTCGACAAATTTTTCCTCCACCAACTAACAACCGTACCAAATTTTAGGCCTCCCTGTCATTTTGGACCCATTTAATAAGCTTACCCATAATCGGTTCGCCGGAAAGTTGAACAAAATGTTCGCCTCACCCCACCACAAGCGAAACTGGGACAGAACAAAAAAAAATCGCACAGCTTGGAAAAACAATTTGCCAAACTCCCTAATTAATGCGGAAAGCTGCCCGAGAATTAATGGTAAATTTTCCTTCATCGGCCGTGTCCGAACGCAGAACACGGTCCATACACGGTCGGCCAGTACCAGGAATTGGGATTCCGGAAAGTTTCGGTTCACAGCTGATGGAATGTTACGGCATCAAAAAATCAAAAACCAAATGAAGTTGAATTATCTCTGGCTCTACCGCCCATCGTTGAAATTATTCTTGTTTTTCCTATGCCCTGCACGGGCAAAAACTCTCTCCTGGGATGGTTTTGTAGCATAGTTTTCATCGATCGAATGACTTGTGCTGTAAAAAAAAATCGGCTTCGACAGAATCGTACACAGACACGGGGTTGGTGCAAAGTTGTTCATAAACAATCATTTGCTTGTTTTACATAGCACAATCACACCGGCAAGCGCGAACACACTTGTCTGGAAGGATGGGAAAAGGGATCAGACTTGGGATTATTTCCCATTTTTGCCTTTTTTTCCTCAGCGGGAGTTTATCAACTGTTCTATCCATTGAACACATGCACAGTATCGCTAGCTAGAGAGCGAGATAAACGAGGGATATGATAAAACACAAGGGAAACCCCGTACGAGGACAATTCCTGTATGATCCCGCACTGTTTTGAGCGGCTTTTTTTACCGCGAATTTCCTCACCTCTGTGAATTTCGGTTTTGTGTGGAAAAATGCAAACTTTTTCGTCTAATTCAGCACCCCACAAAAACAACGAATGAACCGCAGCTATCTATTTTCCCCGTTTCGATGGATCTCTTTCTGCATGTGTCTTTTTTTTTTCGCCGACGTGACACGAAAAAAAGGGCGGAAAAATATCAACCATTCAATGCAGACGCAGCTGCCGGCTTTTTGGGAGTTTTGTTTGCAACGGTGAAGTTAAAAGTTAGACAAACGGCTCGACTTGTGGGAGGGGGGAAAAGCACATACACACAGAGAGACCTTTGGTTTTCGGAGAAACAACACAGAACACCTGCATATTCCAACGATGAAACATCATGCGCGCACACAGACACACATCGTCTGGGGCCATAGGGAAAGCGAGCATTACCTTCGCATGGTGGTGGTGAAATGTTCCTTCCCACCCGAAGCAAAACACCGAAGGGTGGGTGCAAAATTCGTCCTTTGGCGCAATGGTCTGATGTTATTGCTGCGGTATTTGTGGGAGGAACAAAAAAAAGAAAACTTCTGGCACAGCACTGACATGCTGGAAGGTACTTTTGGGGTACTGAGGATTCGACGTACTTCGAAACAAAAACCACAGCAATTTTGGGATGATATTTGAAATATTTAAGCCTTCAATCTCTGCTTATGAAAGTGCGTCTATGGGACTCTAGGTAGGTGAGGTTTAATTTAGCTTAGCTTTAACGGAACAGCAGAACGGATCTCTTCACTTGATTGGTTCATGATTAAAAGGGTAAAATTTTTTAAACGAAAAAAAAATCTACCCTTTTTATGGATAGGTAACCTATTTGGTCAATGCCATACTGAACTTAGTTTTGCCACAACGTCTAATTAGAAGTCCCACGAGGGTTGCCAGTCTAGATGAAATTAAATCCTGGACCTATAGTTTATTAAACTTAAGCAGGCAATCACAAAACAAAGTTTTAGGCTCCTTCGATGGCATAAATTGGCACACAATTAATTCTCTCTGTTGTCCCATGCAAAAAGCGATTCGTGGAACTAACAAAATAAGGACCTAAAGGACTACTTCTCAAAAACGAAGATCAGAATCAATTCAGCAAAGACCCAGCTGACTATATCCCTACATCGCTTGGGATGTTAACATGTTCGGATTCTCCTATTTTCATGGATTTTAGTTGAAGGGACATGATCTATTTCAACCAGATACTTGAGACTTACGATCCAACGATTTACTCACGAACACAACATGCACAACAAGACTTACGATCATTAAGAGATCATGGGGTGGTTGAGCTTGAGAAACCAGCTGGAAATACATTATTACATTCAGATATTCGCTTCTTAAACATCTATGTCCGCGAAATAGCTATGCCATTCGGTTTTGAAACTCATTTTCGCAAACTCCACTCATGCTAAAGCAACTATTACGGATGTGTTAGAAATCAATAATACAATAAATAGAAATTTATTTACGGCTATTAAGCAACAAATCATCCACAAATCGTTGTTTATGTCCTATCGTATTTGAATCACTGAACGTTCGAACCCACATTCCAATATTAACTATTACTTTTATAATAGCTTTCTCATAATTCTGACATTATTGACACATAGTATTCCCCATCAAAATTAACCTGTTCATTTCCCTTCGAAACATCACACAGTCAGGATTCCTTTATCTCTGCACCTACGCCATGACTACAGTGCCTCAGTCCCCTATTTTTTTATTCTAATGACCTACATCCGTATGGTGCTGATTCATTCCAACATATTTATCAAAAGCTGCATAACTAACAAATGGTGCGGCTTGGTTATCTCCGCGGTAATGATGAAAGTGAGCTTATGTCGCACTCCGCCTTGACGCGGTTTGGTACCGGAGATGTGACGATGAAGAGGATTCAATTCATTCTGCTTCATTAGAGAGATTTACAAGGTATAATCTCATTTGTAGTGCTCATTATGAATTCGCTGCTTCGCGGTGTGTCATTACGGTCGATCACATGCCACAGTTGAGATGATGTGGCGTAGTTGAAGGTGTTCCGTTTTGTTCGCGTCTCTTGTTACATGATTTGTACTGATTGCCCAATTCATCTCCTTCTGAGTATTCGAATAAAATTCGATGCAAAAATACACTTAAATGGAGCGTCCCAGGACATCCAATTCGGAATCAGAAAGAGGCTCGAATAATTGAAGTATCATAATGCTGTCAATAAATTGTTGACAAAATCACCATCCACTGGCCCACTTTCGCATAAAGCAATCAAACACCTGGACCTGCACGAGACGGGACATAATGTACCGGGGCTCATGTTGCACACAGTTTGGCTCGCTTTATTCGGCACATGCATGTCCTGTCAAAAATCTGATTAACCGAGCCACGGAGGAGGTGCATGTTTGGCATGCACGCAACAACACAACCCCGGGCAGCAATAATGTCATCGTCGTGGCGGGCAGTATGTGCCGGTCGTTTTAAAATCCGTCCCCGTATGATGGGAATGGAATTTGACACATTTGCCGAAAAACCGAACGATTTTGGGGACATTCGGCTGCAGCAGTAGCAGCAGCATCGGCACCAATTTACCACCACAAAACCGAGCATCGTGCGCCGTGTTGATGTTATGTGTGGGAGTTCGTGGTAGGTGGTGATGGTGTTGACCCCGATTGCATCCCGAGTTGCCAGTACGACGAGCTGCTGTGAAATGTGCATGCAGTGTCGGAATTGTAGTGACCATAAACCACAAACAATGGCAACGTATGGACTTAATTGCTGGTACGATATTACATCACACCGTAAGCGAGAAGATTGTGCCCGTCCGGTACGACGAGGTAGGCAGGATTTGCGATCCGAGAACACAAAACACTAGCACTCACCGCCACTAAACCGTGCTAGGTGACCAAACTAGGGAAAGCATCTAACAGCCAATGTAATATCGTGTGAGATAACTTGGATATTATTTCAAAAGTATAATGAGGACAAATGAAAAATTAAACTTTTCTGCCATGAACATTTAAGAATCTTGGTTAAATATTTCTTGTATTTTAATGTTGGGTATTTTTCAAAACATTTCTTTTTTTGTTGCCGTTTTACAATGACATGAACGATAGAATAAACGTAGAACACAATTGACGAAAAAGCTATGTCCATCGCACTAAATTCTTCATGAACTTCAACAATGGACAAGGTTCATATTTATCAAGAGTCTTGCATTAGTTAAAAGAGTATAAGGAATATATTTCACTTTGTTTCTGCTCTCTGCTTTGATATATGTGTGTTTCCTTTGATGTAAGCTTTTCATTCCCAAAAAAAAAAAGCTTTATAAGTCTAAAAAATCTACCAATCGCAGTTGCCACATAAACAACAACTCTTAATTTAGATTAATTAGCGAAAGAAATATTTAATTCTCATAAATACCCACATCTTACGACCATCGCACCTTCAACATTCACGACACGGTACACGGTACAAAGTTCCAACGGCGGTTCCCGAGGTGACGATTTTCCCACAACGACAGTAAACCCCAAAGTTTTCACTTTCTTTCGAATCCCCATTTAAATGCCTCGCTTTGCATTTTTCCCACCGGAGCCAAAAGCGCAGAAATCCGGTGGAATTGGACGACCTTGCGAAGGAACGCAATACCGCACGGGCTTAAAAAGTTTACCGTGTCGGTTATGGCCGTGCCGTGTCGCTTCCTAACCACCGGAAACGGGGAAACTCGACACTTCCTACTAAGCCTTGGTGGGGTTTGTGTTTTTTTTTATGCCACAGAAAAATGCAAAAGCATCCACATTTTCCCTAAATTATGCTCCATTTAGGTACGTAAAAATATCGTGACTATTGCCCACGAATCGTTTTGTCGATGGGTCTCCTATTGGGTCTTGCGTTGGTTGGTAACAACAAAAAAACAACCATTTACCCGTTACAGGGAACGCTACAGACTCGTAAAACACGGAACATGGGGTGTGAAAATGAGCTGTTGGATAGCTGTACTATCAGTTCGATATGGTAATTAAATGTTCGCGTGCGGTTTTTAGAACGCACGCGGAATTTTCGTACACAGACACGCATCGCGCTGGCCCCCGGGAGGCACCGTAAAGGCTTCTAAGAGGATTTTGATTCCAGCCCGTCACGCCATCATGGGATGGAAATTCCGCTCCGGTCTGGAATCTGTTTGTGCGTGTTGATGAGAGTTCGTGTGTGACCAGCTGTGTGTGGTTACATCCAATGCGTTAAGTAGCTATGGTGCGTGATGAATAAGGATGGGCGCCTGCGGGTTATTCCCATCCCACCTGGACGGCCAGGCACGTGTCACACGGCGCGTCTGCCTTTCGCGATACACATTTTGTTTTTTGGACCACTTTTTTGTTTACATCGATCCTCCCAACGGAACCCGTATGCGTGTGTGTGTGTGAGGATCGTACGAGATTCATTCGCGGCGCTACCCTTCTTTGATGGTGGCCGGAGGATTATGCAAGCTCCGTTGGGTTCATGCGTTATAACCGCGTGTGAATGTACGCTTCGTTGCTCTGGACCAGGATTCCCAACAAATTGCACACACCCTACCATGGCAAGCCTCTAGATTGCGTTTAGTTATTGCAGCGTTTTTCGTGACAGCAGGGATTGCGTAGAGTGGCACCGCGATAAGCGGCATTTGGCGCGGCTACGAATTGAAATGCTCGCGTAAAGCTCATAACCGATCAAAGGCTCATGTATGATTCGAAGCGAATCGATGCGATTATTTTGGGCATAGAACTTTTTGGTTGGGAATAGGAAACACACCGTTAAGTGTGGTAATAAAAATATCGTGAATGTAGGAATTGTAAACAATTATAGGAATAAAACTAAATATTTTTACTGTTTGATCTATCTGTGTGTTTTGGTGCTACAATAGTGCCATAGGGTTTTCACACCACACGTTCTTTATCAAATCCCATCTCTGAAGGATCTAAGATCATACAATATGACTGAATGGAATGAACCTTAAATATAGACAAATAAAAGTCTACGGGTTCTCAGAATCGACAGGCCACTCTAAGAACTTGGAGTTGGTAGAGTCGCAACGCACAAAAACGAAATGTCATATCTCAATGTTAAGAGCATCTAAAAACTATTTTATTCATGAATATCATAAATATTCACCTAAGTGCTCAACAGTATATACTATTTAAAAATCCTAAAAGGCTTAGCTTTCTAAAACTCAAATCTGTGAGGTCTTAGTTCTGAAACCCCAAAAGTCCGGTTATAACAAATAAACAACTCTACTCTGTTGTATATTGATTTTCTAGGAGCTTTGTTTTGAGTATTAAATGAAGTTTCACATGCATTCTTCCAGACAATTGAAACATCAATTCCTTAACAAAGAACAAATTTTGGAAAGAACCGACTGAAACTGACTGACTGTTGGATTCCAAACCGAATTTACATATCTAAAAACTGACATTGAAGATGACTGAAGCCTTAGATATTCTCACGTTTATAAGAAAAACGCAGTACTGCTGTTATATGATTTGATAGCATTGCGTAAATACTTTGCGTACTGCTTTGCGTAGTTTGACGCGACGATTCTATAACTTTTTTTTATCAATTTCTAATTTCATTTAATTATTAGACGTTCTTGATAATATTCAAATTCATGCTCAATATCGCCTAAGACCGTCCAGTGAATGGGAGCACTTTTTATCAAACAAATACATAATCGACATAAATGCATCTTTTAGCCAAACGACATCACTGCATTAGTGCAAGCAGTCAAATATAGCTTCTAATATTTGCACGAGAAACATCCACTGCCAAACACAAGACACACACCGAACCGGATGACATTTATGATCAAATACTATCCGAGTATTTGAACTCTTGGCAGTGACCAAGTCTCCCAACCAGTGCACAGGTTTAATGTGTTGTCTGTGTTATTTTTGTGTGCTTGTCCCTGCTGGTGAGCGATCGATAACCGTCTGTGCCAAAGATGACTGTTGGATTTAACCCAATTTTCATCGATCGATAAGAAACCTTCGTAACGTTTCGGTGCATGGTCTCGATTTGCTTTCGCATCGCACAAACACAGCCGGCGTCAAAGTGGCCCAGTCATTCTCCCTGAAATATCCTTCCCAAAACCGATGCCAACTATTGACCGCTGGAAATAGACCGTCTAATGATGAGCAGGGTCCGTGGAAATGATATAGAGCTGTTCTAAAAAGAGCACTATAAGCAGAAAATGGGTTTTTTACTACTGCTGGAAGCTATAGATAAAAATATTTTTGAATAAGTATGTTGAAAATTTTCTATATTATATTTCTTTGTGGTGAAAATGATGAAATTTTGTCGGACGAAAGGATAAGAAAAATAAAGAGCAATAAATTTATTAAAACTTGTTGTTGATCAAGTAAATGGAAAACATTTTCCATTCTATGTTGCAGTAAAATGAATTAAAAATTCATTTTCTGTCCTTCAAATTTCCTTATCTTTTAGGACGTTTACAGTTAATGTTTGCAGACATTTTTATCTACGTTCGCGGAATTTTTGTGCAGCATTTATAAATGGACAAGTTAATGCCAGTGGCTAACCGAATTTCCGCCACATTGTTACAACCTTCCGTTGGTGTAAATGATTCTACTCACATCAAGCACAATATTTATGTTGCTTTTCTGTATTCTAGCTTATACTTTAAATAATTAAATTTAATACACGGAAGGTCTTACTCATCTAAAATCATAATTAATTGTGACGAAATAGCTAGCAATATTAAGAAAAATGCTGCTTCTTTGAAAAGAAACATAATGAAATTAACATATTATACAAAAGATACTCAATAAGCAAATAATTGCTACAGTATAAAAAATAATATCTTGAGTTTACAATCACAATATTGAAGTAAAATTACTCCTTACTTACTTAACAACCATGTAAATAGCAATGCACTAACTGTTTAAGCTGACTTGCACAGTCTCAACTCGTTAAACGTTTCGTTAACGCCTTTTGCACGTTCGCGTTCACCTGCATTCTTGCGTCCCATTCTAATGAGCAATATCGCCCTTCACATTCCATTCGATGAAAAATGAGTTCCTTTAAGTTGGGTGTGACTTTTGCACCCTTTCGGCGGAGCTTTTTCGTTCTTCCCTTCCTTCATTCGACGGAAAAAAAACTATTACACGAGAACGATAGTTTACTGCCAACTGCTCGTTTCCGGGGTTTCCTTCACCGTACGCCGTACCCTTTGCATTCCCGAGGTACGGAACCGGATGTACCGGGAGGAAGCAAATGAACTGGGAATGACTAATTGATGAATTCGCTCGGCACACTTTTCGCTCCACTTCCGTGTTCGATGTTCCCATTACAGGGCATTTGGTAGGTGTTCAAGCGTGGAATATAGTCCCACGGCATGCTCGTTATCCCGATGCTTCGTTTCCTGGCGCATTGTGTTGAGCTGAAGCTTGTGGTTCGCCTCGTTCGTTGCGGAGCTATTCTTGTCGAAAGTTTTGCAATTTGATGATTATGGTTAATCTATGCGAATTTGAGCCCTATTGAGTGAATGTTGCAAAAGGATGTTGGTTTCTTGTTGCGGTGTGCACTAATCTGGTAGACAAAAAAAAAAGATATAATGATCCTGTTTTTATTATCCCGAGATTGTTTATGTCCTAGACTGTGTTTCTTCTGCTATTTACTTACTTTATTAAAAGGCGACATACTATACATTCCCCTTCACCGATCGATATTCTTTGCCGCATTAAAGATCTGCGGGTTAAAATTCATAAACCATACCCAGGCTACCGGTGATGGCTTTCAATCTTTCAGCGTTCATGCATCGTGTTCGAAAGCCGCTTTGCTCCCGATTTTTCCCGTCCCACGTTCTCCATTAGCAGACGAAAAGCTTTCGCGAGCATCGCACACTGCCGGAAAGCAGTGTTCCGAGTTCCGCCGCCAGTTCACGCGCCTGCTATGATGTAGAAAATTAAATTATTTCCATTAGTTTTCACCGGGCCCGGGTCGGGCCCCGCGGGCATCCGTGACAGGCGTGCGGTGGGGTCGGACGAACCGAAGGCAAAATTATAATGAGGCTTTAAGATTTGGGTCGAGTGCTTTCCTTTTTCCAGCGCGCCCAGCCCGGTGCCCCGATGGGTGGGTTTTGTTTTGGGTTTGCTTGCGGCGAATGTTGGCTTCCTAAAATTGGTCCCACTTTTTAGAGTGTTGAGTGAACCTTACACAAACACACCCACCCACCCACACACACACACACGTGCGCATTTACAAAATCGCTCGACAACAACCACGCGAAGGTTGTTGGCTGACGGTATTGAATGCCAACCTACTCTCGCGCCACCCTCGACATTGTGGCAGCGCTTGTATTTATGTTCGCTCGTTCTTTAAGGCATAATTACCGAATACATTAAATTATAGGGCCCCAAAAATTCTGAAAATACCTCCCGCTTTCGCAGTAAGTGTTGTGATGCGTTGGTTTTTGTTTGTGTTCTTCTCTTTGTGTTCTTACAATAGCGATTTTTCGGGGTTTTTTTTACGATGGATGAAACAGAAAATTTGCATTTCTGATGAGTGAAGTGGATGTGGTTTGTGTCGGTAAAAATTCGCGTCAAGAAGATGCAAAGCCTAGCGGAAAGATGTAAGGAAGCACCCGGATGCCTGGAAGCACCTGGAGTGGCAAGAGTTAGACATTTGTATTGGAGTTTTTAGGAGGTTTGGAGTTCCTTGGAAAAATCCTTGATGCAACCAAATTTAAACATAAAGATAACCCCTATCCCATTCTTTCTCTAGCAATAACATACCAAGCAAACATAATTAATTCAATCTAATAGAATATTTCTGTCTTTTCTACGGTTTTTCTTTACAGGATAGCATTAATCTGGAAGTCAGTTACGGAGTAGCTCATGCCGCCAGTGACCTTAAAGGACTGTATACTGATTGCATCTGTTAGATTAAAAATATTATAATCTTACGCCTTCAAAAACTTTGTTTTGAAAACTACAAAAAAAAACTTTCTATCTCTTTATTCCTGCTGATCTTCTTTTTTATCTTACAACGTTTAGTTTCTCTTCCATCAGCTTTATGTAGTACACTAAAGTGAAACACAGGGATCGAACCGAAAGTTTGCAAAGTTTGTGCCACATAATTTCCTCAATCGTGTGCAAGTGAGAGTTAGTAGCGCAAAAAAAGTTTATACGGTATTGTAAGGCTAGCAGCTGTAAAAACTACTCAATTGGTAGTTAATCAATTTTATCGCCATAAGGATGTACGAAATCATCCAGTGCAGTGATGAGTGGTTAATGTGAAGGAAGTGATAGTTTCTGTGTTATTCTCTAGCACAACAAACACTCGTGCTCGATGGAATACGAAAATACTGGATAAAGCAGGGCATGACGTCATGATAGCAACGATTGACCGACGCGTTTGGATTATGTTTCTTTGGTATCTTCTTTTGAAATGTAAGTATGATGGATTTAACTTTAGTTGATGCACTATTCTTAGTAATTGAAGTATTCAGGGAAAGATCTTCTCTTTTTATGACTATAAATTAATTGCAACGCATTTTGCTGAAGTTTTGGAGTTCAAATATTTTCAAAACTCCATCACAGTAATATAAAATAGATATACTTAAGTCAATTTATACTCCACGCTCCAAAATGAGCGGTATTCACTTTGCCTGGAACTTTTTCAGTCGAAGAGAACGAAAGCACTGTGTTTATTTTCACTGAAGCTTATTGGTGTTGTAATTAGTGCTTCATCAGGACCATCAAGGAAATAGCTTCAGAGCACCTTTTAATCTTCTAAGTCAACACCAAGGCTTTTGAATAGCTAAACTTGAATGATAACTTTCAGAACCCGGCATTGGTGCAACACAATAAATAATTTTTACATCTAATTGGGAAAGAATGTCGTTTATAGTACAAATTTTAATACCCTGTGGACATTTTAATGTAGTTTATTTAGACGATTCCTGAATGTATGTTTATGATTAAACTCAGTTGTAAAGTAGAGCTGTTATAGCCTTAAAAATAACAAATTGACTTTAGTTTTACCCTGTAACTTGTGTAAGTACACCGAAGAATTATTTTATTTATGATTACGATAGACGAATGACTAATTTCCAGCATCTTTCTCTATAACTCTACAAACGTTAACAAGCAATTTAGAAATACAGGCTTCTTTAACCACTGCATGATTAAGGTTCCTTCGCCGTACTCAATTCAAAGCAAGGGGGTTCAACTAGCTCTGCGGGGCATTGAAAGAGAAGATAGTCGCGACCAAATAACCAAGCGGTGGGTAGAAAGGATCGGGTTGCTCAAACATTTACATTCGCTTGCTTTTATACACTCCACTTTTGATAATGAATTAATTACATCAGCAAGATCCATTTCGTGCGAAGAGCGTGTCTCCATTACAATCTCGGCTGGAAAACAGTAAAGCAGGGAGGGTTTTTCTTCGCGAAAACAACATCATAAGTAGGTCAGCTGTGGATGGAAAGTGACCGGCGCTTCGCCGTTGTCCGTGCAGCTCATAATCAGAGAAATCTTGGAAGGGTTCGTTTGTTGAAATGTTATGAATGTTTTATCACTGACTGCCGCTGCCGAGTTGGATATTTTTATCTCATTTGAGCTAGAATCCATTCCGTTGGCAATCAACAAACTCATGGCATTACTGAGATGAGTTGTTGAGTGACTAATTGTACATTCCGTAATTAAGTTACAAATAAAAGTCTTGTACATTTTATAGCAATCGAAAGAAAAATTCAAACATTCCTTTCCATTTCTCGTTGCGTTTTTTCTGTAAATGTTCCTTGTTTACCAATTTTCCATGCATCAGTTACGAAATTACTCAACACATTACACACCTTTGAACACAAAACAAAAAAACAACTCTCTTTACGCCTCTTTCGAAAATGATGCGTTTCAGTTTTCCGATTTGTTACCGCTACCCTGCCATCCACCAAACTAACGCTTATCTGCTTACTCGTGCACTTTCGCATCAGATTGCTGTACAATTTGCACAACACAAATTGATTCGATCATTCAGGCGTGCATGATGCGTTTCTCCTTACTGAGCCAGCAACAAAGCGCAACAGCTTTTCCGGCGTGCATCACCACAGAAACAGTATACAGAACCCACACGGGAACGAAACAGAGCGAAGGCATCCTGACGATGTGCCTAACGTTTACAGACACTCGTCTCCACAGGCAGACAGACACACATGCGGCCAACGACGGCAGACATCAACAATTTGACTATCAGCTGGATGGTATTCGATGCAACCACCACGCTTCGGTAGGTTGGAAAATGTGGGTCGCTCTGGGAATGCTACCCACCGGGACATGGGGAACAGAGTTGGGCGATGAAAATAATGATGATGTGCATACATTCCCGGTGTACCTAGAAAACGGGCCAAAACCCGAAGGGTGGAATTGGTAGGGAACAGAAGTGCTAGATTGTTGGTGTTTTGAATTCCTATCGCACATCTTGCTCGTGTTTCGGGTTTTTATGTAGGTCTACCCGTTGGAAGGTGTTATCGATTTCGGCGCTGGATGATTTGAGGTTGGTTGGTTGGTTAAGAATTTTCTGTTTAGTTCTTTGAAGGTTTAAAAGAGATCTGCCTTCTTCTAGTAATTCATATTTGAAATTTTAAAATACACACGGCGCTCAACACTATGTTTTCCAATTCTCTGAACAAAACCAATAGAACATCCAGAAATCAATAGATGAAATTAATTCAACCAACTTCAATCCAGTTCCAACTTCAAAATTTCATCAAAATTCTGGGTTTAATATGAGGTCTCTTATTAGAAATAATACGTTTCATGTCTGGATCAGTACTAGGATCGTATTATTAATCCTCGAAAGTTCTCTGATCCATCGTACCGTCAGCGAAAGCGAACGATAGTGACGATAGTTCGCCAACATGTATCTGTTACTTTCCAAAACATAAAAGCTCTAACATTCACCGTGGCTTCCGGCGTTCGATAGCACTAGGGAGAAAACGAAACGATGTCTCTTTGTGTACCATCCGTGTGAGGTAGCACGTTGGAATGTCTCTCAGCCGTTGTATATGCATTCGTTACACGTCGACAAAGCGCCACAGTGCAGCCGTACACCGTACAGGCTTTTTTTTCGATTGCTTACCAAACGATACGGTTCGAGCCTCTGGACTGGTCGATCACGTGCTTTACACGCGTAATTGATGTTTGCAACAGGAACAGCATGGAACAGCCTGGATCTGTCAGGTCCTGGTCAAACTCGACACAGATCATTGGACTTCACGAGGGGGGATGGGCGAAAAAACCCAGAGCGCAATTGCGAAAGGGGCTTTTGAAAGGGAGCTTCGGGTTCTTTTTTGCAACCTAAAACATGGAACTCTTTTCATTAGGCCTGATTAATTGAACTGACAATGTTAGTTGCATGTTCCGGTCATGTTGTGGTAGGATTTGGAACGTGAAAATTAGAACAGGGCGTGTAAGGCTTTAGTTTTGCACGGCTAGAGAGATTATCTACGAGCACGAGCCAGGTAACAAATGTGTGTGTTTTTTTTTATCTCCGCACTCTGTGGATTAAATTTTCGAAAGGACATTAATAGTATAGCATAACAAGTGGATTTTTTCACTTGTATTTTAACAACCGTATGCATTACCGAATTGGTCTGTAAGCAAGCAGTAAAAATCTAATGAATTAAATTCAATGAGTGATGAAAACAACAGCCTCCACAAAAAAATTGGCCTATTTCTTAATCGCGCCTTATTCTGTATTTGAAGGAAGTGAAGTCGTCTAGCCTGTCATTGCTATCCAATATCAAATAGGTTTGTTTTCAAGAGAACAAATGAACAACTATCGATCACCTGAGGAACCGATGTGGTCTAGTTGCTCTGGAACTTCATCTGAAAGTTTTTATGCTGTTATGTGGCTGAAAGCTTGGCTACTGTTCGATGCTCTTATCATTCTTCAGATGATAGGAGATATCAAAATTGCCATATTGGCTATATCCAGTCACGATGGAACTTCTTCATTCCAATGTGGAGCCTGCAAATAACTTTTACAAAAATTGTTTAGAATTACTTCTACTTTAAATTGATTTAATTAACAATTTATCAATGTCATAGAATATCTAAAACATTTTCAAATTTTTTGTAGCGTTTCAAAGTCTTTTTAACGTTACCATTCAATTTTTATTTTCTTCCTTACACCTGCCTCAAGTCTCATTACATGTGATTAACATCAGCTGAAATACATCTTCAAAGTTTAAGCTCCCTCCTGACACTTAACTCCATTTCTTTGCTGTCAGTCACATCGTTACAAGTACCTGCTCTCACCAGAGCGTTGACGATTGTGGTTTACATTCAGAAACCTCGATCCGTAAGCCGACGTACCGGGTTGTTACGTTACCTTGTTCTGCAGACGCTCCTGTTGCTAGATTTATTCACTCACAGCGGCTCGTCCTCGGCGATGTGCTGTGTACTTCTGCACGCTGAAGCGGTTGAAGAAGAAAATGAGCCACACCACACAAAGCATAGGAAAGCTCTTTTAAACCCATTACCCGAGCCGAGAGTGGTTGTATCGTCTAACGAAGAAGTTCCTATTAATTAACCTCCGGGTGTGGTGACAATTGGGGAAGGTGTAAAGAAAAAAATATCATCACAAGTTTCATTAACTCTTGCACCGGTGCCGAGATTACTGGGACGGATGATATAGAACATATTAAAAATTTGCTAATGCAGTGTAGTAATTGTTGCTGACTTTTCCATCACGTGTGGAAGGCTGATAAAAGAGTGAAAATGTAATGTTGAATTACATAAATCTCTAGCAGATTAATATTAATAGTATAGTAAGGATATTGTGGTCGGGTTTTTGTGCTCGCATTTACTAACCATGAATAATATCTACCGTTGATGGTTATGTATTAAACGGACAAAAAGGAAAGCTTCATCGCCACAGGAAGTATAAACACGGAATCTCTGTTTGAAGTACTCAGCTGCATAATGTAGCACGGTGTATCATTTTCGTTGGACGGACGGCTGCCGTTTTATTGCGTCGATAAAAGCGACAGCAAAGATTTTTCCCTCACCGAAAACAACAATCTCTCACTGCCTTCGTAGCAAACAGTACCAAAAATGACGAATTACGGACCGAGTCGGCGAATAGATTATCCCTGATGATGATGGAGCGCGCAACGAAGCATGTGCGCTTCGGGTTTATTTTGCCGGAAATCTAACCCTCCCCAGGCAGAAGCTTCATTGTGGAGAGCGGAAACCAAGGCACTGGCACAAACAATAAAATCCACCACTCCTCCAAACCAAGGATAACCCAAGAAAGAAGCACAAACAGAGGACCACAAGAAGCGCTGGATAGCGAGCCGGCAAAATGTGAGGAATGTTCCGAAACGTGCGAGAGATGAAAACAAAGCAACAAACAAAACGGGGAAGCCATAACCAGTCCGGTTCGTGGGATGCCAGACTCCAACATAAATCTCCGTTATGCGCTCATTTTTTCCACTTTACCCCGGCGACCCGGTTTTGTTTTACTTCTTTATGCCGTTTTTTGGTTATGCACGATAAATTACCTCCACAGCTTTGCTGAATTTTAGGACCACATCGCCCTATGTAAAAGGAATCGTGAAAGAAAGTGTATTGTTTCGTGTAGATTCACGTGCTTTTGCTCACGTGCCTTCTTGGATGGGATTATTACCGATTGCACCGATCCAAGATACACCGATTTCGTAGCTTTCATGTTGTGCGCCGCTAAGACACCACATTAAAGACACCGGAAGTGCGCATAATAATTTGCCTCTTTTGGGTTTTGTTGGCTTAAACAAAACACACACTTCCGGCAGTAAAATACTACAAAAAAGCTTGAAAGCCAACGAACAGTGGACGAAGAATGGGATACAGCGTAACTGTGTTGCTATGTTAACATGTTAACATTCACCCTGAACTGGGCGGTGTTTTGCTCCTTGGTGATAACTTTGAATAGGGCTGAGTAACACTGTAAAAATTATATTTTGTATTTTAAACATGCGTACTTGTGGTATTGTGGTGTTAAAGTGAATATTTTTACACTCAGTTTGCCAAAATGTAAGATTTTGAAAGCCCAAAATGTTATATCCTGCGAATATTTAAAAACCTCTCCCTGTGGAACCTGTGACAAATGAAAGAATAATTTCTAAGCGATAAAATTTACTTAAACAAGAATGTGATTTACTTGTTTCTGGTACAAAATTTTACAAGAAATATTGGCCTCAACCACACAATAACCTCAACCTCAACAATAAATTACTAAGTACTTCGATGCACCTAGTATAGATGGTAGATACTTTTAAAACTGATTCTGGTGTATCTTGGCAGTATATAAATATAAGCATTGTGTTTGTAGTCTAGACCACCGTCCACTATCCATTGTAAGGAAGGCAAACCAACATCCGGAACAAACACGAGAAAAAAAATACTCTAATCATGTTTTAACTTCATGTTAACAAGAAACTCATCGATACAAACATGAGAATTCATTTCTTCCGGAGGTAGCTCACTCATGACACACGAATGTCAAAAATGCCACTTGAAAATGTCGACAGTTGTTTAATGCTCGCTCGCCTAAACACACGAACAAGCACGAGCAATGGGGCAATAAACTACTTACAATTCGATTCGGGCTTTCGGTGAGCCACAACTGGCACAACCACCCCAGTGCGACCATGGCTAGCAACAAAAAAAGGGACCCATCTCCTCCCGCTTTGCAACCGTTTCGGGTGAAATTGGTTTTCTATTCTGTTGGTTCGTTTTTCCCTCGATTATTTTTTTTTGCACCCACATGGTGAAAAATGTGTCTCTCGGCATGGGCATGGGAACGGTTAACGATAAATTTGTGCGGTTGTGAACCATGCACGAAGGATTCACCGAAATGGCAAAACCACCATCGCTCGCACACTTTGTCGGTCCCGAAACCAACTTTCTCTCTTTAATAAACTTCAGCATCGCACAACGCATCATAACAATCGACCGACAGTGTGGAGATGGAAGCTGCTGCCTGCGGGCCCTCTCCGCCACAGGGGCTTAATTTTTGGACGCGCGCCCTCGTTCGAAGGAAAACCCTGGGCGTCGAATACCCCGAGTTCCTTAGCATGTGCTCTCGACCGGGAGATTCCCTGCCAACAGGAAAAACGGCAATAAATATTCAGGACACGATTAGTTTTCCCGACGCCACGACCAGGATCAGGACCGAAACCAACACGTGTCGGTACTTAATGAAATGTGACGAGGGTTAGTCACGGTATGTTTTACTTGCCCCGTACTCCTTTCGCGTCCAGCCGAGCGCTGGCGCGGGATGCAAACACCAAACCATTGGACGGGTAACTGTGCCAGTCCTCGTGCTGTGTTTTGCTGTACTCAATTTATCGCACATCTTCGTCGTTTTGTCTCGGAATAATTTGAATAGCACATCGGAAATAGAAGCAGTAGTGGGATTTGGGTAGTGGGTGAACCCGGGATCCGATAATCCTTCATTCGCCTTCGTTCGGCGAGTCACCCAATGGTGCTGCTGCTGCTGCTGCTGTGCAAAACGTCAAACGTGATGATGGCTAAAAAGTATTGACATTGTTGCTGCCACGCCGAAGGAAACTTCGGCCATGTGGGTGAGCTGAGCGAAACAAGGCAGCAAGCTGCAAGTGGGAGTAAGAGATCAGTTTATCCACGATCTTTGTGTCGGTGTTGTTTAATGATACGCTGATTTATGATTATCTTTAGCGCAAACAAACATGGCACGCGACCGTGACGACGGCATGAAATGATCTTTCGCGGCGGGAGATAAGGGGATTTATTGGGCCGGTTCGGTGGTCGTCATCCATTGTAAAAGGATGCAGTAGCAAAAAGATTTAATTTTGAACTGATTTATTTATAATTACCGAACACAAGAATTTTCTAATTGTATGTTTTAATATAATTTTAATTTTTTATTCGCCGAAGAGTTCTGTGACAATATGCGTTGGCATTTCAATTTCCCAAGATTTCCTTGATAGAGCTTTGAAGTGTCCTTCAATGCATTGATAGTTACCACGTTTCATTGATTCTCAAGTGGTATCTAAAAATATGTCATCGTTTCTGGTATGTTTTGGATCATTATTTTTCATAAATGGCTCAATTTGATGACCTTATTTATTTTCGGAAAATGAAGCTGTTCGTAATTCGATTTAGAACTCTCAACTCTCAACTTCTCATGAACATCAACTGTAACATTCAATCTCAGTAAATTAATTGGAGGTGAATGTAAACCAATAGGAGTTAACCCGTTATAAATAAAACATTAAATTCTCTATACATATTGCCTACAATACGTCATTGCATATTCGAATAATCATACACCGCCAATTTAAATGAAATACTATCTGGATCGTTGTTAGAAAAGCATATTTAAATCTATCCTCTTTTAAGATCAATCTTCAGAAATTTTTACCACAAAAATGCGTTGACTATGCTACTTTTTACGATGATATTGTTGCTTGTTGATGTAGCGTGATGTCAATTGATGGTTAAAAATCTGAGGAATCCCAAAGATAACATGGAAATGCATCGTAAAATCACAAAACGAAACACAATTTTCGCTACATTGATTGAACATTCATATGCGATTTAATTAATTTCCGCTATACGTAAAAGCTTAAAGCTCTTTACCCCACTATCGTGGCTGCTTCGATGTTACGCACAATAAATTGAACACCAATCATACGAATCACCACTGCACAATCAGCAGGCAGAGCGTCAATCGATGGAAAACCGCGTCACTTCCGCATGCAGCTTCCCATCGCTTCGTCGCTGCCTTTCAACCCGAACGATCCTTCGCCGGTTGGTTTGAAACGCCCCGGACCCCGTCGACAAAGGTATGCTGCCTAATGTTTTGACACATATTCACCCATTGTTGTCAAACATGTTACCTTTCGGTTGCATGCCGTGCGGTACCGAAAAACGCGCTCGACAATGATGGCGATGACGGTGGTGATGACATTTGCCAATAATACGTTGTTGCGTTCGTCTTTCCACTGTGCGCAGCATTCCCGTTATTCCCATTATTCTGCCCCTCGTCAAACATCGTTGAGGGTTGGTCGTTTGTGCCGCCGAATGTGATTTCTTGCACAAAGTGAAGTGGGGTGAGTACAATTAAGCCGCAGGATATTGTACGACCGGTTTGAACCGGATGCTGAAGTGCATGCGTGTGTGTAAAGCACGGAGGTTCAATTGTGCGTACCATGTTCCCTTCTTTACATTTTCTTTTCCTCTATTTTTGTTTTGTTTTGAAAGTGTTCCCGTGGTGCGTCACAAAATGCATCGCAATAATAAAACGTTCTACGTGGCACCATTGTGAAAGTGCTGGCCTAAATCTTCCATGTCAAAGGACGAAAAAACCACAAAGCCTACTAGATGAATGATTATGGCTACACGTTGCCAAGCAATATCCTTCGTGCTCGCTATCAATTAAATCTACTGGAAAGATTTATCTACAACAGCCCCGTTTGGAACACCGAGAACCCGTTCTAAAACTCTAATCAAACAAACGTAAAAACAGTATTAAAAATGTTGCACTGACACCAATTTAACACAAAGCGAGAGACCCTTTCTAATCCCGGTGCCCGAAACATTCAACACGGGAACATAGCATGTTCCATCGGGTTCTGGTAAATCCCTTCTCACTTTCCGAAAGCATTCGTTAATGCATGTCGTTCATTCAATTTCAAATTAAAGCGGTACCGGATTTGCGCAGAGGGGTTACTTTTTCCCGGAAACCTCCCCTTTGTGCACCGCATGGGGTGCGTTATTTATGGCCTCGGATGAGAGTACTTGGCCAATAATTTGATAATGTCGTACTTTAAATCCGGCATACCGTTAAACACCCTTTTTAAGCGGGGCCAACGATCTTGTAATCGATTACAATGTTGTGTGCGTTACTTTGTCGGAAGTTTTTAGTTAGTCGGTGATTAGTAATGTATCAGGCTGGAAACTCTGTACCTAAAAGTTCAAAAGGATTAGCAATTCATTTTTATTTTACGACAGTTGCTTTTTGTTGATGAATGAGATAAAGTTCATTGCTAATATGTCACCTGATTTTATTTTTCTCTATTTTTATTATAATGCATATTCCATAAACTATTATTAATATCATCTTTTTCCATTCGTTGGAATCCCTGCCGGTTATTGCTTCAATCCGCTTTCAGAAATACATGGACGAGATATCATATATTCCGAATAGCTATTATAGTGTTGCATACAGTTGTTTTAAATTTTCAGGTCTGTTTTTAATGTAATATTAATTTTAACCAACAAACCGAATGCATGCTGTGTGCACTACAAGCTTAAAACACATTTTATTAGTCAAAACGCATAGCAAACGCATAGGTTAATTTTTCTGAATTCCTTGAACTAAACTATAGTTTACAATGATGATGAATGTCAGGAATTTTCCCTCGTACTCAGTACTGACTATCCATTTACCAGATAAAAATCAGAAATGACAGTCCTTTCACTCTACTCTTGAGAATGTTAAGCGATAAAGAAGATTTTCCATTCTTTGCGTATAATATTACAACCATCACCTTCCCTAACAGCTATTTTTAATACAAAATTTAAATGATCACAAAGTGACATGCGAATAATAAACACTTTAAGAGTTAAATTTAATACAAGAACTAAAGCTTCTTTTATTCATCAACAAACATGCAACAAAATATCAGTTATGGCCTAAACTTTTGATAACAACAAACAAACAAGTTATAAGCGGTGTATCATTATTGGTTCAAAATAATAAAATAGAACAATTATCTAATTATACACAAGGTATAAGCCCCTAACCTATAAAAAGAAACACGCTACGGAAGGAAGCGAAAACATGCCACACTGCAATGAACCGGAGCGGTTATCTGGCAAATTTCTCATTCTATGACAGATCCTTCTGCTCACGTATATTTGTTCCACGTCAGAATTGGTGTTACTTTTTCCAGCTAATGTTTGTCCTGATTTGCAACTCTAAATCGCACACAGTTACACACACACACACTCAAAACATCCTCAACTTTAGTCTTGTTTTTTGTTGCTCCTTCTTAACGTTTAAAAACACTTACCAACAGCAATAGTACTAGAGCACCGAAAAAGCAACATGGAATGAAACCTTTTGAGTAAGTGTATAACATACCCGCACACACACACACACACCGATCGTGGAGTGGCAAAAAAAGAGGACAAGCCTGGAGTTATCTAAATTACATCCTCAACCAGACGCAGGTTGATTTATGGCGTCATTAGTATGAATGTGAGCGTGCTCGTTTGCGCCCCTGACGGGCTGTACTCGTTCGTGGTGCACTAGTGGCTTAATGTTTGCGCTATCGCGTTTCGACCCATTTCTTCCGCTTGGGGGATTTTTTTACGAGCATCCTGGATGCCGTGGATGGCCGAAGAAACCGCCTGTCTGTTTCTGCGCCTGGTCCGCTCGCTCGCTCTTGCGGGTACGTTATGAAAACGCGGTTGAAATTTAAAAATTCCTCCATCATCGACTCAAAGATATTGCTATCCATTCCTTCGTGGACTCGTTAGTTGCCTGCCAAGATGCCATGCACTACCTTGACGGCCAAGGCCAACGGTAAAGGCGTAAGACTTTGGAAGCGATTGACGGGACTGTCATCATCGTTTTGAAGAACGATTACGGTACGTAGCTAGTATAGTTCACAAGTACACACGTAAACCATGAGACAATATTAGCAAAACAGATGGTTACAATTACTTTCATGTAACGACATTTTCCCAGCTTTTAAATCACAAATCAAATAAGCTACCTTCTGGATTAATTTATAATATAAAACCAAAAAAAGCATTTCAATGGAGCGTTTTTATTTTCAAAGCTTTTTCATATTTCATGCCGGAATAATCTAATAACAACCGAAGCCCCATTTAAAGGGCAGGGTGCTGAAAACTGTGCACTACCCTCAACCTGCTAGGATGAATGTGTTCCAGGGCTTAAAGGCGACAGGCAGCTTCACAAACGGAACCAGGGCAAAGCCGACAAAGAAAAGTGAGATGACTTGGCCTTGCTATCGATTGCAATCATCCACCGAAAGTATCCAGCATGCATGGAAAAACAGTTCCTTCTCTTGGTGAAATAAATTTTCATCTCCACATGAAACCAAGCTGCGTCGCCGGAGCCGTCGGGACAAATACGGAAACAAAGGAAGCAATAACATTCCATCAGGCACTTGCACCTTCCCGAGTCGACCTCCACCGACGAGGATCCGAGCGTAGAATACTGATGATGGTACGAACGATCGATAAGACTTAGGGGCAGCACACTCCAGTACGGCGTCGAACTCGGAGAAGCATAATCTAAAAATGAATAAATTCAAATCGCTTCATTTATCCAAAAAGAGCGTCGCCCCGTACTTTGTCTACTTTTATTATGCTGAGCCGCTTACTTTCGTGCTCCACCCCGCAGTAATACCCATTTTAGCTAGCATTTCTTTGTCTGGGTTGGGGTTGGATGGTTCTCCCCACCCACCAAATGGGAATGAATGTTCCAGGACAAACGAGAAAGAATACGGATGGCGACATTCACTAAACAGCAACTCTGTGTTTATTGGAGTTGCACGACCTCAACTCCTCCACGAGATCTTTGTCGTCGTAGGAACGAGCGTCTCGCAAGGACACCCGAAAATGGGAAGGATAATCGAATGAAAGAAGCGGGCCTAAAACATTTCCGAATTGCGTGGCTTACGAGGAAAACCGTACGTCGCTGTCGCTGGCAGAAGACGGGCGAAAGAAATCCATTGCGGCCAGGACGAAGAGAGATCGTTAGGGTGCCTCTTCATTGGGGGGATGATTTTTTTTTTTGTTCGGAAAGGCACCCGAAGAAATAAAACCAAACCGAATGTAACGATACGGCTTCAGATTCGTATCGCTACTGTCACAGTATCCTCGTCCCTTTCGGTGAGTTTTTGCTTCGTTTTCGGTGGGAACAGCAAAACTGTGAGTCATTTTCCGATCTCTCTTTTATTTCTGCTCCACCAATACATACCCCATTGGCGCTTGAAGTGCGATGAAACACATTCAACATCGTTAGGTAGCTGAAGGAAGCTATAAAAAAGAACTAAGTCCACTGGCGTTTAATGTATCCTTACTGTCTTCCTTTTTTTCTCTATCTCTCTGTCTCGTGAAACAAACGAAAAGAATCATCATCGGTAAAAGACTCACAACAAACAAAGTTCAATCGTTGGTTCTATGTTTTCTCCTTCATAACTGGCAGCGCAGGTCGTATCAGCTGGCAAACCAGATCAAAGCAGAAAGAATGATAGCAATCCTTTAGATAAACAATACGGAAAGCGTTTATCAAACAGCCTAATCCGCGAAAACACTTCCAAGCACGTTATCTCTACAACATTGGACACGTTTTATCGACCTTAAGGAATGTTGAACGCGTTGTCGTCAGCAGAACATATGGTTAACAAGCATTAAGAATGATTTATGCTACGTTCCAATGCTTTCTTTTTTTGTACGGTACATTAAATTAGCCATTTTCCGATTGGGTTTTGACACGTACTGAGTGAAAAATAAAATGCACACACAGACAGACAGACAACTGGTATCCCGAAACGGATACAGCATCATCATTGGGTACTTTATCCTCCTGAAGGCCTTCCGTCTTGGCTCAACTATAGCCACTCAAACTACAAGCTCCATTTCAGTCCTTCAGCAGCCGGCCCACACCCAGATGAATGAACTTCGGTTCGGCCCCGAGGGCAATCGGGCTTCCGCCTTCAAAGCCTTCGATTCTGATTACGTGTTGTTCTAGGGGGAGGGTGTTGCAGTCTTATCGTCCACTCCGTCCCAATAGACTCCACGCTCAAAGCAATCTATTCCATCGCCGGAAAAGCATTTCCCAGAACGAGATACCTAAAAAAGAAGCGCAAAACCACCGCCCTGGGGCATGTTTTAGATGGAATAATTACAGTCTCTACCACACGGTGATCATGAGCGTGATCAGGCAAAGAGATCCGGGCGGAGCGATTGCGTCCGGGGTTTTCTGAATTGGCTGATAATGCTCGGCCCATCTAGACAGGTTTATGCTCGTTCGCATTTAGTATTTATGAAAAATATGACCCTACTCCATTGCCCGTTGGTGTTTAAACATCTCGCACAACGGGGCCAGATGAGATGTTTCGGGATTCAATCTAGCCCCGGTACGGTTGGAACAAGATACACCGCCACAACTCAACTCCACCCGTAAATACTTCCCGGAAAGCCACAGATACTTAACGATGCAAAACGGAGGGATCTCACACACCGTCTGGGATCCCATTGTCTGCCGGCCGAGATGTGGCCGAGGCAAAAAGGATTTAAACAAATACCTGCAGGATATTTGATGACTAAATCGAAATCCCGTGCCGGCGCGGTCCCCGGTAGCCCTATGGGGCCGGATGCTATCGACGGACAAATCGACAGAGAAACCTCCACAGAGCCGGCGGCCAATTGGGGATTGTTAGAGTCGGGAGTCTACTTAGAATTCAGGTCAGTTGAGACTATTGGAGATATGAGCGGCTACGGGTGAAATGATTCCCATTCCCGCAGATGGGAAGTTTGCTGTGGTGAGAGTAAAGTTTCTGTTTTTCTTTTGCGATGTCTGCGGATATGCTTAGGAGCGGACGGAGCATTGCGGATTAGCACATTTAGATGATTGATTTTAGGGCGAGATTAGGGCGATTCCGAATCTGTTCTGAGACCGTTTTTTCCCTCAACATCCGTTCGTGTTGTAGAGGTAGTAATCGTCGATCAACACAAAACCATGATGTATCACTACGAATAAATGTTCATCGTCTAGCGAAGAACATTTCACTTCCTAAAGAGCATTTAGACACATAAATCTCAACACATCACACAAACCTGTTTTGTTTTTTGTTTCTACCCACCGGCTGATGCTAATGTTTCCGTATTCCGTAGAATTACCTTCGAGAGTTCATACATCAGAATTAATTTATAAGTTCCTGTGATTGTTTCCGACCAATCCTCCACTACCAAAGCGCTCTTGGTTCATAATTCCACATGAGTTATATACCGTCGGGCAGCGCTGCACTGATCCAAACGGAAAACGGAAGCTTAAATACGACATCCATTCCACTCAGGGACATTCATCGCCCATGCAAGGACCTATGGGCGACTACTCCACCGGGAATCGATTTCAGCTTCGAGGCTTACCGGATCGAGACAGCATAAAAGCGCTTGCACTAATTCTCGTCGAACTCGGCTCGAAATGGATTGAATTTCAATCCAGTGCCAACGGCGTCGGCAGCAAATGAGCTCATGTGGTTTGATTTAGAATGTATGTAGTGCTTCGAGGGCGACATCGACCATCGGTAGTTGGGTAGGCACATTTCCGTGCTGGATTCTATCTCGGGCGGGTTAATGAGTGTCAAATGATTCTCCTCAGCGCTTGTCGTCCTCAGCGATTCCCGAACACAGACACACACAGACCTCGGGAGGTACTGCTTTTTGTTGGTTTGCCACTTGACAGTTGTTACAGTGCCCTTGTGTTCCAAATGGTCGATTCCGAGTTCACCGTGAGGAATCCCGGTGGCCGCGGTACAAACAATCTCAACCAACCGACAACGATGATGAGAGATTTGAAACCCCCTTCCCTTTTCGGACGAGACATGAGAAATGAGAACAGGAGCCTACCCGTGCGCTCGAGAGCATGATTAGCCGCAGGGTTTGGGCGTAGGATTTTCTGAAGTAGGATGATTTAATTCGGAACCAATTTGACGGAAGGGTCCATCGACCGTGACGAATCGATTGAGGATTAGTTAATCGGAAACCGGCTGCCGGTTGGCAGCACTGCCATCAAACGTTGGGCATTATGAGATTGTAGGATTAGCTTTACAATCTGTTCGTATATTTTGTAAAACAAATAAGAAACCTGTAGCCGTGCGTTCGTCATTTTCCCATATTCGTGTAGGATATTCGCTTGAGAACGGCTGTTCCGTGGTTTTAAATGGGACGTTCTTTCTTTAAACTGTGTACTTTGAACGGAATTGTTGCCTTGAAGAAGTTGATATTTTTTGAATGAAGTTTATTCCAAGAACATGAATTACCCGCTGTGCTGAGAGAGCTCTCAAATCCTTTATCATATTCAATAGCATATCAACAAGTCTGTGGCATATGCCCGATTTAAGATGTAGATCTTTCAAGGAATTTCATAACTTTACAAAATAATTCCAAGTACCAAAGTAGAAACCAAAACGAAAAACAAACCTGAAATAACTTCGAAATCGTAGAATCAAACCATTGTAATCAATTTAATGCTGCTGCGGCGCCTGCTGATCTCACAAAGAACACATGCCTTGTAAGCACTTTACCCATGTTTGCTTCTTTACACAAAAGACATCACGTAAAATTTACCGGTGACAATCAGGTCGATCACGAACCAATTCGCCTGTCTTACAACCTGTCCGCTACAAAACAATCTTCCACCATAGCAAAACCGGAGGAAACTAAAATGAACACCATCAAAACCCGAAACATCTGAGAGCGCGCCACCACCGTAAACAAACAGAAAAGTGCCGGGCTCATTGTGCTCATTGTTAGTACGATTGCCAAAGCTAGTAAGTAAGACGGTTCGTTAGTTTCCGTGCGACATTAACGAGCAGCCTCACTCACTACGCGCTCTGTTTCGGTTTCGTCCTTCGAATCCGAAAGTGTTTCGTCAGCAATCATGTGACACAAAGGCAAGGCAGCGTGGAGCCTGTATGGCCACCCGCGTGGGAAGGATGGGAGTCACTTCCAGAGCAGAAGTGGAATAAAAGTGACAGCCAGCAGAAAGAACGCACCAGGCAAACAAAACAAACGGGCGACATACCCACAAAGAAAGGAAATCCAACAAAAAAAAAGGGAAAACATCCATCGTCAGCCACAGATGCTACCCGACGATGTTTGCTCTGTTTATTTCCTTTTCGCAATCAAACGGTGAATTGATTGGAGGAATAAACACGAACCACGGACCATAGGTTGTTGTGGTGGTAGTGGTGGTGCTGGTGCGTCGATTGTCATCGCCCGGCGAAAGAAAATCTGAAACGATAAGTAAATAGTCGGTGTGGAGCGCTCCAAGCTGCTCGGAACGCGTGTGCTGTTGCCCTGCAATGCTCGCCAGAGTGTCCTTTTAGTGCTGAGATCGAAGAATTCGCGACACGCTTTTCTTCCTTTGCCCAGGGTTTGGACCACCATGGAAGCAAATTAGTTTCAGAACTTCAAACACACCAACCAACACCCGCTAGGTACGGAACGGCAGCTGCGTCACGTGGGTTAAGCTTGGAGGATTACCTTAAAGACTGCCACGGTTCGGATGCCGTCAAACTTTCGCAATAGCAACAATCCGCCCGAAGTGATGTTGAAACATTCTTCTGCGGGTAAGCAAACGTACGCGTACGTCAGCAATTGCTAGTCGCTACGCTGCTTTCCCCCTGGATTCATAATGTGTCCTTGTGTTGTACGACCCTCAAAAACACACCCGACGCTCTCACCGCAACAAAACACAATCTATTTCGTGCGGGAAGGAGCATTGCTGCAATTTGCATTTCAAAGCAGTCTCTTTTTCTTCGCCAGCACGATGTTTCCTTTGCTGTGATGGATGGGAAACTTTCATTCCTGTACGCTCAGTGTACGGGGAAGTAAAAGTCAGCTAGATGAGTTGGATGGTCGAAGTAGGCGAGGGTCGCTATCGCTTATTGCAATGCGTTCCATCCGTTTTCGACATCCGATCGATCGAGATAGAAGTTAAACGGATCCGTCTACCGATGGGTAATATATCTTGCCCTTCCATACGCTCATACACTGCTGCAGGTCCATATCCTGAGGTTCCTGAGGAAACTGTTGCGAGCATCTGTCAAAATTTGTCTCTCGGCCAGCGGTACCAACTCGTGTGCAATGAACGGGGACGGAAGGCATCCACTACAGCTTCCATCGATTCCACGTACGCGTACGGACATATCGCGCACCACATCATCAACGCTTCCATAATGCGCGTGAATGGGTACGTGGCCGTAAGGACGTAAATGTTTCGAGGGAAACCCGCCGGGTTGCTGATGCTGGTCGGTACAGGAGGGAGTCTCCTTTCCGTCCCTTCATTTGCTCGTTATCCATCGTTTCTTGATATTTCTCACACACATACACACCAGCGCCCCGATGTGTTCTACTCGAATATGTATATTTATAAAAATGAACGAACGAAGAAGCATGGGGGATCAAACGTCTACCACGCCCTGGTACCGGCGAATGAGAAAAGGAAAATGTGTGTTTATTTTATGTGCATAACTTTCAATAAATTCGTACATCAACAACATGCTTTTTATGGTTTGTATACTCGTTTCGATGTGGGGACGCGGAGGCAGTGAGAACATTGCATCGCTATTGCTGATATTTCCATGTCTGCATTTTCCTTCCCTCTGTTGGTTCGTAACGGGTAGATGTGCAACAATGGAACTCGTCCGGGAATCAAGATCCGTTCATTCTTATATTAATACTGAATCACATTCGAATCGTTGAACTATTGATACACAGTATACCACAGTTTTTTGGTGAACCTTTTGCACGTGCCTGCCTTTAATGCCATCAACAAATCGAATTAAGTCGCAACTGAAATCCCAAATTCCCTTACCCCAGCACTAATCAAACGCGATGTATCGGTGAAAAGTCATTAATTTTAATGATTCATATCGGCACTGTGTCGCGTTCACGTTTGGATTTCGGATTTGGTTCGCTTCCGCTTCCATAAATCACTCTTTGCCACCACCATTTCGGTCGGCATCATCCCCCTCTCTGTTGACGATTATCTATCTGCTTAATGTTCCAGTTCCGATAGGAAAATAACGAAAAATGGGTGTGGATTTTTTTTCCTCTCCCTCTTCTATTTGTCCTCTATACTCGGTCAAAGTTTGACCTTCCCCTGTGACGGAACGCGAACTGAATTATCCGTACGACTGACGTCACCATGGGACGACACAAAACCCGGCTCCTCGGGAGATGCTTTCTTACCCCTGGTTCGAATTGTCGCTTCACAATCGTGGACGACCCATCGCTGTCAATGAACGGTAGTCCAACTGTGAATGATATCTGTGCCACGGTAGATACGGCCGGGTACGCAGATGGATTGGTGCGACGGATGTAAGCAATGTCCTGGAATAGTAATGCTTCTCTGTCAATGTTTCAACGCCCACCGCGCGTACAGTCGTGATCATTATGAGCGAACGTGGACGTGTAGCCACGCGCACGGCACAGCTTTCCACGACCAGGCTTCATCCGGTTGGAATGATTATTTGCTGCCATCTTCCCTGTCGCCCGGTCCCGGGGCCCCCGCCCTGGGGATCATCAATTACTTTCGCTCAAGGAACTGTCAGTCGCACACTTTTGTTATTTCTTCGCCCGTTAGCTGAAGAGCCTTCGTGTCCACCCCGGTTGGGTGACGCTTTTTCTTGACGTCTGTCATTGCCGGTCATTAGTGTGGTTGCGTAAGAGCTACCGCCATGGTTGTTGTCGTGTTGGTAAAGTGCAAACAATGGTCCCGGAGCAGAACCGACTGCAATCAATAACATTATTACCATCGACATCATCATCATCACCAGCCTCGGGACAGGGGTGGTAGTGGTGGGTGGCGGTGGTACCTGAGTACCTGAGGATGCATTTAGTCTCTCCGTAGTGTTTGATTTAGTGGAGCCTTGTTTAACGAAGGGGGAGAGGGGAGGGGGGGAGAATTTAAGATACATTTACATTAGCGAGTTGGATCTTGGTGTATGTATTGGAAGTTATGTTTCACGGTAGATTTCTTGAGTTTCTATGGAAAGATGAACAGAGGAATTTTAATTTTCAATCATATTTGTGAAATTCCTAATGCTTCGACTATTTAAATAGTCTCCTGATGAACTCATATCGTAATGAACTTTAATATAAGCTTATTAGTTAAAAATAAAGGTTACCGATTTTCATCAGAGTTCCATATGCCATATTTATGAATCCATCCTTACATCGTTAACTATAGCAATTCTAATGTACTCTACTCCAGGGCAAGTTAAATATCGCGAGGCACTTCATGCTAGTCCAATATAGGCCTAGTCGATGAAGGTCCTTCTGTGGTTGAAGAGCCACGAGCCAAAAGTTAATTCCTTTAATATTTATGGAGATATGATGGTTTCTTTCAGATGGCCATGTCCTGGCCATCTTTACACGACGTGCTCAGCCCTGAGTATGCCAAAAAGAGGAAGAAAACGAAGAAGAAGATGTCTTCTTTAAATCACCGCCTGCACCAGACTCGGCTCTCTTTAATCAGATTAGGTCTCAGCTCTCTTTAATCCTCCAACTCTTCTTTGTTCAAGACGTTCGAAAACATTCCAACGTTTATCTAAGACCTCGAAGTCTCTCCAAGTCTCTTAGATGCGTCTAATATGTAATATTTGTACAAACCTCAATATTTAAAATCTTCTGCAGTAATTGTGAATCTAAAAAAAGAAAGGTGATCGTCGAGATTTCCTATTTTGAAACAGGTTCAAAATATTTTAAACCAACTTAGAATATCTGTTTAACAACCGGTCAACACCAGTCCTTTTTACGTAATATTATAAACCATCTACTTCTTGAGATAACGATATTCTTATATTTCTTGTAGAGAAATATATCTTTTTTCTATTTCAGTATCGGGAGTACCATGAGACCTTGAAACCATGTCTCATTTTCCGAGATTTCTAAGAGTACCAGGAAGACTGTGAATCCGTAGTGGTCCCATCGTATGCAAAAGGCAAAGCAAAAGCTTCCATCAAACCATTTAATCATTCACAACAATAAAGTGTAGTAATTGAATCATATTCGTCACAATTAGAGCTGCGAAATGAATCACACGAGCATACGAATAACTTCCAACACTTACTTACGATTGAGCATCCTGCAGCTTCATTTAACGTTCCATCGAGTAATTTATTATTGTTTTATCGTCTAATGAACATTCACCATTCAGTGTCGATGAGCGAGCGAAACACGTTCACATAAAAAATAAGCGTGAGCACGTAAACACTCACACCCCAAAATTGCTAACCATTTGTGGTGCGAAAGATGCTCTTTCCATTTCCCCAATCCCGGCACCGTTTTCCCACTAGTTTGGTGTGTTATTCCTTTTTTTTCCTGCTTTATGTAATAGTTTTTATTGTTTGCTTCATCATCTCGCCAACCGTCGACTACTCCATTCCAAGCGAGAAGCTCCGTTGGGCCCCACAGTATCGAGCCGTGAAATCGTGCACCGTACCAACTTCCTTCTTTTCGCGCTGGAATTAGTTTCAAACAGAGACTAAATGAACTGCGGATGGCAACAAAAAAAAACAACGGTTCCCGGCATGAAACCCAGTGCACCCCACGACGTTCGCACGCATGTACATGGAAAACTTGCCGAAGCGTCTTGCGTAGGAAGCCCAAATAAAAAAGCAGCAACGAGCGTACGGCTAAAGTTGCTGGAAAAACGATACTCCTTTCACAACTGGAGACCCTGTTCTGTTTTTTTTTGTTATTTGCTCCAGGAGCGTGTGTACGAAAGTTTCCCCCTTTTTTTTTGCGGACAACCATCGCAGGCTTTTGCGAACTTCCGCGGGCGGTAAAGCACAACCAAAAATGGAGCTTTGCGTTGGGCGTAAATTAGATTCCGACAGGATCTTATCAAACATTTATCTTCCGGTAGGTCGATCAGCACACGCAGCGGTCGCATGTGCCGGCTGCTTCTGCTACCGTGTGCCGTTGATGAAAAGATTAATACGAGTGAAACACCGGTAATCAAATGAACAAGGGTACGAAAATGAACTTTTATAATTAACTTCACGTGAAAACTTTACTTCATCACTTCGCCCTTTATCGGTGTGAACAATTTATCCGTGGTGCTAGAAAATTGAAGAAAATTAATCAATACGTTCGATGATGGATACCTTGTCTGGGAGAGTTTTACATAGCTTTTTGCATAATACGTGTGCGTGATAGAATAAAAAAAAACATATGAAAACTTTAATAAGCATACTAGAAAAGGTAACAATCATCTTTGCTACGGAAAATTGCTCGAAAGCACTGCAATAAATTACCTATTGTTAACTAAAAACATTCCAAGCTTAATGTTTGGTGGGAACAAAGCCTCTATCTTCCATCGCGCATGCACAGGACAACCATTTGACCCGAACCAAATGGAACAGAAATAACATCTTTTGTATAACGCTTGGTATCGTGAAATGGTTACCAACCATTTTGGTGCTTTTTGGAACCAGTTTTATTCCCTCTTTACGTTTATCGCATTCTCATTTCATTATCGTTTGTATTTCTTTTCCCTTTTTTTTAATGCGCGCTCTTGCAAGAATTTGCAGCCACATTAAAAACGATGCAATTTCCTACCGATTCAGAAGGTTATCGTTTGCTGTAATCGTAGCCTGTATCTGTGGCTACAATTATCCACCGCCACTGGAAACCGGCAGACCCAAACTTTTTTCTCCTTTTTTCCGTACGAAGCAATCCACATGAAAACAACGCATGATCGCACGCTGGTACACGTAAGGTACATGTGCGGCATCGCAGTCAGCATTACACCGAAAGCTACCTTTTCACAACGAACCGAGTCGACCAGATTACTGGTGGACTGACTGGTTCCCACAGTCTGCCTCCGTCTCGGATGCACTTTACCATTTTACACTCTCATTTAATCCCGCTTTAAACGGGAAGTAACGAAGCTAACGAGTATGCGAACAGAAAAAAAACACACACACAAACGGTTTCCAACGGTGAGCAGATAGAGGACAACACACACATACACACAACGTCAGTATGGTTGGAAAAGTGAGCAGTTTGGTGTAGATTTTCGTGGAAAAATCATTGTCAAACGATCGTTCGGCTGGAGGGGGAACACTACGGTCACCAACATGGTTGGGAATTTTGCATAGTGCGAGTAAAAATGCTGCCCCCTTTCCTCGATGTTGATCCTTTTTGTGGGCTTTCCGACTAGGTTTTGGCATGTGATGCTTCGCTTGCAACAACTACCGAGAAAAAAACACACACAAATCCTTTCTTTCCCTGCTCAGCTCGGGTTTTTAAATGAATATAAAAACACACAAAAAGGCAACCACTATCTCTTCGCCAGTAGCTGAGCTTATCGCTGTGTGCGGATCAACCATACCAGGCAAACGGTGTGGTGTTTTATTTTCTACCGACAACCATCACCGGCCATTTGCCATGCCTTTACGGTATCGAGGGCTGGATGGGGGCGGGATGGACGTCCATTCGGGTGGGACGTCACTTTTGCCATTGTGAAATGTGCACTCGCTGTTGCACCGAGATTACATTGTTCTTGGCCGGTCGGGTTTTGTGCGCACAAATGAGCAAATGGAGCGATTTTTCTACCCATTTATACAGGATGCAGCACGCTGGGTACTGGATTCTTTTTTTTCTACTGTCCTTAGTCGGTGGATGGTGATAAATACTGTCTCCCGTTTGTGGATTTCGAATAAGAGACACTATTTTGAGATATATTTGTTCAATAACAGTGAAAAATAGTTCCTCTAACGATAAGTTTAAATAAAAAAAATGTATAACTATTACGATTACAACGTCAACTACTTATATAATTAATCCTGAAAACAAAATATATTCGAAGACTCTAGTCAATTTGCAGCACAGAGCCATCGTAAATTACATTGGGAGTAGAAAATTGAGATCAAAATTCCGAGCTGCTGCGATGTAATATTCTTGAAGGAATCCTTCTTACTCACCAATAGAAAAGTGAACATTGCAGTAAAGTCGTTACCACACCTGAACAGTATCTCCATATGAGAATCTGTTTAGCATTCAGGCATATGATCTCGGAGTGCTCTATAATTCGTTCGCAATATTCGTTGCAGTATAGGTGCACGCAAGCTTTCAACTGCTCATTACTGAGAATTGGTAACCAATCTCAATACTTTCTCATTTGATTGTTGCCAGGGTGACTACTAGATGAGCTCCATATCTGGGAAGTGACCCTGGTAATGCGTCGAGTTAATAAAACTGTTGTTTCTATTTCGAACCTTTCTGGAAATTAAATAGCATTTCCAGGAAGGGCTTACGGCGATTCAACCAAACATTGCTGCCATCTAGTGCTAGGTTCTGATCTAGCACCATGATACATCCGATCGGCTTATGACGTAGCTCGATTTTAGGTATTAACACCTCAATATCATCTTCATCACAACATCACTGGAAACATCTCAAAAGTGGAATGAATGACCCATCAATTATGAGTGCAAAATGGTCTGAAAATTCTATGATCAACGTTCATCAAACTTCATAGAGTAGCAACACTGACCGAACTCTGAGCATCACCGTTTGACAATCAATAATTTTTGCTAGCCTAATTGTAATACCCATTGGTAATATCTAGGCGTTAAAGGACTTAGTCTCAAGAACATGTGAAAACTACCATCACATTAAAATTCCTGAACTTATTCAGTCCGTTGCTTGAGGCCAGCAATATGCTTTTTAATTAAGGTATAAGTAATTACTGGCATTCGTCTTTGACACACATCAAATACAACCTTATGAATTATTTTCGAACCGTAGCGAAGTCATTCGAGTGTACCCAATGCGGAACACCGGAAGCATCAAATTTGTAAAGTACACAAATAAATAATTGGGTCACTGAATCGGTCTCCTGCGGGTTGGATAATCCTTTTTAATACTTTAAGATCGGTTAATATCTGCATCCTTCCACCTCAGCGCATTCGCATCCCACCTACCTATTCACTCGATATCCACTTGCAGCAACAGCAGCAGCATCATCATCATCATTATGATGATCATCATCATTGCCTTCATCATCTTCATTCCACATCTTGTGCTTATCAGGAAGCGAAACAAATACGCCTCGGTTTTGCGTTCGTGTGGCCCTTTTTCGTATCGATAGGACCAACATTCAACGAGAAGGGTACGAGTCGACCGCGTGGTTTCAAGTACTCTCGAGCCTTCTGCTTCTCCCCTTTCCAACGCCACCACCCATAGGTTGTCGTTCCTTTCGTCTACGCTGACTCATGCTTGTAGCATACAAAAAGAGGACCATTAACGAGTGTTTTTGACTTCTGCTCTCTAATAAAATGATTCGATTTTTACGATCCATTCAGGACCCACCGGTGGGTAGGGCCCTCGGGAAGCGTTTCGATACACACTCGTATCCAATGCTAAGGCAACGGTACCCGGTCCTACCGCCACCCTCCCAAACCCCCTAAAGGAAGGAAAAAAGCTAAAGGGAACGAAACGCACGGCACAAGATGGTGGTTTGGAGGCGGTGGAAAAAAAAGGTTTCCCTTGAATACGGTGATGATATCGCTGTCTTCGAGCGTCCTCGCTATAAAAACACCAAAGTCCGGCCCTGCACGCCCTGTACTGTAGCTAGCAGATGCTGATAAAGAAAAGAGGTGTCCAATTCCATGCGATGGACATATTTGTAACGGAAATTTTTCGGCTAGTGTGCAGGAAGGGGCACCAGAAATGCTGGACCTTCTTCCATTCTATTGAAACTTCTACCCCATCCCGAAACGACGAAAGAAAATGGCAAAGTCATTCTTAGAACAAATCTTGAACTTACCCCCTCCCTTCATCCGCCACCCGAATGGTGGGGTCAGCGGTATAAGGGAGATGTCCCAAATCGGCAAATGGTAAGGCTACTTGAATTTTCTTCACTTTCTTCCTTTCCTTTTGCAGTGCAGAAGGAAAAGTTCACCGGAAGCAAATTGTTCTGTTGGAACGATTTCGGTTCATAGCGCGCCGTTGGTTCTTTTTTTTTTGTTGCTTTTCCATTTCGACGCAAAAGTTTTGCCCGTGTATGTGTCCGTATTTCAAAGTTGATCGTTTCCCAAAGATCCTTACAGAAGAGCGGGGGGATTTTGATAATTTGGTGAACCTACCGCCGTCTGGGATGTATTTTTTTTATTTCGTTCTTTCTGTCTCTATGTTCGGCCCCAATTGGAGTCGATAGGAGTTTGGTAAGATGTTGCAGTCGTTGGCACTTTTCTTGGAACGATATGTGACTAATAGCGGGATACAAATTATTGCGGAATGGGTGAAACAATTAGTGTCGCCTAGGAATTATCTCGTGGTGCACGTGGACACCAAAAACGCATTTGACGTGACTTTTCAAAAGTACTTAACGGAACGGGTTTGCTAAACTATAATGTCATTTCCCTCACAAGAAATAAAGGATACTTCAGCATCAAACTCATGTGGGTAGTTAAAATATCAATCAGCAGTGCGGTTTACGTAACAGTTTGTAGACTAGCGCATAATAAAGAATCGTTCGTCTAGTCGCTCCAACCTCACCCACCCATCGGTTATGTTGCATGAGAACATAACACGTGCATAAATGTTGTTCGCCATTACATCCCATTTCGTACCCTATTCATCACCCGTATCCTTTCGTCCGGCCCATCCCCATTTGGACAGTTCCACTCCTTCGAGCGAGCATCACGAAAGAACGCACAACATTTAGAACCATAAGTGCTTTTAGTGGTGGAAAATAGCGAGTAGCTGGCGTATTGGGGAAGTTTGATTTTCTTTTTCCCCAACGTTTGTTTTTTTTTTCGTTGCTTACGTAAATTTTGCCTATCTGCTCTGCTCGGTGACTCGATGTCCTACGGGATGGATCGCTTTATGAATGGCGCATCTGAGATGGTTTAGCTCGAACACTATAGCGCTGCTAGCAAGTGTGCAGAGGAAAAAGTTTTATCAAATGGTTGGGTTTTAGTTAGATGGATATGGATATAATTCTAACGTACGTACCGTTTGCCCGAATGTGGCACGATGAGATGGAAGCAGAAATTTATTGGACTTGGGCCACGCCTTTTCTTTGTTCCCTTCGGTAGATTCTTTTTGATAGATTGCGGCAGCAGCGAGTGCCTCGTAGCGTCGGGCTGGCTGACGGTGGTGTACAGTTTCTTTGCTTTCCGGGAGCAAACGGATGAAGCCGTAGGCGATTGGTTGGGGAGAGTAGCAAGAACACGTTTTCGAGACATGTTATTTTCAGGATTTTAGTAGCATGTTCTGTTTTTTTTTCGCCTCTTAAATAGAGAGGAGACACGATGCGAGGAAGTAAATGAACAAATGTGGGAGAAAAGAAAAGATGTGTTGTTGATGCAAGACTATGCAAGATAAGATACTCGGGCACAAAAGTTTTAAAATATGTTAATTTTTGTCTCCCTTCAGGTTCGCTCACAAACATCGTACTCGTTCCGGTGGTGCTCGCGAGCCCAACCGACACAGAACACAACCCACAACCCAGCACAGGAAGCAATATGGAAGATCTATACCACCGAATATTAGATGACAACGAATTTAGCTCCCATGCAAACATCCGGTACAATAGACACAGTGAGTCACGCGACCGGCAAACGGGTGGCACTGTGGAGCAGCAGCGTCCATTCGTACGGCGCGATAACGATCCGCCCATACCACCCCGATGGCAGGATCCAACATCAACGCAGCGAGTCAACAATAATCACAAGATTAATCTCGAGCCTCACCGGGCAACCACTAGCTTAGGTAATGTAATGAGTGGCTTCGATGAGTTTCCCGTCGAAGAGCGCGTCGGTTCGTCGGACCGCCCAGCCACCGGTGCTGTCGCGCTCGAGGACGTATACGAGCAGCGAGCGCTGTTCGAACGCGAAGGACTGGCCGGTGTGTTGCGGGATCCCGAGTTGCACGGCGAGCGGCACCGGGTGCTGGTGAACGCGGAAAATCACTTCCCGGCCTACCGACGGCATCGCCGATCGTTGCTAAGACGCCGATCGATCCGATTAAAGGAATCGATCGATAAGGACGAATCCGATAAGGAAAACGAAAAGCTAACATCGCACAGTGGTGAAGCTTCGAATGCGAAAGTAAGCACCGAAACAGCTACGGTGAAACCACAGTCAAACTACGCCGCGCACCAACCAACCGCGAATGCTAATTCCAATGTACATTCAAACCTTCCCCGAATGCCGGGCGTTGAGGAGCGTCCAAGCCTGCCCAGCACAGGCACTCCCAACACCCAAAGCTCCCCTAGCAGTAAGGCATCGGACCGAGCGCCTACCTTCCCTAGAAACAGTAGCCAGGGCGTACGAGATGCTGTCGGTGCGCCTACGGCCGTAAGATCCGGCCAGCAAGATGCGACCGACAAAGTCGAACACCTTTCAACCGTAACCGGTACGACTGAGCGAGCAATTATGCCGCCCCAATCTTCGGCACCGGGCGACGGACAGCGGCAACATTCGGCCGGTTCCAATGCCCACCCGGCCGCCATCACTATCGACAGTTTCAATTTGCTAGACGACAGCGTCTACATCACGCCCGCCCACGGTCATCGCAATGACAGTGGCGGCGCATCGCAACGGTTGCCTTCCCTCGGTACGGATCTGACGCTTGACGCGAACGGTAACATTTTCGGTCGCGAAAACTTCGACGAGCAAATTATCTTTCTCAATGGACCGGATCTGCTGGAGACAAGTGCTGAACAGCAGCAGCGAGACTTGCCCGACGACGATGGAGCAAGGAGACGGCTTGCCGGTAAGGTGGCCCGAGAAGTTGCCCGGGAGGTTGGGCTGGAGGTGGACGGTTTCGTGGCAGATGAACCCCAAGCCCTGCCACTGCGACCGATCATCCGTGGACCTTCGGACGACCACGTGGTGGAGGACAATGTCGTGGTGGTGTACGCGGACCAGCACGAAACGGTGCGGCTAAACTGCGAGGTTGATGCCGATATTACCACGAGCGTTTGGCTCAAGGACGGCCAGATAGTGCACGTGATGGACAAAAAGTCACGCACCGCCGACATCCGGTTCGTGCGCGAACCGCTCGGTGCCCTTACGATCTCCAACGTGATGCTGGAGGATGACGGTGTGTGGCAGTGTGAGGCAGAGAATGCACGCGGTTTCTTCTTCAATGGACGGCCGATAAAGTTGATTGTTCTCGGTAAGTTTATGACGGTTAATTTGACATGCTTGCAACACGGCTGCAGGGGACTTTGTTGCACGGTCGTTCATACAATCTGTGAGCAATGCATTTTTTTTTGCCCTATGAAACGGGGGTTATTGTGATGAAATGGTAGAAATGGAACTGGTTGTTGGTTTGATGCAATTTGAAGTGGAAAACGTGAAGGTAGATCTGGAATCTTATTACCTTCCTTATGCATTCCGACCAGTCCAATATCCAATCCGGACCAAACCCCAGTACGCAGAATTAACTATCCACCTACGGGTGGATTCGAAATGACAGACGCTTTATACCTCTTGAGCTTAGTACATACTGATCTATAAAAGAATATTTTGGAAATGAAACTTATTTACATTTGTGTCTTCATGAATGAAGATATCTCTTTTGTATGAGCCTACTTTTAGAACTATAACTTATATATTTGTCCGTATATTGATTTTTTTTAATCATTCATGAAAAAAACTCAATGATTTTATTCGTGTGAAGTTTATATCTTCCCACCTTCTTTATCAAATAGACAACGACAATTATTGAACAGAGATATATGCTTTAAAAGACGCTCCAGCGACATGCCCAAAGTGTACCGACAAGCGATTCAATTCTTTTGGGAAAGTTATTGCACAGCTACTATCCGTTAGTGCATTGCGCAAGATCCTGCGAAACGAGAGTTTGGAATGTTTGCCTTGACGCAACTATCCATTTGATGTAGAGATATTGGTCCCAAACTCGATGAGCAAATACCGTACAAACAATCTATCTTTGCTATCAATCAGAGCCAGGCAAACTTTACCCACCGTTTTGTCTCCTCCTTGATACCTTCGGACCTCCGGTCCCTTTTCCCTGCCATCAAAGTCACCAATGGAAACATAAATTTAGCATTCCTTCCCATTCCCATTCCCGTTTGCCCTACCGGTTGCCAAGCGCCTACGACACTGTCTGTATTTCTTTGCACCAGGGACACTTCAATCACGGGGAAGCTGACGTACTTTCCCGTAACTATCATTGTTGCAGATCCACCGAAGGAGCCGTACCTTTTGATCGATTCCAGGCGGCTCGATGCGGGCAACATGTTCATCCCGGTGAAGGAAAACTCCGAGCTGGCGCTTGCCTGCGTAAGCGAGGGTGGCAACCCCAAACCGACGCTCACCTGGGAGGTGCTGCTGAGCCCGGGCATTGACCGGCATGCACAGAAAATATCCAGCGAAGTGCTGGAGCTGCAGGAGATCAAGAAGGATAAGGTAAGACCCGGGATCCCGATGGGAAATATCCGACACACCGTGTGCCGTGTGTTGTCGTTTTGCTAAGAGAGAGAGAGAGAGAGAATGTAGGCTTAAAAACGAGACTCGAGAATTAAGTCGTACCGTGTCGTGCATGATGGATGAAATGGAAATTAGCCGGTACGGAGAAGAACCACCTAGTTGGGAGGAGGAAATATTTTCAATTTCACTTGTTCGACACCGTATCGCTATCGCGTAGTTTCCACCTCGAACAAACCCGACAAGCATCATGTTTCGTTTCACTTTGCTCGGCTTTTGCAGGACAAGGAACCGTACAAGATCAACGCCGGTGCCATATCGGAGGTGAAGCTGCCGGCCGTCTTCCGGGTGCATCATAACGCCCGCATCCTCTGCATCATGGAGCACCCGACGCTGAAAGTGCGCCAAAACGCATCGATTCTGCTCGATGTGCAGTGTGAGTGGAATTTTTCATTAGCCCATACCCGAAACCCTCCTCCCCGAACCGTGTTCGGGGGTTTCGTTTGATGCTGCAAGCATGCAATTTTCCTGCAGATGGGAAAAAACTTTTTCCTTCCTCCCCATTCTCAACACGTTTTGGGCGCTTTTTTTGTTCTTCAAATTGCAGACACTCCGTCGTTCGCCATCACGCGGACGCCCGGTTTTGGGTATCCGCTTCGGGAGGGCATTGAAGTTTCGCTCAAGTGTGACGTCGATTCGAACCCACCCAGTACGCCACTGTGGCAGAAGGATGACGGCGATCCACCGGTACCGCAAACGGGCGATGGATTTCTCAACTTTAGCTCGATCCGGCGGGAACATTCGGGCTGGTACAAGTGTACCTCGAGGCATCTCAATTTCCAGTACTCGAGCATCGGATATTATCTCAGCGTGCGATGTGAGTAGCAGAATGTTTCATCCCTTTTCTGACAATCCATCTTTTTTTGTGTTCGTTTCATTTGTGATGCATTTTTGTTTCTATTTCCTCATTGCATGTACGATTGTATGTTCGTTTCTGTTTCGATTGTACCGCAAGAAGTGAGGATGATGATGATTGTCTCTTTCTTTTTGCCTACTTTAAACGTTTTGATGCGTATTATTGTATTATTTTGCAATGTTTAAAAGCTATGGATAAATGTCGTTCTTTATAGCATTATTTTTGGATTGGATTTTTACAATCCACTGGGTGCACAATCTTGTATCTCTTGCTATCGTATATTGTGATTCTTTAAACTCTGATAACACACTCGAGAGCTACCAAGAGATATTTAAAAAAGAATACAATACATTCCTTTCGCTTCTTTCTCAACTCAACTCATTTAAAAATCAATCTACAAATAATTCTTATTTCCCACGACACTCTCAAACTAATAGCCTGACTAATGGATTGCTCGTTCGATACACCATCGGCACTGGGTCCACAGGCAATGGTGTGACAAATGGAGTTGCATGTGCAATGCATTTCCAATCGCAACAAATCATTCTCTCGCCATAAATTAAACCCGTTTCTATTAAGCAGCAATTTGTCGTCCAGATTTTCCATTGGCCCAGTGCAACCGTGTAGTGGTGTTGAGCGTTCCTAGAATGGATCTGCTAGGTTCTGATCCGTTTACTCAGACAGCGTTATCGGAAATAGGGTTGAAAGCTTTAACCGAGTAGAATGAATGGTTAGAGGATGTACCGAAGAAACTTAATATGAACAACATCAGTAGAAAAACTAGAACGATTATAGTTCCGATCTTTTTCTAAGAGAAATGGAGTGCCCATCAATATCTGTAGGAAGCTCAATCAATATCAATATCTGTCCTCTTAATTCTAGGGCAATAAAACAGATATTTTTTTGGATCAGTATTTTTAACTATTATATTTATAAGTATTTAGGAACTATTTAAATACCTAAAACCTTAACTTTTATGACAGATGAACCAGTGGACGTAACATCCGAACCAGTCGAGCAGGATCTTCCAATGTCACCGTCTTCCTCATCGTCTTCGTCGTCTTCCTCGTCTTCTGTTTCATTGGCGACTGCGGGAGGCACCTTACCGGGTGGTTCATCCACCGGAGCTGCCACAACAGGCACCTCCGGAACGGACCAAGCCGGTACCAATTCCTTCAAAGGAGGCCAGATGGAAGTGGAGCTTGGTGGGTCAGTCACGTTGCAGTGTCCCCAAGGTTTGTAGAAACAACCGTGCCAAATGCCCGTGTTACGTGTTATATAACATTACTCCACTTCGATCCACTCCCAAGGTTCGCTCGGCTGTTGGTCACATTTGGATCCGCTTACGGCTCGACTGAAAGGACTCGGGGCTGGCATCTACACACCAACGGGACAGTTTTCCCTAAAGGATGTCGTCTATCAGGACGCCGGAACGTACAAATGCGTCGGCCAGAACTCAAACAATCGCAAAAAACTTGAAGTGCTGCAGACCGTTTCAATCGCTGTTAAAGGTAGGCTAAAGGACTTTTCATTTTTCTTAATGGGACCTATTATTCCTCTGCTACAGGTACATAAGCCTGAAGTAATTTCTGTACCAACCGCACGGGTGTACAGATTTTCCGACCAATATTTTATTCATATACAATTCCAAGTACTGGCAGAATCAACCGATTCACCATCAATCTCGAACCATTTGCTGCAATATTAATACAATTTGTCCTGCCCTGCTTGATTAATGCGGGCGTTTATAGGCAATTGATTGGAAAATATGCTACTAATCATTGAGCTCGCCTGTTCCAACAAATCTGCGGCACAGACAAACAACGGCACTGCTCACGTCGGTTGGTACGTCTTCGTCTTCAAAAATTAATGCTTCAATTATTCAGCTCCAAATTACTTCAATCCATCCGCTGCCATAAACGCTCCGAACAGCTTGGACGGGTCGTAATTTGATGGATCATAAAAAAACTCCACGGGTGCCGATCCACCACCAGTCAAAATGTCAAACGCTGACGGCTGACGGGGTGAATGATAATTTAGAAGAACGAGAATAATTTGCAATCAATGGCACATATTTCTGGCGAGGAACGTCCTATTTTTTCCGAGTCGTGATGGGTCTCGTGATGGGATCGATACAAAAGTTGTATTTGGAAAAGATTGTTTTTTTTTTGTTTCTGTTCAGAATAATAATTGACTTTGACTTAAAAATTGTTCTTTCGTGCTTACAGACCCATGCAAATGATCAAAAATTTATTACGCCAACAATTCCACTAACGATTTCTTCAGTTTTGCACAAAAGTTTCCCAATCTTCGCAATGTGCGGAATTAAATTAAACTGTCCAAATTCTTATTTATAACAGTTAGTTATTTTCGTTCAATTAAATCTGGCCCAATCGATAATTGCAATCTTTCCAACTTCGATTCCCCAATTCGGAGAAACTAATGAAATAAAAATTGATTGTACATTACTCCACGGTTTTACCATAAAATGTCTATAAAACAACCCAGCAGCTGATAAGTTTCGTGCACATGTTCGACAACGCGGGCGGAAATAGTCTTAGCAAAACCATTTAAACTTCTGCCTCATCCCATAAAGATACGATTGTTAGCGCAGTGTTTCACTGTGTCTTGTCCCTCGCGAACGCGAAACGCACGGTAATGCGCTTGCCAGTGTCCACAGTTTAGCCGAAAAACTCGCGCAAAGTGTCGCGTAAAATGTTCCGCTTTCAATCGCTTTCAATCTCTCGCCATTACGATAATTGAAACTCCGCTTTACAACTTCCAAAAACCTTCCCCAAACAACGAAACGCACAGCGTTAACGGTGTTGCCAACCAAGCAGCTGGATGTTGCGCTCCAAAGCTTCAGCCTGAACAGGCGTGGGGGCCTCTTGCTATTGCAAAACCGCGTTGTTTACGTTGTGGCAATTCCTTTTCCGTTGCAACACGATGGCTTTGGGATGCGTCCAGCATTATGGCATTTGCTTCGCAGCCGGATTTCCGGTGCCGTTTCAGCCCTCACAGCCGTCGCACACAACGCCCTGCACACATCGAAAGGACACTCGCTGGCGCTGACAACCGAGTGAATGTTTCACCAGCCGTCACCTTGCGGGCGCGCACATACCCGTGCGCGTGTGTGTATGTGCAGGAGAGTGTGGGAATTGTGGGCAAATGTTCAACAGGATGTGTGCCTCGCTGTGCTCACACATGTGGCAGCGCCAGTGCAAAGTGTCCGATTTTCCGTACGGTTCCGATGAGCGCGTTTACAAACACACGAATGGCACGATGGTTCACATTTATTTACTACCAGCTCGCCGGGCTGTGGACCTCAACTGTAACACGCTTCGTGGTAAATTAGTTTTGCGGTTACAAATCACAAACTGCATTCAAACTATGTCAACCGTTTGTTTGAGCGTGTACGTGCGGTTACTGTGCTGTTGTATTGCAGAGATAAAGAATTATTTTACACGCACTTTGTACAAATTATGTCTTTCTAATACGATTACAATCTTTGAGGGGTTTTGAAACGAGATTAAACTCATTAAGCGTAATCGTAAATATGTCAGTTATTATATTTAAAATGTTTTACGATCTCGATCAGCTGCTGATTCACTCACGATTGACCTTCTATGTCAATCGATCTATTATTCTCGGATATCTAGTGTTCTTACCAGGGTGGGCCTGTCACACCTCTTTTTTCTAAATAAATAGCTTAAAATGATTTTACAGGCAGGATCTTAATGCTTTGGATGGTAGTTAGTACATCGTGAAACTTGTAAAGTTGTACTCCACATTGAAATGGTTTCTTCATGGTTAGTTGGTTCGTGTGGATACGACGTCGCTACCAAATACGCCACCGACGCCACCAGAGTATGGCGAGTCTAATTCGCTATACGAACGTGAGTTCATCGTATTTGTAGAGTTGTATTTCATATTGGAATGTCTTCTGCAGAGCCGTTCCACACGTACGGGAAGAAAACTCTTTCTGTTCATTTTCGTTGAGAACACTGGAAATAGGTTAAATAAATATAGGTATCATGACCAATAAAATATCATCAATGTAGCGCCTATCTAAGCATCAATATTGTAGTCAGTATTTATATTTGCCTCATGAGATTTTGAAATGGTATTTTGAAAGGGTCCGGAATTCACCCATCTGTAGATCACCTCTACGTAAATCACCATTTGTTAGGGTGTAAATATCGAAGTATTTTTAAAATTTCCTACCATACTATTCAAACACATCACAAACAAACCCCCGAGCAAAAAATAGGACCTGTCATACAATCGTTAAGTAAAAAAAAAGTGTTAACAGAAATAGACACAAGCTAGAAACAATACAGGGATGGATGAAACCAAATAAATGCAAATTCTATTATACCTTTCAAAGCATTAATGGTCGAAGCTTGTCAAATAAAATAAAGATTAAAATAAAAATAACACACACGCACACACATGTGCAATATGGGCTTTTGTTCTAGCGGCCATGATGTTTCACCAAACATAGTCCCGCCCGGATAGTGCGTAGCCTTTTGCTGCGAAATTGAATTTCCATTCCACCCGCTAAAGTCAACAGCGAAAGAGAAAATTGAATCAACAAATGCAACAGCAGCAAACAAAAAAAACAAATGGCACATAAATCATTGGGCAGCAGCTAGCTGGCGACCAGTGCAAATACATACACGCACTCTGCGAATGTTTCGACACTCGAAACGGGGCACCTATTGTTTAACGTATTGTGGCCGCGCTAAAAGCAGACAATTTCATTCCACCGTTAATGTGGTGGGATTTCTTTCCCTGTTGCGAACCATGTTGTGTTTTTTTTTTGGGTTCCATCCCGAAAGTTGAACTCCCGGCCATTGCATTTTAGATGTCGAAGCAGAAGGTGAATTTTCAAACACATGATTGTACCGTGTGCTTTCATTCAATTCTGCCAGCTAGCGAGCAAACAGACTATTTGAGCAAATTTGACAAATCGAATCGTTGCTGCGAAAGTGTTTGCTTTAACACATTTTTCGGTGCTGGGTGCTGCTGTCGAGTGTGCCGGCATCCATAGCCTCCAGTGGGTGCTAGAAGTTGATGCGTGTGATGATGCTTGGTTGGTTCTGTCACTCTCCACGTTTGACACATGATATATTTGCCTTTTACCATCAATTCTTATCCCTGTTTTTTGTGGGCGTTTGCTAGATAAAACCTGCATTGGAATATAGTTTTCATGAAAATATATGTTTTCACTCATTCCCCGTCTAGTTTTGCAGGACATCGCTCGCATGGAAAATACTCTGTTCTAACATTAGTACCTCCCACTACACGTTTCGACCCGATGCGAAGGAAATCGACTGTACGTTTATATTAAACTTTCAAACCGAAACCACTCACAAAGCACGGATCGTGTCACATAAGAATTTCATACCTTTCGTTCCATCCAGTTGGTTGCCGTTGACTTATAAACCCTCGTACAATGCTACTCAATACAATCATTAAATTTGCAGCACGGCATATGTAGGTGGCAAATGTCGTCCGGTCGTTGGAATCGTTTTTTTTTTTTGTTTGTGTAGGGGTGTGTGTTTGTTTTTTTTTTTTTATTCAGTATAAATGTTCACTGTTTTTGTTGCATTCTCGGCACTCAGCACGGCAAAACCGCGGTTTACCACCGTGTCAAACCGAACGCGAATTGAATATTTATGATCGTTGTTGAATAAATGAATTTGACAGCTTTGGTTGACCGACGAGTGGTTTTCTACATTTCCAACCATTGCGTTTTTATTTTTCATTGCAGTCCGCACATTTGCCATGTAAAATTGAACTCGTACTTGAAACCCACCCAAACCGCGGCACGAAATATTCGAGAAACAATTCATGTAACCAGTAACCCTGCTAATGATGCTAGTTTGGTTAGGGGTTGGTTTATGAGGAGTTAAAAAAATTGACAAGAAATCGCTTTCCTTGATCATAAATATACTTTGTTTGCTATCTCAAATATGCTAGCAATTCATCTAACGCATTACGTGCGCTTAAAACCCCTTAACAGAACGACTGGATGGATGTTCTCATTTTGCCGAAATGATTCATGAAAGGTCCCAGCGCCCGAATTCAAATATCTCTTGCCTGACCATCTCTATCAGCGAAAGGTTATTCTGATAACAGAGCCAAAAAGGGAACGTTTGCTTTGAATGTTTTTCCTCGGAGCAGCTTCGGAGGGTGTTTGACCACACTTTTTTAATATATCCCGGGAGGGTCGTCGAGTTTAATGGAAGTCATTATTTTTACTGGGTGAATGTTAGAATACATCAAGCTGTTTTAGAGTGTCACCGGAGGAATGGACCGTTGGGAAAGAAATGGAATATTTTAACGTTAACGACAATCATCTTTAAATATTTCAAAGTCTGAGAGCTGAGTTGAGTTGAGTACATTCAAATTTTGGCTTATCTTTTGTATATAACCTTTTCCATTACAGGAGCTCCAAGTGTGAATGCCCGAAATACGACACCCGTTGCGTATCCCGGATCACCACTGCATCTGTCAGTGGAATTCTGTGCCAATCCTCCGGCGTATGCAGCCCGATGGCTACATGGCGATCGTGTCTACACACCCGGAAACCAGTATGGAACGGATGTGCTTGCATATGGTTTCATCGTAAGTAACATTAATTTTAACTGCTTAGAGTTTCTTTTAATCTACACTCTCCCCATAACGAAACTTCAAACATGCGTTTGAACAATCGTTTTGCTGCTGTTTCATTACACAACAATCTTAAAACCTCCAAATCTCGAAAACACTTTCGGTTGATTGCGAACGTGACCGCATCAGTGGTGGACGTGAAGTTTTGCAAATCAACTCTGTTTCTGGGACCGAAAATCCCACCCCAAAAATGCATTCCTCTGATGAGTACGGCTTCTGCTTCTGCACTTTCTCACCAGGATTTGCCGACACCGTTCTGCAAGGAGGCACGTCTAACCTACGTGCACATGCACGAGAAGGTACCGCGAACGTTCTACTTCATCGTTTCCTCGCCAGGCGGCGTGGCCGAGGCCGTGTTCAAAGTGAACTACACGCTCAAACACAAGCAAATGGGGACCTCGGCGGGTGCATCCGCTTCCGGTGCCGGGTCCGGAACGTTCGGTAGTCCCTTTTCCCTGTCCTCTTCCTCGTCCTCGTCGTCCGGTTCGGGAACAACGGTTAATGGGGGCGGCACGGGGTACAAGATCAACACCAACACCATCAACACGGTGCCCGGCAATGGGTTGGACGATGACGAGGAGCTGATGGAACCGGAAGAAATTCACTTTCCTATCTTCGGCACGGGAAGCAGTGCTGGCCGTGAAGCGCTTCCCGTAGCATTCCTTACGATGAGCAGCTTTCTGTGCATTGTTGCTGCAAGGGCGCTCATCAACAGTCCTTATTATTGTCTATAGTAAGCCCATTAGTGATAACATTCAATGCTCGTTCTTTAATCTATTTTACTCTTCATTTGATTTGATGTTAAGTTGTTACTTTCCTAACCTTAAAGCTAAAGCTAGTAAGCTAAATGGGCCGATTGCCGAAAGAAAAGTTGGTAAACCAGCAAGTATAATTTAATTCTTTGTGGAAATCTATCAGAATAATTTATAACAATTGTTCTAAAATCATAGAAACAAACTATTCTAAGAATGCGTTTTAGAACTCTTCTCTAAATAGTCTAGTGCTCCTAAAATAAAGCAGTATTTCATGAAACACTAGCTCCCCAAAAATGAGAATTCCCAACTGTTGACTGCACAGAAGTTTCAAAGTTCCCTAAATATGTTCTCACGTCCTCGAAAATGTATCCCCTCTTCGACTTAGGTCTCAGCTCCTTCGACTCTCCATCTCCACTGTTCTGTCATCTTTCGCTTCCAAAAAACTAACTTTCATCAAGTTACGCTCTCTAATCGCCTTGTCTTCTTGGTGCAAAACTGCAACAATACAACTTGAAGTGCACGATTTACAAGTGTATTGTAATACGCACAAACGCAACATGCAAACGATCGAGCTATAAAACATCCGAACCAGAACCACGTTGTACATCTCATGAAACACTACGAAGTCCAATGCTAAATGTATGCTTTGAGGAGTTTCTCCAAAGGATCAGGAAAAAAAACATGGACGAGTCATAATATTTAACAAAAAAAAAACATTATTAACGATACGCGAAAAACCTGACGAGCTGGAAAATGGACCTAAAGGAGCAAATTTTTTGAGCGAAATATATTTACCAAAAACGGAACTTTAATGAGACGAGCACAGGACTGGGAAGAGCGGTGGATGGAACCGGAAGGAGAAAAGAAAAAATTAAATGTTTGAGCAAAGATAAAATGGTGCTTACATTATAATTCTTACAGTTTTTTGTGTACAATTATGATGGAAATTTGAACACTCACAAAGGTGAATTAATTTGTTACATTTTTTTGTATTTGCGGGATGAGTGTTGCTATTGAAATGTGCCGATATCCAAACCAAAAAACAAACACACATTTAAAAAAACGTACCCCTGTACATATTAGCCAAAACGTATTGCAAAACAAAGCTAAGATTACGTTAATATTGGTTACATTTCTTCTACAAACCGGTGGTTTCTGTTCACATGTCGTCGTTGTTGTGTAAAAAAAAAAATACAAATCTAGTTTCGCATGTAAGATCAAACATCAAAAACAACCAGAAACCATTTAGGGAATTAGGTACTAGGTTAATGGGCGACAACCGTAATAACATTGATGGATGGAAAAAAGAAAATGGAGGGCAGAAATGAAAGACAGAGAGAGAAAAACGAGAATGGACGCGAACAGTGCGTGATCGGTTTTGTTAACATAGTGATACACACGCACTCACACACCCAAACACGGAACGGTACAACTGGTTTGCATGGTTTTCCTCACAGTGAGGAAGGAAAATGAGCAACAAAACAAGTAAAAGTTTACACAAATGGTGCAATGGACTCTCTTTTAAAAAAACGCAACCAACTGCTGCACAATATCTGTACTCGAACGAACGACACAAGGCCAACCAAATAGCGTAGCGAACTATAAGCTTCTTCTGGCGGAAAGAAGAGGCACAAACAACTTATACTGGCTAATTTAAATGCTTGCTAACTGTAAACTATCCCTTAACGATCACACACGGTATCTTTCCTATCCTAACTAAAAGGGGTCAGCCCTTGCTGCTGACGATATAAACTAGTCTAGTATCAGGTAAGCTAGTCTCTTTGTACATGCCACCATGTAAGATTGTTGTTGTCATTTCACGCTATCGGTTCCATTCTGTAGTATAAATCTGTCACAATTTCATCATCTAGGCGGGTAAGTTTGTATCCACGGTCAAAAGCCAAACTTTATCGATCATGAAACACATTTTTCCTATTTTACTTTGCAACTAAAGCTTGGGAAATACTTGGAGGCATTGTTGCAACAACTTGCCTCTGCCGTGGAATGAACACACGCCACCTTTTCACATCCTCTACTCCCCCCTATCTATCGGACAGAATGTTTCTAATCCCCTTCTTAGAGTCCAGAGTCCATGAACAAGTTAACACACGTGTGCTCCAGTGGTGGGGGAAAAAAATTGTTAAAATATTTCACACTGAACCCACAGCAGTAAAACATAAAAGAAAACAAAATTTGTACATAGCAGAAACGGTAAATGAAAGCGACACGCGATTAGGAATACAAGAAACTAGGAGGGGGGAAAAAACAAACAAAAGCCAAACTAACACTAAAAGCGATACTGTAACGTGAATAACAATTAAGCTCAAGATGAGCGGAAGGAAAACGAGCGAACCCAAAAATGCGTAGATAAAAATGAAAAGAAAATGTTGCCCATCTGGTGGCTAGTTTCGAATCGTCCTCAAAGGGCATTGTCCTTGAACTTTAAGTTCCATTCTATCGTATCAATGTGTTCGTTGCATTGCCTGATTGTGTCGTATAAGTTTTGAGGGACGTACGCAACACTTATTACATTCAATGGCGAACACGCAAAACCAGATGAAAGAACTGAACGGAAGCAGTAGAACAGAGCAGACGCAATAGTATAGATCATGGTACCGGTTTCAGCAAAGCGGTATTATAAATTATTGACAGAAATTATTCATTACAGCTACCGAAACCAAACCAGCCAAAATTGTTTTTTCATACACCTTAGGGTCAAATGTTAGCATGAGGTTCATCACTTAACCCCTTAACTACGTATTACGTTTCGTATATTGTGTTCGTCAAACAGAACTATGGGACAGCCAAACGAAAGATAAAAAACAACCAAAACGAATAACATAGAATAAACTTGAAACCAAACATGGAAAACATAATTGTCATTTTGTACAAAAAAAACTGGAAAATAAAATGAAAACTATTATCGAAATTTATCGCAGGTGTGTAATGTGTTGTTATTAAGGCGTGTTTAAAAGTGACATTTCCCAAATTCGAGAAAAGTAAATTTATTATTTAACAATATTATTGTTGAACGACTACAAATACTGAAATCGTAAAGTTTTTCACTTTAGTTTTGCTTTTATGTCTTGCTTTAGTCAATTAATTCTCAGGTTATTAAGCAATTATGATTAATCGATATAGTACCGATTTTCGATCAACAAATATTCATTTTGCGAAAATAGTTTTCAAGAACATTTACGAACAAACATTTGGAACTGTGTTACTCGTTAGAGTTCGATTACTTTTCGTATTTTCCAAATTATTTGATATTTTGACTTAATTTTATGCGGATAATTCCTGATACTTTTAATCTTCATATATTCTTGATTTATTTTTCTCTCAAAACAAGGGAGTAAATTAGTTTGAAAATAGTATCTTTTCTTCATGGTGGCTTAACAAAATTATTTCCGAATTTAGTTTGCAAAGTTTTTACTCTCCTCTAAATTCCAAACACGTTGAAAATATCCAATTCTCAAGAAAGGGGTCTTGATTCTTCTCCTTCTGGCTGGAAACGATACTTCATTTACCTGCATCCTTTCGGTAGGTACTTTAGGGATGGGTCGAAAACTCATTCGTCTCACCATCTGGCATCAAGATTTCACCCAGTTGGTCCAGCTACTAGCGTGGAATAATTTGCAGCATACCAAACAACTCGGTGTCCGTACCATCATCTCCTTTTGCCTTGTACCGGGCAAGGCAATGAGGAGAGATGACGTAGAACAAGAAACAAGCCCCTGCACCAGCAAGAGGTGGCAAGAGGTTTGTCAGGTAGAGCAGCAATCCGTAGATAAAAAGTATAATTTTATGTGGTTTTATTGCCGGAAACGAATAAACGACGGCATAAAACACATAATTTACACATTCACCGGTCCCCGTTCCCAAACCCTGGTTCGTGTGTAATGCCAATTGCCATCAGCCTACAATCAGACACGAACGGAAGCCGGATTTTTCGGCGGTAAGAAAACGGACAGAGGACGCATCGGCAGGAGGACGACAGGACGACACCTTCCTTCGACTTATATAGTTCTCGTGAATCATGTGCCGGGCCGGGTAGCCCTCGGCAGCTGAGCACACTGATCTCATGCAGAACGTGCCATTTGTTTCGAAAGGATTTGGAAGACATCCGTGCGATTACGGTGAGTGGTTTGGAATTGGACGCAATTTTTCCAACGATCTTGTCAACCCGTGCCAACTACGCTCGGCTCCTTCTGTTGTCAATGGAATGAATGGGTATCGATTGCGTAATCCCGTTTACCGGAAATGAAGATTACACTAAGATTTGTGAATCAAACGTACCGTTCCGTTTTCACATACTGCTCCGTACAGGACTCCAATCCCTGCGTTGATACCATTACCATGTCTAACCACACACAGACAGTTCGAAATAATTATACTGCATTAGTTTAGTATCGAGCAATCCTCTACAATCGAGTTCCGCTTCGAAATAGCCGAGATAGTTGTATTATCGCTCGGATTGCAGTATTTGCCTCCAATTGTTTCGTGTACCTCCACGAACAACACCTTCAAATAGTTTCGTGTTATGAATTCGCTCGCGTACTCTAAACACCCGCGCCGTGTACAAACCCAAACAACTACCAGCCCTTTCAGCGACTCGTATGCAAACTCCAAACAGTCGCTCCACAAATAGTTTGCGCCATTTTCTTTGATCATAAGACGGGATCTCGGGACACGGACACCTTTAATTATGCAAATGCAAAGACCGACGTTGCATTAATTATCCTCTGCCGGACGGCCATATTGTTTGTCCAAGTCGAGGAATGTACGTCCGCTTTGCCAATGTCATTCGAGAAATGTGGCGGACAGTGGTTGCGTGTATGTTTGTGTGTGTGTGTGGGTGTGTCAGGTGAACCTGACCAAGGAATCCAACATGGAAATTGTAGGAAACTCGTCCGCGCATTGTGCGTACGGTTGATTCTGTTGGTGTGTACCGCACAGCATTCCTACCACACTGCAATCAATCGCAACAGCGACCGGTAATGAAAGGTAAACAGATTCTGGGAATTGTGCGTAATGGATTTATTGTGTAATTACGTGATAACTATTGAAAATGATCAATTATGAAAACAATTATTTCACCCCGTGCTCTTACCATCAAGGATGGACAGCATGCTGTGTTAAAACATTGATAAAACAAGAGAAGGAATTAAGGCTAGGCGAGGATGCGGCGAAGTTGGACATATTGCAAATGGGATTAGTTGCTTTGAATTATTCAATAGTTTGGTATCTTATAAAATGTTTAATCAAATTGGAACAGAAACCGAGTATCAAAATATTGTTTTAATTAAAACACAGATAAAACATTAGCTTTTTTGTAGGCATTTTTTTGATATGGTAATAAACGCCTGGTAGCATGCTAGAAAGCTAGATTCACCTGTTAGCTAAACGGGGTTTTGCAGTAGTGGTACGCGAAACGACCCGAACCTACCGTTTCGGTGCCATCCCTAAGCAACCAGAAGCGTTATGGGTCGGCCTGTAGGTACTAGGTACAAGAAAGCTTCAATGACTCGATCTGATCCGACCTGGTCCAAGAAGATTCAGTAGGTTCAACGATTCTAGTAAATTCAGCAAACCATCAGCGACATCAACCTGCTTATGCAGCGAGTTCAAGCTGGAATCTTTTTCAGGTTCAGTAGGTTCAGTCGAGCAAATTCCAGCAGACTCTACGATTCCGCTAGGTTCGAGTAGATCCCTATTGAAACAATTTCGAACCTATTCCGTAGTGTACGCATTTTTGTATCTACCAAAATCGATCTTAAACCTGCTAAAAGCTTCTAAAATCTCCGAATCCAACCTTAATTCGAGACATCCACGACTCCGCTGAACCGACTGGTACCAATGAGTCGACTCAAACTCGCAACATTCACGGGTCGGAATCGATTGAATTGCGCACGATTTTGGGACGAACAATGAAAGGAAGCATATGACACACCACTATTTGGTAGCATACTTCGGAAGTATGTATTAACTGGGGCTAACAAATGTCTAACCAGCTTTATAGCAACCAATGATGCCAAAACTAACGGGCATACTTTCTAGTATAAACATTATTAAGATGGCTAAGATTGATAAACAAAACTTATTTAACCTTATACTACTATGAAACAAACATCAAAAATCAATTAAACGGCATTATTGCGTAGAAAGTGTCCAAAAACTGATGCTAGACAATGTCAAACAAAAGCATCATTCTTATTATTCTATTCTATTCTACATTCCCCAATATTGCTTAACTTTTCAAATATGTTTTCATTTCCGTTATACCCCACAACAAAGTGTAAAATATTTAATATTTTGTGATACATCCTTTCATATTTTTTTTTGATAAATCCAATGTACTTTGCATCTGCACGCGTGCTGCATGCTAAATGAGAGCCCGTTTGCGTAACGGAGCACACCACATTGTGTGTGTGTTTGGGTCGGGCGGCAGAAAACTTTCACCCACCGGAAAAACAGACCGAACCCATCATTCAGCCGAGCCACAAGGCGGACAGCTAACTTCGCTCTCCTCCTTCTTGAAAGCCAGATTTGTTTGATATATTTCGTAGACAAACTTGCAAGAAATGGGACGGGACGTAGCAAGGCTGGGTTGGGTGTAACTTTGACGACTTTCTCAAGTCGCCTGTCGATGCTTTACGCATTCAATGTTACACTTTGCTCGTTGTGGTGGTGAATTGGACAATCATGGACGGATGAAGAACGCCAGAGAGATGTTGGAAAAGTTTTGGAAAATTATTTTATTACGCTTGCAATTGAAAGTTGCTCCGAGCGGCGATGCGCCACCTACCAAACAAAAGCAAATGAGCAAATACAATGGCAGCAAGGTTTGCAAATTTCATGACGGAATTCTTCTTCACAAATGGATTCATGTTCGTCTTAGCGTGCTGTATAACGTTCTGTCGCATACGAATATTTTAACTTTAATTAATAATGTTGATTAAAACGGAAGCGATATCGTATCGCTTCTCGGAAGAACTCATTACTTGGATCGGCGCTCTTATCCGGGTGGGTATGATGAGCTGAAACGCTTGTTTCGATAAACATAAAGAAGATCCCGAAATCATCCAATCTAAATTTTGCCCAAAAAATTACTTTTTCCCCAAAAACGCTGTATCTATGTAGCACCAGTTCTAGTTAATCCCTCGTTACGCGTCTTCCCAAAAAGCGAAATACAGCAGATAAACCTAAAGTTACATCTCGCAGCAGGCAAACGCAGCTCGTAGAAAAGCAGTATTTTAAACCTTGTCTGCAAAAAAAAACAGCAGCAACACACACAAGCTCAATTTGTTTCATGCCTTGCGGCCATGCAATGTATCGCAATTTTCACCACAGCATCCCCGTTCAAGACCGGACGGTTAGTTTACATCAACGGCCAGCTGCAGGGAATACGCTGGAAGGACCAGACACGCCGGAGAGGAGAGTTTTCTTTGAACAGAAAAAGTAAAACACAGAACAACTACACCAACACGCGTGATGTTCGGCTGCTGCTGCTGCTGCTGCTGCTGGATCTCATAATTTCGTATTCTATGTTTCCTAATTTTGTCGCGCCAATGCATCGCATACAAAGTAGGACCATGGCCCTTCGCTTAGTACTTGCCTTCAACATCCCACAGAATGTACCAGTACATGACCATGTCTTTCGGCGCGAGGTCTCGTGCACGATGGAAAATCTGTAACCGTCAGAAGACCTTGAGATATTGCAAAATTACAACACACCCTGTTCCCTGGCTCGCGTTTGCCTCGCCAAGCACTGTAAGCACTCGATGGCCGGGGGATAAATTTTTGCAGTAAATGTTAAATATTATCTCCAGCTTCTCTTCCATCTTCTTCTGCTACATTCTCGGTGGTGGTGGGGTTTTTCGGTACATGAAATTACCATTTTTAACCCTCCTGGGTCTAAGATCGGCAGGACCTCCTCACGCGTCGTCACGGCGGCCAAAAAGGATAGCTTTGCATCTTTTGAATTTTGCAAGCATAAACTGTCATCATTCTTGATGATGGAATGTTTCCCCGTTTTTCGTTTCCAAATCACCTGCCATTGTAATTTGTGTGCGGTTCGAGAACAAATCCTTTGTTGAGCGGACAAATAAGAAACGACTCCCCTCAAAACGTCCCAAAAAACAAGGGAGATAAGATTATTAAATATGCTTTCAGAATAAATTATACCACAAAACGGCATCAAAGGATGGTACCCGATAAATCATATTACTTGTGGCACAAATGAAACAAAGCAAGAACAAGGACGACACAACAGCAAAAAACGAATACACAAATTACCGACCCGTTCCAAGCGCATCCGTGTGTGCACACGAATGCCCAAAGTCCTTTTGTTTTATTTTGTTTTCTGACATGTCCTTCACCAAAGGGAAAAGAAATTTGTGTGACCAATTATTCGACGGAAAAATTATTGCCCATCCCGGCATGACGAATGTGAGTTTTTAATCGATATTCGATTTTTATATTTCTGCCTGATTCTTTCCGGGAGGAAAAGTGCCCCGAACCACCCGCTCTCACGGTTTCAATTGGCGAAATGTTCCACCATGTTCGTGTGCACTCGTAAATCAAAGACACTGCCACACTGCGGATGTGCGTGTGCTTGATGGGACAGTTAATTTATGTCAGTCGCGAAACAAACAAAAAAAACAAAACCATGCTCACACAACAATGCGGTGTGCCACTTCCGGCCATTTTACGGATTGTGTGAAAGGTGAAGGTGTTTCCCTGTACCAGCTTTTGTTGTGAAAATAGTTTAGTACAGTTTACTTTACACGCGTACACTAAGTATACATTATTATTTACAAAATATGTAGTAATTAAAAAGAGGCAGAGGAATCGCTATGCAAATAATCATCCTTTGAATAAAACAATGTTGTAGTTTCCGAAGATAGAAAACAATGTTTCAGCTTGTTTAAACTACATTCATTATTCTTAGGCCATAACATAATGGAGTACGAACCTAAAATTGAACATTGTAACACTTTGTAGTAAAACACGGGCTTCAAAGGAGAAATATATTTACTTTCCTAAACTTGTCCATACCTTGTCGATAGAATGCATTATACTTGGGTATATTATTTGCTGAGTTTTTTTTTTGACATTTAAATGCACTGTTGAATTTTATTATCGTTTGTATTTTACACATTAAAAGCATTTCATCATTAAACCAACAATTATTTCTTATTAATGTCAAGGAATGCTAAGCAAGTAAAATAATTAAATAAATCAAAATGGCGCAAGTTAAAAATGTAACATGATCTACAATGTTGTGACGATTGTCTCCTTAAATTATAAGGGCTTCAAGCTCAAAGGCTAATCTGTCTAGATTCTGTGAAGAGATTTGTAATCCGTCGCACTTTCTGGACTTTGTTTTACAAGTTATACGATTATGTGAATGCAAAATACAAAGAATTTCAAATATGGCTGAAGCAGGCAATTAGACAAATGGTTTTTTTTTTAACATTACCGAGCAGGTTTACATCAACTGATCGGTTTTAACTAAGGTTTTAACGTTCAAACACTGTCTGGAGCAGTAACAAATGTCGTGTTCTGGACAATTTTTTTGTCAAAGGTATTTGAGAAGGTCCTATATTTAAAATTTGCCCATACAAGTCATTCAATAACTCCCTACAGTAAAATTTTTCAATAATTTTAAAATAACTTTCCTTCTCAGTGCAGGACATAAAATAGAACTTTGGAGGCATTCGCACAAATACTAACCTTCCACTAAGCACCTCCAACGTAATGTTCAATTTCAACCATAACAGCTCTTTTCAGAACTACAATAGACCACCGTTTTGGACACGTTTTTGTGACTCCCCTTGCACGTAAACGTGTGGTCTTATCAGCTCGACACTAAAGTGAGCCGGTGTGATTTACATATGACGTGCCTCTACTAGCCTGCCCAGCCCACGACACCATTTCATTTCCCATCAAACCACTATCATTCGTTACCATTTTTCAGTCAGCACGATTGTCAGCCACTGGTGGAAGAGATGCGAAAATCATGCTTTCCATTGTCAATTGACTGCCCACTCTCGGTCACGGGTACGGGTATGGAAAAAGATCACCACCGCGGTACCGTTTGCGCTAGGGAAGCAAATTTTCCCATCCATAATACCCGCCGAAAAAAAAGTATACCCCATTTTGCCAGCCGAGACAATCTGCTTCGGCCGTGCCCGGTTCGCACGGTTCGGCTCAAAGTGCCATCAGCTTCCAACGAGTCACTTCCTGTGTACTGTGGGGTTGTAGGAGACGCTCTACGCTTTGCATGTACTTGTTTCTCGCCCACCCAAAAAAAAGGGAACGTGTGTGAGAAAAGAAGCAAATGTTCCAAACCGAACAGATGGGTTAAAACAAAAAAGCGCGGAAAAAAACCCGCTGGAAAGAGCAATGCATGAATTGAACGCAACCACCAACGCAGAAAGCGACCGGTGGGTCTCATATTTTACGGTTTAATGCGAATTTACGTGCATACTCGTCGTGTGGTTAGGCGAATAGCGATATATTACGATTCGGTACCCTGACAGCGTTCGGCGTTCATGCTCCATATGCGGGGGTTTCCTGGTTTTTTTTTCACTTCCACACCCATAGTCAACCAGCCGGAAATGATCTTTTAGTTTTTGTGCAAAAAATGCTTCCATTCACAATCGATTTCTAAGGAAGCTGCCACACTGTACCCTGCAGATTCGCAGTATTTTAGCAGCGCCAATAGAACGTCTGTTTCAGGGCGAAACGAACGACTTAAAATGAGTAAAAGCGAACCGATGACAGGTGAGCCGATAAGGGAAAGCTTCAAAGTGTGTAATTTATTCGGCTCTTGAATAGCTTACTTATCGAACTTTTTTCATTTTTAAGTGGTTTTGCTTGTTTTTCACTAAACTACTTCATAAGGATAGGGTTATACATCTTTTCAGTTTCGATATAATGTATATACTGTATAATGTGTATAATATGTGTTGCATTTTACTTTCTATTTAAATTGCATAAATTGTCGCATAATTTTTATCTAAACTTTAACTAGAAGTTTTATCCTTTTGTTAAAACACACACTCTTTATTTTACAGATTCACTAAATTAAGCTGTGTTCCTTTGGGTATCGTACCAAAACCTATCGTGTACAAGCTTTACAAGCATTAATATGTTTAATTCTAGAGAAGTCTAGAAACCATAAAACAATCATTAATGATACACTCTCCTTCTCAGCATTCCAATAATTTGTCTCATACAGCTACAAAGATACTACCCAGGGCCACTACATAACAAACACCTGCAAGGATTAAAGTTGCCAACTCCGTGGCATTGGCTTCATTAATATGGATTAACGAAAGATACACGGTTCTTAAATTATTCTGATCAGATTGTGCCAACCTTCTGTAACTCTAGCCCCATATTAAACTGCATATATTCCAACCAAAAAAGTCGCTGAAACTATGAAAGTTGCTTACTTTTGAATGACTATCCTGGCAGCATTACCAATAAAGGCAAGTTTAATTTAAAATTCTGACATAAAGCCCCAGCAAGTGGACTGCTAGGCCGCAGGATAACCCCCGTCACCCTAATTTATTGCAATGCAGGACAATTATTTTTGGGACATCTTTTGTTTCTCGGTGACCAAACCTGCTTCCTTTCAGTAGTTAGTCGTAAAAGAGCTGAAGTTACTGGCGTGTTGAAAATAGACCAAGTTTCCTCTCAACAATTGGTTTATGGTGAGACATAATTCAAATCAGACAACGTCTATTCTTCTCCAGATTTGTTTGTATTTAAAGATTCGTTGAAGGTCCTTCTTTTTGCCACTCTAGGCATTCTTTCTCATCACATCATTACCACAAAATCACTTCACCGAAGTGGCCCAAGATTTACAACAACAGCAGAAAAAAATCCATTCCAGGACACCTCTAACGATATTAATCCTCATTAAACACGGCTGGTGTCATAATCAACCGATGGCGCTTAGCGCACTGATAGCGAATTTATGATCTTGATTGAAACCACTTGCACCGGTCGTGGTTTGAAAAATACAAGTACAGCAAATGATTGTGTGCGAGTGGCCCTGGACGTAGAGAACGTAAGAAGATTACGCCTCTTCCGTCATCATTCTTCCACCGAGCCCGTACCGTGCCACCAAAAACCGTCGACGGTTGAGTCAATTTACAGTCATCTTTTGCGAGGATAATTGCGTTTTCCATCCACAAGTCCTTTCCTGGTGCTGCAGGACACCGTGCGGGTGCGGTATACCGTTGTTTGTCAAAAATCTTATCACAAACCGCCTCCACAGAAAGTCTCCCAATCCGGGGGCGGTTTCTCTAGCGTCCGGAAGCGGGATGGTTTCCGAGAACACAGATGTAATGGGTGGGAAAATGTAAGGCATTTCGAGACTCGGTGCCTGCACGTTGATGGTACGAACGCAAGAGCAAGGAAAACCATTCGTCACCGCCATGACGAATGGTAAGCCTCATCAACCGCGGGACAAGGTGACGTAAATTTAACCACAATCACCCCCGGTATGTTACCTGCAGGCTCAGACACAACGTTTTGCTTCTTTTTCTTCTGCCTAGAATCAGCGCTGCATTGTGTAGGTAATGCGATGTAACGAGAGTTTTAATGTACTGTCGAGAGGATTTTAAAGTAGCGCCTTTCCACCACACGGCTGTGGATCATGGCCGACTGTGTTTGGTTAGTACTGTCCGGGGTATGAATGTGCTTCACGGAACGATGAAGCGACAGCTTGACCTGCGCCGGAAGTGGATGCTTTAGAGTTGCTTTACACCAAATTAGATATTAGAAATGTGATACCGTTTCATAACCGCTTGTTTCGGTTATTTTACATAAATCCTCTGATTGTTCTTTTATTAAGCAGTGCAAATAAAGTCATTCCACCAGTAATGTGATAAAGCATATTCCCAAACAGCTCACTGCATGCGTCATCTGATTAGGGCAATTTTATTTTTCAAAAGCAGCAACAAAACCCCCGGCTTTGGGCACCCTTATAGCCGTTCCCTGCCAGAGTGTCTCTCTCCGGAACGGGATGAATAAAAGATGAAAAATCATGCCCCTTTTACGCACTTCTCGTGCCGGCCGGGTGTGCGACACAAGAGCGCGCACCATGAATAAGAGATCATAAGTAACGAGATCAAAGATATCAATTTCGGGCACTATAATGCTCCACTTGCACCGTGAGCAAGCAAATTCTACTTGTTTGTTCAACAAATCAAGCCAACCCGCCAACCGGCCGGGCCTGGAATTGGCCCAGTTCCGGTTTCAATGTGCCACCACCGTAGCTGCCTCCCGTCTGCAGTTTGTTTTTACCCTCTTTTCGCACAAAATGATCATGGACATTCGTTACTAGCGATGGGAGAGGCTCGTAAACGAAACAACCGTGCACCAAATTGGGTGCTCGAAAGATCGGTGGGACGTATGCGCCCGGAGTACCGAGGGCAGGGAAAATGAATTTCTTAAAAGTACATCAAAAAGACTGGGCCGATCCGACTGTTTAAAGATAGGGGAGAGCAGGAATTTAAATCAGACGGTACCGAGCGCATGGGCCAATACTGCGCTCACATTAAATCAACAAGAACGAAGCGGTACATGATTCTGCCACTTACGTTTGGGGTTTTCCGGTACGGTAGGGTGTTCTCTCTTTAATGCCCGACTAATTAGACGGGTCGGGTGTTCCGTCCTGGGACGCAAAGGATATGCTCGTCGACGCTTACGCAACGGTTAACTGTAAAAGGCTTTGAGGATGATTAATTTTCCCATCGACGCACGTATATGTGCTGGAAACTGCGCTGGAAATGGGCGTGCGTACGTGTTAATAAAGGGAATGGGCTCCCAAAAAAAAGATAATTTGTAGTAATGCATTCAAATAGCTATTAAGTTAATTGCACGTCACTGGGAACGGCTTGTTCCTTGCTAATGTATGTTTTATTGAAACAATTTTGGACTCACTCAACATCAAACAACAAAAGCCCAATTAAGCAGCCATGTTCACATCTCACACCGAGATGGACTTTTAGTAAAATATCTCAAATTCAACTAATTCTGTGGAGTAAAATTTCTCTACATTCACACTGTGCAACACTCCTTATCATCTCATTACGTGCAATTCCTTCAGACAAGTGCTCTATTTCATCTAACCCGAAGTTCCACAAACTTCCTCGGAGCTCCCCGTGTACTACGGTTCGTATGCATCGCTTTCATTTTACCGTCCAATTGTACTAGTGCATCGGTGCACAAGCGAATGGGAGCTGAACGGATTGCCTGTTCCGGCCACCCACAACTAAGGCACCGTACTGCTATTACACCTCATGAGCGATGTTGTTGATGACGGTGCTGATAGCGCGATGAGGGCGTCTGTTGATGGAACACCCCAACAAATGGGAAGGAGTTGTGCAGCAGAACCCATTCGCACACCACACACAAAGCAGACGCGATTCTTCGCGTGAGGTCAAGGGCTTTTGTGCCCACGTTAGCGGACGTTCTAGCCAGCGCGAAGTACCGCACCGAGGATGCGTTCGCAGAAAACCGGAAATTGTTAATGGAACCACACCTGACCCACGGTTTGGTCGTATTCCACCAGCCAACGAGGCTAATGATGGGGTGGTCCAAATGTGCACCGTGCACGGAACAGGAAGCGAAGAAGCTGGTACTAGTTCAAATGAGCAACAGTACCAGAAGGAAGCTTTCTACTGCTGCGAAACAAGCAAAGTGTTGATGGTATTCATTTCACTTCAGATAAATTGCCATGTCCCGCACATTGCTGCGAAGCTCAAGTTGGAAGTTGAGAAATAATACCGCGTTGATGGTTGGGACACGGCCTGGCGCCAGTAAACCCAGTTAGAGCAATGTACTGTTGACGGGACTTCGCCACTACATAGGAACTGAGGACATTTTTCGACAGTTGGAACAAAATTAACTTTCAAATGGGGTGAAATTGCAAACAGATGTTCCGTTGATTGTCGATGACCCCCATTTATGGTGTAACAATGCATAGCTGAGTATCGGCAGACAATTTTCATGATCACTGGCACATCATTTCTATGGCTCTTTCTTGAGAAGTGGTGTTTGAATTGCGTTAGTTAAATTTGATTATTGATAGTCGGCTAGGAAAATTAGGTACGATTATAATGCCCTCTATTTGTATCTTCAAAAAGATATGATTTTGTAATAATGTTCTTTGCTTCGCTTTGCATACGATTGTAATAATACGCCTAAAGGTAGGCAAGCCAATAACATGTACGGATTTTTAACTTATCCCAAAGGTCCCGAAGACTTCCTTTTGTCCTTTTACAAGCAAGTTTTTTTTATACATCAAATCTAGCAGTTCGTAGCACAATCACAGCACCTACAAATCAATTAAAAACACTACATCTGGAATCAAACGAATAACAGAAGATCTGCCTTTATGACCATCTCCCAAACAACCCAACACATCAATCTCAGCCACCTACACACCACACAGTCTAAGTAATGAAATTTTACGACATCTTACGCCTAGTCTCGGACCACAGCACTTCACAGCGAAAAATCTATTCTCCAAGTGCGGCAGCAGAACGGCAGCGACGAATTGGAAAACCGCCAGGATCGCCAACAATAAGCCGTAACGTTAATTGCCCCCAAAAGCAGCCACTTTGCATGCGGAGAAACTTTTTAATAGGATATGATGATGATAAAATTAAACGACTTTTCGAACTTTTCTACCGCGTCACTTTATGCGTTTCCCGACTGCTCTCGCGAACCATCGCTGTCTGGCGTTGCACAACGCATCTAGTATGACGCTCGCCATTTATCACCAGCATTCTTTTGGCCATTTTTTCTACGTTCCCATCTTGATTTTTACTGCAAAGTCTTATCCCCAAAGTCTAATGGCGTTCGGGGTTTTTTTCGAGTGTGCACTTCTTTTTGTCTTCTTGCTGGTTGGTCATCTCGCATCTTCCATGTGGCTTGCGTAAAAGCGACCGTTTGATTTATGATCGTCACTAAGATTTGCGAAAGATTTTATTGCATTGCTCAATCGCTTCAACAGCAGCTCAGAGTTCAGGGCTTCTTTTCCACGCTCGCGCGTTTTATGTTGTTTAGAAGTAGTCCAGATCTGGGGGAGATCCATCATAAAACGAACAGGGAAAGCCAGACATTCATGATGCTCGGATATATAAAATATCGTACCGTGCTCTTGTACAATTTCTGGAAATAATGTTTATTTCTCAGCGAAGCACGAGATTTTCTTCAAAGTTTAGATGCTTTGATAAGATGTTCATTTTCTTTCTAGCTTTTACATTTGGATCTCATAGTTGCAACTTTAATCGTGATGATTTATCATAACAATCTAGATTTTTTTTTTTTAATTTCAAACAACTGTTCAAAACTGCAGCTATACATCTCATCTTAGGACCATTTGGTGATCCGTAATCTGCGTCCATTTTGAAACACATCCTACTGCCCACAACCGATAGCCAACCGACAGAAGGCAATGCTTTCTAATGGCCGTCTTCGTATGCCCGTTCACAAATCGCACCGCACAACTATTGTCGCCATGTGCAGCTAATGGTCTCGATGTCGTACACCAACAGCACAGAAAAATGCAACTCAAAACCAAGAGCAGTCAGCCCGGCCCAGAGATAACGCACCGCAACGCAAAACTATTAGATAGCAGCAGCAGCAACAGCAGTCCGGGAAGAGATTTTTCTCCCATTAACCGACGGCCTTCGAAGCATTCGGTTTAATGAAGCAAGCTGCTGTCTCCGGGGCGGTCGAACAATAAAACATGCAATTTAAAGTACCTCAGCAACAGCCGGATGGAACCGTGTCTCGCATGGTGCGTTTTTGGTTGCCATTTGGGTAATTTATCGCGCTTGTTGTTACGGTGCTGAGTAATTGCCCGGCCCAGCACACTTGCGTAGGGTGGCGCAAAATGCACAGGCAAGGCTTTGGCTAGACACCGCAGAAATTTTAGATAAGTAATCTTCACCGGCACCGGGGGTTTTGCTCACCGTAGACATATTGTACTGTGCCATTTTGGAAAAGTCATATTTTTTGTGTATCAAATCGATTTTCGGAACCTCTTTTCGCCGTTTCATTGTACAATATTGCACTTTGCTGGCGCAAAACAAATGTTGTGCCGTGTTTTAAATTAATGGATATTCATAGCTCTCGAAGCATCCGTACCAACGCACCAAAGCCTTCATACCAAATGAGGCAAATTTTGTACCCCATTCCCAGGGTGCGAGAAATTATTCCAATTTCATTTAAACCCACCCTCAAGAATTCTCATTCGACCAGCACTGGAAAAGATTCCGATTTCGAGGAAAACCTTTCCCGGGAGGTCGAGAACCGAAAGCAAATGGAAACAAATTGCGCATCCCCCACCTTTTTTTTGGCACCCGGTGTGGCGCCACTGTTCGGAGAGCCCTCAACGGCTCAGGTCGTGTCCCTGTTCCCCCACACCAACCGAATCACGCCACCGAACGTACCGACGAAGGCAAAACGGAAATTGATCGGACATTCGGAAAATAATTACATTAAAAGTATATGACCCATTAGCCGTAACTCATGCTGACATAATTGTGCGGAGTATGAAAATATATGGGAGAATTATTCAAATAATGCAATTAAAATGCGTAAGTCTTAGACCTGAAGAGAGAGAAAAAAACGATCCAGCGCCTATTTGTAGCTGATGAAAACGGTTCCAACCACCGGAAAGATTCCGTAGCATTCGAAAGTAAAACGTACAGAACTGTTCAGCTGAAGTTGTATTTAAAAAAGATTAATTTTTTGATTACTTGTATCCGTGAAGGCAGTACGCAGGTGTTATTATTAGAAGCAATTCTAATAGAAAGCACCTCACATACCTCTTAACCTATATGCTCTTCCATGCTAGCTAACACACAGATCCAATTCAACGTCCTTTGACGACCAGAGCTGCCCTTTGCTGGTTTCTCTTTTATCTTGCCCATCTCATTAATGTGTCATCAAAGCATCAACATGTCATCATACTTCAACTATTCACTCGTTTCACACCTCAGGCAGAGAAAAAAGATTGGTGCACCTTCATTATACGTACAACAACATGTACTCACAGTACCGTCCCATCAACAGAACAAGCCATGCAGCGACAACATGGTTCAAGGTTAACCTTTTATCCTTCACGGAAGAACGTACCGTAAGTAGGAGAGATTTGTCCGTAGATTCTTTTAAAACCGAGAAAGATAAAATATTCATTACACTGCTTGCGGAGGCTAGCTTACAAAGATAGTCCGATACTGGCCACAGATATGATTGAAAAGAGTACGATATCAGCAGATGACCAGAGCTAGCAACATTTTGCAATTTGTCAATGTATTCAACACAGAAACCCTCACGGGAGAACAAACGTTCCGCTTTCATCAACATTCACTGGCATCCCCCTTTCGTGCGCAATGCCAGGATGCCACTTGTTCGATGCCACCATTCAACAGCATGATGCAGAGCAAGCTTCAACAGGCCTTCGAGAGGCCACCACCACCAGCTCAAGTGCAGCTTGTGCCGCTTGACAATCGAAAACACTCTCGTCCGCGTTGGCGGCTCCGAGTGCCGGCGCGACTAGCCACGGTGATTGAGAGTGGCGATGATGGACCAAAGAAAAAGCGATTAAACGCTTACCGCACTCGAGCTGCCGGATCAACGATTCGCCCACCGTGTCCTTGCCCGATTGCCGGATCGCATTGCCATCGCGTTCGATTTGAGCCACCGTCACGTTGTGGATGTTGATGATGCGCCGTGCAGTGTGGGCGAAAAGAAGCGACAGATACAAACGCTCGAGAAACGCCATTCCGTTTCGAAATGGAGTGCACACACAAATCAGAGGATCCTTGATGACCTCCAAGGGCCTGGCTGTGTCCCGGTTCAGTATACAGCAGATAAATCAGATAATAATAATCAATGTCAAAGTAAGGTCCAATGAAACTCAACCCATCATTCCATCTGCACTATCGGCGAGTGAAATCTAGCACTGTTATACCGTGGCCTGGACCAAACTCGTCCAAGTGCTCAACGGATGCGGCGAACAACGAGGAGAGCTGACCCTTCAAATTGTTCGCTGCAGGGAATTTGCTGCCACCAGACGACGACGACCGTCTGCTCAGCTGCTCTGTCTCTCCCGGTAGGTACGTTTCGCTGGCCGGTCCATCCGGTTTGCAGGATTGTTGTTAGCGGCTAGGTTATAATTGGATTATAATCTGGAAACGTTCCACGCAGTTCGATTGGTTCCGGACCAAGAACTCCTGCTCGCAGGCCTTTAAGGTAGGCAGCAACGTTTGCCACCTTTAACCATATACTCTACCACCACTCTACCGGCCTGGAGCCTGTTCGGGGCAGGAAATCCTACACAATCTCAATGACCTTTGTCCAAATTTCCGTCCCTCCGGGCTGTACACCATTTTGCCCGACCGGGGGAGGCGGTTAGCTTCACTGTGCACCTGGACTAATTTCAAACCTGAACCTCACAACTTCCGGCGATTGTTTCCGATTTCCGAATCGATTAGTCGAAACTGCCGATAAGTCGTGCTTCTCAAAACGGCTTCAAACTACCCAGAAGGACACTCCTGTAGTGGTTGCCACTTGAAGGTTGCTTCGTCCGGTTGCGATGCTCCGTGCGGCAGATGAATCTAATGAGATTGGATTGGAAGTTTTGGAAAAACAACCCCCGTTGCTGTGGGAATGGATCCAGAGATTCAACTGTTTAAATTCGATCATCTATTTTGACTATCGGTGGAGGAATTTAATTGCTGCGAGGACAATAAACTAAGGCCTACCAACTAAATATTTTGGCCTTCATTTGTTAACTACAAACAAAAATTTTGAGCAAAACTTATGAAAAATTGGAACAAAAAAAGAGCCTTTCCTTTCCTTTAAAAAGTGCATTGCAAATATTACCGACTCCTTCACATCCGCCTAGCAATTAGCTACATGACACACATTCCTTCACATCATCCTTTCAGTAGAGTTGATGTTTCATTACCACGGTTTCCCGGAATGGAAAGCGTGTTGCGTATTGCTTATTGGATGTTCACAGAACTGACAGGATCGCAAATTGGAATTGCGTATGAACAGATCTGTACAAAGAACAAAACCAAACTCTTTGCCGCGATGGAATGAAACTCATTTTCCACTAGTGTTGTAGCAACGCAGCGTTCATTATTCACGGAACGGACACACGCATTAATGAATAATGTTCACATCGTTCCATGTTAACGTTTAAAAGTTGATATTTGTTACATCAGTGTGATAGAAATGTGTTAATGCTCAATTATTATAATACAAGTTAAAAGATTTCCTGGCAGCTTTGACATGTTTGTATCGCGGGAAAATAAGGATAAATCATTCCACTAATGTAACAATGGCGATCAAAAAATTACAATGCAGAAGATCATTTTAAAGAATAATTAACATCATCATCTCGAAAAATCTGCTTGTGGCCATAAAAGCTCATTGGTTTTCCCGCAACTGCAATTACAGAACGATTGAAAAACAAACTTAAATAATGATTTTTGTCATAATGAGGAAATAACAGATTATCAATAGCTGGATGGTAAGCGTGGTTGAAAAACAATTGAAAACCCCATCGGATTACATCCTGTTACATGATTGAATACATTTAATGATATGCAGGCGGCATTTTCATCGTCCTTATGTGTCTTGACGTTTCGAACGCGAGCCAACCCACCGTCACCAGCAACGCAGTACAACCCTGAACATATTTAATGTGCCAGCAATCGTTAAAATATCACACATATAACACACAAAAATAGTAGCTTTTACTGCGAATACTTTGTAACGAAAACTCCTCTGCCTTAGCGATAAACGCTCTAAGCTGTAGACACTCGTTCATCATACCAGAATTTAGACACCATTCCCCAACGCTCGACGGGTTCCGAAACAGATGTCGCTGCAGTTGATTGCACACCGTGTCACGTATTTAAAACGTGCCTCTCGATAATTCCGACGGTGCACGATGCACACCTCATACACGGTGCAAAAAGCACATTTGCCAACTAGTAATGTCAATAAGTACAGTAGATTGTGATGTGCACATGCTCGAGTAAATATTGGAGAATCAAGATGTGGGACGAAACGGACAAAAAGGTATTCTTCTGCATGTTCACCGTACACGGGCCCGCTGCTGCTGAGAAGGATTATGCAACTGTTGAAGTACTGCTGGAACCAATTTACTTTTCTCTCCATGAGTGCCCATAGTTGCCCCGGTAGCCCTAGGTCGTCATAGCTAAGCAGAAAACCCTCTCAACCATTCTTCTGTGGTCACGATTGTAATCAACGAATAGAAACGTGAGTACATTGGACACAAAAAAGCACATTTTTAAGTACACACATAATAGAAACTTTTCAAAATTGTGAACGCTCCTTTCGTTCGCTCGAACCACTGGTCCGTACATGCAGTTCGGTGGATGGTTCTGGGAAATAACTCAACCGGGAGACCAGTTTGTTAGTATCTTAACATCCATAAACTTCACCATGCACAGCACTTGACTTCCGCTGCCATAAAATTAAACCACTACAGTCCCGTGTGTTACTATGCCCGCTCTCCCTGCCCTGCAGGTACTGATCGTCTGGTATGTGCTGCATAATGCTGGTTGGTAAGAAACTTTCCAACTTTTGCAACTCTTGCCGTACGGCAAAGATCCTGCCACGTGCATTATGCCACGAAGACTGATGGAACCTACAACAGGAAGCCGAAATCAAGCTGCCCGTTCTGGTGTGCTACAATGTGCAGTAGAATGGGATCTGCGATTATTTAAGGCTAACTGCGTCTCTTCAAATGACCTTCACTGACTCATCTTACTTTTTGTTTAGTAATTTTACATTACTGCAACTATTTATTGTTGTATTGTTGAAGTTTTAAAGCGAATGTCTGTAATTTATTCTTTGTGATTATCATCCTCCCCTGCTTGGCTAGTTGTGACACTTGAGATATATTAGGCAAATATTCGTTCATCTGCATGACATCTTGAAGCATGGTACAAGAATTCGCCGATTTAAAGCAGTTGGAAATTAGAATGGAAATGGTACCCGGTTGACCCGGAGGGAATCACACCGGATCTGCACAAAGGCCACCATTCCTAATCTGAAGTCTAGACCATTCTGAATTGGAAATGCCATGATTCAGCACCGAAACGAAGCCTGCAGCCGAAACGCGTACCGAGGCTGCTCGCATCATTCACTCGAGCGGGTTCTGTTCAATCTCAGTGTCTTCGTTAAACATCCTCAAGCTATTTGGTTTAATCCTTTTCACTTTCTTCGATGGGATGTTGGGATGTCCCTGGATGGACGCCTCCCATGCAAACCCGTCCGGATGGCACGGGAAGGGCCCGGAACGTGGGACAATACCACTCGGCCACAATTGCTACTTCCAGAAACGATTCCAATCCTCAAGCTCTCGAGCTATCACGGAGAGTCAATTTGACCGGTCTAACCCGAAGGCTTTCGGGTGTGTCATGCCGAAATGTCCTGCCCACTTTCCTTGGACAAACCACCGAATGGTTTGTCATAAATAGCAAATGAAAACGACCAACATCGAGTGGAATGCTCTTGAAGAAGGGGCAGCTTTTTGTGCAGCAGAAGAAGAAAAAAAATACAAGTCACCGGAAAGGATGTGTAATTATTCTATCCGACCTTAAGGGCTTTTGTGACAGCCCGTCAGATTTTGTGCCGAATAATATCCGAATGGTTTTTGGGGAAAGGATTTTTAAGCAGCCACCACCAAACACTTGTTGGATGATGGACATTTTCGTTTGCTTTAGCTGGAGAAGATTCCAAACCAAGAAGAACCCGAACCATTCCACATAAAATCTGTCTTCATCCTTAACTTTACCCGTGAAAATCCCACATTTAACACCAGAGTTCTAATTCTCTCCCCCTAATGCTGTGCTGTGGATGAGTTTCTTTATCAAACCGAAAATTTATCGTGCTAACGACACGTAAGCACTATGCATACCTAAATCACCACTCCGACCGGCCGACATGGTGCTCCATCATCGGTGCTTTCACCATCGAATGTTGTAACGATTGCATTTGCATGTTCCATGGACAATGCTACACTCTATCCTACCATAGCAGAGAATTTGTGGCTGTAAATATGCCACGGATTTATTGCGGTCAAACGATACTTTACCGAGCGCTTGGGGAAGCAGTGGAGTAAATACTGTCAACAGCCGAGCTGAACAACGCTTCGTTACTGATTCTTGAGGCTGTGATTACAGGCGTTGTGTTCTTGGTACTTTCGCTTAAAAGATTTACGACGCTCCGTCGGGTTGGTGTGGGTATGTTGCATCTTGAAAACTCGTAAGCTCCAGAAGAAGCGCACACAAAAATGAACAGGTTTAATGTTTTCACACTGTTCGTGTGATTTTGAGGCACAAAAAACATTCATTTCTTCTATTTTAAGGGTACAGTTATAGTCAACATGACAATATTTGGGTTAACACTGGAACAAAACCTAACCATTCTGATAAAAGTTTTTTTTACAATTACAGTTTAAGTCTTGTCATAAAAAATCTTCACTTCAGAATAATCCGGTAAAATTTAATAAGTTGACAAGAAGGTCCTTGAGGTCCTTAAAGTCTATAAGAATGGTCTAAAATTCATTCAACCATATACTGATGTTTGCTGTGTACATTTTTCCTCCAACTTTTCATATCCTTCCATAGCGAAACAGTGGTCCTATATTACCGTCCCGTTAAGCCTACCGTACCGTACCAACTTTTTCTCCCCGGAGGATTGTGCCTTTTTATCTTTCACATCGTGCAAGGCTCAATTATCCTTGACGCGTGTGCGTGATATGCATCCCAGCCAGTTACTTTCCACCGATCGAACCGCCCGATATAATACCAAACAATTCCAGCTCATCGAACAGCGCAGGACGTAATGAAGCTCACGTGCACCATGGATGCAAACAAACTGTCGGCAGGGAACGAAACAAAAAAAAACAGCGAGCGACGGGTCGTGAAATGCACCCGGTACACACTTCCACGAATCCGTTCGCTTGTGCTTGTGTGGTTTCACGTAGTTTCACGGATCAGTTACCGCCAGCGGAAACCATTCATCGGGCGATGCGATGTTTGCGCTGCGACAAGTGATACCGGAGAAATTCCGAACTGCAGGCCCTACATATGCACGTGCGTTAGTCTACTTGTTTTCCGTGAAGCTGCTGTCTTTCATGTTTCACAGGTGTAAATGAGTTGTGATGAAAATGGTAGTGCATATGAGATTTTTTTCTACAACGCTGCAGTTGTCAGGCAGACATCCCCACACTACCTTACGTTGAATTTTAATGGTGTAAAATCAGTGCAACATTATTTTGAACATGTAACGATGCTTGCTATTTGTGACGATTAAGGAACTCATCATAATAAAACCCCCCCACGCATAAAGGACTTAATTCCTGACGACTCCACGTCTGTCTAAAGCATCACAACAGCTTATACCATCTCTCGCGCACTATTTTCAATGTGTTCTAGCTTTTACGATACATCTGAAACTAACGATACCGTACAGAATCGACGTGAATGGCGTCTAAGTCATTAGGTACATACCGGTAACGAGGTGCAGCAAATATACACGAACGTACCGAAGAAAAAGATCTTATTTTCCATAATTATTTATTGAAGATTCAGTTCCACAGGGTGGCACAAATACTCTCATTTACTCTTGCTGCGTTGATCTCGTACGTGCCGTCTGGTAGCCTAAACGTATAATTAATAGTATACATGTTGTAAAGCAAACCATGTGACCATAAACTTCAAATTTAATGCTCTAAACAATTAATTGCCATTTTGCGTCACCCTGTTTTTGGTAGCCTTGGTACAATTCTTACAAATACGCAGCGATTTTGTGCGAAAAGGAGCGTAATCAGAGCACTTGTCTTTCGGCTTTCTGTCAGGCTCGATCCGTCGACTTACCGTTGATTAAGGTGTGTACCAGCGCTTCGTTAACGATGTCACTCCTCTTCTTCGGTCTCGCTCCTTTCATCGTCCCGTTCCGCACGGGAAAATTATTGCTCCAACGGTTAGCGCAAGGAGCCTACATCCTTTTGCGCGAGACTTTCCACAACCCAATCCCCTACCGGCTCGCTCGCTCGACGCCGTAAAGTCACTACAATCTCGGCATGATTAATTGCGGGGTCTCGGTGCAGTTCAACGAATTTCCCGAACTATGGAACACAGACACACACATTATCCGCGTGCTGAACCTGGTATATGTAGCTTCTATGTCGTAGCGGAAGCAGGCCGCTCCACACCGGTGTACGTGCTTCATTTTTCATTGTTTCGGTATCACGCTCATTTAGCACCTTAAATATTCTAACTGATGACAAGAGCTTAAACGCTAAACCTCCTTGCGCGAAACAACACCGGGTGGTACGGTGTGCTAGTATATTTACTAGTAAATTGGATGTCACTTTTCACGACGCTTCCTTACGGATTGTTTCTGGTTAGTCGGGACGTTTCACACTGTACGGAAGTCTGGTGCAGCACAGGAAGAAAGGCAACATCTTAACGACTGAGATTATCTTAACATAATAAAATCTTAATAAAAACTATGTGTTCCCTGTGTTACTGTATTCTTTGTTGCCTTGTATATGGGGTCAGGATAGTTTAAGCTATCTGTTTGTTAAATTTAAGTTTAGCTTTTAAGTTACCCTGTATTGAGCCGTTGGTGGCAGATATTTGCACTAATAAATAAACAAATAAAAAATAACAGCCTTAACTTCTACTCTAACTGTGCCTCATGAAATAGTAAGTATTTCGACACGCATTCGGTTTACAGCCACGAGAATTATATTTGGGTATGCTTCATTTCATATATTTTAGGTCAAATCCCATTATCAAGCTAAAATTTTTCATTCCCAACGCATAATTTTTACGAACTGCTTCTTTTTGTCATACTGCACGCGAGACTTTACGAACGTCATCGAAAAATGAAGCTAAATCTATACGAATTAGTTGTTATTGGTTCCTACACAAACACTAGAACAAATTAATCGTTTCTGGCAAAGGCTTAAAAATATTCAAAATAAAATCATTCTTCAAATCAATTCGAAGCAAATCAATTTATTTGAACTACACATAGCTTGAATATAGTTCATTTAAACTTAAATCTAAGTTGCACATACAATTCTTCGTAAGAATCAGTATTCTAAACTATTTTTCATGGAATTCTTTCACAATAGTGATTGACATGTTACCAAGGTTTTATACCTGCATCATTCAACTTAATACGTGGCATGCAAAGCCATTCCCGTAAAATCACGGCCATGCTAAACACACCTATAAACACGGATCGTTCTTTGGCCTGTAAACAGTTAGAGATTCGGAAAAACAACCCTCTAATATTTTACCCAAGTTTAAGATGATATTATGCAAGCACCACAGCACCTCCACCTAAAAACCTCAATTGATTGGGTCAGCATATGAAAAGGCTTTAACGGAATTGCCACCGAAATGATGATGCCACAAGGCAAGGCAACGACGCCAGCCGGGAAAATAACCCGAATGCTCCCACTCAACGGGGTTACGATATTCGATTCGATGGCCGATAATCTGAAGAATAAATATTAAAATAGATACGACCCACCTTTGAACCCAGGGGTCGAAATCTTACATTGATTTCGAATTGTAACACCATTTCGATTTATTTCCTGCTTTTTATGCTCACTCCCGTTCGCTTCCTTTCGCTGCCAATTCCAATTTTACTTTCCCCCAACAGCAGAAATGTATCCTTATTTACATTTTGCATCGTTCGTTTCATCGGCTACTAGGATTCGCGTTCGAGGGTTTTGCAATCCTCCGTCTAATGGCGTCGTCTTTTAGCACGTGACCATAATCACACACACTAAGCATTGTGTGCGTTGATGTGTATTTGCGTTCCACTCGAACTGTAGAGGGTGGTAAAATTTGGACGAAAGAAAAGCCCTGGAATTTGTACTCCAGCAGGGGTTTGAATAGCTTGAAAAGAAAAGGGTTGAGCACGAGGTAATAGCTGATTGAAGAGAAAAGGACTTTCTTTAGCAGCAAAACGACCAGGAGCAAACAATTCCAAATGGTGCTCTCATTGATGTTTTCAACTTGCAAAGGATTGCTCCCATATGAAAATGTCACTTTATTTTATAAGTCTCGCTTAACACAACTCATTTCATTCACATTTTTAGCACCATTAAAAACTATTCTACGTAAACTGCCAAACTAACACTTCGTTTTATTGTGCACTTGCCGGCTTGAAATGGATTAAAAAGGTCCGAAAACGGCACAAATCTGCCGCTATCGACTTGCGACCATCGATAGGAAACGGGCAATCAATTTCTGCAGCATGAGCATGATTTATGAGATGTTAACTCTCCGACACCTTCGCCCAATTGAGAATGAAAAATGGTATGCGGAAGGTTGCACCGATGATGTACGGATGAGGCATGCTGTTTTAACCCACAAAAAAGCCCGCTCCGTGCAAGTGATGAAATGAAAACAATGTATTGAGAATGGGGTTTTCCCATGCTGGTATAGCTGATAAAAAATCGCCCAATTCAGAAACCAATGATGATCGGGTTTCTTTGGGTTCATTGGCTTTTTAAAACGCTTGACAGGGGTTAGTGCTTTTTGTCTGCTCACTTCATCGCCCGAAGTGCATGCTATCGATGGAAGCTGTTATGTTTGAAGGCTGGTTGAAACGATTTGACAAATGACCAGCATTGGATTGGCACTTTATGCTACGAAGAACGGTATAACAAACCGTATTATAAAGTATTGCTCTCATTTTTACTAAAAGGAAATGATCTGTATTGTATAAAACCACATGATTTTAAACACTAGATACGCTCATCATAACGCTCAGATGCATTTTAACCACATATTTAATTTTCTACACTGCTTCATAAATCACTTTGATCGCTCGTACCGTTTCATTAATCAATCATCGAAGCATATTAGTGTACGCTTCTGCTTGCACTTCACCTGATAGAAACAATAAAAGCTTATCTTAGTACCCGTTCCTACACAATGGAAGTGAAGGGATAAAACTGATCCCATGTTCTTGCCCTCAAGCAAACGTTCTTTGTTTAACAAGCTGCAAAAATTGTGAAGCTATTTCTTGGTTTTAATTATGCTCCAGCACAACAAAAGCAGGTGATACAGTACACGCTGGTGCCGTATAATCGTCGCCCAACTAACCCGTATCATGTTTATGAATATTGATTTTCTTTTATAAAATTAATTGCATGACGGTCACTCAACGGTAAAACCGTGCAATAAGTGGATAACTATATTTATAAACGAAAATTAAAACAACACTAACCCACCCATCATTTCTCACTTCAATAAGCAGTATAGACAAAAGGAAACGTGTAAACTAATGTTTTGTTTTCACTGCACAAGTCGTGATATTGTTTCACGCAAAGGGGGCTCTCAAGATTGAATGTATGCAACTTTTCCTGCACTGCATTTTATATTCCGAGAAATAAAACCCATTAAACCAACAATTCTAGGTCATTGAACAAATGGCGTACGTCAAGAAAGTTTTTCTGCAAGTTGATAATCAATTTAAAAAACCTTTCATAGTATTACCCGGTGAAAAGGCAATTATAGCGAACATAAAGCGATTAATTTCTAAACACTCTTTATCTCGTGAGTGCATCATAATATCTTCATCCATCTTCCATGCGTTGCTGGCAGTGAGTGAGATATAACGATTAATATAAGAATAGAATCTCCCCGTCGATTATAAACTGGTAAAGGAGTTGTTAGCATCTTTGCATCAAGGAAAAGTTTAGAAGCTGGGGAACTGCTACGACCAGACTTTAGAGCCACTAAATATTGTGCTACCGACCAAGTAGCGCTAATTGGATTTTCTGCAACGCAAACTTAAAGTTGATTTCTACATCACGATTATTCCACCAATATATTGTTTCAGTTAGCTAATTTGAGCTAAAGAGTTTGAGTTTGATCTTTAAAAATTTAAACTCTATTTATTGAGAATTCTCACAATTTTCGTCATTAAAACTTCCACATTTAAGTTCGTGTAGTTGAATTTTTTACTGTTTCTTTTACTAACATCCAGTTGTTGCTTCTATGTTTTGTAACCATCCTATCCTATCGTGGATTTGTGAATACAGTGTCCGATACATAACTGCGTTTAACGGAAACATCCAGACCTGTAGGTAGGTTGAAATATTTGCTGGGATTTCTACAGGGATTTGTCAAATCTTTGTGCACGGTATTCTACAATTTTTAAGTTTGTCAGCCATACGAAGGTTTGGCTAGCTAGTACATGGTTAGCCTTACTCTTTCTTTGGATATAACTTTCATGACTTTCATTACTCAGACGAATGAGAATTCAAACAATTACATTATCAACCGCGATAACGACAACTTTGCATACTTGGACTGCTGAAGCGGTCCAATGAATCACTCAAATCCGAGCGCCTTCGTCTATCGATCTCGTATACCTGATTCTGATTCTTCTCTGTCATGAAACGACTCGACCGATTTACCAGACGATACCATTATAAACCCAACCTTTAGGAGTCTTTCGAGTCTAATGGGTTAGTATCTTCCTCATGCAACTTTCCTAATACAACAGAGTTCATCGTTATAAAGGCTCTTCCATTGTTTTTCCATATACAAGAAGCCAACAAAAAAGCACATGTCTCCTAATGCTTCCTCAAACTCTATCTGGGAAAGGAGCAACACTTTGTTGTTGGACAATCGTTTGCCTTAGCGACATAATTCATAACAAAAAAAAACATATTCATATATTATAAAAACATATTTAAAATTCTTACACAGGAATCGTTTGACAGAAACACGTTCATAAATCTAAATAATTCACCATTGAGGGAAGATTTCAACGAAGCAAAAGAATATTGCCTTGATTTTGTTATGCGGAAGGATAATAATCATATATCTTTTTGTGTGAGATTTTACCCTCAACATTTTTGCTCCTTTTCCCTTTTGACCCATGTAAAACCATAACTATCAATCGGTGGACAGTGCAAGTGACCGTTGTGGATGATATTTTCATGTGTTTCATTACAATGATGGATGGCAATCTTTCGTCCCACCGCTCACAAAAGCGGATTTGTTTCGATTGCGAACTGCTACATCACGTGTCCCACGAGCATTCAGCGTGTTCCTGTTATCGTTAACCAGCGGAAAGTCCTCCAGATCCTGCTACTTTCCGACGCCTTACAAAGTATCATCAATTATAAGTACGTCGTATCGTGAAAAGTGGTTGCATGGCAGCAACGTCTCACAGGAACTCTTGTTCCGGCTTGCTGTGATTTTGTCCCTCGTTGCAAGTTTCCGTTTCAACATTCGACACTGTTCACTGATGTTTGAAGTTTGAACCACTGAGACACACATCACACAAGAAATACTTTGATTTGTATACATTCAATTTCTAGCATGATTGTACATTCAACCAAACGAACACTACTCTGCACTTGCGTTCATACAAAGCCCGTGTTGGGCCTCATAATCCTCTGCTCTGACGCAATCACTGTGGATGGTGGGTGCTGCCGGGAGTGCGAAAAAAAAGTTAGTTCCCGCTGCAAAACGTGAGTGACGGGAGTGAACTTTTCTCACGACCTGGAAACAAGTTTTCAAACACGTACAAAAACCACAACCCTCCCCCCACGGCACGCCCATCCCAATGCGCATCCTTCATCAAACTCTACCACTTCTATGGATACTATATTTTATGTTGTCTTTTTTGTTGCTTAAACTAAATACAGGGGAATCGACCGACGACCATTAAAGAGGAGACCACTACCACCAAACTCATCGACGCGGGTGAAACAAAAAGCGGAAAAAAATAATCTAACAGAACGATGTTTTTATGCGTCACGCATGTCGCTTGTCAGAGGCGAAAGCTCTGAGGATGGAATAGACACTGATGAATAAAGATGACACGAGTATTTGATTTATGGGTCAAAGGACACACTGTCAGCTTCAGTGTTTTCCTTTTTCCACCCGCACACACTAACCACACCGAATCCTTGCCGCATCCATCGTTGCTGCGAACGCTTCGCAAACCATGCAAAGAATTTAGTGACGCCACTTTGGCTGACCGAAAGTCTGTGGTCCGTGCTTGCCACCCACTGCGCACACCACCTATCCCCTCACACATCTCGTTGTGCTGGAGGGAAAGTTTTCATCCGAAATATTCCCAACGTGCTCGGTGTCCGGTGGGAAAGCGTACGCAGGGCGAGAGAAAGCATGGACCGAGCGGTTGCGAGAGCAAAAATGAAGAGCTAAATGTAGAACTGTTTTTCCTCGTTGAATGATAAATTTAATTTTCATATAAAAGCTATCAATAATGCACATTGTGTGCTCGCACATCACAATCGAGGCCAAGAACACACGTTGATTTAATTTTGCACATCCAGCACGGTGGCACGTAGTGAGGCGCCACACATACACATAAGCGGGGACCCGGGACCGTCGTTTAGCAATACGGACATACGTTTCATTTGAATTGTACTTGTACGAATTACGGGCTTTAGAGCGGAGTGCCCGGCAGCACCCCCGAAACTGCACGTCCTATGCCAAAAAGTTTTTGATGGATGATGTCTAACATCGCACCCTGGTCGGACACTGTACTTTATCATGTGCGTGGGTAAAGTGCACAGAGAGTAGGTGCAAGCAATGCAAGGTAGTTCTGCTGACACAGATTGGCAAGTGACATTCGTGCAGTTAAATTCAAGCTGCAGTGAGGAACGTAAATCGAAATGTTTTCCATTGAAAAATGAAACAATTTCATTCATTTTACCACAAGTAAACATGTGAGTTATGCACACTTCCCCTTCCAGATTGGAACCTATTTCATCAAGATGTTAATTTTTCATACATCATCTGTCACATTCACCAATCACGCAAGTAATTAAGCCTTTTCCATTTTTTTCCCAACTCAATCTTCCAGCCGATTGTCCCGACTCCCAAGGGTATGTTTGAATATAACTCTTGCCGAGAGTGCAATCCATTCGCTAGGGAAGAAGTTCTACCACATGCTGTGTGTGTCTTCCGGAGTCAGATTTCAATCACCCTCGGCCGATGCTGCACAATGGCTGTCATCAAATGTATTGTGCAAGTGGAAAGCTATTCCATCATTCGCAGGATATTTCTCTTGGGAAAAGGTTTAAAATTCGTTCAAGGGATATAAATAATTGCTGGGTAAGATTTTCTTGAGCTCAAAAAATCTAAACCAGGAGTTTCTATGAGAGCTATATCAAATGAATCTTTTGAGAATAGTCATTCAAATCATGAGTCAAGAAAATTAGTATTCTAAAATTCTCTTAAGGATACATAAGTTGTGAAAGGTACATTTAAGAATCTTCAAGAAGCTTGTGGGATTCAATTCAATTCAATCATGAGGATCATCTATGAGGACTTATAAATCGAGGATCAATTAATGTTTAACGATTGATAAATCTTCGTGAGTCAAGAGTCGTGAGATTCAATGTGACTAATTCCACTAAAATTCTCATTCAAATTTTAGAATCAGAATCAGATTCACACAACCTTATTAACCGATTTATAACTTTAAAGTTAAAACTGTAATAGTTGATATAGAAAATGGGGGTCAAAATGTTGGGTCGTCAGCTTATGCCAACACGACCCAACCCACCAATGCTGACGAGATGCTCTTCGATTGGCGCAGTGATGAGTAATAGACACTCTAATGGAACAATGGTATCGATGCAGCCTTCAAACTAAAAATCAATCCCAGCAAAAACTCACACAAAGCTGATTTTAATCAACTTTAAAGTTCGAAAAGCCATGTTAGATAAATTTTAACTAGATGGGAGAGGTTCTAATAACAATGATTTCCTAGAACTCTGGGCTCTGATGCTAATGCACGGCAGCGCCACACCCAGAACAGTTATTATTTGTCTTTTCCTGTTTGCTCAAGCATTCACAAACAGCATCGTTACTTAAAATAGCGTCCGCGTGCATACGATTTCATAGCAATTCCGATGCAACACAATCAATGTACGAGTCGTATTAATTAAAACTAGTAATTAAATTTAGATTGAGCCAGCAAACGGAACGATAAATCTCGGCATCTTATGTGCTGGCCGTGACAAAAACCACACAAACTACCCACACTTGTCCCCACAGTTAAATCGATACGTGCAGATATTAATGAAACAAAACGGGCCCCTTTTTGTGCCTCTCCAGGAGCGAAACCGTCGACATACATCGACAACGTATCGCAACTGGAAATCCGCAAAAGGAATGCATTAATATGGTAGTGAAAGAAATTTAATTTCAAACACCGCCACCGCTCCCCGAAGCTTCATCCGGCATTTTACGTGCCACGGGAAATTAATGAACCGAAGAATGTGGAACGCTTTCTATGCCGGGCTCCTGGGTTCGTTGGCTAATCAAGTCGTTAAATTTATAGTATGCGATAAGAATGGTGCAAGCCTTCGCTATTTCATTGCGGAACCCGCGCGTGAACTCGAAGACACACCAATTGATTCCGTACCGGTTTAATGGTTTTTAGCTGCGCAGTTTATCTGCTGGATGAATCTCGCTCACGTTAAGCGGGGTGCGTTCGGATGTGTTCCGGTTTCACTTAGAGGATACAAAGAACTGTAACAAATATGGAACTTTAGTTGGCCATTAAGCAGCGGACATTGCTTGGAAGATAAGCTTAAAATCATGGTCGAAATATGTAAATTTTTTAAAAAAGAAATATTCATGTAGTGTTTATATTTTGGTAAATAATAAACATTTAAATTATTAAACAATGTTTCAAGTTTCAAGAGTTTTGCCAACAACAATTCAAATAGAAAAAAAAACTCATTAATGTCACCGTGAACCACAAAAACATGCTACCATAAGAAAAAGAAAACACGTAAACTCATCCGATTAGAAGCTGTAAAAAGCATCGTCCAGCAATTTGTGGTTATTAATTTTTAGTGCCAAGATTGGGTTGCCGCGATTGGATGCCATCAAACTGCTGATAGCGCTCGAAACGATGCGTCCCCGGTGGCCCCGGCCCCCGGCCGAGCTAATTAATGTCCGACGATCAACTGCCTCCAAACTGTGCAGCCTTCCGCTAGCCAGCATTACAAATCTCCTTCGCGTTCGATGCATTCACGCACCCACGAAATTAACGAAATGACCGAAATTATCGCAAGCCTCGTCTTGAGTGAGTTATTTATGGGCATCGTTCGCTGCAGATGGAGATCGATTGCCCGCTCGGGGTGTAACACTTTTTACATCCACAGCACAGAACGGTTGTGCCATTCTGTGCTCATCTGACATAATCAGAACAGTGCTCGTCGTGATTTATTTTGTCGCTGCTCTTTGGCTTTAGCTAGTTCACGTTTTAAGTGATTTCGGTTATCCCATACCAAGGGGTGGGGATTCACTTTCTTTGCCGCAGTCATGCTGTTTCGATTAATTTCAATCCTTCGGAACGATAAGAACGATCTGGGATGAAGAAGCTTTGCTTAGCGATATAAGACCATTCTATTTTGTTGGTTTGCAGCTTAACAAGAAAACTAATACTCAACACGATATACTAGACAATTAATAGCAAGAAGGTGTCAAACCATCACACAGAATTTCCTTGGGGGTTTTTGGGGAATACTCGGCGATATACCCACGTCTTGCATACATTCACCTTTTCTTTTCCACAATCTCAGCCCAATCACTATCGTAATTTTCACTCCCAGCACGACCACGGCCAAGGTGGTACCGTGAATTTGCATCTTTATTAATCTTACTTCCACTGCGGGCAAACGGTTTGCTATGCGAGTCACTCGCACAACCCCACCGGAGAGAGCTACTGCGAGCTGGAGCACCATAACTTGTACCGCAATTTTCAATCAATTGCCCTCTCCACTCACTTCGGTCTCGTTCGCAAGCGTGTTTTACGCTTCTTTTTTCAAGAAATTACCAAGAAACGCTACTTCCGAACTGTGTGGCAGCGCGGGTTGAGGCTGAGCAAAAGCCATGATGTCACTCGGTGGAAAAGTTGAGCCTTCCCGTACGCCGAAGTAGGTGTTGAGTGCGACTCAATCTTGACGTAGGAGCAAACGAACAGACGCCTTAAGTTGTGTCAAGTCCAGACCAGTTCGATCGTTTGCCACTGACATCGGCAACATCAGTTTCTGGGGCGGGTTGTTTCTTTTTGCCATCTTGTCATAATCAATGTTGCGATTCCTTGGAGAGATATTCCACTTGATTCGAAACGCAGTACTAAAAACTGAAGCAGTTCCAAAAGATGCTCCTTATACATTTCAAAATTCCTATTCACTTTTACTTTTTTTTAATGATTCGATTTGGTTAAAATCCTATTTTTCACATAAATATAAAGCATCTCCTTTCGTAAACTCGATCAACTTAACATTCAGCATCTGCTTTCGCTATTCATCCATGAGAGCCTTTTGCTCGCTAGTTAATAGCTTTCATGCAAACCATTGGTATTTCCCTTTACCATTGGCCATTCCAATCCTTCCTGTGGAGGAAATATTTACCTTTGTGACCTCCAAACTGAGTTCCTAGTCCTTCTCGTCCACAATGAATGGTTCAACTTGGTGTTTTGTTTTCGTGGTCAAAAGGATCATTCGAAGCCCCTGGGGCTGTGCCACGGATTATCCTTTAACCGTGGCCACCATCATCCATCATGGTACAAATTTGTTATCGAAATATTTTCCCTCCCCAATACTGTCACTTCTGGCAACCGCCTACCACACCAGCCACCAGCCAGGTGGGATATGGATGGACCGTACATTGATCAGTGGAGCCGGTACATAACCGAATTCCGAGCACGTTCGACATTGCGGCGCCCCCTCCGACAGGACATCCGATCCCATTTTTCGGAATCTCGGTTGGCCCTAAACGAATCCGGCTGGTTTCGATCCAGCCACATTCGTCACATGACATACAGGCAGGTTGGTGGTTTCCTCCTTTCCGGTGGACCGCTTCTTACGATGATTGCGAAAATTGTACAAAAATGAAATTGTCTTCTGCGCTACGGTTGCCTGCCGGTGGCTTTCCTTTTCCGTACGGGGTCGACTTATCGGAAATCCTGCTTACCAAACCCCGGTGACATAAAGTGTATGTTCGGGGTTTCCGCTGAAGAATGAACCATCTTCTTACATGCCAATCTGATTGGCAATGGATTCATCTTTCATGCGTCCTAGAGCCAGATCAGGTTGGGTTTCTCGCTTCGGTGGATTTCAGTATTGTTGTTTACTATACAATTATCGTTTCCTTTTTGGTTTCTTTTTGAAAAATACTGCTCTATGCATTTGGGAACGGTAGTCATGTTCGGGCGGCTAATCCAATTTCTTTGGTACATATTTCTTATCAGATACCAGTCTAGAAAGTTGATTCGACGTTTGAGGATGCTACCGTAGATTTATTTGGAAATTCACATACTCTATACGGATAGTTTTAATCAACCGTATTTCTTATCGCATATTGCATCGAAACATTACCATTCTCTTATTTGGCCAATAAGTTCTTGCTTGGCCAGCAAGCGAACCCATTTCGCCTCCACTTTAGTGCTCACGCGCAACCTAGAACGAATCTGTAGTACGAAGTACCGTACTCTAACGACCACGGTACATTGTCCTCACATCTAAAGTTAATTTCTGTTTTATTGTGGCCGTGAAACGATCATCGTTTTCGGTGAGGCAAAATGCTTCATGCTTTTTTGCGATGATACAGCCAAAACCGGGGTACGAGCCCCCGGGTACAATGTGTCCGACGCGGAACTCTGATTAACTCTAATCGCCATTTTGGGAGTTATCGTCACGATGGCTACGTTTATGGGCATTCTTGTCTCGTTCGAATAGCTTTACGACGGTCGTTTACGGCGTCTGGTCATGAATATTTTACTTGCCCGGGAAAAATGATATCACTTTCGATGCAAATGACGGGAATATAGGAATTCATACTTTAGGTAAGCAAGTTAATATTTTCTTACCCAAATGTGCTGCCTTAATTTGAAACAATAAAATACACTTCATTTAACTACAACACTAACACACTAAAAACCAAGCAAAACAATATTTCACCATTGAAAACCTTCTCTCACTTCGTCTAATAGCGCGAATAGAAACACTTTCAGCACATTCCACATTCGCAAAATAAGAAAGAAAAATCACGATCACTGCTTGTTGAAAAACGAGAATCCAATAAGCTCATTTTTTACGACAACTCCACCCAGGCACCTTCCTGTGCTGCACAACTTATGACATTTTAATGAAAGATTAACACCTCCCCAGCGTCACTGATGCCATTCGCCGCTTGCATTCTACGTACTTTTCGGGCGCAGATAATAAGACAGACTAAGTTCCGGGATACTTTCCATCTCCTGCTGCTGCATGTTGGTGATGGTGACAAGTTTTATTAAAAATACTTTAAATTTCCATTATTTCACATTTTTCCACTGACTTCACATTCCACGCGCAAAACCCATTACGGCACGGTATCGCGTATAAAGCGTAACGATTCAACGGTGAAGCGTAGAGGTGAACGAGAAATGCTTTCTTTTAGATTTTTTTCCATTGAAAGAGCTAATAAGAAGCACAAAATTCCTTTGGAAGAATTACATTTATTTCAAAAATTAATTAACTATCACTTCGTTACAACGGGCAATAATGGGATGTTCGCAGTGACATCCGCCAAGTATATTAACTCATCCATTGAAATAGCGATGGGACATTAGTTTTGATGCAATACGGTGTACTGGTAAGTGCAATCAATACACCTCGTGGCCATTGTCGTGATATGAAGGCGTCATTAAAGCATATGCTTCTAGAATATCCCTTTATTCTTATCCGTTTTTATCCGGCACGGTTGAGCGAATAAAAACTATTGCAACCTTCGTTAAAATTACGACAAAACACTCGAATCCCACCCGCGAAACTAACATCTGTTACTGCTTTGCCCTGCATTCCCCAACGCGTTCGTTTCAAACTCTTCCGCTTGTTAAACCATGTTTGCATCTCAATACGCCCCGGTTCCGTTTTTCACGACTGTGGCTACCGTTCGCAGGTCGTTATCGGGCGAACCAAACCACAAAACGACGCCAATCGACATAAATAGAGATGAGCTGGAAAGGGTGGAAGAAAAAGTTAACAAAACAGCAAAAGAGAAAAAAACAAACACGGTAAAACAGCGCACGGGTACGCTAACAACCCTTGGCAAATGGAACAGCAGCGCAGCCCAGCACCAGACGGAACATCCGCTACTTCCTTCCTATTAACGGTTGGGATTGTTTGTTTCACGTTCACGTTACGGAATCCGCGGAAACACGCGCCATGAATTCAAAACGGGGGTTTGCACTTGGATGCGTCCTTTTTTGTGATTCTACTCGTTGGCTATCCAATATCGCGCCGCGGTGTGCAGGTCCTGTTGTCGACGCGTAAGAAGATCGGTTGGCAGGAAAAATACAAACCAACCTGTGCGGGTATTTCACTGCGAACATTTCTCTCCAAACATTAGCCAAACTATCTCGCACTACTGATGAAATGAACTCGTGAGAAGAAAACTAGGTGTTGAGTGGTTGCAAACATTTGAACATCTTTTTCAATGAAAATAACAAATGCATAAAAAATATGTATATAGGAACGAAAATGTTCATACGAAAAATTCCGAAAATAGACGATTAACAATAATTCATCCATTTGTATGTTAAACGATTTCTTTTCAAAACTCCTCAAATGTCTCGTCCGGCATCATGACGAAAACAAGACGGGGATGGAAAAATTAATAAGGAAATTAAACGTTTTCAAAACGCTTGATTAATCCCTGAGGCAATATAGAAAGGACATATTTCATAGTCCATGTAAACGAAGGACACCCAATCTCGCAATTTGATTTGTTTATTATGATTTAACTTAATAGTTTTTTTTTATGTATTCATTATTTTAGTAATTTGATTTTTTCGATTTTTAATTCAGTGATATATATTTTATTAATTAATTTTTTATTTACTAAATATAATTTCAACCTCTTCATAGCACATACAGGGAGTTTAGAAATATTGTTAATTAGTTTTATTCTCAAATTTCATTAGTCTTAACTAAGGGACCATGCAATTAGGACTGTGCGAAATATCGCGAAATGTTGCTGGGTGTAAAATATTCAGAGTTTCCGAAAGAAGAAAAATACCGTGTTGTGCGTTCGAAGTTCAATTTGCTACTGTGTATTCATTTGTCGCTTTTAGTTCATGACGTATAATCGTTCATTTTGCTAAGCCTAATGAATTCATAACTGCTCTAGCTGATGCGTCAAAATCTGATCCAGGGCAATCTCGCCATTGTCGTCCGTGAAACATTTCATGCAAATAATTAAACCATTTCAACAATTTCAAACAAGGACTATAATGCATCAACAGTATGGTGATATTAATGAGCAACGAGCTGCTTAGGTAATTGGGTGCTGCAGCATCTTTCAAAGCTTAAAGTCCATAGAATTCCATTTTGTAATTGTAATATGGTGATGATTTTTCATATTTGTCAATATAAATCAATGTAATTAACTCAAATTCAAAGAACCTAACTAAGTATTAATGGTACTAGAATTTATAATAGAATCCGTTGTTCTAAGAAATTTTATATGAATTACCTTCCTATGTTTTAAGTTGGCAAAAGGAAATATTTATATAATAAAATTATTTGTTCAATGTTCTTCAGGTTAATACTGGTTTCAAATTTCCGCTGGTACAACGCAGAGCGAATGGCATCAATCAACCAAGTGACACTGATTTGTTCACAGTTAAAATTAAAATGGCATTTAAAAGAATTACCAGTTCTAAGTTCCACGGAAAACAACGACACCATGCCGGAAATCCGGTCCGAAAAAATATCTTTCCATTTCCTTCCTCTTTCACAGCACTGACATCGAGCTGTTCATTTTTCATTAATCAACTGTCACATTCGCCAATCAGAAATGCAATTAAATCTTCGCCACCACTAGATTCTGTCAAATGTCCTAGCTGTCCTCCGGGGTTGTTGAGGGACAGCTTGAGCGGTGTATGGAATGGAATGGAAAAAAAAAAAATCAAATTGACATATTTAATGATTTCTAAACCGCTCCCTTTTGCTTCCGGACCACCAGCTGGGTGCTGATCATGCAAAGAATTGCGGAGCTAAGCGTTACGAGCAAATACTTCAGTGAAGCAGTCAAATGAGACTCCCTACGGTGCTGTAGCTACCGGACATTTGACACGACGAGTTTACTGTGCAACTAATAACAGTTGCTACGACATTTCGAAAGATTTTCGTATCAGATTCCGGGCACACTGTCCCGAGTTGCACCCTTTCCGACGCAATCGTCGAGCCAGTTTGATGGAATAAGGATCGGTTTCAACGATGGTTGAGGTTTCAACACTTCCACCAGGGGTGGTTACCGATGGTGCACGAAACCGAAAACATTACTGGAGATTCAAGCAAAACGTGATTTGCTCGGCACCACAGAAACAAATGGCTTGAAGGAAAAAGAAAGGAACTAAAAAATCCAACCCTCGGCCAGGTTCTTGTTCCATAAAAGGGGTTGTTAACGATCGACAATTCTACCATCCGGGGGTCCACAATCTCCAGCGACTAATTCGTATTTGATGCAGTTCCCTCTCCATCCTCCAACAAATATACTCGACTTGTTGAAAATGTCAATCATGTTACTCTTTCTCAGCAAAGCGTTCGGTGAAAGTTTGTAGTCCTTTTTTATTGGTCCAACATAGGCGACACAGGGAACACGTCGGGAAAAATGAAGTATAAACAATGTGTTTTACTCTGGCCCGGATAATGCTACATCTGTTCCGTACCGAAATTAAACGTTTCCATTTCCCCCTTACCGGCAACGAACGACACCTTCTGACCGACTACGTTGTGCGCTGTAAAACGATACGAAAACTAGCGGAACGGTGCCGCATTGTGTCGTAAAACTATAAATTTGAATGTTTTACACCCCACCGAGGAATACATCGGTAAGCGTAGGTTAGAATCGATCCGCCGGGAATCTGACGCTTCTCTACTTTCTTCAAATAAAGCAGTGTGACGATGAAATAACAATTTCTGCTTTGCTTCAATCCTCATCAGATTCCTCGAGGGGCACTCTATCGAAAAAGAAAACCGTAAGTTAAGCAATCAGGATTTTATGTTGATGGACACTTGAAGCATTTTAAAAACGTATTTTTGATTTTATTTGTATGAATCTATCTCACTGCAAATAGCTAACTGATACGGCGCCCAAAATACTAAGATTTTCAAGTAGTTTACTGAGCCTCCAGTGTTTCATAGATCCGTTCAATATCAGAGATCAAATGCATTCTTTATCTTTTGTATTAATTGAATTCAGAAATTATTAATTCATGTATCAATGTGTAATGTCTTTGTCATAGGATTGTCCTCAAATATTTTTAGTTTTCGCATTCCATCACACAGTCGATCAGATTGTCCTAGTCAAAGCTGTTTAGTGTTTCTTTTCTCGTGGAATTTGATTAGCTTGGCTAACGTACTTTTAGTCACAATCGGTAAAGAAGTTTAGCGACCCTTTGGATCTCGTGACAAAGATCAATATATATATGCAAAAAAAGGTAATAACAACTTTTAGCTCTTCAAGAAGCCTAATATGCAGTTAAAACGAGTCAAACGAATCTTTTGTTAGAGAAAATTTCAATGACAACTATGGACACTTTCTCCTCAAGCCTCTGTGTCTGTTTCTCTCAAATGCCCTTCTCAAATTCTGCTTCTCTACGTTAGTTCTTAGAATAGATAGTTATCATCAAAAGAGATATTTTTTCCGCTAATGCAACACGCCTTTGGCCAGAATATCAATTTTTATTCGCCTACAGCGCGATTCAGAATAAATATAACTTCTACCGAAACTTATCCCAGCCCTAAACACAATGTTGTTCTGTTCATAGTTAGATTCACGGTCACGATCACCGTTTTGTCCAAACACATCCCATAAAGGAAAGGGAAACGCTGTGCAGAATAACGAAAAGCATATGTTGACCAACACGCTGTCCAACATTCCAGACACGGACACGGGCCGTACTTAGTCGCAACAGTCGTTAGTTTTCTTCCTGCGTCCCCGCGTAAAATGGGGAAGACCTTTTCTTGCCCTTGCGACCCCTGTTCACGGACCTCATAGGCCGAACGTCAGTAACGTCTTGCAAAGATTTCGGCAACTTTCACCCACAACTCCCAAATCGGAAAACAAAGACCTATCGGGACAACTATAAAACAAGGATAAGCGTCGACCGGGTTCGAAGTTTTGAAAAATAATTTTATTATCCCAGCCCGATGTGCTTTGCCTACGTAATGAATGCACTGTTTCGGATGCTCGTTCGCCGTCGGGTGCTACGCTTCATTTGCATCTGAATGTAAATTGGTGTTGTGTGGCTTTTTTTAATCAAAAACCACAATACTTTTATTATCGTCAGTCTCAATTGCAGACCATATTGAAGAATTCAAAGAAAATGATTTTATTTCTGCACTTGTTTGATCACCTTCATGCATCACGAGTTATACGATATCTTAATTGTTATATGTTTTTAACACAACTTCATTAAGAAAATTTAAACATCATTTCATCAACAGTATTAAATTAAAATCTTTTCTATTTACCTCCGTGTGCCATGAATTTGGCATGAATAAATGGAAATACTGTCGTGGAAAAATAAAATATACAAAACCCATTTTTTCACTCCATTCCGACACTCACGGCCCATGGAAAGCTGCCACATTTTCGCGCAAACGAGAAGGTTGACAATTAATTTCTGTAATTAATCGGTAAGGGCATAACGACACAAACGAACAAAATGCTGGATACCGCATCAACAATGCTAAATAATATCCTGTCAGCGAAGCTGTCCGGCAACGAACAATATTTCCGTGTTTTTTGGTGAAACTTTTTTTTGCTTTTCATAAAATAAAAAGCAATTTTTTTATGCAAAATCATTTTTATTTTTTGTAAATCGATATTCTAGAAGCGCGTGGAGTTGACTTAATAAAACTTAAAGCTGCGATTCCAATTATGCTTTAAAAGCACCACCACTACACTCGCACACAAACGCCATGTTCCAGCGAACGCTTACACCCGATGCAGAACGCAGCAAGATATGGCAATGTTTTCAGTCTAAGGGACTAAGAACTTATCTTTGTTCGCTGTCCGAACCGTGCATATAAATCACCCACCACCCACCGCCAGGGTGGTGGGAATGCGGTCAAGCATCTTCCCCATGCGACTTCCATTTGCTTTGACTTTGAGTATAGCTCCCACTGTACGGCTTCTGGCTGACTGATACAAGACATGACGACGTTAATAGCGTGGTCGGAAAAGAAAGTGATAAAAAAGGACGCACACTCTCACAAGCGTCCAACACACACTAGTGCGCGCGGACCGAAGTTCGGACCAGGCGGGGATTCGTATAAGTAAATCATAAATCTGATAAACTATCTGAACATAATAGGTGTCAGATGCACATTTCAGCGGAAGGAATATTTATGTTTTTCTTTTCTTTTCTTCTTGCTAACAATTCTTCTTTATTCTAGCTCTATTTTAAGGTTTATCGGCACTACCTTCGCATAAGGTATTGGATATCTATTTCCGATACTTGATTTTCGCAGGCTGGCAGCATGGTTTTGAAGCAATATATTGTTGCCATTGTAGTTCGTTTTCCAAATCGTTTCCGCCTGTCGCAACGGAGATTATGTGTATTGTCCACCGAAGCAAACCAATATCGAATGCAAATGGTCTTCCAGACCGGACTGTTTAAGTTCATAATAATCCGATTGCCTTCGCCCAACAGCTGTGCCCGGTCGTAAGCACCCCGTCGTAATTGTGGTGGCCTTTTTGTCGCATCGTTGCAAATATGCAGTTTTGCAGAGAATTATACCACAGTTCAGCGGTTAGATAGTTCATCTTCCGGAAAAGTCATCACAACATCAACAATAGTCGGATTGTCGAGACATGCACAAAAACATGCACGCTTCATCTATTGCTGCGCATTGTTAGCCAAAGATGATACCACACGCCAGATGGCACACAAAACAGACACACAAACTGGACTGGCTGCAAATGGCAGGAAAAACCGGTTCCATACGATTGCCGGTTTCGTTCTGATTTGCGTTCACTCACCGGAACAGGATTATAGTTTCCGGTGGCCCCAGTCATCACCAGCGATGGCATTGTGCGCTACGAAACCGCTCGAACTTGCTCCAATCTGTCCCATTGGAAATAGTGTGTTGCCAATGGTTCAATGGTGCGGATATCCGGATCAATTCTGGTGCTGGGTTTTTACTTGTCCACGCGAAACATTCCAGCGCATACGAACCGGAAATGGCAAGTTTGACAGCTGTCATCAGATCAACCGATCCGTTGGTATATTGACACGTGGAAATGCAACGGTGCTCGTTGTTCGAAGTGTTTATTTCCACGCGAAAATTGATCCTACCCATCCTTACGCGATGCGCTTTTAAAAACCGTTCCCTAATCCATGATCATTTTCCCTAGATAGAGTATAAATTTCTAGACCTTTAAAATACATTTGAATGACTTAGCGTGGATTGCATATGTGGTAAATTTAGTTTATTCAAACAGTGTTTCAAAATGCCTTAAAAATGAGACAGATATCCTTAAAGGATATTATTATTTATTGAAAATTATATCTACGAAGCACAGTAAACATGTCAAAGCTATCTTCGAACGACAAAAGAATATTTGGATAACTGTCCTCCAATTCCACTAATTTCACTTGCAGCACAATAAGAATGGCAGGCCCGTGGCAGAATTGTCCAAGTCAATTGAGTTCAATGCATTTACCATAGTTCCGTGGAATTTACTGAATATAAGTGAGATCTACCTTAAAAGCAAAATGACTTTTTAATGCGCTTATATTTGACGCGGAGATGTTATTTTTTTCTTTGGAAACGCTGTCAACTGAAAATATTGCAGTTCTTAGTAGTTATGAAAATCAATCCTAATTCACAAGTCATAAAAATAATCGTTTATCTATCAATTTATGGAGGCATTCATAGCAGTTACGCAGAAAAATTTATTTTCAGTTGGTTGGAGTTGTTCTATTCTCAAATTTTACTTACGAACTGCAAGTATATTATTATGGCGATGACGTAGGGATTACAACCAGTCTACACTAACAACACATAATACGATTTAGATCAAAAACTTAAAATTGCAAACCTTGTATTTTTATGAAGTATGAAGCTGAAAATTGTCAACAAGTTGACGAATGAATGTGCAAAAAAAGCTTTTCCCTGTCGTATGATGTACCAACAGTTCACTAAAGCTAAAACTAAATCAATTACAGTAATCGTAGAATTCGTTAATAACAGAGCGTATTTCAAAAAAAGTTGCAACAAAAGCTGATGATCCTTTCAGTTATTATTACTAAAAATTGTTGATGATGACAGCCTTTTATCTTCAAAAAGCATTCAGAAGATTTAAAATGTATCGTGAGTTGGGTAGTAATAATTGCATTCCTAATCATAAGAAATCCATTTAGGTGGCAGACAGTTCAACTGCACAAATGTCACCACATTCGAAAATCCAATTTTAAACAAGCGAAAACCAAACGCAATCGCTTTCGCAGTCGTTTAAATGTGCGATTCAATGCACCATTTACAGCTAAACGGTTACCAATTACTATCTTCGTCCAGCATGCAATGGAATAAATTTAGTCCGGGTGACAAGAAACAGTCAGACGCAACGCGCTGGCAGGCGCACATAAAGCGCACACTTGCCGCTAAGCCACTAACGAAATAAACTTTAAAGCAATCGAGCGGTTGATGACATTAAGTCGAATGAGTAGCTTCGGAAAATGTGGTATTAACGAGACATCGCACTTATCGACACCGACCGGTACGGTTGATCTGCATTCGAATGACATCATTAGTGTACTTTCCTGGCACTTCATTCTGCCCGCGCACTAAACCGTCCGGGAGCGTCTCCGAATGTCCAATCAGTTTCTCACCAGCCGGCAATGCTGGAGTCAATTAAAGTAATTAAACTTTATACTTCTTGTCTCTCATGTGCTCGGTTGCGCGTTTGCGATCGTTCAAAATATAACGAGTTTAATAATTACCACCGAAGCCACCGGCCTGGCTTTGCGTAACTTTGAATACAAATAGCCACATTGCAGCACCGCTTTGCGGAGTGAGTAAAGTGTTGGGCTTATATTCAAGTAAAATATTTCTCGTACTAAGTTTTAATCATAATTGCTCTTGGGTGTAGATGCATTTTCAGTGATGTCTTTTCATTAAGTATGTTTGGGTAAATTTCACAAGCCTAACCGCACCAGTAAGACCAGCAGATTTTTGAAGCATATAATTTGTACCCCATGTCCATTCACAAACCTCAAAAGAGACAGCTTTCGGGACGAATACGAATAATTGTCTGTGACGTTAATAAGCCTCAATGGATCTTCATCGGATCGGCTGCTCGCAACTTGCACCACTTTGTCGCTGATAATGTCGCTTCGCCCTGTTCCGTCCTCAAGCTCAATCGGCTGTCAGGTCTTGAAATTGAATTATGCTATTAGTTCCAGCAGAGCGCACTAATTATTAGTCGTCTTCGTGACAGTGCCGTCCACACTTTCGCTCCAATAGCTATCCGATTAGATGACGGCAATGGCCTCCGAATCAATTAACCAGCTCGGTCCACCACTCCTGCAGTTCAATGCCTTTTCAAGAATTTCGTGCAATGAATGTGGTTTAACAAACTTCAGCAAAGACGGAAAATAAGTTTACAAACTCTAAGAATTGTGACAAATATTTTGTCATGTTAAAAATGACTAATTTTCATGTGCTTTAAGCTCTTCTAACTGAAAGCTTATACAACTCTTATGAGCTCAAGACTAGAAGTGCTCATGACAAGATTCGATATAAATCATAATTGGTAGAAGATATTTACTGAATTTCATAACCAAAATCGAAAAGCTAAGGACATCGCACAGTACACCCAACGGCTTATCATCATGAATTTGTTTAGCTTTCCAAATCCTTCATCGAGCTCAATTGCAGTCCTTCGTTTTCTAGTTCCTCGGTTCTCAACTAGTTCCAAAGCTTGGGAAAACCTCAACCCATCTATGCACCGTTTCGCAACGGCACCACCAAAACCGACCGAGAATTATCGAAGCACTCTTACTTTGGCATCACCAAACCGTCCTTGCAATACCGCCGATGTCATCATCGCCGGTTCGTCCGCCGTCGTGAATGGAATGCATAATAAATCGCACCGTACCATCCGGACTGTCTGCAGAATGGTAAGAAAATTCAGCCATGATGAAAGGAATTCTTGCACCCGAAGTGCATCGAGCAAGTCGATGAAGGGCAGAACAGGGTGCGGAGGTTGTTAAAATGAAGAAGAGCACTGAAAAAATCCTGATGGCATCATCATCACCGTCGACGTGCTTCGATGGTGGTGGGCTGCCCGTGTTTTGATACGTTTGATAAGCACATGCATTGCACAAATTCTTGTGTGTATACAAAATTAAACCGCATTTTGGAAATAAGTTTAAGCTGTTTGCCCTAAATTTTCTCACTCGTCAGTAGAGTCGAGATGGTTTAGAGTTTTCAAATAACCACTTTTATACCACGATTAATAAGCAAACCACACTTATATGTGTTTCAAGACAACGATTCATCGAAGCACATTCAGTAGCAGCTTCCTAGGGACGTGTCTTTCATTATTGTCCATCTAATTTATCAGACCCAAATCAATTTTACAAGTAATTGTCCCGTCTAAAAGTCGGAAAGGGTCTTGCTCTATCTTTCACCAAGTTTGCTTTCCGTAATTGGGCCATGGGTGTTACAGTTTCTTCACAATTTATCTGGGTAAAAGGATGCTGTCCGGAAACCCAACGGGAAGTAAAAAAAAAACCCACCACAGTAGGTAATTTGACAAAGTAACCCAAGTGAGAAATGAGGTTCGTTTTATTACTTCGGTAGGGGGAAAAAACAAGGACAACGTATAATGGTCAATCAAAGCAGCAAAAAAATGGCAAGCAAGGAGCCATGACGAACAGGGACAAACTTGTAAGGTGTAGTATAACCCATAAAATGTCTTCCCGTTTTTTCTTTTAAAGAACGAAGGCTTTCTATCTATCTCCATTGTTAATGCATTTAGCCCGAAGATTTTCTATTGCTCCCCTTTCTAACTCTATGCTTCTTCATCACAGCGCCTAATTCGTTTAGTGGTGCCTTTCATTCCGGTCTTCATTCAAGTTCCGTACCGTTCAGTGCTATAAAGAAGGCATTCAATTTACCAACATAATGGCAGCCCGTTCAAATAGTAGCACCGTTCGTTCTAATCGAATGAGATTTGGTATGGAACATGAATATTACGTTCTATCTCACATTTACGGAATAATCGTTGAACGAAGTACGAAGAGCTTTTGGTTAACGTAAACCAAATGGAAAAAAAAACTTATCTCCGCAGCAAACGAGGTCGTTTCTTGCTAGAAACAAACCAATTCGAGTAGGTCGTATTTTATTCAGCAACGGAACAATGTTCTTACACAGCTTTTGTCACTGTGTAAATGTCCCCTGAGAACATTGTTACATTCTGTACGATAAGTAAAGCTGTTGTGCGATAGTTCTGCTTTCTCAGAATACAAAACATGATTTGAATTACACTGCTTGCAACTGAGTGCTTATCCGAATCGAGTACATCTCTGAATGATACAAAAGCAACCATGACTTCTCGCTGTGCGCAAAAAGCTTGTCACGATATGTCATTTAATACGAAAGTTTCCAATTGTTGAGGTTAAGGGGTAAATATAAGGGTATAATTATCAAACTTATCGATAAACAGAACAATACAATATGCAAGCAATTTGAGCAAAATTTAGAAACTAATGCATAAGCAATCAGTCGAGCAATCAAAATGATATTTATTTTTCCAGTTTTTGTCCCAACGCCATTCGCGCACCTTTTATAAAGGAAAACTTTTTATTTAGCGAATAGTTCAGCTTCTAATGAGACGCAACTTTTGCTTTTTTTTTGCATTTATGGAACGGTTACCAAGCAGAATAGAAATGCCATCAAATGATCGCATTGTTCAACCAAAGGGGGTCGCGAGCTATGCGCTTAGGCGCAAGCTTCTCTCAGGAATGCTTCAGTCACGTTTCGAACATTCTCTAGCGCCATCGCCCAAACGCAAGGTGAAATAAAACAAATTTCACAGCTGATGAATTCATTTCCTTCATTCATTTCCTCCGCTTCAGGCAAAATTTCACACTTCTTTGCATACTTTTATGCCAACGGATTCTATTTCCCCAGACGATGCGAAACCTTGCTTTATGTTTGATGATGTTGATGTTTCGGTGAGTTATTTCTCGACTGCGCTAGTTGCATTTGCTTCAGGTGCCGGTTTGTTTTTGAATTTAAACTTCCGTATAGAACTTTTGCTCCCCTATGAGGCACCGCGAGAATGAATGCTGTTCGTTTGATTTTATTTTATACATGTTGTGCTATTGATTGCTACATACAGGGAAAAGTCTATACAAATTTGAAGTTTTATTTGAAAGTTATTATTTAAAATTTACTAAGCCAACCCAGTAAAGAAGGCTATTGAGTTTGAACCGATATCAAGAAAGTATTTATCGATCAGTTACGACACGATGTCCTTTATCCACGCATGATGTCATATCTAACTTCAAAGCAACCATGCTTCGTAACACACTGCAATGAGATCATGCTACGAATTGTTGTACAAAAGTTTCCGTCAAGCGATATACACGTGGTCATCTCATGTACGTAAAGTATGGCGAACATGAGCTCTTTGGGCAAAACAATCTTATGCTGCCAGAACATGCCACTATTTTCGTGTAATATCAAACGGATGAGTGGCTTTTGCATTAGCAATATTAAGTATTTTTATACTTACTAACATGGTTCATCCAGTGTGAGAAATTCATTTAATTTCCAACGATCATTCCTGGAAGTCTTGCGTTGCATTGGTCCTTCGCTTTTACCAAAATTGCTCCAAAATATTTACTCGCTAGCCAAATAAAAACAGTGGAGAAGATGAATATCACATCCATTTAACAACACTAAAGCTCCCTTGTCAGCCACCTTGATACGAAGAACAATTTCCCAGTAAAACGTTTACCCAACAGCTACATCAAAATCCCTTTGTGCAGGCTGGATTCGATTCGAAGGTCGCATATTTGTTTTGACAGTGGTGGCGTTGTACAGATGCCGGTTTTATGCATTTTTCATTCTCGAACAAAATGGCGCTTGCGCATTACATACCCAGTGCGCACACGACCGTCGGTCAGAACTCACGCTAGCACAAAGAATCATTTCACCGATCCCAAGCCTCCGATAAGCAGCGTTATGATGCGAAGGTGAAAATATTTCGACAACAACCGGAACACTGCGACAATGCCAAGCATCCAAATCACACCCGTTTCCTGCATGGGATCATCTAGCAAGGCTTTTTTTCGTTCCGTGGTGCATTATTGTGTGCGGAATTTTCTACGCAAGAGACTCATAACATTTTATCGGTCTGTTTCAATTTAATTCTATGTCGAAGCACTCTGAGGCAAATGTTCTTTTCGATTAATATTTTGACATAATTCATATTATTTTGCAATATCCTTCATGATTGCAAACGTTTGCACAATTTCATCATTATAGTTTCGTTAATATTCATGATTCATGTTTGAGGAATACAGCGAATACAAAACAAGGCAGTAAATCACAAGCATTTAAAACATTTTCTTCTAGTAGTAACATTTTCCATCGCCTGCTGTTTGTTTTCTCTTTGACATTCCTTGCAAATAACCGATAATGGGATAATCTAATGAGATGAAAACAAAAGCTCATCAAGCGAAAACGAAAGAATGAATCAAATTATCTCCGGCAAAATAAAACGTTCATTTTCCAATGATTGGATCGGAGCGCAAAAGAGTTCAATTGCATGGTAACTCAGCATTTACGAGTTACTCTCTTGCATATCGGGCTTGCATCCTGCTCAATCGCCATAACGGAGAAAGAGTTTCCCATTTTTCGAAGAGAGTAACCAATCTCATTCTAGCGCTCTCGTATGCCGGATATGTGTGCGTAAGGACATTCAGGGGGCTTTCAAGAGGCCGTGGTTTGTTTGAAAACACCGACTACTTGAACCATCAAACAAGGAGAGCACTGTGTCAAACGATTTCCTCGGTGGGCCGGAAAATACATTCCGAGAGAGAGGAAAACATTCGCACGGCAGAGTACGGACGAATCAGTCTCGCAATATCTTGCCGCGAGGAAAGTCCTTTGCGAGAACAGAAACCGAATTCTCATCGTTCCCGACGTCTACCGCTTACTGTAATCATAGAAATTTCGTCAAAACGCCGGGTTCAGGGTAAAATCGCCCAATGTGCCCAATATGTAGAACAGTGTTTGTGATAATTCACTTATAGAACAGTGGAGTTCTGTGTTTTTAGAGGTAATCTATTCAAGATAATAGTGAATATTTACGGAATTAATTCAGAAAAGTTTGTGTTGTGTGTACAAATGTATTGTCCTACTGTTGGAACTTGTTACTATGGAAATTTCCACTATTTTTCTTTCATCTGAACAAAACTTAATTCTACTAATTTTAAACCTTGAGAAAAAAAACCTGTTACGAATTCATAGGACTTTGTACTACAAATGCGAAGATACGTGTACAACATATGTGCAGCAATATATGAAGCAGTTCGTGCGAAGATAAACAACTCGAGCGAACAAAAGCTTGTATGCCTGCCGGTGCTGTGTGTTTATGCTTTTTCCGCCTTCATTTTAAAAACAACGTCAGAATCATTCAAAGTTTTTCCGTTACTGTGTTTCTCTCCTGTTCACATTGTGTCAGTGTTTTTTAATACCATGTGCTCCAAAGTGTCTTATAGCGCATGCTGAAAGGAAACAAACAATGTACAGCAATGAGTTTAAGCATTAGCACACTTCATCCTGTTGTGCGAGCTAAAACAGAGGTTTGGACAGCCAAAAAACTGGAGTAACAAAAAAACAGCTAGCCTAATCCTATATCCCGACAATTTCGGTGAATTATTTGGCATCGTGCAGTACTTACCGATATTTCATCGCATTTTCGGATGAAGCACAAGTGTGTGTGAGTAATGTGTTGAAAGGATCGTTGGGAGTGCTGGATGGTTTTCACAAAAAGCAAAGTATGTGTGTGAGTGTATTTTCCACCCGTTTTGTGTCATTCGTAAACTTTCATCATACGTGAATCGGCGAATACGTAGGTGGTAAGTAGCGTACAGCAACTGCGATCAACACCAACACCAGAAGCGGCCGGTCTGCTGTCTCACTAGACATTATTCTTCGTTTCGATGAAGAATTGCCCCGGAGCGTATTCGGGTTTCGTTGGTTCGAGTACGTGGCCACAGGGAAAACTGGAGCCTCCGTCTGTCTGTCGGTGCACAATGTATGTGTGCCGATGAAAACGGAACGTCGATTCCGTATGTGCGACTGCGGCCATTGTCGAATTTCCTTCGCAATGGTCTGTTCCTTGAGGCAGCTTGGAACACCGACCGATGGGAGAAAGTTTTACCGGCCAAGCCGTATTCATTGCACGCATACCGATGAATTTGTGCAATCAAAGGATCAAGTTTTAGGGAGCAAGGGCTATATTTAATGTTCCCTAGCTGAATGATCAATATATGCAGGTTGGCTTTAAGCTGCTGCTGAAGGCTATGAACCAATTTGATCTACGGATGATGGTTTGGTAGGTGGAGATATGTTTGCGGGGACAGAGCTTTGTGCGATTAATATCCTTAAAGCTATCATGTGTAATCTAGTTTCAACATTCAATCTATAAGAGATTTAAACTCACAATCTCAAAAACAGGTTATTCTTGTGGCTTTGAAAACAAAACTACCACACATATTGATAAAAAGGTTGCATTTGACCACCATTTACCAACTACTTGCAGAAAAAGACATATTAAGTTTTGATATGTAAAGTTGAAAAACGAATTTTCGAGTTAGTAAAAGTTAAAGTTCAATCAAATGCAAAACATTTGTTTCATTTTTTTAATACAAAAATATTTTAAGAAGAACAACTTTCCTTAAAATCTAGTAACTTGCATACAATAGTGTTAAAATTCTTTAAAAAAATAATTCTATCATTTTACATTTGGGTTTATTCTTATTTGTGTGTTTGAAAGCACAGATTCAAAATTTAATTAGACTCATTTACTACATTACAACTGTTTTTGAACGTTGCTTCATAAACAAAAGCACACACCAACAGCTGCCACCAACTTCCTGTACCACAAGGCAACAAATAAGCCCCAAAGAAGAAGCTCTTTCCGCAACAGACAATGAAACCAAAGTATAAGCACAAGGTTGGAGCAAGGTTGCATCCTTTTACGGCTAACTAACGGGGTTCAGGAACGTTCACCGCCCAAAGTGTCCGAAAACCACAGACATCGGCACCGGGTGGCCTTGATTGCCGGTTCCATGTACCCGGCGTATGCATACCAAACCGGTGCCGGTACACTTTTCCCTTTTGTTGCAAAACCAGAGCAAATAATCAATAACAAACACCCGAAAGTGCACATGCACGCGTATGGTGCATCTGGTCGTTCTGCCTCTTTCATTCATAACACTAACCACTCCTGGGGAAGAGTTTCACATACTGGCGACCCAAGTTTCGAAAGTTCAACTTTTGGAAGAAATTGTACGGCGAAAAACAACAGACAAAATTAATGTCGCCATGTGGTACTAATGTTTGTTAAAATGGGGTTTCATAAATTTTTCAGTTTTTCTTCGCCAGCAAAAGGGTTATCAGATATAGATCAATTTTTCTTCAAGAAATTCACTTCTTTTAAATTTTTTTATAAAAATGCTAGCTTCTCTCTACATGTTTTAGCATAAAAAATATTCAATAGTTTCGATGATGATGTCAAGCGCGATTAATCTATCCAAGTGTACTAGAAGTATTCGGCGAACAGTAGCGTACCCTGTATTAAATGCTTATTCTTCCAAGCGTGCAACACACGTACACACACTCTAACATGTCAGCTCATTGATAGTCGGCAGTAGTTTCAACTCCTAATTAACCTTTGCCGTCAAGGGAATGGATTAAAATTACTATCCCTGAAGGTAAGCTGTTCATGAGGCGACGCGTTCCGCCGTACACTACGGTGTGGGTTGGTGCGCGTTAAGAGTTTCCTTTGGCACTCGTCATCCTCACACATCACGCTCCAAAAAGCAGACAGGACAGGAGAAGAAAAGCCAGATCACAATCCACCCTCGGTTGCGAGTGACACCCACAACGCTAATGGGTTTTCCCGTTCACTGATAGCTCAATAGGCTCAATGGTGGAGAAATGGAAATCGAGGGTGCGCCTCTCTGCCACGCGGTTGCGGTTGACACTGACGCAGCTTTACAAGTTATAAATAATGTGCCATTACCGTGTTCAAGGAGAGCAAACATACACCCGGCCACGCAGCATTGCTGATGACACGCAGAAGAGTCTGTGGCCGTAACCTTCAACTTCGGTGGCCTCAGGGATATATGAGCACAAAACGGCAAAAAATAAATATAAACCCGCTCAAGGATGCTCAATGTTTGGCAGGGCACTTTAAGAAAGTCGACTAATACCCAGCACCATGGTGGGCCGAGTTAGTGAACCGTGCGAACATTTCAAGCGTGTTTGTTGAAGTTTTGAAGCGCTTTTTGTGGTAGAATTTTCGGCGTTAAGGAATATCTGACATACTCACACACGAAAGCTTTGCTCCGTTACGCATAAAAGGGTCGTTCAGTGTGACGTTTCATTTTGCTCTCCAAAGGCATCTTTGATAACGATTTTTCAAACGTGGCTTCAAGACCTTTGAAAACTAATTTACACCAAACAAAATTTGGCGAACAGAACATTTGTCCACTTCGTTCTGTTTTATACGCTTCAGGTTATGGTTTCTTTTCCAGAGAATAAACAATGATTTTATGTGTTGTCTTTCAACAACGCCATAAACATCCGGACGCAATTTTAAAACTAACTTCCTACACAATATTTAACGATTCTTCCACACTAACCTAGGTACGGAGTCAAATGGAAATGATCGAAATATTAGGCAAATGTTTTGCCAGCGGTTCACAGTAGGCGGAAGGTTACCGGAACGTTTATCCCACCACACGCACACCACTTCAACCGGGGGGGATACCGTAATTTAATAATTTAATTTTTCCTTTATCTTCGCTTCGAGTGCTCCACAAAAACCAGAACACCGTTTAGCAAATTGCTCAATATTTTGCCACTCTTCGCCACGTTCTGATATTGTTAGCATATCCGGTGCCCCATGTGTGTTGCTGGTTGCCATTGCCCGTTCGGGTGTAGTTAAGGTAACGATTGCCACTGTGTGCAAGTGTGTGAGTGTATGAGCTACTGTAAACTTTTCTGGCATGGCTTGGGAAAACGAAAGGCGAATGGATTTGTGCAACCTGAAAAAAAAATAACAACTATAAAACTAGCAAACAAAAAAATCCCTACCCCGTATACCGGCCATGTACGATTGTCAAGGGAATGGAAAACCGTTTCTCTGCCGGTGGTATCGCGCGTTCCTAGAGTGTGGAATGAAAACATTTTCTACCTAATGAACCTAACCATAACCATCCCAAGGACCTTCCGCCCCGAGGCCGCCGCCCCCGTTCGCATGCGTGTATGTACGTTTTGTGGCGGGATTGCTATTGCACACAGCTGAACCAAACTTGCCACCATTGGCCCCAATCCCATACCACCGGCACAGTGTTCACTCACCCGAGACAGTGACGTTACCACCGAGCGCTGTGTTTGCAGCTTGCAAGCAAACGAACCGAACCGCTCGCAAGAGGTCCTACGCCATCAGCAGCACGTTGCCGGAATAACGCGATCGACATTTTATAACATTTAAATTTCAATTAGCCTAATTGTTAAATGTGTGTGTCTCACTGCAGCACTCGTTTGGGCTTTTTTTTTTTCTCTTCCCCTCTTTCCCTCTCTATCTCTTGTTTTACGTGCCTTGTGAGCTTGTTTTTCCTCGGACGCTTGAGCATGATGATGATGATGCGAAGCATGACACGGTAACATCATACTGCTGCACTTTCAACGTAATGGTTTTCATTTGCATACCTGCGATGGTTGGTGTTTTCGTGGAAAAGTGCCCCAGTGAGAGCGGCCTTGTGGCGTTTCGTGCGCTACATATGTGAGTATGTTTGCGTTCAGTTTATGAAATTTCCCGGATTGACATACCGATTCGGTAAACTCCGATTTAAGCTCCCGGGGTATATCCGATAGAAACACCCAAATGAACGCTTTTGTCTTGTTCGATGGAAATGAATTAATGCACCTCACACCTCACTCGAATATACCGCCCTTGGCTGCAGTAGGTTAATGACAGCCGTTTAAATGATACTGCTTTAAATGATTCAACGTCTATTATCAATTTAGACTCAACGTTTCAGAGGAAAATAGTCGTCATTATAAGTTGTACAAAATATTGCCATGAAATATAATTTAGTGGTAATTACAATACAATTGACCAAATGAGATTCTTGAAAGTCATCGCTTTTATGTTGCTAATCTCCGAATTCTATCTACATCATAATAAATCCCTGATTTAATGCAGGTTAGAATAACTTTCTAACTATTTTGCTTCATAGTTCTCTCTTTTCCTGGTGTTGTGTGTTAAACAATTGTCCAAGATATGTCCAATCACTTTTGAAAGGACATTTCTTTCGTTATACTTCCAAGAGATACCTGAGCATGATGGAAGATTTCGATTCAACTTGACAACTGTTCACCACGCCTTTTTCCATTACGCTCTCAACAGTTGATGTCAATGATTTTACTTTTCAATTTCTTTCTTAAGGCCTCTCTCAACAAACTAACTTAGGCCGTACAGAAACTTATTTGCTACCGGTCTCATTTTGATCACTATTAAATTCAATATTTCACGTCAATCCGTATCTGCTGGCTGCAGAAATGAAGCACCAGGTTTTTTTTTGTGGATGGACTTGTTACAACTACCACTAATCTCGGTTAGATGCTCTGTCCGGTTCTGGTACCGTTGTCATTTCCAACCCTCAACAAACGAACAGGGCGAGAAATACTCCCCCTTTCTGATAGAAAAACGCCTCACTCAGCTCTACTACTAAAGCCTCCGCAAGACACGAGAAGGTCGAGGTTATACAATATTCAGCCCGCTTGTCTAAATGTCATGTCGAAAGCGTTACACAAAACTTCTCTCCGCCAGCGTAAAAGCTGTGCTGAGTATGTTCGGCTCGGGATGCTTGTAATGGGAATTGTTTTACCGCCTCCACCGTTCCAGGCTAGGGGAGACCTGCTAAACGGAACCTAAGCCAGTTAAGATAACACAAAATACCACGTCCACTCGAACAGTGTGCCGAGCGATAGTCAGCGGCAACGGTTGCGAGGCAGGTTTTTGTCCGTTTGTAATAAAATATGAAAGCCAGTAATTCGATTTGCTGCTAACGCTGATTGTTATACTGACTGACAGTGTGGCGGGTATAGCAGAACGTGTGCTTTGCCAGAATCTTTCACTAGCACCTATTTCATCGCATGTTGGAACTTTTGGGGTTAATCGAATAGACCGTAAACTACTGGCCATTGTCATCAATTTCGCAAAGACCAAGCGGTACGCGAGGAGCGGACAATTAAGATGAATAAGAGTGGTTTTGAGGTTACTGAACACTGGCTGATGAACCTGTCGAGGCTAATTATCTTACATTTAACGACATTTTATGTCATTTTAGTGTAATTATGATCCTGTTTTTGTTTTATGCTTTACGGCATAAGGAATGTTGGGAAGAATTCGAAATTGAACTTCCTTGGATGATAATTTTTAGTTTATTTGTACCTGTTTAAAGAAAATTTTATTAAAATTATTCACGCCGTTTTCGATGCCAACAATCACGACTACAATTCAGAGCGACAATATAAAACTTTTGGTCCGTAAAGAAAAAACAACTGATAGGAATTTTTTTTTGCAACTTTCCTCAAACTTCTTTACAGACACGTCCGAGGGCATGCTAGAAACGGTAGACAGAATTAACAATCAAAAAAAGGTGCCTGCGTGACTTCCATTCCATTTGTGAAGGCGAGCCAGGGCATCTTTTTCGTCCGTCGCCTAAGACGTACGAAAGTCCAACGAAGCCGGAGGCCAGTGGCAGACCGTTTATCACAAAATATAATTAATCACACATAAATTACTTCGCGTGAATAATTACCGCCCCCCACCCCTGCAGGAGTGGTGGTGGTGTGGGACAACAAATTGTCTGCGTCTAGCGTTGCGCTTTCTCGTGCCGACCCACCGGGAAGAGACTACTTAAGCAATACCAAATTTTACATCGTCCTTTCCTTTTAACAGTTTTTGTTTCGTTTCCCACCATGTCCCTTTCACATCAAACGCTATAAATTATTTTTGACCGAAGCATTCCGCTCGGACAGGAAACAGGGTCGTGGAAAAATATATTCCACCTTCGACATTCAGCCCAATCGTTGTTCGTAGAACGACCGGTGCCCCACAGCCTAAGGGTTAGAGATGAAATAGGCAGATAAAATATTTTTGTGCTGCCAATCATGTTTGTTGTCAAACTGCCCGAAACATTTTGACGTTACCTGAACCGTCTCATTTGACCAATTTTATACGACGATAAAATTATTTGATAAGAAAAGCTATGGTACGTTCAAATGATTTGGATAAAAAATACTTTTGGTAATTTGGCATTTTCTTCTTTGGACAATTTAGAAGTAAGAAATCATATAGATATTGCGTAGTGCAACGAAACGAATACCTCTTCACAAAAATTATATGCTCGTCATAGATATCTTGCTGGCTTCAACTTGAATTAGGTAAAATTTAATCCAGCTTAAGATGCCTTATTTATTCATCTTAAAAATTGTTCATTTTTCTATTATACTCCATGCATACGAAATATTAACCGAAACTTCCTCACACGTTTGGGTCCATCTGAGAATATCTCAAAATTAAGGGCTGGAACTTTTGTTTATTTTAAAGCATTTTCTAAAGTCGAGATTTTTGACGGGAAGATATCTTAAAAAATTCAATTGTTCCAAGCAAAATATATCCATGTCCTTTATTATTTTAAATTTTTGAGCAAACAAATATTCTTACTGTGGCCTATAATACTTCGTATATCAGATAGATTTAATGTTAAAGAGCCTTACAAAAGAATAAAATAATCTAATGTTATTTTTCTTATTTGTCGTTCCAGGTTGCACCGTGCTTTGATCGGACAAGACTGAATAACTTATCTAGTTCGCACCACAAAAAAAACTCAACCACTACTTATTTAGTCATCAACACGCTGTAATCATGCAAGCCGGCACACCGCTCAAAGAACCATCAAAACCAATTCCATGTAATGAAAGCCACAACGGCTAAGATAGTGATCGATCGAAATTGCTCGTGGTTCGGAACAATTGCTTTATCGTTATTTGGTCCACAAAAGCCCTGAGCCAAATTAACATTAGCCCCTCTGTCGAAGCGACCGTAGCCTAATTAGAATCCGTTTTTTTGTGTTCCTTCGCATCTCACACTAGCGCTAAGTTTGAACAAACTACCTTCGGGTTTCATCATCGTCCTCATCATCGAAATGGCGTTCGATGCTCTGAAGCTATCTGCCCAGTATCTGTAAGTCGTGATGTGATAAAATCCATTACGACCCAACCCACCCATCGGATCACTATCTCTTCCTGCACTAAAAAAAAAAGGGTGCCCACTTTGTTCTGCTCCGCAAGGCCCTTTGATGACCCTGTTTTGCATAACGGTCGGCTCTGTATGCGCCGACATGACCGTAAACCATGCCATGGAGACCGGTCTTCCGTTATGCGCTGCTCCTGCCTGCTAATTATGCTCCGGCAGAGTCGTAAAAGTCCTATGCAAACAATTATTGCTAGCTTTTTCCAGCTTCACAAACCTGACCTGAGGGGTTTGGTTTGCCTTCTTGCAAGCTGTGGTGCAAAAACCACACACACACACACAGAGAACACCCAGCATCATCGGTGTTAAGATATCAATACGTCCTGTGATGTGCCGGCGAGTGGGTCACATTGAAACATATCTCATCTGCTGTTCAAACTACGATCGCTATCTCTGCGCCTTCTGTGTTTGTTTGGGCCCGACCGTCCTCTAACAGGCGATAAAGATGTTCATTTTTCTAGTGAAAAATAGTGCAACAAACAGTACATCCCTTCGTACATGATGAGGGAAAAGCTGTGAAATGAAAATTATACGCTTCCGAGAGCAAACGTTCATTAGCGTTTCCCATCCGTTCAATGCATTGCATCAATAAGCATTCAGGTCAAACGCAATGCGCTTCCGAATGGCAGCAACTAGTGATGTGAAGAGTAAAAAAGGGAAAGGTGGAAATCTTTTTATGTGCCGTGATTTTACAGGTCAACATTACTCACGGTGATGATGCAGAACATCCAGAGCCCAGTACGAGTGCATGCAGTTTGAAAGTGAGTGTTCGCTTGTTACGTATGTGTGATTGGCACAAAGTGGTGTACGAACGTAAAAAAAAACCTAGCTTCCCGGATTAACCGCAACAAGGATACACGAGGAATGACGTCATGATACCGAGAGTCAGTCACCGTATCTGGATTATAGTTTCTTGGTACCTTCTGTTAAAATGTGAGTAGTTCAAAACTTAAAAAGTATTTGTTATTACACTTTCACTGTCCTACTTTGCTTTACCATATCATCCACGCTTAACTGATATTCCATGAAACGGTATATTTAAAAACAATTAATCAGGGCATGGTGAGAAAACTTGTCGAGCGCATTAGACCGTTGCATGATAAGAGAAAAAGTGAGTGTTGAGAAGTTCGCACTGCAAGCCCACCGTCACCGGGTTCACGACTCCACAACATTCCCCGATAAAACCTCAAGTTTTGACCCCCTCGCGACTCTTTACAGCTTGAGTTCCTGCCGTTCGCACCTCCTTACGATAGAATTAATTCCAATCGTAAACTTTTCCCATCATCAAATTTTTAATTAAATGCAAAATTATTATAGCCTTCTTTTGATCATTCTGAAGCTGTCTTGATGAAAGCAATGATTGCGAGATATGTATATATATATATACCGTTAAGTCGTTCTGCTGGCTGCCGATCCAGTGTGGTGGTTAAAGGAAAGTAACTCAACCTTCGCTAGATGACGCATTCGTTTTTAAAGCGTCTGCTATTCATAGGGGTACATTAGTCGTCACATCGCAGACTTCCTTGCAAGGGAAGATGTTCAGCTCCAGTTTAGTCACGTATTTTCTGCGACTTAATTTAGGTTTGGCATAAAAAAGCACAACAATCATTTTTAAAAATATGTATCAACTTTTCTGATTCAAAATTCAGAGTTCTGATGAAAATACGTTACAAAAATTGAGTAAAGTACTAAGACTAACGTAATCTATCTTAAATATTGTTATTTACTACAAAAATAAATTGTTATTGCATGTTGTTTAAGTTCTGTACTCACTTACTTGTACTCATGTTTTGTAATTCACTTCTTATAATAATACTGTAGACTAACCAAGCGTTAACAACCGCTTAAATACTTAAACATTCTTTCACTTCAATTACATAACTACAAGAGCTGAACTTCTAAACTGAAAATCCTTACGCATTTATGAAAACGCTTCTCTCCAATAAAGATAAGGCTGAATCCGAACAAAACCCTAACGATACAATACTGCAGACCAATCGTCTCCGGCAATCAAACGGCACAAACACTAAACCCCTACGGATTACAAGGATTGACACCCGATAATGCGAAAAATAAATATATTACCGTCAAATATAATATATCTTATCCCCTCGCCTAGCCAGGGACGGTTGCTCGAAACGAACGTTCACTTTTCCTTGAAACGTATAGGTCACTTCATTCAATTTTCCCTTTTTCCTGCAAGATCCCAGTGCTCGAAGACCTTTTATCCCTGCTTTGCATGCTCCGTGCAGCATACGAGTCAACAAGCGGAAAAGCTCAACGGGACGGTTCATTGTCTTGTGCGGAAAGTTTCGGTAGCCAGGTCAGTTTGTAAACTTGTAACGATGTTATATAAATAGCACGAGGCTTTAGTTTTTTTCTCACACCATGATCCGCCTCGGGGCTAATCCCGATCCGTTCGATGCCCAGCCTTGAGTATGAAGAAGATTTGGTATCGTAAAAACATAAAGCGACCAAATGGATGGTGGAAGTGTTTTTCCAGGAAAATTGAATATTTTCATCCACAAAACGTTGGTGTGTCCGTTTGAGACTGTCTCGAGCGTGAGAAGGATATTGATATGCAATAAACATAACCTAGTAACTTAGGAGTCACGGGTTACGAATAGTCTACAGGGATGATATAATTTTAATAGCAATACAAGCAGTATATGTATAGCGATATTGAATGAAACTACACTCTTCTTACATAAGTTATAACTTATAGAAATGTCACATAACACACCCAAATCATCCTTCCGCGTACTAGGAAATGAATTTCAACATGCATACACAATAGAACCCACATCAAATTTGTCACATGCACAGACTTTCCATTGTACTAATCCAACCCACAAACTGCTCCCCGACGGATCATATTGACTCGGTGCAATTCAACAGCGGATTTGATCCTGTTGCGACTCCATACATCACGCTTCGGTAACCTCAGACTGTTAACATCGGTGTGTTCGATGCCACGATGGTTTTGGAATGAAATCTTCATCGCAACATCGCGTTTCGGAGAGTAATTTAGCACACGGTACGCAACCGTACCATACGATGCACCGGGCGCCAACCACGCAATCATGCGAAAATGAACGCAAAACCTTGACAGCACGACTTCCGGTTGCTGCACTTCTCTATTAATGCTCTCCATTACCTTCATTTTAATTCCAACCGAACACCTTCTGCGATAAATTCCAACAAATCTTATCTGGTACTATTCCAACCCCGAACTTACCATTTCCTGCCGGTACCGGTCGCAACATTTGGCTCCATCGTCATATCCGGGGCACCCGGGGTGTACCGGCTGTGAGATCCGGTGCAGTTTTCCGTGGTGAGACAGTGCATGAAGGAATGGGTGGCTGGTGGCGGTAGTGCACAATAGACCCCCATCGAATCCTCGCAGCAGATCGTGCCCCGGAGGTACGTGCTCTTTACTTCCGGTGGTGCAAGTTGTGCATCGTCTAGGCACCATTGGAAACGGCGTTACTGCAGCGCCACCACGTTGATAATGATGATAATCTGGATTAGAGGCGGCTTCGCTAGCCCAGTGTAGATGGGGTGGTCTCATTTTCATTACTCGCTTGTCTCGCACCGTCTATCCGCTCTCGGAATCCGGACGTCCGCGGATTTGCGGACCAACTCCCGGGAGAACTTAGCAGTGGAATGTTGCAGCGAGCGGCTAGCACAACGCTGCCGGAAATGAGGTTTGGGGAAGGACGGGTCCCTAAACCACCGTAAAACGCATTTCAACCGAAATTCAGAAGACGATTACACGCGTAGCACAAGCGGCTTAGCGATGGAACAGTGTATCACGACCCGATGAAGATACAACGCTCCACCAGCAAACGGTTCTCCGTGGCAAAAACGAAAAAACAAGCGACAACAACGAAAAAATGTTTAACCCTTCCAACACATTTGTGTTGAAAGTATTTATTTCATTACGGATAAATTATCTTCTGGTTTGATAGTGGTGCAAAATTATCCGCAACGTATCACAACCGGTGTGATGACGATGAGTTCGCCAAGTGCTGCTGCCTGTGAAATATGAGTGTAATCCAATTTCCATAAATCAAACCCAAGCGCAAATAGTAAGCGCCCGTGTTGTACGAGAAGTACGATAAGCATCCTGAAGAAACTGCATCTGTCTTTTTTTGCTTGTGGCCCTCTATGTGCATCACACCGATGGAACGATGCGATCGTTGCCGGTCGGTCGGTTGTGTGTTTTGCAGAAGAGTTTTATTTCTTTATCTTATCCTTTTTGCCATCACCTTCACGTACACTCATGTTAAGGTGTTGTTGAACAGATCTGCATAGAGTCCTGATACTTGCATGCTGATACCGCCGTTGACACACTCAACCGCGTAAACTACGGACCAATCGTTTGCTCCATTCATCATTTCTGGTTCACCTTGCAGCATTTTTTTTTTTCATTTGTTCCCATCCTGTTTACAACGAAGTGCAGTCTTCGAGTCTTCTGCAGGGAACGTAAGGGAAGTTTCGTAATGGAATTTTGTACGTGTTGGGCTGTGTAACGATTAATCTTTCTCCTTCTCCCAAAACCAACTCACTCCAATGATGCGTTGTAAGACAAAGTAGTAACGTAACGCATCTAACCGGTTTCGTACCGGTTCTTCAAAAGCGAACCCATACACTGCCAGTGGTACGATTAATTTCTTTTCACCTCGTCAAGCAAATGTTGGCACGTGTCCGTACTTAGTGTAGATTGTGATGTGTCCGTATTGAGTACCGAAATCATGGGTGATTTCTACCAACCAAACGCAATTCCCCAACGTTTGATCGCGTGGAAAGAAACGAATTGTTGCGCTCCCTGGAGACCTTCGGATGGGTTATTTTATTTATCGCATCTAACAAACGCTTTTTTATTTCCACTACATTGCTCCTATCTGTCGTGGTCTGGGCTGGTGGTGAGGGTTTTCGGGATGTCGAATTAAACTCTCCCCCGAACCAAGCACCAATGTCCGGATCCCCGGAAGCAATGGGAAAATAATTCAATCTTAATCCACCCACCCCCCCGAGCAAAGGAATCACTCTCCCGTAATGATGCACTGATTTATGCTTATCCCGATGCCCAAACAACCAGGCACGTGACCGACCGACGGCATGAAATTGGAATTCGTGGTCGGTTTTCGTACAGCGCACCCAAAACGGATCACTCTCCTAGCAGTTGTTAACTGCTACAGTATGGTTTATTTTCGAATGACTGTTGGGTTGAAAGGTAGTTGTGGATGGTGCACTGAACACTGAACTTAAATCATTTACAAACCTTACTCCTAAGGCATATGCGAACTGTGAGTTATAATAATTATTATGTTTCACGCTATTGTTCAGCGTGTGCGACAACGACTGCTACTGTGCAATTTGAAACACAACGGCATCCCTGTAGTGGCCACATTCTCAAAATCAATCTCCTCCAAACGAATGTTCCCGCCAACCCACACCACTCGTACACCGCTTCATCAGCAGAAAACGGGTACCACCGACTGAGTCGGTTCAATTTAGTGACACATATTTTACTCATTGTTGTCAAACAAGCTGTCTTCCACACGGTGCGAACCAAACTGTGTGGCAAACAGTACGATAACAATGGTGCCCGGTGTAATATGTTACAAGCAAAGCCATCCACTGGCATGTCACGGTGCCAGTTTCATGTTTCATCATCGAACACAAGCGTGGTTTGTCGGTTGGCTACAAAACGCAAGAAAGTACATAGCAGTGACAGAAAGAAAACAAGCGAAGGAAAACCATTATCTTCGCAGGAATGCGCTCTGCACGGCCTGTACTGGTTTGTATTGACTGCGGTTGTATAACAACAGCGATAAATCAGTGCAAACGCACCATAATGTTTTCATGGGTGGTTTCGTACAAAACGGTGTTTAAGTAACAGTTTCCCTTTAAAAAAAAAAACAATTTAATACTACCGTGCGATGAATCCTTTGAGTAGATACACTGGAACTTCATGGTTTCGGAAGATGAGACCCACATAATGGTGTATTATTTCATATAAGTGCTCTTGATGCGTAGGAATAATAATACAAAGTATCTAGCATTACTTACTATCGATTCCAACACAAATCTAACGAATGAAAATGTTTTCTACTGCTCAGCCTCGCGTCTACTTCCTTTCCTTCCAACCGCTTCATATCATCCGCTCCGTAATCGTCTGAAAATAAATCCAACAAATTACCTCCAACACATAGCCGACATGCAAATTCTGACCTCAATTCACAAACGAGATCCTCAATTTTCCTTTCTGATCTCACGCTAAGCTTCTTTAGTTAAACCGTTTTTGACACTTTGTCCCAAGAAGTTGCACCGAGAGGACGAAACAAAAAAATAAAGCGAGAAAAACAAAAGCTTGCAGCAAATCTCACAAACTGAACTGGAGGTTGGATGTACGGGTACGAGCTCGCAACTTTCGGCTGGATACCATTGACGGGACCAAAATTGAACCAGCAATATAAAAAGATGGAAATAGCGAAAAAGTATGGCGGGGAGATATACGGAAAAAAACCTCCACCAGAAAGACATGCTTGAAGTTATCTACATTTCAAAACCTACCGCAGTCGGTGGTAGCCTTGATTTATGGCATCATTAGAAGGTTTTTGGTCGTACGCGGTGGTGTATACGCTTACGTTCGCACTGCCAATACGGGTGAAGAATCCGACGAGTCGAGCACCCGATTGTTTTTTTTTTGTCTCGTTTCGCAGTAGCTTTAAGCTACGTACATAAATCCTTTCCAATCCTCATCGTCGTGCCTGGGCGGAGCAAAATTCCATCAAAAGGATGCTCGTACCATTGTTACTTGCAAAACAAAATTAAAGCAATCGATCGCGCTCTGGCATCCCGTTTTTTTTATTTTTTTGCGAAACACTGCTCCTCACAGATTCATATAAAGGGCCAACTTGGCCATTTTTCTGCTTAAAATCAATCAAGAACCTGTAGATTGGACGCTGTTCCAATATACACCTTCGCGGTTTACTTGCCCAAAACTTTCCCCCGAGTTGCTATCGAACATTTCACAGAGTACGGAGAATTGAGGCGTCCGAAGGGAAAAAAGGTCAGCAAGCACCTTCCAGAGGAACATGATGAAAAGAAATGGAAAACAAACTCCCCCTTTCATCATCCCCTACCCACCTACCGATGGTTCCGTTTTCAAAGACGTCTAACGTCTTACCGAAATTAATAAAAGCATGTTAGTGTCGAAGGATTATGGCATCTTCAAGAGTCATCAAACGGGGGCAAATTGTGTTTGCGGTTAGCTTTGCGGCCAGAAAGAAACTGGGACGTAAAGTGCCGAACTTCTGGCCCATCTCTTAGGAAATCAGTCCTCGAACTAAGGACTAGCAGACGAGCTTCGAAGAAAAGGGGTAGCGAAGATATCTACGGATCTACTTCACCCGGCCGTCAAAGACCCGGACCGGGCTGTAACTTGATAGACACGGTAAACATCGGCAGCGACAGTAAGGAAACAATGTTTTAATTAAAATTGATTGATTTCAGGCGATGGTTTGGGTTTTGGCCCTGCCCGTGTTTGATTGACGGCGCACGGGCCTGGCCAAAAATCGAGAATCTGTTTTTGGAAAGGGAAGAAACGGGCGCATGGAAATGTAGTAGCGTACTTGCAGCATCATAAACTTGATAAATTTACAGGGCTGTTTTTTTGGCATACTATGTGATATCTAGTAAATTATATTTAAACAGCGTAGACATTTTCTCACTAAACTGAGTTCCTGCTTCTGTTATAGCTTTGGCTTCTTATATTAGCTTCACCAGAAATTACTGAAATATCCTGGAGATTTTTGAATTCCTGTACCAATACGCCCAGGATTTCATATCACGAAGGTACAATGCATTAGTACCATGAAGTACTAAACAAGTTCTTATTATTTGCCCAATCTAGCAAGATCAACTCTCCTACCTTCAAGCTCAAATTAATGCATGAAAACTGTTCCACTGCACTGAAGAGCATCGAATGGAATCTGCAAAGACTTCATACGCCGTCAGTCTGATGCGTTACACCTCGCTACATCTACGCTTTTCATTTCAACATATCAATGCCCAACCAAATGGTATTTGGTTTCTCTAACGAAGCGAAAATATTGTCATACGTATGAACATTCACAGCCATACACACGGGACAGATACTGCAGCTACAAACATGCAACTGCATGCAGCTATTCAACCTGGTCGTCTGGTTCCCTGAATGAACGTAGCACCCGATCAATGGGACATGTGCATTACACTTCCTCCACATCCCATATCTACAACGCTATCAGTATTATCCACCATCGTCACCAGTCACCGTGAGCATCGCCCGGCACTGGAGCTACCAATTTAAAGATCGGAATTCCCCGAGATTGTTTCCGATTCTAATAGATTTGCAAGTATCGATAAACTTATGCTCCCTCGCAACGGGCTAAGCTCTTGGATGTGCTTCACGGTACGGTAGTAAAGTGTCTGTGCCCCAGCTTAGGGTTGCCACCTGCTGTAGGCTATATGCAAACTCATTCATTTCTGCCAAGCAGCAATGCCTCTGGCAATGTGATTCTGCTGTTCTCACTCCAAACAACATTCCATTTCATACCATTCAGATCCCATTCTCCACTTTGATACGCTGAAACTGGAAAACGTTCAATGCTAGATATGCTTATGTGTTTTGATTTAGACTGATTAGTTTTGCCGTGGGGAAATATTCTACACCGGTCCGTACCTGACGGACCAGTCAAGGATTCCACTCGACACAAACGGAGCCTGTCAAATGTGCTGCTGGCAACCTGATTTAACTCCCGTAACTCTCATTTTGTCGACAGATTCAGAAGAGTGGACGACAAAATTGCTATCACTGCTTGTCGCTGCTGATATGATACGACTCGCTTAACCCCAAAGGCTAATACCATCGATAAGCGACCCCTCGTAATATCGGAAGCGGGCCACAGACATGTGCATAAATCAGGCGATTAAAACGGAGTCTGATTGCATCACAAAATCCGAGGAGGACGTGGCTCGTGTTGGCCATCGCGGTCTACATTCGGCTGACATTATTTGATGCCACAACCTTTGAGAGCACGCGCACCATAATGTGTGAGGATTTGGTGTTATTTATCCGATTACGATCCGCTTGAGCCGATTCATGAAATCCATGTACTTGAGCTTTGAGCCTAACATTTGGTTAGCTTTTTATGAATTCAACGTAATTATTTTGATTCATTATGAAAAAACTCGCCACGTATACGTGCTTGGGCCTACGATTTTATTCCACTGCCAGCAAAGAGTAGCATCATTCTCATGATTTATTAAAAAAAACGTTAACCTTTATCTCCCTGATGCTGAATGTTGGAAATACTACGAAGATATCAAACCTTATAACTTTGTTCGTTTTATTTATGCAGCTTCCAAACCAAAAAGCAAATTTATCGATTACTCGCACAGGAAGATAACGTATAAAAGTGTAAGAAAAGAATGAAAAAAACTCAAAACACTGGCACTTTATATTGAAACACTGGCTATGAAAGTATTGCAAAGTCTTTGCCCGATCAGTGGCTTTGAAGTACACTTTGAAGAAACTCCGAATTATAACGGCTTCTTTTCGACTAGACTCTTGTTGCACAGTAGCTTTTATGTTGGCTCTTCTTTTATTTCGATCAAAACATGGTTTGGAAAGCTTTGGTAAACTCATTTCTGTGTCATGGACCTCAATATCTTCTTACAAATTCCCACTTATTATTGCTCGTCTAATTCCACACGATGAATCACTTACTAGGTCACCATCAAAAATCGTTTGCCTACATTGTGTACCACTAATGGCAGAAAGGATACAGACATTTTTTTACACACTTTCATCCAGTAGCACCTTTAAGCGATGTAATCAGCACTAAACAAAGTTGGCACCAGGGGCCGCTCTAGTGTTCCGGCACCAGGCACTAGCAGCAAATGTGGCAGAAGCTACAGAACGAAAATATGTAAGCGAACGACATGTTTCTTTTTCTTTTTCACACATACACACACGCTAGCCCGCTTATGGTGACGATGCAACGATGCAAAGTGCATGGGAAAAAGAATCCATCGCTTAGCTGGTTAACAAATCGTCCCCGAGCGAGATTCGCCCGGGCAGCAGGCTCAAACGATGTTGCTGTGCCGGCCGTACCCGGGACAAACGCGCCAAAGAACTTTTCACCAAGACTCGACGCTACGAGCGAGGTTTCAGTTTATCAAGCTCACACTTGTCCGGACCAAACCGAACCGGTCGCCGTAACCCAAACGTACACACTCCCGGGACAGCCTGTACGCCACACAAGGAAGGGCTGCAAAAAAGGATAAGCTTCGTGACCATCGCGTCAGCCTTGGCAACGGTAGCTTTATGTATGGGAGGCCTGTTTGTGTACCACGCAAACTCCCATCCCACACTAGCGCAACCCACCTCGTAAGCTAATAACAATATTCATAAAATATATTTTTTGAGTAAAGCTGATAACAGTCACATTAGATTGTACGTTTATTACCCGACATTGTGGCGGCGGCGCTCCGGTTCTACGAGGTTATGCGAATCGTGCTGCCGGTATGGCCGTTCCACCGGTCACAGAGTTTGGCAGGTCTGCAATTATAGTTTCACTATCTGGGCCTGGGTGCCCGTTGCCACTCACACAGCTCACCCGGACGGACGGGCACGGATATCGTTTTTTTGTGATGAACGTGTTAATTAACATATCTCATAACTGGGGTGCACCGTCCGTTTGTCGGCTTTTGCCAACCGGCTTAGTGGGTTCAAAGATCAGACTATCATTTTCATAAAGTTTCTTCCCAACTGACGATGCTTGGGCCCAGCAAACGGGCTAGAACACGCTCGTGACGTAATTGATATGCACCTACAAACATTTGCGATAGTATCAGATGGCTTGGGCACTAGGTTACTTTACTCCCGCTTGTGTGTATTTTACCATATCGGGGCGTTGTGCAACGATTTAATAGAATTGTTTAAGGATACTTTTACCAACAATTGCAATAAAGACCATGAAATGCGAGTAAAAAAGCTTCCATCTTTTCAACACAAGTTTAAATTGCCGTTTTTTCAGCTTACTTGTACTGTAAAGTATTTATTTTAACAAATATTTTTGTTTTACAGTACGTATCATAAATATATGGTAACTATTTTTATGTAATACACAATTGTAAACAAATAGTTCAAAACTTGGAGTTCTGAAATTAGTCGAAAAACAAACATAATACTAAAACTAAAAATACACCGTAAAAAATGCTATTAATATATAAAAAAGTATTTGAGGTAGATGCAATAATCAACTTGTAAATTTTGATCTTCGTTAACAATATTCCAACACATACTGTGTGTGCTATATCTCTGATGAATAAAGATATTTCAAAACGTTACTTACTTAGCAGAATCACTTCTTTTGAACAGGCCAATGGGCAAAACGAATCAAAAATTTTATTATTATATACCAAAGTTTTTACGAAAAATTAACAAATAATGTAAAAATATCCAAACATGTGAAAATATTGTATTTAGAATAACATGTTTTATCCAAAAGTAATAGTAATTCTAGTAATTCGAAAGTTTTATTACGCACTGTATAAAACTATTACGTTGGGTTCAAAGGATCAATGGAAATGAAATGATTTTAATTAAATTGAAAATAAAACAAAAAAATAACATGCAATTTTGATACAACATCACAAGAGAGTAAATAATTCTTAACATGACATTTAATACCACATTATATTTCAACAGCCACATAATAATCTGACGCACGTGTTGAAAACACCGCTTGCTATATTTATATTTGGTGGACCGTAATTTTACGATGAATACATCCAACCCACACGTTACTGTACAACTTCCCGGCAACTGTTCATATGAAAGGATTTTAACGCCACCACATACATCATACAATGACGAGAACGGTAACAGCAAGCACAGCACAGAGTGATGATATTATGCTCACATTTAATTTTTACTTTAGTTCAAAGGGGGGATCTTCCATTTTTTTTGTTGCGCCTCCTATTCATATCTCAATCCACGTTTCGCGCTACGCTGAACCTTTGTATTTGCACGCGGCATTGCCGTCTCCTTCCAGCATTGTGCACTTTATCGCGCTGTATTGCATGTGCATCAGGACGCTTTGGACCTTTGGTCTCGACCACTCGTCGTCATGGTTTTCCAGTCTGACCGATGGACATCATAAAATGATTGCACTTTTTTGTGCGCCACACTTTTTGTGCGCCCTACAACAAGCTAACTATCGCACCATTAACATCATGGGTTTTGAGAATAATAACAAAAAAAAACTGTACTACACTTTTGCTCGGTTGCCACAAAACAGGAAGGCAGCTGGAAACAGTAGTAAAAATAGCACAGCGCAACATAGAAAGCTAGAGCGTTGCTCGAGGAGAGAAAAAAAACCATCTACGCGAGCATCAACGGGTATAAAACGATCCACGGGAATTCATGTTTCGCGCTGCAAAGTACAAGCAATTTACATGACTGTAGCCACATGTGCGAGTGTTTCTGATTTTATATGCCTTTTCCGTCACTTCTTTTGAACTGGTGCAGATACCGTGGTGGCTTGTGTCATGGAATGTAGCTAACGAGAAACGACGAGAAAGGCGGTAGGGATGGGCATCAAATGATCAAATGCCAACACTAACTGCGCCTTTGGCATGGAAAATAATGCAAAAAAAAACACCTACACACAACTAATAGCTGATAGATTTCAACCGTTTGCTGATGGCAACACTGTTCGTTTGTGGAATGGAATCTGAGCATTTGATTGAAGGGCTAGACATTCTCCACCACTGTGATGGATGTGGAAAGTGTGGGTGAGTATTTCGGGGAAGCAAAAAAAAATGTTGGGTTTCAAAAGGCCCCTGCTGGAAATTGCATTGTTCCGGTTCGGTCTATTTTTATTCGCCAAATTCGAATGCAATTCGAAGCACTACTGTAGACAGCTTGTAAAGCATTATGTAGCGTCCCGTATCAAACCTTTTCCATGTTTCGACCAATGACGATCGAAATCAAACGTTTGCCAATGGCAATTTTCCACAAGTGCGTATTTCTGTGGTGGATTACATGGTGCGGCTATTCATCAGCTTCCGGCAATTCACTTGCTTTCATCAAGCGATAAAACTGTCTCTAATGAAGTAAACAGATACCGCTGTCCAAAAATACATTTCGTGGAGTTTTCATCAACTAATTGATGTTACTGCAGTTCAATTGATATAATCAAATAAATATCAATTTTCCGAAATACATAGAACTAGCATTATTAATCAATCTCGTTAAAAATAAAATTCTACGCAAAGGTAAAACTTTTCGAATAAAATTAAACAACCTTTTATAATAAAATTTTACGTCGTAATAATTATTCGATATGCGGATGTATTAAATGAAAAAAAGCATTATTTTTATTTTCTTGAGTCTGAACAGTTACCTAAATATTTTGAACATCTTTTTTACCTCAAAAACTATAATGGGAGACTACAAGATCAATGAAAACACATGTTATGAGCTCAAAGTAGATATTATGAAATGAAGACATTTAGTAGACAAACTATTTAATGATTTCTTATTAATATCCAGACCGTAAGAACTTCGCCCTTCGAAATATAGTGCCTTGGAGTGAATGCCTCAGAACTTGCATCAACTCTCAACTTAACTCATCAAGTTCAACTGATCTTTCCACATTTAGGTAGCTGGACTATAATAACACAAATCAAATAAAAAATTCATCTTTTTTCATCAAAACAAATAAGGAATTAGCAAAGGACATAAATTGTGATTGTTTGTCTTGTTTTAAAGAGCTCAAGAGTACAAAACAGTGCAAAACAAAGAACTAAATCACTACGACCACTGCTTATTTTGTTGCTGCCTCCAAACCATATCGAATCGTTCTGTACTTTCTCCCATTCGTCACGTATCCAACGGTGCGGAAAACCTTACACTCTTACGGATTCGGTTCCATTCCATTCTTGGCCTCATTCCCCGTACTCTGCACACTCTGCAAACTAACCGAGAATCTTGCTCGGTGGGATTTCTTTCGTCGGCAGAAGTATGATCAATCGCACTCACCCAACATTACCGGCTAGCTGACACTCTCACTTTGGCGCTTATTATCCATCATGTCACGGTTGCGTCAAGCAAGCCGAAGCGGTTGGTCATTCGTATCTAGCGCCTTCCACCGCCACCGGATATGCGAAAACTGGCAACCTTTATATCAGCGACTAAACCCAACTGAATTTGATGTGTAGCGCTGCTAAAGTGTGTCACCGGATTCCGGCCACGTTCCGTGTCCGGTTATGACAAGGTTTCCGCTTCGGTACAAACGGATGGTTCTTCTACCATCCGAATTGGTGCGCTTTGTGCTGCTTTATCGACAGCGGCACATTCGGCTAGATAGTATTGCGTCTGTCATTTGACCACTGGAAAGCTTCTCAAAGCAAAGGCATCTCGTTTGTTTTTTTTTTCGGAAAAGCAATCCGAACGTACTTCGATCGCGTTTCCCTTCCGATAATTGGAAAAGTGAGCAGAATAAAATTTCATTATCACCTTCTTCTCGTTCGACAGGCACGTTTGTAGGTCGCTGTAGATAGCATTCCTTCGAGATGGTTGGATGGAAGATGAGATTATTTGGCTTGAGAACGGTTAGGATTTTTTTACGTAGAGCTTTCCACTTCGTTTCACTTCATATCTCTTAGACTTTAAATGGTTGGATGAGTTCGGTGCTTCAGTGTTTGGAACTTTTCTTTCAGCAATTCCAATAAATGACTTCCTTCGATTTGTTGTTCAATGTTTTACAACGTTGAAACGAAAAATATTAATTTCCTGCACTCTGTGCAAACTCAACAAACTCTACGCATAACATAACAGATGAATAATGTTTTAGAATAAGGCTATTTCTTCAAACTGAAACAGATACATCGCACATATTTCAATACATTTTCCTTTAAGAATGTATAATATTGGATTGTATCAAACATTTTATTACAAACGGTGCAGCCTCCCACTGGTGGAGACGCCCAGTGCTTCATACTAACACGCAATGGAGGCGCCTGGTAGTGCTCAAGCGAAAGTCCCCGATTGCTGCTTAAATAAAAATCTGGGACATTTTTTGACTTCCGAAACGCATTATGAGGAAGAAATAAAACACACTCACACACACACACTCCCCGAAATTGGTAACTCCTTCTCGAAAAACTGTCTACCATCGGAAGCGTCTTCTTTCTTACGATTTTGGTGTCAAGTCACGTATAAACATGCCGTTTACAGACTATGACTCCTGGCATCCAGTTAGTCCGTGGGCTTCAACCCTGCATCTCTAGAAAACCATGAACCTAGTTTTATGGCTACTAAAGCAAACGTTTGCCCGTGCCATCATCATTCGGCGCAAAGGCGAGGCGCTGTGCCTTGGCGAGAATGCTACGTAACGGAAGCTAGTGACGATGATGGTCATAAAAATAAAAACCAAAGAAAAAAAATCATGTTGGCCAATGGGTCAACCGGTACATGCCGCTGGCTGAGGAAGGTGTACAGGGGGACGCAGGAGACTTTATTGGCCCAAAAAAAAACTTTGAACGGCAAAAAAGCACCCGACCGATAACGGCTAACTGACTCGAACGAAATGTGGCTCAATGTGGAAGAAACCATTAATTTTCATTCCTTCTTGGTACAAGTTTACCCTTGACTTTGGTTGTTTTGTGGAATTGTATTTTCTTTTAGCAGATGTCTTTTGTGTTTAACGAAGAATAAGATTTTATACTGAACTAAACACGTTACATCACTTTATTCTTCCGAAGGTGGTTATATTATCTCATCTACTTACGCTTACATTAAAATCAATTACGGCTGTTTCATACAGATACGATTGCTAGAGTAGTGTTGTTATACAGGACAAGCCATGACACATCATACAAAACGAATCATGTACTGGTCCCGCCTGTTCTTGGTTACTTGCGAGTGTTCCATTTGATGGATTGTATCCCACAAACCAATCCCGTCCCAATCGTTAGCACAGGCGAGGGGAGATTTATAAACACGTATAATTTTCTTCCTACGAGAGCACCATTACGTATTGCTGATTAGTGTAACATGGACGAAAAAAAAGCTATCCAAGTGCATGACACACAGAAGGAACCATTTCTACCCAATGCCATAAAGCAGCATTTCTTCATCACCACTCGGAAGAAAACACCAACGTTCATATAGAGGATTGTTTCTGGGGCTTTTCTTTTTTCCGACCAACCAAGCAAACGATATGGTCCGTTAGTACACAAGCATGTAGCGAAGATTAATGACGCTCAGAACATGGTTGTGTTTTTTCGTTTGCCTTTGTTTGTTCGAGGAGCGACGTGGAGCGTTTAATAGCCCGCTGAACGTTTGTTTGATAAGAATCGGGCGTAATAAACCTCCAAAGAGTCCCATTTTCTTAACAGTTCATAAGAGCCCTTTTAAAGATTTCTTTGCACTAGAACAGCTAATTTGTGGAGCTCTCTCATATACGATAAAACAAACTAAAGGCTGTCAACCTTGTCTTCTCCTGCATCAACTACTCAGCAGAAGAAAAATAAATTGCCAAAAATCTATCGAACCAAAGCACATTTAATATTGCTACTTGGCAACGTCAAACAACACACGCACTTGCAAACATCCGTGTAAAGCGTTCTTGCATGTCTTGCAGCAAAAAAAAAAACCCAACACACATATATTCATATTTATGGCAAACGATTTTTTCTCGCAAAAGTGTGCTAAAATAAATCAAATCAGCCAGAAAATTCGTGATTTTACATGCGCAAGCACGTTCGTAGCAGCTCAAGCCTAGTGCCACACAACACATTCGACGTTATCCATTTTCGTTCATTCCGAAGCATCCCGAGTTGCTCAAAAGTTTTGTGGATAGATACTATTTCTTGCCGTTGGTGTGTTGCTTTTGTTTGCTTTTTTACTTCGACAAAGCTAACACATTGCACTGATTGTACTGCTTTCGAGTAGCGCGAAAAAAAATAAAGGCAGAATGTGCTTGCGCTTAAAGAAAATGATACAACTTAACGGAAGAAACAAAACAAATTCGAACACTAAAATTACGCTTCCAGCTCAATCAGCCAGGCCATATACTTTGAACTTTTATCGAGCATGTTTATTTGGCACCATTTTGTTGCACCCTTTTTTGTTGTTGTTGTCGTGTCTCCATTCTTAACACGATAACTTTTCGAATCAATGCACTTGTGCTTCCCGGAAAATGGCGAAGCGGAACAAAAAAAAAAAAGCAAACACCATGACAGTGCTCGACACCAGCACAGTGAAGTGGGTAAACGTTAACTAGTGCTAGCTGGTTTCGCATAAAATACCTATTTTTTACACGCTACCCACCCCCATCGGAGATATCCATCCCGAGACAGCTCCGTTCGGTTGAACCGGTATTTGGACCGGTATCACGATCGAAACCATGAAGGGGTTTTTTCACCCAAACCCCGGTTAAGCTATTAGAAGTACCCAAGTGATCCCCACTCAAACAAAAGAAAGCAGCAAAAGCCTACAGCAGCCGTTTGACAGCCCTAGTGGTGAAAGATCGTATGAGCATTAAGGGATTAGAGCCGAAAGGAGGGAGGGTGGAGGAGGGAAATGCCGCCCCAGCAGACCAATGAACCTGGCCGAGCTGGAAAAAGCCCCCTCGCTCCAGTAAACATTCCACGGTAGCTTCAAGCAGGCTGCTAAGCACCGTTGTGCAGGGCTCATCCAAACGGCCAAAATCGAAACAAAAGCACCATCGTGCCGGGGAATGGAAAACGTTCCATCGTAAAAATCTCTGACGCTGGAAGTAGAAGATTTTCCCTAATACCAAAAACACCGCCGAAACGGGACCCACTCTACGGCCATCCAAGGTACGAACGCTGGTGAGCGAAACCGAACCATTTCGCTAAAGTTAGCGATCCCTCGGACCAACTTTTGGGGCGCGCTTGGTCGTAAAAGTGAGAACAGAGCCAAACAAAAAACAAAACAAACACACACACAAACAAGACAACTTCGCACAAATGATTCTCGCGAAACTTTTGAACGGATGCGGCCAGCTGGTGGGTTCTTTTTTCTCTCTTTCTCTACGTCTCTTCCGTTCTCTACGATTCTAGAACGTGGTCAAAATCCCAACGAGTCACCATTCGGATATGTTTCTCCTGGCCTACATCAAATGAACGATCACACACACGCACACATTTACACCCATAAGTTTGCCGGAAGGGGCAGAAAAAGGGCAAAACCTAAAAACAATACATGACAAGCCTCAGCAAATAAGGCGAGGCCGACCGATAACACACTCACAAACAAAAAAGTCGTGCAAACTGAACGTCTCATAAAATTAGATCATCAAATCTATAAAAATAATCAACGGCAGCGTAAGGATAGCAAACAGGGACACGGCTACACGGGACCATGGGAAAGATTTAACGTCAACAACGCACCGCTGCATGTGACGCGCGCGCGTACCATGAAGATGTTGCCCAAAGTCTGGGTGCCTGTGTGGTCGTAAAATGAAAATGCGTCCCAGGCGAGAATAGAACGGCTGCGGACAGCGTTTGGGATGGAGGGAGGGGTGGTAGAATTTTCACGACAACAAACCAAGGCGCGAGGGCCATGAGGGGCCATCATGCCGTGATAAAAGTCAACTGAGTCATCGGTTTTAGTGAGTGACTTTTTTGTTGCTGCTGGGCCCATCACGCTCTTGGTACATCGGTCACGGTTCCAATACCTTCACGAAATGCTTGGGAAGTGGATGTCAGTACCGTCGGTGTCATGGCGCGTTGCGGTGTCGCGTTTCATTATTGCGTACACTTACGCCGAATGGACTGCTTATTGTTCCTGTCAACGATTTCCGTGGCTTTCTTATGTTATTGTGCATTGTTTGCGGGCTATTTTGCCGGTGGGGAGGGGGACCCACCGTACGTCAGATTGTGATTTCTAGCTAGCGCGTAAGGAAGATATAGCGAATGCCAATGAACGTTTTATGGATCATGCTTACCGTGCACACGGCGTCGCACAAAATTTCATCAACGGAAACAGGAAGGAACAAGAGTAAACGAGAAACAAAAAAAAACACAACTATACATGTATACACTTGTACGAAAATTGCAAACACGTTTACGGCGGATGTAAACGTCGATAAAGTGAAGATGCCTAGAAATATTTCTTTATTACTCTGATTGAAAGATGTTGCGCCGTGCCGTAGTACGTGGCTGTCCCGTTATTCTTGCTGGCGCCATATTGCGTGCTTTAGACAAGGCGAATGCAATTCTTCGAGATAGCATCATCGCACAAACACCAGATCCGCAGTGCTGAAATTTTATGCTCCGGAAAATTATAAAAGTAACTCACTGCACATTACCCCCGTGATGTGGAGTAAAACTTTAATCCACTTCCTTGTGAAATATGTTTAAGTAGGTGCCCATAAAGACTAGATGCAATATTTTGGTTTATTTCTGTAAGCCAATTAAAACGCACTTAACAATACACAGTCTAAGTAATAGCCGCTAAAAAGGTGAAGAATAAAAGTAGAAAGAGAAATTCCTCAGATTTTCTATAAAATTTCCAAAAAAATCATAATATATTAAGGGGAAAATAACTAGGCAAAAACCATAGTGATGGTGGCACGACCAGTGGCCTTAATCCTAACATACACAAACAAATACTAAGCGTAGCGCACAGATAGGTGAGCGCAATTTCAAAGTCGTCTAAAATTTCACCTATCTTGAGTCAAAGGCCAGCACCAACAATAACATTGGTTTAACTACAGTGACAAGGTCTACGAGCTATACGGCGAACTCACTGTCGTGCAGCGGACTTCACTCGCAAGGCTCCGGTGGGCTGGTCACGTCATGAGAATGATACGGGACGATCAAACCCGTAAGGTGCTTTTAGATCGTCCACATGGACTGAGGAGGCGTGGTGCGCCCAAATTGATTTCTGATTGATTCCAATTTAAGAAAATCATATATCAAAATTTAAATACACTCCACAAACAAATTTATTTATTATAAAAATTTATTACGGCTCTTAGCCGTACTATCACCCCCCACAAACTATACTTTTGTAAATAACTCAATAACAATTTATCGCACTACTAAACAATATTGAGATTAAATATTACTTTTCAAACTCTTCCAATTATGGTAACTGGTAACAAACAAAATTGTTCTCGCTTTGTGCGATTCCGCTAAAACAGACTCATTCACCTCGATGACACGTTGAAATTGTATACAACCGGCGTCTCGATGCTAACACATCGGTGGTGGCAATTTCGGTCCAACAAGGTGTAAACTGATCTGACGTCTGCATGCGGCACCCGTGCCGAACTTCAAGGATACCCTTGAAATAATAAATAAGCAGGTGACGATGAGATGACACCGGGCTGCGCTGTGCTATCGAGCGCACACGAACGAACAAGCGAGAATCGGTGAAAAAATCACTTTTTTTTTGCCCTTTCCGCTTGAATTGGTTAATCGTTTTCGAGGTGATGAAGCTTGAAGTCGGCTATCGAATGACGATGGTTTTTCAAGACGGCCTCGTCATGATGGCACCACTCACAAGTGCCACTCAGCTGACATTAAAGATTTAACATCTTCACTCTCGAGTTGCACTGGCAGGGTGCGATAGGGCACACGGGGTGATGTTATTAGAGCTTTTTTATGGGACGAGATTCCAGGCCACGATTTAAAGCTTGCAAGTGTGAAACAGACTGAATTTTGCAATTATAAACGAATCTCCTGGAATTAATTCAATATCATCTCCACCTTTCTACTCTACTTTATTTGCAGGTTGTTTGGCACACAAAGGGACTGTCGATGCGTCGAAGTACGGCAACGAGAACAACAAGCAAGGCGTTCAGCCACTCCGCCAAGCCAGCGCATCTGCGGAACATATTTTCCACCGAAATTTAGATAATAATCAATTCTTCTTCGACGACTTTCAAACCGATCGTTCCTCCACCGTACGGGATGCAATATCATCCAAAATAACTGCTAAGCGAAAAAGATCGCCACATCCCGCTCCAGCGCGTGTGACAGCCAAACCAAGTGCAGTAAACAATAGACGTAAGATAAATGTAGCGTATAACAATTTAGATAACGTTTTACACACTACCATCGACGAGCGCCGTGAAGACTTCAAAAGTCCCCAACACCAACCGGGCATCGTAACTTCTGTCGATAAAACAGCTCAAACCCCATCGAATGTGCAGCATATTCCGACGCCAAGTGTACACAAGTTTCCCGTGAACGATGTAAATGATCCTTCGAGAAAACGACGCTACCAAAGATCGGCAAATACAGCCAAGAACCACTCGAGCCATAGTAAGCCCGACACGTCGTCCCGTGCGAATCATGCACAAACCGATAACGAACCCTCACTATTCTCCAACATCGATGGAAAACCCTATGTACAGAGCAACATTTTCTCCCCATCTCATCTAGAAACGGCGGCAGACATTTCCATGTCAACTACCGGATCAAACAACGGCAATGATGGCATTCCTGGAGATGCACAGGCTTACGGTAGGCGTTCCGGTGATAATACTGAAGACAACACGCAAATCCTCCACACCGAAACAAGCCCAGCTGTGATCGATAGTTTAAAAGCGAGTAATTTAGATCAACAAATTAGCCGAAAGCCTCCAGTGATAGACACAAAATTAGATCCCGACGTCACACACAAGGGAGTACATCCATCGGAACGCTCCATCACGCTTGACGCATCGAAAAGTGCACCCGGCAAGACAATGGCGGCTGGACCAAGTTTGTCACCGCCGGAAACTCCTGGGAAGACGCTTCCACTTTCACACTTCGCTACCAGTGCAAAGGAACGACCAATTACGGCGTCACATTCTTCGGTGACTACTGACAGCCACCATTACGGCAGAGAACAACCCCCGCTGCAACCGGGTGAGGCAAGTTTCATACTGCTCGACGACAGCGTCTACATTACACCGGTGCACACCCACCGAAATGGAAGTGGGCCAGCCGTCTCGGGTGGCACTGATCTAACGCTCGGGTCCAGCAGTGCCGTTTTCGGTGGGCGAAACTTTGACGAACAAATCATCTTTCTCAATGGACCGGATCTGCTGGAGACAAGTGTCGAACAGGAGTCATCTGTCCCGGTCGAACCGGTCGCCACGTCAGACGGTCGGCGACTAATGGGAAAAGTTCCCCGAGCGGTACGGCCACGCGATGAATCAGTGCGCAACGGGAACGTACCGGAGGAACCATTAGCTCTACCATTGAGACCAATCATTCGCGACCCGGCGGACGAACAGGGGGCGGAGGACAACGTGGTGGTGGTGTACGCGGACCAGCACGAAACGGTGCGGCTAAACTGTGAGGTTGACGCCGATATTACAACGGGCGTATGGCTCAAGGACGGACAGATAGTGCACGCGATGGACAAGAAGTCACGAACCGCTGATATCCGGTTTGTGCGCGAATCGTTCGGTGCCCTTACGATCTCGAACGTCATGCTGGAGGACGACGGTGTGTGGCAGTGTGAGGCAGAGAATGCGCGCGGATTTTTCTTCAATGGACGGCCAATAAAGCTGATCGTGCTGGGTAAGTTTCCGACAGTTCTCCTCGCCACGACCCCCCGGATCATGTCAAAAGTTTCTTTTCTATTCCGTGGGTTTGGGACGCGTGTGTGGGGGGTGAGGGGTGGCCGCGGGAGGAAAAATACTCACCACGATGGCAACTCGTTAAACGAGCTGTGCTAGCGCTGCAACCACGATTGATTCTTATTGAAACTCGCCGGAAACGGCGTACTGCTTCAACCAGCGAGGAAATGAAGCCCCCCTTCCCTCCCTCCCTCCATCATTCCACACATACCAACCACTTTTTTGGCCGAATGCTCTTTATGGACGCTTTTGGTTTGGTTTGCTTTTCAGTTTTTATCTTGCCGGAAACAGAAGAACAAACAGCTTGGAAACTAAATCAATCTCTTGGTGGGTGTGGATACTAGTGATGGAAAATCCGGAGTGGATGGATAAATCCACTCGTACTCCGTACTCGAAACATCGGAATCAACTCTGAAAATGAGTCGAAGTTGACTCAGAATTTTTCTGGAGTCGTCTCCGGATTACTCAGGAGTCGTTTTCGGATTTTTCCGGAGTCGTTTTCGGATTTTTCCGGAGTCATCTCCGGATTTTTCCGGAGTCATCTCCGGATTACTCGTTCATCGTCGTCTAGAGTCGTTTCTAGACTACTCCGAAGCCGTATACCAATTTGACTCCGAAATATTTCGCCGAATAACACAAGAATTGATTCTGGATTCGAATCTGAAGTCGAATCCGGATTTGATTCCAGATCACTGTTGAGTCGATTTCGGATTTATCTCTGGATTATTTCGGAGCTGACTCTGGATTACTTCGGAGATAACTCCGGTATCGATTACGCTGTCTACTCCAGTGTTTACACGGGAGTTTTGTTTACGCTCAAGTCAGACCGGATTCAATACGGGATTTTTTCATCAATATTCCACGCAAAGCGACAATGCATTTAACGAAACAATGCATGGTTTTTAGTTTTGTGTGTTTGCTCGGTTGTCTATGAGTTCTACGTGTTCCACGCCAAAGCTCAGTTTTCCGGAATATTTCTAAACCGACAAAAAAGGATTTTACCCAACACTAGCGGATACGCGCTGTTTTCGTTTTTTGTTACCGCTCGCACTTACCAATCCATCCCACTCACTCAGCCGCCAGCTCAATTCTGCTGGCTCGGGACCTTGAAATTGGATTAAGCTCAAGGATAAGAGCAAAGTTTTCATATTTCGCCAATGATAGCACTTTGGCAGTGTGCCTGTGTTCCTTAAAATTAATTCCATTCCACATCATTTGACTTTCCTTCAGCCGGTTGCTGTAGCACCACTGGGTTGGGCTGATGGTATCAGTTTTAAGTTGAGCGTGCCCACTTGTTCACTTTCTTCCTGGGAGTGATGGTGATAAAAATAAATCACAGTTTCGGAAACATTACTGATTCCCCGTTTCAGCTAGGAAACACACACACATACGAATCCCCTAAGTGAGCAGAGCAAAAATCTTGCTCTTGCTGCAAGAAAAGATGCTTTCTTCTGCAGTTTTGAAAGATTTCAATCACGACTAACCGCCACACCACACATTCGCCTTTTCCGTATAGATCCACCGAAGGAGCCGTATTTGCTGATCGATTCCCGGCGGCTCGATGCGGGCAACATGTTCATCCCGGTGAAGGAAAACGCCGAACTGACGCTCGCCTGTGTCAGCGAGGGTGGCAACCCAAGGCCCACACTCACCTGGGAAGTGCTGCTGAGTCCCGGCCTCGACAGGCACGCACAGAAACTATCGAACGACGTGCTGGAGCTGCAGGAGATAAAGAAGGATAAGGTTAGTTAGCTCCCGCTGTCGTTGTACGGTGGTAAAAACTTTTTTTGCCGACCGACATGCTTTAAACCGTGGAAACTCTGTCTACAGTGATTCTACGGGAATCGGAGCAGTACTTGCCGCTGGCTTGTCGAATCCGTTAAACCGACTGTACCGGGCTGTTTTTTTTTTGCGCAAAATAGAAACATTTTCCGTACGTCAAGCATTTTTTGTCTTTATTCATGCTCTATGTGTGTGACATCGGTACGCCCGAATGCATCGTGCACCGAGCAAGCAACACGTACTGGCTGATATTCATCAGCTTCAACCCCCAACACACTCGTTACTCGCACTCATTTTTCCACCCCGCTTTTGCAGGACAAGGAACCGTACAAGATCAACACCGGTGCCATATCGGAGGCACGGCTTCCTGCCATCTTCCGGGTGCATCACAACGCCCGCATCTTGTGCATCATGGAACATCCGATGCTGAAAGTACGCCAAAATGCTTCGATCCTGCTCGATGTGCAGTGTGAGTGGAATTTTTCATTAGTCATATCAATGGCCAGCATCCATTTTTCCTTCTCGTGCGTGCTTTCCCGGCGTTGCGTCAGCATATATTGGATTGCCGTTCTTTTTGATTTCGATTCCGATTGCAATATGAACTGCAGCCACCATACAATAAGACGGGAAACACCGCCACGGCTCCACCCAAAACTCCCCGCACCCACCTGCGGGGCCGAAATGGGATGCTTTTTCCGGGAAATTTTGGTACATTTCACTAACTTTTCTAATACCTTTCCCACTGGTGCAGACACTCCGTCGTTCGCCATCACGCGGACGCCCGGTTTTGGGTATCCGCTTCGGGAGGGCATTGAAGTTTCGCTCAAGTGTGACGTCGATTCGAACCCACCCAGTACGCCACTGTGGCAGAAGGATGACGGCGATCCACCGGTACCGCAAACGGGCGATGGATTTCTCAACTTTAGCTCGATCCGGCGGGAACATTCGGGCTGGTACAAGTGTACCTCGAGGCATCTCAATTTCCAGTACTCGAGCATCGGATATTATCTCAGCGTGCGATGTGAGTATGCGTCTTACCGGTGTGTGTGTGTGTTGCGAGATAGCTTTAGTTTCATTTTAGATTGCTTTTCAAATAACTGTTCCATTTTTCTTATATAATAAAATAAAGTAAGAATTCCCTAAAATTAATTAAAAATATGACTTTAAATCGACATTAAATTCTAGACTCTTCATCGCATAGCAATCAATTGGAAAGTTGTGTTTAAGATTTATTTCCTTTGCACATCTATTGGAGATATTTGCATTCTAACACCACATCGTACTATTTACCAGAATGTGAACAGTCCTCGACATTAATTCCTGGAAGTTGCTTTCTAATCAAGCTGTTTATCTTTCTACTCGCCTTTTTCCATCAACACATTTCTTCCAGACGATCCAGTCGATGTAACATTGGAACCGGTGGAACAGGATCTATCCCTATCACCATCCTCATCATCTTCGTCGTCTCCCGCGTCATCCTCTGCCTCCTTCGCACCCGCCCACGGGGCCGGGTCTTCTATCGGAGCACCCTTTCCTGGAAGCTTACCGGTCGGTACGAACTCCTTCAAGGGCGGTGGCCAAATGGAAGTCGAACTCGGTGGTTCCGTTACATTGCAGTGCCCTCAAGGTATGATCTCCGCACAGGCTTCAACGAAATAAAACTGTGAAGATTAAATTGTTGCAAACTTTCGCAACGCCCCTAGCTCACTCACTCACCTAAGGAGTCGAACTGTCTCCCGCTGATGGCAACGGCAAAGGTATTGGTACATCCCCAACAGTCCGACACATTTGCCTGGTTGAGAAACACGGTTGCATATGCGTTTACCTTTGATACTACTCACCAAAAACGAAGAATGACTTGCATAAGAATCGCTTCAACTTTCTTCGAGCACTTCCGTGCAATTTCTTGGGCACCAGCCAACACCTTCTCGTGTTGTTGGTTCCCAGAGATCCCTGCTGGCAGAGATGGGCAGCGCACTGTGTAGAAAGGACAACTTTTCCCGTTTACATTTGCAAAACCGTCTGCCGCCTTAAGCCAGGACACTGGGAGACCGAAATGAATGCACGACTTTTTCCAACAAGACTTTCCTGCCTTGAAAATTATGTGACATGAAGCTATCAGGTTGTACCAGACCTTCGGCTTCACTGGAAACTGTTCCATGGTTTGCTAGTTTCCCATCCGTTGGCATTGGCAAATTTCACCATCATTGCGATTCGTTGAACCAACTTTGTAAATTCCAAAACCCTACCCAGCGCAGGTAACTCCGGGGGCACTACCGAGGGTTACTCCGAAATGGAGAAGTCAGATGATTTACATACTGATCCGCCAAGATCCTTACAGGGTTTGGTACTCGGAAGTGGCAAATGGAATCAAAATTACAACTCAAGAGCTTAGCACGAGCTACGAATGCATCAAAAGAAGCCACTTCGTTGGGGTGGGTGGCCCACTGGTGTCTAGACGAGACCACTTGAAGCAATGGTGTACTTCCATCTAGCCACGGCATCCGGATAGGCCTCGGGAACCATCTCGAACCGAGAAAGTTGCAATGATCCGATTTTCAGCTCACTTTTTATGGTAATGAAAGAAAAATAGTGCCTATCAGCCTATCGGCCAAACTTTGCACTTAGGTGGCTAAAGTTTCTTTCCACATCCGGCGGAAGTTTTTTTTTTATTGCAAGAGTACTTGAAATAGAACTATCCGAACTGATGCAACTGACGCAAGGGGAAACGTGTCGATTGTTGCCTCAGGAGAGTGATTCAAATTCTGCATTCTTAGGTCTGATAGTACAAATTTCACCGTACACAAGCAATGAAGTTTAATGTTTCAATTAACCATCTTCATCCTTGGAAACGAAGTAAATTAAAATCTCTTAACATCATAGCTATAGATCTAAATCTATTAACACGATAAATCCAATATCCTTCGAATGCATAAAATCAATACATAAAACCTCAAACTCCAATTCTTGCCATTCTCCCAACAGGATCACTCGGTTGCTGGTCGCATCTGGACTCGGCATCGGCGCGCCTGAAAGGACTCGGCACGGGCAGCTACGCCCAAACCGGCCAATTCTCGCTAAAGGACGTTGTCTACCAGGATGCCGGCACGTATAAATGTGTCGGCCAGAGCACTGGCAACCGCAAAAAGTTCGAGGTGCATCACACGCCGTCGCATGCGGTCAGAGGTAAGGATGGCAAAGTCTATTTCTACGGAAACCTGATCGGGTCAACTAGTTTTTAATTGTGCTCTCGAAACGTTTGAAGCAACAGAGAAAAAAAAACTTGCGGCGAAATACTCAAACAAAAGCCCTTTTCGATCCGGTTGTGCCGGAATGGTGCTGGTATATTGAATATTGGCTTCGTTTCAGTTTGTTTTGCCTCTTTTTTTTTTGTTTCACTTACCTTTCAATGGCTCACTCAAGCACGGGCACGACCAATAGCCGCGAAATAAAGCGATAAAGCGTTTCGTTAGCTGAATAACCTTCGCCAAAGCCAATTCTTTTCGCTTCCGGCCATCCGATACGGGAAAGAAACCGCATACATCGGTTCAGGCCATCGTGCAATTGCAATTTCTTGAAAAAGAAACCAACAGCAACAACGACAAAAAAACCACCCAACTGACCACTTTTTCCTCCGATTGGCATGCGATTTTCAAACCCCGTGGTCACCGTGCAAAGGGAACACTCCGAACGGGCAGTGTTTCCGTTTTGTTCCGTTTGGCCCAACCAGCTCCGGGCGTTCGTTTGAGCTAATGGAGGATGCCGTGAAATCGATTGGATCACCGCGCGGTTCGACCTGCCGGTGTTGACCTGGTGCTGTGCAGCAAAAACTGCAGGTTGAGATGCAGCGACCGAAGACCGCCAACGGAAATCCTTGGGCTCCAAGCACCAGGACCAGGACCGAACGGGCTTATCTATACAGTCGTACGGCCTCGTTTGGCCTCGCGTGCTCAGGAAGAACTTCACTAACGCCCACCTCCGTGTTTGGCCGAACCCACGAGCGAGAGCTTTATGTTTAGACACCGCAACGAGCTATTTATTGCTGTCCACTTCCAAAACCCAATGGGTACTGGTGGTTCTGCCGGTTGCCATTGAAGGACAGCGAAGTTATTTGTCCCATCGGGTGAAGCCCCTGCTTCGATGCTGGCAAATGGCCAAAGGTCTGAACCTAACCTAACATTATTGTCCATAGCTCTCCGGCGGGCAATCGAGAAATCATTCCCGCCACAAAAACGCCACTATACACAACGACGCTAGTAAGCAAAACCAACCTATTCGCCCTTTTTTTCTTTCTTTCTTTTTTGCCGTCCTTCTTTTTTAACTTCAGCGCTTTGCGGTTGTAAAGTAAAAGCGAACAATAAAAACATCGAAACAACGGTGGTTAACCTTTTTGCTCTCCTTTTGTTGTGCTGCAATCCTTACTGTTCCATTTCGAAACGTTTTAACAGTCGTTTAGGAGTACGGCCACCGAGGGATAGGTACACCGTACGGTGCACCGAATTTCCAATGTACGAATCAACGATGCATGTGCATTGGCCCACAAAACTGCATCGTTACATCGCCATTGTAATGAATAATGGAGTTCTATTGTTTACGGTTTTGCTGGCAGTGAATCGACGCGTACCGACTTGCCGCGCAACAAAACGTATTTGTTGAAGAGCACAGTTTATTTTATCATACAAATATTGTTTTGACTTCCATTTAAAAGAGGTTTCATTTATTAACATTTAGCCAATCATAGAAAGAGAATCCTTTCAACAATTTAATTGCTCCTTCCATCTGTGCCACATTTGAGTGCCGTCTTAAATTTAAAGACCTTTCGTAAGACGAAAGCTACTAAAAGTACCCAATTCTTGCCGTAACCCACCTTGGCACTGCAGTACGGTCTAGCCAAAGAAATCCATTAGCCGGGGAAAAAAAACGAGTCTAGACGTACGATGACGCAAAGTCAGGATCTTCGAGTCGAAATGAAATATGTCTGAGTGTTGCCAGTAATTCGTGCCGTTTGAAAATGAATGAACTGAACGGCCAAACAGGGACCGCACCATACAAAAGCTGGTTCGTTAGTATTTTCTTCCATTGGAAAGATAACGTTGGCGGCAATAGTTCCGTTTCGAGTGGAGCGCAAAAAGAAATGACCGGTAGCATGAATAGAAAGTCAGTTACAATTTCTTTGACGTTAGCGTCCCAGTTGAAGCTTTCTTTTCACGTCATGTTCGTTGCAGAACAATCTAGGTTTTTTTTCTTTTCTTCCTATCCTGAATTCCGGTACGGATCTTTCGAAACATAAACTAGCTCGTTGGGTGGGAAAAGCAAAACAAGCCTTAGCTGCATTAAAATAGTTTCGAAGGAGTTTTTTCCACTTGTTTTCTTTCTTTTTTTTTGCAACATATGCACCATCATTTGTGTGCTTTTCGAAAGTTCGCATGATGTGTGGTAGTGGATGATGGTGTGCCAAGCGGCCACTGTCCAGTTCGAGGTATCAAAGAGTTGCAGAGTGATGCTTGAACGAAGGCTGTACGTTTGGTACATGAATGTAGCATGTTTCATGCCTGAGCTATATTTCTCTTCTTAAAAGATACTGACTATGGACTATGTATGGAGTACTTGGTCTCTTTTCAATTTCATACGCCGGCCTTTGTACTTCTTGTATCAGATCACTAACTAGATTCTGTCTGGGCGTATTTTGTCCACCATAAAATTACTCTTTTAGAAGATTGTTTTATTAAGGATACTATTTTTAATACTTTGCAGTTCACCAATTGAACTTCCATTCACAATCATCCATTTGAACACGGCCGATTTCTTTTAAAATCAAAAACAAATTATCTTGAACTTTTACAAAATTTCATTACGTTAGTCTAAACCAATTACAAATCGAACAAAAACCCGCTGATGCTGTCATAATTAAATTGAATGAAAAATATTCGAAAACAACGAAATGATCATAAACTCATTATTATTTTCATTTGTCAAAGCAGCATTTGTTTTCGTTCCTCAAATCAAGCTGACAGTCGAAAATTTCTTCGAGCACTTCTTGACCATTTTCGAGTGAAATGATCCATTTAGAAATGAAACAAATTGTTGGCGTGGTCACTTCTGGCTTTAGCACAAACCGTTACCCTGCAGCCCCGTTAATGTCTCGTCTGGCAAACAATCACCAAATTTCTTTGACGCTGACTAATGACCCTCAAACGCGTATCTCTAGGTCGTGTATTTTTTTGTTTGTTTGCAATAAACACCTTTAGCTTCATTCCTTTTTTAACAATAGAACATAATGGAAGAAGATAGTCTCATTTTCAAACGATAAGAAGATTGAAAAAGTAGAGCACTAATCATCTCGAAACGATCTCCAAATGTTGCTATACTGGAACGTATTTCATAGCGAAGGTCAAATGGAGGACACTGGAGATATGAGTGGAAAATAAATGGGCCGCATCCGGTGCACCCTTTCTGGAATGATTGATCCTTTTTCTTGGGTGGCGCGAAATAAATATACTTTTATATCCTGTTCGGTCGGGGCTCCCTTTTCACTAAATATTATTCACTGCAATGTTAAAAGTTAAAATCAAGCAAAACATTTCTAATTCCAATAAAAAAATTTATTTCAATGTAAAAAACAACTCGTCCCTTGTCACAAAGAACGTAAAGTACAGTTGTAACTTTCTCTCTTGCGAACATTCATCACAAAACTTCCGTTTTTCGGGTACAACGGACCGTGTGTCTCTTTTATGTCCCGTGAACCGTGCTTCACGCTTTTATGGGCAACCCACCGTGAGCAATTCAAACGGCAGCTGATCGATCAAAAAGCAAATTGCAAAAGCGAAGAACAATTTGTAGCCGCGGGGCCCAATTTTTCATTCGGTGGGTTACCGGTCCGGACCCCCGGACCATATTAGCCAACGCCTCGCTTGATGTCAAATTTATTCCGAATCCGCTGCCCGGCGACAAAACGGCGGGGCAATAAAATAAGCCCTCCCCCCCGAAAAGTACTCCGTATGCGGCGAAGCATTTGTTTCCTTTTCCTTCAAGTTTGTTCTTCTTTCGTTTGTGTGCTTTACGTTTTCTTGTTCCACCATCCAGACCGTACCTTCCCAATTGGTCGAAAGGTCCATCCCGAGTTAAATGGTCAAACTTGTGCTATCTCCAGGCTGCCAGGAGCCATCTTTTGACATATTATGATGGCGGATGCAAAGGACAGACGAGACAAACGACCGAGACAGTCCGTGCCCGCGAGCGAGAGAGAGAGAGAACGAGAAAGAGCCAATGCGAAGGGAAAAGGGAAAAGTTCTTCATTTGTCCTATTTTTCATGTACATCCTCCAGGCTGCATAAAACGTTTTCCCTTTCCATTGCCCCATCGCATGAGGGAAGGTACCGCAATAATAATAATCATAATGATGACAGAAAATGGACCGAAAATTTACCTTCCGAGCTATTTGCCGTCACGCAAAATGTGGCAAGGCTTCGACCCAGACTGTTGGAACGTGCCGTACAAATTGGTGGAAGAATAGATCTCTTTCTATTTTTAACAACTGGACTTATGAAAGGATTTTTTTTATTTTTCAAGAAACTCGTCTATTACCCCGTGAGGCGTGCCGTTTCATTTTTTATGAAAAATGAGCAGATAGTGTGAGCAAATTTGTCACACGTAACCCGGTCCGTTACATATTCGCAAGCTACTTTATTTGGGGTTTTGCTCTTGATTTTTTTTTCTTTCAAAATATCATAAAATAAATAAAAATGGAAAACAACGCATCAAATAGCGAGTATTCGAGTTGAAGTGGCAAATTTGGACCCAGTTTTGGAATTAATTCAAGTTGAACTAGAATTTGTTGAGGTAGATGTGGAATCCCACAACTTTTGCAGGATGTAATAGAATAATCTTTGAACAGATTCGATTTCCACTTACAAAGACTTCCAATTTATATTTAACGTCCCGGATTTCACATCTACCTTCACATATTCTAGCTCAACTTGAAGAAAATGAAACTGGAGAGAAATTCCACAAGAAGAAGAAATTTATGAAATTCCAGAAAATTTCACATCACCGAAGGACATATGCTAGCTCCACATCCATTCCCCGACATATGCTAGCTCAATTTGAACAGAAATAACTCCAACTTTGTCTCATCATCAAAAACCCTGTAACTAAAATTATTTACCCACTTTAAAGCTTGATGTTAGTTATGTTTGCACCAAACAACTCTCCATTTTCCCACCACCATCGCTAGTGTATCTCGGTGAGGTTTCACTTAAACCACGATTCGGCAAAGCTTCAAGTGGAAGGGACGATCACCCCCAGCTTTTCTACCCGAGGTTAAAGCTATTAGGATAATTAAAATATTACCATACCATTACGAGATTAAAGCAACCACCAAAAACAAAGATCGGGCCGGCAGAGGGCGCAAGACCGGGCACCCGAAGATAGGTAGCAGGGCACCGTGGAAAATGGGCAAAAATCAGCCAAGTTATGAAGCTGCTCAGGGTGCCCTCAGGGATGAAAAATTGGAAGTTTGCAGACGAACATGGGCTAAAAGCATCCTCGAAAGCGTATCCTCCGCCCGTACGACAATTGCTACCAACTCTCACCCAAATCAACTAACGAACAACGTTTGCGCTAGTGCAATGAAAGTATCCGTACCATCGCCAGCTTGAGCAATTCAGCACAAGTTGAAAAATTCGAACCAAATGGAACAGTAAGCAACACACAGAACAAAAAATAGAAAAAAATGTTCACCAAATTGCTGCTGATTTCAATTAACCCACACTCTTTACTCTTTCCTTCAATTTTCCTTCAAATATTTCGAGCCGGCGTTCGGTTTCGGGGGGGATTTATAAACGTATTGACAATGAGCGTGAGTCTTCAGGAAGAATTGGAGTGGAAAAAAACGGAGGACGGATGCTGGTGGAAAGTATTTTGAAAGCTACGCGGTGAGGGCAAAAGTTGAAAATTGAAATCGAAGATAATCACCATAAGCCAGGACTTGCATGCCGAGCATATCGTTCGGATAGGGAGGGGTTTGGTGAGCTTAAGGAAGTCGAATGCCCCCCGAGGGCTTACCGCTCTGTGCAGTTTTGGGTTTGGTGACGGTGGCGATCACGAGATTTCGAAGGAATTGGACGAATCCGGTTTATGCCGGTAGCATCGTTACCGGTTTTCATCGCTACATCCCCCATCGATCGCTGTTGCGCTGCGTACGGCGTGCTGCCTGTGGCATTTCCGTAGTAAAAATAATACCAACAGCAACACGGAAAAGGCACAAAAAATAATCCTTTAATATCTTTGCTCCTGTCAATCCGTTCTCCGCGTCTTATTCTCCTGCAATACAGGAACTCAGTTTGCTACCATGGTATCAGTGCGAGCTTCGAACGGGAATGCACAGTTCGATCAGGCGCAGTACATGGAAATGATTGAATTAAAATTACTTAAGCTGATTTCCATCCAGCACAACATTTCCAGCTGCAACCATGCGCGCACGTTAACCCCGGAACGGAATGTGGAATTGCTCTTTGCTCTATCAATCGCAAATCATGCTGACGTCTAATTTCCCTTGTCATTGGTTTGTAAATTGAAATTTCGGCTTCGTGACAGCAGTTTTACGGTTGCATTCATTTCGGTGATTTTACTGCATGTTATTTTCAAATTAAATAACTTGGTCATACTTTAGCTGGAACTATTTGTTTGTGTGTTAATAAAAGAAACAGATTCACAACATGTTTATACAGTGCTTAAATTCAAATATGGATGTTACTGTACCGATACCTGTTGACTATAAAAATAAAGTAAGTTCCTTTTGTACTCCTAACTACAACTCTCTAAGTCTCCTCTACGACTCAAGGCTCTCTGACTCGTTCAATTCTTACACATATATATATTATAGAACTAGTTATTTACACCAGATTATATAAAAAAATATCCAGCCAAAATGTATGATTATAATATAGCACAACAAAAAATAAATGAAATTATCATTAGAGAAGTTGAAATTATCGTAATCCTATTAAAAAAGAATAATATTTCAAGTGATCTTAAAGCATTTTCGTTATTTTTCCTTTTTTTTCTTGGACTTTATAGCTTTAAGTTTTGTAAAACATACAGATTTTTCCACTTTGTCTTTTATTATCAAAATATGAGTAGTCTCTAAATCTTAAGCTACGCACTGTATACAAATAACTCCTTAACCATTTTGAAGCAACACTACTTTACAAGTCACATTCCTTCGAAATATAGTAGAAATATACATTCTGAAATCTTTTTACTTTTACCAATCCTGGCTGTATCTTCCGCTAGCCCGTATTGGGTTGTTCGTTATTGTCAACATCATTTCATCTTTCCGTCATAAATGTCATTATCGCTGAATGTTCGTTTCAGCACCTAGTCAGCATCGGCTAGATGATAAAATTGAGCCCCTCTGGTGGAGTATTTAGAATCGGTTCTCATCCTACTCAAAAAGAGAACCTCCATTCAACTGAAATGCTAAATGTGTAGACATCCGGAGAGTGACAACGAACGATCGTTACAGTTCCGCATGCTTCCACGCTAAACCTCGGATTGCCAGCAAAGCTCCCTCAAGCTACGGCCAAAATCGAAATGGAATGCGAAAGCTTGTCTAAAATAAAATCGAAGCTAGAATTAAGTTAACATGACAGAGCAGTAAATTAAGCTTAACTCGATTCGATTTTTATTGCATTACGAAACGTTTTCTCATTTCAACGTGATGGCACGTGAGGGAGTGTAAGCAGATCTTGCTGCGTAACACAACGGGACCAAAAAAAAAAAACACACACACACACACACAAAATCGTATCCGTCACCCAGCAACACTGAAATCATTAAGATTGACGCTATCTGCTTGCGAGTGTGTGTGTGTGTGGTGTATTTTTTATTGAATCCACGTTCCAAATGGGCACCAAAAAAAAAACACAACACTAACTTCATTCCCTAACGCGTTGAAAGCGACGCAAGCAGGGAATAGAATTAGAATTCCAATATCGAACCATCTTGCCCGGGATGCACGTGATACAATTTTTCAGTTCATTCTTACTGGCGTATTGTTGTGTGAAGTGTTCACTTCTGTTCAATGTCGCTGTTCATCGAACACTACGGGAATGCTTTGAATGTGAAGGGAAACGTAAAAAATTGATCGATACAATTTAATAGTCAAGCGATACTATACTACTTTTTTGTTCCTATACAAATATGCACACCCAAAAAGCATCGGATTCGATTTGATGCTCAATTATAAAATTAAAATCATTGCATTATGCACTACAAAATTCTTCTCTCCCGTAAACATCTGCCAGCGAACAAACCATTTGATCCGATTTGGAATCAAATCCTTCCCGACATGCTCACAGGTGAAATGTAGAGTAGTTTACCTTGTACAGAAGTGTACCAACTCAATCACACGCCCACAACACGTTCCGGCTGTGCATGATTCTTGCGAGTTTTGGTAAAATAATAATCTGCTAATAGTTTCATCCGACAAATTGCTACAACCTTCCAAAAGCGATACGATAATGCTAAGGCGCAACGCCCGATTCGTTATACGGTGTGTAATTCGATCAGATGGGGCAAAAGGGGATTGCCTTTGGTCGGTGCTCGAATGCCTCCTCGGCGCCCGTTCTTACAGTTCTGCATCTCGAAAAACCCAGCACAAGGCACCGGGTTTTCGGATAATGGTTTGGGAAATGAAACGATTATGTTGGCGATTATATTGATTGCACCCGGAGGCATTGTAGCCCGGGAATGGAACGGTACTGAGGTGAACTTTTTCTCCTGGCGTTGGAATATTATGGACCGTTTTGGTTTAGGATTGCAGCTATTCTATCATTGTTTTACTTTGTGCCGGTTTTGGGTAGGTATTCGCAGTTCGCAATTTTAATATTATTTTGATGCCAGTTATGGGTGAACAATGGGACATAGTTTATTCCACACGTAACAGGAAACATTTAAAAAGAATATTTGTATCAAAAGTAACATTTTTCTATCATTTTTAATCAATTTTTCGAGTTTTGAAACGATACAGTTAATAATTCAACCATATAGAACCGACCAGATTTTGCAGAAATATTTCGCGAAAATGTTAATGAATGCACCACTCTTAGGCATTGGCAGTCCCTTTAACCACTTGTCGAGTGCTCAGACCCTCATCAACGATGGAAACGCTCAACACGAAAAAGAACCTTCTATTCAATGGTCCAAACAGCTCACCATCCGTCAATGGAGCGGTGCAGTGCAATGACCGCACTCCACAATCCTGCTATACGTCACCGTGAAAATGCATCAACACCGTAGTACCACACCGTGCTACGGCACAAACACAAAACCCAACCCGAGCTTCATTAGTCTACCTCACACTCGAGTCAAACTCGGGTGTTTTTTTTTTTTTTTAAGTCAGGCAACTGATTAAGAAACTCAGCATCAACTCATGGTCTGCTGCGGAATAGCAAGCCTCCAGGACTTTCAGCTGGCAGCGTGGGGATTGTGTGCCTTCACCTTTTCTCACCCATTTCACAAATTCAGTACCAACCGTCTATCATAAAATGCAGATGTGCTGAGATGTATACCAACCGTAATGACATTTATGATGCCCACGGGGGCACGGCTGTCAAACCGCCCATGGTTCGTCCTCCGTATTTGGTGTGTGTGTGTTTCTTATTCTAACGCGAGAGATACCATTTGCATTTTACTCCAGTGCTAGAGGGTATTGAAAATTGTGGAACAATTAAAAGCCTTATAATATGTCGGGTGAATGGTTTTGGTGATAGTTAGATGTGAAGTGTTCGTCAAAGAAATTACGATTAAGTTATCAATAACTGTATCTATTCTACTAACTTTTCCTTGTTCTTCTAGATGATAAGAGTGATATTTAAGTTTTTATGTAAAATTATACATTGCTTTTGTTTTGTGACTAGTCAAATAGTATATTTGCACGAATTACTTCAGTTTTTTCATAAACTTAAAAACGAATAAAATATATATATCCTTGCAAAGATTTACGAACATCATATTAGACTAACAAGAGCATTGACATTACCACTTAATTTACGTTAAGTACAATTCCCGATTCGTATTGATACGTCTTAATTTCAATATTTTCCTTCAGAAATTTGAAAAAAATTCAATATTTTAACCTTAAATCCATATAAAATCTGTTAAAATAACAAATTTAAGCAAAAACTTGTTGTTTTTAATAAACCCTATTCTTTACTTCTTTTGTAGGTATCCCAAAAGTAACTGCCCGCAATTCAACACCCTCGACAATGGCTGGAACTCCGCTGCATCTTTCGGTAGAATTTTGTTCAAACCCTCCGGCACATGCAGCAAGATGGCTGCATGGTGATCGCATCTATACACCGGGCAACCAATACGGTGGAGAAGTGTTCGCGTATGGTCTTACGGTAAGCATTACTAAACGATCGATTGAAAGCTGCATTGAGATGTTTGTATAATAAACCTTTCATAAATTAGCTACTGAAGAAGATCCTTCACACCACCACCTTTCTAAATCGGATTATTCGCTAGCAAGCGAACCAATTTAAACATTCTAACGAATCGAATCGAATGCCCATTGAAATGTTTGCAACCACAGTGCGCAGTGCATGTGGACCGCTCCGCACCACTAAAATGTGACCGATCATCTTCCCAAAGCGTGATTTATTTTACACTAGCGGGCGCTTTCATGTGACGAAAACCGAAAAACCACTCTCGTGCAACTGATGATTACGCACGTGACCACATCACGGTGGTACGTGCACACCTTTCGCAAAAACCGTCATTTCAAATGGGGGTTCAAATGGCGGCGTTCTTCAGTTTGAGGTCGTGTTTTTCTTTTTTGCTACTCTTTTGCACTCATTTTGCCGATTTGGTCATATATCACCCGCAGCGTGGTGGTGGTTGTGTGCTTTGCTATCAAAATTCAAAACTCCCGTACCCCAACACTTCACAACATTCCGCGCGCATGCATGTGCGGATATGCAATTGCAACCCGAAACATTCCCATCTCCCATTGCAATGTTCTCATTTTTGCCTTTGGACACACAGGATTTGCCGGCACCGTACTGCAGGGAGGCACGTTTGACCTACGTGCACATGCACGAGAAGGTACCGCGGACGTTCTACTTTGTCGTCTCTTCACCCGGCGGTGTCGCAGAAGCCATGTTCAAAGTCAACTACACCCAGCGGCACAAACCGAACGGATCCTTCAGCTCGTCTCCGAACGCCGGTGCCGGTATCGGATCGCACGGAAACTCATTTTCATCCTCCTCCACGTCCTCATCATCCGCATCCTCGTCAGCCGTTTCGAGCGTATCGAGTGCCGGCAACATCAACGGTGGCCTGTCGGGGTATAAAATCGGTCCGAATACCATCAACACCGTACCGGGCAATGGGTTGGACGATGACGAGGAGCTGATGGAGCCGGAAGAAATTCATTTTCCCATCTTCGGTACCGGCGGTACCGCGTCGCTAGTACACCCCGCTGTCCATACCTTCGTGGCTGCATCCTTGAGCATCCTGCTGCACTTTGGCCTTCTTGGCGTCCTGGCACCGTCTTGGCTGATCGACACCGTATCGCTGCACGGTCCTGCAACTGCACGATAGATGCGCGTTGTTAATGTGCTGGATGGCTTACTAGTGCCCGGTTCAAGGTGATGGCATAATCGAATTTAAGCCGCTCGAACTCCTCTCGAGAGCGAGAACAAAATGACCGGAAGTGATTGATTAGCGTTCGACCGGATATTACATGTTGTTCATTTACTTGTTTACGGGCCGCGGCTAAGTGTCGGGTCGGGTGTAAAGATAAGTGTTGCATCAACGGCATACCGTCATTATTGTTTTAGAATTTTTATTTACGTTACAAATACAGGATTTTCGATGTGATGTGTCATAGTTGGAGCTATTTTTGGATTAGTTTTAAATTGAACTAGTATATGTAAGATTAGATTTGAAATCCTTCACACAAGTGAAGACTTTCATTCTATCCCAATTGAACTGGAATTTGTGGAGGTGCATCTGGGTTCCTGGAAATTCTTTCTAAGTTGAAAACAATCCTGTTCCAAGTATTGTTAATTAAAAAATACTGAAAATTTAGAACAGATTACCCATTACCGCTTGTAAGAGTTCCAGGTCTCCGAATCTACCCCAATTGATTGCAGTTCAACTTGAACACAATCAGGAAATAGCTTCAACTTTGCCATTTCATCCCAAAAATCCTATGAAATACGTCCAAAAACATTGTACATACCAACACCTACCCCGTTTACATTGCATTGCCTCCCCAACGATTATCCATCCCTTTGATGTAAAACGAAGAAAGTATTGGCAAATAATTGTTGTTCAATTAAAATTCCTCGCAAACGATGCGCGCTTAACGAACCATTTGCTGGAACAATGAAAAAAAAAAACAAAAGCGTCCCCATTCGATTGTTGAGCGTCAAGCACCGTGGCGCATTCAAATTATTAACGCAGTTAAATAGATGGAAATTATGTAAATACCGTGCGTGTTGTGGCTGGCAATTGAAATGTTTCATCCTGCAGTGCTGTGGTGTGCCAACGATAGCAAAAAGCGGAAAAGGAGTTTGAGTGAGTTCCACACATGTAAAATAAGGCGTTAAATTAAAGGCTACGGTAAGGTGTGTACAACATGTGCACCACAGTTTGTAGATAAATCATAAGAAAATAAACCACCCACGTTTGTTTTCGTGATCGTTTCCAAAATGCTGTACGGTTCATAAATCTATCCCTAACGCTTCTAGATACTCTTAATCACACTCTGTCTCACAACTAGCTTAACGTTTCTATCCGCAAATACAACACTTTCCACGCATCGTATGTGACAGTGTAAGCCGTTAACTGTCATTACAGCAGTCAATTTAACGATAGTACGACTAGTAAATCATGTGCCAACCTATATGGAAGTGTTAAGCTCATTGATGCCAAATTTTCCATCTCCTTCTGCCCTTTCAAAAACAAAACAAGTCAACTAATTCCCACAGTTTGGTTTACATCTAGCGTCAAAACCGACCCCAAAACAGACTTGATTTTGAACTAATAAACTATGAAATAATTATCACGACTATAACCAACACCTGCAGAAATATGGTAGGCGCTTCACCAAAGAACAGACCTACACAGTCGACGCCTTATCGATCGCTGGTCCTGGCTTGCCGGCAAAATCCTTGTGCGAACGCTACCATATGCCGCGCCGCAAAAGGACATCGTTACGGTCGGTATATCGCGCGAATTGTAACCTGCGAAACATTTTCGTACTCCTTCGCAATTTGATATTCCACGCCCCGGAGGGAAAATGCTTACAGTCGGGTGGGAATCTGGCCAAAGTGAAAGGTTATGAATAATTGAAGAGTATGATAACGATATGTAAAACTTTTCGCGGCACCCGGTCCCCGGTCGGCCCAGTCACATTTCTGCAGTGTTGAGTTGTTTGAAACATGGTTCGCCTAGTTTGACTCACAGTTTCTTACAGTTCTTGAACCTTTTTATGTGAAATTTGAAACTATTCCTACTAAAATAATATTGATTGCATAAAATACTAAAACCTTTCATTTATACATCTTCAAACATAGTTAACTTATCTTCCACTTTTCACCAGCCACCTTTTTTTTGTTTCCTAAGCGCTAATGCTAACGTTTCAAATGTGCAACCCGAAAACCCGTGACCCTGTTACATTGAAACAAAGTGCCGAAATTTGTGAATAAAATCAAAACAACATTCATACACTACGAAACCACGACACGTCATGCGCGCCATACATGAATGCGCGTAACCATTCAAATATTTTATTCACTTTTCTGAGGGAAATAAGACTGCAAAGTGGATGAAACATCGTTTGCTAAATGGCACAACAAATCGGTTTACAGTAAATGATGAGACAAAACTAACACCGAACGTTCAACATAACTTTATTTCAAAATAGTGTTTGATGTTGTTAACGAAAAGCCAACGATAAGAGCGATTGCGAAACAAAACCTAATGTCTTGTGTTTGATTGTGTAACGAATGAGCAAAAAAGCCATTGTGAAAAATTAAAGACATTTTTTTTGTAAAACATGAATGAAAATGTAAAACCTAGGCTACAACCAACCAAACAATGTTGTACTCTATAAATTGTTGGCGATAGTACACGTTAAAATGAACACGAAAAATAGAAATCAACCAACTAAACAAAGAAAAGCGTGATTTTATACAATGCTGGATAAATAAATAAAATATACTTACTGAAGGAAAACGAATCTCGGTTTTGGTACTAACTATTTCTGTTAACTGGAAAACTGTAGTATCGGCGCGGGGTTTGAATTTCGTATAAACTAATTCGATGTTTATTCTGTTCGCAACTTGTGGTTTCGGCATTGGTTGTTTTTACATAAATAACGCTTGTTCTTGACGTACTGAAATTATCACAATTCTAGCGAGAGCGTATGGTATTACCTTTATTTACTATTGTTTTCTTAAATCGACCAAGAAACAAGGTAAGAAACAAATATTTCCATTTCAGAAACGTGCAAAATGCCGAATTTCAGGAGGTTTCTTCATGAACTGACGTGGAAGAATGTCGTCTGATCATCTGCAACAGTTGCTCCAGTGAATTAGTAGAATTCCTTCGTATCGTGATGAAAGCTTGAAACTCATCAGCAACTCGAAAAACTATTTAGGATCGAACGCACATTCAGTTATTTAAGGTTTTGCAAACCTGAGGGACCTGATTTGTGTATTCGAATATGAGTTGTTTGGACCATCGTGGATTGCTTCGATTACTTCGATTACCTAAAATGATTTGGCAAAAATGTGATCTGAAGCAATTGGTTATATTTGTCTATATTTATCGACTAAAAAAAAATGCCGTAAGATGTAAGAATGTAAAAATATACATTCTAAAAAAAAGGGCCATCACTTAGTTGCACACCCAACATCGCTCAACACCTCATTTATCATGCCGATAATAATGTATGCATCGTTTCCATTTTTTTTCCTTTCACAAACCCCTGCCATATGTCGTTCGGTTCATTCTACTCGCTTTCCTAACAGTGTTCCAAAGTGTGAAATATCCTTTAATTGACGCCAGTTTCCGCTTCCGGTTTCCGTTACTTCATTGAACGATCGTCGGCTAAACCCATCTTAACCACGGTCCCTATTCTTACGAGGCCACATTACACCAATAATAAAACGTCTCCTAACAGAATGAAACAAGGGAGTTGGATAATAAATGCCAGCACAAAGGGAATGAGACGGCGAGAATTCTTCGCTAAATCACTCACCCCCCCCCCCCCCCCCCCCCCCCCCTCCTTTTACTACGACTGGCCGATAATCGCAAGGGAAGTAAACTGTGTTGTAGCTTTATTTTACCAGCGAAACCACTTTCCCTGTTCGTCTCCAGCGAACGATGCTGCCCACCGGTTCTTTGCCACGCTTCATTGCACAAAGGGATAAAAGAAAGCAAATATTGTCGGTGCGGTTGTACCCTTACGGTTCGAATTTTTGGCCAAGCCAAATTTACTATCACTAGTAAAGGGACCGATTCTTACCGTCGGCTACGGTACGGAACGATGAATGAAGCAGTAAACAGGTACACTTCCCTGCCGGCTCCGTTGTTCTTCGACAGCAGACCAAGTGACGAAGAATGACTGGAAGCAATGGAGGCCCAACATTAACCAGGGTGGAAAGGACGGATGAAGGGAAATAAATTAATTCTATCAGAATTAATTGGCCTCAAAGCCGGGGGTTGCTTCGAGCGGTCGAATGAACGGAAGGAAAAAAAGGGGTGCAGAAAACACTTGTGCCTGATGAGCTGTGAAGCGAAATGGAAATAACTTTTTCCCGCTTTTCCTTAGGCAAACGCTAAGAAAGCAGATTTTGTTGTTACAGACGTTCCTAAGCGCCATGGCTATTGCCTGGAAGGATATAAGCTCTTAAGCAAACATGCTGTGTGTGCATTTTTTGTTTAAATGTATGCTTAATTTTCGAACTTTATGCCGTTAAATATCTTCATATGACACAAAAGAACAGCTCTTGAGAGAAAAATCAAAATACTTCTCGTGTAATTCTCAATTTCGTAGCCTATTGAGCTGCACAAAGATAGACCGTAACGAATGTTTCAACGTGGATACAATTCCCATATCATATCAAACTTTTTCCCATCCTAAGTTACTGTATGCGGACAAAAAGCCGTATCGTGCCCACGGATGGACCGCGTGCACATCCGATAATGATCCTTGCTCTCCCCCCAAAACACGCGTGGTGCAATCAATTTAGATTAGCAGCAATCAATTCGTATTGCTGGCGATTAATCTCATTTCCGATAAAATTCCACCCCGTAATTCGCCAAACGCTTCAGTCTGAATAGGTCAATTTTCATGCAAAAACGGCAAATTCCTGACGGGGTTTTCCGCGTGTACGAACGCGACCCTTTCCACCCAGCTAGCGGACTAGTTTTCCGCAATGGTGGGCCTTAGCGAGCAATCGGGCCAAACCATCATCCGGCACAAAAGAGTGACACGGACGGGAAATCTCTTCCGCCGATGATTGCTGATGAAAGTTTCGCACTTTCGCTGTTCGACCGCCCTGACACGGCATCGATCTGGCTCGATTCTGCTGGGATTTGGGGATGTGGTGGAAACCTGATCCCAAAGGACCAAAAATTTCACCCCACCTACAGTTTAGTTTTTACGGCCTTGAGCAACGAAGGGCATGAGAGGTCGCTCGCTTGACCCCTCCTTCTCCAACAATGCTGATGACATGCATTCTGTGCATACTTCCACGGCGTATTGATCTTCAAGCGGTACGCGAAATCGTTCGCACATCAATCGGCAATTATCGCGCGCGTTACAACAAATCAACGAACAAGAGTGTGATACTGCTGGAATTAAGTGTGGCCGGAAATTAGTGGCCTGTGGGGAACATTTGTCGGTGGTGTATTTGCGCTATTGCTGCAGTTATGGTTGTTACTAGTTGTACGGGTTTTTATGCGACCGATTATGCACAGTTGCGTTAAAAAAAATGTAGTGCCCCTGGTGATTTCATTTGATGGAACGTTTTCTGAAATTACTCCAAAAAATATATGTACAGGTACTAAAACTGCACGAATGTACCTAACTCCTACAGTGCTCGATGAAGTTGGCATTGTTGATACTCGTTTGTTTACTAGCTGCAAGAGTAATCTAAAGCGTTATCTCATTAACGCCTCTTAATCGATTCCAACTCATCGAACTTCTATGGTTTTTAACGCCCTAACCCTGACCCTCATCATCTTCAGTATATCAGAAGATTCAGGATTATTGTACCAACTTTGGATGAAATGCTTTGTAACTGTACAGTCGAGCATGATCCATAAAATATGTTAAAAAAGTGCTAAAGTTTTAATGGTAACTAATTAGGCTAAATTGACTCTTAATTTAAGAAATAAATAAATAAATAAATAAATAAATAAATAGTTAAGCAATCACAGACAAGAAATGGATTTTTAAGAACTGCTTTACTTTCTAAGTCCCCCCATTTCTAGAAAATCTAGAATTACTCTGAATAATTCTTATTTCTATTTCCGTCCTTTTCCATACAATAACCCCGTGTCCTCAGATGCTAGTGATGCAATAACCACCTGTACCACTTCTCACAACACATATCCATTTTCACCCGTTCTCTGCGCCGCGTGGGTTACCACCCTGTGATTGACATGAATTTTGAATCGACTTAGAACAGGGACCTTTTATCGTTTACCTTTACCGGCGACGACTATTCACACTCCGCTGGCAGCATTCAATAATGCATGTTTCTCAATCGTATTGAATTAATTATGTTCAAGATGCACCCTCCGAGCAGCACACGGTCGGTACAGTCGCAAAGATAATAGAGCGATGGCTCGGTATGGAGGAAAACAGTTGCATCACACGCTATATGTAGGTGACATCCCCGTTTTCACCTCACTTGGGTTGATATTCCCGACGTTCCGCTTTCTATCGCCAGGCTGCAATCAATTGATTTTGCGGCAATGAAAAGCAAACATCGAACACACGAACGAACCCTGAGGTTCTAATGGATTTATTGTGTAATTATGTGATAACTATTGCAAATGATCAATTATTGCAAACGAGCATCTTTTTTTTTTAATCTTCCCTCATTGTTATTACTATACAGCTGGCCGCACGTGTGTTGGCCCTGGTCGCTTTGATACATCTATTGTTTACCGGCCGGTGTGTGGATGTGTGTCAATATGCGAGTGTGTCACGGGTATTTGTCGCTTGTTTATTCATTTCATGGACAGCAGTGCATTCTCCGCCGTTGCAGTACTGGGCGCCTCCATTACCAAGGCCCCATCGGGCTCAACCGGACGCCGCTTCGCACCCGAAGCGCACGTATGCAATGAGTTTTCTATTTTTGATGGATTTGATTACAAACACATTAATTATGAATTCCACTTCCTCCGCCGGTCTTTGCAACGCAGGTAGTGGTGCTATTTTCGTTCATTTTCCACCGATAGTGCGCAAAATTAGCTGCCCCACAACCCCCGGTACATTTGTGCGACAATATCGGCAAGAATGGAGAGCAATTTTTTGTGGGAATTGTTTTTTTTTCTAAAAACAATTACCGTATAATGCAGCATGAGATAATCATGTTTGCGTTGCATTTTCCGTGTGCGGTGTACACCATCAATTACCAGGGCTTGTTGTTTAGCTTTGGGTTGGGCGAGCATTTTCGTGGGGATTAAACGGTTTAATCGAATCAGGAAAACTGAAACAAATCGATACTCTTCAAATAAAACAACTAGTTGAAAAATACAGAACTCATCTGTAGCAGTTAGATGGAAATGTATACTTTATGCCCATATTTAGATTCCTTTATTCGTCAATTACAACAACTAAAACTCAATGTTGTATCTATTACACATTATATCCTCCTTGGATTGGAATAAGTGATGAACAAATTTAGAATGTGAACAATGAAAAATCAAACTCGGAAGGGTAGTTGAATGACACAAATTTTCAAAGAATTCAAGCCAAATGGGTCAGCTGGTTGGAACCATAGCAACACTCGATTAAAAATCGAAAAAAATATCGTTATGTGCTCAAATTTTTTAAGAAACATCATACGTTTGAGGTTCCAATTTCTAAAAAATTTCTGACCGTTTTGTATTCTTCTTGCAACTTCTTGCAATTTAAAATAGACGAAAAATAGCTAGATTTGTCGCTAGGCATCAAGTAGTTCGTGTTGAAAACTGTTAAAAACAGTCCAATTCTTAACACACACTCGTTTGTATAGAAGTTATTTAAAAATGAAAAGAGAATCAAATATTCTTCCAGCGATAATAATCCAACAACATGAAACAATATCCACAAAACTAACCCCACATCTCAACACATACATCTTCAAAATCCATGTACTTTTGTTAACGAACACAGCGCAAAAGGATCAGATCTAGCAGGACAAAGAATTGCTTCTTTTTTTCGCATGATGAACCTAGTCAAACTTCATCGCCTGCATTAGTTCTGCCCGGCCAGGCAAGTGTGCCTTTTTGAGAAACAATCGTACTACACGAACACTTTGTAAAATTGAAGCTTCAAATCTTGGCCCTGTCGCCACGTTGCTCCTGGCAATTCGTAATGCGGGTGACGAACGGTTCTTTTTTTTTTTTGGTATTATTTCGTTAGCTCCACCAGTTCCACAAGCAATAATCCAAATGGAATCAGCTAATTTGGAAAATGGTCTCTAATCTACCTCGGATTCTGACAGTAGCATCCACCGTTGTGCGCCGTACGAAAATTCGTCCAGGAACGCTGCTCGGTTTGTCGGGCAGCGATTATGAGAAGGAAAAATTACACCACTTACTTGAAGCTTGCAGCATTTTGCACAAGAAACAAAAATTGGTGAGGATGGGGCTCGTAATAGCTACCAATCAAGCCAATCAGTCGAAACAGATTGCTAAATCGCATGGCAGCCACCATGCCGTAGTCATGAGCTATGCTTGTATCGTAACGCTAGCGATAGAAATGGTCTTATTCAGTAAAAATGGTTTCTTAATCTTATTCACTTACTGAAATTAAACTAAAAACCTTCCTATGTATTATACACTGTCACACCTTTTGCACATAAAAATACTGCAAAAATAAGAACACCGTAACGATCATAACAATTTGATCGCTTTTTGTGTGCACGATTAAAAGTCAGTAAAAAAAACCGATCAAATTACATAAAAATCGAGCAATCTTACGCAACTACCCTTCCATTGCTTAAGTCGTTAGAGCTTTTTGTTGCCCGATTTTTGCCAATGCACCACAGCAGGCTTAGGAGCAGCTTTCGCTACGATTTTGGGGAATATATTTCCACTCTTCCACAAACGATCACCACCGAAAACAATGGCGGTGCGGTCCGTTTTTCGTTGTCTCTGTTTTTGCAGCCCTTCACAGGGGAGTTATGCTGCGTCCTTTTGTCCCATCACGAAGTGTTTTCATGGTCTACCGTTATCTACCCACTCCGGACAACCTCCCCAAAATCCCCAAGATCCCTTTCTCCCTATCGTTTCACACCACACCAAGATGGCCACATGCATGTCCTTGCGATAAAAGGCGCCGCAATGTTTGCTTTTGTGTACGTGTATGTGTGTGTGTGTGTACTTTTTCTTTGTCTTTTCTCCTTTTGGTCCCTCGAGCATGGCATCGTCGATGGTAGGCAGGCCTCAAGCAGGATAACGAGCACGACAACGATGATTGTCCTAGTGGATACTCGTGTGTCATTTGGCTGTCTTCTCACTTTCTGGCCACCTTCACCAGTACTGCTTGGGACGTGGCACCGCGTGTATTTGCCTGGCAACGTTTTTTTGTTCTTAGGAGGGTTTTTTGCCTTTTGCTCATCCCTTTCCATTACATTCAACGCCCGTTGCCTAACGAAGGACTAGACAACTAGCACACTAAAGCGCGTAGGCATTTTAGTACGTCCTTTTAAATCTTTTGATTCGGCAGGGAACAAGGCGGAGGAGTTTTTAACTGCAGAAGAGAGGGCGGATTATTTGTTTTCTTTTTTGGAAACCGCCAACTAACCTCAAACCGTTCCACCCGTGGTGTGGACGCCAAAAAGGGGGAAGCGTTTTTTTTTTTTTGCTAGGAGGCTTTCTTTAGCATCCGACACTCTACTCTCCCACGAGAGTAGCTATTGTTTTGCAACGGTTTGTTTATGTGCTGTGCTTTGTTTTGCTGCTTTTGACACTCTTAACCAGCAGTTATTTTCTTACCGGCTACTCACCAAAAAGTGACATGAAGGGTGGGCACTCTTACTGCTGTAACGGCCCCATTCATTTTGTTTGCCTTGTTTTCTGCCCAACTGGGCCTGTTCAGTCGGTGCGTATGATGGAACAGTTTAATGGAGCATTTTCCAAAAGAAAGCGAACCATTTCATGCATTATGTTTTGTTGTTTCAACTATAACTTTACTGCATAACGATGAACTGAAACTGGGGACACCAAGGAGATACAGTTTCGGAAAACATTTTATCGGAGAAGGAGGAAGAATTCTGAGTATTTATTTCTTTTCGAATATAATAATAATAATAACTAAAAATCTCGCCCTAGAATTGTTCCTACTTGTTTGACACAACATTCTTGACGTTGGTCGTGAGTAAGGATGTTTTGTCTTTCTTCGACCAAATAGTCATGCTTTCAATTATCAAAGGTGCCAATGAAAAACCGCAGTTTAAGGCATGGCTGTGAATAGACGCTAACGACACTTTATCCGACTGGGGGGTAACTATGTACAGAATATCTTGTATATAATAATATCTTGATTATCAGTTTATTTCAAAATCTTTTAGCCCATCGATGAATGCAGTTTAATTGTTTTTGTTGTTGAATCATTTTTCCCTATTTTTTATCAACTTTCGGGCACACACTGAGAAATATCCAAAGCAAAGAAAACCATGGAACACTTCTCTATTTTTTTGATATTACAGTAATTGCATGGAAAGCGTGGTAGCTCGGCTTATGGAAGCATTTTTTCAACCTTTTTGTATGCAACGCATTCCTGTTCGCTTTTTAACTCTGGTGATCTGGTGGTTCATTGGATTACACCGCGACGGGGTTTGTGAAAATTGGTCCGAAATGTCGATAGCAATTCTAACGATGGTTTCTATTCTGGCTGTACTTTTTTTGTTATTGCACAGTCCATGGTGGGAATGACTGTGAACAAGCTTCCAATACGAAGAGCTGTACATATCAAACGGTGGAATCCGAATCAAACTTCACCATAACAATATTCTGCACAGTTAGAATATCATGCTCCTGAGAAAGGAACAAGTTTAAGAAATTATTTATATTCAATTTTTACTTCTGATCGACTGACTTAATAAGCCAACACATTATCAGATCGCATCGTCAAATCCATCAATCAAAGTATTTATATACTTCAATATTTAAAAAATTAATAGGTATTAATAGGTTAATAGGTAATTAATAGGTAATAAGCTACAAAATCAAATTATTAAATTATTAATAAAGGTTAATAGACAACAGATTAATAGGCAAAATAAAATAAACAAAAAAATCAAATTATTAATTTTCCAAATTTAAAATACAAATAAAAGCAACATGATTTTATTTACCAGCGTCATCAAAAATGTTATTTGTCCACCTGTTAGTCCGTCTTATTACCAACGTGCCAGTACTGCTCGCTTTGCCCAAAAAGCTTTTCGCGAGCATCCTCTTCATTAGCGAGCACTGGCATTTGAGGTGAACCGCAGAGCAATGGTAACCCGAATGCACTGCACCATTCACGCGAGATCCAGCTCGTTTGCACTGTTCAAACTACTCGTGAATGCAATAGATCATTGGACACATTCCACCCAAATTCTGGCGCGATCCTTCGTTCGCGAACCGATTCGTTATGGCGGGAAGCACTGAAAAATCCTCAATCTTGTACGCTTTGCTTTAATTTGGTTTGGTTCGGACCCGTACCCAACGAACGTACCCAGAAAACCAATAACCGATCAAACGTCACGGACTGTGGATCCGAATTGCCGCACACTGACCGCATTGTCTGAACGGCCGCTCTGATGTTTGCTAGCCGGCTCGAGCGCTAACACGGTCGAAGTCGTTCACAGTTCGAGTGCCCTTGCTGGTGGTGGTTAGAGTGATATGTGTTCGGTTTGAATGGTTTGTAGATTCGAAATTTGCTTTCCCAAACACTTGTGTCGGTTTTTAGCGCGTGTTTCTCCATCTATTTTCATGCATGGTACTCTAAAAATGAATCTATTATAGTTAAACTATACATTATTTATTTTATTTTATTGCGCTTAACATTTTTCTCATTTTATATTACCATGGAAAAATATAACATACATAAAAAAAACATTTCTATACCAACAGAACTGTATGTTTCACACCACAAAAACGTTTAAACCAACGCCTTTTCATAATGCAAAAAAAATACTAATTGCAAACAGTAATAAAACTTTCTGCCACAGTAAAACATCTCTCTGCTACCGGGTATTTGTTGCAATATCCGCTTAAAAAAACTTATTTAATTTCAATCATATGATCATCGTGCAAAGTTGTACCCACAATTTCATTCCAATTATGCTCATTTGTTGGTTTTTATGCATATTTCAATGGTGCATTTTGTGTTTTCGACTCAATTCGCCCACACACTCCATAAATCCATTATGTGGAAACGATGGCCTTCGTGCGAGCGCATTCTGGGAGGATTCAATTTTACATTCCATCCGTAACGCGTACCACGAAACGCTACACTAAAACAGTTGTTAATTTAGTTATAAAAGTTTTCTAGAATTATGCCTTTCACACGTTTAAACCATCAGTGGGTGGATTGGAATAGCGGGTGGATAGAGTTGCTATCAAACAAACAGTTTAAAAGCGCAATTACAGGAAAAGTAACGATGAAAGTGAACATGTTTCTGGAATCGCTGGAATTCACACAACGCTCGGTGTGCAAATATTTCTGTTCCATGGTTAGTACAAACGTAACGCTGTTACAAATTACTGCTTTGAAGCTTGAATTAGTTTTGAATTCGTTTGAAATGCATGAAACTAATTCCAAGCCATAACATTGCTTCACGTTAATGTAGCTGTTCGCATATCATTTAACTTTTTATTAGTGATTTTTATTATCAAAAAGGTTTAGTAATAATTATTACACGAGAAAAGATAGACAAAATTTAAAAAAATATTCCGTACAATGATTAAATTTATTGCAATTAAAACATCTCCCATTTTCAATCGCAACAAACGATGATCCTCTAGTGGCGTAGATCATACTTTACACTAGCTTTATTTTTTACACGTTTTTTGACGTCTTAAGCCTTATCCACTGCCAGCACTTCTTTCAAATTGACAAATTAAATTAGTTTAGAAAATGGGAGTTCAAATCTTCAACGCATCGAATTTAATTCATGATTTAACGAATGCCATTGACTAGTTGTCATGTTGAACATTTTTCATCCTTTGCAAATTTTTATGTTTTAGTTCCAGTCGAATCTAAGACTAATCTTGTAATTTATTTAAAATGCTGAAAAGAAATTAATTTGTGTTGGACTATTATTTTAATATTTTTTAAAATTTTAAGTAAAGTTTCGGAAATTTCTCCACTTTCCCCCATCTTTGTTTCTGCTTTGTCCGTTACGAACCCCTTCAGGTTGATACATCTTGGCGCATGAATCATTTGACAGCTGTCATCTTAAATCCCTAAAAAGTTGCTGCTTTCTAACTTTAAGTATGATCTACCCCAGTATCGGTATTAAATGTACCCAAAATATTAATACCGAAACTGTCGAATTGCTGCTGCATCGACGTCAACAGTTGCTGGCACATAAATAAAATGCTTTTTAATTAAATTGAACCTAGTGTTCGGTCCGGTTGCGAACGACGGTTCCGGTCCATTGAACGTACATATTCGTTTTCCCTGATGCGTGATGCTCAAATAAGGGAAATGTTGCTAAAAAAAGAAGTTCCCGTTGGAGTGTAATTTATTTTAGCCATTATTTGGCTCCATAGGTTTTTTTTAAGTAACAAAAAAGTTCCTTGTCCATTTGGAAGGGATTTAAAAAGCCATTACACTGCTTTACACGCAAGCTTTATCTGTGCAGATAAACGTTCTAGCAAAAGCTTAATGTTAAAACAGCTCACACTAGCTACAGTTGGGTCTCAGTGTTTCAACGCACACGGTACACCCCACCGGCGCTACTAATCCGAAGGGTAGGTAATAACTTTTTTACACCATGCTGTAAGTGGATTACACCCAATCGTCTGTAATTGCACGAGACGAGTCAACCAGCCCCACGTACGCGTGGCCCGTAGTGCTTCCAGCTCAGCGCTCCGGTACACGCGTGACGGCCGGTTTTGCGTACCTTGGCTGAAGCCCTCTCGTCACCCGGGGGGGCATAAAGCAACCGGCTTCGTCCTTTTCTTATCAGCGCAAATGGCAAACCCCGGAAGACGATTTTCGTCACACCACTGCACGTCACCGACGCGGGAAGCCAAATCTCGTTAGTCAAGTGTTTAGTATTCAAATATGATGATGATGATGATGATATCCCGAGGCCTTTTTAACCCGCTCGTGTACACCTGCCCGGCAAGACATTGCGGATCGTATTCCGCTTCCTATCCTGGAAGGAAAAGTCATGTTGTCACTTCGGCAAAAACCCCTGGCAGAAAAACAAAAAGTCGGGAAACCTTGCACGGGCGAAAAAGGGTCGCCAACCGGGTTTTCGGGCAGCGATGAGTGAATTTGCATTCCTCGTCTTTCGCGCGCCCGAAACGCGCGTACCCAGAATGTATCCTTTCGTGGTCCTTTCGGCGGCGGTACTAACTTTTCCCATCCGTAGCATGCGGCTCTAGACACCCCGTGACCGTGTGCTGCGAAGCAAACCGGGTGCTGGGAAATGGGAGCTTTGGCCGTAAATCCAATATTGAATCTCATCATTCTGGAAGGATTTGTGCTTGTTTGGCCACTCGCTAGGCTACTCCGTGAGGGTGTGTGTGTGTGTGTGTGTGTGTGGTCTTTTCTGCCCAGTGCTCCAGTGATCCGGGGCTGTTCGGTGACACAAGCCGACCGTGGACAGGATTTCCCGACGCTACGCCATCGGAATACGAGAACAGATTAGAAACCAACCGAGCAGCTCGACCTTTTGTCTCCGCCGGTGCGTTTCTTTTTTTTAAGAGGAGTGATAAAACAGTGAGACATTATAAACCACAACGCCTGACAGTGGCGGTGGATGGCTGTGCGTGGTACGTTTTCATTTTCTGTCCCTAATTGCATTACACTTTTTAAATAAGTTGCCTTTATAGGCGATACAGCTGTGGACGGAAAAAATGACTGGGCTTTATCATTTCTTCGGGTTTTAAACGCTGTAAACAGTAATTAATAACCGTAGAATAATTGAAATGTAATTAAATGGAAATTCTATTGAAATTAAATTAAATTGTTTTTAATTATTTTTAATTTGATAATTAATTGTGAATGATGACACATGATCAAGTTAAAACTGATTTAATATCTTTATGATATGATTCATACATACATTTATAAATTTATTTGTCCCATTTATATGGGTGACGCAAAATGATTTAAGGGACTCGTGTCATCCAAATTTGGGCATGCACTAAGAATAAAATTTTTGATGCGGAAACAATAGAAAAACGCCATAGTTTATGATGTGAATGAACAACGAAACAGTTATTTTAAACCTTTAGAGTTAAGTAATAATTAACAGGGTTTGACACGAGGCGCCGAAGTGTTGATTAATACGATACTTAAGTGATTTACTTTCGTATTTTAGTTGATATAGGCACCCGGATAAACGTCCAATCGCTGTACAACGTTGCAAGTAAAGCAAATGTACTTTCTACACTTTGTGGTCCGAATATCCGATCAGGAGCCCAACGAGAACGAATAAACAGTATGTACCACTATACTAAAACCACTCATTACCATGTGACATATTCACTGAACCATTGGTTCTGTTGTTGTACATAACAAAAAAGTACTGGACTAAGAATGAGCAAAAAAAAATCCTACATCATCCGCACGTTTTCCTTCACTATTCCGCGGTTGATGTCTATTTTTCGCTTTTTTATTTCATGCATCCCCGGTACGGGTGACCGGTAAACATATTCTTATCTCGCACCCGATCCATTCCTCCGTGCGCGATCCCACCGATCCCGAGCGTTCCTAACACAATGGTGATAATTTATTTTCCTTCACTTCCGGTAGAAGCATTCCGGCTGGTTTCGGAGTTATGTTCGGGTCCCTTGCTTCTTTCCATTTGCCACCAAAGGTGATGCCGTGCGTGTATGGGATACGAACGCCAACACGTGTGGGCGAGTGTGTGTGCAATTGTGGGTTACTGTAGGGATGAATTCGGAACGGAAGCTTGTGCCAGGATTTGCGCATGGTGGAAAAAAAACTCTTCACCCCACCGGCACGGTATGCTGTAACGGTGGTATCCCCTTTTTTTCCTTATACCACCAAAAACCTACCATCCTCAACCCCGGAAGTTTGTCGAAATTGCTGCGGAGATTTTTATTTTACCATCACAGCTAGAACCATACAGTTAGCACGACAGCAAGCAAACGGGTACGAAACGCGCAGAGAAAAAAAAACCTCCAGAGAAACGTTTGCCAAACGAAGAACCAGAAATGAGAAAATATCGTGTTGAAAATAAATCGCATCGTTTAACGCCTTCTTCCTGTTGGCGGTCGGAGGATGTCCCAGCTTTTCTTCGGCCCAAAAGCTTTGCCCCTTTCTTACTGGCTGCTGCTATTTCGGGACCCCATTCATGGTCCCGTCGGAGTGCCGCTGGATGTATAAATATCCTTATCCGGACAGTTCAGAAACCCATTGAACCGGATCGAATGCGAATTCCTAAACTTTCCCACTTCCCCGTCCCGTCCCGGGAGGGAATATTTAAACCCACAACAAATGCCCTTATATTTTACTAAATCGCTCCCGAAACCGTTTCATTTTCTCTCTCACATTTTCCCGGTCGACGATGTTGTTGTGATTGTGCTGCAAGCACCGCCTTTCACATAACAGGTCATATGGAATGGGCCCTCATGACGTTGGGAACTTAGGCCAGGGAAGAGAGAGCAAAAAAAAAGCTTCATCTTAGTCATCCTGGCCAGGACAAAGCAGTTGTGTGAGGACAAATGGACGGTGCAGGAACTTCATTTTATTTTGCCTTTTGCTAGTGAGTTTTTTCTTTTTTTTTCCTAGCGGGGAATAGAAAACTTTTCTACATTGATGATTTCCCATCGATGCCAGTCGGTTGGGTACCCAGTATCAATTGGCCGCCCTAGGCAATATCATGCATCAAATCAAATCACGCCTAAGGGACAAAACAAATCGTCTTGAACTGGCTTTTTTTGTTGGTTGTGTGATGTAAGAACATAGTTTTTCATCCTTTTAATTTTGTTTGTATACAAAAAGCACTTACTGAGCAAGGAAAAGAACTAAACCATCTAAAACTTTTATTTCATAGTTAAAGTAAATGATTTGAATGAAACTTAAGTCCAGCATACGTAGTTTAGAAGCAAAAACTCAGTTGTAATGTGAAATATACACTTAATAGGTCAAAGAGAAGATCGTTTTTGGGATTTTTTTCGAAAATCAAGCTGACAAATTACAAAAGTAAGTGAAATAATACACATAAAAAACCATTTTTAAATAATTTGTTTGTAGTTAAAAGTCTGTAAACAAATCAAAGATATGAAAAATAAGATACAGAATTCAGATTAATGTAGCATATGCAGTGTGTAAAAAAGTGTATAACCACTTTTTGTAAATAAAAGAAAGAATTTCAAATCTTCTACTAAATGGCTCATTAAACTGGTACTTCGGCATAACTATCGGCATATTGATTTGATATTCCATTCAGATATTCCTTTATTCATGAAATATAAGGTATATGTTTAGTTATACGCAGCAAGAAATGATGTTTAGGATAAGCGAACTGTATTTCTCCTCCTAGATAATTTTCTAATGGTTTTATGTTTCGTACATTGTACGACAACTTATACTATACTCCTTCCAACTAATTGTTTGTAATCAAACATTCGTGATACAACGCAGTACATAAATTTAAATTTAATTACAAACAATGTATTCACACATCCGCTTTATTGCACTATTGAGGATTTCCATACAAAAGAGCATTTTATGACCATATTCTTTGTAATGAATCTTTCCATTTTTTTTTTTGCTGTAGTGTCACTTCAAGCTGCTACATTGCTGTCGAAATCGCTCGAAACGGAAGCGTGAAATGGTTCTATAAACACATAGAAGCAAAAATCGTCTAACCAGTTCTTTTTTGTCACATTCCCACAATCGAATCCATTGGAGGACATTCCAGCTTTAGGGCTACCGCCCTTAATACCTCTATGCGCTAGCTACCCTTTGTCTGGTTTGGAGTTCGTTTTTTTCTCTTTCGCTTCTCACCATGAAAACCGATAGCGTCATAAAAATTGCAATCATCTCCTTCCTCCGTCACTCCGCTTTTCCTCTTTTTTCCCATTTCCCAGGCATCCTTTCATGGACGTACTTTCCGTCTCGTAGCTTGCCACTTCCGGGTGTTTTCAATTTTCATTTCTATGCAAATAAAACATGGATCCTACATGACACTTACCGGGGAATAGTTAAAACCGATGGACATGAGGTATCCCCCTGCTGGCTAGTGTCGCTGCCCAAACACTATCATCGTCGAGCCAGCGTATGATCCGATCTGGTGCAACTGGTGTACGAAGCGCTTTTCCGCTTTAGCAACTACCAACCCGCACCGAATACCAGTATTCAATTGAGGTATAGCGTGTCCCTCAGCACGTGTAAAAGAAAGGGAAAGGAGAGAATGAGAATCGACAAATGAAACATTAATCCTTCCACTGGCACCAGACGGATTTTTGCCGGAAAAGACAAATAAATGCATTTGAATGGGTGTGATTAAATTCGTATTATCTGCCAGTGGACAGTGTTCTCCTCATTGGAAAAAAACTAATGTAAAATAACATACTGGACCTACAAAAACAAACAAACTTTCTACTTTAATTTAAACTCTTTTCATTTTTCCACTCATCCCATGAATATCCTTAAATAGATATAGACAATAAATAACACTTTTCCCAACGCAATTAATAGAAAAGCTTCACGTTGGAAAAGCTATAGTAAAATGGGATCCGTTACTCCCTGGCATGGTGGTTACATTTCTCGGCCATGAAGCGACATCATTAAACGACATTTCACCCTCTGTGTCTTTATCGCAAGGTACTTCTCGTACCTTCTAGTGTTCGGAAAGACGTTCGCATCGAATGCATCGGGCTCCTTAAAGGCCCGACAAAGGAAGGTTCCACTGTGTGAAAGTGTAGTCAATTAAAATAATTAAACTTTATTTTCTTATCGGTTTAATGTTACGAGCATGATAATAACAATTGGCAGCCGGTGAAACACCCGCCGGGAATACAAATAGGCAACCTTACTTGGCGATTAACCGGAATCCGTAGACTTTTCCTTCACCTCCAAGTCGACAAAGCCGCACGTAAGGGAGTGAGAAACCAATGAAGTCATTCAATGCTGGTATTAGCAGAACCGGTAGAAGCAACCGGTAGTATCTGTAATTTAGAATGGCCAAGCAAGAGATAACACAAAATTTTTCGAATGGGCTTTAACATAAGTACTTTTTCGATCTATCGTGTATGAATCATTGGTTTAAAGTATCCAATGAAAAAGAAAGTAATATATTAAAGTTTGTCTAAAAGGAATATAAAAATAAAATAAATAATGCAACAAACGATTTTGGAATTAAATATGTTTAAAATTTTCAATTAATGCAAGAAAAGAGAAATTTAGCAAGATACATGACAATCACAGAAACAAAGAGACAAACAATCAGTAATAAATGTCAAAATGGTTGGATTTTAGACTGCTGCACAGTTCTTAGTTAAAAAATGTAAGAAAAATTTAACATCTACAAATAAACCATAAATTCTGAAAATTTTTGAAAAAAAAGGTTTGATTAATTTTAAAATAAACAATTGAACTAAGCTACGAGGCTAAAGGGGAGAAATACTTGTAATGACAGAGGACATTAATTATATACGTAACTTTGGATTAAATTTTATTAAAAATTTTAAATTAAAACATACAGGAAATGGAAAACTGAAGCGGCAAAGGAATGACACACACAAAAATAAACAAATGGATAAATTTGGAATTAATAATGTTCATATGTTGTGCTCAAGAAACCTGCAAGAACACAAAAACTACTCAAAAGTGAAAATCAACATCGATTCTTGGTGTAAAACAACCAAAGAAAACATAAAACATGTTTCTGCCACCAAATTAAATCGTTACCGCTAGTGAAAAGGACAACATCCAGTGTCGTACCTGGTTCGTCCTTTAAAGCGGAATCATTACAAAAAACACGCAAAACAAATAAATAAAACGACCTCCCCGAAAACCCACTCGGTGTGAAACAAATTTCGGGTTTCCGACAGCCGTCTCTCGATTGACCAATTTCCTGACACCAACCCAACCCAGCCACGGGTTGCCATGGTAAACATTCGAAACGGAAATGAAAAGTACTGCTAAAATTAATTTCCACCCCAACCCCACAGGTCCAGCATCCGGCCACCCGCAGGTGGTGCACCCGCGCAACACAGGTGACGGTTTTGTTTATTTAACTTTCGGCACATTCAGCTATCCTAAAAACTTGCTGCCACCTTACCAGACTAAACACACCCAGCCGTCCACGGCTGGCATTGCATAAAAAGCGTCATCGTCGTTTTACTGTTACGTCTGCTACGACCGTCCTAGCGCTCGGGATGTAATGAAGAAAATATCCTCCCAGCAAGCGTACGGCGCTGCGCTTAATCAGAGCACAAACGTAAGATAAATGATGTTGACTATGATTTGCGCGTAAAATGTGTTTCGACCGAGCACGGCACAAAACGCCGAGCCCGACTGATGACACCGGTATCGTCCAGGCAACCATCTTTCTTACTTTTTTGCTCGTCGCTTGTCACTTTTCTTTCGCACGCCGAAACAAAACGGTAAAAAAGCAACGCTTCGTACTTCCTACCACTACCCGGACGGACACCGGTATCCTTTTAGTTAGTTTTAATTACTTCCTGAATTTTAGGGTCCTTTGTTTTGGGTGAAGAACTTTCGGCTTCTCTTGAGAGTTTTGTGATTCGACTAGGGATTCATGGCTTTTCGGTGCGGGTAATACAAAATGGTAACAAATGCTTCCTCCCGTTTACTGTGCGCTCACTGTCCATTTTAAAGGTTCGCCGAAAGTGATCGAGATCGAGGATTGCTGCGAAAAGAAATTGAAAACTGTCCATCTTAACTGCCCCGATTGGAGTTATGGTTCATTTCAACTACGATTTACCCCCGTTTTCGGAGTCAGTAATTAATAGCGAGCGCACGCTTCAATCCCTAACACCTTCATCGCACAACACCTTAAACGGGGACTGACGTGATGAAAGACATTTTACCTTTCTCTTCCTGTGTTATTTTATTCTACAGCTCGTAACAGCATTATGCGGTCACAAAGGGATTTTTTTTATTATATTTGTTTATTTTCATAGCAAAAATGGTTTACAAATTTGAAAAAACAAAGCATACATCAATTCCTTTTTTCTTCAGTATCGTATACCGTGATCGTATTTTTCGTTTACAGGGTTTTTTTTAGAGTTATGGAACAAAGTGTATTAAAGTACTGCGACTCTCTCCGATTTAATTTTTTACTAACAATAAACTTTTTCCCTCATAGTTATGTTTCGCACTGTATTAATCCTTTGTGATTTTGAAATGTTTGTTTTTTTTTCTTCGGTGAAAATTGATAAGGGATCCGCGTGGAAAAGTTTTCCAACTTCCTTTTTTACCTTTGTTTTGGTCGAGTTGTACAGGTTTTTTTTAGGTCGGATAAGCAAAAGAAAAATATATTTTTATGCATTTTCCTTCTTTTTTTTCCTTTTTTGGTAAGTTTTCACTTTCACTTTATTTTAACAAGAAAAAAATTTACCTTTCAAAACTTCTAATAAAGCAACAAGAAAGGAGACTGAAACGCGGGCAAGGAAATAATTTTCACCAACCCTCACCTTTTGCTGGAATCATTTATCTTTAACTCCTAGCCAAACTGACGAAGCTGAGACGACCCACGGGAAACACACAAGGAGCGTATCTAAAGTTTTAAGTCCGATCCAGATAAGGTGCAGGCTGGAAAAAAGGGTTCAACAGAAATTGGGAACCAAATTAAGCGTAACAATTTTCGGAGTCTACGTAATGTGTTCGGTTCCACCGGGGAACTCGGAAAGCCACCGGGAGTGCGTCGACCGGGTTTTTTTTTCAAAGCCCGTGAAAATCCCGTAGAAAACAAGCCATAAACGATTCGACATGGACATTTGTGGAACCGCAAATGGTAAAACCCCTGCCCAGATTGGGGCAAACGAGGAGTTCATCCCAACCCCTGCTTCCATACGCAAGCACAGCACAATGCCCAAATCAGTGGTTGTTTGCACCATTATAATGGTACGAAAATAAATATTAATTTCCATCGGGGTCCATTATAGGTTGCACCGAAGGTTCGGGTGAAATAAATAAATAGTTGTGCAGTGACCGATTGGAAATTGTATTTTTCCCGGCCCCTGTCCGCTCCGTGTTGTCGTATTTGTGCATGATCTCTCGTCCCCTTGTTACCCCAAACTCTAGTGCATGGTTGACTTTCCTTTCTTTGCACTGGATCCTCATTATTAAACTCGAAGCCCACCCCGGGGCGAGAATGTGGAAAAGTCATAAAGACAGTATCGGTTGTACAATGTATTAAATGGTTGCACTCCAGGGAGCGAGCGAGCATGACTGACTGACTGGTGTGTGCATTTGCGTGTCCTCGCACACATGAAAACCCTGTACACTTTATGACATATTGATATTGGTTTTGCAATGCAGAACATATTTTGTGCGATGGCATAAAGGTAAATAATCTCTATCACGCTTCTACTCTTATGTACATACAACCCATTAAAGTTCCTCAACTATGGGTTTCACAAAACACTGCGATATTTGCCAGTTTAGTTTTATATATTCTTTAATATTGTATATCTTCGAAGCTCTTCAATACCAAGACGGAAAACATACGCAAGCGACCTGAAACATTTTGATTAATATACTTTTACTTTAGTAATATACTTAAATGTACATATCGCTTCCCATTTTTATAAAATGCATACATTTTCACCAATTTCCTTTTTACTCGTGTAATTTAAATCCAACCTAAAAGACAACAAGAAAAAAATAAATAAAAAACATTGGCACACGGAAAGCTAAAACCGACTCAATCGGTACATGGTTTCGTGTAGAGTTACATGTCATCCATACCGCCATTACGTTATAGTTTCGGTTAGAGAACACAGAAGATAATAAACATAGCACAGACACACACGCACCTCCCCCGGAACTGGGTTTTGTATGGCATGGTAAATGAAACCTGCAAGTCCTCGTTTTTAATGAGCATAAATTTATGATCATTAAAACCAGAATTTCGAATGAACTTTTCGCGGGGTAAGGCACGGATGGCCTTACCGCTCCACCGTAGCAATTGATAAAACATACATCCACATACACACCGCACCGGGAAGAAGCGATGTTTGTAAATTGAATGTTAAGCACCGGTTTATGGATGCTGGATGCTTATTCTTTCATGTCCCAGCAACCCCTCGGTCCGGAATCGGCTTTTGTGGTGTGGCACGATTTCAAAACGGGCTTTTTATTTTTCAATTGTTAACCCCGAACATTCATAGAACTTCACCATGGGTATCAAGTGTTGATTAAAGTGGATGATATGGAAAAAGTTCATTTGGAAAAAATGTCCACGCGTTGTTTTTGCTCGGAAAATTGTCACCTTTTTTATGTATATTTCCCCTTTTTACGGTGTATTATTTTAAAACGTTGATATTCTAACAAAATTCTATGTTTTATACAGCCCCACACGCATATCATCGCAACCAATGACAATTGTCGTGCGAGTAATGTTCCTGGTGGGTAAAATTAAATAAACTCACTCTAGCTCTCTAAAATTTCTAGAGGCGAGCAGAAACAGATAAAATGTAGTATTACATATACCTCCCCGTACAACGAGGAAGTTGTGTGGACAGATACAACGTTTTTATGACGATCGTAGGTGTGGCTAAGCGCTAAGCCACCCTGTCTGTCCCGCCGGGCAAGAATAGTTTTAAATCAACTTCCTCGAAACAGGAGCCGTTCCCACTTTGTACGCTAGCAACAACGTGCCAGGGAGGGAGTCGTAAAAAGCAAGTTAGTTTTCGTAAATACCACCAGGGCGAATATTCCCTTGGTATACCGTATGCGGTGGTTGTAAAGCAATCGAAACTCACTGTACCGGCCCCGGGAGCTGGTGTGATGTGATGGTGTCGTAAACGGAAACAAACCGTTCCAGCACGCCCCGATTGATTGGTGTGTGGACGGTGGTGGGTACGACCAACTACACGAAGGTTGACCATTTCCGTACCTTGAACATTGTATAGCCCGGTATTCCTGGCGCTGGGAAGCGTTCCCAGATCCAAAACAAAGTTAGTCTCCGATGGATTGAATTGTAACAGTGTTGCTGCCGACAACTGTTGACCACTGTTTAATTACTTTTGAGAGTATCTTCCTGTCCGTGCAAACACAATGGATCATTCAGAAAAAAAAATGTTAAATGCTTGATTTTCCAATGCCGTCACTACGGAATATATACACTTAATCATCGTTACAAATTTTTACTTTAAAGGATTTACAACATGGCCGACCCGATGCTATGCACACTCAACAGAACCGGTACCAAATCCCATCCAGACAATTCTCGCAAGGCAAGAAATTACTCTACGACGACGTAATAAACCTGATTAAAGTACGCCTTAGTAAGAGATGAAATACTTTCACACGTAAGAACTACAAGAACTTTGTTCAGATCTTTGAACAGTATTTAGAAAATATTCATAAGATATTCTTTAAATAAGATTATTTTTAAGATTATATTAATTAATATTAATGACCTTCACGATGGAGGCGCCTAGTGTGTTGGTAGCAGTAAAATGATAAAAGTGTCGATTACTTATGAATTTGCCCATAAATGCATAATGTAACATAAAACGCCATACTTTCTAACAATCGTATAAAGTACAATGAGTTCCTAAGGCGTTCCTTGTTACAATTTTCCGTACATTGTTCGATGGATGTAACAGTAGTAACTTAATGATGCAAAACGCAGCCAAATTTCTTAGAAATATAAGACAAACTAACCTTCCAGGACAACATAAATTGTTGTAATCACTTGAAACACATGAAAACTTAGAGTTTTATAAATAATGAATTGGAATATTGAATATGGATGGTTTATATAATTGAATGGAACTCTGGAAATTTATACATTGTCATCTCCTGCAATGTTCGATGTTGCTTTGTTAATTTCATTCCGATCCGTGTGTCTAATGTGCGTTGGTATAGAGGTAGAATATAGTGGAAATATTAAAACCCATGTACCATAAATGATATTATAGTTATACTACTGAAAAATGGGAATTATTAGGATTATTTTATTAATTATTAATTATTAGTAATCATTAAAACGTGATACATTTTTTTTTAAATAATAAATATCAGCGGTATTACATCTTTCTAAAAATTTATTTATTTTAGTACACTCATCGATATCATGAGTTTCCGTTGACATTTACGTCAAGAGCATTTCTTGCTTTCTTGTGCACATCCCGGTTTTTTGGTCACTGTTTGCGTCACTACTTTCATGTCGATTACATTTATTTGCTCAGTTGTTAGGTGTTGGGTTGCGTCAATAGCAGTGGAAGGTATACCATTCCCACGGCAAAACTTTTCGTTCTGCTGTTCCAGCTGTCTGTGCAATGTATTTTGTCTCCCATGCAAGGTAAACAGAACAAATGTCCAACACGCCGGGGCAAGCATGGAAGCATGGTTTTTACCGATTCAACCAGCATCAAACGAAATAACTCTTGACAATTTGTCTAAAGAGACGTCATGTATCGCATTCAGACGTTGTTTAATGTTATCGAATGTTTGCACTAATTCTAGCTGCATGCATTTTAACAAACCTCTGACATTTTGCAGTATTTACGTATCAACGCAATACCATCCGTCAACATCATTACTTTAATCAGTCAGGCTTAGAAATTGATACGCTTTGCGGTGATCATTAGCCCGGCGAAGAGAGTCGTGAAACGATTATATCACCCATATCACCGGAACGGAAACAGTGGCTACGACCATCCCACTGTCCGAAGTTGCCCAAGCACGGTTAGCGACCGGCAGATATTAGTTTGCATTCCAATTCAAGCGTGGCAATGTTGATCATTAAATCTTTCAACTCATTCACTCGCTCATCCGCTTCCTCGACGCTGACAAGAACCCCAAGCACATTAACTAATTCTCCTTCGCCAAGCGTCTGGCTACAGTAAATCACTGTATCCTTGTAGCGCCTTGTGTCTTGCGCCTTGTGTAAACAGCTTATCGGAACCACCATAGTACCGGAAACTGTGGCTCGGACGCCTAACAACCCCGGTGCCTTAGTCTTCGGTTTTGGGGTTTGGCCATCCAAAACATGCGCTCATAAATTTTAATTGATGTTTATGCTTGCCGCTTGTACAACTCAGGCGTCATCAGCGGTCCCGGAACCGTCGGCTCCAGTGCGGTACCGGCGGCTAATTAACGCAAAACAATCACACCATCACAAAAGGCTGCCGTGGAAAAGCTGAACGACCGGCCGCTGGAAGCGACCAACGGTGGAAAAGCGACATCATCAACACCCACCCCAAATGGTGCGCTTTCTTAGGCGCGCGAAGGTTATTAATGACCGCTCGAAAACCCCTGCATCACTGATAACAATCGATGGCCCTTCGAAGGTGGTGGTGGTGCTTAGTGTGGTCCGCTGCCTGCACAGGGTAACCAAAAACCACAACCAGCGCTGGTCGACGTAATCGACGGGTTTTTGTGATTTATGTAGGTCATGTTTCGGCTGATGTTCCATCTTTTAATTGAGCGCCCATTTTGTGGGGATTTCTTTTTTTTCTTTGGTTTTTTTCTTTATGGGTCCGATCCCAGAGTTACTGAAACCGTTGCTGAGTATGTCACGTCAATTGGAGGCATTTTCGTGAGGTATTTTATGGTCATTTTCCGCACACAGCACAGCTCTTGTGTAACTTTTTGATGAAAGCTCTCACGAGCTTTCCGGAATAAATTATACGTCGAAAAACTTATCTCATTAACAGATAACCTCCAGCATTGGTGCTCTGGTGGTACCAAATCACTATTGAGGGTGGCTCTTTTTTTTTTAATCAAAAAAGGATTTTTTGTTGTTATGTTACATGGAAACCTTTGAGCCAAATATTTTTTCTGTAACCATTATCTACAGTTTGTTCGATTTTTCATGCCAATAAAATGCGTTATGAGCATTTTTAAAGATCTTCAAAATTGAATAGCTAATTAGATTTCCAAAATAATTACACTGTAAAGAATGGTTGAAGTAGCAATATGGCCTGGCCGTCCTTGTTGAATAAAAAAAAAATGTTTGATGTACATTAAGAGTTCTCTGGTAGTCTGGTAGTGCTTTTATTGGAAATACTTTCATTATCTGACATACTTTCATTCAACCGTATCCAAATGCCAATACATCCTCGGATGAGCTAGAAAAAAAATATCTCCCCTGATCGATGCGTTCGACATAACCCACCCCAGTAATGGTACAATTCTTTTGTGTTCTTTAACATTTTAAAAAGCACTATTTGACGCTGTCACATTGTCACAACTTGCACTGAGTTTTAAATCCACTCTGTCTCATAATGCCCACCGCACTGTACCGAAGGTGAACTTTACCAAACCGGCACGTTTCAAATGCCAACCGGAGGATTAATTAAAACTTCCCCGTGCAACAACTGTGCGATTCCTTCCGAGCGGCCTCGCCGTTAGCCTCGACTGCTCCACTATGGCCACTATCCTCGTGACAATACTGCTGGACTGGAACGGTGGAATGGAACATTAAAACAAAGAAAAAAGAATAGCACACGGGGTAGTCCACAAATGAAAGGAATTTCCGGCCAGTAGTTATTGCTAATCCTCGGATAACGAAGGTGTTTCCGGAGGCCTTGATTGACCTTTCTCCAACGAAGCGATGGGCGACCGTGTACGAGTGTGCTGGATGAGATGGTTTGGGGTTTGCTTTTTATATGCACCCTTTTGTCGTAGGCTTTTAGTTTGACCAGCTTATCCTCATGATGAAGACCAATTAAAAGCACCGCAGCTACCGGGCAGTGTAAAAACTAACATAGGCAAGGATTTTGTGGAATCGGGAATTATCCACAGTGTGGTTTCGAACTCACCAGGCATATGAATTGTTTTAATTGACAGTATTAAAAAGCTGACTGTGCTTTTTTTCTCTCTCTCTGCAAGTCTATGTTAGAAAGTTTTTTTTTATTTCAATTGTTGGATAACAGGGTAACAGGTTTTCAAGGCTCTTTACTCGTAATTTAACAAAAATAAATTTCTAACCATGTAAAATCTATTAACTATGTCCAAGTACATTTAAGCTCAGTTTGCCCAACCGTTTGCATCCGTGGGTTTAAGCCAGTGCTCCCAAAGGGTCCAATGTGAACGCAAAGGACTTATTGAGCTGTATGTAATTGTTTTCAAACTAAAATTCCAGCTCTCAATTCGACAATACACGCCAGGAACACGGTGTCAGGACAATAATTGTTTGGCAACTGTTTAAAAATAATTCAAATGAAGAACCAGAAGCTAACACTACTGACATATAATTTTGATCTGCTCAAACCAATGCATGGATAATTGTAAATGGAACTTATAAGCAAATCAATGAAATATTGTTTGGTTATTTTATACATGTATTCTGCAAATATCTTTGCACAAAGTTAACGCATCAAAAGAAGTTTTCCAGAAAAAATACTATAGAAAACAAAAATTATGAGCAATTTTAAGGGAGAGGAAATAGAACAATATGATAACGTTATTGTTTTCTACTGGTTTTTAGATTTTTAATTGCATGCTTTTAATGCAAGCAATGAGGACTCTCGAATTTAAGTCATGGACTCATTGAAATGGTAGTTGAATATACAACAAAATCTATATTATCCAATTCAGCACAATAGAAAGCTCACATAGACTAACGTTTCTATTTAGGTCACTGTAGCGGTAAAATTTTCATAACTTCTAAAAGTTTAAACTGATGTAAAAAATTGCCTTCCAAACTTGTGGCTTTAGCACCAGCTCTGGCCATCGATGGAAAATATACAGCAGTACAGCAAGCACATAAACAGCACATGTGCCTTCACCTTTCATCGAAACGGAACGCGGTGATAAAACAAAAACCCCTTACTGGAAAAAAAGCCCTCCAACAAAATTTCCACACGTGATACAGATGTCATCCAATGGAACCAACATAAATCACATTATTTGGAAACAATGCTTAGCTCAATATCAAACCCCACCATGCCATGCCAATCCGTTTCTTTTCTCTTTTGTTTATCTATCGAAACAGTGCGGCCCAGCAGTGAAACTTCAGCCACAGCATGCCGCTCCGGTACTAAATATCCGCCACAATCCGACCCGCAACAGCATCAAACAAATAAGAACCCAGCAAACAAACACACACAAAAAAAACTCCCTCTCACACTCTCAAAACCACTCCGCCACTCGTTTCGTTCAAATGGGCTTAAGAGTTTTCGGACCGCTCTAGCGCTTAAACTTCCTCTCCCCACAGCCCCAGCGGAGGTTTTCTCCCGACCCAACAAAATGGTCCCGAACAATCTCCCACAAATCCTGTCCGTAAGCAGTAGGTGCTAAGAAAGTGAAACAAAGTGTTTAACCTCGCTACCGATGATGACGATGACGGGTTGGTGTGCCGGGTTGGGTGGTGAGGGTTACTGGCAAAAAATAAATAAATAAGACTACTGAAAGCAAGCCGTGACCGGGAGACATGCGCGAGTGCGATGATTCGTTCTTTTTTTCTCTGCTGTTACTTCTGCTCAAGTGTTTGAAAACGGGAACCGGTTGGTGTAGGTGGAACCCAATATATCTTACATATCTTCCACTAACTCTCACACCCATCCAGTTGCGGTACATGCGGACGAAAGGAAAATTCCTCCATCGGCAAGTTGTGTGGCAAGCTGCTGAGTCTTCCTTCAGAACCATGCCTTCACTTCCACCTTCCGGCAAAGCGAGGGTGTGCCATCATAGGGAAAATGGATTACATCACACATGCTAACGGCCCCAAGCACACCGTGTGTCCGCGTGCGAGTGGAGACGACAACAAATACACACACACACACACACACCCGCCCTTCCATTCCGGTTGCAATCTGTTTACGCTATCCTGGGTGATGCTGGTAAAAACCTCGAGACGAACCTTGCCGGCCTTGCCACCATTTGTGCCAACCGGCGCGGTCTAACAGTGTGCAGTATCCCGGGTAAGATCAAAAATCCACTTACACTCCATAGCCCTAAGGGAGAAGGGGGCGGGTTCAAAGGGGCAAAGAAGCTGTGTCCCCTAATGTTGGCGCCCGACAATCCATTAGGGAAAGTGGTGGGACGACGCTGTTCCGGACGACAGTCGGCTCCCGGCACGGAACGACCGGACCCGGGTTATACTGAAATTTATAACAAATTTTCACATTTTGCCCCATATGTTACATGTCAGTGGGTCATCAGCAGTAGCTGCTGCTGCTCTTTTGCTCTCGCTGCTCATAAACTTCGTGCCTAAAGCGAGCCGGTCGCGAAGAACGAAGCCAAAAAGTGAACGAGCGAAGCACGCCATTTATGACGATTTGCTCCGTTGTGTTGTTGCCGGAAAAGGGGCGACAAAACAAGCTTTCAGCGTGAGACCAGAAGCCAGAACAGGAGTGTAGAAGTAACACCGAGATATGGAATGAACCGGCGGCAAGCAGTTGCGCGACCAAATGAAGGAAAAAGCATTTACACCCATGCACGGTATGGCTGAAAGTAATCGAAACGGGCAAGGACCACGTCAGCAGGGGACCGATAAATATCACCCAATCGAAGCGTTTGGAGAGAAAATTTTCCGAAAAAAGTGGTTTTTCATACCCTAAAGTACCGTGCAGCAGTAACTAAGAGACTTCCGATACACTTCACCTCGTGCATGACCGTGTGCATCTTATTTTTTAACTCTTTGGGCTGTTAAACTAGTTATTTGGATGAAGTACTCCGATCTATCGATTATAGACACAGTCAATTTCCAAAGAGAATCCACCATTAGAGACTTGAGGTATGAAGTTGCGAAAATGATTGGTAAAATTTGCGAAACCTCTTTAAAATCCTTGTAGCATTATCACACTGGAGACAATCGAAACGGGGCTTATTTTCTGAGAAGTAGTCTATTTGCGCCATCTTGAAGAATCAAAGGCTACCTTGCCATCTAGGCATAAGAAGTCATATTTCCGATCAGGCTAAAGAACTCCCTGGTAAGCTAATGCGAATCACGTCATGAGAATGACACCGGGTGACCCAGCCTGTAAAACCCTTTTAGGTCAACCACATGGACAGAGCAGGCGTGGTAGGCCCAAATTCAGATGAAGTGATGGCGTTGATGTGTCCGCCAGAAAGACGACGACGCTCGACCGTAAGCGGTTTAGAAAACTAATTTATAATTCATTTTTTTAAACAGTTTGTATGTTTCTTATGATAAAAATGTACGAGTGTAAAGAATTCTCATCAGATTTAAGATCACTAGATCACATCCTGCCTTTAATACATATACAACATGTATATGTATACTCTTCGTTTCTTAGTTGACCGTAGATCGTATCGATCATTTTCTTAATCTTGCACAATCGCTTTCAATATGCATTCGAAAAATGTGGACCACCGTCAGTCAACGATATTACCATTTTCGTTTAATTTTGCGAGTTTGTTTTCCACTCCTCACCACGGCGATCATCCGGCCAGTCGGCAGACCCTTCACCAACTTGGCCCGTTCGCGTGATAAGAAACACTGATGCTTTGCAAACAAGATGGATCCCTACCCTCGGCCCAACCAAAATGTGATCTATTCATCTCGTTCCGGTTTCGTGGAAAAAAGCATCCCGATCACTTTTCCCAGCGCGCATTGGAACTCAATCGAACGGATAGCGTTGATGCCGAGCGTTGATAAAAATTTAAATTTAAATTGAAACCAGCTATCGGACCCGGGATGGGGTTTTGAACGGAATGCTTCGGAGAATTAGATTATTCACACGCAGAGGGCGATTCGAGTGTCGTTTGCGCCAGAGTCGAAGAATAGTTCAAGCATATTTGAAATGCTCAATAATCGAAAGTTTTTTTTCTCTCTCCCTCTGTCAGGCAGAAAGGTCCGCAAGTGCGGAGGAAAAATGGAAAGTGAGAAGAAGGAGGACGAGCGAGAAAAGTCACGCTTGTAAAGCAAAGCTGCTGTACGTCGTCAGATGACAATCCCTTCAAAAAAAAAACACAGCAAACGCCATCGATGGACAAGAATTCGCAAAGTAGAAAGTTTATATTTCTTCCCCGCCCAACCCAAACCCCCTTGCCATTCGGGCACACAATCGGATCGGTTCCGTTCGCTTTCCTGTTGGGCAAATAAAAATGGAAATTTATATCCACTTCTTCCCAGCGACCCTGGGGTTGCTGCTGTTGGCTTTCGTGACTCTTTGCGAGCAGGCGAGCGTCGTGACAGTGTCAGCCACAGTCGGGCTGGGTCAATTTCTTGCACAACTCGACAGAACTCGACAGTGGTATGGAATGTGGTTTCCCATTCACTGCAGACATGTGTACGCACTGTGGCCCGAAACGGACGAAACGCACGGCTCATTTCGTCTTGCTCCCGCGATAGGGTTCACCGTTTTGCCCTTTTGGCGTAGTTATCGGGGGGGAAAATGTATTATTAGAAGCGAAAAAATACACACATGACAGTTTTCGCCATTTTCTAAACCCACGCAAAGGCACGCGTGTTTGCAACAGCATTGGTAAAGTGTATAAAAATCTGCTAGTGCAAGCACTAAAACCAGTCCCGGGCATGTACGCAAGTTGACAGAAGCATAAAATTGTCTCCGAACGAGCTATTGTTAACGTTTCTTGAACTTTGATTAATGCGGCACCAATCTTACGTAAGGATGAGGAAGTTGATGTAAAATGCAAAATGGTATACCGCAAACCATTTATAAATACGATTCCAAGATATACTGCCTCTTCATCGGTGGTGGAGAAAAATAAAGCAAGCGGCACCATTGGCACACGTTTTTCGGTTGCCGACAATCCCACCTGTCAATCGAAGGATAAACTCCAATCATCCATTATAAAAAGGATTCGCATGATTTTGACGTGAGGTCTGACGTGTGCGTGTATGTGTGTGACTGAACTGTGATTGTTTGAATCGCTTGAGGCGCCTGATGTACAGCACCGCAGGACAACGCTGTGAATATGATTATGCAAAGACACTTCTGTTCACCGACATGTGATGCTGGGTATTGATGATTGATTAGTTTCCAAAAGAAATGAGCTGGCAAAACACGCATTTCTGTACAGATTTTGCAATCACCGATCAAATGGTCGCAGTACGTTCGTTCAAATCAAATAATCTACGAATTGGAAAGCATGCTATGTGCGCTTTTTTTATACTTTCAATACGAATTCGTCTAAGAACCCCCTTTTTACATCATATGATTATGATTTTGCATTTAAATGTACCATCAATCATGCGCCCTATTGTTGTCCAAAATTGTCAGGCGTAAACCATCGTGGATTACATAATCTTTGCGATATATTTGCGTTTGCATAAGCTGAAGCGATCCTCCAAACGCAGAACTAATGTTGATACAATTACTAGTTAATGTATTCAATTATCATCAAATATATGATGACCGGGTCAAGGATATGAATATTTGAATATTTCCGGACATCTAATCAACGACTCCAATCTGCGTTTTTACTTGTTTGAGAATGTGTCTTGATGGAATGTGAATGTGTGTGAGAATGTGTCCTCTGGATCATTGAGAGTATGTGGAGCCCAAAACCGGGTCAATTTTCTAGACCGACAGGCATTAAGATTCCGTTGCTTAGGCCGCTGATCGAAGTTTAGGTCGTTTAGAACATTATTCTTCAACACCCTTTTACGAGGGTAGTCTCATTTCGTTCAACTTCAAGCATGCAGTTCAACTTCGTTCATCTAATATACGCTTCACACAACGCTCAAGTCCTCCGCCAGATAATATACATTCACAAACCCAAAGAATCGAAAAGAATCGATTCCGTGTGTAGAAGTCCGCGTCGTATATTCATTGTGGTCGTTGGTGGTTAAAAACTACCCAGAGAATCATCTGCATGATCTTGCATAGTTTAGTCCGATCAAGGTATTAGACGGTGTATTAGCATATATTTCTATTACTTGTATTAGCATTCATACCACTCGAAGATCCCGGTGTATTCCCTTCTAAAAAATCAACTTGATATATAAAAAATATCAGGTCTTATGGCGACTAGATGCCGGTCCTTTTACAAATAGAGGTAGTTGAGCAACTAATGCTCACACCCTTGTGGAGTAACTGGAGAAGGCCGAGGAAGCTGAATTCTCCAGTTGCATCGGAAGAACTAGTAGAACTACCTAAAACTAGAACGAATGACCTTTTTGAAGATGATAGGTTTTGATAGTCAATCAATGTATGATCACTACAAGGCTCGCCTCGCCCAAGAGTCTAGCTATCAATCCATTTGTTACAACGTTAATGTTGATTTCCTACTCTGAAACAGTATGTTCTGTAATCACTCCTTCTCTTACAACGTGGAATTGATAAGTCGTCTAAAGGTATTTGAGAGATCAAAGCTGATAAAAGGCATCCATATCGGGATGATATCAGACTAACTAATTGAAAATCTTGTCCTTTTAAATCATAATGTGCATACAGACATTAAAGAACATAAATTCAACTAAAAACAAATTATAAATTAACCAGTGTACTTGCTCACTCCATCGCTTCAAATCGTGAACTTCAGTGGGAAAAGCTCGCTCCAATTCTTCACGTCTCAGCAAAATGCAACTTAATGAAAATATAAATGCATTTTACTTATGCATGAATGCGGTCGTGAACATTGCCTGCCACCGTACCTGGTTGCCAGCACCGGTAGGAGAGACGAAAAAAAAGAGACAAGACACTCCACCGTTTGCGTTGACAATCATGCGTACCGATCGTACCGAAGCACGTCGGCACCGGTACGGTCACAATTATGACATAATCCACCTCAGCTGCAGTGCTGCATGCACCTGGAGGGTGGTTTTCGGGCAGCGGGATACACCGGCCCTCAAAGTGTACACGCACTATGCAACCCACCCCCTATGCTCGCTTCTGCGCGTTTATCAAGCCAAACGGGTCACAGAATCACCACCTGACGAACGAAAGCACGAACCTGTTCCCTGCCTATCCAGCATCCCCTATTGCTCCAAATTGCCCCTCAAACCAATACACATCCTAAAGCCACCCGTGTGCGTGCAGGCACCCATTATGATTTAATTAATTGAAAACAACAGCAACAAAAAAACACCGGACAACAACACTGCCACTGCCTGCATGCGGATGCAGTACACTTTACGGTTCGAAATAGATTATTTTCATCAACAGTAATTATGATCATTGCTTTTCAATTTTCTACATACAACACCCCGGACGCCAGGTCGCGCGGGACTGACAGTAGCCAGTTTCGCATTATAATTGGTGCGGCAGTTCTGGGGACGGATGCATCCGTAGTTTCGCGGTAGCATAATGTTTTAATTCGGGCCGTGCGCGCATTTGTCACTCGAGGCACACGCACTGGCACTGCGTGCGATGGGACCGTCCGTCATGTGGATGGTGCGTGCGAAATGATGATGAGTGCGCCAAGTTTGCCCGTTTCCTGCTTTATTCCATTGTGGCATTGTGAGTGTTTGGGATGTTTGGATGAGTGATTTTTTGCTGTTTTGTTTTTGTTTTCTGGTTCTTTTATTTACGCCCAGTGTGCGCAATTGTTTTCACCTCTGATTAAGCGCTTCCAATACAAATTGAACGGGACAGTGGGAAAAGCAATCGATCATGCTGTCAATGGATGGGTGACAGAAAATAATTTATAAGGTGTTTAAAATGGGTTAATGACTCATACAAAACCATTCAACGTATCATAAGCAGAATGTTTTATTCAAAAACAAAACAATTCTAGTACACTAACAGGTCAAGTGGTCAAATTCTGGCCGAGTCATTAATTCGGGCAATAATGAGCATTATTTCCAACTTAAAACAGTCAATTTCTATTTGTAAATTATGGATACATTTAAAATTGTAAATTATTAAATAGTATTTATAGACCATTAGTCGTAAGCAAAATACTTACACAACTAAAATTGTGTTGTATTAAAAATGTCTAACCAAATTACCTTGCAAATCTCGTTTTGTTTAAAACAAGACAGTTTAAAACAAACATATCCATTTTCACCGTTGCCTCTGATAATTTCATAAAAACGAATTTCTATTTTGGAATGAAGATATAGAATTTGAATACAATATTAGTTCATTCTTATTCATTTGAGTTCATAAAATACATTTATGGTGAAATAACAGGAATGGTATATCCTTAATGGGTATCGATAGTTAAGGTTTTGATCGATTATGTGTTATAAACAGTTACTTACCTAAAACTATGTTTCTGTTCTTCAAACTATAGGCAGCCAAATAATATATAACAACACGTCAATTTACCTTACATCAACCATTCAAACAGTAAAGTCTTTTAGTTGAGGTTTTGAGATATTGCTATGATGCTTCACCCAAAGTGTAGTACTTTAGACGACTGACACTAAAAAATGGTAAATAAATATGTTCCCATTTTAACGTCTTTTGTCACAAATTTCTTCCACGATGCTTATCAATGCCAATTCATCCAACAACCGCGCCATGATTGCATTGAGCGTATGACCCAACAGCCCGTGAGGTCGGTAATGCAATAAGCAATAAATTTTCCTTTGTTACCGGTGCTGCGTACTCGGTTCTGTGCTGTTTCCTGTTTTTCTTTCCATCTCATCATTCTCATCCTCAATGACTGAGGTTTTTTTTTGTTATTATTATTCTTTCTGCGACTACCGCAATCAAACTGATTGACCCACATTTCAAACCGGTGCAAACTCCAGCAGTATTCGAGTATTCGAATTTTCCGGTCCGGATCTGATTTATAGCACGATGAGTAATGGATTGGACCACGGACGGAATTTAAATATGTCGATTATTCAACATCCCGTGGGCGCACATCCCGTGGTGATCATCTACGGAACCATTTGTATCCTGCTCCTGGAGGCTATTGGTATTGTTGGGAAATGTTTCTGGTGTATAAAGTACATTTTTCAGCAAAAAAAAATTCCACTTAATGCTATCTCCGGAAGAATCTTTCTTGTTCTAGGAAAAAGTGCACAGCTCACTGGGAAAGACAATAGAACTTGATAGTTAATACAAACATGCGTACTTTGCACAATCCAACATACCATTTGCTCTGCTCTACCAGGAATGCTTTGCCTCCCGATGGCATGGCATCACAAAGTCCTGATGGCACTCATTCCACGAAATGTAGCCCACTGATTTCCTCTCGTACATTTCTTTGTCACGTTGTCTAACACAACCTTTCCCCTTGGCAGTTCATCCAAAACCATCCGGGTACACAAAATGCATCCATGGCAATCGGTTCACTTACATATATTCCGGAATTCGACGTCTCCGACGAATGCTCGATGGAGTGTTTGCAAAGTTGTTCTCCTTCCCCTAACTACCGGGTGCTTGTACTGGGATGAGCAATGTCTTCCCATGTACCCAAAACTGATCACACTTTAGCTCAGGTTTCCCTGTGCAACCGTGTGTCATTGTTTGCATAGATGCTGCCGCATCTAAATTAACACCAACACACAATACCGACCGTCACCATGGTAGCCGTATTTGGGAACATGTTTTTTCGGGTCCAACACCCAGCACAACGCAGGCAGCTGTGATTTGCGATACAGGCGAAAGATTCCTGTGCAATAGGATCTCTCATTCGATTGCAACGTCAGCACAAGAATTGTGGTACGGATTGGGGGTGTCCCAATATGTTGTATCAAAGTCATGTTTCCAGAGCACAATGGATTTATTTTGAACTAAAATCGGATAAAATAATAAATTCGTTTCGAACTAAAATCAGCTAAAATTATTATATTGCAATTTTACAATTACTATTGATATCAGTTGCAAAGCTTTAGTTTTGTGTTCATAACACAGCCATTGCAGGTTTAGCCAGGTTTAGCTCTTTCGGAACCGAGATACTGATGTTGTTAGCCGTGAGAAATTCAAAACTTTTATAGCATGTTATAGCATACTCTCGCCTCTTCTTTATATAAACTTTATAGCATCTTATAGCATCTTCTTTTTCCAAAGCCCTAATTGATGGTGATAAATTCGCGAAGAATTCATCGAACGAGTAACAAGAACACTTAAGATAATATAATAATACATATAATATAACGATAATGATATATAATATAACTAGACGAAATAAGTATACAAATTCAACGTATTTATTAAGGACAATAGGAATAAATGGTTTAACAAAAGAATTAGCGCCCCGTTAGGTTCATTATACAGCAGTTTCTTATGTTTTGTTACGTACCATCTATTGCAAATCAAATATATTTAAAGTCCATGGACACTACAAGAATCACACCAAGCAAAATAGCGGAGTGAGGAAAAAGTTTTTTTTCAAAGTTAAAGTACAAAACTGTTAAGACAAAACATGTTTTGCAAGTGTAACATAAGGTCCAAAATGTACAGCAACTGTAATTAATTTCGTATGGGGACGCCTGGTACCTAAAGCGTCCCAAGGGGTCCAAAACGTACAGCAACTGTAATTAATTTCGTATGGGGACGCCTGGTACTTAATGTATCTTATAAAATTTACCAGAAAATTCACAAGCTAGTACTTCATTTTCTTCTAAGAAACCACCCAATTTTTACATGCTGTTCGTACAAAGTTCACTTTTTAGACTTTTATACCACCATATGCGTATCGTACCATAGGTCTACCTGGCACTACTAATTGAAAATTGACCTTTGGTGTGCATTGCTCATTTAACATTTTCTGTAACCGGTGTCTCCAGTCTACGGGTGTCAAAAACTAAAGACGGTTACAAAGAAAACAACTTGTTTAACCATTTTCATGGAAAGGTTATTGCAGCTAAACAACACAGTTTATAATAAAACTCGCATTTAAACTTGAATCTCTTTATGATTTATTTGGCTCTTGATGGACGATTTTCCCCATTTTTCCAATCTACTTTACACGGATCATTTCCAAGATATGAACCGACAAAAAAAGCCTACCCATTCAACCGAATGCAATGACCACCCAATCGCATTGAACGCGCCAACAGAGTAATGAGGTCGCTTTGGGATAATTGAAAGATGGGAGAACACGGCGAAATAATTCTTCACTGTCCCTGCAGGCACCGAACGGATTACCGGAAGGAATTTTGTTTGATGTTTTCTTGTGCACATTCAAAAGCATTCCCGTTTCTGATTTTCCCCTTCTTTCATGAAATCGTTCTCTTTTTTTATTCGCATCCTTTCCTAAATAAAATTTCCAACCCGTGGTGGGAATAGAAAAAAAAATCACAACCTCCAACATTCAACTATCCACCCTTTTTTTTTGTTGCCAGTCCCTGCGGGGTTATTGGGATAGGTGGGCTTGGGGAAAATCAATTTACAAGTACACTTCCCAACGAGGCACCATTCAGTAGAGGAATGGGCTAACGAATATAAAAAAAACCTGCCAACGTTCTTCAGAACTCTCATCTGCGATCCAAATAGAACTTTACTCCATTGATGCGTATGTGTGTGTGTATGTGTTTGGATGCATGGGTTTGGGTCTGTTGGTCTGGATGGTTGTTTTTACGACGTGTATATATCCCGCACATTCCTATTCTAGATCGGGAAACATTCAATCGAAAGGACATGAACACGTGGCTTTCTAGAAGAACCATCGTTTGCATTTCCATATTCCCAATTCAACGGGGGAGGGGGTTGAGTTGGAAGTTGTGGCCAGAGCGGCAACGAGAAATTGAAGAAAATAATTTCATCAAAACCATACCCAACACCGACCCACACACACAAAAAAAACTCTCCCGCAATGTCACCGTGAAGCGTAAGATTAAAAGCAACCGTAACTATTTTCAATCATTACGGACGCCTGCACCCAACCGAACCCTTTTCGATAAGAAAATGGCAGCTCCAGCTCTTCCCGTGCGGTTCTAAGATGTAAAATCGGTGCTGAGTGTCGTTCCGAGTGCCGAATGTAATCCTACTTCAGACGAGCAGTGTGGCGTACCATTTTCAAGAAGCTTTTCGCCATACCCCAGCAGTGTGTATATTTTTCTCAGTGTGTAAAAACAAATCTTCTCAAAGGCTTAGTTGGACGACTGGTTAAGGTTTCCCACGAACCAGCACAGTTATTTACGCTTGTTCGAGAACGGATCGTTTTTTTTTTTTGTTGCCCATTTCTAGCAATTATTTTTGGATGAATAATTTAATCTTCTTTCGGATGGTTTCTATCGGAAACTGTGCTCATTTTAGTATGTTTTATTTGCTACTCGTCTTTTTTGCATATTAATTTCGGGCAGTATTTTGTGATAACAATATGAAAAACGCTGTTTCAACAATCCTCACAATATTATGCGAGTCAAAAACCTTAACTTATTACCATAATCCACAAAACAAAAAAAAACGGCTTCTCAAATCCACCCAACAAATCGTTACCCAGCCCGATTAGCATTTAATTTCTAACGGAGTAAATCCCTCCCAATGGGTTACCAACCCCAAAACAGCCCCCGTGTGGATCACTGCACTGCGTTTCTAGTTGATTTTCTGCATGGTGTTGACGCGTTTTCAATTTACCTATGCTAATGAGCATGTTTTGTGGAATTTATCATTCCATTATCCAGTACGGGCTTTGGGAGCTTTCAACTGATGGTTCAATTTAATCTGAATGGTTAACCACTTTGACTGGGGGTGTGGGGTGGCTTGAGTAGCTGCTGTATAAAGTGGACAAGTTTTACAAAAATTCCTCTGTTTAGATGATTTATACACAAGGTTTTAGTAACTTTTAAGGAAAACGAAAGTATGAAAAGATGGACTGTGGGTCAAACGCAAAACCGAACACGTGGAAATTGCACAAACGTTAGATTTTTGGCAGGTTTTTTAGGAACCTTCAATGTGTGTACAGTTTATGATTTTGTAATTTAATTTTATTTTGTTCATTTTCGTAAAACGCACACGGCAATACAACATGTCCAATTACCTTAGGAATGGGGTAAAGAGTACGAAAAGTTTTATTTGCACCAGTCAGCTAAAAACTCGGAAAACTTTGCAAAATTTACCGAGGATCGGTCATGTCATGTGAAGACCGGTGCTGCTGCCAAATCACCAGCAAGCCGCCCCAATAGTATGTATTCCCGGTAAGTGCCACCTCCATCGTTAAGTATGGTAGAGATTATATTATATTAAATATTAGATATTATATTAAATATTTTTTTATTCAAAAAGGACGGCCAGGCCGTATTGCTTACAACTAACAGGGTAGCTTAATCTAAGATACAATTCACAATCGTTTGAAGACATTTCCTTCTCCAAAACGTGAAAGGTCACCTTATCCCGGGAGTACTCGGCCGTATTATATTAAATATTGTACACAAGAATTTCTTATACAAACAAAAAAACAATAATAATCTACAATAAGATGGAAAAAAATAAATTAAATACCTCAGTGTAAACTTCAAACCAAAGAAGAGATGTTTGCTCTATAACAAATACAGCCAAAAAAATCTTCAGCAAAGAACGTAATAAGCGAAAATATAACTGTGTCAATATCTAATATTTGGGAATGGGTTATTATTGCAATTTTGAATAACTTACAAATTTAAGATAACTTATTTGTTTTATTTATGATGTTTTATGCTATAGAAAGATAGAAAATCTAACCTTAAAAAAAGTTGCAATCCAATGCCGTAAATGTCACTCGCAAAGCCGAACAAGCATTTAATTACTAGATGTCCAGATATGCGCTTGGACTACTGTGTAAAGAATAAAATATACATTTTTTTACAACCTATTCTCATTTCGACCGTCATCCCAGCTAGGTGTCGCCAGTTGTAAACTATACCTTCCCACACAAAACCACTTCCCTGTTCCATCGCAAATCTCGCGTACCGAATCATCACCCCCAGCGCAGTCGACCGTATCCAGCCTCGAAAAATGGAGGCCATGAACATGGAGGTGGACCTGTGCATATTCCGACGCATGACAACCATGACAACCGGACATCCGGACCCGGGCGCGACCCGACTGCCAGCAATGGGATGGTGAAATAAAACCGCAGTATTTTAATTGGACGGCGCCAGACGGACCGCTTTGTTTGCCATTCGCCACCATGCTCAATACGTGGCCGTGCGCGCGCGTGTGTGTGTGTGTGTATGGTACGCGTACGCGTACGTGTACGACACCTCGCACAAATCCAACCAGATTTTGCTCTCATTTTACATTGTCCTTATCCCTGACCCGCGTGGGTGAATTTTAATTCCTAACGCTTTATGTGTGTAGTGACGGGTTTTGTTCGTTCTCTAGATTTACTCATCCGCACCCGGTGTGCGGATAGGCCTTGTTAGGATCGGTCCTGCATTCCCGGTACCATCGTTTGCATATGTACCATCTCGGGGTATATATTTTTTTGTTACTTTGCGATGTCAATTTGAAAAACGAAGTCAACTTTACCCCAGCGCTACCATGCCACAATGAGTGTATAAATGGCATGGTGTTGAAGTATAAAAGGACTCCGAACGTGCAAACGCAAATAAAATGAACAAATAAAACAGCATGGCTTAAAAATGTACATGCTTCTAATTTGAAATAAGGACGCGAGACCGTAGCCGTGAACGACACCATTTAAACAAAATTGCAACATCAATCGGGCGGTGGCGCGCTGTGCCTTGTGGCAACTGCCACCCTCGAAACGGCGCTCATTTAGCGACACACAAATTAAACAACCAAGGGCACGCGGAATGAAAATATGGGAATCATTCGCGTCCCTACTGACGGTACTTGGCGTACCATTTTTCCGCACCAAACCAAACCGACACCCGTAATGAGCATTCTCAAGTGGGAATTATTCCACCGAAACCGCCGGGGGAGAGCTAATAAGCAACTAACCCCCACGGGAAGCAACTCCTGCCAGTGAAGATCAACAGTATAGACACACACACACACCCATCACTGTCCCAACAAAAAAATAGAGAAATTCATTCCGGTGCATAGTCCGGGACGTAATCTAGCGCACAGAATTAGCTTTATCGAATTTAAGGTGACAATTTCATTTGAATTTCAATTCAGGGCGCGACAAATTAGTTCGCGAGCCGATTTCCGATTTTCGGTATTTTTCCCGTTGCCTCAGGGCTATCGATACGTCGGAACTCGCAACGGACGGGTCGGAACCGGCACGGATGGGAAGGAAGTTTTGCAAAATTAGTTTTTGGTGATCTTTTTTATTTGGTTCTGATGGCGCTGGCGTTCGCTAAACCGGCATGCATATGCATTAGACCAAACTGTATCCCGCTCGGGTGCGAGATAAAATGCACCGGAGTGTGTTGGATGATAATGCATTGAAGTTCACACACATACATGCCGCACACACACACACACATAAAAACGCATTCATTATGCAAAATGAGTTCTGTTTTATTTTCCTTTTTTTTTTTGTTGGGCTGGGAAGTATAATGAGCTGTTCGAATTTGCTAACATTGAGCACATTGTCAAATTAGTTTTGTGGCTAGTTGTACAGCGTGGAAAACCCTGCCCTGAGTTTGTTTTAGTGCACAGCTGATAAATTTCCGATGCAAAACCAAAATTCATTGTCCGGTGTTCGGTGGGTTTGTGTTTTTGGGTGGGACACTGTATGTTCGAGTGAATTATTACACAACTCTCGGGTGCGTATTTTACGCTGGTAGAAAGAAACTGCTGAGCCCGATTCGGGTGAGGATATTTTATGGGTTTAAAATAATATTTTGCCACAAGTCATTAGCTTCATTTCACGTATTTTCACTCCTATCTTTGTGAGGAAGACTTTCTTTTATGTCGATCTTCGAATTTCTGTCTAATACACGGTAGAAGATCATAAATCGGATCTCATCTGGGACAGTTCTTGACTACTTCACCATGTTAAGTGCACAAACTCCGGTAATTTGGATTAGAAAAATTTAATCCTGAGAATATAAATTTGAATTCCAGAAGATATTCTAAATCTTCACCAAATCATCAGAATTGTCGCCATAATAAGTCGTCGAATTCTAGAAAAGTTATTTCCACGCCAATCATCTCTTTATTAATATCATAGAGATCGGATAGGAAAGCTTTACCGGAGTAAAAGAGTATATAGCTAAGAACTTCATTTTAATTACAATCATGCTAATAAGGTTTTTCAGACAAACCAATGCAATGTCCTCTTCAACTTCGGCTTAGAGAGAGTTAATAAACATTCCATAGTAGAAAGTACCTATGAGTCAATTCCAACCTTATCATACGCTGATGACATCGACTGATCAGTCTAGCGCCGACAGGCTGCTGATCAATATCATAACGAAGTATCTTCACCACATAACGTTTCAAAGCATCCGTTGTGAAGACACGGCAAGTGGACGGACAACGGAGAAGTCAGTACTATAAAGAGGTCTATAAATTGAACGTGGACTTTCTGCATCAAATCAGACTCTTCACAACTCCACAAAGCATGTTACATCACTGGGAAGATCCAATGCATGGACAGAAATGGCGTGATAGACTAAAAACAGGATGACACTATAGCTAAGCATAACAATCAATCAGAAGCAGCAAGAAAGACTGCTTAATATTGGAGGTTTAGTATTAAATAATTAAGTAAAATCCATAACATTATTTACTCTCAGTTGATGGAGAACACCAGCTGAAGAAGAACAAATCGACACAATTTCGCAAAACCTTAGGAATCTTCTGTACAGAATCAACTTAATGTTAAACAAGATCCCACAAGATCTTGGGAAAGATTCCACATCTGGCACTATATATTGCACTTCAACTTGAAAGGAATTCAGAAATGGATGAAGCTTCTTGACTTCAAGTCCTGTGCAATGGACAGCAGAATGGCCCCTGTAAATGAATAAATTTCCACAGGTCGGTTCATGGAACCAAATCACAAATAGCATGTTGAAATAAAACCGCAGTGTGCGCTTATCAAATACAAACATTTATGGGACTCTACCCTATTGCAGTCACGATTCAGCGAACTAATTTCTCGAGGACAGTTTCGATGCAATTGTACGCCCACCACAGACACACTCGCACACACACACACACACCCGTGAGAGAGAAAAAAAACCCTTCCCCAAAAACGGTCCGCCCCAAAAGGCATGTTTCATGCAATCGTTTAATTTTCATAACAGAAGCGCCAATTTCTGCCACCGAACGACTGCCGACGACAAAACGGGCCATTTTTCTTTCCCTTTCGATTGCTCACTGTCAGCACCATGGCGGTACGTACAAGCGGCACAGGCGATTCATTTTCCAGCGCACGGTACCAGTGTGGAGGCTTCAAGAAAATCGGCAACGAACAGCAGCGGTGCGGGTTGGAAAAATAATACCGAAATAGCTAGAAAGTGCATCCTCCGAGCCAACGCTGAAGCGGCTGCATCTGTTCCGGGCACATTTGCCCGAGACCGGCATCCGCAACAGTAGCGCGCGCACACACACCCACCCACACACGCGTTCGTTCCAATTCTCGGCGCAGAAACATTTGTTTCATCTCCATTTTGATTCAGTGGGGGACTTGCAAATTTTAACTTCCTCCAGCGTTCCTCACACGGGCTCGCGCCGATCCTCAGGCCGATTCGTTCGCCGTTTTCGCCGAATTCTCGCACCTTAACGGGGCATTCTGAAGAAATGGGTGCCATACAGACTTGGGGGTGTTCCATTATCTGGCTGCTTGTAACGACGATTGGGAGCATTTTAATAAATTTCCTTCCACTGCAAAATCTGCCGGTGACATTTAATATGCACCAATAATTTATCGGATTTCGTACTACTTCCGAAGCCGAACGGTTTAAAGGCACGTATTTTCTTCTGCACACCGGGTGTAGGGACACGTTTTTGTGCAGATTTTCCCTTTCCCATTTCCAGCACAAAATTGGCATAGAAATGCATATATATCGGTAAAGAAGTTATTTCAACATCGTGGATTAGATTTTCACCTTCGCGATCACCATTTTGGGAAACGGATACATTCCATTGCCGAATTTTCTTCCCCATTTGCTGGTGCACAGGCATGAATTGTTGCAAATGCGTTCTTTTCGTATGGGTGCCCTTGTACCAATGATGGTAGAGGGTGCAGCTGTACTGTCGGTACAGCCACATTAATGCAATTGCAAATATGATTGAAGTGCCTTAATTCATTGCCAAGCTTCACCGGAAAATGGAAAAGGCTTTTAACAGGGCCAGCATTCACCCTCGAGGGGGACTTAAATTAATATGTCCCATTTTGCGGAGCGATCACCTCGCGGGGCCAATTTTCGGAACCGTGAAAATGCATCGCCCAGGAAGGGAAACCTTTTTCGAAATGGTTGCAGCGTTCACATCATTGCCTTCACTCACACGGACTCGGTTCTGTAAATCATTACCGAATTCTCTTCTCTCGCTTTTTCTCGTATTCTCTCGCCTGTTTCTCTGCCGAGTGTTTCGCAGCATGAACATGGTCATGAAATTTTAATTTCACCTGCAATTTCCACAAAACCCATAATGCTGTTATTTTGTCATGCATATTTTAAACTGCCCGCGTACCGATACGGATTCATGACAATACTTTTCACACTTTCACACGGCAGAAGAGTGACAGTTTAGTGTACTAACATTGCAGCTTAGCAACAAGTTTTTAAGTATAAAAAAATAATCTATGGTATAGAGTCATTCCAATTTCTTCAGAAGAATTGTTAAAAGTAGAAAAACAGATGGAAATTCATATAAAACTGTAAAAAGAGGATCAGAATGTTTAAGAAAGTGATCAATTTTTAATAAGTCCATCAAATTGATGTATGAAATAATAAATTTAAAACAATTGTTGCTTTAAATGATTAATGGAAAAGGCCCGTAGACGTGCATTTAGAAAATTTGTTTACGATTTTCAGCTTGACATCTATCCGTGGTTACTAGATTGGTATTCTAACATCCATGGTACAATCCTCTTGCAGGTTATTGACCAAGATTTGTCACACAATGGTGCTCCGATGGTTTTTCATTGACTTCAGGACCCAATTACCGAATATAGGTCAACTCAACTCTTCCGCCTGAAGGAAAGCTTTAATTGCACAACTGCTTCGAAAGTCTGAATTATCTTGTTGAAAAACATTGCCTTTCTGTCGTATCAAACATTGGATAGAGCACGGTTTTAAAGACTTATTTTCAGTTTGTTAAGAGCATCCAAACAAAAAGTATGCTGTAGTATCTTTAAAACAACCTGTAAAAACTTCCGGTATCTTCCGGAGATCACAAAATATGACGAGTAATGACTACTTTCAGTTGGACTAGGTAACACAATAATAAAGTGTACAGATCAGATAATCATTTCATCGCATATCTCTGGCTTTACATGTTCTATCTCGAGATAATCAAATATTTTAGCGTATCAGTTCGTGATATAATCTGAGAACTTGTCCATTTTGGACCAAATATAGCTGGAATTCGTATGATAGATCTTGTGAAGATATGCCTTGCAGTATAAACACTGTTGGAAGAATTGCTATTGGTTTCAACACCAATATTCTTACATTTCTATCAAAGAGAACTTCAGTACGTTGCCAAAGCCCACGCAAGGAAATATTATAGATGGATAGAAGCGTTTAGTCAATAATATCAATTTAAAATAATAAATAACATTTGTCCCTTGAACTTCAAACATTACCTTCTACAACCCAACAAAAACCATTATTGAACAGCCCGAACGAAACTCTTCAATAAACCACTCTTCCTGCTGCTAATGAGACGTCGGAGCGCAAAAACAGCAGAATCGGCATGCAAAAGTATCAGGCTTTGGGGTCAACCAACGGAAATACATGCCACCGTCCCTGGCACGACTTTGAAACGCTTGGAGCAGTGACACAAAAGAAAAAGAAGGAAAATCATTCACCTTATATCCTGCGCGACCACCACCGCAGCCGGGATAGGCCCGACAGGTCCCCAGTTTGGTCCGGTTCAGTGGTCAGCATTGCTCACTTTCTGGTAACTTTCCGGATGCCGGACGGTGCACCGTGGCACTGAAACGTTCGGTCTGGCGGTTCTGTCCGTTTGCGGGACTCGACTTTGCTGTCTGTCCGGTCCGACGGTCTGCCAACGCTGGCCAAACCATTCTGACCCGGTGCTGCAGCTGAAAACCCAGGACATCCGTTTCGGTTGGCGGAAAGCAACCCGGCTGGGGATTACGAATGAAATGAACGAATTTCCCCTCGAGATGAACATTGGAAAACTTTGGGCCACCGGAATAGTTTTGCACTGACTTTTTTGATGCCGGGTTCTTTTTTTTTTTTTTGCTCCTGCCTTTCTCCTGTCCCATCTCCATTCCATGTTGGCTGTGCGGCCCTAATTTGCCTCACAGTGCCTGCGGCAGTTTGTGGTTCTGTCGAGGCGAATATCTCAGTGGCACTTCACTTATCAACGCACACCCACACACACATTTTGTTTGTGAGTAATTTCAGCTTCAAAAGAGTCCTTAAATATTTGCCAACGAATGCATCCCTGACTTCGGGTTTCCCATTGCCTTAGTTCAAACGATCTTGTCGATTAGTGTAGTTGTCTCCACTTCTCCCCACTTCCCATATAAGCCTATTGGCAGCGGTATCAAGAGTAGTTCTTACTGTCGTAAACCCTTTTTGGTGGTGGCATTGCTAGCCTAGAGATTTTGCAGGACTCATGACACCCATGGCTCACGCAAAGGTCCCCAAAAAAGACAAACTCATTGTCCCATTTGGTCGCCGCCGTCGTCGTTGTCGTGCATGTCAGAAAACATCTTTCCAGTATGTCTGGTCGCAATGTCTAACAAAACGGCCAGCATAGGGAAGGAAAGTTCCACTCCCCGTACCCGCAAAAGTCCAATTCAACAAGCGAACTAAATCAGTGAAATCCTTCAGGGGCTGTACAAGCATTCCGGGGATCATTTTGTCTGTACCGCATCGAACACCAACAGACCGACCGTCCCGCCAAAACGCCGGAATGCCATTGTCTCAGTGCGGTCTGTGCAGCCCGTGCAGCCGAGTAGGATACCGTATGCAAACGAAACATTGCTCACAAGCCGCAGGCGATAACATTTTCCGACATCAAAGCGCGTGAGAAAAAGTTTAACCACATCGAGAGGCAGAACACACACACGCGTGTCTGGTGGGAAGGGAATTTCGCATCGTACCTCGACCTACATATTGCACTGGGAATGTGTTTCCTTCGAGACATTGCGTACGCTTTGATTGACAGTGTTGTCGGTCGGGCTAAGGAGGGACTTGGGCACTATTCTGAGTGGCACCGCAAGCATTTGCCAACTGACAAGGACATGCTGCTTCTAGCATTGTTGTGCAAAACTACACTTGATTGATAAATAGATAGTATCCAGTGTAATAGTGATTGAAAGTAGATTGGCTACCTTTATTAAAATTTCATTCTAATTTAATGATTTGTTAGTTAACTTTATGGAAAATAGAATAGTTATACTTAGAAGAATATTCGAGCAACAAAGTCATCAATCCTGGATAAATATCAACAGATTTTACTTAAACATTTCATAAACAGCGCACATATTTATTGCCTGCTTTCACTTCTGCACCAAATTTTCTATCCATGCTTTTCTAAATGGCTTTGATTCAGTTTTAGTAAATTATTCTCACAGATACTGCTTATATGGGCTTCAAATATATTTCCCACATTTCCGGAAGGGGAAAGCATTGGGTCCCACGCAGGAACAAGTTCGGGACAAGTGGTTTAAGTTCATGACCACGGTTGTCAGAAAGGGCCTTCAGGATCTATTGAAGCGAAGTGTGAAGTCAATGTCAATGTGATGGGCACAGAATCTTAATTCCTTAAGAGTAATTTAAATTATGTTAATTTTTTGCACAATGAACCTATTTCACTAGTAGCTAGTACTTCACTTTCAAATGAAATTATTCAACAACTCTAGGACATGCGGTTTCCTTTTCAACCTCATAGTTATTTTGAGTTAGTTAGTTTTAATTTTTGTTTTCTTGTAGTTCGAACTAATTTTAGATACTTACTTAATTACTTACTTATCCGACGATACAACCGCGGTTTTGGGTTGCTGCAGGAGGTCTTTAAACCGCTCGCTTTCGAGCACCTTCATCTGCCAATCCATTATCCAGCTATTTCACCGCTCCTCTCCATGTGAACGATCTAAAAGGACTTTAGGCTGGGCTGGGTCGTCCGGTGTCATTCTCATGACGTGACCAGCCCACCCGAGCCTGGCGAGTCTAGTCCGCTGTACAACAGTAAGTTCGCTGTAAATAGAGCTCGTCATTGTAGCGGCTCCTTCATTGGCCTTCCACACATGAGGGGCTAAAAATTCTTCTGATCATCTTTCTCTCAAACGCAACTAAGAGGGTTTCGCAAGTTTTGGATAACGTCCATGTCTCAAAGGCGTATTTGAATGCTGGAACTGTAAAGGTTCTATATAGTCCCAGCTTCATTCGTAGCCTCAGAGCTGTAGAAAGTCCAGCTGGCAGTCAACACCCCAACATCAATGTTATTGTCGGTGCTGACTTTTGAAGCAGGAAGATAGGTGAAATTTTAGACGACTTCGAAAGTGCACTTATCTAGTTATACGTCACCCCTGCGTGAGTTAGGATTTATTAGCAGGGCCACTGGATGTGCCACCATTAAAATGGTTTTTGTCTCGTTAATCTTCAAACCGAGGTTTTCTGCCACCTACTCAATCCTTTGTTACGCATCCGCTGCGTAGGAGAGCCGTAAAGCAATGGTGTATATGTCATTAGCATATGCCAGCATCTGGATTGACTGATAGAAGATGACCCCGTAGTTTCCACCTCCGAGTCGCGGATGGCCCTCTCTAGCGCTAGATTGAAGAGTAGACAAGCTAGTCCATCTCCTTGCCACAGACCCTTGGTGATAGCAAAGGGCCCTGAGAGTTTTCCATCCACCATCACCTGGCATGTGACGTTGGTCATTATCATTCGTGTGTTTTAGATAGCTGAATCAAACAAAAAACACTTATAACCACCATTACCAATGTTACTGAATAACAGTATGAAAAAAGCCTACAACATCTTCCTGCTGGTTGGAGAGTAATTGTTTTGAAACTATTTTTATAGTACATTTGGAAGTATGGAAGACCCTGAACACACTGCCCACCTTTCTTTACCTTTTTGTCCCTAAATCTAATCTGCGCTGATGAAACTCTTCACCCCACATCCTACCAGGAGTTTGCTTCCCTCCAGCGGTACGTGCTGAAAGTTTTTGGCCGCCAGCAGCAGTACAAACTATCGACCCATGCAGGCGACCATCGGATGCACCTGCAGCTAAGCTCTGGATTTAAGCACATGCCTAAAAGCTGACCACAAAATTCACTCTACCCGGTACGTAATCACTCTGCTGTGCGTTAAATTTACTTGCTACTCGGTAAATAAATATATTTCACACACACACACGCACAACCCACCAGCAACAGCAAGTAAAGCTGCACAAAAAGTGTGGGAATGGCCGGTCACTTATAGGCGTGCAGCAAATCGATGGAAAATCCGTGCCCAGCTAAAATACAACGGATCCGCACGGATACGGGGTAGGCAGAAGGAAGAAGAAAACGGAAAGGGGGGGGAGGTGGGGGAAAAAACGGAACCGACCGGCGTGCTAAATGGTGCCGGAGCATCAATGCACGTTCCACCAGTTTCGAGACTACCGCAACCGGACTGGGTGCGTATTGTGCGTGCTTTCGCCCGTTCCCCTCCCACCGAAACACGCACTATCGAAAGCGCAACCAAAATGCACTTCCGGTGTGAAAACCCAAGCCCAATCCCACTAATCATGCCAAAGTGCGCGCATCGGTAGTGGTCACAGTTCCGGGCTGATGCCGAGGTAGTAATAAAAATCTGCTTAACCACAGGCCCAGGCCGATTGGAATGGTGGGGGAGTTAAGGGATTGGGTTGGGAACGGGGTGGTAGAGAAAGCAATTGACGGAGGGAATGCTGCTGGAGTGTTGGGCAATTTGGTGGCTTTCAATGACCCAACGGTTCAAATCGCCCTTATCCCTTGAAGGTGTAGGTGGAATAGTCTGAAAATGAGCGTTATTTGTTTTGTTTAGATATGAGTGTTAATTGCAAACTTCTTTATACAAGTGTTTAAACTCCTCGTTGAGAACCACCAATTTCACCTGGACATCACTGGACATCATCCTCCATTTGTTCCATATCCATATATTTATTATAAAAATTGTTTGCTTTATCCTTAAGACCTAAGCAACTTAAGTTTATCTAGATCTTCACGGTATCTACACGCATTGAGATCAAGACGATTAAATAAACTTCAATAATGGGTTTTAGTTCGATAACGCTACTGTCATCCAAATACAGATAGGACAAGTCGGAATTGCAAGGTGTGGTTAACAGAGGATCTTTAGAGTAATGTGTGTCCGTCTCCCAAAGTTAATAAGTGTTATTAGTGTCGTCAATATTTGAAGTACTGTTTTTAAATCTATAATATCTAATATCTACCTCTAAAATGTACATTAAACTTAGTCTCTCGTCTTAGTCGTCTTAGTCGTCTTAGTCAACTAAACTCAGTCTTGGCCTGCTCTAAACCGCGCATGGTTGAGCTCCAATCCAATCCAGTCTGCCAATCCATTAGCTCGGTCTTTCTGGCGTCCGCATCAACGCCATCGCTCCTTTGGGTCTCCCTTGTCTACGTTGACGACCTAAAAGCATTTCAAGTACTGGGTTGCCCGGTGTCACTTTAATGACATGCCCAACCCAGCGGAACCTTCTAGCGAGTCTAATTCGCTATACGATAGTGAGCCATCGTATAGATCCTGGAGTTCGTCATTAGAACCACTCTCATCTCATCCATTATCATCTTCCTCTATGATAGCCTATGACAGGGGTCTCCAAACTACGGCCCGCGGGCCGTATGCGGCCCTCGATAGCCTCCAGTGCGGCCCGCGACGCTATCGCTGTTGTAACCATTTCAAGAAATTGTCCTAATAAGAAAGTTTTAATATTTTTTAATTGTTCTATTTAAAATATTAATTACTGTAATAGTCTGTTACATTAAATACTAGAAAGTGTGAAAAAATAAATCATCTCAAGATACAGGGTTTTGCAACAGATAGAATATGATGAGCCCAACTTAATGAATCGCGTAAGCTTATAAGATAAACGGAGGGATTGATAGTGAAACACAACACATTATACTGAATCACAAACGCTGGATATGGATTCACGGGCACAATTTCTTCTTCTTCTTCTTTCTGCGTAGGGGAAAATTTACAATTTTAGTGTTTCGGGGGCACAATTTAGTGAATGTCAAATCCGGCCGGGCTGTTTACGTACTTGCCGGATTCAAGAGTTGAAATATAAATTTTAATTTAAGGATGTGCAAAATATCGATTGGAAATTATGTTTAATGAAGATTAATATTAGTGATTAATTTTCAATTCCATTTTGTAGTTCAACAATTGAATCCGCTTGTACGTAAACAGGTTGGCCGATTGGCATTCACTAAATTACGCACGCGACTCCATATCCAGTTTTAGCAATTAGTAAAGTTTGTTGTTTTTAATATCTATTTTCGTGTCCATCTTATTTAATTGTGCGATCCGGTAAGTTGGTTTCGCCATATCCGATCTAAAGTAATACTCTGTAATGTGTAAGTGGACTCCACGCTATCATAGTTACAACCAATGCGGCCCGCGAGCTGAAAAGTTTGGAGACCCCTGGCCTATGATATTCTCTATAGTGGTACTAGCAAGTTGCTACCAGCGATGAACAAAAAACCCAAAGCCCAAGATAATCCCCTTTTTTTCAAACCGCCGGAGTGTTCTTATTTTGGATGGATTGAAGTTTTACTGTCTCAGAACGTCAGGTAACGGTTACCAAACACTTTGTGAGCTTTGTTGGTAATAGTGCGACTCCTAAATTACAGACATTGACTAATCATTGAAAATACACTAGGCAGAAATGTCAATTCCTGAAGTTCGGTGCTGTATGATGGTACATGACCAAGATGGCAATAAGGCGTTTAGCTTACATTAAATTATTTTGAGTTCTGAAGAATTGAAGAATGCTTCAGAGTTGTAGGATTTGTTCCAAATGCAGATAGGAGTAGGTAGACGAGAGCTGTAGTAGATAAGTAAATAGAAACAAAACCAACCTAAAATCGATTGAGAGAACCTCGTAGACCAGTAGTACACCTCTAGAGCTATAGAAATGGTGAGTACCTGACATAAGTGAGTAGGTAAAAGGTGTTGTGAAATACACTATGAACAGACTGCTAGTAGATTAGTGTTGACCAATCACTTAAGGACGAAGCCATACTTATTGACTAAAGATGACTAGATCGTCTAAGTACCCTATAGGGTGATGTTACGGATGTTATCCGTCTGCTTTTAGTATTGCAATGGAAGGGTTAACGGGGTGTACACTGTGTCGACGTCCCACTCCCTGTTCAAATTTCTGACGTTATAATTCTAACCACCCGGGCCGGGCTTCGCCCCGCTACCACTAAACGATCCATAGAAAAGATCAATATCTACAAACTCTACATCGATGGCACCTATAGGGTGCCACTTCTCGGAAACCATCATTCACCGTCGCGGTAACCAATAATTCGCACCGATCGCTGCCCACCACCCCATTACTAACACACCCGTGTGCGTGTGCATTTATTAAAATCCTGTGCTCAGCAGCGTAAGTATTTACGCTTCGAAACTTCACATCTCGCACCCCGTAAGCCTGTGGAGCTTGGCAGGCATCGGGGTTGGCCTTTTTCCCGAACCGCACGGTGTCCTGGTGCAAGGACGACACACTGGCAAAATGCACCATCGGCGCTAGCTGTTCCAAATGGCAGTGCATTTTCGCGATCAACCCTTCCCCACCGTTCAGTGTAGGCGAGGCAGGGATGGTCTCGGCACTGAATGTGTTTTATTTATCAACAAATAACAAACAGTTTCCCACGCAAACCTCCCGAGCCCGGGAGAGCCCGCGGAACGCGCGAGGAATAATTACGCACAAATGAATGTATTTTCGAACCGGCAAGTGGCTATCCGTGTACGCACGGTACGGACCGCGGGCGCGGGATGTTTTTGGGATGGAAGATATTATGTTTATAACTGAATGCATTTAACTTGAAAGTGGTAGCAAATTGACCCACCATTTAATGCATTCACCAGACCGGAGGCTTATCATCTCGAACTGAACTGGTGAGGCGAATATTTTAATAGGGATGCTTTTAATAGTGCATTTCATGCGGGAGGCATTGTCTTGCAGTTTCATAACAGATTAAAATGTATGGAAAAAAATTGGAAAGGAACTTAATGTGGCAGATAAAAAATACATTAATTGATGCATCAGTTAGTTGATTTTTGTTTAATAATTTATACAGATGTGCTTAATGAATTGCCACAAAATTAGTTGCAACATTTGTTTCTAAACATATTAAATTATTATAAACTCTTTGAACATTGTACCAATAAAAGTACATGTGAATATATATTTTCTCAATCATTAGTAACTCCAACCGAAGCATTTCTTATTGTGTAAAATAATTTAATAATGCTATGTTAATGCTAGTTTGTTTCTTTGCTACATGTGTTCTATTCTAGCGCCATCTATTATTGTGCAGATGAAGCAAGAAGAATAACATTTCTCGATTAAAACTTGAACATGACTGAATATCTCCATTGCATCGGTTTATCATGCTACTAATTTGTATTTCAAATCTATTAAAGCCAATACAATATGATAAAGTTAAACTAAAAGTTGCAATAGCGATTAAGCCTGGAGCAAATTGGCCCACATTACCCAGTGGCACATTCAACTTTCGCACAATAATTGGTTCCTATGCAAATGTCTTTCATAGTTATTGCTTTTTATCGATATTTCTTAACTTCTCTGACGCTGATATGTGAATACTACCGTTTGTGTAATAAATATATCTATTATACTACAAACATTCATTTACCAGATAACTTCAAATTGCATTATATAAATATAAAATAAAAGCGATAACAAAATAATTACCGTATTTCATTACCAAAATTATCCTTCGCTATCTCAATAAAACGATTAATTCTCCCAAAAGTTTCAAACCATTTTCAAAATGGTTAGAAAAATATATTTCCCAGAATGTCAATGAAATGTCCACCACGGTCGATGGTTCCATCCCTTGGTGATCAATACAAAACATCTGCTGTTTGCCGTCCTGCTTGCCATCCCACACTCACGCACCCGCTACTTCTCGTTCAGCAGGCCCAACACTCGAGCGAACCGAAAGCTTCGATGAGGTTTTCCTGCGAAATAAAACACGTCGAATCGAAATCCAACAGTATGCAGTTGCAGTCACTTTTCTGTGTAATTTGATTGCCTTTGGCTTCCTCAACGTCGACCTCTGTTCGTTGTTGCGCGTGTGAAAGTGTGTTCATTATTTCATGCCCGAAGACGAATGTGTATGAATGCTCCGTGCGCAAGAGCGGTAAACGCGAAACAACGTGATCGAATCCGCACCGCGTTTACCGTAGTAGTTGAAAGCCACGGCTAGTGTTATCGGACGGCAGCAGACACAGCGGAAAAGTTCAATAATCCCGTAACCGAGTGGTCCCAGTTTACCTGCCGCGCCCGCTGCGATTACCAAAAAGGAGCGCTTGGTGTGATTCTAATTTAATTTGCAGCAAGACCACGACCCACCTAACGGACAGGAGGACAAACGCCTTTTTTTGGGGCTCGCGAGTTGAGGAATTCTTCACAGGAAAGTATCCAAATTTCCAAAGCAAAGCGAAGAAGATAGTTTCGCCGTCCATCAGTGTGCGGAGATATGAGTAGCAGTGCCTCATCGTCAACGGCTGGAAGTAATGCCGCTGGTGCAGCAGCAACGAACCAATCGGGACAGGCCGGTGAGGTCGGACACGCTACGGACGGAAGTACCAACAGTGGACCGGGTGGAAATATCGTGGAAAAGCAGCAAAGTGGTGGCGGAGTACCTGGCGGCCACCCGGGAACGGAACCGCGAACCTCTTCGCCTGCCCACCATCGAAACGGGGGTGGCGGTGTGGTAGGGACCGGTGGTGGCAGTACCACTAGCAGCGGTACCACCGGAACGGTTCTGCGTCGAAAGACGAACGTTTGTCTCATCTGTGGCATCTACACCAATCTGTCTCTCAACATATTCGAGCCCCGGAATGGACCGAACATCGTCGATGTGATCTACGAGAAGTACAAGTTCCGGGTAAGTGTGACCACCGTGGTATATGGGCGGCCTGTATGGCGGATCATGGAGGATTCCTTCACTGTTCACCCGTAGCCGTAAAAGTCTTGATTATCGATTTTCCCTGTTCGTGTTCCGCTGCCATTCATGCGAGTTAGGGTCAGAAGGAAGGGAGTGGGGTAGGAAGGCAGGGTGCAGAACGGATGAACAGGATGAAGGGATACTTTTACAACATCAACTTTGCTTGCTCTTGCTCTTCTCCTGCGCCCTACGGGTGTGTGTAAGCGAGCCTTTTATGTGTGCTTTTATTGTTCCACAAAGCATGCTCGCATGATGACCTGCGCGTACGCTTGTATAGGTTGATGTGCTGTCTCTGTCGGGCCCTTCTCCCGCTTCTTCTGCCGTGTCGGTGGGATGGATGCAAGAGCGACGCGGGAAAGGATGTTTTATTGTCACACACTGTGCGTAAGGTATGGAACGCAACGGACAAGATACGGGCCCGCGCAAGACGTTTCCAATCGTACGACGTATTGTGCTGTGTGCCGGAATTGAACAGCTGGCAGCCTTTTCCCGCTCTTCTTATGAGCGTTTTCGTATTCGGGGATGGGACTTTTATTGAATACCGATCAGATCCCGTTACAGACATCCCCATGGAAGGCATAACGACAGTTAAGATGTGATTTTGATGAGTAATTATCACATTAAATCACATTTAGAGAAACCTTATTTTATGATACTTTACACTAACCCTTTACTTATTTACTTTTAGGCCGAACGTGGTGACAACGCGGACAAACACATCTGCTTCAGCTGCAACAACTGGCTCATCAATTGGTACTCGCTGCAAAACACTTCGTCTGGCAGTTCGCGAACGTATGAACCGGCACCATCGACAAGCCGCTCGTCCTCGGCAGCGGACAGCAGCAACAACAGCCGGCACGGTCGACACCATGCCCATAAGCCCCGTACGAAAAGCCATTATCGAAACTTTTCCGCCACTGGCGCATCGAACGATAAGGAAAATCGACAACAAATCCCTGCACCCATTCCAGATCAACATGGTCAGATATCTTCCACGACAAACACGACGCCCGAAGAAGATCACACAAGATCTCCCCACGCTAGCGTGCATCCTTACTCGAAAAAGATTAACAACGCTGCCGCAAGCTCACGATCGCGATCGTTTGTGCTCAAGGAAAGGAATGGTCAAAGAGGTGAGCCACCGACTGGTGGTGGTAAGCAGCACTATCCCCTGCAGGACTCTGACAATGTTGTGTCGAGCAGCACGGAACATTACCTCGATCCGTACACGTTACTAGTCAAACCGTTCGAAAACCGTCTAATAGAAATGCTCGAAGGGCAAGGCACCAGTGTAACGAAAGAAACCGTTACACCTACTAGCGCACGCGTCTGGACACCGCGGACAACGAGCAATAGCGCCAACGGAAACAGCGTGACCGTGGTCGCTCGACGAAGCATCGATGTAAATGGAAACGTTTCGCCGCCCGTACCACCAAACGACACGGACGAAGATGACACGAAGGAAATTGTCATCAGCTTCGATACAGCCCTTTCGGAGGTGATCGATGTGGTTCCATCACTGAAAGCTATACAATCGTGGAACGTTGATCCGGTAAGATCGTTGCCAGCGGATCCGGTACGATCGTTACATAAGCGGTTATCCTCCGGTGCACTCACTGTTTCGGTAATCAACGGTACAGGAATGTCCAATTCCGGTGCTTATTAATAGAAAGGGGAGGGTGGGAAGAGGGGAGAGCTATCACAGCTAAAGATCGCCAACAAGGCGCCGCCATGTGTGAAAGAAAAACTCTAGCTAAAGGGTTAAACCACCATTTGTTATTAGTTAAACCATCCCTTTAACCGGGGAGATGCCAGGACAATTAAAAGCCGGTACCAAGTCTGCTAGCTGGATTGTTATACTAGCGTTTAGTTACGGAAACACATCGTTCAAGAACATGTAAGCTACCAAAACAAAACGAAATAGAAGAAATGAGGCAAATGTAAGTCGTTACACATTACCCATACGGATAGCGGATACACGGCCGTAACGAGAATACGGATACCATTTGCCATGCAGTTAAGCAAGAGGGAGCTAAAATAGGTGTATAGGAAGAAGCAATACGTCTCACTAGAACAGCAACTATACGAGCATAGAGGATAGAATATGGTTAACCAAGCCACTGACTGGACTATTTTAGTTTAATTTTGTTTAGTTATCTCTAGAGTGTATCGTCTAATGAATTTTTCGGGAATAATCTTTAGTGCAGTCATTCAACTCGTCAGCCTACTCTCAAAATATTCATGAACTTTTAAACATTCACACATTCTCTAAAATACAATCCTGAAGGATTAATGTATCGCGAAGACATAGGATTCTACGATTTTTTGATCGTTCTGAATTTTTAATTCTTTGGGGAAATCATCCATGATTTTTTACAAATCTTCGAAAATTCATGAGTTTAATAGTGATTCAGAGGCATAGCGGCACTCATTCAGTTCAAAGATTCATAAATCTGAAGCAGATTCACCCACCATTTAGTTATCTCCCTTTAAACTCTCAACAAACCCCATTCTTGTACCGTGAGTGGGTAAATTTTGATAATTCGTTGTAAGTCTAGTGTAGCTTAGAATATTTGGATCTCAATTAAATTATCCCGCATCGGTATATAGTGGACATCGATACATTCCCCTTACATTAAGTACCAAAATTTGTCGAACAAACCAAACACCTTTTTCGTATCCGCTTTAACGTCCACGTGGAGATGAAGGATAGGCAGATAACGCAAAGCCAGATATTGGGGGCACGATCGTGCTTAAAAAAGACGAGATACTTGCTTTTAGTGGAGCAACTGTTAGTACGATCAATATTTTTAGCCTCTTTATTTTTCACTCTCTTTTGTATTGTTTAACCGGTGTATGAGCTTGATCGGCGCGATGCGTTAACGCAAAGAAAAGGTAGCTTTCATATTTGCATTGTTATACACACTATGTTGTGTGCGTAATGGCCAGCAGTGGCATTATTGTGTATGCTGGTGGTACAAAAGTACGTGTCATAGTATTACTAGGCAAAAACAAAACAACAAAGTTAGCCCTGTGCAAACTCATACAAGTAAAACAAATAGGAAATGAGGAAATGTTGTAAAATGTCACGTTCGAAGAGAATTGTCTGTATCGAAACGGATCCGTAAATCAAAACAGCGTTTTTCATCTCTGTTTGCGTGCCCATCTACGCAATGATGACGGTGTTGTCCTGGAAACCGGAAACAATCAGCAAGATAAACCGTGCTCAGGAAATTCGTTCGGCCTTCTCGATCGCAGCAGCCTTATGTAATGAATTGGCTTTTTGGTCGATCTGCATTTCCTTTCGGGTTTTTTTCGAAGCAAGACGTATCGTGCAGTGTTCTGAAGAAATTCCAATAACGAAAATAGAAGGAAGATACTAACAGCAAAAACAAAAAAAAACTGAAAACTTGCTGAATCTTTACTTTTTTGCGATGATTTGGTAGTTAAATTACGCACTATTCATGTGTGGTAATCGAGCTGTGTGTTAGATGCTTTGTGAGCCCTGTTCCTATTACATCCGCCTGCGCATCGATATATCGGTGTCGGATGTATGAAGAAATTCTACGGACGATAGTTCCGGAGCTGATCACTTTTGCTTCGGACGAATCAAGGACGGGAGGACGCACAAGTGAAGAGATTGATCGTTTCCAAAACGAGGATTTGCTTCAACAGAATTTGTAAGGTAAGTTGCTTTCATAAACTGTTTGGTAGAGTGAACGGACTTGAACTGTGATTTAATTACTCTACCAAAGGATTGTTCCTTCAATAGCTTGTAGCTTTTTCCGTGAGTGTATGAGAATAACCTCCATATGTGTTATTATACTCTTCCTACATACAATAGTACAAACACATTCCATCCGCTCTAATCAATGATATTGCGATGATAGTAAAAAAAAACCAGGTCAATTTAATTTCATATCAAGTATTTTCCCGAGATATGCGGATTTCAAAAATCACATTATGTAAAGTTTTTTTATGAGCATTTAAAGTAAAATTTTACACTAATTAGCGAAGCAAACGAAAAAATTTCAATTTTTAATGTGCTTCATAGCGGGAAAGTAATTATGCGATCCTTTAATACTAAATGTAAGCGATATGTTAAAAGAAAATTTGATTCACGTAGATCTCTATGAAACGCATTGCCCGCGAATTTCGGGAAATAACTGTTCATACAACGATGCGTTTGTATTATTATATCCAAAATAATAACAACCATTGACATTTGCTACACAATCCAATATGGTTGCCAGCGGTACGATGACCCAGCCTGGCGTTACTTCACTCGCCGTTCCAACCGAGCGGAAGTGACCGGATAATCGAGCTGGTTCGAGCAGCCCTTGCGATTGCTCGAGTTGACGCCGTCCGTCAGCAAAATTTGCTGCCATCTTGCTCGTGTCGCTGAAGTTGTGCGGTTGTGCTTCTGGAACAAGATCGCACAACCACTCACATTTTTTTGTGAATAAAAAAAATACCAACAAAAATATACAAAAAAAAACATAAAAATACAAAAAACCACCCCCAAAAAAATCGCAAAATCGTGAAAAAAAGCAAAACAACACCCTTAACATCGTATTTTTTTGATTTTCGCAAAAAGAATCATTGCCAAACAGTGTGTGTGCGGGAAAGTCGTGCGTGAAACGAAAGAAAAAATCGTCGACGTCAGGAGCCCACTGCATTACCGAAGCAGCGCAACAGCGTACAGCGTAGCATTTTTTTGTGCAGAGAAGCTAGTTTCCAAGCCGTAGTCGGGAAGGATTTTTATCGTATTAAAAATCTTTCACTTTTGCTCGTTGGCTCAACCAGCGGCACCCGTCACCCGTCACCCCACCCCGACCCCTTTTTGTGGAAAGGAAGCACGGAAACTTTCCGACCTCTACACCCGGTCGAAACAACGTGTCAGTGAGTGCGTGATTGGAATTTCCGAATAAATCATCCCCCGATTGAAAACCACGTGCGTGTGTGTGCCCGTGCACTGTGCCAGACCAAGTGAAAGTCCCTAGCTAGCGCGTCGTAACTTGATCGGAAAGCCGGAAAAGCCCTAACGTCTCCAGCTACAATGAATCCCGGAGCACCGAACTACCAGATGGCTTCGCTGTACGTAGGCGATCTGCACTCGGACATTACCGAGGCGACGCTGTTCGAGAAGTTCTCGTCGGCCGGACCGGTACTGTCCATTCGCGTATGCCGTGATCTGATCACACGCCGTTCCCTGGGCTATGCGTATGTCAACTTTCAGCAGCCCGCCGATGGTGAGTATTATAGCCCCAGCGTATAGTTGTCCCTTTTCCAACCATGCCCAAAGTGTTGTTCTTTTTCCTATCTATCACCACAAACCCGATGCCGGAAAGTGTCGCAAATCATTAAAACATGAACGTCCGGTTTGCGGGCTACACGTGTTTTCATCCTTCATCTGATGTCTCGGATACGTCTTGTACGGTTCCGTCGCCATATTGTAAGTGTGTGTGTCTCTCGCTCACCCTCATTTGTTCGTCTCGCTCAGCCAGTCGGTTGTGTGTGCGCTGTCAAACTTCTGCCCCGGCCAGTAGCTCCACCTAGCGTGCAGTACGGGAAGCCTTTTTTGGTGGGCAAATTTCTCGTTTTTCTTTTGCTGCAGTTGAAAGAGGCCCTGTTTGCCACGACGCACCACTCGGAGCACGTAGCACCCGGTGGGTAACGGCTAGTGCAATGCTTTGTTTTTTTTTGCGTTGTAAAAAAAGTAAAGGGGAAAGACGACGATGGTTCGATCGTATTACTTCGCCGGGTGACACAATAGATGACAACGTGACAGGTTTTTTTTCATCAAAAATTTGAACACGTTGCAGGAAATAGCAGCTATAAATTCCGCTGCAGGTGGTCGCATTGCTACAGATCGTTGTAATCTTGAAAATAGATGTCCTTTATGTATGTATCAGATATCATTTTTAGCTCGCATATTTTCAAACCACCTGAAAACTTTTTAAGATAGAATTAGGGCAACTCACATTGCGAATTCGCGGATGCATTGAATTGCGGACAATTGCTTCAAAATCAGTGTTGTTCATATCGAACAGTAACTGTAGTCGCACTGATAAGAAGAGTATTGGAATTAATGTATGAACTAAGCAGTACGTAACGTTTGCTCTGTTATCAAGGACATATGCTCGTTATCGTACGGGATTTATGTCGATGCATACATTTAGCTGGAATTGGAGATCGATCGGTATCTTAATTTAGTCCGCGTCCTGCTAACGTAAATTTTCTACAGGAACTATACGACGCTTCTAGTTCTGTCTAAATTATGGATTAAAAAATGGTTAATTGTCTGGGAAAATGGAATGAACTGTGTGTCAAGTATTAATGTTGTTCAGACCACACGAAAGCAGACATAACCTTAAAGTGCGACAAAATTTAAAGCTGAAGATCAAATGCTTCGTGATCACTGCAATCGGCCTGCACAGCGAAGAAATCCCTGGAGAAGTTGGACGTTGTTATGTAAAAGTGTCCAGTCACGACCAGCAGACATTCTCCCAATAGGGTGAGACGGAAGACTCTGATGAAAAATTACTTTTCTAATCGTTAAGGATAACGTTTTTCAGAAAAGCAGCAACGTTTCTAATGGCCACTAGCAACGTTGGACAGACTTTTGGAGAATATGGCCACGAATAATCGCAAGATAGCCACGAAAATATCTAAACCAAATGAAAACATTTTTTAAAAATGAAATCAACACTGCTAGGCCACAGAAAGTATAAGCTCAATTGCACAAAAGCGGTCGTCCTTCAGTGAAGAGAAGGGTTTCTGTGTGTGTCCCCCTCCAGGAATTGGTGGTAAAGCAACATAAGGCACGAAACAGACATGGACAGCAAAAACCATTTGAAATTAAAAACGGTGTTAACCGTCCCCCAGTGCAAGTTAATGACAATCATCGGGATTGAAGATGAAACAATTTTTATATAATTAAACCCACACCCTCTAGTTTGTATTGAAATGTTTTATGCTTATGCCAATGTACGTGAATATACACACACACGAAACCTATCTGTGACTACCTTTAGAGCGTTCCCTTGGCTACGCATTAATCTCCACTTTCGACAAATCATACTCCCTTCCACATTCAACAACTATGACCAGTTTTTTACCCTCCCCAACGGATAACGGGAAATTGAGACGGCTTATTTTTATTTGGTATGCGAGCGACCAATTTCATGGCATGTGTGTTTGTGTTACGTGACGGTTTCACTTTTAGCCCCCATCATCTATGCGTCATATCCGGGAAAACAAAGCTGTTGGAATGCTGTATTTTGTTATCGGAATTTATCAACTGACACTGTTAATATTTGTGCAACGTAGAGTTGACCAGCAAAAGGCTAATTTGACTCTGCATGGCAATAAAACTATTTGCAATTAATGTTAATATTTCGAATTGTTAACATTTGATCAACCAAGCATTTATGTACAAAGAGCATCAAATTATAAAAAAAAAAAACAGGATTAACTTGAGATATTTTTGAGTTCGCATTAGAGAATACATATGTAAAAGTCATGCATCCAACTATCGATTGAATTGTTTTACTCCAAACATTAATGTGATTAAAAAGGAAACGTACTAATCAAAATGATTGGTCCGCCAGTTCCTAGTGCTAATGTTTCGAACCTTTATCGGTTGACAAAGGGTATTTGAAATGCAGGCACTTACCGCCCACGATGGGTTCGATACGAGAGAGCATTGCATGCATTTACAAATGGGTATTTGTGTTCATGTGTGTTTTTTATGTTTCACCCTTGTGGTATCATAGCTAGGAGAGATGGTAAACGAATCGATATAATTAGTTTTCATCACGCCATTAGTACTGCCAAATTATACAATATGATAGGATTGCCGGGACAGCTTCCTTTCCCATGATTATTTACCAGAATTGATTTGTTCGTATTGCAAATAGAGCTATCGCTAGGATGCGGTGCTGCTAATGTCGTTGGGAAACCTTTTTAATTTAATTAGGCTACAAATATGTTAGTGCTTTTTATGCATTTTTATAAGAATGAAAAGCAAATGTCCGGGTTTAAAGTTAATTCTAGTATATTGTTAAACAAGAATATTCGTCTAGATCACTCTATGAGTTAATTTGAAATGATAATTTTATAGTTTTGTCGAATGGTATTACTGCAACTATTTATCTTATTCATTCGTCAAAACCGCTTTATAATAATTCTTTCTACTTCAATACATCAGCTGAACGTGCGCTGGATACAATGAACTTCGATCCGATCAAGGGACGCCCCATCCGAATTATGTGGTCGCAGCGTGATCCTTCGCTGCGTAAATCTGGCGTTGGTAATGTGTTCATCAAGAATCTGGATAAAAAAATCGACAACAAGGCTATGTACGATACGTTCTCGGCATTTGGCAATATCCTAAGCTGCAAGGTAGCGCAAGACGAGAAAGGCCAGAGCAAGGGTTACGGTTTCGTTCACTTTGAAACAGAGGAATCGGCTAACAAGTCCATCGATAAGGTAAATGGCAAGTTGCTCAACGAGAAGAAGGTATACGTCGGCCGTTTCATCTCGCGCAAGGAGCGCGAGAAGGAGCTGGGCGAGAAGGCGAAGCTGTTCACGAACGTGTACGTCAAGAACTTCGGTGAAGATCTAACCGAGGAGGCACTGCGTGATATGTTCGAGAAGTATGGCCCGATCACGAGCCACCGCGTGATGACGAAGGAAGGCAAGAGCCGTGGATTCGGCTTTGTCGCTTTCGAGAGCCCGGAAGCGGCCGAAAGGGCGGTCCAGGAGCTGAACAACAAGGAACTGGCCGACGGAAAGATGTTGTATGTCGGTCGTGCCCAGAAAAAGAACGAACGCCAGATGGAGCTGAAGCGCCGGTTCGAGCAGCTTAAGATGGAGCGTTTAACACGCTACCATGGTGTGAACCTGTACGTCAAGAACCTGGACGACACGATTGACGATGAGCGACTGCGCAAGGAATTCGCCCCGTACGGTACGATCACATCGGCCAAGGTTATGCTGGATGAGGGTCGCTCGAAGGGCTTCGGTTTTGTGTGCTTCTCGGCACCGGACGAAGCCACAAAGGCGGTCACCGAGATGAATGGCCGCATCGTGGGCAGTAAGCCACTTTACGTAGCACTCGCCCAGCGTAAGGAGGAGCGTAAATCGCACCTGGCGAGCCAGTACATCCAGCGCGTGAATAGCCTGCGCATGCAGCACATCGGACAAGTATACCAGCAGAGCGGCAGCTATTTTGTACCTACCATTGCTCAGCCCCAGCGCTTCTACGGACCGCAGGTTGCTCCGGTTCGCACTGCACCACGCTGGTCCGCCAGTGCTCAGATTCGCCCGAATGCCGGCAACCAAAATGTGGCTGCAAATGCACCGACCGGTGGATACCCGGCGATTGCTGCTGCGCACGTCGCCAACAACCAATACCGCCAGGCGGGTAATGTACGCGGTGCTAACCAGCAGGCGCCAAACGCTCAATCGGCCCAAGCTTCTTCGGCGGCAATGCGTAACGCTGCCCGTCCGATTACTGGCCAGCAGACTGCAGCGAACATGCAAACACGCCCAGTTGCGCCACAACTGGCTGCTGGACAAACGCGCGCACCGAACTACAAGTTTACTCAGTCGATGCGCAACCCACAGGTACCACAGCCGGTTCCGATACCAGCACAACCCGTTGCCCAGCAAGCTGTCATCGTTAAAGGTAAGCGTACGGCAGATGGAGAGATTACATATGGCTGTATTCGCCTTACCCTCCATGTAATTGTTCTCGAAAACTTGTGTCGTATATTAAAAGCATTTATTTTTTCCCACAGGTCAAGAACCACTTACTGCCACCATGTTGGCCGCTGCTCAACCGGCTGAACAGAAGCAGATGCTTGGAGAGCGTCTGTTCCCGCTCATTGAACAGATGTATCCGACCCTTGCCGGTAAAATCACGGGAATGTTGCTCGAGATTGACAACTCGGAGTTGTTGCACATGCTGGAGCACAAGGAGTCGCTCACGGCGAAGACAGAAGAAGCAGTGGCTGTGCTGCAGGCACATCACAAGACTTCGGCGCAGCCTAACTAAAGCTCCCGACAAAAGCACTGCGCATAAAAGCTGAAGCCGTTTGAATGCCGCGTACGGTCCTCTGTGCGAAAGCTCCGGTCTCAGCTGAGCGTTAGAATCAGGATTGTAACCGAGTTGTAACTTGCCGTGTAGATGTTGGGTAAATTAAATTAAACGAACCTTTCAACTGTATTCACGTTTGCAGGTGTATTTTTGTTTTGAATCGGTTGCTACTGATTCGCGCTTATGCCAACGATGGGTGGTTTTGCGCGAGGGATCACGCGCATCAGCTGGCGTCCGATTTTTTTTTTCATTATTCATACTATAATATTGAATATGTCATTTACTCGTAACCGGCGCTAAACGATTTCCCAGCTTATGCGGAGCACTTTGCGCACGCAGCAAATTTCTTATTACGATAATATAACCTATCAAATATATTACGCAAAAAATATATGTATGAAGTATATATAAAAAACACAAAAAAATGGAAAACAAACTATAAAAATCGTAACTTGAAAAGGTAACTTAAAAAAGATTGCAAAATGAACATGAAATATCCTCCTCACGACGATGAGAGAGAGAAAGAGAGATCGATGAGTAAAAACGACAAAAGAGCAACATAAAAACAGAAAATTCATTGAAAAAAAACAGTAAACAGCAGAAAATGTAAGCAAAGATTAATTTTTGAGAGTACCTTCAATAAGTGAACCATGGAATCATTTGTCAGGACAAGTGAAAAATTGAGTAACTTGAAATATAAACAAAGAATTGTAGAGTGAAACAGAATTTAAACAGTAATAAAGATCGGAAGAAAAGATCTAAACTTGGAGTATGAACACAATTAAGAAGCGATTCGCAAATTAGAAAAAGAGCCCAGAGACACCCGCCAGAGGTGTGTGTAGAAGAGAAATTACGAAGAAAAAAAATGTGAGCCACATAATACCACAACATTGGAACGTTCTTTGATGAAAAATGCGATTCTATTTCATTGATATACAACAGAACAACCGATGCGACAGTCTAAATATGCAAATGAAATAAAAGCAAAAAATTGAAGAAAATAACCAAAAAAACTGAAAACGCATAAAAACAAAAAAGAGAAAAAACTTTCGTGAGATGGACGGATATGATGGAGGAGGATGAAGCATGCTGGGGAGGTAGAAGGTAATGCTTACGAGAAAGCAACACTAAAACGAGTACAGTACATCGTTCAGGCACGAGAAAACGGGATAAAAATAACAACATACAAAAAAACTGAAAAACTTGCAACTAACGAAAATTCAAACAAACAAAAAAGGATAAGAAACGTACAATGGGATGAGAGGAATTATTGTTCCTTTTAATGATGTATGCAGCAGCAGATTTTTAGGACGGTCGGATCTTGGATGTTTGATTATCTTTTTTTTGTCGTTTAAAATATTGTTTCCGCTGTTGTCATTGAAACCTGCAGACATTAGCAAACATTGCACGAGGGCATCAGTTAGGAGCAGGCTGAACAAACAAATTGGACCCTGAGGGTTGAGGACGAGGGCTAGCAGGGCAAACCGGACAGTGGCTAAAAGATCAAGCGATGGTAATGAGATTTAGTAAGCTGTGTTGCCTGCTGATTGTCCCGTCGTCGGTGAAGGTTGTAGCTAACTGTCAGTTATTAGAAGATCCTTTCAGTTAAGGTGCAGCAAGAGAACGAATTTGATAGGGGAACCGCTCGCGCTTAAGTTATGCGTTTGGTTCACGCCAGGTGGGTTGCTTATTTTTTCTCGTACTTGTAGTAGCTTTTTCACTCATTGATTTAAAGTCTTTGTCACTCCACCAGAAATGATGCCCTACACTAGGAAAATATCTTGGAGAGTTGTGCACAGATGCATTGCTTTTGTAGCTTTGCAGTTTAAAAGTGAGAGAGCATAAGAAATTAATTGAAAATGTACTGCGAACAAATTTTGCTTGCAGAAACTAAAGAGCCAATTGAGGAAGGAAATCCACGACGTCAGTTTCACTTTTCGATAACTACTGAAGATCCAAATTGTAGAAGGTCGCGGCTAACCATTTTTGCGTTTCCATGTGAAGCAGAATGCATATCCACGCAATGGGTAAAATGCGCTTTTCTGAAAAACAAGTTAGACGTCTTGTTTTGTTTAATGAACACCATCTGTTTGCCCAAGCTATAAAACGGCACTGATAGCGTCTTATTGCGAAGGGAGAGCAGTGCCTTGCAAGGTCAGATATACTTTCGTTGAACATTTCAATCACCGACTAAGGCATCTTTGTTGTTTTTGAGTTAATGCAGCACAAATAGGCGAGAAGAACATCTGCTCTCAAGTGCTGTTTCCATCAGGCGATGATGTGGTTGGTGTAAACAAACCAATAAACCAAAATTTTGCGAATTGGGAGTGGAGAATGAGGTATCACCGGCCAGCGCGCATTCACACACAACCCAGTAAATTTGTTTCCGAAGAAGGTTTACAACAGTTCAGTTAGTATTTGAAAGATCCGGACATTCAAAATTAAATAAGCAACAACATTTTCAAACCACACATACACATGTTTCTATTTCAATAAAGCGATAAGATCCGGGAATGTGTACTGATCCCTTTATTTTACCCCAACAATCATACACGAAAGAAATACATTTCGTCTTACCCATTTCTTCAGCTGCTGGAAAATCTTGACTAAACAAATTGTGTATCTCAATGTAAACAAAGTGTTGTAGCAAATGGCTGCAAAAAATAATCAATTCTATGATTATAAAGGGCTTATGCTGCTAAACGTTACGATTCTTTCGATTCGACGGTTTCAAAAGAATCTTTATATTTCCAAATAATTTATTAATAAAACAATTTGCAAGACTATTCCATTCGAAAAGGTCATATTCACGCCTTACACATTTCAATGAGAAAACATAAACGACAATAAATATTCTAGCAAGAACCGTATCGTCTAACGACACCTAAAGGACATTGTCGAGCGTTTTCTACGAAAATGCCTCGATGGGTCCATAAAATCTCGACAGGTAACCTATAGATTTGAAATGAACTAAAATTACCAATGCGAATTAGAATTTGCAGTGCCGCCTCGATTGCGCTCCCAAAAATCTATAAACTTTTAGCAATTTAATCGTGACGAACGTGTTTAAACGTGTTGAGTGCAAGCCAGGAAGAGAGCATGTATCGTATGGCGGTGTTGAGCACAGCATGAAAAAGCAGTACACATTTCAAAGAGAGATAGAGAGAGAGAAAGCACGTACTTCGGATAATGTGCTCTTGAAAACTATCGATGACAATCAGTGCTGTGCCCGATTGTCATTAGTTTGTCAGCTCTGAAAGTGATTACTTGTGGATTGAGAAATCAACTACTGTGTACGACAGTTAGTAGGAGGGAACAATAGCAACTAAAGAGTTGATCTACAACCTAAAACCGGAGGAAAAGTAGTAAAGGGACGTTCTAATACTTAGCAACAAAAAGGTATGGCTATGAGTGTTATTTTGTAGACGTAAAAACGTGGTATCTTGGAATTGGTTATATCCTGTACAAAATCGTTCTGGCAGTGGAAAACTGCTTCCAACTTTTCGTTCACTCGTGTGTAAGACATTTTAATATCAATTCTATCTTCTTCAACATTTCAGCAACACGTGTATTAGACACAATGAATTGCGATACGGTTAAGGGATCCGCAATTCGATTCGTGCACTTGGAACGTGAATCGTCGAGTCAATACGATGTGAGTAATGTGTTCATCAAGAATCTGGATAAAAAAATCGACACCAAGGCTATGTTCGAAACATTCTCGGCATTTGGTAATATCCTAAGCTGCAAGGTAGCGCAAGACGAGAAAGGCCAGAGCAAGGGTTACGGTTTCGTGCAGTTTTTCACGGAGGAATCGGCCAAAAAGTCCATCGATAAGTTAAACGGCAAGTTGTTGAACGAGAAGAAGGTATACGTCGGCCGTTTCATCTCGCGCAAGGAGCGCGAGAAGGAGCTGGGCGAGAAGGCGAAGCTGTTCACGAACGTGTACGTCAAGAACTTCGGTGAAGATCTAACCGAGGAGGCACTGCGTGATATGTTCGAGAAGTATGGCCCGATCACGAGCCACCGCGTGATGACGAAGGAAGGCAAGAGCCGTGGATTCGGCTTTGTCGCTTTCGAGAGCCCGGAAGCGGCCGAAAGGGCGGTCCAGGAGCTGAACAACAAGGAACTGGCCGACGGAAAGATGTTGTATGTCGGTCGTGCCCAGAAAAAGAATGAACGCCAGATGGAGCTGAAGCGCCGGTTCGAGCTGCTTAAGATGGAGCGTTCAACACGCTGCCATGGTGTGAACCTGTACGTGAAGAACCTGGACGACACGATTGACGATGAGCGACTGCGCAAGGAATTCGCCCCGTACGGTACGATCATATCGACCAAAGTTATGCTGGATCAGGGTCGCTTGAAGGGCGTCGGTTTTGTATGTTTCTCAGCACCGGACGAAGCCAAAAAGGCTATCACCGAGATGAATGGACGTACGATAGGCAGTAAGCCACTTTACGTAGCACTCGCCAAACGTAAGGAGAAGCGTAAATCGCACCTGGCGAGCCAGTACATCCAGCGCGTGAATAGCCTGCGCATGCAGCACATCGGACAAGTATACCAGCAGAGCGGCAGCTATTTTGTGCCTACCATTGCTCAGCCCCAGCGCTTCTACGGACCGCAGGTTGCTCCGGTTCGCACCGCACCACGCTGGTCCGCCAGTGCTCAGATTCGCCCGAATGCCGGCAATCAAAATGTGGCTGCAAATGCACCGACCGGCGGGAATAAAAATAAAAAGTATCGCCAGGTCAGTAAAGTACGCGGTGCAAACCAACAGGCACCGAACTAGGTGTTAAACATCAACATCAGGCTATATGTGAGGACCCCGTTGTAAGCTGAGCGTCAAATTCAGTATATTAAGGCTTGTAAATTCTGATGCCCCGTGTTGATGCTACACTGTATTATAAAGCATTCTACATTTACAAGAATTCTTCTCTTTGTTCAATGCATTTGATGAATATTGCGAAACTACGAAATTCTTCTTTTACACCATCGTGCTGTTGTGACATTTTTATAAGTTTTTTGGTTGCATTTTAGTCAGTTTACGATATAACCTCTACTGCTAGGCTATTACAATGAAACGGGTCGACATTCTGAGGCTAGAAGAACAGTTATCACTTATTTCCCTGAACTCTTTTAATAGACATTTATTTTTGTTTTACTGTTGTGAATACAGCATGACGAGCACGTCTACATGGGCTCTGGTGTGTCTGCTTGGGTTAAAACACTGCGCTGCTACAAGTGCTAGCATTGGAGGTACTAAGCTGTTAATTACTCGATCGTAAATCATTGCATTTCTAATAGTCTCGATTGCACCTATAATGAGAGAATTCTTGTCATACACCTGCTTAATATTGCATCACTTGTGAATCATCATTGGAAGATTGCAAAATATGTGCTCAGTACTCATATTGTGTACTCAATGTCAGTACTCAGTACTCAATGTGAGCCCACTTCTCTATGCGATCTATGAATCCTCGATCGTTGGCCGAGTAAGACTGTCCGGGTATTCCATTAAAATTCAAGAACCAATTCATTTAAACCAGGAGAGAATACGAACAACAGTTTATCGTATTAGGATCCATAACAGCTAGTTATACATAAGTATCTAGAAATAATAATGGTGGTGGAAATAAGAATGGTGAAGAAGTCCAGCATCGATTAAATTTGACCAAGAAGGATAAAATAATGATATAGGCTGCACAGAAGTAAGTTTTTTTGTTTCGAATAAAGCAAGTTCAAGTCCGGTATGTCGAAAAAAGCATACTGCGATGCAACCGCATTTATAACCACTCCAAGATGAGAGTAAATCTTCTATCCTGATCATAGCAAGCGTACTAATTTCCTCCCTAACAATTCGGACCATGAAATTCGAGAAGCACATGGATACAAACCAAAGGGTATGTAACTGTGTAACCACAGTTGAATGTCTCCATTTGATAGAGTGACTGAGTGAAAATATAGGGTTAGCAAAAATATGCATGTTTTAGGATGTTCAAATATCAGTTGTCCTGTTTGCAACGTAATATACTTGTTACAGATTGCACATTGTATGCGAATAGATATTAAGTGCCACAAATATTAAGGCTTTAAATATAACTTTACATAGTGCTAATTACACAGATACCCGATTTTGGGAGAACTTATGAGTAAATAATTCATTCACAAACTTACAACTTTGACGAAGCCATCAACGGCTACTACAGATGTTCCTGAGCAATTTCAAACAGTTTTGTTTCGTTTGTACTGTCAAAATCTATTTTTTCTAGGTTTAGTTGTCAATTTACTTGGAATGAAACCATCTGGTCTTCATACACTTTGATACAAACGATCAAGTTACCGTTTCATTTCAGCTGTCGTTAGTTGACCTTCTCTGGAGGTGATTACTTGCGGGTCCAGCAAGCAAGTTTTCTGCCTCACTTTCGTTTCGTGGTATAATAGCTGAGCAGTGCAGAATCGTCTCCCCAAAACGGTAGAAGAATCGTGCAAGAACTTTGTAACAAAAGGTAAGAGTTATTTTATAGGCGTTTTAACATAGTGCAAAAAATACATACAATTCTGTAAAATTACCTTCGTTGATAATATTTTAGATCAAAAAGCGCTCTATACAATGGCCTACAATCAGATTACAGGGATCCGGCCGTGGAAATCTGTTGGGAACCAGCACCAAACAGTACAACACTTTTCGACGAATGAGATACAAACAAAGGTTAAAAATTTACCCAGTACCCTGACTAAAAACGAGTTCTTCAAGCTATTCAAAAACTGCAAAGATCTCACCGGTCATCGCATGATAATGCAGGATGACAAATGCAGCGGAATCGGTTACTTAAGCTTCAAATCAGAAAAGGCCGCTGTGGAAGCAATTCAAATGCTGCACGGCAGAGAGCGTCTGTCAAATGGCAAGTTTTTGGACATTAGCATTGTGGAGAGAAATAAGGTGTTTGTAAAAAACCTTAACGAAGATGTAAACTGGAGAATACTTATTCACATGTTTGCCGAACATGGGCCCATAAAATCTGCTGAAGTGCTAATGCACAAGCGGGGATTCAGCAGGGGTTATTCATCGGGAAGAGGCATAGTGCACTTTTTAACATCGGAAAGTGCTTCCAGTGCTGTCGCGAATATGGATGGACGATTTGTACGCGGATCATCTATACGGGTAGAACATTACAAATCAAAGTATGAACTAAAGCAAGAAATGTTTAACACCTACTTCAGCCGGGAAGTTCCCCAAACAACGACCAGCACCAGATGCACTTATTCTGTTTCTGGTGAACAAACGGAAGCGAATGTAGCATCGGATTTGCCTGCGACACTTAATGATATGGCGGCTGTAAAGCAAGCATATGCGAATAAGTTGTCTTTACTTGTTCAACAAAGGCAACCGACGACGTATCAGCAGATCACAGAAATTCTGCTAGAATTGGACAATGTTCAACTGCAAATCTATATAGAAAATCCAATTTTGCTGCAAAGAAAAACGGAGGAAGTAGCAACATTAATCACAATTGGAAATCACACCTACTAACGGAAGGTGTGGTAGTTGTACATAATATGCTGATACAGGTCGGTCGATTCCATGCTTTGCTTGTATTTAAAATTTTTAAATATTATTGGTATCGAATGAAAGCATAAAGCGATTGATTTACGAAATAAAGAACGGAATTTTCTGTTTTAACTTTATGCGACTAAAATCAGTACTTTCTTACGTCTAATTATTCTTACATTCTGGTGTTTCGGGACATGGTGAGTCCCGAATCGAAAGAAAAAACTGAGCCTTTTTTGCTTGACTTGATGTCCGCATCCCAGAGTACTAGTGCTAAAAATGTTTTATATTAATAATATACCGACGTGCCGCATTCGGAAGGAAGATGCTCAGAAGGATGTGGATATGTGGAAGGACCATGGAGCCGCTACAAACTCTACAAGCGAACTCTACAAGCTGTACAATGAACTGATAGTTGTACAGCGGATTAGACTCGCTAAGCTCCATACCCATAGGCTGGTCAGGACATGGGAATGACACCGGTCCTTTTAGATAGTTCGCATAGACAGAGAAGGTGTGGCTGGTCCAAATTGTGATGGAATGATTATGGATTGGCTGCAGACTGTGGCGTTCGTGTGCGGTTTGGAGGACTCCTCCAACAGATCCGTCGTAAGTAATTCATGCATGGCGTGGACCGATGCTGCTCAATGCGATCAACTGTCGAATGAAGCGGACCGAAGAATGCCGGATATCGTGTGATGGGTTGCCAACTGTAGTTGGTATCCGTTGGATGCAGGATCATGTAATGTAATATAGAACTTCTATGTAACTAAAGACTTGCACTAAAGCATGCGAACAAAATTTATATTTACCTGGCGTAAAGGCGTTTTCCACGGTCCGAATCGTATAGATCTCCCTGTAAGGTAAACTATTTATGTCCCCATTTTACATTTCAATCCGAACCCTGCTTTAATATCTGAATCAAGCGAGTTCCAAGTTCGAACTCGATACCATCGTTACATTTCAACTTTATGTTATAAACATGTCCGTTCAGATTTGCGGACCTTTGCACGATGGCGTACATACGGACATAAAAATATTTCTTTTAAATTAATATTTTACTAATTATAAAATTGATCTAATATTTAATATTTGTAATGTATTGTGGAGCGAGTTAAAATTGAATGGAATTCATCAAGTAAGGTGAATCGTATTATTTCGTTTTCATCGTTAAAATTATGATTCAGTAATAAAAATTACAATCAAGAAAAAGAATTAAGCCATATAAAATCCATAATTCGTTAAATTTTGTATTCATTTCTGTTCAGTAATGTTAATATCGTGAATAATATTAGAATTTGTTAATTAAACAAAATGTCCATAACCGTTACTACGGACGACCAGTGTGCGATTGGAGTTGCGCCAACGCAATGTTTCATAGTGTGCGTGGTCTTTTGTCAGATTTTCTGCTTAATCAGCGGTCTCCCTTGTGGATCGAGATCAATTGTGTCTCTCTGCTCCATCGATGCTGGTTGACCACGAACGCAGGTAAGCACTGTGCCGGAGTTGCGTGTGTGTACCCAAAAGGGAACGACCAAACACTTTAAGGGCGAGTTTTCGCGGGATCGATAAAATTGGTTTTTGGATCAATTCCAGTTTTGTGGTGTGTGCGTGTGTGAGAAAGCGGAGTTTCGAGAACTTAGTTCAATGTGGTCAGGCGGTGCAGGTTAACGTGCACAGATTGTGCAGTATGAGAATGTTGGCGGAATTGGAAAATGGCGCTAGTAGGCAGAGGAACGTGGTCTTGTACATGGAGCAGATCAGCATAATTGCTTAGTTCTCTACCTTTTGGTATAGCGTGCCCGCGAGTGGTTGGTGTAGAAAGTGGAAGTGTCCATTTTTAATGGAAAGCGCTGGCTCTGCAGGAACTGGTGTAACGATAGAAAACTGTCTGTCTGAAGGTGTGTGCGAGCGTGCTTCGCACTTGCTGTTATCATCGAATTACCTCTACGTCTCGCTCTGTGTTTGGCTATGACCAATTGAAACACGAGATCAGGTACGATGTGCAAGCTTGGAAGTTTCGTAGCAAGCAGCGATTTTTCTTAGCTTGCTTAGCTTCTGTTAAGTCTGGACTCTAGTGCATTTTGGAAAAAGTCGTGCTGGTTTGTAAGGGGTGAACATTTGAAGAAATCCCTCCGTCCCATAAAATAGATCATCATCTGCAGATACGGTGCAATTAAGAGAGGTTAGCCAACTGGTCTGCTGCGGAAGAAAGAGATCAGCAGCGAGAGAGAGAGAGAGAGAGTGTGTGTGAAGTTAAACCAGTGCAGCAAAAACCGCGGCTGTGTGTTGGGGATATTATTATTGTTGGTCTCCGCGAGATGTGGAACCCGAGATATGGCAACGTATACAACCGGGATTTACTGGGAATACATTGGTGGTGTGTGGGTCGTTGGTGCTTTTCTCTTTCGGTATTGTGTGTGCCTGCATACGTGGCTCTGTGTATGCGCGCGCCGCTTGCTTAGATAACGCCCAATGCCGTCGCTTGTGCCCGTGATGGTGCTGCATTCCTTTATAAAAGACACCCAATTTACGGTGCTGTGTGGCAGTGCAATTAATTGGGGGGGAGAAGTAGGCCTTACGGGTGCGTGACGTGTACAAAATTGTTTGTCGATGATGAGATTTGTGCATGGTTCACGGCTGATAAGTTGTTGCTATCGCTAACGCGAAAGGAAAGTGACAGCGTGGGAGACATTTCTTCTTTAGCGGCCACACAATCTCACATGCTACTAGGAACTGCGGAGAGGCAGGCAAATTGCATGGCTGTTGGGCAGCATAAAACAATAACCTTAGACATAAAAGAACGCGCGGGTCAACATAAGAGGGGGGGTTATCTTGCTGGAACGACATGTTTCTTCCGAATGTTGTCCAGTGTGCGTACGGTTGATGCGATTGGAATTTTTAGTCCACTGTTTTTATCCCCACACCTCTTTTACAGTGTGTCGCTCTCACTCTCACACACTCTTTCCGCTCTGTCTGTCGGTCGCTGTTGCTCCGTCGAAAAATGGTTACGGTCAATGGCACACTAAGAATGCGTGTTGCTGTTTTTGCGTGTCAAGAGCAGGCTCTGATATTTTTCACGATTTTTCATCAACCGTCACAGAACGAACGAATTCAATCACTCAATCCACATTGCCACTACCACCGCACGTGTTTGCGGGTGTGCGTGAATTATGTGCATTTGATGCTGCGTTTTTAGCTAACACTCCCAGCGAGCGAGCGATTAGCTGTTCTTCTCTCGTTCTGACTGATAAGTTTTTTCATCCTCTATTTAAAAAAAGGTCGGCCTTTGAAGCGTTTTGAAACGACGGAAGAAGCGTGCGTGAAAAACACAGTGAGTGTGTGTGTGTTGTAAACATTGCAAAAGTATGATGACCGCTCGATGGCGGGGCGCGACAGCGTTTGACGACGATGCGTGTTTTCTGAGGAAGGGAGGAATCCCCCGGGGTGGTGGTTACAGTTGGGGTTTGTTTATACAACTAACGCGCTCCACCGACCCTTTTGTCGCCCTCTCTTTTCCCTTGCGGTTAATCATCGGCGCAATGTTGCTTATGTTGCGAGACTTATTTAATCCATAAAACATGTCGCACTGTTTAAACAAGGTTTGTTGTACGCTACAAAAACCTATTTGTAGGTCAGTCGGTTTTTTTTTTTCTATAAGGAATGAACATTTTTTAAAGTTTATCCATTCTCAAATGAAACTACTAACCATAGTAGTCGCTGTAGGAAATAATTGTTCGTGTGTTTCATCTACTGGTATGCGCTGCTACGTGTTCTGCTACACAATTTATATAGGAAAAATCGATGATGAAAAAAAAAACTAAGCGATCCTCTTTGCATTGCATCCATCTACTGGTAAAAAAGGTAAAGAATGTCAGAAATGGCAGGCTTACACCTCTTGAGTTTGTAGTGCCACTACTAAGGAAGAAGATACTAAGCGACTCGAGGGAATGAGTAGTAGCGGTGTCAGTTTCACACGCCTGAAATGGTATCAAACCCCATCCGGAACGTTACCCTCCTAGCATGGACTGACTATACGGCTACGTGGTAAAAATAAGTCTTTAGTAAGCCAGAAATGGCAGACATGACCTAGTGGGTCGTTACGCCATGAAGAAGCTATTTTTCAATATAAGACCATGTGTTAAAAATCAACAAAATAAAGAACTAAATCACACTACTAATTAGTATTGTATCTTTCCAGATTGTTCGATTCTTGTCTTGTCTTGTCCGACAAGGAAAGTCAGAAATTTCACAACAAAAACTAAGTGGTTGCAGTAGTGCCACAAAGAAGAACAAGTTATACAACAATTTTATCAAAGAGAGCGGCACAACTAACAGCAAAAATTAGGACTTTAGTCACGATTTTGGAAGTCCCCGGCTCAGATCGCTGCATATGCAGCCGGAGTTTTAGTCACATGCATTTGTTTACGTTATTAAAAGAAAGCAGCACAGCGGCATGGTGAAGTCAATCGATTCAGGCAAGAGAGGGAGAAAATTATAACGTCAGCAATGGTTAGCATATCGATAACAAACCGCAAAAGAAAGATGTATGGTAATCGATTGCCCCTCCAAACTACAAACGCATTGGCAGGAGGATCACGTTGGATCACGTCACACACATATTAATTGATCGAAGCTGATTTGCATTCCACGATTTGGAAGGAAAGTGGGCAGACAGCGCACGTTAATGTATGTGGAGCAATAGAGCAGTTGGGAATGAATGCAAATACACCCAGCAGAGTGTAGATTAACGGGCGTTAAAAGAAAGCAACCTACTTCCGACTGTTTTTGGGCGCGGTTGTATTGTGGGCCATTGTTTTTTCGCGACGGTGACGAAAAGATACGATCGATTATGGGGGTTTGTTGATGTGTGCAAAAGCGTTGGGGTGGAAGCGGGATAAGAATTTTGCCCCTTTTTTTTGTCCATACACACCTCTCTGTGAAGGTCGTTAAGCTGCTTAAAGTATCGACAGTCCAAGTCATGGTGGTGGGGCTTGAAAAATGTCAAAAGTTCTGTAATTCTAGACACAAATGCTACATTTGCTTTATACTTTGCCGATTCGTGCTTCCTTTGTTTGGTACAATCGGTTTGGTACAGATTTCAAATTTCCTGTTGACAATGTATGGGTGGGGGGGTCGTATCGGGTTTCAAATTACCGTACAGATTTTGGTTTGCATTGCTTTTTATGCACATTTATTTGGTGTGCGTTACACTGCATGACTTCAAATACGTAAGACAAACCTCTATGTGTTCGCCTTAAGGTGAAAGATCAGTAAATGAGTTAAAAAAATGCTTTTTCTCGAAAACTTTCATAAATATCTTTCACATTTCAATCGAATACTTTAAAAAAGTAAACGTATTTCACGACAAAACAATCATTATTCAAAGGATAATATTCTCCCAACACCATTTTACAGGAAAATGATAATACACAATGTTATCTGTTTATCACAATGTGAACAGATTTTTTCCTAAATTAGCCTGTCAAATTCCATCGTAACATACATTAGTATGCAGGTAACTCTGGCCCACTTTTTAGAAGAAAATGTATAAAAGATTTTGCATACAATTTGGAACAAATTTGATAATGATTTGGAAGGAACGTATATGCGAAATTGTGCGATTCTGTTTCTGGCACGCCCACCAGCCACTATTTTTTTTTATAAAATTGATCTTAATTCCTTCAAATGTGTTCCTTGTTTTTGACAATACCACGCCGAGTTAACTGGTCGCTTAAACAAATGGTGTATGTTGCAGCTTTACCCGTCTACGATCATCATCGTAAAGGTTCGGGTGGCGTTGTTTTCGATACTTTGGCTTTCCTAACGCACGGAAAAAACGCGATGGAAAAGCATCACTTCATGGCTTCAGTTTCTTTTCTACATCGCTTTGCACATGTTACCTAGCCAAGGGTGCGGGGGCCCCGGGAAACTTTGGGTTAACGCTTTTCTCGCGATCGATTTGTACATTCTTTCTCGATTGTTCCCGTTCCGCGCGGATCGGTAGTTTCCGCTGTTGGGCGGTGCAATTTGCAGCTGGCTGAAGTGAACAATGATTTAACTGGGTTTGGAACGTTTTTCGAACGGCACTTTGCATCACTTTTTTGTGTTGTCTATTTTTGTACATTGCAACAATTGGGGGAAATGCAGTAAGTCTCTTCAGTACGAGTTATTGAATGATGGTCTGGAAACTGTAACAACCATTTCAAATATTCCAAGTTGGCTGAAATGTGAACTAAATGTCACTGACATGTTTAAAAACGGTTGTCCAATCGATGCAACAACGGATATGGTCCACGCATGCACGCATCCACCAACAACTACGGGTTAGCATTTGTTGTGTTTCCCTTGGCTTGCGTTGTGTTTACCTTCTGCCAGAGTTCCCACTCCCTTACCCCGTTACTCTCTCTCAACATCCGATCGACTAAACGTCTTTTTGGGGCGAGAGTTGTTTGTTTCCATTAACAGCTGCGACTGCTGCTACTAATGCCGGCCGTTCGTCCGTCCAATATGAGCATCGGACAGAGAGAGAGAGAGAAAGAGAGGATGTACGTCTTGGGTACGATGTACCGTTGGAAAAAGTGAAGTTAATTGCCCCTGCCTCTTTCCACCGGTCGACAACTCTCCCACTAGTTCTTCTTTCGCACATTTCTGTTTTCGGAAGAGTACGGACGACGAGAAAAGTAATCATTGGAACGGAACGGGCAACGTAATAGAAAATGGTTCAATAAATGTGTTGAGCTTTGCTTTTTCTCTGTGCTGTTGTCTGTTAGTGTGGCCCCGCGTCTATCACAGCTGGCTTTTTGCTATGTTAGGGGTTGTGCTAAAGGAAAACTGATCACTTGTCTATAACATCCAACTTTGACCAATAGGATCCATTGAAAGACGATTCTGCGTGCTTAATCTGATCTTGTTTCTCTCCTTTATTTTTATCACTCTCCTTGCAGACGCAGCGAATCGTATAATTGTCTAGAAATATTAACAACAAACCAACCATCCGATCACCTGATTAAGTTCATGTACGGCGGTAGACGCCTTCCGGAGCGTCTTCCACAGTGAGCGTTTTCCACAGGAGGACAATACAGACAACGTCTAAATAATGAATACGCTAAAATCGGCCGCTCACCCGGCCCTGTCGGAGGAAGCACAGGCAGCCATCGCGGTTATCCGTGCACTGGTGGCCTCGCGCAAGGAAACGTCCAACGTGCTCAGTGTGTTGCGCGACTATCGGCAGCTGGAGGGCGATCCGCTACCGTACCGTAAGTTCGGTTTCAGCACGGTGGAAGAGCTTTTGCTTGCCAGCGATGAGTTCGTGATCAAATCGAGTGCTGGCGAATCGACCCGCATCTACATCAAACCGAACCGCGACTCGGCTCACATACAGCAGATGATATCGGCACAAAAGACGGCCAAAAGCGGAGGGTCCGGTCGGAAATCGAACTTTGTCGCACTGCGCCAACCAACAGGACCGTGTAGTTCGAAGGGTTTCTCCAGCCAGACAACGGCGTACAGTCGCATCTACCAGCAGATGCCAAACAGTGGCCGTAACAATAGCAGCACCAGTAACTCCGCGAAGAAGGTCACGTTTGGTGAGAAACCTTCTATCACTCCGGCTAATAAGGGTGGTGTCAAATCGCAAGGATTTTGGACGAATGGCGGGAGCTCGCCTGCTAAGAGTCAAGGAAGCAGTCAGCAGTTGCGACCAATCACTAAGACTAAAAACGAAACGGTTTCAAAGCGCAATACGAACTCTACTTCACCCGAAGCCAACAATAACAGCCGTTCGACGAAGAACTACAATCTTAACGGTACAGCAGGCCAGCAGCAACGTCAGCTTGATGCCAATGATTTACGGCACAAGCTGAACGATGGTACCCGGACAAAGAAGGACTCCAAACTGAGCGGGGCTGCAACAGGACAGCAGCAGCTTGTTGCCGGTGATTTGCGGCACAAGTTGAACGATCGGAACGGTACACTCAGCCGTTCGTCGGTCGAAATGCGCCAGCCTGACAAAGCACTGCCGACCGTTTCGTCCACTACTGTTGGGGTAGGTAACGCTACCCGGCAGGGTGTTTCGTTGGCACGAAAGCAGCTACCATTTGCCGTAGAAGACAAAAGCACTAAAAAGCCACAACCGAAAACATCGAATGCACGAAATGCAACGCAATCGAACGAAACGCCTCGCAACAACGGTAGTAACATAACGAACGCCGCAGTGGCTGGATCCGGTCGGGTACTTCCCTTGACTACGCCAATGCCATACTCTCCTCTGCCACTGATGTCGATCGTGGTGCCACCAAACAACGTACGCACCTGTGTAATGTTAAAAAGCGTAAATTCAAGACTGAACGTGCCGAAGGCAGATTTGCCTTCGGGCACCCCCATAACCACACCGACCACTGGACTAACACCAGCAGCAGCAGCAGTGGCGGCAGCGGCAGCAGCAGCAGCATCCGTTCCATCGTATCAACGTGCACAATCCCTTGACGAAAGAAAGCCCATTGCCTATCCTAACATGGCCGGCCGTTCGATTTCGATTCCACAACCCCCGAATATGATGCCGTATGTTGTACCGGCTCCCAAGCTTCCAACGTTGTCGGGTAAAAAGTCACTGCAGGATCGACTGAAGATCAATCAGGAAGTAGCAGCGGATGATCTGGAAAAGGTGGCCAAACAACAGTCGCCGCCCATTGTTGAAAGCATGGACGTACCTGCGACGTTGACGACTCCTTCGGAAGAAATATCAAAACCCACCCCGGGCCCTAATTTATATTCAATGAATTATAACAACTCTTTTGTGACACTGACTGGGAAACCCGACGGTACCTTCACCTGGGACGATCCGAATGCGACGCCGGTTGAGATATTAATGAAGTACAGCATGCACAAAGGTTATGCACGGCCAGAGTATGGATATTACAAGCTTAAGAGCGGCCGATATCAGTGTCTGGTGATGGTCAATGGTTCCTCCTACTCGACCTACCCGGAGGACTACGTTAGCCAGTTTGAAGGTCAGTTTGCTGCGGCACTGAACGCGATCGAAGCTATCCAGCGTGACGAATCGCGTCTTAAGTACAGCAAGTGTCTTGATTCCGATCGCGATATTGCGCACCATATACACGAGCTGTTGGTAAGCTGTCCGCATGGTATGTTCAGTAAAAACATTCCAAACGCGTTCGAGGAAACACACCATGCGCTGCTGCCGGACCATTGGTTCGCGATTATTGACCAGTACTCCAACCAGCTGTTCGTGCTGGAGGATGGACCGACCGGCGATACGATCGTGTTTGCGCGCGAACTGTTGTCCGGTTCCGATGCCGCCTCCAACACATCCGAGGCACGGGAGATGGCCATGAATCAGCTTACGCTGCCTTGGGATGAACAGTATTGGAATCTGTACGTTACGAATCCTGTTTCGACGGTGGAGGTTTGGGCGCGACTCGTCGGCAAAGAGTACAGCGTAAGTTGTGTATTTTTCAAGTTCGTTTTTGTTTAGCTCGGCAACTCCATTAATAATATTTACTTCTATATGGTATGTAGGACAAAATGGATTCGCTCATCACCGATATCGAAATGTCGATGATGAGCGGTCAAGCGGATGCTAAAAAAGATGTTACTGCTGCAGTGGGCGAGTACTATCTCGTGTCGATCAGCGACTGCTGGTTCCGCGTGCGCGTGGTAGAGATCAACTACGAAACCAACCAATGTCAATGCTTCTTCATTGACATCGGTGACAGCGAACAGATCGCGCTCGATCAGCTGCATCGGTGCGAACCGCAGTACCTGGAACTGCCCGCCCAGGCCATTTGCTTCACGCTCGAGGGTCTCGAAGACTTTAGCGAAAACCCGACCGCCAAGCACATCCTCGGTCAGCGCATCAATCATCGCGTGCTGATCGGCATGATACTGTCGAAGCGTGAGGAGCACGAACGAACGGAACGGATCGACGGTATCGGATCCGGCTCGCTGAAGGTGGTACTGTACGATACGTCGTCGACTGAGGATGAGGTCGTGAATCCGATTCTACTGCAACATATCTGCAAAGCCATGCCGGTGCCGGAGTTGAACCGGAAGTCGGTCAACTACGTAAGCATTACGTACGTAGACGACCAGGGCGACGTCTACTGTCAGAAAGATGGTGCGATGAACTATATTCAGGTGAGCAGTTGCAATGCGGGTCGTTGGTTACCGGGTTACCCTGGTGGTGGAATGCACTGTACTTCGGAGGAAGCGAAGCCCAGTGTTGTAAGATAAGTTTGGTTCCGCTTGATTGAGTACAGCCAGTGAAAGGGGGTAACGGCGAAACCGCGTCGATGATGGTTGCACCGTATCTTTTACGGTGTGATAGTACCATCGTCACCAATTAGGCAATTTCAGCATTCGTTACGTCGATTGCTTTAATTCAAACGATACGGATTTTATTATCATTTAATTTATTTTACAAAAACAAAGACGTAAGCAACTAAACACTTGAATTGCGGACTACACTGGGGTTAGTTTCTATAAAACCATACTTGGCATAGAAATTTGAAACCTCAACATGCTAAGTAGTATACGTTAACCGTCAGAAGGTGTTAGCGAATTGTTAGTAAAGAAATATAATTTGCAACTCTGATGCTTACTCCAGTTCAGTCTCCAGAGTTGACTCCCGATTGCACAAGATTTGATCCTGGCGTAGTTATTATTTTGCAAATGATTTATTTGACATTTCAACTTTATACTTTAATTCCAGAAACTGATCACCAACCTGACACAGTCAGACGCCCTGGAAGATCAACACCGGGGTCTGTACAACTCGAAAGCTACTGAACAACAGCTGTACCTGGTGCAGGATGAAACGGACAGCAAGTGGTACCGTGCCGCACTGGATGCGGAAGAATCGGGTCCTTACTGTCGCATGCTGTACGTCGATATTGGATGCCGTCGTCGCGCGAACGTGCACAACATTTACCGACTCGATTCGCTCAGTCTCGGTCTGCGCAGTTATCCGCCGCAGGCTATCCGTATGCGCATGTTCGAGCTGCCAGGTTGCGGTGAACCGCAAATTCTGGCGCGGCTACGCGCCTTCCTGAAACCAGCTGTTCCCGCCATGGCTAAGGTGTTCTCGATGGCTTCCGCCATTCTGCCCCTGGTGAAGCTGTACGTGCACGTGTCGGACCGCGAGGCAGGCAACAACATTCTGGTGTGTGTAAACGAAGCGATCAAGATCGAGAAAGAGCTTGAAATGGGATCAGAACGAATCAATCTGTCGCCACGCATCGGATTTACCGACGACGATAAGTCGTCATTTAACGGTTCCGGCTCAGACACTACCGTGATTTCCCAGTCCACTGGGACCAGCTATTCCTTGAGCAGTACCGACGGGAAGGATCTGGCCAGCCGTTTCGATGCCCTTCACGTAGGCAAGGGTGCAGATACGAAGGCCCCTCCCTCCGGTCCACTACCACTGGCGAGTGGGAATAAAACGATCGCAAAGTTAGCAAAAATAACACTCCCACTGGTGGGACAGGTGTTCAATGTGAAGGTTACGATCGCCAACAATCCGAAGTTTTTCTTCGTTCAACCGTACTCTTACCTGCAGCAGCTGGACACGCTCATGCTCGAACTGCAGGACTTTTGCATGACGAAAGCTCAGCCGGTTCGGAAGGAGCATGTTCGGCAGGGAGAAGCGTACGCGGCTGTTAACAATCTAGGCCACTGGTATCGGTAAGTTAGCAAAGCTTTTGCAAAACCAATGTTTTTGGCCCGTCCGACTGATTCGTGTGTGTGTTTTTTTTTTTCAGTGCCCTGGTGGTTAAAATTAATCCGTTTGGACCAACTCCGATCCATGCGTATTTTTGTGATTTCGGACAAGTGCAGCAGCTGGATGCAGGTGCGCTACGGGTGCTTCCGGCAGAGTTCCGTGTGTTGCCTCAGCAAGCAATTAAAGCTAAGCTTTATGGTAAGTGTTTGAAGGAATTTGTATTGAAGTTGTGAATAAATAAGTGCTCGCCGGAATGATTGATATTAATTACTATTCACTTAAGATACAAGATTCAGACGTTTGATAATTGTAATTAATTAATCACAACACTATCTAATCTAATATCTAATATTGTTGTATTACTACTTTATACAGGTGTTAAACCCTTGCACAACGACTGGACCATATCGGACGCGATGCGGTTCAAGGAACTGACGGCCGATTGCAACTTTGCCAGCGTCGTGCGCAGCATCCAGGCCGACGAATTGAATCCCCAGGAGCAGCTAATCGAGCTGGCACTGATCGACGTGTCTACCGAGGACGATGTGTATGTGCATAAAATACTCGTTGACGAGGGTCGGGCCGTTTATACGGCTGCACCACACACCGTGTAAGAGAAGAAAGGGTAAGAAATGCTCATGTGCCGCCTGTTTCGCAGCACACGGCCTCGCAACCGTTGAACGATGCAAGTGGTCGACAATGAGCTTAAAACACGACCGTCGCTCAGTTCTTTCTCTTCTGTTGTTATAGATTTATAAAAGAGAGAATATTTATTACCGTGCCGCTTTCGAATAAGCAGCCAATCGAGCATATATATTTAATTTGCACGAAATTTAAATACTTAACGAGAAGCGTAGTTCGTAAAACTAGTTGACCGTTTTTACAAGCAAACGCAACGGAGGACAGCATGTGTATTTCACGCAATGAAATAGACGTGTTTGGTATTCTTAGGTAGCATTCCATTGAAACGGGGGCAACACAAACGTTGCTACGTCTGTTCCAACGAAGAACAAGCGGTTAATCACTAAATGATAGGCCAATTAAGGCTTTTCGAACGAAAAGAGCAGCTTATAAATGCGCAGGAATCGCATTCCGCATAGAGGAATATTCCTGTCTCATTAGGATTTTGTTTTAATTCGATTTCAATACCGTTTAGATTTATAATTTTCTTCCACGCACTCACGCACCTTTGAATATACCCCCAAAGGTAACAGATATTAGAGGCTTCAACCTTACGCGAAGATGCTATTAACATACTGATTGTGTCACGAATGAAGAAATTATACATTAGACTAAATGGCAATTATTGACACATGTTTCATATTTATTTCGAAATTTGTATTCAAGGTTTCACCGATTGCCTCCAGGTCTGTTCACTCTTTTGAGCATGAAACACCGATATCGCAATGAAAAGTAATAATCGCATATTACTGGAATGGAGAGTGAGAGTCGTATCCGAGTTTTTTTGTATTACATATTGATTTCCACTACTCTTTAACATGGACTTCACGTCAAATCTTCTCTTAACATTTGAATAATAATTGCCTTAAGAGACGTTAATATTTTTTTTCTATAATTTTATAGCTATCTTTCTTACTCTTGTATGACGAGAAGTAGAAAGAAGGAGTACGAGGAGACAGGCTTAACAGTATCAGGTTTGATAGTAACACTGCTTGCTACACTACACTCAAACTCAACAATATATTTATATGACAGACCCGTTGTTTTGAATTACGCAAAGCAAGTTAAATGTGGCACTCTCTCGACATATATGTAGGAGGTGAAATAATGGATTTGAATGTGGAAAAAATACACACTTAGCATTAAAAATGAGTCATAGACTTCGACTTGTGATTGTGATAATGAAACGTAAACATATGATACACGCATGCCTTCGTTTTTTTATTGAATTAGCTTGTGCTATATACACTTTATACACGCACCCTGACGAGAGCGAGAGAAACCGAGGGAGAGGGAGAGAAAATATGTATGTGTGTGTGTGTTTTGCCAATTAACATTTTTTATTGTTTCCCTGATAAAAAAGAAGCATTATGTATTAGCGTTGTATGTGATAGACAAATCAAACAAAAACGGTTTACAAACAACATGAGTGATGTTGCTTCCTTCACGTTAGGAATGGGAACGACGATAAGAGATAATAGCAATGGAAAACGGGCCCTCCTGCTCGGCTTCTTCTCCAACAGTAATGAACGCACTAATATTTTATTAGTTTGTGAGAAAGAAGCAAAAGGAGGACCTGAAATAGAGCGATATCTGCTGTGGTGAGCTTTTATAAAAGATTTATATTGTTTGCGTTGCCCTTTTTCTTTTAAACAAATTTCAAAAGAGCACTTTCAAGAGCAGTGGTGAGATTGAGAATCTTTATTTTACTGTGCATAACGCATAATTGCGTTTAATTAATAATTTTGTATCATTTTTAGCGATTTGTGAAAGTGGTAACATTGACATATCCTAACCACCAATACAGAGCCCCCCTATACAGGCTTTGAAAAATTGTTAATCGTTCGTATCTGGTACCGTGCTGTTGCTTATATTTGCTTTATTGTTTAAATCGCAGAAAAAAATGCTATACTTATTAGTGGGTTATGATGTTACACTTGGAACGTTTTATAAACATTTATTATTCGCTTCTATATGGCATAGTATACACCCTAGTTTTGATAGTACATTCTAACCCCAATAGGCCAATAAGCAATGCAGACAATAAGCCAACCGAAATGCGGGCCAATGATTTCAATTCGATACAGGACAGAACAAAAAAAATGATCCACAAAATTGAAGTACTGTTTTTATACGAAAAAAGAGCGCAACAAAACGATAATGGAACTTTTATATTTACTCCCCGTATATATGCCGCATATATTATGTGCCTTAAGTAAAAGCATGCCGAAATGTTTAGAACGACGTGTATCAAATCGAACGACGACGAATCCCAATATACATGAAACGATATTACAATAAAACAAATAACCGACGTATGTTTGGATTTTAATTTTGTTTATATTTGTTATAATAGTGCCTCTAAAGGATGTGTGACACGGATCGGTACACACATATATCACGGGAGGGGGATTTATGGAATTGGTTGGAGGAAGTTAAACTCAGTCCGGGAATCTGATCGCCAACAAGCATTCTCTGGTAGAGTATAACTCCTTCATCCTTATCACGTGTTCAAACCATCCTAGCCTTCGAAGCATACGCCATCGTCATATCTGTTCCGTCAAACAGGCTTTACTCGTGGCTAGGTTCTTTCTTTGACGTCTGTCTGTAAAAACACTTCTACTACACAAGAGTGCGTCAATACAGAGAGGTAACAATTGTTGTTTAGAAGATTAAAAAAATAATCTTGTAATATTATTAAATCCTCGGAAAAGATTACTTTATGCAGCTCGACGAAGGTAAACACTTCCTTAACCAATTTAATTAATTATTGCAAGGAAAAATAACTTTCATGTAATTACGTTACACACTGTACTGGCTTATATCCATTTCATCAATCTCACTAACAATAGCTATCGTTTTTACGAGTTTGATGGTATGCGATAGTGATCGCCCATGTATGTATAAGAAGATGTGTTATCACGTTCAATGATAACATGCGAGTGCCGATCAGCTACATGCAGGCTGGAGGAGAATTATAGTGATGTTCTGCTGGTATTAGGGATCGGAAAACGGCCGGTTTGTATGGGATTTCGTTTCGGTCGACGGGGAGATTGAGCGAGATGAAGGATACTTCCCATTTCATCTATCTCACCTACACTAACGATCACTTTGTAGTGTTTGATAGTATGTGATCCGCCATGAGATGATCTTCTGTCACATGCGAGAGCCGATCAGCTGTACGCACGCTGAAGGAGAATTATTGTTACCTCCTGGAAAGATGTTCTCCTGGTATTAGGGATCGGAAAACGGCTGGTTTGTATGGGATTTCGTATCCACCAACTAGAAGATTGAGCGAGATGAAGGATACTTCCCATTTCATCTATCTCACCTACACTAACGATCACTTTGTAGTGTTTGATAGTATGTGATCCGCCATGAGATGATCTTCTGTCACATGCGAGAGCCGATCAGCTGTACGCACGCTGAAGGAGAATTATTGTTACCTCCTGGAAAGATGTTCTCCTGGTATTAGGGATCGGAAAACGGCTGGTTTGTATGGGATTTCGTATCCGCCGACTGGAAGATTGAGCGAGATGAAGGATACTTCCCATTTCATCTATCTCACCTACACTAACGATCACTTTGTAGTGTTTGATAGTATGTGATCCGCCATGAGATGATCTTCTGTCACATGCGAGAGCCGATCAGCGCACGCTGGAGGAGAATTATTGTTACCTCCTCGAAAGATGTTCTCCTGGTATTAGGGATCGGAAAACGGCTGGTTTGTATGGGATTTCGTATCCGCCAACTAGAAGATTGAGCGAGATGAAGGATACTTCCCATTTCATCTATCTCACCTACACTAACGACCACTTTGTAGTGTTTGATAGTATGTGATAGTGATCCACCGCCACTGTATCCAGTACACAGCCCAATTCATCCCGCAGTGAGTGAATTTAATGTTCTACTTGCTTCTTTATTGATCATTATTATATCCTGTGCGTGTACATACGTGCGAAATAATAAATATACAAAACACTGGTACTACATTTTCACTAAAAGCGTCTTGGTGTGTTTGTTGTTTTGATATGATTATACGAACGAGTGTGTGAAACGTTGTCGCTCTAGGAAGGAAGGAAGGAATTTAGTTAATTGCCACAGAAGAGTGGATAATCCTAACCGATGATTGTTAAACTACTAGATCAAATCTTCCACAATGTACAAATGAAGTTTCCCTTCGCCATTAACTTTGTAACTCATTGTCATCCCTTTTCTGTTCATGCCTGGCAAACTTACATATTAAAATGGCTACACATTTCTTTTTTTCATTCTCGCTACAAAAAGGACGAAATCGACCGTGTGGTGTGTTGGCGTATCTGGTGTTTGTGCGTTTGACTTTTGCGTTCTAGTTTCGGTTTTAGCTTAAAATTGCTCCTTTTACCTACACTGCTACATTTGATTCCTATTTTCTATCGAGAAGCCGGCTGGAACATTTCTACAGGGTGTTTCCTACTTTCCTACTCCGCCGCAGTAACAACAGGCAGGGTCGGAGTGGTCGTAGCAGGGAGCGTAACACAATCCTTGCCACCGTTGAGCAACATGTTCGATGTTCGGCGAACACGCTCGTTATGCGTTGCTTTGCCACCACCATCTTCCAGCGTCATCGTGTGTTCATCAACCTCAATGTACTCTTCGTCATCTTCTTGCTCCTGCCGCTGATCATTCTCCTCCATCAGTTCACCTTCATTGGTTGCATCGTTAGATTCTTCAGCGCCTACCACATCCTCAAGAACATCGTTCTCTTGGTAGACATTTTCACCTGCATTCTGCTGTATCTGCTGACCATCATCATTATCCTCTATACGATCCACCTCCTCGTCCTCCTCTTCTATTTCTGGTTCCGCATTCACTACACCATCCCCTTCGTCTTCTTCGTTGCCAGTGGGTTCTTCAGTTTCCTCCTCAGAATCATTCCCCTTATGACGATACGGCGACGATCCATCCTGATCCTGCTCGGGTTCGCAAAGTTCCTGCTTGATGTGATCGTTCTGTGACTCCCTCAGGCCATCATCTTCCGACACTGGTGAATTTTGTGCGGAACGCCACTCATCTTCTCCCGCTCGCACCGTGGACGAACGCTCAAATGAACCAGTGGCCGATCTCATCGTCCTGCCCAGCTCATGGTCGATCAGGTGATGCTCTAGTTCGGCACGGAAGAAGTACGCCACTCCACACCGTTCGCAGTCGTACGGTTTGGCGGCCGCGTTTGAATGTGCCACCGGCAGGTGAGCCTGCAAGCCTGCGGAGGAGGTGAAGACGGCAGAGCAAAGGTAGCACACATAACCCCGTTCTTCACAGCCAGCGAATGTGTGATCGATCAGATGTTCCTGGAGCTTGTGGCTCGAAGGGAGCGGTTTCTTGCAGAGATTACACTGGTACAGTGCGGAGGATGCACTCTCTCTTCCAGGCGTTGGATGCTGTTCGTGCTGGATGCCACTGGCGGACGGTGTACGGCCTTCGATAGGAGCGTTCGATGGGCCCACCATACTATGCGTAGGACCTGCGATGGTTGGAGCAGGACCAAGGGACGTGGATGCGCTAGGCTTAAGGAAGTTCATCGAGAGAAGCTTCGAAGGGAAGTTGTGACGTTTTAGGCAAGGATCACAAATTTTGGTACTGGATTCGGGTTGTGATGGCAGCGGTTCCAGGCATAGTGCACACGTACGCTCGTTAGTGTCCGGAGATTTGGTGTGGAATCTGTAACGAACAGACATAAAGAAAGAGTTAGACATTTGCCTTCCGTACCTCGGGTAGATCCCTCTTCCAACTCACTTCGCATGTAGACTAATCTCAAACTCGGAGTTGAGCGTTTGCCGACAGCAGATACACTGTTGAGGGAATCGTTCCTGCTCTGCATTCGAACCCCCCGATGCGTTTGCATTGCCACCTGTCGAAGATGCGGAACTGCCAACGTTTTGACCACTGGAGGAACTACCCGCACTCTGTACTCCGGCACCTCCGGCTGCGGCATTCGACGATGTGCCGCCCGTCACCGGTGCACCCATCGATTGCTGATGTGCCTGCAGATGCTGCTTGAAGGTGTGTGCATCGGGCAATGGGAGACTGCAGTGTGAACAGCGCCCGGACGCACCCACCTTACAGTGCGACAGCTTATGCTCAGCTAGGACCGCCGGCGAGGGAAAGATTTCGTCACAGATCAAACACTTGTGCTTGCCACCGCCCGTGTTGTGTGCGACCTTCATATGATTTTCCAGCTCATTCCTGCCGATGGTAAGGAAGTAGAAGTGATCAAGTGAGTTAAAAACAACGGTTTCAAACCCGCCATAAACATACCTCGAGCGGAAGTCACCATTGCAGTACGCGCATCGCAAACTAACGCCCGTCTTTAAGTTGTGGACAATTTTGCGATGTGTCTGCACTTCGCTTTCCGTGCTGAAATCGGAACGCTCACAGATACCGCAGCTGTAACAGCTTCCCGCACCGGAAGTGGCCATTTGTGGTGTGGTGTGTACCGTGCTTCCGGAAGCTGCCAACGTCGCAGATGGCTTTCCGCTCGGTTGTTGGTTCGTTTTTCGTCCCGTCTGTTCGCTATGATGATGATCCGGCAGTCCGAGCGTGGTGTGTGATGCCAGCAGTAGTTGACCGGTTGGTGATTCTACACCCGGTCGGGTTGTGCTACCTGTTGCACCGGTAGAATGTAAACCTCCACCATCGCCATACCGTTGAATCATGGCAATGGGAGAATATAGCTTAGAGCTGCCCGCCGCGACATTCGTTCCAGCACTGGCCCCCTCCTCGGGGGAATAGAGTCCGGTAGAAGCACCATTAAGCGTATGAGATCCAGCAGTTCTTGGCGGTTGTGATGCTGCGGTACTTGTTGATGATGTTGCCCCATACCCAAGTCCTAGCAGTGGGTTAGTGGCGCTGGTGTTGGGCGAGTGACCGGCGAAAGGATTCTTCTTGCCACCGATTGCGGTCCCAGATCCGGTTGGGGGATCGGGCAGAAAGGACGAACGTTGCTGCTGCTGCTGTTGGTGTGCCTTTCCGAGCATCGTGTCGTAGAATCCGTGCAGCAGATGCTGTGGATGTTTTAGTTGGTTCAGTGTGTCCACCTGAAGCGGATTGCTGTAGAACTTGTTGGCGGTCTGGTACAGACTGGGCCATGCGGCGGCCGCTGCCATTGCCGCCATCTGACCATGCAGATGTAGGTAGTCTAATCCTGCCACAGCTGATGTGGCCGTTGTGGACACCGAAGTTCCCGCTGCCGTTGAGGCCGTTAACGAAGGATTGGTAGTAGCGGATGGTGCGGTAGATGGCGTTGTGGATAGTGCACTAGATTCTCTGCGATTCGGTGAGTCCGCTTCCTTCTGACTATGCTGTGTCTGAATGTGACGGTCTAATAGAAACTCGACGTGGAACGATTCGGGGCAGGCTGGACATCTAAAAAGTTTAGCAAACGGTTAGAACACCTTCTTGAACGGATGGTCGAACGCGAATACTTACTTAAACTTCCTGGCGTGTGATGCGAGATGGAAGTGCATTTCGAGCTCGGACGAACAAACCATGCGGCAGAACATACATTGCACCGCACCCGCAGTTAAATGCCGGTTCCGAATGTGTTGCCTATAGAAAGTTGGGGGGAGAAGGTTAGACAGTCTTCGAAATCTTCGACAATCTTGCACAGCATTGGAAACGTACCGAAAATCGCGTTCCGAACGAAATACTTCTGCACAGGCCGAACATCGGTACAGCTTCACCTCCACCGAATGACTGACGGCAAAGTGTACCTGCACCTGGACCTTCGACTCGAACGTTTCTCCACAAACGGTACACTTGTACAGCAGCTGCATATGACCCTCGTAGAGATGTTTGTGTAGATCTTCCACCTTGCCGAAGGATGACTTTCCGGTACAGGAACTCCCTGCAGATGCACCAGCCGCCGCCGCCTGACATCGATACTCTACCGCCATCACCAGGAAATGGCCGATCGTATGCTGCTCATACTCAGCCTGACAGCTCAACGTTGCTCCACACTGCTGGCAGAGAAACGTGGTCAGCGAGAGCGATCCACCGGCTGCACCGGATGTGGCGGAGGTGGTGGCCCCGCCTAGACCGGTGCTGTGCTCACCGGTCAGTCTCATCGCCGCAGCAGCCGCTGCATTAGCCGCACTCTGTTCGAGGTGTGCCTTCAAATGGGTGCGGAAAGATTCGAAATCGGGCAACGCGGCATTACACTGATTGCAAAGATAAGTTCCAGGAAGCTGATGGAGGTGATGCGCTGCGCTAGAGCCGGAAGCAGACTGGGAAGGTGCCGCATTCGAACCAGCGCCCGACGGGTGCAGCTGCGGAACGGAAATGTGCTGATGCTGTGCGGATGGATGTGGCTCTTTTGGGTCACCTTCGCGGCGACGCTGTTTGTGATGTTCCCGCGTGTAGGACCGACCGGCGGTAGCCATCGGCTTTCTGTCGGGTTCCGGCACCTCTTCATCCTCCAGCAGTGTCTCCAGCTTCAATCGTTTCATCTTCGGCTGGCTGAGATCGGTCGGTGTGAGCTGTTCCGCGGGGCTGTTGCGCCCGGACGGCGGGTGACTGCTGGAATGCACAATCGAACCGAGAGAATCACAAGGGGACGACCTTGTGGAGGTGGATGGCGATGCGGCTTCAGGAATTGTTGGATCCGTATCATCCTTGCTTTCCTGTTTAATGTTTGCGGCTTCCGTATCGTGACTATTGAGCGGTTCTTTCGCGTCAACTGGGCTTCCCCGATTAATGTTACCTTCGTTTTCTTCGACATGTTCCTCATCATCATCTGCATCATCACCATCGTCACCGTCATTATCATCAGCTTCAACATTCTCTTGTTGCTTTTCTTTTTTACGGCCACTACTACCATTATTACTTTCCCTGTCCGCATCATGTCCTTTCCGTTTGCGCTTACGTCCCATCTCACTCCGTTCGTTGCCATTTTCATCCCGCCCGTTCGCACTAGCCGTTGAGCGGTGTTCCGTTTTAATACTGCCACCGGACATACCGGCGATATTGGTCGACGAACCAGCGCCCATGCCACCGTAGAGTGCGGGGAAAGCATTCCCGAGCAGGTTCTTGTTGAAGTGCAATTGTTCTAGTGGATGGAACCCACTCGGTGGGCGTGATCCTCCCAACGGACTGCCGGTAGTGCCGTTCGGAGAGCTACGTTGAAAACCTGCCCCACCAGCCAGACGGTCCAGATGCGATGTCTTCAGGTGAGCAAACATTAGCGGTACGGTTGGGAACTTCATCGTACAGAACTCGCACGTGATGGGAGGATAGGGACCGAGTCCGGCGAGGGATAGTGAATTGCCATCCGGTGTTACAGCGCGCCGATTGCCCTGTGCGAAGTACGGCAATGGTGAGTCCGCAGCACCTAACAGTCCCAATGCTCCGTGGCCGTGCATTGACTGTACGTGATGTCCGAGCTGTTCCAGTGTGCTGAAATCCGTTCGTGTGCAGTATGGACAGGACAATAGATCCGCATGAGCACTTCCGCTTGCCGGTCCACCTGAAGCACTTCCCGCACCAGTACTGCCCGGCGTTGGGGTACGATTGCTGGAGACATTCCCGGATGAGGCTTTCGCGAGTGTGGACGATAGTTTGGAACTACCACGGCTCATCAACAGCAATGGATCGTTAGCATAGGGTGAGAACTTTGCTCCCCGCTTACCACCACCACCACTTCCACCTCCCCCACTGGACAGAGAGCTTGTCGTCGAGCGCGGACTATACGTGAGGTTGGGACTTCCGGTGAGGGCAAGCTGTTTCTTGTGGTTCTGCATGTGACTGGTCAGGGCGGCCGCCGTATTGTAGCCCCGATTGCAGATCGTACATTGGAACGGTTTCTGGTTGTCGTGCGTCTTCATGTGGATCTTCAGATGATCACTGCAAAAAAACAAAATACATAAGGTTTAACCATTCCGTGCGAGGTTTGCCGCGATTGGAAGAATCGAATTGAATTGAACCAGTACCTGCGGGAGAATGCGGCTTCACAATGCAGGCAACGATAGCGTCGATCGCCCGTATGGAGCTTCGTGTGACGATCGCGCGAACGTTTGTGCTTGAACAGTCGGGCGCAGTATTCGCATTTGAATGGCATGTGTTCCGTGTGGCTCTGCAAAAAACAGACAAATTTTACAAATCGTCAATGTCTTGCTTCTTGAACTACCTTAAACATTTCTTCCCCTGTTGGACTGTCAAACGCTGACGTAAATGATGCACTCCACGAACTCCACAAACTTAGACGGTGAGAAAAAAAATATAGCAAAACTAAAACATAAATTCTACACAGAGCTTCACCTCCTCCACCGTCAGAACCTCCCCAAAAAAACGGAACTCCACCAACACAGAACTCCCCAAAGTGAGTGGAGGTATTTTAATGAATTATTAAAAATTCCACAAAACACCAGCTAATTCCTATGCCTCCCGGAACGTTTCATTCTCGCGTATCGGGTATCGATTGAATAAATATATGAAAGATACATTCCCCGAGCAAAACGGTACCCAGCCTGCACGGATCGGATCGGAGTTCCGTGTTGCATACACCGGAGGCGGAAAGCCGACGAATGCGCGAATATAGTCATGCCGGCATAGTTCGGTGTCCGATCGTATATCTCCGGCTGGATGGATGCAGTTCGCACACTCGGTGGCACCTCCCGCGATGCCGCCGGCCAGTGGTTGGTGAAGGTGCGCGTAAGGAATGCCGACCAACAACACCAACGAGCTACCGTTGAACCCGAACGGGATGTAGGATGATGATATGATCAAAAGTTGGTGGCTCTGCGCGTGCATTCTGCACCACGGCGCGTCCGCTCCGCTCAGGTGAGAGAGTCGGAGAAAACACTGAATGAAGGCAGTGGAATTAATAAGGCCGTCGAACGAACGACTGGCGGAATGGAATTCACACTCCAACTGTTCGACTGCTCCCGTTTACACACACGGGGCATCGCGATCGCCCAACGTTTCCAACCGTCCGGCTAGGACACACTTGTCAAAATTTTTGCACGTCTCACACGTGCATTCTACCATCTTGACAATTCGTTGTTTTTTTTTTCTGGTTACTCCTTTCGGTATCGTTTCCCCCTTTCGTCGCACGTTTCTTTCCCTTCGTCCCGTTCGGAAGGCGTCCAAATTATGACAGTACGATCCAAAAATCCTAAGGTTCCCGTTCTCTGCACGATCCAAGTGCCACACCAGTTCCACACAAACACATTGTGAATCCCTGCGCGCCCATATGGCCCCATCCCCTACGGAGTCCCCAAAGGGTGAAGAATGCATAAATGGGCCCGCTTCTTTTTGTTTCGAACGCTCGGGGCCCGGGTCGCCCCGAGTTCTTGGCCCCTAAAAATGGGTATTCGCGCTGTGTTTCGGCACCGCAACCGTTGAACAAGTGTTGCGCAACTTGGCCACTGCTTTGGAGTGTTCTTCCATCCACTCGTTCACCCGCCTGCAGAGCATTTACTCTTATCGCGTCTTTGGATCAGCGAGACGGACAGAAATTTGTCCACCGCCACCGCCGGTTACACATCGCCCACCGGGGGCTACGCCGGCAAGCGGTATTTTGCCGGGAGACCTTGAATTTCTTGGTGCTTCCTGAAGGCTCCGGGTGGACCTTATGATCCACTGCCGCTGATGATGAGCGTGTAGCACACTGTGGCGTAAGCAGTGTGCTGCGCCATCCGGGTTTCGGCTATCAGCTAGATGACATCTAGCGTCGGGTTCTTGCCGGTCGCGAAACGGCCACGGGTTCCCGCGGGTTCTGCGGCGGCTTTTCTGTTCCGCTTTTATTGTGTCCCATTGCTTTCACACGGAACATCGTGTGAGCATTTTTTTGTTGTTGTTGCTGCTGTTGCGGAAACGTGTATTTCCAAGTGTCGCTTTCTTTCCATTTCAGTTCCAACACAGAACAGTCTTCAAAACAATCTTGGGTTTGATCGGAACACAACGTCTTACGGAGCAGAGTGTAGAAAAAGATTTCGTACGTTCGTTATCCTTTTTGATGTCTCTGATTTTTATGTGTTAATCATAATACAGTAGTTGTGTAAGCCAGCAGAGCTCCATATTGTGAGCGTATCTTGCTTTACGAGCGTATCTCGTAAATATGCTCGTCTTATTGTTGTTAAACTAATCCTATTTACGAACATTTTTTTTAAACTCAGAATAGAGGACATGGTCAATTACTTCACCATACTCTCTTAGAAGATCCGACATAAAAATAGAGTTCTATCGGATGACTGTTTTACCGCAGAAGCGTATGATTGCCAGACCGGTGTACCTATATACCGGTTCCATGTAACAATATGTAAAAAAATTATCGTTGTTTCAGAATTCTTATTCACAAGATGGCGAACATGTCACTTAATCGATATCAATGAGGTCCTACATGTGCGATTTACAAAAATTAAAAGTCGTTAAACCACCTCGAAGAGTGTCTAGAAACGATTATTTACCTCACGATGAGAACTCTTCAGTAGAAAAAAGAGATATTCCTTCAAAATGCCTCAATTCTTCGTTATAGTCTTCACGATTTTGTCTATTCAATCTCAACACTGAAAGCAGCAGTCACAAGAGAAGCAAGAGTTACTATCCTGAGGGTGGTAAATACATCCCAGAACAGCCAGAAATAGCAAGCAAAGGGAGAAAAGCATCGTTGGGAAGGTTTAAGGACATCCTTTATATTAAGAATAATTTTGAAGATAGTTTGAAAAAGATATAGTTAAGATTAAAGATATTGATAATATCCAATGGGACTTTTTTAATAAAAAATCAAAGTATTTAGACAAACCCTTTTCAAATATAATTTTCAATTATAGAAAGATATTTTTTCTATATAATAACTTAAACCAACTGAGTGAAGCAAACTTCTCAACTGCACATTCCCAAGAGTGTGTCAATCGTATACCACCTGTACACCTTTCAAGATGGCTTGTAACAACAGCATTTGGTAAGCAAAAATGGCTACCAAAGAATGTTTGTGTTACGCTTTGCGAGCGGTTCGTCACCTACGGCCAGTTTTCTTCCACCGCATGAAGCCGCACAAATGTTCCCGGGCTCATTAGCATTCACTTTTAGCGCTACAATCCCCACCGACGGCCGGCCGGATGTCTGTAGCTCCCTTGCCATAGTACATGCGAGCGGGTACCCAACACCAAACGCCAATCACCGGTCCGAACCCGAACACCGATCGAACGCCCTCGGCCGGTTGCCGGTTTTAAAATGCGCCACCAAATCGGGCCAACCGTCCGCGCTAATCTTGACGTTGGGCGAGATGCGCCATTTGGGGGGAAACTGGTGATCACCAACGCGTCGAACGTCGGTTAGCAAATGGCTCCCTTGTGGCAGTCGAACGCACGGAGATCGTACGATTGCTAATTACTGGCGGCCAAATTGGGACAAAAAATATAACCGAGTGCCTCCTCTGTTCCGATACGGTAACTTGGTTCCAAGCGAGCCGTGAAACCTGTCCACGGTTATCAAAAGCAAGCCTGAGCAGTATCTTACCGATAGCTTTATTAATTAGCGTCACCCGCTGCAGCTTTTGGCAGAGGTTTTATTTTGGGCCGTCAGGTTAAGGATAGCAATCTTTTTATTAAATGATTATTGCCGCTTGGTTAAAAAACAATTCTCACGATACTTGCCGCTGATTATATGCCTCATTAACGGACGGGTTTATTCAAAGGACTGTGACGAAGAGAAGCATCTTCTTAACGTGCTAATAAGGCACGCGTTCCTTACACCAACCACAAATACGAGTCGGAAAAGGGCAATACCACACCACTCTGACAAGCTCGTCCGTCCGCTGCGGCTAATGAGAATTGACAAAGAATTTAAAGCATGTTCACTAAACCCTAAAAAAAAAACCCCATCCGAACCCGTTGAGCTTTGCAAACGGCAAATCTCAAATGGTGTATCATGCCTCGTACAACTTCCAAAGCCACCTCGGTGACTCCCAACTTCCAATGGCGATCGTGTGCAGTGAGCAATGTTCATAATTTGCTAACCACGCGCAGCGTTATAGAAATGATATCGATTTCCACCCCACTTTATCGATCGAAAGGCATACGTGAACTAATGTGTCCCCGAGGCTACTGCTGCTAAGGTCCGCGTTGGGCACTGTTTGCCGACCATTTCGCAAGAGCGCGGCCGGGTCCACACATCACCACACGCGCTGAAAGTATGAGCACGCACAGCGATAATGTACATGGGTGGTTTGTTTGTTTTTTTTTTTGCCCAGCATATTCCGTCCCACAACAAAAACAGGTTCCCGTGGAATGATTTTCCGGGAAAAAATGGTTGAGTGAAGCTGTCGGAATAACAGCAAAAAAAAAAACGTTCAACTCAACCACGGTTGTCACCGAACACACAATGCCTAATAAAGAAATCATTAAGACACCAGCAGCTCCCGGGGACTAGCAAATAGACGGTCGGTTGCAGTGGATATCGGTTGCAGAGCAGTGGAATGAGCAGATCCCACCTCGTCCACGGGCAAAAAGTTGGAGAACCATCCCAGCAGTATCCCATCGGAACCTGGGGCGAAAAAGATCGTTCGCTTGCAATGGAACCGACCGTGGACCGTGGATGTTTTGATTCCGACGTCAAGTCGGTGCCTGGTTCTGAAGAAGTTAGACCAGACACACTTGTTCAAGCGCTTGCTACTTACTAAAACCACAGCACAAAAGGGGGGTTTTTGCTTTAGGAACTGCATACTATGGTCCCCATTCGGACATGGTCATTATTTGGCAAGTGCCTGACAAGACGACATCTTTGAAGCGCCAGTTGTTTACCGGAGATAGAGTTCCCCTTTGCTTACAAACACATCATGACACGAATGTTTCCCACTGCCCGTTGCGCCGTTCTGCTTCCGGTGTTCGGGGAGTCGCATGCATGTTAAGACAACAATCGACCATTGAAAGGCGCCGGATTTCGCCTCTTGCTTGAGTCCATTCCCATCTTTAAAACTTCCTCCCTCCGTAAGACCTTTCCCGGTGAACTCCTACCGTACGCTCCATTCCGCAAGGATTGTGTTTTACGGCAAGGAGAAGACAACTTTACAAGCAAACTTTACCACCAACAGCCAACGTCTCCGCTGTTACGCGTTGTGAACTTCGGGAGCTGTTTCGTAAGAAAGTGACCTCTCGGAGGGAATGGTTCGGTTTGCCCACCGCTTGACTGGTAACAAATTGGAACAGGATATGCAGTGTTTCCGCCCAAAGCGGGCTGTCTCATAAATTATACACCATTGTGTACGAATGTAGTTTTGAACGGTCCGATTAGCTTAAGACCGGTCAGCTCACTAGCGCAAACATTTGGAAGCGAATCTTTTGATGTGCGGAACTTTTACGCATCGGAGGTGTAGTAAGTTTGTTATGCAATCTTGGGTCATTGTTTAGGAAATGTGATGTTGTAGGGTAGATCTTTTACAGTACAACAACACGTTATCTCATGATTATCATTTAATATAAACGGCTGTCATACTGTATAACCATTAGAAATGTTATCGTTCAATTTGTCAAATCTATAAGCCCAAATAGTAGAGCAAACTGCTATTGTAGCACAACAGCATAGACATACCCTTCAATTAATATATTTAGCAGATGTTGGGGCAAATTATTATCCCAAATGAATACCGATTAGTATGGTAACTCTGTAACGTTATTAACATTTAAACATACTATCAGTTGGAGGACACTATCGAAACAAACTAAATGAGATCAAACTACCAAGCGTGGCAATACAATTTTTGCAACTCCCACTGCATTTAACAGGTAGAAATCACTCAGAAAAACACTAACTCCACTCGATGGCACATGCCCTAGCGGACCAGTAGTCCCAGCATTATAGAAACATTGTAAAATAGCTTGTTTCGTGGTTTGTTTTTAAAAGAAAAAGTCAATACAGGGTCTGGCGATAGATAATAAGCGGCGTGCCCAACTTATTGAATCGCGCAAGCGAATAAGAAAAAACGGTGATATTGATAGTGAAATACAAAAACTGAATATGGAATCGCGTGCACAATTTAGTGAATGCCAATTCGGCCAGGCTGTTTACGTACATACGGATTCAAGAGTTGATATATAAAATATATAAATTTTTGACGATTAAATTCGATAAAAACTAAACACAATTATTTATCAAAATTCTATTCTGCACATCATTTGTTTGAAATTTCGTAAAATTTTGTATATGTATATGTGAACTCTTGAATCCGCGTGTGCGTAAACAGTCTGGCGAAATTGGCATTCATGTTTTGTATTTCACTATCAATATCACCGTCTTTGCTTATTCACTTGTGCGATTGAATAAGTTGGACACGCCACTTATTATCTATCGCCAGACCCTGTATTAGACGAGAAATAAGACTAGAAGCCGACTAGGAAGTCAACAGACGGTCGACTAGAAGTCATCAATAGCGATGGGCGGCATTTGGAATCTCTCAATTTTACTAACTAAATTACCATAATTCTAATAAATACAATAAAAAATGATAATTAGTTAAGGTAGTAATAGTTTACTTGATGATAAAAATATCGAGTACACTAAAGATCTGACATGCGAATTCTGGCATGCTAAAATGGTTCATAACCTTGTACATTAAAGAAATATTTGCTGCTTAATCATTTGACCTAAAAGATTCATCATAAACAAAAAAAAACAGCGATAAATTCAATCCGAACCCAACGTTTAGCTCTTCATGCTGCACAACTTCAAGAGCAACTCCAAGAACAGAATGCTGTCAACAGAGTGTCGAAGTCGCTGAGGAATGCAAAAAAAATACCCATCCTTCTTTATTGATTATCGGTTGACGGCACGGCAAGCACGCAAGTTTCTCGTGCGTTTGCTGACTGGTTTCACGCATCACTGTCAGCTGTAAGCGATACCGGGGACATTCCTAAAGCGGTCTAATGATGTACCTTCCGGCAGGCGCTAGACTAGATCGCTCATTAGTCACTCTTTGCCCAAAGCGCTAACCCACACGTCACCCTGTCATCCCGTTGATCCGTCGCTTCGACGGGTTGACCTCTTCAAAATCGCATAGCCGCCCGGCGGGAGGAAACGGACGGATCGATGTTGTAATTGTTTATAAGCCCGGGAGAGTTTCCTTTCTTTAATTACCGACCTGCTTTGGTCAGGTCCCGCGTATTCCCAAGCCGAGGCTTTTGCCGGCTCCGTGAAGGGGGGGCTTCCTTGAAGAAAATTGCGATTGAAGTGTGGAACGACTTGTTGCAACCAACAGCAATGATTGATTGACCACCTGTTGTTGTGCCGTTTCGCTGTACGGGTTGCCGAAGGTTGCCAACTGGGAGTAGGAGCACACACACACACGCTAGTGGGGTGACAATTTTATCGATCGATTTCGAACCGATTATGTCAACTGTTGAGAGAGCTTCGGTGGAATTTGTCCCGGGACGGGACAATTTCAAAGGATCGCAATTTCCGTCCCCGCACTAGTGCTTGTGCGAGACGTCGACCTCCAATCCACTCCGCCATGGGAGTCCCGGGGAGTTTATGCCCGTTCGGTGGTAGGTTAATTAATTGTCCATCACCGTATCAACGCGCGAACGTGCACACCGCGCCAGAAGTAACTGGTCCCAAAAGGTGCCACCAAAAGAAAGTCTACCACATGCGTGCACACCAGAATTCCACAAACGGCCAAGTTTCCGTCGGTTGGGAATTCCTCAAATCGCTCGAACTGCATGTACCGGATCCGTTGGGTTTGCGCTTTTTGCTCACTCAGCTCCCCGTTTGCGAGCAGCGAGTTGTTCGCTGTCACCACGGTGTCACACTTTGTCACCCAACGCGACGGATCTTCGTCCGCTGGTTGCGTGCCGAAGATCAAGCTTTTGCCACTGTAAAGTAGCGCCACCACAAATCAATGTCCGATCGGGCAAGCGGACGTCGTTGGGTCGGTGGCGAGCTTTTCGTTTCTTCCTTAAATGTGCCCACCAGCCTTACCTTGACTTTGAACTTACGCTTTCCTGTTGCGGTGTACCGCGGGGGTCCGCGTTTAATTTCAGCAATCAGAGACCAATTATGAGCGACTTTTCCGATCCGATCCGAGCGACTAATCGATCGATTACCGGCCAACAGGTTTTTCAAACACACCCAGCAAAGGTGTCGTTGATGGTAACGTGTACAATTGATAGGGGGAAATCGTGTTGTACGGATACATCCTACATAAAATCGATACTAATTTAACCTCACTTAAGACAACGCTATGCTGGGAACGCTAAAAGATCCAATTGTGCAAGGAAATAAAAAAAAACCCCACCACTTACCTGTTCGTGCTTCTTGAGATAGCCGAGCCGCGGGAACGTCTTCTCACAGAACTGACAGTGGTAGGTGCTATTCAGGCCCTTGCTGTTACTGCCATTGTTGTTGTTGTTGCTGTTGTTGTGATTGTGACTGCTGCTATTATTATTATTCAGCTGATGCTTCAAGGACGCCTTGCCGCCCTCCTTCGCCGATGACGGATGCCCACCGGCCGTCCCCGTTCGTCGATGGTGCACGTGATGATGGTGCCGGGGATGGATGTGATGTGCCGGCGGGTGGTTACTACCCTGCCGGAAGGGTTTCTCCTCGGTCGCTCCCAGTGCAAGCATCGAACCATCGGTCGTATCGTTTGTGATCGAGTTAGGCGTTGTCATCCCGTCCGAAATCGAGGGCGAAAAGCTGGATGATGTGTGGGACGAGTAGAGCTCTGCGGGAACGGAGCACAAGGGCGAGATGTAGGGATCGAATTAAATGAAGTGTGTTTAGACTCGTATTTTAAAAAATTAAATAAAATTGATTGATTACCGGTTACATACGGTAAACAGAGACTTTCGATATCATTATCTTTAATTTAGATGAAGAACATTCCACTCAAAAGGTGAAAAGGAAAACACCGAATGTGTAAGATGGTGCATCCTTTTTTCTATGTTATCAATCACAATTTGCTGGTAGTTCGTTATCTTACACGCATGGATTTACACTTCTTATTTGTAACAGCCAACCGAGAGATAACCAAAGATTTGCATGCCGCCACAAGGATGTGATGGTGATGCAGGCGAAAAAAAAGGTGAGATAATAAATTCAATCTCCACCTTTTCTTTACAATCCTCTGCTATCCTTCAGGTTGAAAACGCGTGATTTACAAATGGAAAAATCAAGAATGCGAGTAACAGGTAAAGTGGATGGTTGGCCAATTTTTCCTTATTTCGCGGCTGGGTTTCCTTTCCACCCTAATTTGCGATGCCATTACAAATGATATCCCATCAACCAATCCATCCAGCCATTCGTTATCGTTATTTGGAAGCAGTTTTTTGTGTGCCATTTTTTATAGGCGTTAATGTAGCAACAGAACAGAAAAATGCACGCAACATTCCCATAAGGGTTTGGAAGTGAAAAACAAAACCAACAAAAGAAGAGAAGCCACTCAGCAGTTGAGCTGAGAGAGAGGTGAAGTGTTGAAATTTATATTTACGGCCTGTAGATGACTGTGCATGTTTGTACCACTGTTTACATTAAAATTGATGAGAAGATTTTGAAGTAACCTCAGATGATACGTTAATTTGAAGCAGAGTTCCTAAAACATTTTGTCTGTTTTAGATGTAGTAGGTGAACATTTTGGTCGAAATTCAAAACATTTTATATGTTTTTATTTTACTTTAAAACTTTCGTGAAGAAATTGTATTGTTAAGGTTGTGTAACAAGTTGAACTGTATGGCTGGAACTTAGATATCAGTGATTTTTAACGGAAAACTATCACAAATATTTAAAACTAGATAAAAAACCAACTGCTAGAACACATAAATTAACGTTTGAATAACTTTTCCTTGAAAGCGTGGAAAAACAGTTGAGGATTTACAGGTTTCTGGCTGAAAACTTCGTTATAATATAGCGAATAAAAAGATTAAATAATAACAACTTTTATAAAGTACTAGAAAATTTGGCTAAGTACTAGAAGTTTGTATCCAATCAGTTTACAGGATTTTGGGATTTTTTGGTAAAGATTGGCACAGCACTGTAAGAAGCACAAGCTATTGTAAGAAACACGAGTTAGAACAGTCAGCAATATTGTTTCCTCACGCAGTTAAGTTTATTAGTTGTTCTTGTTTTTGAGATCTAAAACTTCAAGGATTTCCCCTAAAAGGGCCACTTTGACCTCGTTCCAATATGTGTATAACAATTTCTAAGATGTCTCTTCATGTTGTTTAAATTAACAAATGAATCTCATTATCGTCACCTACAACAATCCACAAACACACGGGTTTAGAACAACCAGCTACATCCTGTGCTCGAAACCTCTACCAAACCGCATTATCCACCACGAGCGCTCAACAAACATCCGTGGATTTACTTGATTAATCTTAAGTAACAACTCCCCACAACTTCTGCTGCCTTTAATTTGCACCTCCACCCACGAACGCTATTACCACTTAATCGTATCCACATTGCTAGGGGGACACTGGGCCATTAAAAAAACAAGCTGCCAATTGACGAAACGTTTCCCTTCGCGCGCTTCTTCAATTAAAATGCCTCATTTCCATGCGCACCCCAAAAAACGACACTCCACGGCATATCGGGCAAGGGCAGGCAAGGCAAAGAAATTCAAACCTCGGAAGTGAGGTTAAGTGCGATCCCGATATTTCCTGTGTTGCGAACCGCAGGGGGACGTTTTCATTTTCCGCACATTAAGGCCAATTAGGGTGGCGTGATGCGGAGATGTGCGTAGTTCGGTTGCATTCGGATAGGGGTGTTGATCTCGGGATGGTTCGTCAGTGAATAAAGTTAACTTTTTTACATCAAACTACTCGTTTATTAATTCATCTATTTGTTTACATTTTTCTCAACAATCCACTCCGAGCACAATGAGTATATTTCCAATTTTCGAATGCCACTGTAAGAAATAACCTGTTCCATGCGCATGCCTTTCAAACGTCAAACAACATTGATAGAAGTGTCCTTTGTCACTGTGTTGCTATCACCATCGTGTTCACCGCGCAGTAGGTGTTGATGATAATGTCGCCCTCCGTTCCGCGCAGGCAAATGAATTAATGAAAATCGCTTCTAATTTAATTGCCTTGCATGTGTCCATATGCTGAACGTGTGTCCGGCAAGACGGCGGCGTCACGCTTTGCGCCACCAGCAGCAAACAGCTGTAACAGCGCGTCGCCCGGATTCGTTAATCCGCGCACCGAAAGGTCAACAGGGTATATCCGGTTGTGGTTGGCTTTGCGCTACTTCATTACCAGCTGGCTCCCCTTAGCAGAACCAGCTCCCTTCGTCACAGTAAAGACGGCTAGTGCTGGACGTGTGTGGACACTCTATTCTCGCTTAGCAGACAATATACCATCGCGCGTACTTTGGACGTCGTTTCCGGTAGTGTTTGATCCCAATGCTGATTGGCGATCCACCAGTGTGTGTGTGTACAGAAGATGATAGCATAGGCCGGTGCGCTGATGGGACGAGATAAATCGTCTTTAATCTTGATACTAAAGCCTTAATGTCATAATTGCTCCTGTCTCGAGTGCCAGGACCAGCAAGGCCTCCATGAGGTCGGAAAGTAAAACGGAGGGTCACACATTATGTTTCACGTCCCATCCACCGGAGACAGTCCGGCGGAAACATCCGCAGCGGAATTATCAATTGGTTCACTTCTCAACCATCAAAGCGACCAAGATCTCCCTTGGACTCCCCTTTTTTTGTTAGGTTTGGTCCAATCATTAAGAAAGGAGATCTGGCAGAGACACGCGATATCGCAAGGGACTCCACCAAGCAAACACCACATCGGTCCGATCGACGGCGATCGCTGCGGTGGCGTACCATCTGGTGACAGCAGCATTTTGCTTTCGGTTTTAATTGAAACTTCCTTTCGCGTGCTAACCACACCACTAACACACACACACACACGGGTGTAATTAGAGGGGGTCAGTAATTTTTTATTTAAATTTTGGATCTCTCCAATGGACGGGGCGGGCGAGTCGAGAGCGATGTGCCACCGCACCGCCTTATTAAAGACGTGTGGCGTTGTGTGGTATATGAATCCCTCCGGTTAATAAAGCTTAACTGATTTATGGGAGTTGCTGTTCGCGCTGTGCAAAGTTTCCGAGCTCTCTTCAACGGGGAAAGATTGTATGTGTGTGTGTGTGTTTTTTATGATAGACTGTGGTGTGGTTTGTAATGAGTTTGTTATTATGGGTTTTTATTCTGGCCATAAATGTGTTTTTCATGTATATGGACTTGTTTTAGGTGAATATACAGCGTGAAGCAATATATTCTTTGAAGCATATGTATAGATTTATCATACTTTCAAGATTATGAGCTAAACATTAGAATTATTACTAAAACAAACAAAGAATTAGACGTCTTAATACCATCTGTAAGTCGTTATACAAAGCACAACTCGTATTAATTCATCAATTCAAGGCGAGTGGTTAAAATTTAGCCTTGTTTGGACCTTCAGTGGAAAAAAATTTAAGCCTCAACTCAACCTAAACCTCTTTTTTTTTCAATATCAAATTAGATTCATTAAAGGTTTCAATGGTTGTTAATAAGTTTGGAAGGATTTGTTAAGGGCCCTGTATGCTCTGTAGAAAAGAGTTCCTGGTTTTTCTTATTTTTTAATTGATAGAGGAAGCATTTCATTATTGTTACTGTATTTAGTCGATTTCTGCTTAACTTAGACGCTATTTCTTAATTTTTTCTCTTACTAATTTGGAATTCACAAACAGTATATTCTTTTCCAGATGATCTTGTAACAGACATTACACTTTTTCAGTGAAGTAGCTAATAAGTGGTTACAACAAGTTCGCGACGAACGAAGCTGGGACAATATAGAACTTATATAGTTCCAGTACTCACAAACGCCCCTGAGGCATCCGACTATGAGGAAACTGATGAACCCCCGAAGGATTTTTAGCCCCGTATGTGTGGTATGGAGCAGCCGTTACAAAGACGAACGTTATGAACTATACGGGAACTCACTGACGTACAGCGGGTTAGACACGCCAGGCTCCGATGGTAATGTCATGAGAATGACACCGGACGACCCAGCCCATGAAGTCCTTTTAGATCATCCACATGGACAGAGGAGACGTTGTGGGGCCAAATTGAGATGGAGTGATGGCGTTGATGAGTCCACAAGAAAGGCTAGCATAATGGATTGGCAGACGAAGGTGCTCGGTTCGTGAGCCCGGTTTAGAGGACTTCTGCCGCAGGCCAAGGCCGCGAAGCGATTGTAGCGCCCAATAAGTAAGTAAGTCAGCTAATAAGTTGATAACTCTTACTTATTTAAAAATCTGTCTATTAATGGCTACCATCGATGTTTTAAGGCGTTGAGAAATGAAAACATTTCCTGGTTAAATCAAAACTTATAGACAGCAGATGAGCATTTTCCTGATTACGTCAATAAATAGGTTGAAACGCGTTGTGATTACTTGTTCTACATCTATATGAATGTGGAGTACGATAGAAGATAATTATCATCAGACATCAGCGTGGAGAATCTTTTAGTTCCAATAATTCTAGGGCCTTCCATGGAGGTTTATGTTATACATCCACGATTTCTTCAAGGTAAGTTCACTTATTCAAACTATAACTGTGATGTGATTTGAGCGCTAAGCTCGCTTCAATTCCACCTGCCACAAAATGCTTTGTAGTAGTGTTAACCGACACAAAAGGTCGTATGGTTTTGCGGTTTGTAAGAAACCTGTTTTCCGATTATGAATATATCATACTGGTGCTAGAAAATAAGAACACATACCAGGAAAATAGATAATTTATTTGCCTTATTGTCTACTTTCATATGCTTCCGAGTGACTTGTTGACTTGTTGTAAAATAAAAACAATACATACTTGTTTCGCTTAGCTCATGCAAATGAGTATGAAAAAGAGAAAAAAATCAGATAAAACTTTATCATATCTCAACCAACTCAATGATTGGGGACAAATGCAAATAGAACAGCACATCTACAACGCGCTGATTTGCCTGCACATGCGAATTCTTCGTCTGTAAACTGAGTTGACAGAAAGGTCCATGAATGTCGCCGAGAGTTCATTCCTTCGCCGTAGTGCAACATGATCGTAGACTAAACATGCTATCGACGATACTCTTCAAGCCTGGCATTCCCCAAGCGAAACGATGTGAGACAAGTCGATAAACTTTAAATGTGTCACGGTTTATGTGGAAGCTACACATGAGTTCGTCACAAGAGAAGTAGCGATGAGAATGTGCAATCAATTAAACTTTTATTCGACAAAGAATAGATAAAGCTTGAGTATGAAAATTGAAAGTAAAAGGATTTATTATAGCGATTCAATATTATGATTCATTACGCATTTAAAACAACATCTCTGTACAAAATGTTTGTCTGTTCTTTGACACTGCTTCAAGAAATTCACTCCTTCACAATCGGGCATTGAAGTCTCTTCGCTAGTGTTAGGTTGCACAGTGTCTAGGATATGCTTTCCCACCTACATGTTCCCCTTTTTCATCATCATGCTTACCTTGGCCGAGGGAAAATTCTTTCCCACCACCGATGCCACCCATTGCACCGGGCGCAATCATGCCGCCACCGAAACCGTTCGTACTTTGCTGTATTTTCTCAATCAATGTTTCCAATCTCGTACTCGGACCACGGTAGAGCATCTTCAGTGCCATCGCAGTACAACGATGCGCAACGGGGTACCGCACAACAGCAAACACAAAACAGCACAAAACGCTAATACACCGCCGTAACGCATTAACAAATATTCGTAACAAAACGCAACACGCTTCAACATGATATCAACCGATGTTACTTTGTTTAGTTAAGCAACGCTGAAGTTAAGTAACTTAGTAACGTGGAAAATGAGGTTTAATTTCACTACAAAAACACAAACACAAACACGCAGCCACTTGCAGTGAGACAACGAAACAACAGATGAGGCACGGAACACGGAACAAACTAAGGACACTGGGTGAAGTTTTGCCGTGGGTGGTTTAGCGAACTCTTTACCGTTTTGATTAAATTTTGATTAATTAGCACGCTAGAACGATTGGACAGAAATCGTGGACAGCGAACGTGTGCACTGCGTTGAAGTCACTGGGTGCCTGTCCGAACAGCATTGAATAGCACTTGCACACACACCTTCGCACCCGCGCACGCACCCTTCCAAAAGGATATAAAACGTTCTTCTGCTTTGGCCAGCGAACGCGAGACCAAGCGCTAAGCTACATCATCACCTAAACCTTGCCGAAAGGTGAATGAGAGCCCTGTTGGGACGCGAACGCCACCAAAGCAACAAACGGCACACGAATGCCCGTTCGCCCAACGATTCGTTCGATGCGTGTGTTGGCTGTGTGCATTGTGTAGTGCCGCATACACCACGGGTATGTACGTACGTACGAATGAGAGCAAGAGAGTGCGACGACTACGACGCGGGTTCGACCGACCGACCGACCGAGATCTCCCAGTGCCCGACCGACGCCATTGTGTTTGCCATCGAGAGGGTTGAAATGTGCGCCGTGGTGGCGTTCCGTTTCGGGCGCTCGGGTTTTGTCAGCCTCTCCCATTTGGAGCCGGTTGGAACCCTCTCGGATACGGCTTATGTACGAAATATAAACAAAACTAAATGAAACACCGACACCAGGAGGGTACCGCCGTACCGGAGTGCCGGGAGCGTGCGTGTGGAGTGGTTCACCTTTCGCCACCAATGACGACGCGCTGCGGAGTGTTGCCAACCAAACATCGTTCGTCCTGTTTTCACCTGCTGGTGAAAATTAGTAAAAAAAATCGTGCAAGGGAAGCAAAAATGTGACGATCATTGTGGGGGTCCGATAGGGCGCTGGAGCCTTAGTATATTGAGGGAACTCTTGAACCATTGTGCTCAGTAGATAGGCGCAATGTTTTTGACGGCTCAAATGCAGGAACGAAGGTTTTTATCGGTTTTAAATATCTTTGTAAATTCATATTTGTTAATTATAAGATAAAAAGTTGCTTAAACCATAAATGTAATGTGAGTTTGGTACTCTTTTTAACCTCAAATTCATCAAAAATATGTCCAAAGGATAAATGGCGAAGTCTTGAATAAAATAAAACAAAAAAACTGTAAATGCGAAAGGAAAACCGCCAACAGGATATCCATTCAGCAAACCCAGTTGGAAGGATCAGAATGTTCTTCCTATCTTAGAAAAAAAACTGTTGTATTCGAATGGCCGCTGCCATTCTTTCATATGTTTGTTCGCCATCCGCTAAGGATACCTCAGAGACGCAGCGGTATCAGATTCACTTCGGGGGCCCATTACACAACTAAAAAAGGCTTAATTTGTTGAAAGGGCGATGGTTTGATTATCCGGGGGTAACGACAAAAAATAAAACGCCATTCTTGCTCAGCAGGGTTATGCCGAGCCACAGAGGTAAGGACCTTTTGATCGGTGAGCTTCGCTCCTATTGGGAGAGTGGATTGAATTTCGCCGACAGATTTTACAGTTTTTCGAACCGAATGAAAAGCAGCTCAAATCTCGAATCGGATGTCTCACTTTGGTGAATTGTGGAGTCGTTTGCTAAAAACAAGGTAATTCTCCTGTCTGGTGAAATACAATAAATCTTAAAAAAGCACCACAGCCATTTTGAATTCCGAATGAATTAAATTTCATTTCTGGCACCGCACCGGAAATAGGTTGAAAATGTGATAAAAAAAATTGAAGATAGTTAAAATTTAAACATTATTCAGTATGTGACTTGTAACAGTCCATAAGGTCGCGCTTTTTAGAAAATACAACAAAAATATAGAACAGTGGTTCTGCAAAGTTAAAAAAAAATGTCGTGGGTCTTTGGAAACAATGTGGAAAACATGTTTGGTTACAATTTTCTTCAAATTATTGAATATTCGTCAAGTTTTCGAATCGATTTGAGAACATCGTTATATTTCCGAACAAACTATTACAGCATTATTGTATATCAATATTGTATATACATACTTTGAAAGCAAATTTACTTCCAACTCTGGCAAAAAAAATTAAAAAAGGAATCATTTTCGTGTCGATATTTTTATAATTCCATGTCATAAACCACTAAACATGAAATAAATTCAACATTATTTTAAAATTATTCAAAGTATCTTAAAAATGTGGCATTACTTTAACGAATAAGAAAATGTTCCTACGTATATAGACATTTTACCGGTTATAGCAGTCTAATATAAAGCTAGGGGAACAAAATTTAAAACTGAAACTAAATATAGATCGTTAAAATAAAAGAAAAATTGCGATATTTTAATGGACTGTGATAGTTATATCGTATCTGCTTACAATTGTTTGTTGTTTTAATCTTCGTGGTTTATTCGAAGCACGTTTGCTATAATTCACATGGAATCCAAGTAAATAGTATGGTTTATACTGCCTGTTTTACGAGTTGTTTATTAGTTTTCTAATTGTACTACAATTATTTTCTACAGCAACCAAATCTATGGTAGTTACTGAACAATAATTCTATTTTTTTAGATTTCAACATTTTTCAGTACGGTCAGGCTGTCCTTAATGAAAGATTGAAGATTCTACATTTTTCAATAAGCAAAACTTTACAAACAAGTTTTGAATAAGGGTTTCCCTCGTAAAATGGGCAGCAAACTGCATACATTATTTGCGCACAACAATCAGCAACGGCTTAAATGAAAAATCAATATCCCGCACAGCATACTCTAAATAACTCCCACAAAAGTCGTCCGTCGTCAGTGTGAAGTCTCAGCACCGGCAAAAATTATATCCAAACCAAAGCTGTCCATCCGTGGTTTAGCCACCCGGACTAAGGGGCCAAACTCCCATTTTACCCCCTTTTTGTCCACTTTACACACAGTTCAACTCGAATTCACATTCCGAGAATCGTTGTACCGGTGTTTCTGTTTCTGATTTTGGTAAAACGAAATGAAATATTCATAACCCCTGTATAAGCGTGTCAACGGAAAACCCCCGACAAAACTTCTGGCACAAGCGCGGCCGGTGTTGGCATCAATTTGCCCGAAACCACTTTTCTTTCCTGCGCCAACGGTGATGGGTTGTGTGCATGCTTTTTATCCCTTGGTGATGGACAATGGCACTTTCCTATCAGCCGTGTTTTCCGGTCCCCACCCACGCTGCCCACCTTGCCGAACCCTTTGGCGGGTAGAATTCAATTTATCCCATGTCGCTGCGAGCGAGCAATGCATTTCTGTCACACACATACGCGCGCTAGGGCACAGTCCTCACTGTCTCTGCTAGCAGCGTCACCGAAATATTATATTGGTGGGCGAAAATTACAATATTTTCCCATTTGTATCGAAAATTTTGCCAAATGCGAACGGTGGAGCTACAGGACTGGAACGGAAAAAGGATTTCCTCCTACATCCCCTACGGTCCCTTCTGCATTGTCTTCAAGTGGATTTCATGGTGTGCAAACTCTACTGCCGCTGCTTTTGTCCCCAAAATAATGATTTGCACACACTCGTACAGCTGTGCCCGTGTCAAACACAGGACACAATTTATGCCTTTCACACATCGAAATTTCAATTAAACCTGCCCAAAAACCAAGATCCAGTTCACAGCGGTCGGGTGAAATTAGAGTAAATGTATTTTGTGTGTTCTTCCTTGCAGGTGGACGATGTACACGTAGAGAATGGAATTTACACAGGTGATCGTGTGATACAGGAGTTTAGATACCGAGATTTTTTTTTTGGGAGAGTGCATTACGTGTTAAGTTTCGGTGTTGAACGATAATGCAGTTGCATAAATTTAACCTTTTTCAAGTGCAAAAGTATATTTTTTTAATGATATTATACACGATCATGTGTATAAATTAAAATATCTTAGTAAAAATACATTTAATTGCACTAAAAACGGCTAAAATCATCAACTTTATAACATTTTTGCCTTTTATAGCATTTTTATGGCAAATTTTAGGCTTTTCAAACAGTAATGAATTGTGTGTTTCATAGTCACTTTGGATGAACACAGTCGCATGGCCTATCTGCTACAACGCAACTGTTGGCACTTAATTATGCAAATCGCAATGCAGTCACCGAATGGGACAGCGCAGTTGCGCCTGTTTTATGTCCACGCATCCAGCTGTCAATCGATTAACGAATTGTGGCCAATGTTGACCCCCGGTCGAACGTCGAACCCTCGAACCAAACCTCAGCCCGTCACACTTCACGCGATGCATCTTCCGCAAACGCATCAACGTAGCGCATTTAGCTTAATTTTTCATTCACAACAACGAAAAAGAAAGCAACAGCTAAAGGAAAATTGACACTGAACAATCGCTTGACGTTTTGTGGAAACAGAGATTTGCATTTGTTGATAGAAGCGTTCCTTTTGTTTATTTTTTCTGCCCCAAAAAAAACGCACGAGTGTGCGCCATCGGCATTTCATCGGTTGACTCCACCCAGCCGTGAACCGCCGGCCGGGGTACAATTTTGAGTGCTCGACTTTGAAGCCACGCCCACAGTTTCTCTCGCGCTTTTGCGTGCGTAGCTCGAAATTTTTACACAACTGCGAGAATAACTCCTGCACGCGCGTTAACTGAAGGACTCGTCGCCCGGTTTCGTTATTTACTGCGGCGTTATTTACATCGTTCAGAAGCAACATGTGGTTGTTTTAAGCCCGTGCAGTGAGTGCCCCATGGTTTGGAGTGTTTCGCAGGCCGTCGAGTTCTTTTCGGGAGCGTTGAAATCTCTTTTTGTGCGGCTGCTTCGCAATTCGTGCAATTTGACCATTATTCGGGCTAATTTGTGTGGGCCGGTGAGTGGCAGGATATCCGGAACCGTATCGGTGTTGCGCTAAACCCTCAATAACGGTCGCGACTTGCACAAACTGGTTGGGCGGATATTTAGCCCTATAAATTAACATCCTTCCACCGTAGTTTCACTCTCCCATCGGGTCCATCTGCGCTATATGCCCATTCATAATGGTTCTTCCTTTTTCTCTCTCTCTCTCTCGGTCTCTTAGAACAGGACCAGCACGCCATCGGTTTAATATTTGTCCCGGGATCTTTATCGTACCGGAACGAATTTAGGGGGCCAGGCCCGATTGTTGGTCAGGAAATTGGCGTTAAACAATGGTGTACGGAATGACCCTTGCACATGACCGCCTCGCCAAAGACAAAGCCCCGTGTGCTAAACGGGAGGATTTTATCTCGACCGGAAAAGGCCATCCATTCACGTGTGCACAGATTGCGCAGCTTCCGAGTGGAGGTTTGCTTTCCACTTGCTGACATTATTCCTGCTAAAGGGAGATGAAAACCTTTCCGGCACATTATTTCTAACGATGGTATTGTAAGATAATGTTGTGCAGAGATTTACAAATATTCTTCACTACTTTTAAAGCTAAACCTTAGCGATACTCCGATCCAGGTGAAGGGAGTCCTGGTGCTCCGGCGCTGCAGTCTCCCATAACGCCGTACGATCATAATGCACCCCTTGGCATTAAATTTATTGCGCTTACAGTGGCAGCTGCAACCCGTGCAGAATTAAGATTGGAAACCGCCAAACATTATGCCATTCCGTAGGTGGATGCAGTGCAAAGAAACAAACAGAAATGGGTTCAACGAGAAGATATAAATCGCTAAATCGCATGCCGCTCTGCTCATGCCGACCATTAACGCGTAAAACAGTCGCCAACGATCGTGTACGCATTTTAAGCGTATACTGGTCACACCAGCAAAAAAAAACAACAACAACCACCGTTGTACCATTTAGTGGAAACATATTTCACGTCAGATATGATCCAAAATTCATTTCGAAAGAAATAAAACAACCACCAAACCACATTTTGGGGCACGTTTGCCCTATCCTCGTTCCGGACCAGCGAGGTACCGCTCCATGGTCGTGATGAAGTTGTTTGGCTTTTTATTTTTTTCTTGTGGAGGAGACAGAATGTGAGATTTACCCTTTTGTGTCGTGTCTTAATTCTTCCGTGTCTCATTTACGACAACGCGGCGAACGAATGATCACAACTTTTATCCCACACTTAAAGTACAATTTATTCGCAAACGTGATTGAGATTTTTTGTCCGATCATGGAACATTCGTAACGTAGGAAGGTTTATAAGGCAGATACTTTGAATGGTTTATTGTTTTATTTTTGATGTCCTCCAATACAAGATCAGTTTGCCAACTGCCAATCAGATAGAAACATCTTACCTAGTTCTCATTTTTTTAATGCTTCTAAATATCGTTAATTCATTCCACACTATCCCTGGCGGGAAACAAATGGGAACAATCAAACATTTCTCGTCCCAGTATTGTATCTGTGCCCGTTCCCTACTACTCCAGAAGCGCCACAGCGTGATTGACTTCTGTCATCCCATTTCTTAACGTCCCTTCTGGTCCCAGTGTCCTTAGATATTCATCGGAGTTGGGTGTTTTTTCTCTCCTATGTTTCCCTTTCTGGGTCTATTAAGGAATAATTACCTATTCCTAAGTTATAGGCGTCACGGAGGACAAACTGTGCAGACAACGTAGAACACTGGTGTCTATCAACTCAAAAGTAAGGCTCAACAAACGATACTGATGATGTCTTGCGTTGACGAATTACAGCCGGCATGGTCGAGAATGGTCAAGAACATCATTAATCAAACGGAGACGAACATCACCAGACTTGGCAGATTAACATCTTTCGGTCACAGTTTGTCCAGGATTCCATGGAGGATGAGGACTTTTATTTTGTACCTGATCGGTTTTGGTACTGATGTTATCCTGCATCAACCCTGCACCTTCATCGTCTCGTCTCGGTCGTGGTCGACAGTAAATGAATCCTCCAGTAAAATGTCCTCTACCGAAGGAACATTTTTTTGTTTTAATCACTCCCTGTTATGACTTATTTCCCAACCTTCAGTGAGTACGCGTTTTGTAGATCACTTTACGGAAATAAATTACAATGCTGCCCACACGGAAGCCTGATGATTCCGATTGCGCATTGGCGACAATCCCTAAATCAATCAAACCCGTTTTCACCAAGGCTTTCCACTTCGCTTTTCCTGCTTGTCTGGACCTGTCTGTCAGTCAACGTGCGTTGGCAACGGTGTCCCTTTTTTTGTGACAGCGTTGACAGCGAGTGGGTCAAAACACTTTAACCCAAAACCCATGTTTGGTCACATTTTTTGTTTTTTCCTTCCCTTTTGGTGATTTGGATGTGGCTTAAATCCGTCACAGCTGGGTAGTTGGGTCACCCTTTGGTTGGTGAATAATTAATCCATCACAATTTGACCGAAGGGATGAAAGTTTTTTGACAACATTACGTAAATCATTAAAGCGGGTCAAAACAAAAGCTAATACATTACGCAAAAGAAAGACGACTTTGTTTTAACTACGTTTATCTGCTTTGTTCTAAATCCAAGTACTTACAAAGGCCATAATCAAACACTGAAGGAAGAGTTCTTGTCGTAGGAAATGTCAACTTATCTTAAGTGGCTTAAAGCGCATTATGCCTTACTAGGGATGCATCTCAAGAATGAATTACAAGAAGTGGATGAAAACACCTCTCTAAAGGTGTTAAATATCTCAAATACAGTTCGTAGCATAACATTACGATCGCTTATTATTTTGACAATTGAAAATAGGTAAAAAATGTACTAAAAATTTAAAAATTACTAAAATATACTTATTTATCATTTTCTTCTTTATGATTAATTATCCGAAAAATCGTATATTTTTGTCCGCTACTGTAGCATGGTTTACCGTGGGAGATTATAGTAGATGGAATTTGGAAGTAAGGTTGCGATTGCAATAATCCAACAACATTCAAAAAGCTATTTACAAACTAGAATACAGTTTATATGATTAAGATGTTCTTAAACCAAAGGAAGTGGTAACAATGAGAGAGGAAGCACCATTGTAAAGCACCGGTAACGCTTTATTTTTTATCTGCTCGAGGATCCGGTAACGTTCATCTGCTGTTCTGGAGCTGGATTAACCTTTCTGTTCGACCGATTCATTACAATTCACCACACTACGAACAACTGCTTGCTTTAGTGTGGTGTTTGTATATTTTGAAACTCAAAACAAAAAAAAAACGGAATGAAGAAAGGTTCCGCAATGGGAACACATTACGTACAGGTGCTAGTACCAGAAGGGAGAGGAAAGAAAAATCAACGTTTAAAAGGTTGTCTTGAGAAGAAACGGAAAAAAACAACCTCAAAGCAAGCAAAGCACAATCGATTGGTGAGTAGACAAAATACAACAAGAGCAGTTTGAGGATATTCATTCATGAGTTTGAAATCGGAACATCGGCATTTCCCGAGCAAGCGGAATAAATAAAGGAGAAAAGCGAGGAATTAAAACTCCACCTCATTGTGGAGGATGTACACGTAAGGTGGGTAGGAAGGCACCAGGCACACCACTCAAGACGGCCACTCGACTGATGAATCAATTAATCCACTACAAAGCGACAGTTCGGTTGTGGATTAAATGCTAAAACACAAACACACTCATACGCGAACCCGAACCCGGTCGATCGTCTTTTCAAAACAGCTTTAAGAGGGTTTTAACACCCCATCCCGTCATGCATTGTGCTCCGGTCCCGCCGCCTTCTCGAAGGCAATAAGTCAACGGCATGGTACGGATGAACTCCATTCCACCGGTAAACCGGAAGTGGTCGAGGATTGGAGGCGGCTAATCGGAAAAGGGGTTAATAAAACCGTTTTTTTTTCTCACGTGGAGATTTGTTGAGGAGCAAACAATGTCCCTTCTTCTAACGAGTTCTGTTTGATACGCTCTCTGTTCACCTGCTTCCGAAAATCACACTCAACAAGGTGTGAAGTGTGTTCCCAGGTGGAGTTTATCCTATGAATCATTTCTTTCAATTGGAAAAAAAAGCTTCTTTAAAGTTTGTTAGACAATCTAATGGGAGCTAATTTCCAAGAGGTCGGAGCAAATGGTCAATCGGTGAAATAGTACCTGGACAGAATGCACATTTGAAATAGTCAAAAGTCCCCACCAAATCGAGGAAAGGCGCGTCAGGTCAGTGGTCAAGTGGTCAGACAATCGCCCAGAAGGCTAAAAATGATGGTAAAAAATTTCTTTCTTACGAAGCCTGAGGTCTTCAAGGATGATCTTCACTAACAAGATATCCACGACTTCCGCACCGTCCGCAGAGAAATCCTGAAGAAGGTCCTAGAATAGTCAAAATTCAGCTAAAACGGGTTGTAATGATATTCAAGATTCATGCAAATTTGGAATGTGATTACAAAATGTCATCCAGAAGTCTTTACTCAGAAGTTTCACGCAAACGAGTATGTGATCATTTGGTCAGTTCTAACACCGCCAAGACCAAGCCAAGTGATCAAGAGCAGATACATTGATCACGGTTAAAAGACGAAGACTTCCAGTTCTGCAAATGCTTCTCAAATGTGATCCACACAACTTTTCTTTCGATTTGACCCATTAAACTGCAAACGGAGCATCTTTATCGAGGGGATTATCGAACCAGAGTTGGTTGGAGAGCTCCCCTCGATCGATCAAAATTACTAAAATGATAAAAAAATATGTTTACATCGGATTTCATCGGCAAAATGCGATTCTGATTCGCGTCGGACTGCTCATCAGGACAATTTTAAACGTTCAAGAAATTTGATTCATTTAGGTTTCAACTTGATAGAATATAGCAAGCTCCATTTTGAATGCATACTTGCACGCCTTTTTGTCATGCTAAACAAACAGTTATAAATGCAATAAAGCAATTAATTACCCAGTGAAAAATTGTAAATGGGTAAAGCAAACGAGCTACCGGTTCTGGAACGAAACCCGAATACCGAACTTTACTTTCTGTGACGCGTGTTTTAAGCCATTGTTTTAGTTCACGCGTTTGCCTTTCCAAAGCCAAATGAACAAACTTTTGGTCATTTTACCGTTTTTTTTTTTTTGCTAGCAGAAACAGACCATCCTGCCAGTGATTTGTATTTTGGCCCTTTATTTTTTCTTCGCAATGCAAAATGCTTTACATTGCAGGCATAATAATGTGCACGGGGTAAACGAATTCGGGCGGAGTTGTCAAAACGGTACCGAGCTGTACCGCGAAAGTGCAAACGAGAGCGGGACAAAACAAAAACCAAAACGACGTTCCCGGGGTCAAACAATGGCACAAGATAAATTTAAGAAAGCCAAAAATACATCATGCAATCTGTCAAATGCAAACCAACGGTGTAACAAAAGCCCCGTGCGCGGCGGCATCGTGTAGCAACAGTCGAGAGCCCTTTCTTCGGAGCCATTTTTTCCCGGGACGGAGGGATGAGAGGACGATAAGTCAACCCGTTTACGGCACTGAACGAGTTTTCACCGAACGAAAAATCGTCCCCAGGCGTAAACCCTATCTTTTCGTTAGAGATGAGACGGATAATGTTGCGTGGCAGAGCGACGCAATGGTGTGGTTGTATGACACGAGCCACAAGAATGAGCCCGTGGAATGCCGCTATAATCGGATAGTGGGGGTAGGTATTGGGGGAGTCCTTTCTTGTTGTTTCCGCACGGGCTAAGGGCACACAGCAAAACGATTAAACAAAGCCAAACCCCGACCGGTAAGGGCACTGACGTGAGGAAATGTCAACGTTTCGATAGCATGGTGTTACTTTACTTGTTGTACGTCTTATCCTGTACATAGCACAAACCCGGCGATGCAACTTTGGTACAATTATTATTGCACAGCAGAAAGGAGTCAGGGCAAAGAGTTGATCGTGTGCGAGATGGTTGGGGACAGTTGATAAATGTGCAAGAGATAACTGCAAAAAAAAAGTGTGTGTGTGTGTGGGTGTGAGTGCCTCGCTATGATGCTCCGTCACTCGAATGGGGCTGAATTAGTATAAAGCTTTTGTCAATATTTACCGGATAAAACCACTGTTATTTATCTATTTCAATTACTCCTTCATATCTCATAATTTTCACAACTATTTGTTGGCAAAAAATGTGAAGTGGGGGCGTACAACATTCCATTGCAAAGTGGAACACATTTCAGCGTCCACACGTTTTGGTTATGAAGATTGAAAACAATTCCAAAAAGCCATAAAACACACACATACCAAAATAATGAGTGCAAGCAACATAAATGGTGTCGCTTAACGCTGAACACAACCAAACAAACGAGGACAACACGAGCCCGCACAATGTCCTCGAAACCGAAACAGCAAACCGAACAACGAAAAACAAAAATCACCGAGGACAAGCGTGTTCTCCGCAAACCGAACAATAATGACCATAAAACATGCTGATCCGTAGCGGGAGATAGGGACCCGAAGCACAAAACATCAAAAGACCCCGGAAGATGCCCAATCTGGAGATGCATGTGGGGGGAAGGGGCAGGTTTGTCTTTTGGCGGGGTCATATATGTCTCCTAGTGGAGGACATGTGTGTGACATCCGTTTCGGTACCGTTTTGTTTTTGCCAGGGCAAAATTAAACCAACCGAACAACGATTGACATAATGGCGAATGTGAAGATCTTGATCGCGAGCGCATTCAGATGAAGTTGTACGGAGTAGTGATGATTAGCGTACTGTATTTCAATGAAAGCGCTTGACTATTGTTTTTGGAAATACATGCATCTATCGAAGTGTATTAAAAAATTGTTTAATTTACTATAAAATTATAGCAAAATGTCAGATGTTGGAATCTCGTCTGAAGAAGCAAGAAGATGGATCTCTGAAGACGAAACATAGTTCTGGAGGCTAGCAAATGGAAATCAAGAGCTTCGACATCTAGAATTCAATTCTCTCCAATTCTTTCGCGGACATCAACGGATATCCTCATTCTGCTTTTGTAACTATGGGTATCAGGGCTCCAGATTATCTTATAATTCCAAATACCTCACTATACGAAATGTCTGGTAGTCATTTATGGGCATGAGTCTACGACCATGTGGACTATCTTGGATGACATTCGTGAGCTGGGCATTTGGAGCTTGACACTGAATCACGAGCTAGCTAAACTGTTAAGCGGAGAAGGTATCCTGACAACGGCGAAGATTCCAAGGACTCGATGGTTGGGATACGTGATGAGGATGAGTTGATTTTGTTGGATAAAGTGGACTTCAACTGACTTTCCTGGAAACGGATTGGCGACCTGGTCTTTTCTTCGTACGGGACAAGAAGAAGACGGTCATTCCTGCCTTATAATGGCAGTCTGGACTTAATTGTATCATCATTTAGAATAATAAATGCTTGAAAGGGCCCGATCACCCAAGTAGAATATCGTACGGTCTTCAGCTAGTTCTAGCATGACACTCCAAAGAACAACCATGTAACAATAATTGCTATTTTGGTTGTTTAAAAGTATTTACAATTATTTCTTAGCTAAACAAATTAGACATCTTATTATTATATTTACTGGGATTTGGGTGGAAAAACTTCTAAATCAAAACAGATGTCAGGTTTAGCTTAAAAACCTCAAAGCATCTGTCTTTATCGTCACGTAGAAACTCGATTCGCTGCGCTGCTGTTACGCTATGCTTCCATTTTATTGGTTTCCATCAGTGTTGGAGGTCTTTGCTTTAGTGATTCTCCGTAGGACAGGTGTGACAGGACCACCGATCATCATCCCTGCTGTGCGATGTGTTTGGGGCGACTGGTAAACAGTGGTAAACCACAACAACGCACACAGCACGCCAAAAAAAAACCCCACCACAATCTTCGGTGGCGACATCTTCTTCAATTGCTTCGCTTCCGTATCGAATGGAGCAAACCCACGGTCACGAGCACCACACCGGCGGGCCACGGTGGTTCGGTTTGTGGTGCTCGATTGAAAATGTTAAATTAAGCAGCTGGAAACGAACGCTGCAACGAATTGCAGTGCTGGGTTCAACGAATGATCGATTTGGTGGTGGTTGCGATTGGAAATTGGATTGGATTCAAACGCACGGAAACGGAACGCTTTAGGGCAAATCTAGCAAAAGATGTTAGCGGCTACTTGAATCAGTTCGGCCGATGGTACCAGATAGCTGCGGCATGGTAGCGATGCGGTTGGTGAAGATAATTTAGCCACGCGCACGTGCTCCTGGACGTTCGCGCGGGAGCGGCCGCGCGAAAAGGGAAGGTAACCGGTCTTTAGCAGTGCGAGTCTTGTTCGCTTCATGACCGGCGTGCGCAACTGTGGTGTGTCTTGTGTCGGTGGCCTTTGCGGTTCGTTTCCCGTTTCGACGTGCGTCCTTTGAACTGTGGCGTGCGCAACACGCAAACGAGTTCGGCTTTGCTACTGCGGGTGCGAAACAATTTACGCGAGCGCGCGCTGAATCTAATTCTAATCACGCGTCGCTCGTGAGCACTTGTTTCAATTGCAATCGTCGTTAAATGTCTTTACTAGTCTATCTTCTGGAAGACTTGCAATGTTCCATATTGTTCTTTTTTAGTACTTAACGTGTACAATTTTACAATAAATATAATTTATAAATTATAAAAACAAAGTACAACATTAAGCAATTCTAAAAAAGGAGTTCAAAAACATATGAGCAAGAAATTGCGTTAACGAATAACATTTTTCCGGAGGTATTTAACAATTGCAAATTAATCTGCTCACAACGAAACATCTCCACTATTCCGGAGTTTCTCACAGCATTTTATTACATTGGTGCACCATAAGCACTGCCACCAGTCTCTAGTTCAGGGTCCCCACGTCGATATAAATTCTCTATGCACCGACAAACGAAGGGAAACGATCTAAGGCGACACTCTGCGCTGCATAATGACAAGCGTCACAATCAAACGTGCGGCATCAGACTGCGCCAGAGCCTGGCCCGGCAACCTTGCGCTGTCAACCATTCGGCTCAGCTTCAAATACCTGACTTGGGTCTTGAAAATGGCACACTGCATCTAGATGATGATCTCGGTGTGGAATTGTGCACGCAGGCGCACATTAGATTATGGTTATGGTGCAACTTTGAATGCAGTTTCCGTTTCGTGTGGACCGATCTTGCGGGAGCCCATGGTGGTGGCGATTGTATTAATAATCACCGTTTGTAGGACATTTCTGCAACGGTACCCCAAGCTGCTCACCAGTAAAGTCAAGATGTATTCTACTGGGGTGACCAAATTATGGTATGTTTTATGGTTAAAATTATTTATTTATTTCTTCAACAATATCCGCATACTTTCACTGTTTCGGCATCGAAAAGTATATCACTAGCAGCTATATCAACAACCTAATCTACGTCTTCTAATCAACGTAATGCATTTCTTGGTGTCTTTGGCACAATAAAACTCCATGGATGCCATAAGCTCTCCAGTAAGATAAACGGTTTATTGCATTACCATGGGTCCCAAACAGTATCCTCCGCTGTGGTTATGAATGCATCCGATGATGCTTTGCCAAAAATACGCAAAAAGAAACGTTTTCTCCCCCCAGTTGTTCTGGGCTCTAATTCTAAGTGGCTTATGCAATCATCCATCTCACCGCTACATTATCATTCACTCAACTCTACGTCCTAATAATGCTCAACCGCTCTTTCTGCACGAATGGTTGGCAAGAAAGGGAATAAAATCTGAACCATATAAATCAACACGAAAAAAAAATATACGTCAACGTCAGTACGCGCTTGGCATCAAAGGTACGCCCAACGTAACACACGAGCAACGCGCAACGAGACGTCCGGGACGTAAAAAAAAGGGTGGTGAGGGTGATGGAGCCCACCAGAATGCAACCGGTGGCAATGTCTGACAGTGTGTCGCCCAGCACTGTGGGTAAATTCCAACAAATCATCACTCATAAATAAAATCCTTTCCCAAGCGTGGAGGGTTGATCCACGCCGGTGGATGAAGATGTAACCAGCTTTACCACGAAACCTTCGCCATCACCGGCCAACAGGGTGATGTTGGGTTGATGGGATCAAACGAGCACGAATGACCAGGCAAAGAAGGTTTGCGAGGAAGGGGATGGGTGATGGGGACGGGGGGAAGGGATGAGAGGGGAAGATATAAAACACAACGATAGAAGTGATGCAACTTTACGTTTCGGTCGTTTCGGTTTGCCACTATGTTGCTGTTGTGCAGATTCGTTCAGAGAAAAGAACTTAAGCGACCGAAAGAAGACGAACGCGAACTTTATGGTGAACCCACGGTTGGCTTTCCCTTCGAAACGTTATTGTTATATTTTTTACATTAAAAAATCAAACTTAATCGAAGATATAATTCAATTGATAAAGAGCCTTGTACAACTTTTAAAGTAAATGTTGGAGTCAATAATATATTTATCAAGGTATATCAATATAACTTCTTGATAAATTATTATATACTTCCTTATACTTTAGCTTAACAAGCTTCACTCTTCCAAGAAAAATACATCGTCTCCAAATGTAAAAGTTACACGAAAAGCTTATCAAACAATTACCATCATGGTGAACACGCTCACGCCACATCAAGATCATCGCAAGCCGGCCACAAACGGCGCAGCACTGCAAGTACGAGATGATTTCATAATCTTTTACGAGAATTTTCCCTCCCCGTTTTCCATGGTAACATAAAACAATTTTCAACACCTTTCCGGTGCGGTGCGTCTTCGGGACCGGCCGGCCAGAGTCTGCTGACCTGGTCTAATGGCATACGCGCCCGAACGGGCCCGATTACCCAGCGTGCTTGTCCGTTGTTCTTGCGAGGGACACATTGTGTATCCCCGTGCGTAGTCCTGACGCACGACCAAACCCGTACCAAAGTAAGCCATCAAAAATGTCAAGACAACGGGCAAGAGTGAACCAAAAACAAAAACAAAACAAAATTAATCCCATCTCGTCCAGCGCGTTACGATCATGGGATGGAACGAGAGCGTCAACGGTGGGTTGAGGTTGGAGTCCGTTTTATAGCTTCATAAAACAAGCAACAATCGTAGCGCACCATGTGTTCGCGTACGGTTCTCCCCACCAGTGCCGCCCAGCCTCTTGCATCCCAAATGCACCGGGAACGTGTGGGGCAAAACATTTACCACACGATTACGAGGAAATTATGCGCGCACGTTTATTCACCATAAAACGTATTAAAACAATTGGCAAAGGTTGATGGTAGTATGTGCGGTTTGGGTTCCGGACGAAGAAGGACCCCATCATTTTGTCAATTGTGCCACACACACACATCAAGGATGGTGCAAATTTGTTTAAAAAAAAAGAATTTCAATTTTGTCACTGTATCAATTAGCAAATACTCTTTCTAGAATCACATTTTATATGAAAAATAATCACCTTACAACGATAGGGACCTCTCCAAATAGAGGTCAACCAACGATAACATGCAGGCAAATACTCATGTTAAAGGGCACAGGAGTGGACACTGTCCATAACGGTGTACCTTCGGATATAATTCTGATGTTTGGTTGTGATCATCATCGCCCCTTTATCATCACACGCCAGCAACATGGTGCGTTGTAATTCATATTTTATGATGGTTCGCTGTACATCAACTCAACTCACCTAACAACAGCTTGACCTTGCCTCATGGCCCATTACATCCCCCGGACATCGCCTCCGCTTCAACACAGGTCAGCAACGAAAACGACCACAGGCAGAGTGCGTGTATCGTAAGGAAACGAGAGTGTCATAAAACCCACCAAACACTACGAGGAACAGTAATAGTTGACCAAGAACTAGCGCAGCGTCCGTGAGGGGGATGTTTTTATGACTTTATTCAATAAAATCACACTTTAAGGGGTGGGAGAGTTCTCGGGCTGGGAGTTGCAACGTGAAGAGATGAAACGATAAAGGTACCTTCAGCAGCAACCAGTAGCTGGAATGTTTCTGGGGAAATTCGCTGCTGATCATCGAGCTAAGAGTAATGTGGTTTTTACACAAGTAAAAATGTCCATAACTTAAGGCGTTTCGCTATATTATAGAAATTAAGAGGGTAATTATTATAAATGCATTTAAAAAACCTTAAATTTTCACCACATCTCGACAAGAAGTCATGAAAAGTAAATCCGCGAAAGCAAAAGATTTGCGTCATGAGGGCATTGTAGGCGCCAAACTCCAAGATTCCATTGGACACAGCATGTCTGCTGTCCATGCTCAGTAGGTAGACAACATTTGTCGTGCGGAGAACATTCCATGTTCTTCACCCAGCAATGATTGTTTCTTAGAATGGTACGTGCTGCAAGCAGTTCGCTTTTACGGCACATTTCAAGAGCACAAAGAAACACCAACGACATTTTAACAAGGTTACTTGTCAACATGAAGAACATAATTTTGATAAAATTTCTTCTAAAGCCAACCTGTACCATATGGTTATTTAACACTCGCCGAATTCGCGAATTCGCAAGCTAAATAACTACCCTTTAACTGTACATTAAATTCGGCGCGGTTACAATGAAAGCTCATCAGCTACAATTAGTTCCTGCCCAGCTCATCATCTCGGCGCTAGAATGGAATTTGTTTCACATTCTTGCTTTTATAGCATTCACCGCACTCACTCACCCAAACCAGTCGAAACACGTACGGTTCGATACCAGCGTCAAAATGATGTGCCATTGCTAATAGGTCGGCAAACTTGAAACGGTTATTCCGGTGCGGCTCGTTTTATGTCGGCTTTTGATGGAAACTTTATACAAAAACATCACTCCCCAATTTCAGATTCCGAATAGACAAACTGTGCGTAAGACATGCCGACGGTTCGCCCATCGTTCAACCAGGGGGCTAACAATTGGTTGCAATGCTCCCGCAACACAAATCAATTAGATGCACCGTTTTCTGCAGATGAGAGGGTTAGAAACATGTATCCAAAATGATGCAAAACGAGAGAGAAAGAAAAAAACATACAACAAAATATACTGATCCCAAATAAACGTTTCCAAATCGAGGTACGCATGATGATGATGACACTTTTCAGAGGACGTACTTCCAAAGTGTCCCAAAATGTCTAGAACCAATCATGTAAAATAAATGTCATAAAGTCCTCCGCCATATCGGTCTAAACATTAGAAACAGCGATCCCTAAATTAAATCTCAGAATCAGTCACAATGGTACGATATTATTTACAAGAAAAGTGTACATATAAAACAAAGCATTAATTCATTGCACAAACATATATGCAATCTATGCCGAACAGTCCTTCGATTGGGTTGGTTGCAATCCCATGAGATGCGAGCCAAGGTGCACAAAGAGAAGGCAAGAAGTATCGAAAAATTATTCGCTTCACACGAATGCTTGTCTCGCTTCGAAAAAAGCATCGACTCAAGGTGGGTTGAAAAGTTCCTTCTTCGAAGTTAAAAATGGAGCTCATGCGAGCATTTCGGTTTATATTATTATTATTATTATGTTTTATATTAAGCAATCAAAAGTCTCATTTAATGTTTTTAAACGTAGCACGACTACAATGAAGCACTTTAAATTCGGTACTTCCATAGTATCTTGCTTTGCTGTGGTATCTTAGACACCTAAGGTCGTCGATCGAATATCAATTATATTGGCATCTTCGAAGCACAAACTCTAAGACTGTCTCATCCTTTTTTAATTGTTTAGCTCTGGAAGTATTGTAACCTGCTGTTTCTGGCTTTCCTTGATTTGTTCACATGTCCATAGCAGGATAGACAGCTCTAAATGTGGGTTCTATCCCAAAATACCTGTTCCATCTATCTTACCAGGCTATGTGTTTTAAAGAAAACTAGTGAAATAATTTGTAAATTTATTAAGAGTTCCTTTAAGAAACTAAAATTTTAAGCAGGAATCCTTTAAATAATCGAACTAATATAGAATAGTGCATTCAGGTTGATGCAGGTTCATTCGTCCTCAAGGAATGTTTGGCGATGTTCGAAACTCTGAACTGATCTAATCTTGATCTATGAAACATGATGTAACATTGAACAACTTTTAAATGACTCTTTAATAAATTATAACCAGGAATAGAAGGTCATGTTTGTCGTCGGTCGGTTTGTTTACATGTTTAGAATAAAGGAAATATGAGCTATTCTTGTCAATTAATTTTGTAAATTATTTAACATTTGTCAAGTTGCAGCTTAACTTTTAATCGATCGATGCAAGGTAAAGTTGTCCTGCAATTTTGCAACTTATAACCATCGAAACTCCTTACAATGAACTGCCTCTGAATATTGTTAGACCAACAAAGAAAAAGATACACAGGAAGATTGGGAGCTATTTCGTAAAGGTAATTATTTTCGCTACTTTACCCAAGTAACTTCGCAACCAACCTTATTGGGCGAAAATTTGACTTCAAGTCTACCGCTCTTTAACACCTTTCGTTTAATCTTCCATTGCTGCACGCTTGACAGAGGCAGGAAAGTTTGAACCCAACACATGTCCAGGCCCCAAAAGGAGCCTAAAAGTCAATTCCTATCCTGATTCTAGGTGACCCTTAACACACTAGCATCCATTTCACCAACCGTATGGATTATATTGTATCAAACCCCCGTTCCGGTGCACTCCAACTCCAGGGGATCGGTCAAAATCTGAAACAAAATCCACACCACCACCACCGGGTTGGATATGACCTCTCGAAGGTTGTTAATAAAAGTTTGCCATAATTTTTGCGCCTTCCCAGCACGACGGAGTAACAAACTCTCGCCCAACACACACACACACACACACACAACAACTGGGCATGTGTTGCGGCCGCACACGTACGTACTTTGCCACCGGTCCTGTAGTTGGGCTCCCATTTTCGGAACAGCACCCAGTGGACCCTGCACCACACATACAGGCTCAATCCGATTCAACAGCCGTGCCCGGTCGGTACACCGTGCCGTACCTACAAGCCGCGCAATTGCACAACGACCAGAGCCACCCAGTACAACCAGGTCGGTGGCGGAGGCTTCTGCTGAATGTTTCTATTGGGAATATATTCATAAATATATTACTACAACTTGTCCTCTCCAATCTCCGCACGGTGAGAGACTGGTTAGCATCCCTTCGCCTACCGCGCCATAAAAGCACCCCTCACACACCCTATTTTTTGGGGCTAAACACTCGCAAAAAACACACACCATGGGCAGTGCTGGAGTGGAGGAGTCGAGACATAACGTACACATGACACATCAAAAGTACATTTCCTCCCAGTGTGCAATGGTTTAATTTTCACCTAAAGCAAAGCCCATTCGGCCACACGCACACACGGCCGGAGGGTTTGTACTAGCAAAAGGGAATGGTACAGTCCGTGTGGAGCCCTAGCATGTTGATGATGGGATGAAGCACTACTACGCGCCGCAGAAACGTGTGACACGTGTGATGATGCCATTCACCCCTATGATAGACCTAATCGAATAATGAGTAAGAGAATTTGAGAACGCTGAAGTTCTATGGAAAATATTCCATTTCTTATCACTTTATGTAAGGCTTGAAGAATACGAACAGTAATATTGTAATGCAAAATTAAATGTACATACGCACCTATCCCACGTCTGTTACACCATCGGGTTACAATGAAACGGCGCAAAACAAAAGGCAAGATGTAGATTTCCTTCCACTTTCACCAGAACGTCTTACCAGTTGTTTACATCCACCAGCCGTTTTGGAGTACGGCAATAAATATCGGAAAGCTCGAAACTGGTGTCGAGCCATGGTGGATGCTGACCCAAGGAACAGCGCCCCGGCTGGTGGTGGTAAACCCGAACGACTTTCGTTGGGTGGCCCCGCCGCACCGTGAGAGCTGGAATGGCTTTTATGTGTCCCTTGCAGGCGGCGAAATGGCAAAACCGAGAAAGCCGAGTGATCGCACCGGCGCAAGCGAGACGCAAGCGTGTGCGAATGAATGGCGAAGAAAAGTCATTTCAATTTCTATGTATCCTTTTGGGGTACTTTTGGAGCCCTGATGGGACACAGAGGAACAATTCAATTACTCCCCCGAGAGTGTCGGAACAGGGGGACGGTATAAAACTGGGTACACCGTCGGAGTGGTGTGGTGATTTGGCGCGCGTGCATAGAGGCGTGGGTGAAGAAATGGGTGATGGAGGGCGGTGTACCGGTTCCACTAGGCCCTGGAGAGCACCGAGAAAGTTCATACGGGTGCCGGAGAAGATTATAAGAATATCGATTGTGGGATGTTGTTATCTGCATCCTGCGGGGCATGCGGAACGGTGGGGAGAACGGTGTGTTTTATTGCCTTTTCTATTACGAACGAAGCAACAATAATAGACAATCGCATGAAATAGAATAATGTGTACGACCAGAAACAATGGACGAAACAAAAAAAGGAAACCGTAAGAAAGTGTGAGGGTGCTTGTAAATGGCACCCAATAGAACCCAAAACAAGAACGTGATGTTAAGATTGCGTGCATTAGAGAACCCACCGATGCAGACATACGCGAGTAGACAAAGAGCCAATGTGTTTCCCATGCTAAGAGCATTATGCTGATGTACAAACAAAGAGATCTTGCATAAAAATGGCAAGAAATCAAATTAATTGAAGAACGAAAATGTAGACAAAAATTTCCTAAACTGTACTTCACCTTCAAGAATTGTGGCTTGTACAATTTTCACAGACAGTTTAGTGACAGGCCGCATCAAATCTAATCGTAACTTCCTTAAACCCTACTGAGGGACCTTCACTATCCGGTTAAATAACCAACAAAGTAGATCCATCTTTTTAAATGACTATGCAAGCAATATAAGCGGTTATAATTGAAGGCATTCTGTAACTTGTTTTAACCATAGCTGAAGAATTAGGCAACTCTCAGTGTGAGAGTCAACTTGCTCTGTCGTGCAATAAAAACGGATCTGTTTGACCAGCTCCCAACCTCCACCTTTTACCTAAAAGACAGGATGAATCTATGGGATAATCCGATGATTTAAAGTAGACAAGCACTGGTGTTATTATGAAAGGAACGATAATAAATCCCAATTACACATTTTTTCACTATGCATTACTGACCAAACAATCAGATTTATACACCTTTAAAATCAAACCATTTTTGAAGGTTTCGTGTCAAAGCCCTCCACCAGTCGTACTGTCAAAAAGTGAAATTAGAATAATATATAATATATCAAAGCAGTTACATAAAAGATTATCAAACATAGTATTTACAATTAGATGAAGAGTCTATCTTTACAAGTAGGATTTTTTCAGACTAAGTTTCAGAAAAGCAGCAAACCGGATGCCGTTCTTTGACACTTTAATTGTGGTTCTTCGTCGAAAATTATCCATCTGTGGCGAGGAATTCTAATCATTTTTAATAATTCTAATAATATTTATAATTGTATTTGAATCTTGCATTTGAGCTTAATTTCTGGTCCATAAAAATTTGTGCATAAATTCTATACCTTGTTGAAATTTTCCCTGGGCACAATGTGTTTATTTCCATCACATACTTGGTAGACATCTTCGCATGTAATGTACAACATACTCTGAACTGTCGTCACACAATGTTGAAAACTAAGTACTAAATTTTATATCTTGACCTTTCAAAACTCATTTTTTGGATCCAAATCTCCATGAAATTTGACTCTTTGCTTCGACAAGTTTGCTGAGCATAGACCAAGGCTATTGAAATTGCCAAATAAAACCCATAAAACATCTTGCAAACAAAATAATTAAAAAACATCCTACATTAATTTAGGGCTCATCTTACCACTTTACTGTCGATCGCCCTGACACCTCATTTTTGTACATGTTTCCACTATTTGTGTACCGAAAACCACAACCGCCACAAAACAAACCGCCTCATTTTAGGGCGATTTTAACATCCAACTTCCATCCTTTAGAATGCACAAACATAATTCAAACCTTTCATCAATTGCCTACACACACAGCGTGAGCTTTGCTTTGTTCCGCTTGGCAAGGTGTTGCGTTGGCCCTTAGGTGGTGCGGTACTATTGGGAACAACAACCGCAATACACGTCACCAGCCCCGAGGACAATGCATCGTTATAGGAACGTATTTTCCCTTCGGACACACGTCCGGGCGTGTCCTTAGACTAAAGCCGAATCTACCTTCATGTGGCTTGTTTTTTTCTAATGCAGCTCCCGTTCATGTGTTGTAATGCGAGCCTCTATTTGCGTAATTGCTGCGAGGTTTATCTTCGATTACGGCGCGGTAAAACGGCGGAGTAAAGTGCGTTTCCCGTTCAGCTTGAATCGTTTCCGCAAATGTAGAATCGAATGAAATGGACGGTGAAACGAAAAACAAAACAAAGAATACGGCACAAATTCAACCATGAATGAAGTCGCTACGGGAGATGGATTCATTCGCGCATTCCCTGGCGTGAGACACAATCTTGGAGTGAATGAATTCCCGTGTGGCATAGGAACAGGCAGAGGGAGCACCACAAAGGTAATGTGATAGTTTTTCCAAAGATAGATCCCAAAGCAGCACTGTGTCTGACCTGTTTCTCCAGTTATTCATTTCAGCTTCCTTAACGTCTTGGGACACGGCGGTCTACTTCTGGTTGGTATTAATTGCTCAGAAACACCATCAGCATATAGAAGGTGGTATGCGAAATTGGGCGAACCAAAGGATCCCTCTGCCTCTCTCTCGCACACCTTTCTCCTCATTCAAAAACCATTCCAAAATTCCAGTAGTGTGAAATTTGATATTGAAATTGTTCATTACACATGTTCCTGCTGGCGGGAGAAGCGTGACAGGTTCTCTTAAGACGATTGGAATTTATTATCCAACAATGTGAGGTGATTTGTAGCGGTAAGAAATGGTTATCGAAAATTATTCGAATTCTTAAGCGTTAAAATTCTAAAGTGTCCTCGTACCAGACGTACCCAGGAATGGAGACGTCTTTGCACTAATTACCTTTTGGCTAAAACCTCGGTCTATATACCTCCTTATCGAGGTTCTACATTTACAGGACGCGAGTTGACGTGTCAACTGTGCCAAAAACTCGACCAAGTATTTTCTGCAAAGATGCTAACGACCAACCAAAGCCCCCACGAAATAGCGCCGGTTTGGCCGTCTCCTCCCAAGGTGATAATGCATGCAAAACCCTCCGTTCCGAATTGGGACTACTCGACTACACTCGGTTGGCAAGTACTGATCGTCATTGCTTTACCGACCACAAGCCTAGGCATTCGGACGGACAGCCACAGCATGGTACATGTTACATGGTGAATTCTGTTTCTAGCCGTAGAATTTCCTTACGACAAGCTCTCTTACGCTCACACTCACTCTCTCGCACAAAGCATCTCTCTCTCTCTCTCTGTCTCTCTCTAGATCTTTCCAGTTTCACAAGTTCCAGTTTTTCCGTGTGTGATGACTCTCGCTGCCCAGCTTCATTCCCATCCCGCACGCATGTGTGCCTTCTAGACCGAAAAAGCCGAAGAAGTACGTTCAGTTACATCAAGAAATTATTTTCCCCCGGGGACTTCTTGCCCCGCCGCACATCCACAGCCCACGAAGGGGGTTTGGAGTTTGGAGGGAAAGGCCGGTGCCGAAGCTACCTAGACCAAACGGTTTGAGAAGAACCCACCGGGCAGGTTTGGTGGGCCAAAGTAAAACCTTCGGCGAGGTTTGAAGGGATGAGCGGTAACCAACGTACGGCTAGTAAACTCACGAAGGCAATAGTCGTATACTGACATTAGGCATTGAAAGTCCTGCCAGAGGAGAGGCCCCAGATGGGCTTCAAAGATGGAAACGTCTTCCAAGAGTTCAACAAGATCCCTAGCCACCTTCACCTGGTTTAGTTTACGGTGGAATTGTTGTTGATGAAACACGCAGCAAAGCTTAAATTATGTTACCAAAGAAATTATTCCCAACAAGGTTTTGTCTGTGTACTAAAATTCCAGTATCTTTAGTACAAACTGCGATACTAAATTTGGTGCTTTATTGATTGTAAATTCATGCAGTGATTTGCATACGATTGACACAGAAAATATGCTTTCGTTTGAAACAACTTCGGAAAAACGGTACGGTGTAAATTTTTTATCACAAACCCACCGGTACACGTTTGGGCGCATCTGATGGGACACATAAATAATCATACCATCCGCTACTACATACACAAACACTTATTAATGTCCTTACAAGCATCTCCCATACCTGTGCGGCGGGATTTCATTTCCGTTTGCTGGCGTGGCGTGTCGATCACCGTACGGCTCGGTACCCTAGACCGAGGCTCAATATCTCCCCAGGGTACCTTTGCCCCGTACCCCGGTACGGTATCGATCCGGTGCCGAAATGCCGGGGACACCTTCTTGCAAAACCTAATCCACCGCACCGACACACACACACACACACACACACCGGCCACATCTCACACTTCACAGTTATCATTTTTATTACCCAATTGATCACCGACCATAATCTACCAGCAGGCAACCAGTTGGAGGCGGATGGGTAAAGCTGGCGTCGGGGTTTGTGCGGGAACACCAACGTGCGTCCCGCATTTACCCGGGATTGTCCCTTAACCTCTGGCCCTGCTACAACGGTTGGTGCGGTGCGGACAAAAGGATCTCCACATCGTATTCTGGCACACTCTCCCAATTTATCCAATCCAATCCATCCATCCATGGTGATGGGCTCGGGAAAGCCAAACCAAACTTCTCGGGACATCCAGCATCCGTGCTGGGCACCAAGTGCTCGGATGCCTCTCGCTCCAAAACCACCCCAGCGCAGTGCAAAAGGGTACCGCAGTGAGCAATAAAGATAAATAAATGAAAATATTGGTAAAAGTGTGAAATGAAGCGTTGTCGCTTTTTTTTTTGCACCACCAGCAACAGAAGAACGATGGACAACGAACTGCCAGCGAACATTCACACGTTGGGCACTCCCAGCGTACAAACGGGTGAGGTTCTCTCCTACTAGTTTGGAACAGTTTTACCCATTCCCATACCTCATCTACCTCGTCATACACCAAACAATAGCAGCAGGTGGAAGAACTTTGACGTGATTGTCTTTCCGGCCAGAAGGCAAATGGGGAAGCACCAGGGGAAGGAGGACAGCAGCGAAGGGATGAAAATTGTTTCACCATCACCAACAGCCCGCACCGAACCGAAAAAGCACATCCCAAATGTCCATCCCGGTGGTTTGCCAAAAAACATGACCCAAGTGACGAAAAGTGTACAAAAATACGTATTAATAATTTATCGTCCGCCTCGCCCGTTGCGTTTGCTTTTGTGCCGTTGTAATAGTTTCGGAATTCGGAACACCTCGCTCAACAACCGGAGTTCTCGAGTTTGACAGCTAGTACTCCCTGGTTCCAGTGTACCTGCCGGTGCGGATGAACGCCAATTTTCCCGGTACATCTTCATCGTGTTTGACTGAAAAGGGGTAATTTGAAAGCAAAAAAAGAAACTACCAGCCAAGGTTTGATCAATGACAGGTTAGTACCTCGAATGATTGACATTCACTGTCCTAAGATTGTTTCAAAGCACCCTTTTGCTTGTATCTATCTGATTCAGACGTGAACTCCAGCGGGAAATTTAAAACATCAGAAATGGGTATTGAGAAACTTGTGAAATCTTTTTCTTATAATGAAATTATCAAGATTCAAGGTTTCCAACACTTCCCAAACATTGTCTAGATGCAACCAAAACGACCATCGTTAAGAATTCAATTTGTGTCTTTGATGTCCTTATCATGCGCCTAAAGCGGAAATGGTAAGTAAACGAAATCCTCCCATCAAGGGACAGATTTTACACAATTTTAAGGATCTCACGAAAAGTCACCAAAAATGTCACCAAAAAAAAAAGAGAATGCTCTCACGATTATTGCTCTTTCGGGATAAGAATGTTAACGGAAAGCGCAAACCAAGAATAGTTTTTAGGCCATACTGAGTTGGGAGTGATTTCAGCAAAACAAAATCTACATTATACAACAACTAGCAATCAAAACTACTTTTTGTAATGCTTTTTTTTTTGGGTGAAAGTTCATTCGATCTAATACCCGCCGTGCCACATTTTTTTGTTGTTGTTGGCCACCGTCTTGGCCGTAATGTCACCGTGCCATCCTAATGCCTCGATATCCCCCTGTAGGTACGGCCAAAACCATTGCGACAGCATCATCCTTTCGATGAAGCAATAATGCGCCCGTTTACACGTGTGTGCGTTTTGTCCATCCGCACACCGACTGAACCGCCCCCGTGTCGTAATGTAATCTGCTTGTCCCTTTCCCATCATCCTCCCTCTTTGCTCCCATTGTCCTTCGCCACGCTCACCGTCAATCTCTTTCCGTGTGCCTTTTCTCCTTATCATCCCTTACATGCTATTGCTTCTCCATCAACGATTACCTCGTCGTACGCCGCAGTGCAGCAGCCTCATCTCCGGCAACCGGCAACCCCGTATGCCCCATTCGGGTTTTGTGGATCGGCGTACTGGGTGTCTTTCCGAGCGGCCACGACACTCTTGGGTGCCTTTTCACCTGAAGCATGGGAGTGATTTCAATATTACCCGTGCCCAGCTCCGTCCCGGTCCATCCCAACCCGCGTGGCAGGGCTTATTGTTGTTGGCTACGGTGCGCCACCGGCAAAACAATTCTTTGGCCCCCGTCACAGTGGTACCACGGTACGTTCCCTTTCCCCCACGGCAGTTCACCCACACACACACAACACACACACTTGGAAAACCTCATTCGTGAAACCCCCTAGAAAATAATTTATTTCCGAAGGCCCTCGCCGAATAATGGCCGCACGGCTTGCGTACTTCCGAGACCTCCAGTAGCAGAGCGTTCCGAAAGCGTTGATCGGAGAAGGTGGCCGATTCTTGGCAATGTTCTAAATCCACTTTTATTTTGGGAAGAATGCCGTTTTTTTTTTTTGCTTTGTGCTGTCTTTCTCGGTGATGTGGTCAATCCAGTGCACATGTCCTTTGTTACGCTTTCACTCATCTGTCATTTTTTCCCTTTGTTTTGCGCCTAAATGGCTGCAATTACGATGCATTTGTATATGTTGTATTCTATTCTCAGGTAAAATACATTTGATATATTGTTGTAATGATCCAGAGCATAAAATGTCTAAAATTTAAATAAAAATAACATTAATAACTTAACACGTTACTAACGAACACGTCAACAATCTTCTCAAAATATCCACTTCAACACTGCCTGATTAAGCAAATAATCACGCACACGTCTAACAGAAGTCAAATGCACTCAAAAAACAGGTACCCCAAACGGCACGGAAAATAAAAGCTCCATATTTCAGTACCATTGTCATTTCAAGTTGGCCGTTTCAGGCCGGTTTGTTTGTTTCATCCGTTAGCGCGGTGGATACGCAACCATCATGTACGGTGGACTGGGGTACTACGGGCATCGGACTCGGCGCAATCGTTTGGGGAAATGTGTTAAAATAAATTATCCTCCGGCATGGGGTCGTTAAATTAAAATTATATTATCACTGAGAGTAGCGTTCGTCGAAGCTGAAATCAGGCCGGGACGTGCAAAAAAAAAAAGGATACCGGCAACTGATGGCATAGGGTACACGCTCGCCACTGCGGTTGCGGTTAACGCAATTTACGGACACACGGGGTGAGTGGAACCGATGCAGCGCATGGGACAGTGCAGAAACAAAAAAAAAAATAACCAACAACACGGCTTTCAAACGACCGGCAGGACTATCAATCGTCGATTTTAAGCTTGATGTTCTGGGACTGTTCACTATTCTGGTTTTTGTTTACCGTGGGACATATCGTGTTGCTCATTGTTCCATTTTTCCCACTTCTTTTGTTGTTACATCGTCATGATATGGCTGTCATTTAGGAGCTGTTGCTTTTGCTCTGGTCGTGCCACAACAAATCAAGCGTCCAATGTTTGGGTCCTCGGTTCAAATAGAACACCCTAAACTCAATCATCTATTTTATCGGTTTTACTGGTTCGGGATGTTTTTTTTTTGTCCATCAGCTTCCATTTTCTTGTTGCATCCATCCGCCCACAGCAGTGTGATTTTTTTTTCCTAAAAAGGATAAAGATATCAAGTGCCAAGCCGTACAGCAGTTGGGTGAAATGAAGTGTCAACTCGATCCTTCCCGTACTAAAACATCGTCAGTCAGCCCACCCACCCTACTGCTTTTGCGCCAAAAAACCCCGATCCTAACGACCGGACCGGAAAGCAAAGAAAGCTAAAAGAACCGACCTTGAATAATTGATGTCACTTTCACCCATTCCGGATCGGTGGTACGTGTTTGCGAACCGGCACCCTTCCTGCTGCCCCCAAAACACTTTCACTCGTGTCGACCGCAATCACGTTGCGCCTAAATGTAGGCAGCGGGTCGCACGAACGACTAGGCAACGCGCCGTAGTTGTCGTCCCATTGTTTCGCCCATACTACTTGCCGGCCTAATGTAGACAAACGGAGACGAATCATCGTCCCGGTACCGGTAGTTGAACGGTATCCTAACGTTCGCTCCCACTCTCTACATCACCGTGCCAAACGGAGCGCAAATAAAGTTAACGAGCGAAGGATTTCCGGTTCCCGTGTTTAGCGCTACCGTTTGGAAGTTTCGTTATTGCTCTTTCACCTCGGCAAAAGGTGAGATGGTTGTGTTGCTTTCGCTTCTTTTGTGTGTGTGTGTGTGTACCAGCCTGTTTGTTTGCCATGTTCTTCACCACATCCAACCTAGCCAAAGCGGACGCGGTCGGAAAATGTGCGTGATTGTTTTTGGTGTTTATTGTCAGCTAAATGTGGGGCCCCTTTTAAATTATACACGACTTCATTGATTCTTCACTTCACTTTTACCGGATGTTTTTGTGGAGGTGGGAAAACATCTTCCTTGCACCCACACTTTGTGACTGTTCCAGAAACGGTCTGAAAGTTTTATCAAGCCCGTGGATGGGTGAACTATTCCGAACTCATTTAACAGTCGTAGCGGCCAGGTTAGTTTGGGTACCGTGTACCCGTAGCGTCAACCCATCACGAGTTGCCACATTCAATCGTTTTTGGATAATTTATTATCCTCACATTTCTCCCCAGAGCAAATCACCGATTGTGGCTTACCCTTAAACCCGGGCGGGAGACGGAAATTGTCCGCTAAAGTAGTGAAAATAATCTACAAATCCTGCCGACAGCGGAGCGCACACGGAGGATGGTTGCATTGGAAGTGGAAGCACTAAAAGACACGTGAAGGATCGCTAAGAAAAGAACAGTGGTCGGTGGAGGTTAATATTTGATGAACAAATTTGGAATTGCCATTAAATTACTAGCTACGAGGTATGTCACACGAATGCTATAGGAAGAAGCCGAACGGAGATGATTAAACCTTAGTGTGCATAGCTTAAATTTATACAACAAATCGTCTTTTAAAGTTTAAAGTGCAAGCATCGCCTCGGGGAATAGTTCTTTTGTATAGTAAATGTGATAAGAATTGTGGTTGGCATTATAAACATGGGAGAAGACAAATGAGACATAAATCAGAAGCTCTGAAAAACACGTTGTAGCCAACGAACGATAACAGTGATTTTTCGTGCTACTTCGGAGTTCATCATTCACCCCGTCTTACGTAGGTTATCATTCAAAGTAACAGTCAGCATCTTAAGACTGGTAAGAAATTAGCTCACAATTATGCCCTTTAACAACCCACACTGAGGGACTGGACGGGAAGACATTCTTAAGACATGTGATACCACACAAGACGCCCGAAAGCAGGGGAACGATTTAGATAAAATTTGCATAACTCACAGGTCGGTACTGGTCGTAAATCACACTCTCAAGAATGGATAGACGGATGGATGGGTCAAAAAAGTGGTACCGACTCGGTGGTAAGCTTGCTCGTTGCTCTTGTGAGGAAAGATTTGTACCGGGGGCCGGTTAGCTTTGAAAGAACGGTTTCTCCACAAACAAACAACTGGGCCGAAATAGAAACAACGGGCTTAATTATTCATCAATGTCCCTTCTGTCAAACCTCTATCCCTTCCTTGCACATCCCTATGCACGGAAAGATCCGAATGGGATCTTCGGAGGGTTCCTACACCGGTCGCTATAGGTTACGGCTTATCCCCTTAACGCACACATCCCTTACGTTTAGGTTCTACAAAATTGGACAGCACGGGTTGTGTAGAAGAGAACGCAATCATGGCCCTAGCTGGTGTTGGGAGCCGGGGTAGATTCATCATCCGTCTCATCATCATCGTACTTATTACGAAATGGAAGTCCATCACCTCGCAGGTCATGCTCAACGTCAGAGGTGAAGTGTGTGTTTCTACGAGAATAAGAGTGATTTTACAAGTACAAAGCGTGTTGCCTTCTTTTACAGTCCGCAATGAAGATATCTATGACAAAAAGGTGCGTTTAGAAATGGAACCGGCATTGTAAAGGGATCCGATACGTGAACAACTCAGAAACCCCAGCGCGGGTACTGTGGTGCACTTAAACGATATCTTGAGAACTTGGTCCATTGTAAGTATTATTTGCGACAAGGAAAAGGAAGTTTCCTTTCGCTGGATTCTGCAGTCACCCATGTGTCCTCAATTATCCTTTTTATGTAAATTTTAACATTACATAACAATATTTGAATGATATTTGATAACCTGTGATCAAATCGCTGCATAAAACTAATTAACTACTTAATTGCTTACCTGAGCAAAAGCTGTCGGATGTGAACTCGTCATCAACATCCTGACCATCGCCGTCAAGCCGAACATGATCGCCTTCCTCGTCATCGTCATCTTCAAGCAATTCGTTGTCTAATTCATCGTCATCATCATCCTCATCATCATCGTTATCGTCAACTTCATCGTCGATTTCTTCATTTTCATCATCATTCTTATCTTCCACACCATCCATTTCCACCCGACGTTCCGCACGATCACCTAACTGTACGGATGAATTATCGACCGGTAGTTGATTTTGATCCGATTCAACATCTGTGAAGTATAGGAATAGGAATATAACAATTAATTATAATATCTTAATAACATATATACATGATAATATCAGTAGAGCCTGCTCCGATAAAGGTTCCGAAAGTTTCTTGAAGATTATTCAACGACTCTCATGATTAACTCCTATTTCGAAAAAATACTTGTCGCGGGGAGTGATAACATGCACCATTATGTATTCGAGATATCTTCATGGGTTGAACTCTGTTGATATAGCAGAGCTGGCCATATGCCAGGAAGGCGATCAGACGCTTTACACAACTGACAAGAGGTCCTGCCAAGGTACTCTAGCGAGCTTGACAGAAGAGTCAATAATAATACACTTACAATCTTACAATTAATCGTTCAAATCTGTGTCTATCTTGCACACACGCAATGAGCAATCGTGGTGACTCGGAGATATCTCCTCCATTTCAAGTTTCAGTACGTATGCTACTAAGACAAGAAATGTCCTTTGGGACGAATACCTTTGGGTTGATGAAGGATTTGTGGAGAAGCACAAGGGAGAAGCCGACGAATAACGAATAACAAACTTCAAGAACTGGAATGAAAGTCCAGTGCCTTCACTATCGTCTAACGAATCCGACAATGGTATGCTGTAGAGGGTTGTTTATGTCATTTTAATAACGTCCAGTTATAAAGCCTTAAATTCCTTTTAGCCCGTAAACATAGAATAGAAATTTGAGTTGGAGAGAAAGATATAGAGAGCGATAGAGTTGACGTATCCACCAGAAAGACCTCAACCCTGAGCGGTTTAAGTATCACTACAGCAGAGAATGTGAAGGATCTACAGCCAAATAAATAACAGTTAGTAATGTTTCACAAAACCTCATTAAATTTTTCAAGCTCGTGAAATGTAATAAGTATAATAGACCAACACCTGCATCAATCGCATTGTCGAGCATTTCCTGCACCGAACGCAGCCCCGGACACCAATCAATGCACGGAGTAAAAGCTTCATCCCGGTAAAACCCGCCACTTCGATTAGGAAGCTCGTGAAAAGCCAGAGTGCCAATTCCCTGGGTAGTTCCTTCAACTCTACCATTTGGACATGGCGCAATGCCGTTGGGAGCTGTGGAACTTCCACCACCGCTTCACACTTATCCACCGGAATCGACATGCAATGACGCTTACTGCCGACAGCAAGCGACCAGGACAGGGCGGTATGTGTGTGTGTGCCAGCAGACGAACCAGCACACTCGCAATTATATTCAAAAAGTGAACCCCCGTGGGAAATTTATCTTCAGTCGTCTATCCGTCTCCATTTTTCTTATCGATTTTGTGTTCCATTTTTTGTTGTTTTTGTTTTGGGCCACTGTGGTTGGTGGTAATGATGATTGTGAAGCGGGTCGCCGGTGGCAAAAATAAACACCACCAACATTGGTCGATGGGCGGCGCAACAGACTGCTCGCCAGCAGCAGCATTTGACGATCTGAAATACGCAGATGAATATTTCTTGCAGCTGATCGGAGCATCAAGCAGCCCTGTCAAGCGGCCGCCAAATCGTTCGTATGTTCCACGAGCAGAACGAGTCGGCCAGGAACGGAATGAAATGAAATCTTCTCACCCACCTCCAACAAGCCGGGTGACCCCGAAGGAGCCAGCCAGGTGACTCGGAAATGGCAAGGTTCAAGCTAGGAACGGAGCACAACACTACCAAGATACGGTCGTGAAGGAACAGGAACGCTGTCCCATGGGTAGAAGCGTACTAAGCTCTACTCACACACACACACACACCTGTGCACAGTGTGACTCGTTATGACCCAGAAGTTGACAGTACGGTGCGGCTGCAGCTGAGAAGACTCTTGTGACGTTCGGCAGTGTGCGGCACTCTTACTACACTTCCCGAAACACCTGAGTATGTGTTGGGGGGGTTTTTTTTTTGGTCTTCTTCATTTGAGTCACCTGATACGTTCCATCCCATCAGCAACACCCAAATATGCACCCGTTTCTATCCCCACCGGGTGTTGCCGGTGTGCTGACCTCGTGACTTTAGAGTGAAATGTCTTCTGGCAAGATGTGAATATAAGGGGTGGTTTTTTCTTCTCTGTGGTGCTTCGTGTATCTGTGCAGGCATGGGAAAGAAAAGAAACCGGACCCCGGAGCCGGGGGACGGGACCACGGGTTTTCGAGATCACCGAAAAGCTAGAAGAAGTGTGTATGCGGCCCTGGTTCAATGGTTCGATTTGACTTTCGTACTCTCAGCGGTGTCGTATAATGCGACGGAAAACTGCCAACTGCCGGTTGGAAGAGATGTGGTTCGCGCGCTTTTTTGGCCGAGAAAAACAGGCACCGAGAAGCTGGGTAAAGGCTTACACACGGGCCAAGCAAGTCAACCCCGAAAGGCGCTCCCAGAACAACCGTTCCGGCCGCTGCCTGGGAGGGCGGCTCCGACCCGCCCGAGCTACCCGTAGCGTCTAAAGGGGACCACATTTTTGAACCAAGGCTCTTGTCACTGAGGCACATATAAAAAAAAACGCATCGCTGTGAACCAACATCGGTGCGGGAGAGGAAACGGAAAGCAAAAAATTACGTACACCACACACAAACATGAGTATTTGCTTACCATTTCTTCGGCATCTCCTGGGGCTTTCGGTATCGTCACGCAAGGACAAAACCGACAACGGGCGCAACACGGGAGAGACACCAACACAAAAAAAACCAGAAGGAAACGAGATCCCGTCAAGAGCGGCTGCCATGAGTGCCCGGGTTTAGTGACAACTGGTTTGGCAGAGGATTAGGTTTTTTTTTTTGCGTTGCTCGGGGACGGACGGTGTGCGCGCGTGCTGCTTTATAGCACGGAAAAACGATGGCCATCGGGAAATGGTGAAACGAGTCACACACCGGACCGAGCACGGCATCCGCTGCTGGAACCGTACCGGACCGGCCGGGGAGATATATCGTGAAAGTTCCGAGCTGTGTTTCGGATTTTCAAGCATAAGAAATGGCCACTGGGGAGCACCTCCGAAGTTGAAGGGACTTGAAGGCGAATGACTGGTTTGGTTGTATGTGTGCTGTGTGTAGAGATCCTTAGAAATAACACACCCAAGCACAGTTTTGGGTTCTATTCTTCCGCAAACTGCCAAACGGACAGTGCCGAGCTGCAAGTGGTCTGTGTCAGCTTTCTCCCTCTTAGTCTCCGGGTTTTGTGTCCACAGTACTCGAACACACACACACACACACACACACACACACGAAAAAGAGGCACACACATTCATATCTACCACTGGAGAACTGGCACTACACTTCAGGGTGCTTTGGGACCTCTGCTAAGCTTTGAATTGGTGGGCCACTACCACTCCTTCACCCTACCCCATACTTTCCCCAACAAACCACCCGGTGCTGGCCCTTCGCAAATTCCTGCCCGTTTGTCGAAGAAGTTGGGGACCGTTCCCGGGAGAATGCGCATCCATAAAATGAACGAAATGTCGGAACGGAATTACGATCGAAACGACGGTAGAGTACATCGGAGTAACCCAGAGATGGCCCGGTCCCCCTAGGGGAAACAAAAAAAGAACCCCCCCCCCTCCCTCTCGAAGCACTAAGGAGAAGAACAATGGTATCCGGGGCAGCAGTGTAGTAGTGTCCTGGTGGCTGGAGTTACCAAAGCGCCAGCAGGTGGGGTGCCGGCCGAACGGGGGAAGGTGCACAACTCCCGCGGGATTCGCTTATGGCTGGTGAGCCAACACCAAACGGCCAACCTATCCAACCGGAGCAGCTGGAGAACCCTGGCAGGGAAGGGAAAATGCAAGCGCCGAAACTAACATGGCACCAAACCGAAGAGGTTCGGTTTCCCAGTAGCGTGCAAAGATAACGAGATGAAGCATTGGGTCGTTGCCGTTATGGGTGTCGGATTGCAGCCTTGCCCCGGGGTGTTTGCGGGAAATCTGTGGACGATTTTTGTTATTTCTGGGTTTTTATTTATTCATTTACTCTTTATTTTTACCATCCCCATCCCCTCCATGAGCTGGCCACAGGACCGCCGAGACGCGGTGTCTAAAACTGCTGAATGTGAATATTCTTCCAATTTCCTATCGGAATGGAAAGTGATGGAACTGGGTCAAATTGATTACATCCCTGATGCGAATCATGATGCTGCAATCGTGTAATGAATGGCAACACGAGACAGAAACGAGACAGAAAAAAAACACTCCGAATTCGCCAAGGGAATGTAACACAGGTGAATTCAATTTTGCTTTTCACTTCGGAATAATCTTATCCTCACATTCAGACGAATGCTTCCATGCGTTGTGTATTATCTTTAAACGCCTGGGGAGTTCTCTGCCAGGAATGTGCTATTATTCAAAAACAACTATATTATTCTCGACCTCTGCATCAGAACCGCTCCCGGTGAAGCCGAAAGGATGTAGATTTTATTGTTCTGTGGGTTATTTTAAATGAAACAAATCTCGCTTCATTGCACCACAAACTGAGGTAAAGGTGGAGAAAATTGAGGCTAGATGCAACCGAACCCGCTATCCGCGTTGCACATTTTCATTCAACCCAAAACGGCAAAAGAGCTACCATTTGCTTTCTTCAGCAAAACAAAAAAACCTTTCCTTGCAAGACAATCTTCCCGAAACGGCTTGGTGAAATTCGGACAGCAAACAAGCATCAAACCGGTTGGCTAGGGCCCCGGACCCCGAAAGACACCGCGCGTCGATTTCTCGGTCGGAAAAATCTGCTCCAAATCGCAATGAATAAAAAATGACGCTTTCCCTATTTCCCGAGTGCTAAGAAAATTTGCTCCTCGTTAAGCGACCGGTACGGGGTGTATCGGGTGGACGGAAGAGCGGGGATGTTTTTGTTCACCTTATTACGTTGTTGCGTTTTTGGAAGCTTACCGTTTTTTCCCGCATAGAAAGCAAACGGGTAAAAATCGGACTGTGCAGCACCCTATGCCGTATCGTCTTCTTGTGGCTATAATAAGAATATCTGATTTCCTTATTTCCCGTACGAAAAATGGGGTGCCGTACCGGAATGGGATGGGGGAAAATACTCCGAAAGTCTTTCGCTGCCGCCCCCAATCAAACGGACAACGAGACCATTTCCGGGCGTTTCTTTTTCTTCCACTGGCCGGGTGGTCGAAAAGAAAAGGGTTTCGATACCGTCGAAGAACAATTTGAAGCGCCCAGTGTTGGCTTTTGGGGGGCGGGGAAGCCATACATATTTGCAAGCGAAGGTGCATGCGCTGGTTCGATGCAAATGTGACGATCAATTTCGATGCGATCCGGCCAAATCTTGTTAGAAAAGCAAGATATTCGAAAATAAGAGGAATCGGGAAGCCCATCGTCTGGGCTGATGCAAATTCAAAAGATGCAGCCAAGTTGTTTGTTTCCTCGCTCGCACAACACCATGACTTAATATTGTGACCCGGTGCCAGTTTCTTCGGGCCCGGCATCTCTTATCCCGGAGACGGGCAGCAAATTGGTTTTCCCACACTGCTTTTTGGATTCATAACGCAATGTCCAACGCACCGAAAATATAAGAGATCCCTACTTTTACGAAGAATGAAAAAAGGGGGAGCATTCCACTAGACGTACCCCCCCCCTAAAAGGGCCCACTAAAACACCCTGGCCAGACGGTTCCGATTGCCATTTGCGTTCTTGAGCGGTGGTGCAGAAAAGTTCTTCGGCCTTTGGTGCAATTCTTTAATCTCAGATACATGCAATCGATCGCCCAACTCCCTGCTACCAGGCGCTACTGCTGCACGAATTATTTCAGGAATCACTTCTTTTTCCATTGCCCACAAAATCTTGAACTCTCCGGTAGGCAATTCTCCAGACAGTTTCCGTTTTTCCAATCGAAAAGTGTGTATGGTTCGGGATGGGGGGGGGGGGGGGGGATGAGAGAAGTTGAAGGTTGATTCGAATGGTTTCAAAGGGTAACGCTTGCACACTGCAATTCCTACCGATAGGGTGGATGGGTGCAGTGGAGGAGTCTAACGTCTCGATTATAGTTCTTAATTCTTAGCATCGTTTAGCTGAAAATTTAATTACTCAAACATGGGCCTGCTTTAAGGATGGAATGGGAGGGTGCGGCACCAATCCGACCCCAGTGGACTGCTTATGGAGTTGGAAAAACTTTGGGACTTTTGAGGGCCGTCTTCTGAGCCGTTCACTGAGCCCGTGCCTCATCTTCTTTCAATTGTGCTTTCAAAATCTGGTTTTTTTTTTTGCAATTGTATTTTAGCAGAAGACACTGGGCTTCGCTTACAGATTGAGAATGCATTTGCTCACAAGCGGCAAACAGCGTTATGTTAAACGAAAGAACAAGTGTTCTGGGTGAGTTGAAAGAGCATATTTTGAATGTCCACGAGGAACTATTTCAATATCGCTAGCTCATAAGCTTTAACGAAAGACTAATTTTTGAGGTTTGGAGCTCGTTCATGAGGTGGTTGGTCGCTCTATATTGACTAATAGAATAGAATAAGATCTTCATTTCTCATTACTGAAGATTACTACAAGATTAACACTAATATTCCAATATGTTCAATCGTAGAATAGTAATCAATAGAATTAGTAAAGCGATTGATATATGAACTCTCCAAAAACGAGGAGCATTGTTAATTCGGATAACCAAAAGATCAGTTATGAAACCGCCATTCTAATATTCCAAACAATTCTTCGTTATTCATATATTTTTACTGGTGATGGCAGATCACCTACAATTGGCAGGAAGTTGAAACAATAAGAAGAAGGAAGAGTTTGAACAATATGATTCTTTATCCGAAACACCTACTCTACTGATGGCTTTTTTTGAGTTTGTAAAGGAGCAACCCGATGGTTTTGTGTCAAGGTACCTTGGTATCTTGACAGACACTTCAGACAGTTTTCTCATAGACAAGAATGATTGTCTAATTATGATTGCAAATATAGTTAAAAAAAAAACCATAAAAAGGTAAATATAGACTTCTTAGGGTTGTATTGTTATAATACAAAGGAATAGCCAATGATACAGATCGGGGACTATCAGGAAGTCAGTAAATATCAGGAACTTCAGGGTGCAGAGACCTTAGATTCACTTGCATGACTTTGGCACATTGGCACTTTGGCATTTTACATTTAGTTGAATAAAAGCCATCAGCAATAATAACCCAACTACGGAAAGAATAATAACGCAACGAACAAATTTCCCAAACTTTCGCACTACAAACCAATGTGCAGGCACCCGGCGGGAGTTTTCTCGATAATAGTGAAAAGTGGCAGCAACAGCCACCAACAGTAACGACGCAAAACGGAAATTACACAGATGGTGCTCGCCACGTGAAGGCGCACAGTAGCTTCATTTGCCTTCAGGATGTTTCGTCCCTGGTCAATTGACCGACAGTGGACCGCATTTTCGGTCCAAATTCCCACATCCTATCTATCTCTGTCCCTCGCAATATCGCTCTCCAGTGGTGTTTTACTCTAAATGGTCACTCTCCCTCTCTTTATTTCTCCCGTTTTTATCATTGTTGCCAAACAAATCCGCGAACCAATTGTGAACAATGAATAAGGACGTGGAGCGCCAGAGCTGCATGGGGTAGTGGTGGCGACGGTTGCTTCATTTTAGATATTTATGCACAAATAGGATCCTCCCCCCCGGGGGAGAAATATGGCAAAAGCGGCAAAGGCCAGCCACGTCGAGATCCCGCGCGCCACGGAACGGACCTGGAAACCGGTGGGCTTCAAATACACCCGACCGGCGTCGACAAAACGACAACCACATGAATGCTAATTAGTGGCAATTGCTTTTTACATATATTAATATCAGAATATATATTTATTTGATCCCGCGAGGATCGACCCCCCCGGCTCATTGCCGTACGCGGTACGAGACAGCGAGAAATTCCAACCGGACCCGGTGCCGGGTCGTTCACAACCCGGGTGCGGAACGTACCCAGGCCGGTACTTCCGGTAGCGTGCTTCCATCCGCGCATACGACACTCGCGGGAAACGGGCAGCCAGACAGCAAAACGGAAAGTTGGCGAAAAAGCGAAACGCAAATGGACAAGCAAGGACCGTGACAGAGTGTGTGAAGGCGACAGAGAGACATACACGGGGTCATCGCCGGCAATATGGTGGGTGATACATACGGCGGGAAATGTGTATGAAAAGGGAATATGAGATCCTGTGGGATGCTGCAGCGATGGCAGAACGCATCCATTTACTGCTCCACCATGGACGGCGACCGTGTGAGCACTCTCACAGCTTGTCTGCGAAACGGTGATACAGCGAGTTATGGAGAGAAAATGGTTCATCAGAGCAACATCCTTCTTGCGGCACGGGCCAAATGTTCATTTAGATTTCATTTTTTTATCCTGCTTCGTGCTGCTTTCATTATTTGTTTATTTCTCGAAAGGATTCTCGCTCTCTGGAGCGCTCATTATCAGCTGATTTATTACTGGCGTGATCATGAGCACATTTTTGTACGTTTGTTTTAAGTGAAATAACACAAAATATCTACAAAAAATATTTTATAACATTTAAAATCTTAAATAATTATTTCTATTAACAATCGGACAAAATTATAATATATTCTTCAAGTTTCTATAGTACTAGAGACCTAATTGATTCCGCGATAAACAAGCCTTACGCCCATACTTAACGCATAACACCTACGCAAAGTGTCATCTTTCAACACTATTCCCCTCGGAGAGGTTGCAAAACAACAGAACGTCAATGACTTTGCAACGTTTAAATCCAATAAACCATACCGGCGTGTGAATTCCATCACATTCGCACATGGCAAAAGCCGACATGGTGGTCGAAGCTTCCGTCCACACGCTTCACACCGGCACGGCACGTGAGTGGTGTTGCCTCACGCCATCACAAATGACCCTAGTGAGACCCGGCCCACCCCAGTCCGCGGTGTTTTGTGTGTGAAATTTTGCGTGCGATCGAACCAGCTAGAAGTGCACAGCACCAGAGGGCACACAACGACGGCACACCGGCCACCAAAAACGCCTAAACACCCGCGCAGCGATACTAACACATTGATTAGGGAATTTGCACGGATGCGGATGTTGACTCGCCGCAGGGTTTGCCGGATGTTACGCGCATAACAAACACATTAACCGCGGGGATACGCAAAACAACCGCGTGTACACACACTGCCCCGGGCAACATAATGCTTGCGCCGAACAGCAAATGGCCAGCACGATCCCAACAGCTAGTCCCCCACTGCTACGGCAACAATAACACCGTGTACTTGCATTTCGCTCCATCGGCCTAAGCGCCGAGCGCCCGCTGGGAACATCATCAACCACTACCGGGGTAACATGGCTGCGCAGCCATTGGGACCCATATGCCGGGCAATGCAACACCCGCGACAAGGTGATGGTTGTTGCATAAATAATTATCGCATCCTTAACACCCACTCGAAATTGTGCATGCGTGCGTGCACCCTTTTCGGACACGCGGGGCGTAAAAGAGAAGAGCGTGACAAAGAGCTGTGGTGCCGGTGCGGTGGCATGCAAATTCCCAACGCTCCAATCGACAATGAATTGCACTTTTCTTCGTCTGTGGAGATCCGTCTGTGATGGACAGGAATGGGCAGCATCGTGCGAGTGACACTGTTTTAGGGAGTTGTCCGATACGAACTGGTCGGTGGGTAGCGGGTCATCACGCCTCCTCAAATGTTGCGACCATTTTCTCACACTGGATGCGAATGCAGAGGGTTTGGGTGGTATAAAAGTCCGGCTAAACCAACAGACAACTGTAACTTGTTTTATTGCCAACAGCACCCAAGTTGGCAAGAGGCCTTTCTGTCGCAATATAATTGGATGTCTATCCTCAAACACCAGATTCGGAGATACAAAGAAGAATAAACATTTAAGTTATATCTTCTGCCATAGACTTATAATCCAAAGACATGAATTATATTAAGGTTAAGCAGCTCTACCATGAGATAAAACCACTTTAGAAATTTAAAAATTCAAGAATAATAATGCCAAGTCTACTTATGGCCGGAATCATACTCTAAGCCAGTTTTTTTGTATGCGTTTTGACGTTTCCAGGCTTCTCCGCTTACAGCTCGCCATACAAATGGCAAGCTAAGTTAAGTCTAGGAATGGAGGATTAGATTGGTTTCCCGATGAAAGTAGCTAACCCAAGCTCGACAAATGTCAAAACAAATATTTTTGCTAGCTGGTCTGAGTCAAGTTCGGCCATGTTTCCCCATGTGTGCGAAAAATGTAAACACATTTTTTTTAACGAAAACAACTGAAAAAGGATTATTTTTATTATCAGACTTTTATATTATTTCAAATGAATTGAAATTAAAATTAAATTTCAAAACTTTAATCGATTTTTCTTAAATTGTAATTCAGCGAAAATGATCCCTTGTGTCATTCTTTATGTCAAAACGCTTTGTCCTTTACAAATCTGTACGGAATGATACAGCCCGCTATCTGTATTATTTGACAGATACAGGTTAACAGCTTAAGCTTTCTAACTTAGAGTATGATCTGCCCCTATATTAGTACCTGATGATGAAGAAAACCCGTCCAATAAGGTCCTAAACCACAAGAGTACATTATAAAAAATGTATATCATCCGGCAAGTGGAAATTTAGTGGAACTAATTGAGCGGTATAGAACATGGTTGGGATACAGCTATTGGTCCATATTTCGTGCCACAACTAGTTGCGCCCGTAAGTAGACATGTAGGAGCAAACATCTCCGGTAGCTCTGCGACGATGACCAATTTGAGTTATAACTTAGCGCACGGTTGGCCACATAAACACAGGGAAAATAGGAAAACCCGACGAAAAAAAAAAACTACACTGTCGAGTTCACTCATATATTCATAAACTCTGGTCCCTCTAGAAATTCGACCCACTGCACCGTGGCCCCCAAAAACCCTCCCTCTACCGGAAAGCGCTGGAATTAGTTGCGGCACGACGACGACGGCACCGATGGGTTAGAAAGTGAGAGCATCAACCCAAACAACAAACGACAAAAAATACACACACCCGGTTCCCGCTCCAACCGAACCGCGGCAACGGCTAGCACACAAAGTGTGTAATAATAACAACCTTAGCCTTCTGATTCGGTTCCACGACCAGCAACGACCAGCACGGGTTTGCGTTGGCCGGGATATTCCCGGAAGAATTAGCGAAAAATCTCCCACCACCACGGCGGTCGTCCACGCGTTTGCGGATGGGAGAAGCTAGAACCCACTGCTAACCGAGTTCCGTACTCTAAATTGCTTATACTTGTATACCCGCCCGGCCAGCACTAGCCCAGCAGTCTGGATGGCGGAGATGCTGTCTCTCATCAACTCATACCCTGCTGCCATTGAAGTCCCACCGGGACGTACCCCGTATATCCTAACTCGACCGTCGACCGAACAAACCCGGCGCGGACTTAACCGACCATGCTAGGCAAAAATAGTGCGGTGGAATAATATAAGCCTACAGGAGAATTATGTATATTTCTATATCGAGAAAAAAAAGGGTTCGCTCCAACGCACCACTTCCGTCGCTGCTTCGTACACGGTTGTCCCTGTTGTCACCACGAGAGGGGACGAAAACTCGACGGATCGTAGGTGTGCTCTATCGTCGACGTCATCGTCATCAGCAGCGTTGTCGTTGGACAAGTTGTGTAGTTCCCCGGACAATCCTCGCAACACGGCCCAATCGAAAGCGTTACGATGGTTGGATGGTACTGACAAGTAAAGGGTACACACTATCAAACCGGCATCATCCTTTACCACCTGTCCCTGTTGGTGGAATCGGAGCGGCAGGATGGAAAGGTTGGAAAAGATTTCTAACAGGCCGTATACACCGTGCGTGTGTGTGCCGTCTGTCCCGTGAGGAAATCTCGCGAGACTTTGCTAATCAGAATTCGTTCGTTCCTCCGTATCGGAACCAGCTGCACGAAAGGCGCTCACGATGGTACGAGCAACCACTTTCCAGGAATACAGCTTCTGCGGTGCTCACCTTCCGGCTGACGCACTGGCAGGACCCGCACGTCCGATGGTAGGCTAAAGATGGAGGTAATTCTACCAGGTACCCGAACCATTAGTCACTATCGAAAGCTACCGCTGTACCTCGAAGACTCCGACTTGCCCCAGCCGTGGAGATGTCTCGACCGGTAGACGACGACCGAGAACCGAGGATGCGAATCGAGTTGCCCCAAAGGACCCCCGTAGGAACCTGGTAATGATGGTCACGAAAGTCAATTACAACATTGAATGGTTGGCAACTGCAATTCGTTTCCTGCTAGACCACAGCCCGGAGGGTGACAAGCCAGCCAACATTTGGATGGCTTTGATTTGCCGTGCTTTTATTCCCGTGGGCATCACGGCGTACGGTTGATGCTTCCCGGCTGTTACCGGGAAATGGAGGAATTGCCCGATTCTGGTGGTTCTAGCGGAACCAACATCAGTATTCATTCATTACACACATTTATCACCGCCACCACCTGGACGGGCGTGTTGCCATGCACCAGGAGTCAAATTTCTTCGCCTCGTAGCACCATGACCTGTGCTACCGAGCGCGGTTCGAGGTCGTCTTTCGATCTTCGCGACACCGGAAACATGGCATGCTGTATGATGACAAACGAACTTGCAAAAATACACACACATACACACACGAACACACGAGCCTCCATTTGCACTTTGCCAGTTACACACCGTATGCAAAGACCTGTCAAAGTGGATTTATTTTTGACTGCTCCGAATGATCTGGCAGTGTGGCGTTCTGTCTATGCACGAACGTGGGAAAACGATAGTACACCTGTACACGGGTAAGATGTCTCCAGCATATTACCCTTCAAGATGTTTTGCTCTATTTCCCCTGTCAGTTGGTGGGAGCGTCGCCCGACAGCTTCTAGTCCCTGGAGATCCCGGGCAAGGATGAAAGCCTCCCACCACTGCCCTTTCAGGGGTGCAGAAGCTCGAAATATGGTCCGCAGAAATATGGAAAATATGTTCACCTACTATCAAATCGAATCTACCTGCAGCAACCTGTATGTGAAGATTTCAAATCCATACGACCACAACTGCACTACACTGTCGCGTGCTAACGTGTCGTTTACATGTAAAAAAAAGAGATTCTGCTACCAGTTGACTAGTGACTTTTTTTGCATTGCTCTCTGCTTTTATCCACGTTTCACTCAGGTGCGATTGGGAGTCTAGAATGACAGCATCAAGCAGACAAAATACAACCTAGCACAGCTCGGGAGCGTCAAATGGGACACGGGTAACACCAGAACCCAATGCTCCGAACAAGTCATCTAGCGTCAGCATACCCGAAAAACTCAAACCAATATTGACATCCCAAAAGATTGGCGAGCTTCGACGGTGGCGCGAAAACCAAAAACAAAAAAAAAACCTGCGGAATATATGAAGACAAAAATAACAATCTGCTGGGAATTCCTGCGGGACCCTGATGGGACCGTAGAAAAGCAGGAATAAGAGAAGAACCTAAGCAGTGGAGCAGGTGGAACCGGTGTCGAACCTGGTGGGGCTTGAAACATGGATGAAAAGGTAAACAACATTACCCTCGGAAGGCCCCGGAAGACTCTAAGACTATCGAAACCTTTTGGCCATGCGAGGCCAACCGTTGTAAGCTGATGTGGTACGGTGAGAATTCTCCAAGTCTTAGCGCAGTGGAGTAACGAAAGAAAAATCCATTCCAACATTCCCCGTTCGTGGAGGAGATTCTCATTTTTTTTCCCCCACATCCAATTCACTCCCCCGGAATGCTGTTCGGTGTCCTGTTTTCCTGCTGGTGTCTATATGTGCGAGAAAGAAACCCTGAGTGACACCGGTGGGACCGTGGAACCGTCTTTTTGGAGTCAAAGTTAATCAGTCGGACGGACGGTACGGGTGGTGGTGGTGGTTGCCTTACTGTGGCGGGGATGAACAACCGTCATACCGTCCGACACACTGGTAACTGCCAACACAACTTGGACCATCGCACCATCATGGCAAGTAGGTGCAAAAATTCAAAACTATCTGCCGCTCTTTGCAGTTGACAAGTAAGCACCTTCGCATACACGTGTCCCATATCGCGCCCGGATCCATCGATCGGTTTGCGCAGCCCTTTTCCATCCCGTGGGAGCAGTCAGGCTGCGAAGTTTCTTGCTGCCGGCAGAGAATCTAGGAAGGTTGGGAACGATGACAACGACAATCCAGTACTTTTGCCCGGTTTTACCTTACCAACTGACAACACAGATTGGGACCTAGCGTGGGAAGCCAGTTATGCTTCTAACTTCCAAACCTCACACACACACACACAGTATAAACCTGCTGCAAAGTGTCGAAAAGTGGGGAATTCCTGATGCTAGTGCAATGGTTGGAAATAGTGGACAAGTTTCTTTAAATACTATTCTTCGGTGCCGAGCGATCGTTCCATATGTCAGCAGCAACAATAAACTAATATTCAAAGTTCACGGTGCCAACTTCAATGCAGGGTATCACGAAGGCACCTATACAAGTGCGCCGTCCGTTGCATCCAAACAATTACTGGCAGGATCTTAGCAAATGTCGTCGAAAGAACTACCTCAGCGGGGGCATAATTCGTTCTGGAACGAAGGTAACAAACCCTCCGAGACTATTCTGATCTTGAGACTTCTATCTTGCAGACGCTGAAATGATTCCGCCAGGAAAACGGACATCCACTGTGCCGGTGCTCGTGATGGTCGACAGCATGTCAATGTCGATAAAACTATCCATTGTTTTCAGGACGTCTCAATACTGCTCCTGAGCACCGTTGTCCCCTTTCCGGTACCACCGTACCACCATCCCTCGGCCCGGTTTCCCGGCCCCGCACGTACAAACCAGCGAGGACACACCCGTGGGAATTCTTCTGTCAGGCTGAACGAAAGAAAACCAACGAAGTTCGCTTTGGGGGATCAAATTAAGCACGCTCTCGAAAGACGATGAACGTTCCTTACGCTATTCGCGTGCATGTTGACATCAGGTACGGGAACGACCGGTCTGGATGGCCTCAGCCTCGCACGACCGCTGGGGAACCGGGTTGTGAAGGTTTGCGTTGCAAAGCGAGATGTTCAACCCTGGTTGCAAAATATACCGCCTCACAAGCAGTACGCAAATGCGACCGCCCCAGGACGCATCTTCGACGACGTTTGGGCTGGCAATGGGTACTCCCCGGGGATATTCCGAGACGTCGTAGCGATAATTGCAAAACCAACTCCCCTTACTATCCGAACCGAACGACTCCCCCGATGCGTCCATGTTTGACAGTCGTCATCGTCATCATGCTCGTCATCGTCATCCCGTGCGGTTCACTAACATCGTCATGGTTGCTCGTGTGCTGGGTGTCTTCTTGGAATGGTTTACTTCAGCACGGCCAGACCACATGCACACTCCTTTCGTCCAACTCTGATGGGAATTGTCCTTCGGGAGTGTTCTTGTTTTAATATCGGTTGAGAAATTGTAATGGAAAATACGGATGATGCCTGCATTTTGCTGGACTACGCCGTTTAGTAAGAACGTAATATTATCTGTGAAAATTATACTTAAAACTGCAGTTAGAAGTGGTACGGAAGCGTCGTATTTAGAAATCAACAATTAGTTACCAAGATTTAGGATTAAGCATTAGCTTGAGGTGAGAGGCTATGTAATTCGCACCATGCAATCCCACCAATTCTCCATGCCCATAGATATATTCATCTGCTTCACAGATCTTCAGCATTCCCAAAAGGCCCCAAAAGAAAACCATCAGTTCATCCAGCATCGAACGAAACAGACGAAATGGACCTTCATTTCCATCTTGTTTTTTTTTTTGTTCGCCTTTTATATCTCTCCCGCTCTCCTTCCGACACGGCCTCATCACTCCCAGCGGTATTCCAGCCCGGACAATATGTTCACCGGCCAAAGCAGGACAGCAAGACAGCCTGCCACTCAGCACCAAACAACGATCCATCCGTACCCGGCGTATGGCGTTGTCTAGAAAATGAAAATCTGGCCCCAGAACTGCCCCCGATGTAACGGAGATGGATAATATGTTCTGGCCTCTGGTGTGTCGGCCGAAAGGCCGAGGCATGCGCCACGGGTAGGGAGGCAAGGAAAATACGCCTCCGATGAAGGAAAAGTTCCGGATTCCCGTGGGGATTTTCCGTAGCGAGAACCAAATGGCAAGGGGGGGAGGGGGGGGGCCCTGGGTACGCACTCTCGGGACCGATGAGCTCCACTAGGAAATGAGTTACGAACGACGCAAAACGAAACGAAGCACAAACGTATCGGCAGCAAAACGTTCGGTACGGTACGGGGCCAACCGGCGAAAAACTAACGAACGGAAAGCCCCCACAGCAGTTTCCCGCTATCGCTATCGCTTTCATCGCTTCATCCTTGTCCTAACCGTACACCGGGGCAACGCAAGCGTTTACGTTCCCTGTCTTACACAAGATTATGTTGCCTGTCGGTATCATTTCGAGATGAACTACGAAACACACTAAGCCCCAAGGACTCCAACAAGTACGAATACCGACCACCCGAGGATCACACTCGCACACACAGTGGGACGAAGCAGTGACTCGCGACGGCGGACGGATGGACGGGCGCGGGAGCGCAAGCTGAATGGCACTGGGAAAATGTATTACTGCGGTAACTCCCGGCGGAGTTACTCTCCTAAATGAGAGTTTCACAAACAACCAAAGCAAAGTTTTTCCACTTCGTCCCATTTTGGAGCTTCGTCCACAGGTTTCCCGCATGCATGCGCTTCCACGTGCTAGGGAACCACGCCGTTAGATGTTCCGTTGTGCCGATCGGATGGTGTGGTCTCGTGATACTCGTTTCTCGGTGGAAAAAGCACACAACACTAGCACTATGCAATGCTCCGTCTTTCCCTGCGACCGGAGTTCCGTTCGCCCGCGCACTGGGTAACATTATCTCGCTTCTCATTTTTCGCCTCATCTTTTTTTATCATCATATTTCTTCTATCCGTCTTCCGCCTTGTATTCACTTGGCAATTTGTCTTTTTTAATCAGTTCATCTTACAAATGGAGGGGGGTGGGGGCGCATGCATCCATAATTTAGTAGCTGATACTTCCAATACCCAATACCCAGCAGGAAGAACAAAAGCAAAGCTGCTTAATGCAATCATTTGCGTGGAGTTTTAGAGTGGAGTAATTGATCAACTCGTCTAAAAATGAAAATTTTGGTTATAAAAGTGTTTTTGCTCACTAGCAGGATGTGCTTTAGGTAGCTGCACCTGAATGTATGTAATCTCTTTTTTATCTTTTAGAACAATTTGAATCAATCAATTCTCAGGGATCTCTGGAGATCATCATCAAATAAGAACCCAACAGTATGCTAGTGATCAGTAAATGATATTAGACACAGTAATTGCATACATTTAGGCGTTTCTAAGCTAAAAGCAGTCGATGTACTGATATCGACATTAACATGTAACAAAAGATCACACAAATCGGAAAGTAATGATAAAGCATCATTACTGCACAACTTACCTTTCCGCTCGTCAGCACTCTCCGCCGCTGTTGGGCAATGTTTCACAATGTGATTGCTTTTTGCATTCAGTTCATCCACCGTCACTTCTGTAGTAGGTGTCACAGCAGGATCAACACGAGACGGACTCACTTCCAATTCGCACATTCCACCTTTCCCATCCATGCACGGCATGATGTCTTCGGTCACAACATTTTGCTTCACCTCTAGCTCCAGTTCATCGTCACTTGATTCCTCCAAATCTGGCTCATCACCCTCGCCATCATCGTCATCGGTAATATCCTCCAGCATACTGTCACTTTTCACATCGGCAACCGTGCTTTTACCTGTACCATTATTTTGCAGGCCCGCACTAGTCATACCTTCACCAGCAGTCTCTTCGTCGCCTTCATCTGTGAATGGTAAAAAAAGATCGTGTTACTCTTAATAATTCTTACAACATTTTTAAAAACAATATAAAATAGTTTAAAGTAATTATTCAACTCTAACTTTAACCTTTAAAACACAATTGTAGTCCTCTACGCTATGTTGAACATCCTTACAAAAAAAAAAACAAAACGGTGACAGACAAAGTGTCACAGAAAGGACACGGCTTTTCGTGTCAAAATCTTTTTTCCCGTATCAGCAACATAGCTCAGACGCGACGCTTGTCCCCTTTTAATTTCTAGTGCCCCGCACAACTCCAAAACTCTTTCTCACCCTGCAGGTAATTATCGCACCAGCAACGACACTCGGCCAGCGAGAGTTAAAACCGTAATTATTTCCTTGCCACCTGGTTGCTTCAATTAGAAATGACAGCTTGCTTAAAGCGGCCGGGTCTCTTATCGCGGGACACCGATAGTTTTACAGCAGGTATCACTTAACTTTGCTTTTTCAGGTGGTGCACAACATGGTTCCACAATTTGGCGCAATTAATCTTTAAAAAATGGAAACATAAAGAGCAGCTGCTGTACTGTGGAACACAGTGATAGGACAGTAACAGACAGATTGGTTCTTGGGAAGCTTAACTAATCAGCGCCCTGTCTTCGAGATGGGTGACATAACTTATCAACGGTAGCTTAGTATATTTCACTCATTTACTCTTATGGTACAATGATGGACATTTGCGTTACGTTCACACTTTCTTCAACGTCCAAGCGTCCAATTGTTCTGAATGTCTATGTCTGAATGTCTATGTCTTGACGACTTTGTCTGGATGATGCTTGGCAATGTTTTTATACTTCTGCAAACATTATCAAACTATTGCATTTACCTGTAAGAATAGAATTACTATTTTTTAAAAGGCTCATTTACCTAATGGGATCTTATCATCTTCAACCCTTAAAGTGTGACTCCCCTACCCCCCCCCAAAGGGACTTTACCTTTGTAGCGCCCGGTTCGAATATCGAACCATCTGACATTGACATTTGGCAGCAGCTGCAGTTTTGCTCAACGGACTGGATGCAAATTCTCGGTGACAACTTCCCACAGCGCCAGTACGCCAGCTTTCGATCACACTCAGCACAGTTAATGCGCGGAATACCATCAGAGACTACCCCGAAGGCGATGCACGCCCGAAAAAGGGTTGTGAATTGCACCGCATTTCTCAAGGAAGTGCCAGGAACTCAGCCAGAATAAAAAAATAACTTCCAACACACACACATACAAAATACTGCCGTTAAAGTTTTCCAAGTGTAATAATCAGCTAAAAGCCAGCGACACCTAGACTACTACCCAGTAATAGTAACCCCTTCAGGTACCGGGAGTCCACCACGAGTTCCGCCACTGTTGGCTTCCTAGGGTAACTCTTTCGGTATTCACCGTTCTCGCTCTCTCTCTCTCTATCTCTCGCTCTCTCCAAAACATTCACCGATTCCTGTCAATCAACGAACGCATTAACGTTGATGGTGAGCCATGAAGCTGTCAAGGCGCGTAGAACGGTGGCAAGCACAGCATATTTCGCGACCTTGTCTTCCACCCTTGGGCGGAACCATCGCGTTCACGGGGTGCACTCAGCACAAATAGCGTTTCTCACACGCGGTTGGTGGCCGTATCGAACTACCCTTTTACTTCCAAATTCCCATGCCACCAATCCGCACCGTTCCTTCCCTCCCCCATCCCTCATGATTCCCATTTCGGGGCGCTGCTGCTCAGGGGGTTCGCGGAAGGTTTTCACGAGGTGAAGGTTTTTTAATAGCTCCCGGTGACATCGTCTTCGTCGGGTTGACTGGTGCAAAACATAAACACGTCACCCTTATGGAACGGAGGACCTCCGACCGACCGGAAGTAATCGGCTTGAGAGACCGGACCCCACCCGTCGCCCGTGCAAGAACACACCGGGCAGTGGCGCAAGAAACGACGAAGGACCTATAGTGCTTTCAGGGCAGAAACTTCCCTCAGCATTTGCCACCGTGCATGCGGTAATAGAATCAGGACAACGTTTTGTTCGGGGAACGAGCATATGAGCGCCGTCTCCGTACTTGGCATGCACCAAGCGACAAACAACGCAGCCTACCGGCAGCAGGGCCCTAACGTGCGGTGTGCCACTAAGGTGGGCTTTGATCGTACCACTAATTACCACCAACTGGGCACGTGTGACATTGTGAGCTACCGCGATCCCGTACCTCCGAGCTGCCGTTTTGCCTCAAAAGGGTTAATTGATAAAGAGTATATGGGTACACACCGGAGGAGGTCCCTTTTTCTGGGGCGGGAGCGGTAGGCGATGCTCGGTAATTCCACCCGGTCGTCGTACACACCACGGCAAGTACATCCTGCACGGGATGTGCTGCATCGACGCCATTCGGACCATTTTCGGCCGAACGCACCGTCGCGTACGATCGGTACGTAGTACGATGTACGCCGTCAGGCACATCGCGGTTGCCTTTTGCCAAACGGATGCGAAAGAACCCAAAGTGATCCCAACGGCACCCAAGCAATGCGACATTTCAACACCCGAGCCAAAAAACTCCATCACCAACATACCGTGCGGCATTCCGGGCATGGCCAACCGTACAGACACGAACCGGACCCGGGGACACTTCCACACCGCGCAGCACACATTTAATTGTGGAAGCGTGTGCGTACTACCCCTTTTCAACAGGGGTATGGTACGTTTTTGCTTTTTTTGTTTTGCGTTGGCTTACCAGGTTGAAGAGGATTTGCCGGATTTGCCGCAGAACTGCAACCACCAATCGTGGCAATCGTGTGGTTTGGCGCGTACGCCAGTCTCCAACCAAACCAACACCAATCGCTGCGGTATTTCACCGATAATGGCGCCCCCAAGCCCCGCGTTTGGCCCGGGCCAAGGGTGAATAATCACCCACGTGGCTGCACAACATTAGCGCGCCGAGCAGCAAATGGCCGGGACGGGGCGTTTGGGATAACGAGCAATGTTACTGACTGACCGCGAGACTCCGTGCGAATGGGGAGGGAGTTTTTTTTTCGTTTTGGGGCACAACACCAACCGCGTGCGCTCCTGAAGGCTGGTCCGCAATTTGGTTTCAGCAAAGGTGTTGGAACATTCGGTACGTGCCGCCGGACAGAAGCAGCAGCACGAACCCACCCGAAATGCTGGGGGTCATTAATTTTTACAATTTTAAAAAGGTGTCCCACGTGTCCATTTGATTTGTATTTTATTCTTTCCTTTCCTAGCGTTTTCGGGTTTTTTTTTACTCTGGAGCAACAACGCAATTATTATATTTGTTCGTGTATTTTACTGATATCAGCTTTCTGTTCGCTAGCTCCATTTGTTTGCACTGCATCTCGGTGGTATATAAGAGCAATTCTGGAATATTTACTTCTACAATTCCACCAATTGGTTGAAGGAAATATTTTGATTAATGATAGAACGAGAGAGGACTCGCTACTCTCCCATCATGTAAGTGGTTCTTCTTAAGCCATTTAGGTAGATTAAGTATCCAACAGACATAGATTTCCATACCGAAAGGCGGCTCAGCTGCATGACGTCGAGATCATCGTTACGGCTTAACCGTACGTGCAGGAACACATTCCACAACAGCTCGTAACGAGTTCGGCTAACAATTACTAATTGCCTAACACAGTCATTACCGAACCAGGCTTATAAATCTCACTCAATAGACACCATCAGATTGCACGAGGGCTTCGACCATGCCAACGCTTCATTCGGCAAAAGGCAGCTTTCTTGCGGATGGCCAGCTTTTGAGAACCGAGCCTAATCCACCTGACTGCACCTGGCCCGGTTGACAAAAAACGCGCACACCAAGTCAACTTGGGCAACAGTCTACATCCAACCAAGAGCTCCCGGTTGTAAATAAACAAATCGAGCAATAAAATTGCTTGCCTAATTGAATCCCACCTTCCCAGTGATTGCCATCTTTTCCGGGACGTTCAATCTACCGGCTGTTGTCTTGTTTGCCGTAAAGCAGGCATTATGAAAAGCCTTACGGTCGGGGAGGGTAAGGGGAGTTTAATGTAGCGTAATTTATAGAACGATTAGGCAACGCTTAAGCACCGGTGTCCCGGGGCGTGTACAGCAAGATACAGCTAAGCTAATCACTCGTTGGATTAAGATGCTTCCGATTAAGAGATTCGATCGGTTTTGAGATGTTTTATTTCGTTTGGTACAGGTGGCCGGTTAATGGATTATGTGCAACTGCAATTCAATAACGCACTAATGCCCCGGACACGGTTGCGAAAAGATTCTGTCCATCGAATTGGTAAAATTTATCGTTGCTACTTTGCTGTAAAAAAGGAAAAGTAGTACGCTCGAGGATGTAACGACATCAGGTGAGTTTTATAATAGTGGTAGCCCCTTTGATGTGCTCAATACCTCAATACAACACAAGGCTGTTTAATATTGTTACTGGTATCGCTTTCACACGGGACAGGACGCGTACCCAATTCCACGAGGAGGATTACCTCGTACTCGTATCCTGGTTGGTACAGCCAAGCATATCAAAGAAAAGGATCAACATGTTTTTGTTAACTAGGATAAAACCAAACACGATAATGTACTGTCTAATAGAAGAAGTGCTAAACTATTAGAAAATGCCTAACCCGTAGTCGTGATTACGATTGCATAGATTTAGGCGTTTTGCGCCAGGATCGAATTAGCTGTGTGAGTAGACGACTGAATTACTAACTGTTGCTGTAAGGTATTATAAAAAAAAATAGTTCAGTAATAGTAACATTTTTGGTAAAGATAATTTATTGCATTATTGTTTAATTATAATTATTAATTTTGCTGTTGAATCAAACTGCTTCTGATAAAGCGACAATAACTATTGATATATTCATTGCATTGCTAAGAAAAAAATAGATCGAAAGTTTTTCAGCGAAAGTTATTTAAAGAGCTGCCATTGAATTTTTCCCGAATATCCCTAAATTTCGAATGTGAAAATTCAAAAATTTCATTACTTAGTGTCATTTTATAGTTAAGTTATAAAAACGTTTTAAACTTTCGATTATTAAGTTTATTTTTCTGGAATCTTAAGCATTTTTGCAATTTTCTTACAATCAACTTGATTGATTATTAAATATTAAATAAATTAATAACGGTCAGTTTAAGTTATGATTCAAACAGTGGACCAGCGCTCAATTTGTTCACATTCATATTATGCAATTTCCTGCTCGACCAAGTGGCAAAATTCTCTTTAATATTTTATGGCAGCAGAATAATTCCACAGTAAACAGTAATTGTGATTTGTGAAAAAGAGTGATGTTTGTAAAGTGTTTTACGCCTACATATATGCAATCACCATTTCAGAGTCGCTTGTTAGGGACTACTTAGCATCCGAAGAGACCACACCTGATGTCCGTATTGCATACATCCAGGCGTTTATACGTGGTACTAAAGCCGTTCAACAGTGTAATAAACCTCTGCGCAATTCTTTAGTGGAATATATTTTAAAAGTATTCATTAGTAGATGAACTCGCTTGCACGCAACAGAGCCACAAAGTTTTGCCACCGAAAACCACGCTTCATAGCACCGCAAACAACAGCGGACATCCTATTCCCGGGCAAACCAAATCCCGTTGGTCATCTAGCGGCCACCCGTGGGAGTGCAGTGGGTATTAGTTATCCCGTGCTATCGACCATACTTTCGTTGCAGTTGCTGCAGGTACTGCATCAAAATTGTTTCAACTGAGCAGGACAGGGCAGCGGGAAAAATAAAATTCTCCCGTACCTCTACTCCTCACCCACCAAATGCCGTTCAACTGGAACAAAACATCAAATCGAGATTGTCGTCACCAAATCAGGTACCACGATGGAGATGGATGGTGCCGGGGAAGAAGCTACCGGGATGAGCCGTTGACGCACATGCAGATTCCGGTCTTCCGCTTCGTGGGTATTTTCTGGACCCTGCTACCCCACGGGGAGGCATCGTGAACGAACGATACAGTGTCTGCCGAGCCATTAGAAGTTTTGTTGTGGCTCGGTGTGTGGGTACGTTCCGTTTCGTGTCACACTATCACAATCAAGTTTTCCAGCTTCGCGCGCACATTTTTCCCAACGGTCCCACTGGGTTTCTTTCCCTTTCCCACACAGCGGTCCAGAACCCTGGCCCAACCTAAAAAGCTCCGCCGCATGAATGTCCCACCCCACCACCCGTGGTTCGCCTTGTCTCTACACAATGCAGTGCTCTCTCTCTCTCTCTCTCTCTCTCTCTCTCTCTCTCTCTCTCTCTCTTTCTCTCTCGTTTTGTAATATATTCATATCTATCTATTCTATATCCTGCTCGCTTGAAAGTTGCAGCACCAGTCGTACTGTATGTATATCGTGAGTGCTCCCTTTTGGGATTCCCACGGGGGTCGTCCTGGCCCCAAAAGCCCGGAACCATTCTTCCCACACTCTGCATCACCCGGCTCACCGACCCAAACGTAACTCGTCATCCCCCACCGTACCAGAATACTCCCGAGCGCTAGAAATATCGAGGTATCGTCAGCCAGTGCCACCACCATCAGGCGAAGGAATCCCCAGTGGGGCAACTCCTCTTACTCGACAGCATTGCCAAGAGCGAACGGTGGCCAGCAAACGGTACGGGACGAAGGTGGGTTGGCGCATGGTCACCGGCCGGTTTTCTCGATTTTGTGAAAATGTGTATTCCCACAGCTGGTAGATACCACCTCCCCCGTCCCACCCCCCCACACACTGTGCCCGGGGACGGTGGATGAGTTCTTGGGTGTATTTCACCAATTTCATCTTTCCGCATCCCAGGGGAGTTTTGTGCCCCGCGCTCGTAACCATCCCGGCACTTGGTTTTTGGCCGTTGCATGGCGTTCACTCCTTTCGCGGTCCAACCAACGAACGCATGAACGGGCGGGACACAACAAACATATTCCCGCTCGTCGTCCTCTATAGCGAGCGGAGTGCTGATGTCCCTTTTTTCGAGACAACCAAAGCGGGGTGGAAAGGTGGAAGACACATTTGGCTGATAATGTTCCAGAGTTCCTCGTTTTTCCAACGCTTTGCCAACGAATTCTTGCTTAGTTTTTCCTTTTAAAATACTAAACTTGATGCACTGCCTTTATCTAGCCCTTCTTAACGATAGACGACACGAAGATGCACATGGATCTATTCCATTGTGGACATCTGTGAAGATGTCTGTTAAAGTCTCTGTTCTCAAAAAAAAAAATGAGCAAGTTTGGTAAACTTTAGGGAGATAAGACATATCAATAAACCTCAGAATAATGATTCGAATAAACTACAAATAGTAATTCCAACGAAGAATTGAACTCTCCACCGTTCAGTTACTGAACACTAACCCAACTCGTTGCTGCGAGCAACCGAAACCTACCGGAATTCTCCTTTACCAATAATATTTACTGTCAAAATCGAACTCTGTATGTGTGCTTCCCATCCACCCTTGCACCGTATGTGTGCATTGCCGTTCCGTATGTATACATAATAACACATTCATTTTCATATCGACGTTACTAGTAATATGAACGTCCCACGGGAACTTCGTATCTCCCCCAGGGACCCACCCGACATTGGGATGAACGGTTCCGTCGGCGTCCAATTCGGGTTTCGCCGCCAACACCCAGCCACTGGTACCATCACGGAGCGGCGCACATGCACTATTCCAATGCTCAAATGTTCGTGATATTGTTCCACGTGCCTGTCTCCACCGGTGTGTCGCTCCGCAAGGATATACGTGTGGAGCCGATGCCGTACCGAAGCGAGACAAGGGTGTGAAATGGAATTTTGGAATCGAATGAATCCACTTCCACCGCCCCGACAAACGTTTCGCCCTGTCGGGACGGAAGGATAGTAGTTGATAGTCACACGGATCGCCACAAACACACACGCATGCGGGGAAGGCTGCACAGATAGGAGAGAGCGAGAGAGCTATCGTACGGGCAGGGTTTGGTGTGAAAGGTGCGAGGGCATACGCACATACATCGATACAACATTCCACTCTTTTGGTCTCTCGTGGATTCGCCGCGAAAAACCGGCGTGGAGAGAAATCGAATGCTCCCGCTGTTGTTGCTGGTGTGCGCCGTTGCGCTTCGAACACGGTACGGTACCGCTTTTTCCCCAGGGAAAATGCGCGCCAAAATTGTACTCCCTCACCCATCCACAGGCATCCACTTCCTAGCGCTTCCCTTCACACTGAAGCGAGGCGCTGCAGTTCGACGCACCAACATCCTTGCGAAGAACTCTATCGAAAGGCGAAACAAGTGGCGTGGCCTACTATGATGCAGTGTGTGTTTGTTTGTGATTTTTTGGGGCGGTAAATCATTATCCGAACGGCACAATTCAATTTTTATGCTTCCGCACAGTAGCTGTACGGGCAGGAAAATGGTAAAAACACACGGACATATACCAAACAGACACAACTTACGCTTGAGTGCTCTCGGTTTAGCCTGTTTCCGGCGGGACATTTTCTGGTTTGTGCACAAAATCCGTTTGGGAATGCTGGTGTTCTTAGCGTAAACTTTTCATTTAAGCACCGACACAGCTATGTACGTGAGATGATTTACATTACTAAACGAGACACTCAACAGGATGTTATAACACACAAAACATCATTTACTGATTTTAGCGAATGATTAACCTATTTTCACTTCACTATCTAAACTGCAGTTCGAAATTCACTTTGCCGAATCTTTCTTCACACGTTTGTTGACGCGATGGGAAGCGCACACTACGGTTGGTATATTCGAAACAGTACCGACGTGCGGGTAGTAATGGCGAATGTCGCCACCACAGAGGTCAGCGCCGGAATGTATGCTTCCGCTGTACGTCAACCGGCAAACGGACAGTTTCGAGAGAACGAGAGTGATTCATCTCTGTTCTCTCCCGCTCAACCCGCTGCGGATGCCGCAACAGCAAAGGATGAACACTAACGAGCAGGAATCGTTGAAGGGGAAGCATTTTCCTCTGGGGTATGTCTGGGACAGCAAAACAGGGGAAAGCGTCGTTATGCCGGCACCACATGACACCCAAATTGAAATCCCATTTCTTCCGAATCGAAAGATTCCTTTACACACACACACGCGCTTCTGCTTACATCCTGCTGCTTGTCGATCCCTTCAAAGGGTCAACTGATCTTAAAATGCGTTTGTGCCCCCCCACTGACTTCATGCCCTGGTGAATAATTGCAAGGCAAGTGTTGGGAGTTTTAGGGCGCTGCAGGATCACCCAAGGAAATCCCTTATACAATGTCTCAGGACTCTGCAATGAAGTAAGTAAATTGTAGGTTACGTTCTTAGCAGGAGTTTGTCGCGAGAACTGTCTCACTAAGCAACGTAGAAAACAGAACAATTCTCACGATATCAAATTGCTTACGATTTTCATTTCCCAAGATTGAACACTTCAAATACCTCAGCAGTTTAACATTCTTTTAACGGCAGTTTTGAGCGTCTTCAAGTTCTTCTGGCAAGGAAAATAAACGGTTACTTCTCGCAGTATTGCCCATCTCTACTAAATGCTCTAATTTTCCCCCACCTGTTTCCGATAACGCCACGGCCTGCTCAGCTGATTCGCGTTCATTCGGTTTCAAAACAATCTCTCACGCATACTCAGTCGCTACGCAACCTCCATCTTCTCCTGCCCTTTTACACCCGCACCCACTCCATCAACTGGCCAAACGTCAAACGGTGGAAACAAACAGATGCTCATATAGATCACGCTCCAGCAAACGCATACATCGTAAAGGAATCGTCAACATCAACAGCTTATCTTGGCTGCGTTATCATTCGGCGGGTTGTGTCCAACTCCGTCGGTCAAGTACGCGGTCAATCCGACACAGTGCGTGGTGCCGAGTGGATGTGTCGATCAATTTGAGGGTGGTTGGTGCATTAGAAACAGAGGCTATTGACGAGACGTAACACACCATGGCGCTCCGGGAGGACACCGAAATTCGCGCCAGGAGCTTCCTGTACTCCAACGAAAAACCATCCCATCTGTCCACCTTCAGTAGTAGCTTCGACGAATTTGGGCCACCGTATGCGGATTTACCGATGGAGGTAAGTTTGCATCTGTGCCCGGATTGTGTTGTTCTCGCGCTCCCTACATGACATGAAGGTGGTCACGAGACCACCGCCGAAGAAAAGAACAACATTGACGAATGGTCTGCTGGTAGGCGGAAGGAGAAGTGATAACGCAATGTTATGAAAGTGATTAGACAGACTGAAGGCAAACTTCGCTAAGCAGCGAGAAATATAACCTTATATCATCGAAGATCGAATGATAGTGGAAAGGTGCTTGGATCTAAAGATATAACCGGATGAAGATAATAAATGTGACGTAAAGGAGTTATCTGCCGTGCAAGATTTATGCTGACTAACAGCGACGTCTTAAAATCATCCAAGCTGAATGGATGCGAGACATTCAGCAAACACAAGGAAACAAGATAGCACGATCTAGTGTCTTTGACCTCACCTTCGCCAAACCGAAACTAACAAATAACCCTTATTTTGCATTTGTTTTTTTTTTAGATTTTGGTCAAGATATTCACCTACCTTACACCGTCCGATAGACGCGAAGCCAGCCAAACGTGTCGCCGTTGGTGTGAGGCATCGTGCCATTCTGCATTCCTCGAAAACTTCTGGCTCGTACTGCACCGTCAACCGTTCGATGTAAATGTACCGCCCGTTCGCGACCTTCTCCACAGCTTCCGCCATTTCCCAAACATCCAACTCATCGAGGTGGATTTTGAGCGGATCGGCAACTTTTTCACCCAGTTCGGACCACACATCCAGCGTATCGTGTTCGATGCGTGTGAAATACAGGAACGCGACTTGATCGCCATACTGCGCTGTTTGCCAGCCCTGCGTTCACTAACGATCGGATCGTGCCGCGATCTGTTCATGTGTGTGCGACTGTTTGATGATGCCGCCGAGCGGGAAAAACTGCGCCAAACGCTGGCGAGTGTGAGCGAACTATCACTGACCCACATACAGTACCTTTCGGATGGAATTCTGCACCGGATAGTGGATATAATGCCGTCGCTGAGCGTGCTCAACCTGGCCGGTTGTCACATATCCTTCCACCAGGGACTCTACCGGAAGTTCTATCCGGGTGATGGCAAACAACCGTCGGAAAGTGTGCTCACCTTTCGCTACATCTCGCGCCTGATCGAGGAACGGAAGGAGTCACTCCGGGCGCTTGATTTTAGCGAAACGCTCGTGGATGATAATGCGCTAGAGGTGTTGGCGTCCATGAGTCCGGCACTGCGCCTGGAACGGCTCGAGCTGAATCGTTGCGAGCAGCTATCGAATCGCGGACTCGGCACGCTCATTACCGCCCATGCGAACCATTTGCAGTACTTGAACCTCTCGAAAACGTACCGGCTGACCGATGCCTGTCTGTTGCAGATTTGCCGCGAACTGTCCGGATTGCGGGTGTTGAAGATGCGTGAATGTCGTGCGCTTAGCAATCAGGGTGTGCGTGAATTGGTGCAATTGACCGCTCTGCAGGTACTGGACATATCGTACTGCAAGGAAGTTAACGGAGCGGGTATACTGGAGGGTATTGGATCACGCCCGAATCATACGCTGAAGGAGTTGCGCATCCGTGCGCTAAATCTGTGCGAACAGTCCATTATTGCGGTGGCGGAGAATTTGTCAGCATTGCACGTACTCGATCTAGGTTACGGTTTCCATGCCGTGTCGGACCTTTGTGTGCAGTTTGTCATCCGCAATTTAGTTCATTTGAGGGAACTTGATTTGGAAAACTGCGGAAAGCTGTCCGATGAAGGTTTGACGGGGTTGGGAATGCTTCCCAAGATAGAACGCCACCTACAAGGCAATCAATTAAGTGGTGTTGAGGTTGAAAATGCGGAGCCAAATCAGCCCGCTGAAGAAGAAGGTCCTCCGGAACCGGAACCGGTGGTACCGCAAGTAGCACCACCCCACATGCGAATATCGTTGCGCAGCCGTGCAGAACAGGAAATCGTGGAGGATGCCGAACGGAAGAAGCAACTGCTGGAGGCGATGCAGCGTAAGGATAATCTTCAATCGGCACAGAATGAGTCGCGATCGTCTTTTAGCGGGTATTACGTTGGACGGCTGCAGCAGCTGTGCGTGCTCAACCTAAACGGATGCAATGGACTCACGGACGTGACGCTGATGTGCAACTTTCGTATGGTGGATCTGCGCAAGTTGTGCCTTGCCCGGTGTCAGCAGATTTCGTTCGAAGGCATACGGGCCATGGTGCAGGGCTGTCCGTCGATCGAGCAACTCGATCTTAGCGAGTGTCACAACATTAATGATCGAGCGGTCGAGCAGGTGGTCACCCATCTGCGGCGTTTGCGAATGCTAAGCCTTCGGCGCTGCCATCAACTAACCGATTTTAGTCTCGATCACATCGCATGCCACGGGCTGCAGCTGCGTGAACTAGATGTGCGCGGTTGCAAGCATATGTGTGCGGATCCGGCCATGCGATTGGTAAACTTGCCACTACTGGCCACGATCCTTGCCGGTAAACAGGACGAAACCGGCAATGGTGTTGGTGGTGCGTTTGGTAATGCGTTTACAATTATGCCAACGCCACCTCCACTACCACCACCGCCGCGTCTTTCGTTGCGTTTTTAACAGGAGATGGCTTTGGTTGAGCCTACTGCTGCTATTCGATGCAGCATGCTTGCTGCTGATGGCAACTGTGCTCGCTGGCTAGTTGCTATGGTAATTGTACTGCTTGCTTGCTGTACGTACTGTTTCCGATCGCCACCACGTATCGCAGAAATTAGTAACTGAAATGAAGAACGAACGAGAAAACGAGCTTTTGCCGTTAAGCTTATCTAAAACCACATTAAAACCAGACGAACCGGTGCCATTCGTTTTACCTTATCTTACTTACGCGATGCGTAGACGAGTCTATTGGCAACTCACGAGACTCACTGTGAAAGTGTTTAATCACAACTAGTATTTCCTTGAAAAGGAAAACCTTATTTTATAGTAATCGTACTCAAACAATGTACACGTGTGCAATAGCATCGTGAGGTTTTTTTTATGAATAAATTATTACTACACTGAAACTCTATCGTGATATTATCGTTAAACTGTTTGGCGGTAACAAAAAGAAACCTCCGCATAATTACGGTTTTTTCTTCTTTGACACATTTTACCGTATCACTAGCGTGTGTTTTCAGCTACAATCAGATTTATTGCTCTCGGAACGGGGTTTGGTTTGATTTCTGCATTGTAAATAATGTAATCATCCGTTTTTCTTTCTTCCTTTTTGGTTTTCTACATCTAAACTATCCATCTTGCCATGAGACCGTTCTGTGGCATTTGGACCTTAGTTATATACACACTGGAAGCTAATATAAAAATTAAATGCATACTGAGAGCATGTCTTCTATCGTTGTGTGCAGCAAAACAGAACCACGTCCAACACTGTTTAGCACAACAAAAATTCACACACACACAAACAAATGAAACCACTACTGTACAATAAATATGTTAAAATGGCACTAGCAAATGAAAATAGTTTGTGCACTGCGAATACTTAACGAAAAAAAAAACACTGAAACACTTGAAAACGAAATCGCAAAACACTGAGTTAAAACAAAAATACGAAACACACGAAGGTTGCTAAGATGATTGCATTCGGCGAAACTGTTGCTTCCGCACACGATGTTACTGACGATCGTTAAACGATCCTCCGGAGCTAACCGGTAAGGGTTGCAGAAATCTTTTACTTTCCATATTATAATTGGCGGTTCCGGTCTAAGATTACTGTTTAAACACCATCTTTCTTTAGGTTGGTGTTGAATTTTCTTTTACCCATATTCGGACTGTATGGTGAGAGAAAACTCTCCCTTCGAATGGATAAACGTACCGTGATACCAAAGCCGCGTGTCAACGAGCAACGCGTCACCTGGCTCAACGTAGAAGCTAAAACTACGACATTCTGCATCGCATTCGGGCGTTGGTGCTAAGATCCAGCTTTTGTTGCCACGCAACTGCGCCTGCCACATCAACCGGGGGATGTAATCGATCTGAAAGAATAAAACACCGGTACTCAGTACCAAAAGGCAAAGAATTTCCACCGTATACTTACATGCATCACAGCACCCTGCTCGTACCCGAGAAACACAAAGTCGGTGTTGGGCATTTCGGCATCGTCCGGCAGAAAGTGTGGCTTCGGGTACAGCTTGCGCAGTTCCGCCAGTACGGCCGGATTGCAATTACTCCACCCAACGTACCATGGTTGCTGACCCGCCCGAAATTCGGCCCGCTCGTCCGACATCCGGAAGACATCGCGCAACGTTTGGAAGTTTGATTTGAAGTGCAAAAACTGACAATCCTCGTGCAGACTGTCCAGCGCTGCCGGGTGCTTTAGGTACAGATCCTTCAGAAACGTGTAGTTAAGCAGTCGCACCGCCGGCCAATGTGATACCGCTCGCTTAATGATGATCGGACGCGACGAGTACGCGTATGGCTGGAACTCTTCGCGCGTCAAGTTCTGCAGTATGATTGGCCGGTCGACGCCACGGCAAAAGTCACAGTTTGAAACGGGACGCGTCGCTTCCCAGATAAGATAGTTGTTTGGCACGATGCAGCGCATACCGAGCGCTAGCTCGAGAAACCCGGCCAGAAACGGTGTGATGATGAAGAGCACCACCACAAATATGGCACTGTACACGATCGCCAGGATGCCATCGTTTTGTGGGAAGAATCTGGGCGCACGGTAACCGATCGATTGCTTGAACGCTTCCTCCATGTCCCGTTCGGTGACACCGTGGTTCGTACGCAGCACCTCATTGCTTAGCAGATGCAGCTTCTGCAACAGTATCTGATCGCACAGCTTCACCCGATCCATGACATTGTCCGTGAAGTAGCGTCGTGTTCTGAATCCGGCACGCTACACAAGCGATGGGTTTTTGTGCGTCTGGTGGAAGCGTGAAGATTGGTAATGGCGTTGCAAGGTTACCGAATCGGCAACCGACAAGAATGAGCCATCTACACCGTTGATTAGGTTGTGCGTCACGACCAACGTGTCTATTGCTACAATTCACTCGAGATTTCTTCTTGATGCCAAGACCATCTGCTGCAGCACTTCTGTGTGTTTGGCGCGTTGCAGGTTTTCTTAACTTTGTTGGGCCGCCTCGATATTTCTACTGATCGTCACGGAATGCGCGTTGTTTGTTCGATAAAATCTACAGCAACGAGCCATCATAGATTAAAAAAATAAAGGAGAAAACAATAATTCACACACATCCTGGTCAAAGCGATGGATGTTTTGTTTTTAAAATCATCGCCTGTTTGACAGTACGGATTGCGATGTTTTGGGGCTGTCAAAATGAGTTTCGTGAGCACCCCGCTGCCGGTTATTAAACCAGGCAATAACAAGGAAGTGTTTATGCGCAAAAATTTAAAATTATTTTTGTACCACGTACGAACTAGTTTACTTGCCAGGAGAAGTTATACTACAAGTTGCTTACTATACCCCGATAATGTCCATGTAAGCCGTAACCTCTACCGATCTCTATTTTCTTTCCAAACAAACCGTATAACACAGGAATTAAATTTTCAGTATATTTTTATTTACCCATATCGTAAAACATTCGCGCAATATGCTAGGTGCTACGAAATAGTAGTGTTGTGGGATTCAGTATTTTTTATTCATCGATAAAGAATATTATTTCACCGTCAGATTTGTAGCTCTGCGAGTTTGTCTAAAGTTATTCTTGTATTGTATGTTTCTCGTCTACTTTATCATACTATGCCATAGATAATAGTAATCATTTTTCCACACTCTTCCGCCTTACAGCGAACCACAGGCGTACCATTTCATGCATCATCCGATTTTGTGAAAGAGCTTTAGCCACGTACACACAGCGCCCTCGGCACAACTATTCCAACGACATTTCTCTGTATCATTATGCACAAGAATATTTTATTAATATGGGAGAAGGTTTTTATCGCAAAGATAGGTGAATACTTTCTTAATGTTTCTTTTCCATTCCCTTCAGTTACTTTTCAGTAAAGGTTTTGGGAGTGCCGCTTTACTCTGACAAGCTTTACGGGAAGCGAAAGAAACAAGCGCACATTTACGCGTTTCGCAGACACAGTTTTGTTGCCGCCTTGAGATGGTTGATAACCATCGATTTGCCTATTGATTCTTGGGTATTATCATGCATGCACAAATTCAAAACGTTTTAGAGATGGCCAATCACATGCTAATTGTGCCACAATCCAGTAGTGTTCAGCCTTTGTTTTTTTTTTTGTTTTCGAGTAACGATATTGTAGTAACTAACGATAACTATTATGCGCACGGATGTGACGTTCCTGGCGTGAAGGATTATTCTTCGCTTTTGTTTTATACGCTATTACGCATTTCTGTTGTTTGTTTATCTGTATTCATTGTGAAACTTTATGCTTAGGAGCTTTTTGTTTCCCCGCCTCGATCAGTCGACGCACGCCACTAATTAACAACATCAATTGAATTTAACTGCACATACAAGAAGATTATTGTATCAATCACTGGTTCTAGCCACGCTTTTGATTAATACCACCCTCAACCCTTAATATGCGTTTGTTCTCTAAACTTTAATTCTACGCGCAGTTCTCACACAATGATATATTAAAAGCATGGGGTTTTATTTTGCTATTTTGACGGTAAAAACATTCCACTTTGAGAGTGGGTTTACGCTGTGCGGAACCAAATGTACGGCTATCGACAAGAATTCGACAAAATAGGAAGTTTTTCAACAACAAAAAAAACAACCGAACAAAATGCTCAACGCCTGAAACTCGGAACCGAACACAGGTAAGGCATGGTTTATGTCTGAACTGATCTATGAGCACACCCGATTCCGACACACAGGACACACAACAATACCGTTCCCGTTCAGCCAGGAATGGAAACTCGGAAAACATTGGGTGTCAAACAAATTCTTATCGGTTGAAATTTAACAATGAAGCAAAGGAATAGACTCCACGATGCACTTCACTTATGCAACGGCATAGTTGAAAAAAAAAACAGACTGAGAGGAACAACGCTCCACACGTGGTACGGAGGAGAGCACACAAAATCTATTGTTCTGAACATTCGTTTCACTTATCCACATAGACCATATCATTGGATTTATGCCCTAATTCGCTACTTCTAGTCTCAATACATGGTTGTAGTTATGTGTAGAAGCATTCTGTATATTTAATAGGAGAGTGAATGATTACTGGCTAAGTATTTACACATATGTACACATACAGTTAAAATCCTTCAACCCTAACGTTTGATTGCGTTTGAACCAGAAGTACATTTTGCATATTGTAAGAACTGTATGTAGATCTCTTCTGCTACCTGCATGTTCACATCATGACAACATCCTAGTTGTAATCCTAACCTTTTGTGTTTTCCACCTTACTATCCTCGACTATACGTCCGTACCAGCATCGTCGATGGAAGATGATGCTGTTCATTCACCCGGTAATAGTTTTGGTAAGCCATGTGATGTTGTGGACGACGGATACGGTGCTGCTGGTGATGGTGATGTTGTATGAGGGCAGCCGCCGCAACCGGTGCCGGTGGTGGCTGAATAATGTCCAATCTTCGCGGGATGGACGAAGATGAGCCGTACGCCGAAGGAAGACTAATCCCACCGCCATTCACTGCAGACCCGGACGATGATGATAATGGTGCCGAAGCTGTACCTTTACCAATCACACCTGTACACATTTCATACATAACAATAAACGATAGAGTAAAACATTATATAAATATTAACACCCGCATTTCACTTCGCCCATTTGTAGAGTCGCCCAAACGATCATTATCTCTGATTGTGGTTTCCCTTTTCTGCACGTCCATAACACACATAACGCGGACATCACAACAATACATTTTCTAATACATCATATTTTCAATGCTAATATTGTACACCTATTGACTTTTACTTAATTACGATTTTATGTTTTAAATCTATTTATCGTTTAAACAGTCTTTTTCCTTTTTCTCACAGAGGAGCTCTTATTCATAAATATTTCTAAGAAAAGCAATTCTGTTAAAAACCTATATTGCAGAAAAAATAGTAAATCTTTCTGTTTGTAAAAAAAAATACATATTAACAATTCACGGACCAAACCAGCGGAGAATTGGAACAGAAATCCTTCCACTTCCTTGAAGGAACTATTGAAGGTTGAGCTTTAGATCAATGAAAACGATCCTGGGAGAGGGCAAGAGGGATGAAAACAGCGAATGCGAACAATGAGGGGCCGGTCGAAACCATTCGGTCGAAGATTCGGTATCGAAAGGAGAAAAACAATCGGCGACAAATGAAAAGAAAAGATAAAAAAGATACAAAAATCAGTGAAAAATTCAAAGCAAATTAATAACTTAATTCAAGTGCAAACCAAATCAAACAATCTACAATTAATAATGTTCCGCCAACGAAAAAGAACCGAACAAAACAAACCATTTGTTACACGTAACTTAGCTCAATGGAAGTTAGCCGCATTTGTTAGTAAAGGGATTGCAAATTAAAACTTTGAGAAATGCCAATATCCAAAGGTCAGATGTTCATTGGAGTTCGACCCTTATATTAAACGAACGAATTAGAAGCCAAATAAAACAATATCAACATTGTCCGTTAGTAGTGGTCCGGGAAACAGTATACACCGCAAAAATGTCAGCACACATACCTTTCGAATCATTCCTTTTCCGAATGGCCGTCGTTGTAGTGGAAGTTTTCCGCGAAATGGTACCACCATTGGTAGCTTCCGTACCGACCGTCGCTTTACGTCTTCGTCTGGTACAGATGGGCGAATAGTCTACATCACGCGTCTCATCACCTTCCCCGACAAACTCATCAACCTGATGCTCGGGCAAGGTCAGTAACCTTGGCGGCAGATTGCCGGACGCGGACACGGACGATGAACGGGATGTAGCCGCCGATTGACTGCCGTTCGAATTCGACTGGCTCCAACGATTATTCGAGTGCCCCGTTTCGTTGTCCGTTACTATGGTACGCTTCTTCCGTGACCGTACAGCAGTGGTAGAGCATTGGGCTGCTGACTGTCGCGTTACGCTACTGTCACGCGACGAAACGGTAGCAACTTGCTTGCGTTTTCTTCCACGCCGTATCTGCGACGAAACAACCGAAGCAGAATCAAGCGAGGCTGCCGAAGAACAGTGTGATACCATCCGGCTTCGATTGCTGGTACATGATGAGGAGACTGATTGACTACCACTACTGCTGCTACTGCTGCTGCTACTGCTAGTGCTGCTGCTGCAGGAATAGTCCTCCTCGGCAACGGAACCATCGACCGTCAGAGCGGCCGATTCCCGACGCCTCTTATTCTGCAGTGCTGCTTTTCGCTTACGCTGCATATTGTCCGCATAGTCAGTGCCCCGATCCGTCGGCCGAATACGTTCACGCAGCCCGGACTTACGGCGCTTCACGTACCGATACTTTGAAGCATTCCTATCAATCGCCCCAACTCCACCAGCCATACTACTGGGTAGGGCCATATCATGCGACGAATCGTCCACATCGCCATAGTATGCCTTACTGTTGCAGTGATTGTTATTATTGTAGTGGTGGTGGCTCTGTTTTCGTACCGTTTCCTGTCCATCGTCCAACCGGCTTCCGGTTTCAAGCTGATCCTCGAACAGACGAGCATTATCACCATCACCATCATCCAGCACTTCCAGCTGCTTACGTTTTTTGCGATGACCCGATCGCTTTTTAGTAACGTGCCTCTTCCCACTGTAACGATCTGTAACGGCAGGATCGTCACTCGCTTCCTCCTCGTTGTCATGGGTACCAACGGGTGACATGGTCGAATGGTCGCTTTTACTGCTGTTAATTTTACCACGTCGTCCTTTCGCCAACTTTCGGCCATCACTAGCGCTATCAGATCGTTGCTTTTTACACGGTCTGCCAGGCTTTCGTTTCGGCGGCCGTACATCCGGTACGCCCACATCAGTTTCTGTGCTATCCTGATCATTAAAGTCACTATCCTGCTGATCTTCATCGTTCTCCTCCACCAGTTCCTCTCCGTCCGGAAGGTTGCTCTGATCAGTTCCTTCCACTTCACAGCCACCATCGTTAATGAAGTCACTGTCCGTATCTTCCTTTTTGCGACTTTTGCCTTCCGTCTTGCGACGATGGGAACCCCTCGATTCATAACCGTTCTGTACCACTAGTTCCTCATCTTGTTCTTCTTCGTAGTCTTCATCCACGTCCTCTTCCTCCTCCTCATCTTCGACATCCTCTTCCTCTTCTTCCTCTTCGTTCTCTTCCTCTTCACTGCTTGCCACTTCCTTTTCATCATCATCCTCCAACAAATCTTCGTCATCTTCCTCTTCCGATGCCAGCTCATAGTCGTCATCCTGCTCATATTTTGATAGCTTCACCACACTGACATCATCCTCGTCTTCATAATCATTACCCGGAGAAGGTTCTATCGCCACATCACCATCTTCTTCATCTCTTTCTTCACAGTCACCGTCATCATCGCTCATCCGGTCACTATCTTGCTCCATAGGAGCATTTTCACTGTCACTTGCCGACTCCTTCTTAACAGCTTGCCGGTTGGCGGCAATACGTGACTCGGTACTTGCCTTCGTGTTAGTCACTACTTCATTGCTCTTGTCGGTAGAATTCTTTTCCTCAAACTGACGGAACAGTTGTGACTGCCGTTTGCGCAATATGTCCATCATTGGTTTAGTGTAACCCTTAATGTATCCTTCACTTTCCGTGTACTCCAAACATCCGCCAAGACTGTGGCCACGTGACTTTCGCTCCAGCAACTCTTGTATCGCGTACGTTGGTCTGCCCGTGTAACGAATGACCGTTTCCTCCATCTGCTCCGCACGTTCAAACTCCTTTTCGACGCGGTCGCGTGCAATTTGATCCGCATCGGTTGCAAAAATATCTTCGCACGAGAATTGTTTCTCCTTCTTCCGCGTGCAGATCGTCGATCCGGCAGCGTTCGCGGTATTCGATATCGATGCCCCCGATACTGCCCCACCGTCCGTGACGGTGGTCGCCGTCGGTGCAATATTCCTACCATTCGCATCACTTCGCTTCGAGCGAAGATTCTTCGGCGAGGACGCCTTGCTGTGCAGTGTACTCTCACGGTACGGTATGAGTGCGCCCAGCTTCATGAGCGACTTGACATGGTTGATTTTGTTCGTTATCTCTGCTTCGTCCTGTGCCGTCAATGGTACGCTTAGCTGCACGATTGCGCTCACATCTAGCCGAAGCGTTTGCGTACGACTCACGGGACAGCCCAATCGCTTCAACTCTTTGTAAAACAGTGACTTGCAGTACTGATAGTCTGGTCGCTCGTCGTACGTCAGGTTGCCAACGTACGCTAGGAAATCGCCAAGATACCCCGGACAATCCTCGCCATAGATTAAACGCAACATCTCACGCACGTCGGTCATAAAGTACTCCTTCATACGATGCACCTGTTCCGGTTGGTTCAGCAACTTCTCATCCTTCCAGGGCAGAAATCCACGGCTCCAGTACACCAGATTATAGCCGAGACACTCCAGATCGCTGCGACGGGCATGTGCACCCATGTGTGCGTCTCGCGAGGTAAACTCAAGCGTACCGTCGTGTGCACGGCGCTGATCCATGCAAAACGGTCTATGCTGACCGCTTGAATCGACAAACTTCGACGCCAGGCCAAAATCGATTAAATGTATGCGTTCTTCCGCGGGTGCATGCTCTTCCACCGTAGTCTTCGGTAGGGATGCACGTTTCAGTTCATGCCAATGCGCTTCCTCCGTAGCAGCTCTCAGTTCCTCGTATCCCGAGCGGCGCGGCGAAATGGAACAACTAAACGACGTATCGTTTTGTCGCCGCCGGCCACGTCTTCTTGCAAAATTACCCCTCGATCGGACAGCACTAGCCGCACGCTCATCTTCATCGCTCAAATCACGATACGTGACCGTTTTCAGGGGACGCAGATTGCGTGTACGTGTACACATTTCCTGCTCCTGATGAAAGTACAGCCCGTTTTCCTGCACAGCTGCACCACTTCCGTTGAACTGGTGATGGTGTTCAGCGGAGCTCTTCGTTCCACGTTTCGCTCCTTTCCCTTCTGGCAGTGTCACTCCATTGGAACGCTGTGGCTGATGCTGATCGTCCGTACCGTTATGACCATTGGACAAACGGTTCGTCACACCAATTTGTGCCGCACCGTCCACCGTGCCGATCATTAAATTTTCCGCCTTTATGTCCGAATGCACATAGCCCTGATCGTGCAAGTGTTCCAGCACGTCCAGTATTTGGCAGGCGATCACAGGGATGCTTTTCGGATTGACCCGCTTATTCTTTATCAGCGAGTGCAGATCACGCTGGTAACGCTTGAGGATAAGGAAGCGATACCGTTCGTTCTTGAACATATGCGATCCGGATGCAATGTACTCCGGCATGCCCGGCGGGATGATGCATGTTTCTAAAAAAATGGAAATAAAAATGAAAGAAATAATAAAATGATTACTCATTTGTTTCTTCGTAAAAAAAAATTATAACGAACGAGGAGAATTTAAACACATTTCATATTTATAACAATCTTCGATACACACACAGCATATTAGGCAAATATTAAAAATTTCCGTTAACCTTAATAGCTGTTGTTTATGTTTTGTAATTACAGAAAACCGGCAACGCCACAAATTTGCTTATTGATCCATCCAAGCCAAAACACGCAATCTATACGCATGTGTACGTGTGTGTATGTGTTTGCGTGCATTTAAACTGCTCGAACTGCTTGAATGCTAGACCGTTTGCCGGCTGCTCGCTTGATCTGTTTACAAACAGCTGATTCACTTGACAGGTCTCGCAAGCTGATGCTTTTTCATTTGCTTTGCAGGGGCTCTCGGTTTGTAGTGTTTGTACATTTGTTTACACTATCATGGGAAGGTTAAATACGATTTGTTGGACGCACATACACATACTCTCAGAAAATCTTGCGAACTGTTTGAAGTACAATAATATGCATTTAGTTATGCAACTTTAGCTTGAGTTACAGTTTCATCTTACTGCCTAAAACAACGATTAGGCCTTTTTGGGAAACGTTATTGCATTTAGTATGAACTTTTCCATTATTGCAACAAGACACTGGCCAAATGATATGGAATTACAAACTTTTCTATAGTTGAGAAGCTCGTATACGGATGTGCGTCACGAAACAACTTGTCATGGTTCGACAATTTGCACACCATTTTCTTGATAAACAATTCCATACTGAAGGGTTATTTTACTACGCACACTTACCTGTCCGTTTGGCGGTGTTGAGCAAACAGTGTATCTCTACAAACAGTGGCCCATTTGAATGTGGCTCAATTTTGACCACATACTTTGCATTCTCGCTCGTGACGGGCGTGTCGATATCATCCGATGCAAGAAATATTTCACCAAAGCTTCCTTTGCCTAAAAGAACAAACATATATTGCACCATATTACACCACCTTTAGAAAGAATTAAATTTTCCACCTACCAATCGGTTTGCCGATTCGCCACTGTTTCAAAGTCAGATCCATCAGCATCGTACCGTCAACAAATTCCTTGCTGAGCGTGAACTCACTCGCGCTGATGTTGGGCGAGGACAGTTCGGCAGCAGCTGGTGGTGAAGCTGCCGTGGTCGGTGTGACCGACGTTGCTGCTGCTGCCGGGCCATGTTTCATACGCTTCGGTGGTGTCTCGAACTGCTGCAACCGGTCGGCTTCAACGATTGCGGCCGCTGCATTCCTTTTCCCCATTGCTGTGCGTGCGGATCGGGGATATCGTAGAGGCCTAATCACCTCACACAACAACTGGAATAGGCACGGCACCACCCACACACACTAACTCACACACGTGCTCTAACTACCAGCCAATACACTAGAGATTGCAAAACAGCAGTTTTGGCTCAGTTCTACGGTTGCTACACCATTGATTGGTTGAGTGCAGGGCGCGAAACACAGCACTTTCATTAGCTCATTTTTTCACACACTTCCAATCTCACATTGCTCTTCTACGGTTACTGTATACTTGTTTTGCCTGAGTGAGAGAAACAATGAAATTGGAAACAAATCAATATATTGTGGTGGTACACTTAACATTTCATTAAATACAATTAGACACAGGAGAACCTAGTAAAAAAAAAAACCTTTTTGCCAACCAAAACTCCCACCAGTTCATTTATCGATTCCCTCTCACAGAAGCAAAGTACCCAATGCAATACGCATGGACAGGAATCAGAACACGCGCAAGAGAAAGCCAAATAAATGTAGCACTGTCCAACAGCACAGTGTGCCGCGGCGATGAAATAAGACCGACAGCGAAAACCATATCGCGAAGCCACAAACGACGAAACACACACACATACACATGTGCACGTGAAACAGCATCTTTTATCGACGCAACGGCCGTTCGAGGGACGGTTTTGAGCATTCTTGCTTCGTCTGAATTATTAACGGACGTTTTGCTTTGTAACTCTTCTTCGCGTGAAGAGCAAGGCGACGGGATTTTCTTCTACTTGCTGCCCGCACACCGCAAGGTAACAGGGTCAGATGGGTTCACCTATGTTGCTCGTTGTATATCGTTTTTTTTTTTGTATCCCGCACACGAATAGCTTAATTTGTGCAGCACAATTTTGGTTATTTATTTCACAAACACTTGTTTTATCATATAGCCAACTAGATCAGTTCGTTCACATAACAAGTGAAAGGAACTTGATGCACACAAAATGCAAGGGTTGATCCGCACACATTCACACACACACAACCACGCATCCCAGACGACGGTTGGTTTGAAAAATATTCTGTTGTATCAAGCGGCTTCGGACAGTGGGGTTGTGCATGATTCGAGCACTTCTTATTGTAGACACAATTGTTGTTGGGGTAAAAAATTTCTGCTGTAGTAGATAATAAACCATCCATTTTCATTCGCTTGAAATAAACACTTTCTTCCATGTTGCGTATACAAAGTGGTTTTATTTGAATTCAATTTGTAGCCCTAACAGACAGCAACGATACGATTCGTGCTTTGTTAGCATCGCTGCTACACAAACACAGGGAAGAAAATTGGATTTACATAAATTTTGGTTCCTTTTTTCATTTGTTTTCTCTTCATTCTTTTTGACGCGAATTCTCGAAAAATGGTACCAAAGCGCACTTCAATTGTTCGTCTCCGATGTTTCTTATTTTTCTTCCTTTAGCACTTCAATTCTCCAGCCAAGCACACAACACACACACACACATAGACGCATCTCTACCGGGAACTGGTTAAGAAACCGTTGTCGCGCCGTATACGATAGCACAGCGCATGCATGTGTGCGTCTAAATGTAAATGGAATGATAATCTTAGCTAAACACAAAATCGATGGGATGAAAATCGGTTTTAAAACATTCCTCACATCACGCATACTGCCTCACATAGAGATTACAACGAACTTTTCCGTGACGTTTTTGGGAAAAAACCCTGCACAGCACTTTAAAACAAGAACACACCTATTTCATCATCTCGTTTTTTACTGAAGAAAACCTCACCACACGGGCCACAACACAATATGCGGCCATCGAAAACTGCTTCTTCGTGCTGCTGGTTTGTAATTTCCTTTTGCTTTCATGCGAAGCAGCTCACGCACACAGCCACACATTACCGCTCTTTCGATCTGCGACAGCGAGAGAACACCACAGTGGTCTCTTTCACACGTTCGTGGAACAAGCAAGTTAGCGAGAGGGATGCACATACAAAGATGGACGCAGGCTACTGTAGCAGTCAGACATCATCGCTCGCACACAATTAGGCGATCCACTTTTCCGTTGACTTGCGAGAGCGACACTGGCTGCCTTGGTCTCTGCGTCTGTTGTTGCTGATGTTATTCTTGCCTTCAGTTTCCTTCTCGTATGTTCATCATGCACGGTTATATTACCAAACCCCTTTATAGCACGCGATGCACACCTCGCACACACTTTTACGCGCAGCAATCGGCCTTTATCAGCCTCTGTTAAATTCCGAATGAATCGCACCAAGGACGATATTCCAATTTCAGCGCGAGAAGCACAAACTGTACCCCCATTACTTCCGGCTCAATCAACACCTATATGGCACACGCACGGGCGTTGTGATTACCAAGCGGATTTCATGCGAACGAAAAGGAAGTAAAGAGGAAAGTCAGCCATGTTTTGGCCTGGTGGATTTGTTTGGACACAATTTTATCTTCCCTAACCAGCTAGAATTGCTCATCGATTCGATTGTAGGCAGTGCACACACAATTCCTGCCTTGCCTTGCCTTGCAGGGAACAATTCCCCACCTCTTGCACCACCCGTCGTTCACACACAGTTGCAACCAATTAACACTGAATATTGCTCATTCTAACGCACGATTCTTACAACAAACGACTGATCATATCTTAGCCAAGCGATACGCTTTCTTTTTCACTGCTACCACATTTACCTTTGCGCTTCCGCGATGAGAAAACCCTAATTTTCCTTCACGAACAATCGTACAGACAAAAAGGCAATTCCACTTACACACACGAGCATTTTTTTTTTGGGCTAGCAAAAGCGTTTGTCAAATATGGCTTGTTTGGAAGAAGAAGACGATTGACGTTTAGGTGCCGATAATTGTTTACCTTTCGTTTCGGATTTTCCTACAATTTAGAAGTTTGTAGTTCTTCCGGGTAATACAATTAATATCGTTGGATGTCTTTAAATTAGTTGGTTTTATGAAATCAAAGGAAAATTTTCACAAAACACTCTTTTCCAACAGTTGCGACTGTCGTATTTTACACAACCGGTTTACCGATTTGCTTGCAAACATTGCAAGTTTCTATATTTTCTTGTATTGATTTTCGGTTGGAAACAAGTCAAGTGAAACAAGTTTCAAATATTTTCATAAGTTAGAAAAGCTTCTTAAGCATGCTTGCAGGTTTTGATATTAATAATTCTTACAAAACAGAGCAATTTGTGCATCATTTGTTTGAATTAAAAACCGGCTTTCTGCTCCGGTTTGGTGAACTTCAAATCCGCTCGATTTACACTGCGTGCTTCTCGAGTTGATTAGACAATACAGTTGACAGACGGACAAGGAAAACGTTTTGTAAACAAGCACACGTGCGTGCGTGCCGGGACTAGAGAACCGCGCGGCTTGAGTTGTGTTTCAATTGTCCTTTTCCACTCTTAAAACCAATAGCCTCACAATGAAGAAAGATAAAAAATCAAATCCTAATGTGAAGACTAAAACCACGGGCAACGTCGCCGTGAATGGTGGTGAGAATGGTTTGACGCATAAGCAAAGCCCTGCCAACAGGCTGGATTTAATAAAAACCATCAATGACGATGAGGAAGTGGAAGATTTCTCCGAGGAGTCGGAAGCGGAGGTTGATTATCAACCGACCAAGCAGAAAAATCAAAAGCTGAGCGATTTCGATGGAAGCTTCCAGTTTGTTTCCTCGGTGAAGGAATACAACCACGATACGTGGGACGATTTGATGCGATTTGTCAAACGGAAGAACCGTGGTGAGGTAAATGACAAGATTGCGAACGTAATACGAGATCGCACGCAGGAAAATGCCGATGCCCTGAAGGATGATATCGACGATGATACCGCAGCACCGCAAAATGAAGAGGTGGATCTGTCGGATGACGAACTGAAGCACGATTATATGCGTGTGAAGGAACGTAAGGGCAAAAAACCGGCCACCAATAACGGTGGACCCACCGTGGAGGTAAAGGAAGACACGGAGGAGGGCACGAAGGATTACTTCGAAGAGCTGGAGGAGAATGCAAACGGACAGATACAATCTTTCTACCAAATGGATCTCTCCCGTCCGCTCATGAAAGCGATCGGTGCGCTGGGGTACATCTACCCGACACCAATCCAGGCATCCACCATACCGATCGCACTGATGGGACGAGACATTTGTGGTTGTGCCGCCACCGGTACGGGTAAAACGGCCGCTTATATGCTGCCCACGCTCGAACGTCTGCTGTACAAACCGAACGTGTCGCAGGCTGTCACGCGGGTTCTGGTGTTGGTGCCGACACGTGAACTGGGCGCACAGGTGTACCAAGTGGCCAAACAACTCACACAGTTCACCAACGTGGACGTCGGTATCGCAATTGGTGGGTTGGACGTGAAAGCGCAGGAAGCGGTACTGCGCAAGAACCCGGACATTGTGATTGCCACGCCGGGTCGCTTGATTGATCACATTAAAAATACACCAAGCTTTTCGCTGGATTCCATTGAAGTAAGTCGAAATGACGATGGTACCGCTAGTCTTTGTCGGTAACTATGCTGATGAATATAAATCCTTGCGCTCTGATAAACTGCGCTAAGCGTGTTTAAAGACGATTAATGGTATATATTTAGAACTCGATCGCCGAGCGATCATTTTCTATCATCTGATCTTGCCCTTTTACTTTACTACTTCTACAGTAATATTTTCCAATATGATGGCACTGATAACGACGATTGTGTTTTCAGATCCTGATTCTCGATGAAGCCGATCGTATGCTGGATGAGTATTTCGCCGAGCAGATGAAGGAAATTATTCGCAGCTGTTGCGCCACTCGTCAGACCATGCTGTTCTCCGCCACGATGACGGAGGAGGTGAAAGATTTGGCGGCCGTGTCACTGAAAAAGCCGGTGAAAATTTTCGTCAACAATAATCAGACGGTCGCCTTCAATTTGCGCCAGGAGTTTATTCGTATCCGCGAGGGCCGTGAAGCTGATCGGGAAGCGTTGCTGGCCGCGCTAGTTTGCCGTACCTTCCACGATCACTGTATGGTGTTTGTGCAGACGAAGCGTACGGCTCACCGTTTGCGGATTCTGCTCGGTTTGCTTGGTGTGAAGACGGGCGAACTGCACGGTGATCTAACCCAGGCCCAGCGGCTCGACTCATTGAAGCAGTTTAAAGACGAGCAGATCGATATCCTCGTGGCGACGGACGTGGCAGCTCGCGGGTTGGACATTAGCAGTGTAAAAACGGTCATCAATTTCGTTATGCCTGCAACGATGGAACATTATATTCATCGAGTCGGTCGTACGGCACGTGCCGGGAAGGCCGGTGTGTCGGTGTCGCTGGCTGGCGAGCAGGAGCGCAAAATTGTGAAGGAAATTGTGAAAAATGCTGTCAGCTCGGTAAAGAATCGTATCATTCCGCTGGACATTATCGAGAAGTATCGGAAGAAGGTGGCGGCACTTGAGCCGGAAATTAATCATGTGCTGGCGGAGGAACGTGCGGAAAAGCTGTTGCGGCAGACTGAGCAGCAGCTTACCAGTGCCGAGCGGAAGCTGAAGGGTCAACCGTCACTGAAAACGGACGGTGTGCCGAGGGAATGGTTCCAAACGTTGCACGAGCGACGCGAAGAAAAGACACGACTGGCCGGTGAGGAGGCGACTGAGAAAAAGAAACCGAAAAAGCGCAAGCGCCAAGGTGACGATGACGATGACTTTGATCCTGTCCGGTACCATCAGGAAAAGATGAAAAAACAGAATTCTAACGAGGCTGTGGCGAAGAAGAAATCAAAACCGGAAGCGGATGCTAATGCGGATGCAAACAAAACACCGAAACAGTTGGCAAAGGAGCGGGCACTGGACGAGCTACGGAAGGTATCGATGGTGCAGGCCAAGCTGGCCAAGATGCGCAATCGACCCTCCCGTGTCAATGCTACCGAGGAGCTAAATATCAATGGAAAATCGCCCGGACAGGGTGTCAAAAAGAATCGAAAGAAGCAAAAGAATTTAACTCGCTTCGAGCGTGACCTGACCGATGTGGGTACCAAGAACGTTAAGAAGCTGCGTTACGACGCGTCCAAAAAACAGCGCATGGATAAAGTAGATAAACGCAAACAGAACGGTAAGATGAGCTCGGAAAAGCTGCGCAATAAGCATGGTTTAAATAAACAGAATAAGGGCAAAACGTTCGGTCAGAAGGCACCGAAGGGTAAACCCTCTGGTGGCAAAGGGATGGGACAAGGCGGTGGTAAGGGAGGCAAAAAGCGAAAGTAAGGGGCAAATATACATTAAGTTCATGTGAAAACGTTTGCGTGTTGTTCTAACGTTTGGTAAATATACTATAAAGAAAGAAGAACTGTACAAATGTTAAGTGTTGAAAAGGTGCAGAAAATATTCAATGAAAGAAACTGTTTAGAGATCATTTTTGTAGCAAACAGCAGGGACTAACTCAGCCAAGAGGCTTACCCCACCAGACAGGAAATGTTCCAAAATCCAACGATTCGGATATTTTTGCTGAAACGACCATTTGAACACTGTTCACAAACGCGAAATTAACGAAAGGATTTAACCTGTAGAGAGACCATGCAATAAATTCTCGTATGACCGTGTATTTGACTTCAAACGGGAGGGTACAGTGTGTTCCTTAGTAATTAATTCTTTTTTTTTGTTTCTTTACTCACAAAGTTGTATAACCTATACCTGAATTTCGATTATTTCGTACCAGTGTTACGCCTAAGCACGTAAGTTATCTCTCGCTTCACTAGCGTGTATATCTCTGATGTGTTCTGCATTCCTTGTATTTAGTGTGGTTGCCCACTATACTCGCCGGTAAGTATAGTACGCAATCGATCGGCACAAAAAACATGGGGCAAAGCTTGGCAAACACTACATTTAAGGTAGATAGTACACATTTTGTATAGCGATATTTGAACGAAATTGTTTCTCAAAGAGTGTCATTGTTAAAGTAAACGAGATATGATGGGAAAAAGCATAAAGAAAACACGTAACCAGTATATGGAACAAAAATGTACATTTTATAACAAATTTACCATTTGATTATGGAACAGAGAAAAGGGTAAGTTTTTGGGGAAGGAATTCGTTTTTATCGTCTATTTCAAATGCAGAATATCGTAACACAAACCACACAAAACATAGAGACAAGGAATGATGAACGCTTCCACCATATTCCATGCCTTTCACTATTTGGGCCTTGGGGTTGTGTGCAGTGTTGAATGGACGTAGCGTGGAGTACTAGTAATAGTAAAAGGAGTAATATGTTGATTTTTTTTGCTCGCAATAGAGTAACTAGCCTAGTAGACAATAATATAACATAGAACATTATCCGTAAGATTAGCATGCTTTGCTTTGTTCCTTCACCAGTTACATCTTTGTGTTTGCGTTCACATACGTGTAACAGCAGACATAAGAATAATACAAAATTATACAACTCTCAGAAACTTGATCAATCAATTATTTAACTAAGGGTTTTGTTAGCTGTTATGTGGCTGCGTTTCGTAGCTATGAATGAAGCACACACAAATAAACGTTCGCTATTTGCAAAAGAGATGCTCGTAACTGACTGAAACCGATTCACGCTTCTCCTATGCTTACAATAAACCTTCAACTCTCACTGTTTTCATCCGGACTGCGCAAACGGAGCATTACGACTACTACCTACCTAGCTGCATTTTCCTTCACCACTACTTGTGTCTGCTACTCGCTGAATGTTTCAGGTACACGATTTCATGATTACATTTCCTTTATCCATGTCTCACATATACGACACGGCCATTTGCAATACAATCTCTGCTTCTACACGCCACCCCACTATCTGTATTTACAGGTTTGGTAGTTTATATTGTTTCATTATGTTTATTTGCTGTACCACAACTGGTTGTAAAATAATTCAGTTGATGCAGATAAAACAATTCTTTGAACCATAGGTCAGATAGTATATAAAAATAACAACTTTTACCTACGCTACACAAACCGTACTCATCTCACTCTACTGTTTCCTATCGGGGTATCGTCCTGCTAAACTACATCACTAATTCATGAAGACGATACAGAAAGTAAACTTAAAACATTGCACATCAACATGTGGTGGTGCGGCAACAATCAAGGGTACCGTTATTTCATTATGACCGAAATTATTCTTTACTTCCTAGCACTCAACCCAACAAACACAAACAAGCCTACACAACTAAAGGAGAATCTTTAAAAAACAACTCAACTTATTTTACATCAACCAATCTAGTGAAACAAACTTAACGCACGGAGGTATAATTAACAGAACATATATCATCTAAGTGTACTTTCACGATTATCGAGTGTACAGAAACGAAATCCTTCACCTTTTTACATACTAATTCTGTCAACCTTCTTGTTTTCATCCTGAGTTCTGCATTATATTTTCTTCTCTTCTCTTTTCTTATTTACGTCCTTCATTCTTCGTATTAGGTTTTTATGTAACTTTCACAAACATTATTAAACATTTTGTTTGTTTTTTTCTTTGCGGGTTGGCTCTTATTTGTAATCAAGATATTTTGGTTAGCCTACACTACTGGATCATTCTTCCCTTTGTATAGGCGTCCTTGTAGGACTTAGTTCTCTCATGTTCAAAGTTTCACTTTCATGCTAATATCATGGGGGGGGGTGGTTTGAGCTCTGTATTACTTTGCAGACTTTTTTGTTTTATTTTGTTGTACAATGCGTCGGTCGATCGTGTAGTCTAGCGATGCTAGCTAACTGCGAATGTCCTAAAAAAATAAAGAGACTGGACACCGTGTGTCGCTGCAAAGTCCGAAGACCGACTGTGCCGATTGTAGAACTAAATAAATACCAAATACCCAATATCTCGGGGGAAATTATTCTACATGCAGAATATGTTCCTCCTCATGCGACAACTGTAACGCGATGCACGTAAAATCTCTTAAGAACAAAGAGATCCTCTATTATATCATAGTTTTCCACCAGTTGGAACTTACAAAAACATTTCGAGCCAAGTTGTCACGTGTATCGCGATCATACAGGTTATCGATTTTGTTTTGTCAGGGCGGTAATGTTTCCTGCATCATGAATATAGGCTCACTGGACACATGGTCGGAATGGTCACCGAACGAGTGAATCCGAGACAAATTCTTTTGTATAGTTGCGCTAACCGGTGCGCCACCCTTAAACGGGTGCAACTTTTCGATTTACATCGGGGGAATGGTTTTAGTAACGTTGCATCGAACAATCTAGGTTTTGAATCATCTGTTTTGGGGTGCGAGACAGCCTCGAGCGCAGGTTTTGTTCGTATAACAAGACTGTGTGTAAACGGATTATGTTGGAGAAAGTTGTTGATGATAGTTTCGTTCTATGTTTTGCCGACTAACGACTATTACCTCACACGGTGGCGCCTCCCTATCGGTTCGTTGTGGTTTCTATCAGGTGTGTAATCTTATCTTTTAGACGCTTTGCCTTTCACACAGGCCTATAGCTAGCCGATTTATTTCTGTGGTCGCGCTACATGTTGTTGAAATCCTTTCTTCCTCTTTTTTAACTTTTTTTTCTGTGATGTGGCGATAGAAAGGGTGAGATACAGTTGAGATCTCTCTCTCTCTCTTTCTCTGGTGGATCGGGTTACATTCATGACAACGTAGACAGACACATTCCAATAGATAGAGCTAATTTTTCATAAACATTTTCACACCGATTAGAAGCCGCAATCGCGTGTAGAACGACAGACGTAAGTGAAGAAAATTGGGAATAATGTTGCTACCGGTTGATGGCTGTGCGCTTTACGCGACCAGAGAATGTTCATCATCGTTACCACCGCAGTTACCGTCCATGTTAAGCAGCTCGTTTAGATCGATGTAATCACCGGACACAATACCAAGTGTACCACCGGGACCGATGATACCATTTCCGATGCTGCCATTCCCGTTGCCATTCATGCAGCCAATACCATGATGGCCGTTCACATTAACGATGCCATTGTTAATGCTGTGTTGGTGGCCGTTGACGGGATCTGCTCCGTGAAGCTTTAAAGCCATCAGCTGTGTGTGAGCTGACGGTACGGGTGAAATGTGTCCTCCTGAGTTTGTCATTTGTCATAAAACCGATTGTGGTTTTGTGCATTCGATATCGGTACATATCCAATCGCCATTCACGGATTTAGGTGCAGTATACATACGAACAAACGGGAGATACAGAAAAAACGGTCAGAAGAAACAGAAAATTAGTAACTGCACAAGGGTGCTACTTTCGTGTTGTTTAGTCTCATCATTTGGTTCTATATTCCTGGCATATATTCATACTAACAATAAAGCTCCTACCCATCTTTTATCTCTGCACACACACAAACATTCACACACACATACTCCCACACACACACACACACACACACACACACACACAATGTCCACCTGGTAAATACACATGTATCATCTTCCCTTCCCTTTTTTTTGTTTGTTCCAACCCAACCACCCACAACCTAGATTGTCTTTCAATGTCTTACAAATTACACACTTAGAAATCATCTTGTTTGAATTCCCAACCAATTGGTAACAACATCGTCCCTCCCTTGTACACAACCTATCCTCGCGCCCTGCGTTGTATTATCCTTTCTCGTAGCCCTTCCCGTTCCCTTTCTTATTCTCTCAAAACCGTCCCACCCACTCCCGACCCATAGCTCCCAATATCCCAGAACTTTCCCTTGGCAATGACTCATGCATCCTTTTCACACAAAACACACACATATGCAGACAACTCACTTTAAACATTGCATTCAAATGCTGTCTAGCGCATTCCATTTGGAACATTGTTAATTTTTTTTATGAATGAAGATTAATTAATTTAATGCAAATGCTCCAAAATGGAATGCACTCGCTACACATCTCTCACAATCTCTTTCATTCGATTATTTCAACAATTCAAACATACAGTATCGAACAAAACAAGTGCAACTGATTGCACCAGTATAAGTATATCGTATAACAGTATCATTCTAATGCTATCGTATAACAGTATCAACAAAATCTTGCCTGTCTAAAATAAAATGTGACAAGTATTCATAAAATTACTCAGGTTTTATGAGTTACGCTTGTTTTGTCCCACACTGTACATCCGAAATTGTGCATTCCCTTTCTAAACTTTTATACTAAACATCTACACGTTTTCCTTTTCTTTTCTTTTTTTTGCAGGTTTGCCTACACCCCGAAGACAGGTGGATATTAAAATTTGAGAAAAACAAAAAGGGAAATAGGCTATGGTGAAAAAATACAGTAAAGTAAGCGCTAGAGGATTGGGTTGGTGACAGGATGCCGATAAGTAAGTAAGATGGTGACGGATGTTAATGAGGAGGTGATGGGTGCCGAGTGTGTACGGGACAACATAGTGAAGGTGAGGATGTGTACGAAATTTTGACTAAATAAAATAAACATGTGTAGATATATATATGAGTAATATATACGAGAATCGATCGCCCGACCCCATCACTTGGAATAGTTGAATGGAAGAAGCGTAACAACAGTACCTTGTTGCTCATGTGGGTGAAGAGACTTTTGGCCACATGTTCTTTTTTATCCACAAACGCCCCCAGTGACTCTCGTGTCATTTATCTCCAACAACGATCAACCTCTCTACTACTCGCTCTCTCTCTCTCTCTCTTTTTCTCTCTCTATATCCCTTGTTTTAATTACACGCACGAACGCTCAGTGAACAGCCCAAAATAGACAACGACGGCAGCCACAAAGCTCTCTTTCTCTCTCTCAGCCACACAAATACAGCATTCTGCAGCACCCGCCAACAGCATCGAGGATCAAACATCGGTATGTCCTATTTTCATTTGTTTGCTTGGCCATCAACCATCAAGATCAGATCGGAACAACAATGACAACGACCCAGAAGAACACCAGAAACCAGTACGGAACCGAAACCGAAGGCCCATTTCCGTTGACACAGTGCGCGCACCAAAAGAAGTGATCTCCTCAAGATTGGCGATAACGACTACACCACACACGTTCGTCCATCATCAATACATTTTGCATTTTTTGCCTTTTGTAGACCATTATCACCGTTATGCTCGTATTTTTTGTTTTCCTCGCACGGTTAGTGACGATAGTTAATGGCACACGCACACGGCAACCATGTTACTCATGATGCTGCTTGCTGCTCTCTCATTATAGCTTTGGAGCTCGCATTTGCTTCGCCAAATCCGTTCCTGCCCATAATCCTCCTATCTTTAATATCATTTCTCAATTTCCATTAGCTTTCTTTTATCAACTTATCAACCATATCTTTGCATCGCAACAGACATTCCTGTGGAAAGGAAGAAGGTCAGATTGTTGTGATTAGAGATTGTGTGATTTTTGGTATAAATGCGTTGGGTTTGATTAGACTTGTTTTTTTTTACTGTGATTAGAATCGGGTGATTTGAAGGTTAGAGAGTGGTTCATTACTTCTGACACGGGAACTGAAAGAAATTTAAAACATTTCATACCAATACAACCTATTTGCATTGCAAACTAGTGCTGCATTTTAGTTTGTTTCACTATAAAGTTTTTTTTAAATTTTAATAAATGGAAAACAAGCTTTAAACTATGTTTTTTTAATCTCCTGTTTTAATATTACCTCTTTGCACCGATATAGATGCAAATTTATTAGAAAATATTTCCCATACCATTCACTGCAAATGATGGTTAAGTGCTTCCCACCATTTGCTGAAATACCATAATTTTGAAATACAAATTTTGCCTTTTTAAAAAGAAAATAAATAGCAATTCGTATGTAAGCTCTTATGAATAGTTTTATAAATTAATATATTATATACTAAGCAGCCAATATCGAGAAGATTTCTTAACATTTCCTAGTATTATTTTAAATTTAACAACACGCAACTGATATACTGCCATTAGGCAGATAACAAATTCAGTCACTTGAGATGCTTAGAACGTTCAAAATACCTACAAAAAAACCATTGCCAGAAAGACTCCGAACAACGAAACATGTAAAAGAAACAGAACAAAAAACTCGGCATCTTTCTGTCAATAGATTGTGAAAGGTACTGTGTCCTATTGTACGCAAAGAAGCTTCTATGCTTCCTTTAAAAAACACCCCCTTTAAGAGATAAGTAAAATTTCCTTCGTTGTTAGTTAACTTAGATAATAATTCACTTTTGACTCAATTCTACAAATGTCAAATGTTCAAAAATGTCCATACAGATGGAACAAAAACTAAAATCGATACAAGGTACACCATATGCATTTAACCCTCGGCTGTCACTGTTTGCCATTTTTGATGTAAGATAAGAAAAACAACAAACATTAAAGTATGTACGAAGTGCTCCTACTGACTACCGAATACGTACCAGGTGTCGGGCTACCGGATGCGGCTGATTTGTCACTATTGTTGTTGCCGGTTTGCTGCTGTGCCAATGATTGACCTTGCTGCTGTTGATGCTGTTGTAACAGCTGCTGCTGATCATCGTTCATCATATCCGGAAGGTTCATCGGAAAATCGTATCCCAGCATGTCTTCGTTGTTGTTGAAAAGCTGTAAAGAGGTGGCCACAATAATGGGAGAGGCAACAGGGCCCGGGCCAAAAAAGAATGCCAAAAGATGAATTTTATTACATCACTCCATTAACACATATACTAACTGATGGGTTGTGGGATCAGTACAATAATAGTATTATGATTTCGCATACTGAGAGAAACCCCTTCCGGAGGGAGATGTGGTATGTCTTGGGTATTAATATGTAAAGAGATGCAAAACCATATACACGCGAGTGTATCTTGTGTAATTGAAGATTCATTGATGAACAATGCTGTTTTGTGGTAAACGTTTCATCTGTACAAAGAAAGGGTATGGTTTTTCTGCATGTTGCAGCCGTATTTGACGGAAAGATAACGGGAAGGATTCACGAAACATTTGCGAGACTGGGAGCATTCATTATACTGTTTTTGCTTTACCCGTTTAGTTCGAACAGTTAGGTTTACAATGTTTATCGCATCATTGAAACGTTGCTTACAAACTATGGCTGTGTATATGCTTACATCGGTCCTAACCTTATTGATGGTATCCATATCGAACGTACTCGACGGGAAGTACACGCGTCCGAACGGAGGTGCGGTAGAGCAAGCGTTCTGTTGTGGGTTGTGTGAGAGTTTTATAGGTTGATAAAGTTGATATCGACACGAATCGAATATTTTTTTTTTGTGTCAATTTCAATTTCGGTTATTACGTTGCACAGATATTTCGATTCGGGCACATCGAAACATTCGCAACATTCCATTCATCATCAGGATGGAGGTGTTGTTCAGGGGTTTGTGGTAAAGCAGCGTTTTTTTTCGGAGATATAACATGCTCGACCACCATCATCATAAGCACCAGCAGCAAGATCATCATAAATATCACCATCGCGTCAGGGTATTTGTTGAGGTTTGTGAAGATATTTAATTCATTTTTTTAATTACCAAAACCATTCAAATCCAATGGAAAGTTACATTTGACACCATCCACCATTGGTGTCGAGCGTGTGTGGGGTAATTCAGTTGGAATTAATGGATAGGTTGAATTTTTGTGTTGTTTAATTTAATACATAATTGGAAGAAAGAAGAAAAACATTTCGAGCATGAAAAATATATCATCAAGGAAAATATATTAAATAGGGCTGATTTGTCCACATAGATAAAGTTTTATCAGATCACACATCGAAACCATCGTGCTTGACAACTTTGGAGCAATATTGGCAACGTAACGATTAAATACAGCTTTATTTTGTGTAACATTGTCATTTTAAAAAAAATATCTTTCAATTTAATACATTTATATCTATAATATAAAATTTTCTTATTACATCAATTGTCACAAAAAAAACCTGTACCAATTACAATCAATAACATCAATCCAAAGTATGATAGTCTGGGGAGAGAACACTAATAAAATGAATATGAAGGTAAAAAGCGACATTATCAGTCTCACTGCACGATATTTAGTAGCACAATTTTGAGTTTCAATCAAAGGTTGGCCAATATTTTGTTAAAGCCAATTTAAAATGAGACATGACATATCTCGTGTGATTTATCAGCCCGAGAATATATGAAATAAATTAGTCACAAAGTGCGCTTGACCTGGTCAAACATTTAGCAAACATTTATTACTAAAAATATATCAATCGATCCCCCGTAACGCCGTTACGGATTGTTCTCTTTCGTTGCACGTGTTTGCCATTTTTTTGCATGTTTTGTTCATTTCAATCAAAGCTTAAATCCCCCTTCCCTAAAACTGCCGTTACCATTCACTTAAACTTACCCCGAGCAACGCGTTCGCATCGAGTTGGTAACCTTCGCCCTTAAGCAGCTCCTTCAGTGATTCCAGATCGGTCTGCACGGTATCGATGTGCTGTCCATACTCGGCCCTGTAAGTACGGATGATATTGCGGATTGTGGTGCAATCGCACATTTGGGAGAAAGAAATAAAAACATTGAAAGGAAGAAAGTAAGAAAACAGGCGCAACCACCTTCGATTAATATCGCCATTATCCTTCCGGTACGCACACCGTTTATGCGGCGCGCTACCGAGCTCACACCTGTTGCTTCGTGGTTAGAAAATGCTATATTCCGTATTTAAATTTTGCGTTTGTGCTTTTTACTTTGTACCAATTTTTTCCCCGTTTAGCTTTTCTTCAATAACTTTGTCGCTAATTTGTTACATTTAATAACATGACCAAGGTTTTTTTTACATTATACTGTATCCCAATCATTTGATGAAATGTTCAAAAATGGATGAATGTTATGAATGAAAGCAAAGTGACATGTAGATATTTGAATTGTTTCTTGTTACATAAGTAATTAGGATTTAGAGAACATCTGTTCTCCATCACTTAGACAATATCTTACTTGACAGTTTAATGTCAAACATTCCAAATGAACCCTAATGTTCCTTATGTTGCACGATTACACATCATTAACTTGAAGGTAAAATCATGAAAATATAAAAATAATACAAATAACAGCAACAATGTATAAAATAGGTAGAAAACTATTACTGTATCATCTAATCACATAATACAGATAGTAAAGGACGATCCGACGAAAGCAAACTGTAAAAAGAGAAAGCAAAATAAGATATGACAAAATCGTATGTAGCAACATCTGAAATACTATTCAGATTGACATACATAAACAATTCCTTAAATTACGATGAATGGAATCTAAGGGGATCATCGCAAAAGAACACATTCCTTTGGTCAGAGATAAAGGAGGTAAACAATTTGTGCAAAAAACAAATCAAGCTCAAGTTAATCTAATGTAACGATCCTAATATTTTCTAGACCACGAGATGGTGCCATCCTTAACACTGGGTGAAGAGCTCGGTGTTGCGATGCAGATATATAGTAACGTGTCCACGGAGCGACCCGGTGTTGGTGTTGATGCGATGGTAGTAATCGAAAGGGTTGTGCAAATAGTGGCGGTTTGTGTTTTGTCCACAACCGCAACAAAGTTCCCAACAAAAATACTAACACCGTGTTCAGACAGGACACGTCTAGATCATTGCTGACAAACTTGGATAATTGCTGCTGTTGTTCGGTTTCGTTTCCGGCGGGCCGGTTAAGCAGCAAGGACGAATCGAGTGAATTCTCGTCGAACTCTTCGCCTTCACCGTGGAGCATTTGGCTAACAGATGGTGAAGGCTGTTGTTGTTGCTGGTTGTTCTGCGGTGCCTGCACCTGCTGCTGCTGTTGCTGCTGTCGACCAGCCTTCATCTGGTTGATGTCCACGTTTGGATTATAGTAGCCTCCGTCGACAAAGTTGAATCCACTGCTAAGCATCGGTGAAGGGTTACTACCTTCATTCTTCACCATCGTGGCGCCCTGATCATTGCTATCGTCAAATATATCACCCGGCACCATGTCGGTTGCGGCAATGTAACCACCATTCGAAACAAACGATAACCCATCCGTAGCAATGGGTGGCGATGATGAATTACCACCATTGCTATTCTCCGTTGGTTGGTCTCGGGCGCCTTGCCCACCACCAGCATTGAATCCAGACGGTCCGGCCGATGATAAATCTTCCTGCTGCTGCTGTTCATTGGTCGCGACAGACTGTTTCTTGGCCATTGCCAATTTTTTGCCACCTCTTGTCATAATCATTGTCGGAACATCGGGAGAAGAAGCGGCAGAAGATTTCAATCCACTTCCGCCAGGCTTCGCTGCCGTTGTAACGGTGACAGTCGATGGAGAATTGAGTAAACTTCTGTTCTGAGATCTCTGCGCAGAAGATTGGGACTGTTCCCCTTCATTACGCCTATTATCTGTGCTGTTTCCTTTCAACAAACTTTCTCCTCGTTTTCTACCAGCCGGTTGTCGCTGTTTTTGCTGATGTTGCTTCTGTTGTTGTTGTTTTTCCATCTCCTTGATCACCATCGGAGTGTTTAGCATCATTTCGTTGTCGTTATCTTGATTATACAATTGTACGATCGTTGGATCTATTTCGTCCACATGATCGACCAAATATCCGTGCTCATCATCATCATTATCTTCTTCCAGCGCTTCGCCATAGTTATCTAGCTCATCGCAGTCGATTGTGCTTTCAATCAGCTGAATTAAATTCGCAGGTGTATTATTGCCACGGCTTCGTTCGCCAACATTCCTAGATCGTGTAGTGTACTTTGGTTGACTCTTCTGATCGTTCGCCATTTTCACGACCTTGGACCCCATCGTTGATCCTCTCATCGCGCCATCTACACCAGCTCGGAACGGTATTGGTGAGGTAGAAAATATTTCCTCAATTGTTTCATTTCCACCGCCGTAGTTCAATCCTCCGTCTCCTCCGCCACCTCCGCCTCCACCACCGCTTCCATTGCTACTTCTGGAGCTGCTACCACCGGACATGGATGGAGTCGCTGTGCGATGGTATGGTGACCGATCCGGGACCGATATCGGCGAACTAACCTCCGGTGTATCCGAATTCCTGTCGGCACAAAATGGGAAAATCTCAATCAAAAATCGGTCGCATTGAGCAATGTTTGATCTGGGAGCAACTTTGAATGCGTTTGGGGAGTTCCTTTTTCATTCATTCTAGCTTCATCCTATCTTTCTGGCGACACGTCACGGTAGGAAGATGCAGTGAAGAGGACGAGAAGGACGATCCTATCGTATGTCAGCGATTGGTAAGTTGTTCTTTTGTGTAATGAAAGATGCTCCGAGAGGTCGTCTTCATCGTCGTCATCCTGTGTTTATTTCCTACACGCACAAATGCTCCTTATTTCTCCGTACACGCAATGAGGCGCTCACTCTTAACAATGACAATGTAATTTGCCAATGTATAATGGTTATGGAATTTATAATTAAGGTTACCAGCACAAATGTGTAAAACCACATTAACTATGTCTCGCACAGTTAATTTAACGCTAGTAATTTCCTTTTGAAGTTTTATATAGTAAATAGACATCAAATGGGTTCAACTAATAGTAAAATGAAGATGAAGGTCACGGTTTACAGATATTAAATAAAACTGCCGATTTCATTCTAAAACATTGAAGGGTCGTCAGTCAAACAATCATCTGTTATTTCATACCAACCAAACCAAGCTCACAAATAGCTCTGGAGAAAAAAAATATACTGATAACAATAGTAAACAATATGATAATGATGTACAATACTGAGCAGGGTTATTTTTATACGACTATTAAGACTATGAGATCCAATTCAACGTTCCATCACAGAAACAGATTATAAAACTTAATTATGTCATGTTAGTATCACATCAGAAAATAAAAAAAAAAGTAAAATGTCAAATGTTTCATAACATTTAAAACCACTTAACGGCACACCAGCAAATGAAAAGGTAAGCACCAAAATGTATTATTTGACATTGCAATAGAAACATATACGATAGGAAGAAGTAAACTACATCAGGATATATCGACCACAATATTGGTGCGTTGCTTGCATTATTACCTGGTCTCTTTCGTTTGGCCGCTTGGCGAGATTTTATCCTTCTTAACAATGCTAACACCACTGAGTTTCTTAAGAATCACGCTACCACTGTCACCGACGCTGTTACTAGGCTTTGCGCTCTTTCCGACTGAGGTGGAACCAGACGAAGCTCCTGCCTCTTCAGCGGACCGAGACGAGCGAACAATCTGACCGGTTACGATGGGAATAATATGTTTCTTGGCCTTGTTTTGTTTTGACCTGAAGAAGAGGAAAGAGGCAACAAGCACATTGAGTACAAATATCCGATAAAACAATCCTCTTGTCAGTAACAAACGGAGTGTATTAGTACGGACCAAAGAGATAATATTGTAAGATCGTAGATGAAATTAAAATTTGGCAAGATCGCAATTGAAATTAAATTTGTACACTACAGAGTGTATATTTAATGAACGTAGCAAAACAAAGGGGCTAAAGTGGCAAGCTAGTTTCCAGTTTAAGTATATACCATTAAGACACAGATGCATTCAATCGCAAAAAGCACCCAATAGTCAATGACCACCTAATGCAAGCCTTTTACTAGCAACAGGTTATTTAAAAAATGTATCTCAATCTATAACAGAGGAAAGCGGGCCTCTATCTATTTGCTGGTTATAAATACCTCCAGCCTACGCAGTGATTCTGTGAACAACTTTAGCATTAAAACTAGTTAAGAGTAGACAAGCATATCTAAACAATCCAAGATAGAATATTAATACTAAAAAAGAAAAATTTTCTATTAATAACGTACAAATAGATTCATCAAATCTCTTACATAATACATCAAAATACAGCGGTACAGTAGAAAAGAAAAAAAGAGACAAAATGCATGCAAACACAACCAACACAAAATGCAACATTATTTCAACCACATTCCCAACTTCTGCGGCGAATTATAGAATCAAACGTTCAGAATTACTCGGTTCCTTGATTTCATCTTTGACCATCTATCGTAATCTTTAATTGCCGATAGCTGAATATTCAGTCTTTCGTATAAGAGACACCATCTAGTCGAGATTAGTTCCCAGACTAGATATTAAGGTGTTAGTGAGTCGTGGAATTACAAAATATACTAATTTACACATTTACTGCAAAAGCAGAAATAATGTCATTTAACTGTTGTAATTGCTTAATTCAATATCGTGAAAATACATAGTAAGATGTTGACACTGCTGAAGTAATGAACATTAAATTTAGATGATAAACATACACGTCATGTTCAGCCATGTGTTAGGATCGAACGATACGAAACAGTAACATTCAAAAATAACGCACTCTCACAAAAACATTTCATGCTACAAATACTTCACAATCATTTACAACCGAACGCCAAATGCGTGTGTATGTTCAGGGATTGTTCATAATCGTTCATAGTACAGTGACTAGCAGCAGAATAAACAAATTATATAATCCTCTATGTAAAATCGCTAACGCATGTACCGAAACATGCATATGTCTTGTATATATATATATGTATGATGTTCAGTTCGGTCGAACACATGAATATCAAGGTTCAAATCTCATCTAGGCTCCATGGACTAACTATCAGGCCATATGGTGAAACATAAGTATATGGTAGCCGTAACCTCACAGGTCGTTAGGCCAAAAAAGAAGAGATAAGAGATAGCCCCGGAAGGGCATTTTGGTTCGCCAAATAGTTCAAGTAGTAGCACATAATGTAAGAAGTAACAACATCGAACTAAAATCTAAAGAAGCAGAAGTAAACTCATGCCGACGATCATAAACTTACAACAATTCTTGCTGATTTGCGTATGCGACTTCTTCGAGTGCTTCGCCCAGTTCTTCAATGGTGGCTCCATCGTCGTATTCCGTTTTCATCAGCTAAAACAAATGAAATAAAGCACACAAAAAAGATCAATTTAGTGAGAGTTTCTTCATAACAACAGCTTGATTGATTACGCAGCATGTGTCACACGTCGGTAATTAGGTGATCGTGTTCGAATCGGGTGGAAAGTATATATTTTTTGCGGTGTAATCGATCGCATCTTGCCGCACCCTGGCCGTCACTTCATTTCTCGGATAAAAGCTTTGCGCGCTAATATTCCATTACGTTTACCGTTCTTGAACATCAGTGAATAGGACTGCTTTATCCATGAGACAGGCAAAATCACCGACAGCTAAGCCATGGTGGTGTAAAGGATCATGAATTATCGATGATTGAACGGACGTTTGGTTGACATCGGTCGAGGCCCACATCACGCCCATTTAACGCAAATCACCATTAATTAGTAAGCAGGCAGCCGTAAGGATTCGAAAATGTGGCGGTAGAATATACAGTAACATCACACTGGCAAGACTTGATCGACGGTAAAATGGAGACAACGGATTTAAAACACATTTATTGATAGCTATTCTGATGCATCAGCATAACAGACTCGGTGTGGTCAAATGCAACCACAATCTTCTGCACCCAGTTTGGAAGCTATGCCAAATGTAAAACCTCCCATTTCTGTACATCGGCCGATCGCGTACTAATTCTCATTCGAGCCATACTCATGAGCACAGTACTGACTGACACAGTGGTAAATCTAACAGAGACGTTTTTCTAAGTGAAACGGTGATTTCGACATTGCCAACATTTATCGGGTATGAAGGCGTTATAAACTACGATGAGTTGTTTAAATCGGACGAAACAACCATCGGAGCACAGGGGTATAATGTAACACTTGCCTTTTTTGATGCCAGTACTCTCCAGATATTACACGAACAAAAATTGATCGGCTATTGCGATCGATGGGTCGTAGTCTGGTGGACCACCACAACCAATGACATTGAAACAGACCTAGCCCTTTATGAATTGCATCCAAAGACATGGTGTCACATTGCCAATCTTTACATTCATGACTTTGTAATGGTAAACCCATAATCATGCTATAGATATAGCATCGCAAAATTTATCCGTAAACTAGTTTTTCCCCTTGAGCAATGCAAGGATTCTTACCTTTGCCTGTTGTGGGGCATCGTTGATCATCAGCTGGAATCGACGTTTGTTGCTACCATTGTTCATAGAGCCAAGTCCACTGCGGGATGGTTGCACGATCGTCACCAAGAATTGAATGAGCTGAAAACAATAATATAAAGTTAGGTTATCTCTCATTTCATTTAACAAGCAACAAGATAAGATTAATTTTAAAAATTCTGGACAAATAAATTATTTATTGTATATATCCCACAAATCCTATTCTTAACAGATTGTTGTTGTAGATTACTATGTTTTACTCGACACTGCGGAGTCAATAAAACATTTGGTCTAAACCTAGTGTTACATAAAAAATAAGATGTAAGAAATCCAATAAAGTTTAATAATAATATTATTGAACAGTTTACAACGGCGCACGTTTCAAGCTAACCAATTCTTCGCGTTAGACATAAGAACGGTAATGTGCAAAAGGAAGGATCGATGTTTTTATGATGTTCTTTCCATAAACCATCGTCGCATTTGGTATGCTAAACACCTCCAAGTAGAATGGAATTTAAGGACATTGTTTAAGTTCTACCTACTATCTAAAGAATTATTCCTCCAAAAAAAATTATACACCCCTCGGCTAGCTGCAAAACCGAACAACAAAACGATGCGCCACCAGTGTCATCAGTAAACCTACACCAAGCGCACCGGCCAAAGAGTGGAACGGCGAATAAATAAATAACTTACTTTCATATGTTAGGAAAAGGATTGCTTTTTCCAACATCTTACTCCAGTGTTTCCCACCTTCCTTCCTACCACGGAACCAACGTTCTAACGTATGGAAGAAGTGTGTGTGGGAAGGTATTCACAAATCAAGTTGAGGAGGTGATCATATCAGCATAAAATTAAAATATTTAAATTCAACATACACACACATCGTCAACGGGGGTGAAAAGTTTGCGACTCTACAGTGTCGGATGAAGTGATCTCCTAGAAAAGCACAAAAATTCTTCCACAAAGCGGTTCAAACGGGGGGACAATGATATAACTCTTAATAAATTCATCCAGATACCGATTGAATAAACGGGGAGAACACTCCACTCCCTAATCGAAGCCCTCTTGGCGATAATGTTCCTTTTTTTCTGGCCTTCCCTTTCAGCTCACACGCACACACTCACCTTGTTGACAATCTGCTGTTGCTTATGATGCTTCTGGCGCAGAATAGCAATTTCCCGCCACAAAGCCTCATTCTCTTGTTTCATCGTTTGGAAGCGCGAATCAAGCGTATCCTGTCGACCGCGCATATTCTTAACCTCACTCAGCACCCGGCTGACCGCTTCCAGCTTGAGCACACTCTTGTCCTCCAACTGTTGTTGGGCCTGCAGTTGCTGTTGCTTCGATGTAGCGATCTTGCGCTTGATGTGCTCCAGCAAGTAGGGATGATCCTTTTGAAAGCAAGGATGTGTGAACTCCATCTCATCCTTATCGAATCGTAGACCACCATTGTCGATGGAGGTTATTTTGTGGAAACCATCTGGAATGGTAAATTAAATTGTGACATTACATGGAAAACTGTAACATTACATCATCGATCGATGATCTTCTTTGTTTGCTGTACGCTCTTCCACATTCCAGTGAACAAACACCGATTATATCAAACGACTATCGTGACTTACACATATTCAGCTGCCTAATAAAGCTTGCCATGTTGTTATGTTTGTAATTGAGCGGCAACAGCTCTTTGGCAAACTGTGCCTGATTTTGTATGATGAAGCTCCGGCCATCCTAAAAAGAGAAAAAAAAAACATAGCAAGATTTAGTACAACGTGGCAGAGTAAAAACGATTTACAAGATTACAAAAATGTCACAAATAATTGCGGAAATCGCACAAAACATTTTTTATTGACGTTCTTTATACCAGTTTGATTTGCTAGCCGGCATCATTATAGAATGATTTTTTTTCTTTTCCCACACTTGGTCGGCGTTTTTTATGAGTCAATGGAAGATTAAATCATGATTTCCTCTTATCAGCTTTCCACGTAGAGATATTTATAAAGCAAAACATCGACAACAACAACACTAAAACAGTACCACTTATCAGTTTTTTCCCCCAAAACTCGCAAATGTATATAATTCTCTGGCTTGTACGAGATAGTAACGCGCAGACAGGCAGCTTTTTTAAGACAAGGGAGCCCATTATTAGATTGTACACGAGATAATTTGTAACGAAGAAAGGGCTCACAAAAAAACGGGCGGCTGTCGAGAGATACTTTATCTGTAACTCCAAAAAACAGCCAACCACCGGTAATCGCAAAATGCGGACAAATACGGCATATACTGCACGACAACAACAACAAAAACTGAACCGCGAAATAAGGGGGCTTGGAATACAACTACGAGTCGGGTGACCAATGGTGAGGGTCATCTTGGGTTTGCTTGTGAGCATGATGAAGGCTTTCTCTGGTCGCCTAACATTCGACACTTCCTTCTAACAACTTTAGTTGCACCTCGTAGGTGTAGCTGAAGAAGAAAATTGAACGCAAAACTTTTACATTTAATCAAGTAAGCGTTACTTCCAGCTACTGTTATGAACATGTCATGGAATGATGGGTAAAATACCCTTTTCTTCGGAGTCGGATGAATCCAACTTCGATGATATGCTGGAATCGCCTCCGGATTAACTCCAAACAGTAATACGTCAGCGGACTCAGGGATATCGGAAAGGACGGAGGTAAGTTCTTGCTCGTGGGAGAGCGTCAATTCCTATTTCGGCTTCTGTTTTGAGTCAGCTTGAGATTCGACTAGAGACTTAATTGAATTGAAATCGACAGTCAGTGGAATTTCAATATTATTTACTAAAACATTCAATTATTCAAACCAATAGTCCGTACAATATTGGAGAAGCATTATCAGTGTTCTTATTATGTATTATCATTATTATGGGGCGGGCCCGGTGACATGATGTTAGTGGCGCCGGTCTTCACGAACGGACCAGGATCCAGCTACAGGCAAATAAAGTCAAAAATGGCAGGCCTAGATCTCTTCAGGTTGTTGTGCCGATAGAGAAAGAAGAATTATCGATGTCCGTATTACATAACCTTCGGAACCTTTATAATCAACATCAAAGAGTTTTTGCTACCTTCGTTCAATAATCGATAACGCAAAGAAGGTCAGTGTTTCGTTTAATCGTTTGACATTCTAAAGCACTAGAGATTCCAACAACGTAATTTATTGATCATTTGGTTATGAAGTAGATGGTATTGTAAAATTGGCATCGTTATTAAAGAAAATGTCTTGAAATATGGCTTCAGGTATTGAGATAAGTTACGAAATATTTGTTATGATTGAAGTCTACAGATTTTTTTTTTTTCACTTTTATATATGGTAAAATAAACCCCTCTTGTCGATCGATTAATGGCCCCAACGATTTTATATGCAGGGGTTTTATACTGTAAATTTTAATGCGATATAATGATTAAATACGCGCTTCTAGCCACACATTCAATGGTATAGTGATACATATTGGGTTTCTCGGGTGTACAGGTAATGTTTCGCGTCTGGACACGATGTACGTACATACATAGCCGCAAACGTAACATCGTTCAGATAAGGCCGCGCGCAATGAACGAACAAACCAAAAAGCAGCGCTTTAGCCAACGAAACGAGCAATCTCTTTTTCGGTAAAACGAACATTGACCGAAGGAGAGGCAGAAATTCTGTCAAGTGGTGGGGCCACTTTTGTCCACAAACCAAACAGGGGGAGGCTATGGTTGTCGGTGTGCCGGCCGACCAACAAACATCGCACGCACATCTACGTGACAACAGACACGTTCAACGATATGGACCGACAGTTGCAGGAGAAGACTATTTATATTAAGGCTAGAGCACAATATTGCTGGGGACAAACGGTCGTGTCACAGCACCAAACCACACTGAGATCATGCACGTCATGAATGAAAAAAAAAAAATAAGGCACAAAAAAGAAACAACAACCGGTTAAAGCCTTGTCAATGTGCCGTGTGCGCGTACACAGCGAGATAAAACACACTAGAGAGTCGGAAGGGCATGAGGACCGACGACCGAAACCCCCTATTAGTCGGTAGGCAGGTCTGTGCCCATTAAAATGATTATCTTCAACGAGGCAACAACAAAATCACACCACAGTACAGTAACAGGTCTATCGGGTTGGGAGTGGGGATGCTGAAAGCGATCCACGAGCAAAATATGTAACATAATGAACAAAAACAAACGTACATCCACACATTTACTTTGTTCTGACAAGCGGTGATCGTTGGGAGAGAGGATACAAAGTCGAATTTCATATTCGGTGTGACTGTATTTGATTCCTGGTGCTTTTTTTTTAATTTTACAGCGATAGTGCTAAAAGCCTAACTAAAACCAATGCATATATTAACGTTTAAAACAGGCATAACATACAGGGTTTCTCAACGTGCATTGTTTCGTTGTTCGTTTAAATAAGGAAACCATTTAGAACTTTACAAACAAATTATTTTGTTTGCCGTAGTTTAGCAAACACAAATTTGACAGGTATCGTTACGATCTGAAGAGTGAATAAAACGTTGTCGATTACAGGGTTTCAAATGTCGTTTTTAAATGTTAACAGCATTTCAGTAAAGGACTATTTAAACATTCGATGGATACTTTGTTTTCGAGGGTATAGATTTCATTTTTGCCACGTTCACGTTCGTTCGCAACGTTCAATGTGTTTATATGTTCCGAAATGTATAGACAAGAAAGACAACAAGAAAGTTTTTTTTTAAATATTTATAACTCTGCGTTTAATTTTCTTATACCACTAAACTGTAGATAAAAAAAAACATCAGTCTACTAATTTGTTTGTTTACATTTACTTTAAGTTACAATTTGACAGTTGCACTAGCCAATGTTTAAATAGAAAAAGATGAAAATGAAATCCATTTCCACAGCAATGAAATGCAGGTTCAAATAGACCTTCAGAAAAAATAAGTATACTGTAATAAAATAAGAATAATTATTCAACATTATTAATTTTATCTACATTATCATATGTGAACGATAACACGATAATCTTATAAGAGATTAACGGGAAAACGAAGATTTTTCTCCGGCACCACCAAAAAATTAATGCTGTTCAGGGCAGCCAGAATGTAATACCTTCCGGGCTAGAAATTGTTTGTGCTTAAATCCGAAAGGGATTTAGCATTAAAATCAGAGCTCTGAACAAGATTACTGTCCCAATTACGAACTAATCCAAACGTACTTAAAGCAAACATGAAACATAGCTGAATATCCTTTCAATTAAAAGTTATTTATATAAAGGATGATTATATCAATTGTATTGCTATCAATCTGCTGTATTGTAAAAAAATGGTCTTCGAACCGAGATTTTTCTTGGTTGTTTTGCAAGTAAAATAACAAAACGATAGCCTGTTTGTTGTGATTGTTTGTTGCTGCCTGTAACTAGGTGGTGAAAAAATACGACCAGGAAAGTATGTGGGATGAAAATAATGATGATTAGTGAGCGATCAGCTAGGTGAGATTTAGCGAGGGAACCGTGTTACCCACTTCCCTTTAGCTGGGAAAGTCATTACGACTTTCAACTTCGCAGTTACCAAGGATACGCCGTACCGAGAAGGCAAGCTACAATCGGTCTAATTGTGAGATTGCCTCCTTTGGGGGTTGTTTTCGATGTTGTTTTCGTCGATATATCGATCGATTTACGTGAGTGGTCGTTACGCTGACGATAGCAACTCATATTTGTAAGGGGACAGACGTTTCTTGGTACAGTAATTATAATCGGAGTAAATCGAGACAACTTCCAGAAGAAATAATCTGACTTTTAGCCTAAAAAAATGGAATGGTATATTGCAGTTGAAAAATACAGCATACTCCAAAGCTGGTGCTGTTACCGGGTATTGCTGTTGGTGACTACCTACCAATTGCCCAAATACAATTCAGCTATATAAATGCTTTTCTTCCCGAAAGCTTTCAAATACCCACACGCTGCACAAACATGGGCCACGAAGAAGCGGAAAAATGGCATTTGTTCTACGTATTGGGCTGCAGTTACTTCCCGTGTTAATCGATCCCGGCCACCTCACTGCTAGAGACAGTACCGCGCTGTGAATAATAAATAACAATCAAATAAAACGCAACGATGCGTTACGTAAAAACGGTATCCCATAAATGCGCACACAGAGACACGTGTGTCCGGGCAAGGCGGCATCGGACAAACATATACACTGTAGGTGTAGTATGATATCACACGTCAGGTTCGTGTCCCTTTAAAAGGATTATGAGCTAAATTTTCATTCCCGTTTCTGATTGCTTTTAGCGTGCGCGACACAAACAGATTATTGATGATCTTAACGAATCTTTTGTGCCAAATCATTCATATGAATCTTCATCGTGGAGTCATTCAAATCAGGAGTCGACTCTCAAAAAACTCATGAATCCCCAAAGATTCATGCATTCCATTTCTAACCAGTGTACATGACAAAAACACATATTGATCATTATAGTGAATCTTAAATGCAAGAGTCATTCAAATCAGGAATCAACTCTCCAAAAGACTCATTAATCTTCTTAGATCTTTGGGGATGCAGGCATCTTCAGACGAGAGATTCCGATTCACTCATTCGGCGCCTTGATTCATTCTGATTCGTCAAACTGAATCAGATTTACCGAAAAAACAATCGATCTTTGAACAGACGAAACAATCCAACCCACCCGGCACCGGTTCCTGACGTCAAACAGATTGTTCTCTCGCCGCTCTGGGACGTTAAAACAACATAAACACAAAAATCGAAAAAAACGCTGAATTGCTTGTGGGAGAATTATCGAAATGACGTACTGTTTCCAACACACACACTCGCACTTGCGGTCGAACACACACACAATGGAGTCAGCGCACGCACATAGAGACAGGCACGGCAAAACAGAAACAACCTCCAACGAAGGACAAATTGACGATGGGATGACGGCTGTATGTCGACGTTGCGCGTTTTGAACAACTATCGTTTTATTGTTTTTATTGGCTGATTGAACCGCCAACAAAAGAAAGAAAATCTCCAAAATCACGTCAGTGTGTGTAGACGATAGAAAATCAATTAACACACTGCAAATTGCTACAACCCAACGCACGAGCGCAGTTATCATCTGTTGCTTCGTTTTTGTACGCACCGTGTTGTGTGTTTCTTCCCTGCGGTATTTCGCGCTAATTATCGCAAACCCCTACTTATTCTCTCACGAGTAACATAAAAAAAAAAAAAATAATACATGAACCAAGTGAACGCAGCGCGACCAATGAATCCAATCGAATGAATGGGCAGGCAATGACCGCGGGGCAGCAGGCGCGACAAAACTTCGCCACACGACGCGAATCGCGCGATTAAATCTATTTCGACTAAACACACAAACGGCGGCCATTTTTGTTAGGCCTACTTGCGAACGGGCGCACAACACACGTATATACACACTCTCTCACACACTAGCGCGCAAAACGACGGGGTGAAAATTGGACGTGCGGAATGAAAACGGATTATCTCCTTTTAATGTGGGTATCTATATAAAAGGTGAGTTATGCGAGCAATGCGGGAAAACAACGAGTGCGGGATACACGCATACTACCACAACACACTTTCATTCTCCAATTTCAGGCTTCATAAACGCACTGTACAAAACCCAACAACAACCCATTGCGAACACTCACCGTGCTCCACGATATCAAATCGTTCGTCTCGCTGTCTTCGACCAGGCGCCACAGTTTCGCCAGAAATGCAGGTACTCCTGCACCCGTCTCACTGAACGTGTGCATTTTTGCGGGTGTTGCTGCTGCTACCCTGCTTCGCGATTGCTTCAGGTCGCCCGTTTTGTTGTTACTTCACACTACTTCCACACACACTCACAATAAAATACACACACACACGCTGCGCTGCTTTCCCCTTTTGGCTATCCACGAACGAACGCACGGACACCACACGCACGCACACACCGCACTCACGTACACGTACACTCTGTTTCTAGTACGGATTGCAACCTTTGCCTGTGTATCGTACACACTTCTAGTAATTAATATAACGATCTTAATTCACGATTATTACTTTTGCAAAAGATTGCTTGCTGCTTATTCCACCACGGGAGTGTACACAATTGACCTCGATCGCAATGGAACAAATAATGGGACACGAAATTAAGTGGACTTCGTACACCTATCAACCAGTGCGGATCACTCGTTTTTTCTAAATGCGTATTCTTCAACTCAACCCCATGAATGGTGCTGTAAACGAAAGCTACTACCCAATGAACATTTGCGCGCTACCCAGGCAGCAATCGAACATGGGGCTTCCGACAGAGGGAAATTGTGATTGACAGCCTATTGAGCAAGCAGAAAATGCTACTATGAAGTTAGTTTTTAAATGAGACCATTGTAGAATTATGGACAAAGAGCAAAAACTAAGACAAATCTTAAGAGATTATTTCGTAATTATCTTATGTTTATAAAGGCACCGTATTGTTGAAACTTGAAGTAACTTTAGCTAATGTCTAGATGTTCTACAAGCTGGGTTTGTTACAGAAAATTTCACCGCCGTCTAAATCTACACGCTACTTCTTCAAAAGTGTTGAGAGCACCAGATCAACAAGGACCATCAATCCATCGACTTCAAGACGGCCAGATACGGACATGATACCAGAGATCGGACTAAGCTATGGTTGTTTAGGGTCACGACATCTGGGGTACGATTTTCACGCATTATCTAAAATTCTTTGGCTTCGAAGATGACTACAACATCATCGGACGTACATTTGTGGCGATGCGCGAAGCGTACTCCCGATTGAAACGCGTGGAAGACAAAGTACGTACTTGTCGGACACTAGCCGCGATAGAGTCTGTTTGGAAAGCATAGCATAAGTTGTCGACTCGAAGTAGTAGGTGTTCTGCGATCTTAACTTTTCATAACTTAAGCGACTAAACTATGAGGCGCATTGTTTTGGCGAAAATTGATTATTATTAACTCTATTATTAACTATTATTAACCACTATAATCTCCCAAGACACTCAAAAACATGAGACATGAGACAGGTATAACGAAGCTAGGCTTAAAATGCCAACAAAATATAAAACAAACCAATGTCCAGAGCCCATTTCGAAGGGGGAAATTTTAAATTTTCTAATTTTATTTCGAATGTCGGAAATAAAAATTGGCGGTGTTGCCAGTCGATCAAACTGTCAAAAAGAAGCCCATGCATCGTTTTGCTACATGGGAATTAATGTTCGATAAACAAAACGCAACAAAACAAATCGATATTGAATAAAATAGCAGTGAAAGCCTCTGTGTCTGCAATATCGCTGAAGTAAAATGAGCGCTACATTAGTGAATATAGCTGAGGAGGATTTCTTCGGTACGGTCATACGGTATGGTTTGTACGTGGGAGCGATTTTTCAAATGGTATGCCTAGCAGCCTGCATCGTCCTACCTGATTCTTCCGGTTCAAATGGTGACCCGGGAAGCTGGTCGTCGAAAGTAAGACATTCTGTGCAATACCCGTATGTAAGCTTGTCCTTTAATACGACTCGTGTTTTCTTTCCTTTTCCAGAATAATGACAGTGAAGATTCGAGCTCGGAACATTCGTCACCACAAAACACACCTAGAAGACCATACCATCGTAGCCGCAAGCAGGACAAGAAAAAGCGTCGTTAAAGCATCGCCGATTCGGTGAAGAAATTAAATGCAACCATTCTTCTTCGACAACATTCCTATGCAAGCCATGCAACATGTGAGATAATTTGTTTTCTAGCTTTCCACGGTTATTGTAGAGCAGCTTTTGAACTTCTACAGATTAACTTTACAAAACAAGATCTCTCTGTGTGTACTTAATGATGTGCTAGAAATTGCTACTATTACCATTCTGGACACCCACTAGCAAACGGGGCTAAATGTAATATTGTATTTATTGTGAACACATTAAACATTGCACTTTAACTATGTAAGACGAAATGCTGTATTTTACTCCTTCTGAATTTCTTTCCGATTTCAACCGAAAAACGAGACACATCCATGGTTAGGCGTAGTTGTCTAACATTTATATTGCAAAAACAGTTTGTTGTTTCGCGCCCTTTACACAAAACATTGATCCCTTGGGGCGATATTGTACTCCCGTGTTGGACGAGTACGCTAGATAACAGGAAAAAACGTAAATGAAAAAAAGAAAAACAAAATTAACATTTTACTAGTTTTGCTATGCGGTTGTCTTTACGCTACACAGGAACTGCAAAACCCGGCATATGACGCTTAAGTTAGCTTCGAGTGGATCTCGTTCTGGGCGCACTTCATCACCGCGAGTGCACCTTTCGCAATCAGGTTATGGGCAAGATCGTAACCCAACTTCTCGCACCGTTCGAACACTTCACGCTGGATGTACGCATGTCGGTGCATCCCGCAGAACAGATGTTCACTGTCATCCTTAAGCTTCGGTTCGACAATCTGACGCTGGTCGAGATTTTCATTGTAGTCAAGCACCTTAGCCGAAGCTAGGAAAGGACATTTATCTGCCAGCGATTGTATACCAGCAGCGTTTGGTTCCGGCTTCTTCCCGTTGGCACCATTTTGAGTGTCTCCATTTTTGTCATGCTCCTGCTGTTTGTTACCGGTAACCGGACACACCAAACCAACAGCAATGCTTCCTCCTAAATCCACCTTCTCTTCAGTACTAACAAACGGACAATCACCCATCACTTCTTGTCCGACGGGAAAGCGTGCGCTTGGACATAGAGGTTTCGTTTCGTTCGTAGTTTTATCCTCATCATTTTCAGTTTTGCCTATATCGAACGTACCATCCTTCTGTTCATTTCCATTGCGATCCGATCCTTTCGCCCCCGTTACCATTTTCGTTAGCTCGGACGAATAAGGACACTTCTTAAACAACTCTCCATGAATATCGATGAACTTGGTCAGATCCATACGAGCTCCACCATCTTTGGAGCAACCGGGTATCAGAATTTCGTTGTCACGAATGATTTCCGGACTCTTCTTGCGCTGTTGATGTTCGGACTCGATCGTACTTTCACGATCTCCTTCTACCGAACTGGACGAGCTCACCGGTCTACGCTTTTTCGCACGATGCTTCGCATCGTCGTCATCATCCACACCTGGAATAATATTTTTGCACTCGAAATTCGGTCGACTTTCGGCCAGTTCGAGCGTACAATCACCGTTGGTCCGAATTTCAGTTTTCCCGTCCAAACTCCAGACAGCACCCTCTACCACTAGCTGGAATGTTTCATCATCCTCTTCCAAACCGTCCTGCGAGGCACGCTTTCGTCCCGGTTCTTGCTGTTCCCCATCCGTACCACCACTTTTCCAGCCACGCTTCAGATCCGTCCGGACCGCTACCGGGGCGCTACATCCACCGCCGAGTGTCTTCAGGAAGCTTCGCTCCGTCAGTATCCTGCATTGCGTCTCCAGATGACACAACTTCCCCAGCATGTCCAGTATATAGTCATCGTTCGATCGGCACTCGACGGCCAGTGCTCCCTGCCCGACCGCGTACAAAATTTCGTGCGGTTCAATTATCTGATCGATACGTTTGTTCCAACCCATCCGCACGAGACCGGCCTGGGCGAGAATGATACCAGCAAACTTGGACGTATCGGCATCGAGCTTTGCCAGCCGCGTATTTAAGTTCCCCCGAATATCGCACACCGACAGATGGGTATAGAAACGGGCCAGTTGCGCCGATCGTCTTAAAGATGATGTACCGACGATTGAACCATGGGGCAGTGTAGCTAACGTGCAGCCACGATGACGTTCGTTCAGCACGAGTGCATCCCGTGGATCTTCCCGCTCCAGTACGGCCCCGATCGCCATACCCAACGGTAGCGAAGTGGGCAAATCTTTCAGCGAGTGTACTACAAAGTCTACGCCACCGGTCCGCAACGCATCCTCAAGGTCCTTCGTGAAGAGGGACTTTTCGCCGATTTTTGGCAGTGATTTGTTCAGCACTCGATCGCCCACCGTTGTCATTGTATCTGTGGAGAAGAATTAAGGTACAAAAACGATTAAAAATGCATCACAAATAAGTAAAAAATAAAAACAAAGAAAAAAAACGATTGAGGAACAGTCAACACTCATTTATCAGTATCAGCTACAGTCGTTATCACATACATATGGTTTAAAAACATCTCCTCTACACTGATGTTGCAATAATTTTAATTAATGTGGTTTTTTTGCTTCCTCGTTCGTAAAGACTCATCTGCACTGGAAATGCATGCGGTATTGCAAAGGTGCAATACCTTGGACTAGGGTATGACCTTTGGTTATTTCGTTGAACGATAGATAAAGTAACTCTTGGCAATACCTGTTGCACAACAATCGCCCGTGCCATTTGATTGCAGCTTATAATGATTAAAACATGTTCCCAACGTCCGACTGGTGCTACCGTAAATTGGGCAAGAACATCAGTTATTTGCGCGAAAAATAATAACCATGTAGCACGAAGCATGCATAGAAGTTGTACAGGTCAGTTATGGGCTTATCTGAAGCTAACCTTCACGAGGATGTCGGGGTGGCATTCGATGATTAGACATTTTGCATTGAAATAAAAAAAAAAAACAATCCTTTTGAAGTTATTTGTTGGCAAAGAGATGCAAATCTGAAGACAGTAGAATAGCATAAAAGCAAAGGGCTTTTGGAACATACGACAGGTCTCGATCGCCGTATTCTTCATATTACAAAATATAAGTAATAGTTCCCTTTTTGAGATGGAATTGAGATCTGATTTTCCTTTAAATGTACCATTTCGTGAAATCCGTGAAACTTACTCGTGGACCCAATTTTTGTCCGATAGAAAGATCAACGGTAACCGGACGGCCCACCCCTTCATCTGCAGAACCAAGTTACCAAGGCGTTACCAAGTCATAAAATGTTCAAGGTCAATGGAAAAACATAAAAAACAGACACATAAACTAAAAAGTATCTATAAAAAAGCGGTTTAGAAGTTCCTTTAGCTAGCGCTATTAGAAAAGATAGAAAAAATGACTTCAAATGTTTCTCCTTTCGCTTTGCATAATTCTTTCTCACGCGCCTGACGTAACAAACGACCCGTCAAAATGGGTGTCCACCTGCGTGCCACTCCACAAAAATCATTACTCAAAACGGTTCGCCTGTGCCAACCATTACGGGCCAACGCTGAGTTGGTGATCGTACCAATCGTACTCAGGTGAACCCCTTCCTTAAAATCTAGCGCAATGTTTCGGACACTAAGAACTGGTGAGATCGTGTTGTGTGCGCCGAGGAGAATATCCGCGAGCGAACTTTAGACACAACACGTGCATCATGCACAGACAAAACGTGCCATTCAGCTAGATCTTCATGAAGCTATTCAAGAACAATGTTCGTGCGTAATGTATGTTTGAATTGCAAAAACAAATGGTTGATCAATCGAATTCATTGCGATTGGCTTTCCGTACCGTGCCCGAAGGAAGCATCGTTGGAGGTGAATCTTATCGGCACACGTAAACCCGAAACTTATCAAACGTATAGCATGAAGATGCGTTGTCACTCGTATGTACTGGTGAACGCGCGTGAGGCACGAACATTCGCTACCATGACTAGCCGGTTTTGTTCGCACGGAAGGTTGTGTGATGGTGATCGTCAGCCCTAATAGATATCAATCGCCACATGATGACTTTCAAATTGCTTCATGTACAGCGTCGTGCTGATCTTAAGCAGCGGACTGAGAGGATTGTTTTAAAACAAAATCAACAACAAAAAATCATAATTTATTTGAAAATAGTTCTTTGTAACAAATTATAAATAGCGGTTAGAAATACTTACGAATTTCATACACCACATCCGGATTGAGCTTCTGGAGCAGAGAGATTACATGCTTCGTTTGTGTGAGAGCCAGCTGTAAGAAAAGCGTTAATGAGTTAACTTTAATTCGGGTTCCGACAAACACATTTGGGGTTAAGAAAAACTTATTAACTTTGGAATTATCTAATGACAGCATAATAGATCTATGCAGTCGGACAAGTAGTTCGATTGGTCCCCTACATCTTCCAACCCAAAAAGTCCAGCCTTCAAGCGTCCCACCCGCAGAATAACCCCGGCCGGTGTCAAATGTCAGCTTTGAAATTCTAATTGCCTCGTAACTCGGCTATAATCGACCGGTCGGTGCTGCAGCCGTGGCTGGATGGATAATTGGCTCGATGTAGCCGTTGTCGTGTCATTAATGACCGGCGGGTAAAAGTAATGCTCTCGTTGGCTTATCCCCCATGCTGTACGGTTGATTGTTAGCGGCTGAACAATATTCTGTGCCACAAAAACACCATAAATTTAAGAAACTGATATGGGTTACACACTATAAAATTCGTGTTTTTGCAAATTCAATTGCCTTTAGGTAAGGCGCGTAGCATAACGAAATCATCTTTAAAGTCAAAAATAAAAAAAAAAATAGTTCCACGTTGCTTTTCGTACAGCCACAGGGCGTCCATAAAATGCGTTATGTTTGAGTGAGTATTTGGAAAGCAAGAAGAAAAAAAGCAGACAGATATAATCGACTATGCGACGGGCAGTGTAAATAAAACTTTCCATCTTTTGTAAATCCGTGCCGCCGTTAACACCGAAACAGACGCGGAAAACGCACTTCACACTTGTATCAATATTGTTCCCCCCTTTTTTTTGCTGTGATTCCCTGAAACTTGAAGAATTTCTTGTTTGGGTTTCCAGTGTCAAAGAAAGGGGCAGCTATACCCAAGAAGCCGTACGTGGAGGAAATCGAAAGGAAAAAAAGGAAAAATCCACCTAGCAGGCGTGAACAAAAAAGAATTAGAACCGGTACAGGTCTTATCGTGCGGACGGAACAATAAACAACCGTAATAGTTAGGTAAACGGCACCCTGCTAGTTTATCCCTTAAATAAATAAAAAGCTGTAACATTGTGTGCAGTAGCGAACAATATAAATTATAACATTTGTTACTTCAACTTACCTCACTTTTCCGCGATCCCACACGGATCGTTTTATTCGCACGTTCTTGATCGGTACTCATGTTGCGATCTTTCCTTTTATTGTACAATTTGTGATCTCTTAAGACACACGTTTTCTTGCAACGCGGTGTTTGATAATAGCTTCAATAATTCTCCGTTCAATTCGTCGCCAATCAACCTTTGACCAAACTTAAGCCGAAAGGTACATATCTTTACGCTGGTGAACGCGTTACGCACCACTGGGGCAGGTTAAGGGTTGTGTAATGGCACATGTATATTGGAACAGTCTTAGGTCACTCGGCAATGGTTGTGTGTCGCTGCTGGGCAATGCGTCGTTTGCGATCATATATGAGCTGAGCCCGATGTAACTCCACGAGACGGTGACGGTGAAAGTATTTCTGAACGTGGTTAATCACTCACAACGGTGGCTGCGGCTTTCGTCGCAAGTAGTGAATTAACCTTAAGTAGATGGTTCACGCTGGTTCCACACGGAACGCGGGTTCGTCGTCTACGTCTTGGAAGACTGTACGGACACTGGCAGTTCGGTTGGGCGTTTCACCTACTGATGCTGCTTCTCTGAAACCATCCGGTTTGAGATACGTTTCATCACTAACTTAAGAGTACCGTTGTACCGCACTGGGAAACCTTCGCTGTTCAAGACGGCTATACTTATACCGTTAGATAGTGGCTGGTTGATATTATGCACCACACGGGAACGTATAATTCTAGCCCCGTTTGCACTTTTACCTTATCAATAGCACAACATTTATAAGCAATAGCACCTTCATACACTTGCAAAAAACGCACTTTTCACACTACAATAACGGCAGCACACGTTATAAACAGGCAGGGGAGTTGTACGAAGTATTTCACCGAGTACCTGGTGTTTACATAATGAAGGTTGACCCCCCAATTCGCGAACTGCTCCACGATCGGTCTCATGAATGAATGTGACTGAGCAGCGGGAAGGCAACCATTCGGATACGTTTAGCTGCGTGGCCTGCGGACCAAATCAACCGTACCTATTCCACGAGGGATACACACAAAACTCCCTTTTGCGTGAGAGACGAAAGGAACGTGTTGAGCGAGAAAAAAGACAAAATATTACGTTATTTTGTACGGAAGCTAGAGAGGGAGGTTATGGGTGGGGGTAAAGGGACAACCAAGATAGCTTCAGCTCAGATGCGCGCACAGTGACGTTTCGTTCGTTTTGACGTTGCACAGCTGATGTATTTGTTTACATTTTTTTACCACTGCTCCTTTGCGAAAATGGGTCGGAAAATCTGTGCTTATAATAAAGCTGCATCTTCTGCATCAATTGTTAGTACCTAAAGAAAGAATGTAATGAAACATTGATTTCTTTAGCACAAAAAAGCTTTTCAATATTCTTGCAACATATAGTTCTTTACACATCTTGGTCTCGTATTTGAAATTTCTGTTGGATGAGTGAAAAATAGCTTCAGGAAACTCTCAGGGCCTAATGTTATCGCTAAGTCTGTGCCAAGGCGACAAATACTGAATTATGCACATTTGAAGTTGTCGTAGACTTTAGCTATATTCGGTCAAAGGCACCGACAACAGCATTGATATTGAAATAGGCGCTAGGATGCCGACTAGTCTTTCTTAAGTTTGAGTAAACTTCTTCACTCCGGTATTCACAAATGCCTCTAATAGATGGAATTTGTCCAACACTGACGTAACCATCTTAGAAGCGTTTGAGAGAAAGATGCTGAGAACGATTTTTTGCAGGGCCCCGGTCTGCTGGTGCCATGAGAATGACACTGAACGTTTCCATCCCTTAAAGTTATTTTAAGTCATCCACATGGACACAGGAGTCGTGATTCTGAGATGGAATGATGGCTTTCATGTTTCCACTAGAAAGTCCAGGATATTATGTTGGTAGACGGGATAAGTTAGAAGAAAAAAATGAATTGAAATAACACTTCTAAAAGCGTAGATGGAAGAATAACATCCCATGCAATATAAAGGTTTATTTCCGCTTTATTCATGTATCACTTTCTTATAAGACACTATTCACAGCTAAATCAATAAGTAACATTACATTTGTAAGAAATACTTAAAATGGTCAAAGTGTTGTTATTATTGTCTACCTAATGTAAATTGCTCATAGACTGTGATAATTTTAGTTATTTCGCACTACGAAACAATCTGATTATAAAAAAAAAAACAATCAAACAAACGCGTCTCACAAACGCACAAAACTTTCATGCGGATTCTCGTAACATTATTAAATAACGATTCTGAATGTATTGCACCTAACTAATAGGTACCGGTTCCAATATCTAGACACTGCTGTGAAGGATTACACAAACCATGAAGCATTATCATACTTCGATTGTATGCCCTCACAAAGATAAATAGTGCTCATGGTGTAAGTACACATTTTCGAACAAAAATAAAATCATATGCGTCCTATCAAAACGGAAATGGTTTACCATTCCCATTCAGTAGCATCTAAAAAAACCAACACGAATAACACATATTAAAATAACAATCGTAAGTTATAGTGTGTTGCGATAGATCAAAAGCAGTCTCCTAGGCTCAATGCTCTTTGTCCTGTTATATCACTGTCTTTTTAGTTTTCCTCCGAAAATCGAAGCCAACGGTTTGAAATCTGATTATTAAGTTATGTACCACGTTGCTACTCTTTTCAGCAGTTGGCAGCATAAGCATGCATTTGAATATGGATAAGGCAAAAAACATTCATTTTAAAAACTGTAAGTACAGCATCATTCTCTCGATACTCCATCTAATCCCCGATAACGGCCAGATAGTCTTGCTAGCCTAACTTGAAATCTGTGCCGTTCTATTTTCACCCCGAAACGAATTTTGGTGAAAAGGACCAGTCGGTTCCAACATACTTTTGGCTTCTAGTACCACCACCAGCAGGACTGATTACGTGGATGAGTTGTTATAATTTTGTCGTCCACCTAGCTCAAGCAGGTAGCGATCGGGATGATCCATCCAGTCGGCAGCCGTCATCTTGACCGTTCGCTGCCGTTCCGCTTCCTTCACCTGCCACTTCTTAATATCCAGCTGAACGTCACGTTGCTGCTGATTGCCGCATCCCCACACCTCAATCGAAAGGATTTTGTGCTGCAGCGAACGATATTCAAGACGCTCGAAGTGCTCGTCCGCGATCAGGATCGGTTTGCGCGGATCGGAACCAGCACGAAGGCCCTTCGGATAGCCCCGAATGTGCGTATTCAGGTAGAGGCTTTTCGGTTTCTTTTCCAGCATTTGAAATCTGTGTAAATGAAAGAAACACGAGCATTAAGCTGTGCTGCAATGTTAAATCTTTGTCACATACTTTGGCAGCAACTGTAAACAGCAGCTTCCTTCGTCACCGATGTACAAATGCGTTTCGCGCCATTCGTTCGGATTCGCCACACAAAACAACAGATCATCCTCGCAACGGAACAGGATCAGGTTCGGTCCACGGTAGCCAAGGACGTGATGCAAAAATCTATTTGTGCCCGCACCATCCAGTCTCGAATCGTACAGAGACGTCCAGTGGGAGGGTACGAGCGACAAAAGTTTCGCCAAAAAAATCTACATTAAAACAAATAATTATTTTGGGGCTCAATCTAGCTACTTGAATTGGAACTTATCAATGAACCTACATGCGAAGTTAAGTTGGCCGAATTTGGATTAATCGGGGCCGGCACGGATTGCGGTTTGCTGTACAGGGGTGGAAGCGATCCCGCCAACAGCCAAGCCTCCGAAAGCGGTAGTAGCGGTTGCTGATTTTTCAAGCGCTCACGTTCTTCCACCGTAAGCGGTTTGCCCGGTTCACGTGACATACTTGCCCCACCTATACCGCCACCAGAGCCTCCCCCACCTCCAGCCAGATCCTTTCCGAATGGATTCGTTTTCTCGAGAATGGGAGTTTGCAGCTCCAGTCCGTAGCTTGCTTCGCCCGCGTTAATGGCACTGATCGACACGACCGTTTCACTGTTGCTCACCATACTGTTGTCGATGATTGTCCGATGGGAGGTGCTGAGGGCGTGCACACAGTACTTGTGAATAGGCGGTACCAGCCGAGGTACATTGTTTTCCAGCCAGCGGCAAATATAGCCCGGACTGAGTGATTCCTTGGAGAAGAAACACGACTGCACAACGGAATCGAGCGTTCGATTAAGCTGTAATGAAGTAAAGTTTACCGTTCAAGTAAGCTAGATTTATAAGATCGAAAAGTTCCGATTTTATACCGATAATTCATCATCTTCTATCTGAGCAGCATGTAATTAATAAAACATGTGTTACCAAAGCAACAAGAGTACGTTTACCGAATCATTTATCACTTACCAACCGACAAGACTGTGGTCCATCCGAATAGTGCGCCATCGCGAGATTGTAGCAGGTGCGTAACAGATTTTTCAAATTTTCCGGCTTTATCAGCTCACTCTCGTTCAGATCACCAAACATGCGCACATAGTTTTCCAAAATAATCGAATCATCGAGCAGGGCAAGAAATCGTTCACACTGCTGCCGGAAAGCAACCAAACCCAGGTGTTCCGTTTTAGCGTGGCTCATAAAGCGTAGGTAGCGAAATAGTTTCAGTCCAAGATCGGGATACTTTGGAAACACGTAACGCTGATGGGATAAATGCGGGACAATGTGAAGCATTATTAGTTTAAGAGAGAAAAAAAATGTGCTGAGTGTCACAACTCTACCGAAAATATATCTCCCGTAACACCGTGAATTCCGTGCTGTTCTTCACACTTTTTCGCCAAAATACGACCAAGCTTATCGACTGGTTGGAACTGTGTCTGGGCACGGTCCTGTATGTCTGCACCGCTCGCAGTACGTGTCATGCCGCGTGCCGTTGCGCCAGGTGCAGCACCATTGCCACCGTTCGGCTGTTTCGACTGTTCGTTAGCACCGCCACCATTTCCTTTGGTCTTTGAAGGACTGTTTGAACTGGATCCCTTCCCGTTGCTATTACTGTGTGTATTTCCCATGTTTCGCCGCTCTCAAAGTTCCTGCGAATTATTGGTACACAATGTAGTTGCAGTATATTTCTGGAATTAAATAATGATATTGTACATAAATTCCAATTCTATAATCTAACAACCAAGGCAACGCAAAGGAAAATTCAATGTACAGTATGGTATCGGAATCTGAAAACCAGTTTACCTTGAAAACCGGTCACACAGATGAAGGGATCTGTATCTATCGTGCTCAATTATCGTCTTGCTTTGGCCACTAGGACAAACGAATGACGCGATACCTAATCAGGTGTGAAGTGAGTAAACATAATTGCGTGAAACAGTGAGTGATACGCGAAATATTGGGAGGGGGGTTTTACACAGTAGTGTTCCGTTGTTCATCCCGATTTATGCACAAGAAAGATGGCCTGATTAGGATTTCTAGTCTACTTGATGCAAGGATCAAAAGCACACTCCATAAGTCCATAATAATGAGAATTTCTCGGTTAGAGCAGAGTTAAATTAAGTGTCATTACATTTATGGCACTATTTTCTTAACGTGTCCGTATCTATCACCCACCCTACCACCTGAATTCATTTGCTTTATCAATAACGCGCAACGAATGGGCCCTATTTTACGTTTCATTCATTGCTGTTGGTGATTTCTCCGCTGCTGATAAGCAGAATGGATCAGCAATCCGAATGGCACGAACCCCCACATCGCATTGAAACAGTAGCGCAGTAATTTCAAGAGACAATCTCGTGTCTTTCGATCAGATAATTGGAACCACTCTTCGCATACTACTAGTGCCTCATCTGTTTTTGGATTTTATTACTTAACCCGCGGTGTGTACCGTAGAATCACACAATCCTCATCACTTGCGCGCTGTAATTAGTGTTTGTTTTTGGCATACGTACTTATTAACAGAGGTGCCCACCCACTTGTTGCACACTATTGCGATGATCAGGCTGCAGCAACCTCCACGGATGGATCTCGGTTCTGATGGTTGACGAGGAAGTTCCGCGTATCTGGCACGGGCTACATACAGCGGGTAACGATGTTACAGGGCGACGATGCGTCGAAAGATCGTCTAGTTACAGGGTGCATGCGATAAGGCGATCATTCTAAACCCGCTTGCACGACAACACAACACACACGCGCGAAATGCACCTTTTCGCACCTTAGCGCAATGCACTTTTCGCGAAACTACGCTGTTTGCAGAGTTTTGTTGGAATTTTTCCCCGAGCAGTTTTGTTTTGACGGCAGCTGTGAGTGTTCGTATTGGAGCTATAGTGATTGCTTAAGTACTCCAACGTTAAGGATGGAAAATGAAAATTTCTTGCGAAAAATACTAAGAACAGATACACACGCATGTGGGGATTTTAAAATTATTATCAGAGTGACCGGATGGTGTGGAATTCGCCCACCAATGAAATATAAACATGAAAAAACGATCATTTGTCTTATTTTTTATAAAACACGATCATTGAAGCATGTTGCGGCATGCATGCATTTACATCAAGTCTGTCATTGCACGTTACATTATCGGTTGCTAGGAAACGATTTAAAACAGTGCGTTTAGTATTCGTCTGTCTGTGGAGGTCTTTGGATTGTATCGCAGAAAAATAACGATGGCATCGTATCCATGTGCAGTTTTCCCCGAAGAAATAGATCCATTTGTTCAAAGCATTCGCCCCTACGAAATTGTTGATATAGGGAGCAAAGGGTGAGTGAATTTTTGAAATGAAAAATCCTGTTCCTTCGCTATTTAAAAATTTACGTCGGGCTTCTGCCATGCTTTGCGTTTTTTAGTTGGATAGAGCAGCATGAAGTGTTGCAAAAACTCTGCCAACAGGCTTTCATCGAAGCGTCCACCAAACAAGAAGAAATTGTAAAGGAACGATTAATGCTGGAAGGTAAAATTCCGCTCCTCATACATGAGCTGTACAGCGTTCTGGTTTGGCGTACGGAAGTTTTATCGCGCTTGTTAGCGCTGAAGGACCCTGATGCCACCTTCGTACTTTACAGCGTAATTTACCACGAAGCTAACATTTGTTCTTTGTTGGAAACCGTACTGTATCATCGTACCAGCTGCGAGGCGCTCGATAGTAGTGCCCTCGATCTAATAGATTATTGCGCTCAAGCAATCGGTCGATTGATTGGCTTGTTAGCGAACGGTTACAACGATCTTGAAGATGATCCACCGCCGAACGAACTATTGAACGAATCCACTTCGGAAGAAGTCATACGAATGGGACGTGGAATGGACTTTCGTATTGGAATCAAATGTCTGGGTGTGGTGTCTTATCTAGTTGAAGGTCTAGAGCTGTTGCCACTTAGTGCCGTGACCCGTCTTGTACGTGTCCACGATTTTCCCTGCTTGATTGCGGAAATACTTCACGCCAAACCATGGCTGCGCCGTAACAGCGAAGGTATATTTGAAAAATACCGTAACACCAGCTGGCTGCCGGCACACGGAGATGCGGTGCTTAAGGTGACGGAAACCGAGGCCCAAACATGGTTCTGTCTATATCGACTGTTATTTAACGGTGAGCTTATGAGAGATTACGAAATTAACGGTTACAGATATCGAGAAATTGGCAAATGCGTTGGTCTACTGAACGAGCAGTTGTTAGATCAATTGCCAGCATTAATTCCCTTGAAGCAGCATCTCTGCACCATGCAGCTGACGAAAGAAAATGTCTCAACAGGAACTACGTCTACGTCGCTTCTGTTGGAGGAATTGCCCGAAATGCGAGAACAGCTTCTTCGAACAGCACGCCAAATTGGTTGGGATCAAATCGTGGCAAAGCAACGTAACATTTTCATTGACCTCGATGATCAGGATGTACTTGAAATGGCGAAGCGTATTAATGCCGCGTATAATACCGATCTACTGGAGAAGTATACCGAGCAGGAGGAAAAGCGCAACAAACAAAGCGAAACAGACCAGTCCGCGACAAAGGTTTGTGGCAATTGCGGAGCGTTGGCGGCAAAGAAATGCTCCAGATGTTTGCATGTTTTCTACTGCTCACGGTAAGTTGCTTCATGACCAGCTAAACTTAATTCAATATGTATCTGCAATAACTTCTTTTTTCTTCGTGCCTTTTTGAAAATAGTGACTGTCAACTGCAAAACTGGCCCGATCACAAAGAACTCTGCAGTCAGCTGAAATAAAACCCTTTGGAGAGGCGGACGGTTCTCGATCAGGAACGCACAGAGTAGAACATAACGTGTTGTGTGTTTGTTTTTAGTTTTTATCGGGAAACACCTTGGTTTATGTGTGTTCTTCTTACACATTCACAATAACTCATAATGCACGGAAACTGTGTGTTTAGCTTGTCTGCCGAAGGTGCTCCTTGATGACATCGAGGGCTGGAGTTTCCTCGCCGAAATCCTGTAGAACATTAAAAGAACCAACGTGGAGTAGGTGTGTAAATCTCATATTCTAATACTACAAAGCAGAAAGCCAACATCTCGTTGGCGGGTTGGTTCCATAAAGAATCACTCACCTTCAGCACGACGCAGGAGGCGCCGCAAATCTTTCGGGGCTTGCCTTCCTTGTCAATCTTGCACAGACCGGACCATTCGCCAAGCTTCTTATTGGAATCCACGCGGATCAGTGGAATCTGGTGCTCGTTGCACAGAGCCGTGATCAGCTTTTTGTACTGCGGCTCATCGCAGCTTTCGGCCAAAATGCACAACACGGCCTGGCGTTTGTCCAGCGCCTTGCACGCTTCGTGGATACCGTGCACCAGTCCGTCGGCGATCAGCGACTTCTTCAACACCTCCTGGAGGGCGGTATTGACATCCATGGAGCCATCGATGGGTGCACTCGGGGCCTCACTAAAAATGGAAACAAATGCATGCATTGGTCGCATATATTGCGTATGAAGTCACAGCATTGTCGAGTCTGCAGAACATTGCAGGTTGTTGAGTTGACGACAACCGAACAGCTAGTGATGTCAACAAACCAGATACTTACACTTCGACGTCGGACATTGTCTAGCGAACGAAAAGATGGCCATGGAAGCGAAAAGAAATAAAATATAGTTAGTTCCAGACCTCAAATTTATCATGGGAAAGAGAAGCTCGCTGCTCAGACATCAAAACATCTTCCGTTCATTGACAAGTAACCAGAGCGCCACCGGCCGACTCCGCAGAACGTTGCACATCCTTCAACACACAACTGTACCGTCGGCGGAAGACAAATTTGCGCTGTTTATGGTCGAATGATCGCAGCTCGATGTCATTTGCATACGTTCAAGCAATAATCAAACGTTCCGGATTTTGTTTCGATGCTATTCGTGGCAAACTTCCGATATTTCTTAACACTTACGGCAATTTATTTGCTAAGCGACACAAAATGTGTTTCACTATCGAAGCCTACGATTGACGGAAAAGAGCGAAAAAGACAGCAAACTGCCGGAGATCGCCGAGCGGAAGTTGATGGTGACTGTCAGCTGTCAGATGTTGCGACTAACGTCAGGTGCAAGTAGCGAAAATTATTACGTATCGTCTATTTTCAAGCAAAAGTAACGGATGTGAAATATTTCAACACAAACCGAAATTTATTTTATAATTCCTCTCCAGGAGTGAATGTGGACTTTTTTGCCTACCAAAGTATAGTTATTCGTTTACATAATTATCAAACTCATCAATTAGAATGAAATAATCACTTTACAAAATCCGCGAATTTAATTTACGTGGGATGGGTATTTGACACTGAAGACCAGTAGTAAACAAACTCTCCAACAAATATCTTTTTTATTTTCAAACTAAACGCAGAACGGAGTAGTATTGTGTTAAAATAATGCAATTTCATGCTACACGCTTTTAATCAACAGGTAGGTGGAGTGTTTTGATTATCTACTTTCATCATCTTTTATATTACACGCATACCATACACTCCAGAGAAAGTATCGAATGCTAAGGATGCAATGAATTGTTTCGAAACAATTTTGGTTTCAACAATTCGGAATATATAATCCAATCTATTTGTATTCTGGGAGTGTTTGAACTCGCTTGTGAAGCTATAAGCGCGTGCTTTGTTTTACACCAATGTAAAAGTTAACCGAAAGGCTTGTGTAAATTATGAAGTTTGGATTCTAATTCTAACAAATTAGTTTAAGTGCCGTGGGACTAGGACGGCTAGTTTTCAAAATGTACACGAACATCCTCTATAGCACAGAGGATTGCTGACAATAACCATCAGTACAGAGTTTAAGAACACCTACCCTTATCGAACATATGGCTAACTTTAACTATAATTGCGAAACGCACGACGCTGAAAAAAAATCATAACTATCGTGACACATAAATCCAACTCCAACCACATGCAGTATACCAGAAGAAAATGGTTTTATTGTAGCAATATCATCAACATAGAAACTTCTTAGCTGGCTTGAATGCTTGCCTCGTGCGCAAATTGCGTATATAGTATCTTTTATATATAAATTTCCCGGTTTTGATGCTTGAAGACGAACCAGCTATAGGAAGCTATTAAATGTGGTACATGATATCAGGCCGACTGCGCAATGTAAAAAGTTGATCACTAAAATCCGGATTATGATGCCGTTCTTTGTAAAATTGCTCAACTATGCTGGCAGGAGGTAAGAACAGCGTTGGATATAGAATGGCTCAAATTAGAGTGCAGCCGGTTGTGATTAAATAAATTTATTAAATCGATCCATCCGCTTCAATCTGTGGCTGACATAGCTCTGGCCTGAGCACGCACTCGTTTTTCATACTCCAGTCGGTTTTGGCAATATATTGTGTATGCCTCTGCCTGTGCCGGGTCCTTAATATTGGGTTCGTTTAGCAGATCTTGTATACCGAGCAATATTTGTTTAATCGTGATCGCAGGACGCCAATCCTTTTCTTCGTCTAGTAGTGACAGGCACACCGTACCGGATGGATACACGTTCGGGTGGAACAACGGCGGCTCAAACTTGCACTTTGGAGGGCTGGTCGGGTAATCATCCTTAAAAATCATCTTCAGTCTGTATAGTCCACCTTCCCAGGCTGTTCCTTTCTTTCCGGGAATGGCACACTCCCATGTCATGAGGTTCAGTGATCCATCGAGGTTCTTCACGGGGCGAGCCACAAACCCATAGGGGTGGTCTTTGCGCCACGCTTTACGTTCCTCCCCAAGTCGCGATGCTGCGATGCCGGACATGTTGACTCAAGTTTACTGCTTCTAGTAACAATTTTTTCTACAGCACGTACTTCACGAACTATGTGCGTCCTGTTTCACAAGCGCCGAATTGTGTTATGACGCCTTCCGGGTGACAGCTCCGATGGAAATATTTCACTCACTTTTCCGTCAAACAAAATGAGCCCTTGCAGCAAAATGTAGACAAAAATAAATGACGTTCCATTGTTTTGTTCTGCGAGCACAAAAAATGAAACAAATGATGCCGTACATTGACGAATGCAACTGGAACAAGCATTTTCATGGAATTGAAATTGTATGCTTTCGGCAATTTTCGGATTCGGTCCCATATGAAAAATCCAAAATTGCGCAAAATTTAACGCAAAATTCAATTATCATAATGCATGAGATTTTTAATAACCACTGATTTTGGATTCACATCTCAATTTAATCAGCCTCCCGCAAGATTCCGCAAACAAAAATACACACAACCACAAAGAATCCGGAGTTTTGTATGAGTCTTTTAGACCGGTACTATTAGAAGAACGAGTATTTGAAACACACAAATTAGAATGAAACACCTCAATTATGATTACAACTTGTTTGCGTTAAGTTTGTGATTAAATAAATTTATTAAATCGATCCATCCGCTTCAATCTGTGGCTGACATAGCTCTGGCCTGAGCACGCACTCGTTTTTCATACTCCAGTCGGTTTTGGCAATATATTGTGTATGCCTCTGCCTGTGCCGGGTCCTTAATATTGGGTTCGTTTAGCAGATCTTGTATACCGAGCAATATTTGTTTAATCGTGATCGCAGGACGCCAATCCTTTTCTTCGTCCAGTAGTGACAGGCACACCGTACCGGATGGATACACGTTCGGGTGGAACAACGGCGGCTCAAACTTGCACTTTGGAGGGCTGGTCGGGTAATCATCCTTAAAAATCATCTTCAGTCTGTATAGTCCACCTTCCCAGGCTGTTCCTTTCTTTCCGGGAATGGCACACTCCCATGTCATGAGGTTCAGTGATCCATCGAGGTTCTTCACGGGGCGAGCCACAAATCCATAGGGGTGGTCTTTGCGCCACGCTTTACGTTCCTCTCCAAGTCGCGATGCTGCGATGCCGGACATATTCAATCAAATTTACGGGTTTTAGGAACAAATTGTTTCTGCAGCACGTATTTCACAAACTATGCGCGTCCAGTTTCACAAGCGTATTATGGCGCCTCTCGGATGACAGCGTCGATGGAAAAATTTCACTCACTTTCCCCTTCGATAAAAATAGCCCTTGCAGCAAAATTTCTGAAAAGAAAAGTGACATTTCGTTGTTTTTGTTCTGTGAACATCAAACAAAATTAACATTAAAGTCGCTGTTTTGAGAACGCTATCGAGAAAAAGGTAAAATTTTACATGGTTAAATAGTTGAATAAAATATTTAATTGAAAGGCGAATAATATATAATCTGTGTTAGATTCAACAATTAGAAAACTGTTAATCAGGCAGCATTAAGCATTCTACAAGCTACGAATTCTGGACATTTCCAGGCAGTACGCATATCTGCAACCACCTTGCAAGTAAGTAGATTGTTTGGACAAACGCAAACGCAAAGACAGAACTAGCATAATGAAATTTTACATTGTACGCCATGGATTACAGCATGCCGTACGTGGTAGTGGAAACGACGGATACTCTTGGCAATAACGAGCTGCTCGCTGCACCGGAAAGCTGGATCCAGCAGGGAGAAGATGGGAAACAATATCTCTGTTGGCCCAATGTGAGAAACATTACCACATTGAATGCACTACTGCAGAATGACTGTAGCGTACCGTCACTGATGTGGGAAAAACATGAATGCATGATCATACGTCATAATATTTTGTCGCTCGCATTGGCAAGTAAGGCAATAGAAGGTATTCAAAGGCATAGCGAAAAGTTAACCAACCCCGCTAAACGAGTCGCCCCCAAAAGTCCCGATGCTGATGAGAATCCAAAGCGTAACTATGCACCAGGTAAAAATGTACGCGAGAGGTATTTAACCGGACAAAACAAGGATTACAACTACGCTCAGGAAGTTTTATACGAATCAAAACCGGACATTTCATCTGATCCCCTGGAAGAAACTAGGACGAGCTCTAACGTTTTTCAGATGTTTAATGAGCTCAAGAGTCTCATTGATTCTAATCAGGAAGAGATGACGAAAAAAATGAATGAAGGGTTTTTTCGTATACAGAAAACCATGGTCGCCATGATGCATAAACGAACGGGTCAACCAGTGCCGACATCAGCTACCGGAACACTTAACGCAACATCACAAAGCTTTGCTTCAACGACCTTCAACATGAAAGTTTTGAAAACCTTGGAAGAAATGAATAATTTTGAAGAACAACTGAAAGACGATGATTATCGAAAGCAAGTGCGACATTGGGTAGACAGCGTCGTATCCTATGAGCGTAATCCAGAATGTCGCATGATGGAAATACTAGACTTGCTATTCGATCGGCACTTGTTGCCAAACTTTAGCTGGACCGGTGCTAGTACCAAAGGCGTGAAGAAACACGCATTCGGAGAGTACAAAAATATTATTCTGCTGTTTGCCTATGTAGGCACTACTAGCTTGCACCGCGCAGATAAGAAATTTGTGGCCAATTTTTTTATGAAAAAGCTTAGACATGCATCTGTCCGAGCAGTTGGACTAAAAGGCATGCGAAGATGCGTTCCACATACGCCAGCACCGAGGTCAATTAAAAATAGAATGGGAGTGAAAAACATCAACACAGTCGCCAGCAGTTCGAAATATGTTAAGCTAAGTAAGGTGGAATACGAGAATGCAGAAAGAATCGACGATTCTGATGAAAACAATGTAGAGTATACAATTAGTACAGTTGAACCGCAACAAGCAGTTGTGGATCACCAGTATACAGGCTATAAAAGGCTAAAAATCGATGCTATGAACGATCTGCAACCAACGCTATGCATGAGTGCAGAAGATGAATCCGAATAATTTGAAACATTTGCAATACATGGAACAAAGGTGTATATTATGTGTGGGAAAATAAATAATGGTTTCCTAACCACACTGAACTGCATAGAGGTTAACTTTCCTTCATGTACTTCGATAGATATGTTCAAAAATGGGAAAAAGGACACGCTTGGTGCAAGTTTGATAGCTTTAGTTTGATAGCATGTTTCATAGCTTCATTTGAAATATTTCAATCAACGGATTCGATTGACATCTGATTGTTATGGTTATTTGATCACAACAAAAGTAAACAATTGCTAAATAAGCGACGCCGAATAAGCAGCAACTAAATCGTGATAGAATGATATTTTTCCATTCAAATATTTGGTGCATTCAAGGTGTAAAGTGTATGGTACGTTAGCTTAAAGGTGTTGCTGAGCTGACTAATAGCCGCATACCATTACGAGCATTTCGTACATTGGAAACAGTTTGGGATTTTTGCATCAATTTCTGCAATAGGTAAGGGAGGGGATCAGTTACAGCAAAAGAATTTAAACGTATATTTATTAACAAAAACCTTGCAGAACATTTTTAGGATGCCTTATGTCTTGGTAGAAACAAACGATGCTGTCGGGAGCAAGGAGCTACTGGCAGCACCAGAAGGATGGATCCAGCGACACGATGACGGAACGGTGTATCTGTGCTGGCCGAATGTTAGGAACATTAATATGCTAAATGCACTGCTTACAGATGAACATAGCACTCCGTTGGCCACGTGGGAAACGCACACATGTGTGATAAAGTGTTCTAACATACAGTCTCTCTCGGTGGCTGGCAAAATGATAAAAACTTTGCAAACCCATTGGAAAACATCTTCTGCTCCAAAGAAAAGAACCATCGAAGCGAATGTGGATGTCACTGCAGGGCCTGTTTGTAAAAAATCGCCCATCAACGAAGACCTTGAACCGGACGAATCACAAATAATTTTAATGTTCAATGAACTCCGAGGTCTGATAGAAAATAGACATGACGAGGCAAGGAAAAAGCTGCACGATGGATTTTATCGCATAGAAAAATGCTTGCATTCTGTAGGGAATGAATTACTGAGTGTAGAGCAAGAAGCGGTTCCCGATCATGCTGCGCAATGCTTCCAATCAGCAAATGCGATGGAGTTTTATGTAAATCCCGTAACCTGTATAGACGAGATGACTGATTTTGAAGAGCGGTTGAACGACGAGGAATATCAAAAGCAGGTGCAACATTGGATCGATTGCGCCATTAGTCATCAGACACATCCGGAACATCGCATGCAAGAGATACTTGATTCGCTGTTTGACAAACAATTTCTATCAAATTTTAGCTGGACTGGACGTAGCACGGGTAAACTAGCGTTTATGGCATATGGAAACATTGTTAATTTGTTTGCATATGCCGGTACCACCACCATGCATACTGCTACTCCCAGATATGTGGGGCAATTTTTCACAAAAATACTGCAACAAACTTCTGCGGTAGCAGTACGCAATCACCTTTCACCAGAGCTAGTAACAGTCGATTCAACAGCTTCGTGGAATGCCGAAAACAATTCCATACTACAAACTGTAGAAAGATTTGGTGAAACTACGATAACGGAGGGTGGCCATTCATCACAACATTCAGACGACCATGCCAACACGGAGATCTCCATTGTGAATCCGTTAACCTGCATAGAAGAGCTGGATGCCTTCGAAAGTAAACTTGGCGATGCTAAATATCGTGCCGAGATGCATACATGGGTAAACGATCATGTTGCCTACGAGAATAATCCGGAAGTTCGTATGATAGAGATTTTATACTTGCTATTTGATAAAGATTTTCTTTCCAACTTCACATGGATAGGCGCGCGAAAGGGCAGGTACGGAATGAGGTCGTACAGCAATGTTGTTAAACTATTTCAATACGTGGGTACCACTGCGGCACATCGTGCGGATGAGGTATTTGTGGCAAGCTTTTTTAACAAGAAATTAAGATATGCCAGCAGAAGAGTAGAACTAGTGTTGAGTGACTCTGATTCAGATTCAAGATACTTTGACATGAATGAATGAATGTGAATATGTGTTTCAAAGATTCATGAATTGTCCAATATTTATGACTTCCATGTAAGTATCCAAGAATCCCCTTTGAAGATTGATGAATTTTTTGAGAATCTATTCCCGATTTGAACGACTTCTCGCAAAAGATGTATATGAATGACCAGTTGCGGATCAATATCTTTGGTTGGATAGTTGGGCCCCTAATTAAAAAAAAAAAAAATCCCGAGGGGGTGGGGGTCTTGGATGTTGGAAAAAACTGACCTGGGGGGGATGACCGTAAGGTCCGCCACTGTGAATGATTTAAAAGATTCATTAAGCTCTGAGTAGAACATAGAACACATCGTAGAAGCCACACTGAAGTAATAAATATGACTTAAAGCATTAACCAGTTTGTGTCCATCTTTCATGTTTTTGTATCAAATTAAGGGATTTTTTTTTCTCCTACGTACTAAATAACTTACCGTGGAAGTTTGTTAACGAAAATAAGTCACCGGTCGTTTTGAGCACGATCTCGTAGAGTGAAATATTTCAATGCAATGTCTACCTTCCTCGGCGTACAGCGTTGAACGGTTCTGTCAGATCAAATTGTTCGAAGGGACGAGCATTTGTTGTTGATTTCGTGCGCACAATAAACGCGGGCATTTCAGACGAAAACAATATTTTGCAAGGAGAAGCTTTACTTGCTGCAATTTGGATTCGTTGCTGATACGGTAGTAAGGTGTGAAAAAAGGAACGTTTTTATCTAAGAAAGTCGAGAATACTGCACTATCGTTCGACTTGGAAGCCTTCTTTTCCTTCGACAGCGTATGCATGTGGTGTTGTCTAGAGATTTCATTGGACTGCAAAATTAAAGGAAAACAAAGTGGGTAGCCGACACTGCATTTCGTACATGTAACATAACATTTGCATATTAATGTTTCCAGGATGCCGTACTCCGTAGTGGAAATAATCGGAAATACCGAGAGCAAGAAATTGCTAACAGTGCCAGAAACGTGGATTGTTTCGAAGAATGATGCGATAGGGTATTTGTACTGGCCGGGTGTGAAAAGCGATGTTTCGTTGAAAGAAATGATGGCGAATGAACACAGCACTCCATCGGCTTCATGGGGGAAAAAAATATGTAAAATTATCTACCGGGGCATTCCCTCCTTAACATCGGCCCAAAAAACTTTGGAAATCTTGCAAAAGCAGTACAAATTGAATATACGCGTAATTACTCGTGGAGTGAAGAAAAATGATCAGCATAGCATGAATCCAATTCAAAACACTGCATCATGCAGAGCAGTGCAAACGTTTGTTGCGAAGGATCTGCCGACTAGCAATGCAACCCAACAACTGTACAATTATATGAATCCACTGGAGGATGAGGATCCATTTGGGGATCTTCCGGTTCCAAAACTGTCGACAGAAAACTTGTACACATGCTGCGATCCGAAGGAAGAGAACGATCCTTTCGGTGATCTATTTCCAGTAACATCACAATTGAACCTTGCTACTGAGAGTAATCCGACACGAAACAAGCCTCTAAACGAGCCCGCTTTTGCTGTTGGGGAAAGTGATGATCCGAGTGGTAACGATGCACAGAATTGGTCTTCCCGTGCCGAGAGGCTCGACCCACCGGAAGATGTGAAACATTCTTCTCAGTTATACGATCTCATATATGAGCTGAAGAACATAATAATAAGCAATAAGGAAGAGATAAAGCAAAACATACGAGAAAGTTTCAATCGAATGCAAGAAACCATATTGACGTTGATTACACAAAATGCACAGATGGGTTCGAACCACACAGAGAGTAAAACAGCTGAGCTGGGTGATTGTTATGTGCACACGTTAAAAACCGTAGAAGATGTGAAACGTCTCGACGATCAGCTAAGAAATACAGAATTTCGAAAGAAGGTTATAACCTTCGTAGATTCAAACATACAATATGAGACAAAACCACTGAGACGAATGAAAATAATATTTGATATGCTATTCGACGGTAATTTGTTTTATCAGCTCAACTGGACCGGAAAGTATGGCAAACATCAATTGAAAAAATACTTCAACATAAGAAAACTATTTGAATACATAGGCAGCACTTCAATGCATCGCTCCAGTCAAGCTGAAGTATCCAATTTTTTCATAAAGACATTTTATAACAGAATGCGAGGGCTAATACAGGCCCAAGGAAAGGGAATCTCCCGTAATGCTGAGGCGTGCAGTTCGAAGACTATTGATTCGACACAAGAGAAAACGATACCAAACGTTCTTTTGGACGCAAAATATGAAGGTATAGAACGGAAAGATACAGCGAAGAAAGGCAAACGGATTGAACAGGATAAGATGATTGAAGAAAGTGAAAGCATTGCACAGGATGAAAGTATGGAACATGATGAGAGTATGGAACAGGATGAAGGAGAAAACAGGCAAACATTGTCAAACGTAGATAGTTCCCATGTAGCATCATCCGGAAAAATCCTGACAGAAAAATATGTCAAGCGCATTACATGTGTACAAGAACTGGATACATTTGAAGAACAACTGAACGACGTGAAGGTTAAACAGCAAGTGCAAATATGGATCGAGAAAACCGTTGGTCCGGTGACCAATGTAGACAAACGCATGAATGATTTGCTGGACCGGTTAATTGACAAAAAAGTATTGCGAACCTTCAGTTGGATGGATGCAAATAGTGGAAAACTGCCTTTGGAAAGCTATGACAATTTTGTTAAACTTTTTGAATATGCCAGCAGATCCGTGATACATCATACCATCATATTTAACCATGGTTACGTTTCCAATTTCTTTTTGAATTGCATTAGCAACATTGAAGGGTGAAATATGTCTTAAAAGGGAATAAGTCTTAAAGGCTTACACACTCTTAAGTAAGATTAAATTTTTTTGATGAAATTGTGCGAAAGTTATGCAATACAGCAATAAGTTAGAAATAATGAAACACTTTATTTTAAAAGTTATGTAAGTAAGGCCATCAACATGATGCCATACGTATTAGTTTAGTGCTGTACAGTGGTAAATACTTCATGGAATATTAAATTCGCTTCGATGGAAAGCTAACAGGCAAACTGTGTTGTGTTTTATCCTGTTTGATTCTGAAACAACATAATTTGCAGAGAACACAACCTAACTGCTGGATCTGTTTACAAACAAAATACAGGAAATATATCTGTCAAACGAATTTGGCGATGGTAGCGGTTGGTGTTGGTACACAGTAGATAGAGTCACAAAAACTACATCGTTGGGGAGATTTGCAAAGTAAGTACGGTAAGCAATAGAATTTCATATATTCTCATATTATCATACATTGTAGAATGTCGTACGTTTTGGCGGAAACGATAAATGATACAGGAAATAATCAGCTGCATGTAGCACCTGCAACTTGGACCGTGCAGCACAAGGGAAAGGTTTATCTGCGGTGGCCTAAAGTCCGAGAAATTAGCGAGTTGAATGCGATGCTTGCCGACAAGAGCATCCTTCCAAAGGCCGATTGGGAAAGACGAGCATGTCAAATTCTCTATAGGAACGTCCCGTTAGCATTAGCAAAGGATTTGTTAGCTAAAACGCAACAGCGCTCCAAAACGAATTCAACAGAATGGAAACCTGCAGAAGATGTTCCGGTTGCAGAAAAAAATAAGGTAGAAAACGATACACCATCAGGCAGCCAAGCGTGGTGCAACGTTTTAGGAAACTTGCAGAATGAAATTATGCCAGACATACCAACTCCGGAAGAGGATCCATTAGGAGTTCTACACTCCTCTGCAGGGCAGTTTGAAGCGATTCATGTTCGAAACGAATCGCCAAACAGTAACCTCGAGTATGACCCGCTGGGAGATATTAAACCATTTTCCCAGTTAGTGGATCTGATAAAGGAGCTAAAGTGTATCATTCAAAGCAATCAGGAAGAAATACTTAAGAGACTCGACGAAGATTTCTATCGAATGCAGAAAACCATGTTTGCTTTGGTAGCCAACAGAGCTCCGGGAGATTTGATTACAGAAAAACCACCTGGAACTGTGCGTGTAGATATTTCAGCACCATCGGATGCAGAAGTTGAACGCAATCCGTTGGGCACCACGGAAACATTCGTAGTCAAACTGTGCACTTGTAAGGCAGATATTGATGCATTTGAAGCTCGATTAAACGATGAAGTATATAGACAGAAGGTTCACAGTTGGATATCCGGCATTGTTCATCCGGTAACGAATCCACGAACTTGTATGATGGATATATTGGATTTATTGATGGACAGAAAATTCTTTACCCAATTTAGCTGGACGAATGAACGCAGACCCCAAACCATACCTTTAGCGAAATATGTTAATTTCTGCGAACTTTTCCAGTATGCCGGTACCACACCGGACCATCAAGCAGATCTAAAATACGTGGAAACTTTTTTTAAGCTAAAAATTAAACATTCACGATCGAGAATAAATATTATCGGCGTACGTAGATGTGTGGCCAAAAGAAGAAGAATTTATCAAAAAAGTAGAATGAATGATAATGCCAGAGAGGATAGATCGAAAAAAAGGAAACTTCCAGATCGGATTCAGATGCAGGAAAAACGGGACATGACGGAAGTTAAACCGGTTACGGAACAAACGAACCAAGCTAGCGTAGAGATTGTAGAAGTTAACGTTAACCCCATAACGTGCGTTGAAGGAATGTTCGAATTCAACGCAGAACTGGGGAACTTAGAGTATCTACAGGAAGTGCACAAATGGGCAGATAACACCGTTGGCTCCATATCCGACCCTGAACAACGTATGGAAGAAATATTGGCAAAGCTGGTAGATGGAAGTTTTTTGCAGAACTTCAGTAGGACAAAGCAAACGATTGTGAGTTATGGCAATTTCGTTAGACTCTTTGAATACGTAGCAAGTACTGCCCATCATAAAGCAAATCACAAGTATGTGGTAAAGTTCTTTCAAGAAAAATTACACTATTTAGCATCCACCACAGTAAGTGATCGGTGATTCTGTATGAAAAGTTACTTATTATTTTGAAGGTGTATAGTTGCAAAGATTAGTGTAACAAATGGACGTATATCTTTGTAATGTTAAGTTTTTCGTTCGAATCTATCAAGAAAGATTTGTAGCAGCTCACGTGTGCATCTAACAGAAAAGAAACAGTTTATATGAATAACGTTAATCATTATTGAGCGTTAGAGAAATTAATAAATGTTACACAGAGGAACAATTGAACAGCAATTTCAAAGCAAACGATCAGCAATGCTGCAATGTGTCGGTGTGTAATTTTTTAAATGGACATCTAGTTGTCAGTTTAAAATTTAAAATGGCGTTGTTTGGGACAACTTTGACCGGAATTTGTTTTCAATGCGCTATGTTGATTGCTGTATTGTATCCTTGGCGCATATCGACTCGCGGAGGGAAATACAATTTTCAGAAGTAATTCTACAACAAGAAAAATCCCATGCATCAATTTCGTGTGATAAACTTGATAACAAAAGCGTGTGTAGCAGATAGAGGTGAGCAGATTATACCTAGGAATGCGTAACATGAGGGTCGTAACAATTATATTCCCATGCATCTTGCGCCCGGTGTCAGGATTTTAGGATGCCGTACGTTGTGTTGAAAAAGAAAAAACTTGATCTTGCGGAGGGCCAGGAAGATGTGATGGTGGTTCCAGATGTCTTGACCAGGAGAGGCTTTTGTTTTTTTACCTGTGGCAGACTGTGATACGATAAAAACGTACTTGGAAGAACAGACAGCACCGCTGCAGGGATGGGAGAAACATGAATGTGATATCCTGTGTAGAGGAATTCCCAACTTAATAGCCGCCTATAAAACTATCGATAAGGTGCAGAATGATGCAAGTGTGGATGACTTTATAGAACTGTGCCGTGTTCCTCGTCTGAAACGTTTGAAACGGGACGAACTTCAAAACAAACCGGTTGAGAATGTTGTGGAAGAAGATGAGCAAAAGATATTCCCTATCTTTAAAACGGGCCAGGAAAGCGAGGATCCATTTGGAGACATAAAACCTCCTGTAGAATTGCCGCTAGAAACGGACTCGGGTGATGTGCCATTCGATGAGAATGAGGCTGCTGTAAGCACACGGGATAATGTAGCTGACCAAACTCACTACACATTGCTTCGAACGGAGCATAGGAATGATGCGCTCGATGCTGCTTCGACCGTTACTTCAGATTTGAGTCGTACTATTGAGACTCGTTCGGTTCGTAATAGATCATCCAACAAAAGGGCTTTTAGTGTTGTTCGACACAATGACGAAGGTGCATCGAGTGACGACGATGCATCAAGTAACGGCAATGTACCATGTAACGATGATGCACCGAGTTGGTATTCTTACGAAAACGTGCGATCGAAAAGAGTTCAACCCACCCACTCATTCACCAAGCCACCGGTAGATGCTGACATTGCACGGTTGTTTGATCTGATATATGAGCTGAAGAGTATGATGATTAGCAATCAGGAAGATATAAAGAAACATATACGCGAAAGTTTGGCTCAAATGTATAAACACATGGCGTTATTGATTAAACAAAATATTCAACAACAAATGCAACAACTCATACTCAGAGAGCCGTACAACAGTCCACAGGTGATAAGTAAAGCTGACCTTAATATAATAAGTACATTCAGAAAGCTTATGGCAATAGAAGATGTAAAGCGATTTGATGACCAGCTACTAAATGCAGAATTTCGGAAACATATTCAAAACCTGATAGATAACGCCCTTAAAAATGAGACCGATCAAACGACACGCCTGAAAATAGCGCTGTATCTGATATTCGATCGGCAGCTCTTTGCTCAGTTCAATTGGGGAGGTGGAATTGAAAAAATGGCGTTGAAAAAGTACAAAAATATAATCGAATTATTAGAATACAGCGGAACCACACCTACACGTCGTATGACTACAGTGAAAGTGGTACAATTTATTCAGTCCGAATCTGCAGATGCTCAAAGGTGGAAATGTGATACAACAGCTCCAATAGCTACAACACCTACAATAGCTGCAACACCTACAAAAGCTGCCACACCTACAATATTTACAATACCTACAGTAGCTGCAAAACCTAAAATAGTCACAATACCTACAGTAGCTACAAAACCTCCAATAGCTACAATAGCAGGATCACCTACAATTATCACAATACCTACAGTAGCTGCAAAACCTGCAATAGCTACAATAGCTGCAACACCTACAATAATCAAAATACCTACAGCAGTGGCTACACCTCCAATAGCTACAATAGCTGCAACACCTACAATAGTTACAATACCTGCAACAGCTTCGACTGCTATAACTGCAACACTGAAAAATGTAGGGCCTACGCTCGATGAAGCTGTAAATTGGAAAACTTGCGCAAAGCTACACCCAGCTTGCGTGTGGAGGTGAGAACAATCGAGGCAAAAAAACCAATTGCAACAACTGAACCGGTCGCGATAGTTGAGGCACCAAGCCGCACCGAAAATGCTCGCCCTTTGTCCGAAGCAGATCGTGAATGGAAAGCTCCTCCTGCCAATAGCTTAGCGAATGAAAGCAAGTGCATAACATCCGTGAAGGTACTGGACAATTTTGAGAACCGACTAAACGACACCAAAATGCAACAGCAAGTTCACAAATGGATTGACAAAATCGTTGGGCATGAACAGAATGTTGAAACACGTTTGTTAAAACTGTTCAACTGGCTAATCGATATCAAAGTATTGGAGAACTTTTACTGGATTAAACGAAATGGTGATTATCGACCTTTTTCGGAGTACACCAACGTCATACAATTATTTGTGTACGCTAGCAATGTTAGAAGGGAATCAGAACCGACGCCGTTAATGCGGGAAAATGTGGATAAATTCTTCAACAAACAGTTCACCTACGCTGACTGGCGCATGAAGGAAACGAATCTCCCAATACCAAGTACCTCCGTGTCTAAAATTTAACATGCTCAAATTATCGTAAGGGACAAACAAGTATCTGTAGGTTTGCAATCACTTTCAAAGTAAATTGCTCGTAGATGCGAATGGAATCGTTTTGCATCGATAATTAGTGTTACGTACTACGCCGTAGTTAAGCCTTCGTTTTATGATAAATGTTCTCATTTTGTTCTTTATCCATTTTATTTGACTCAATAAAATGTAATGAAATGAAAATGTATTGTGTTAATGTTCAACATACATCTGAGTAACATTTTTTTAATTCAAATATTTGAAATAAAAGTGGTCCCCGCGGAGGTTGCCTTTTCCTCGCGAGCATCCAAGTGACATTTGGCAGTAGACTTCGACGGAGTGACAGTTGTTGACATCAACAACGGGAAAGGACGCCAAGTGTGCTGCCTGGCGAAGCATAATCGGGTGGACAGATATTTGTTTATTGTTTGTTGATATATCTTACTAACTTACTTAAAGTTAAGTTAATCTTCGGGGATACTTGATAAAAAATCTTGGACGACGAAAAATCGTAACAGAGTGTTGTGTGTTTGCAATACAGGTACGGAGAGATTGCCATTATTTATCATGGGTTCGGGAATGGGCTCTACTTACGGTCGGAGCAATTAATGCAATAGTTTTTTTTTAATTCAGGATGCCGTACATTTTGGTGGAAACGATTGATCCTGCCGGGGATAAGGAGCTGCTTGCTGTGCCAGCAACCTGGGTTCAACGGCATGATAATGGAAGTGCGTATCTTTGTTGGCCTTCGGTGCGGAGCATTCGTAAATTGAACGCACTGTTTCAAGACGAATACAGCATACCGACAGAGGTATGGGAGCGATATGAATGTGAAGTTCTATGCCGAAACATACAATCGTTGACATCGGCCGACAAAATGATCGAAACGATGGAAATGCAGTACGATTCGGATGAAATCGAACCAAATAAACCTACGCCTGACCTGGAGAATAGTACAGCCCAACACAGAGCACAAAGCAAACAGCATCATCAGTGGACAAAGTCGGAAACGAACCGTCAGAAAGGAAAGGTGCAGAAACTACTCGCACGCATAAACACACAGGAGAATGATCCACTGGGAGATGCGAAACCGTGCCCACAGCTGCTGAGCCTGATGTACGATTTGAAAAGCTTAATTCAGAGCAATCAGGTAGAGATCAGACAGAAACTAAAGAAAGGATTCGGTCAGGTGGAAAAATCATTACTTGCGAAGCAAATCGAATCGAATGCCATGCAGTACGCCATGGAACGCATGGAATCGAACGCGCTGGGGAATGTTTCATCGTTCCCACCCGTTCCGCAGTTTAAAGTTAACCTGCTAACCGAGATGGACGAACTGGAAAACTTTGAAAAACAGTTGAATGACAAAGAATATCAGAAGAAAGTACACTGCTGGATCGATACCACCCTGGGTCTAGAGCGAGATCCCGAGCATAGGATGCACACCATACTGGACCTAATAATATCCCGCAAACTATTTGCTGGTTTCAGCTGGACCGGTGCCGGTAAAGAGAAGCGCCCGATGTACGTACACAAAAACATTCTCGGATTGTTTGAGTATGCCGGTACCACTCCCATGCATCGTGCGAACCACATTACGGTGGAGCTTTTTATGCGTAAAAAATTGCACAATTCGGCCACCAGGGTTAAGGTGCTTGGGGTTCGCAAAAGTGTGCCCCATCGTCGCAGACGCACAGAGGCTAGACAATCGAAGGCATTTCAAGCAGCGGAAGCGGCAAGCTATGAAACTAGTAGCGTAAGATCACAGGATATGGCATCGTCTACCATTACACAAGCGTTCGAGTTGGAAGCGCAGGAAGATGAAGTGAAGCTCGAACAATCGTCATCATCTTCATCATCATCATCCTCTGTATTTTAGCACAATCCGATTAGTGCGGAATGTGTGGAAATTAAGCAAGATCAGTGGGGTGTACATGGAAGCTGGGAATGATTACGAAGCAATGCGGGACTATGGAAAAATAGACAAGTAAAAGATGGTAAAGCTGCAAATCACATTTCGGTCATGCGGCTCATGCAGAAGCGAAAAAATCCCATAGAACTCCTCTGTGACGGTGGTTCGTTATTTATTCCTGTAATCCACCCATCTAGGTTCAACGGACGGAAGTACGCTTATTCAATCTAAGTAAGCTTCAATTCAAAGTAAACAACGACGATATTCGTAAGGTAATTAAATCCGGGCAGTCATATTCAATAATGGAAATTTGAAAATGATAAGTTAATCGAATATCTAGTCCAGAAATTAGGCTACTTGGTAAAATAGAATAATGAATAGACTTATCAACTACAGTGTGTGTAGATGAATCTTGCAATAGTGGAAAATAACCATATTGAACGAATCAGTCCTTAAAGTTGTGTAAGTTTGTGTGACTTACTCAAGTAAACGATCCTGATTACGTCGTCTCATTCTACGTCTCATTCTCCCCCGTTAGTGATAAACTTACTGTGTCTATTGATGTAATTTCTAAGCAAATCGGTACTGTTAATTGTAAATTTTGTAAGTTATTCAACGCAAGGAATGAACGTGTAGGATACATTGGAAGAATTCCTCAATTCAAACTGTTTTCTTTTCTCATTGGGTTTTATTACTGATGATGCGATAGCAACTATTTTAAAAATAATTGATTTTTCCTCCCAAAGAACATACCGCACCAATAAGGTAATTTTGTTAACGATCAAATGAAATCTTTTCGAGATGGTACATTTCGTATCGACGTACTGTATGCAGTAAAGTAAAAGCGTGTAAATATTTTTCAAACATCTGAAAGTTCTTTGCAATTCGGAAATACATGACATCTATCAAAATGCTTATTCGTAGCATCCCATGGTCCAAAAGCATTCCAGAAGTTAAGCAAACAGTGGAAAGTACATAAAGAAAATTGTAGTTTACATGAGGGTTATGAGCATATATTTATCACAGTTTAGGTAACGTTGTTTGCAAGGTATTTCGGTTTATGCATATTTATCGGAAAATAACTAAACATAAAATTTACCTCGCTTCGACATTGTTAACAGCTTGTTAGCGACTGTTTAACGAGCCGCGCCGCCTGGGTGGCGGGTTGGCGAGCTGCAAACAAAAATCCCCACAAACACGAATCATTCATGCCTTCGACCGAAGAAGAAAACATTTGTTGCGTTGAGTGTGAAGTGATCCTTCTATTGTGCACATCCGTTTGCGCTTCTGTGAAGGCATCGTTTAACAAAGGCCCCCCGTAAAACGTTTTTGGTGAAGATTTGTAGAGTTTGGTTGATGGTGTGTCGTGATGTTTGCCTTGTCCAGGCGTTTTCGCAAGGTTCGTTTTTATCAATAAAAACCATTCCTTCTCGGTGTGGGGGTGTAGCGAGCTGATCAGGTGTTTTTTTTTTTTTGCGGTGACCAATTCCGGATACATCGCATTGTGCATCAGTTCGCCAAGGATGAAACGAGGAAGGGTTCAGAATGCACATAGCTGGGCACTGCGGGGTGCAGTGACTGTGTGCAGTCAAGTGTCACAATATGTTCCAAAGTGATTTCCATTTGTAGTCAATCCGCACCGTGAGCAAAGGGAAAAATTTATTTCAACAAATGTGTACGGAAATTCCTTCAGTGTATGTGTATGCGCTTATGTTTCTATGCTGCTTCGAGTTGTTCTATGGGGTTACTATGGTGATTGTGTGCGATTCCTGTCGATCGAAAGTTGCAACAGTATTGCTTGCTTCCGCAGAGTAACTGGCAAATGTTGTGCAATTTTTGGGAAGATCTTTGGTGAAATTTTTATCATTATTTTTTTTTGTTTTTACTCCACCGCTATTCTCCACAGCAAAAGTTTCATAAAGGTGCATCCCTGGTGTGTATTAGTGTGTGTGATGTGCAGAAGGCAAGTGCATTTCGAAAGGATGTAAAAAGGGAGTGACGTGTGGGCCAAAACGTCGCAGCAGGGCGTTTGTATTATTATTTTATGAAGTGAGGTGAAGTGAAACCAAAGCGTAAGCAATTGTGAATGCGAGTATTTTGCAAAATGATAGCCGAAATGAAATAACCTCGAAATTGTACATCCTGCCTACGAGAGTGTGAGTGCTTAGTGGTGCGTGTGTTTGTGTGAGTGGTGCAACAAATGGGCTATATGGGATAGCCGGAACGTTCGGAGCAGTTTCTGCCGTCCTAAACAAAGGTTTCTAACCAGTCTGTCATCTCCGGCCAACAGACGCCAGGTGGGAGTGTGTGTATCAAGACAGAAACGGTGTCGTTCTCCTGAAAGCTATGGTGACGCAGAGACGTGCAACGGTGACATGGTGGCGGCAGGAGTGTGCGCGAGCATCCGATTAAGAAAACATGACATCAGCTGCTACCAGACGGCAGACGACCGTAGAGAACAAGTGGCAAACAAGGAAAAAAAGCAAGTGAAAATTCTAATCTGTCAAACAAAAGGTTCGGAAAGCGTAGATGCTGCCGTAGTGCTACAATCAAAGCAACCATAGGAAATCAATCCGTGTGATAGGTTTTGGTCCGTGTTAAAATTCCAAAGTGTCCAGTAGGCAAATGGATCCCTTTGGGGAAATGCAGTGCAATATTGGTGGGAGTAATCTCCAATCCTCCTCATCGGTTGATGGACACGCCGTTGGCAACATGACACCGAGCCCATCCGGCATGGTGAAACCGGTAGTGCCACCGGACACACCCACCAGTCCGAACGATCCGGAACATCAGCCGGAGAAGACGGACTGTACGCCGGAGAACTCGAAGAAAAGTGACAGCTCGCCGGAAGGTGCCGATGGATTTGGTCGACTTCCCGGGGCGGACCGGTTAGCAACGGCCGGGCATCGCTCCACAATTGCCAGCGACACCGTTGCCAAAAGTCTTTCGATGCAGGAAATGTTCAAAGCGGGCAGAAGCGTTAGTGAGGAACCGGGCACGAAAACGCCCCATCCGGCCAACAACGATGAGGCACTTGCCGATTCGGTACGGAATGCGTTTGCTTTTACGATCGACTTTGGCGATGGGAAGAAACCGGTCGATTCGCAAAGGCACGAAAAGATGCTGGAACGTTTTCAGGCACGTCACAAGCGGGGTGTATCACTGTCCAAGCTGGAGTCTAGCTCGAGTGCTACGTCCTCACCGGCATCGGTACGGCAGCAACAAGGATCGCGTGCACCGGCCAGTGTGAACCTGCCACGACGCAACAAACCGCTGCCTTATGAATCTAGTGACCAACAACCCACCCAGCAGATGGTCATGATCGATGATGCGACGGGACGGCCGGTAGCGGTGAAGCTAAGGGAGAAGAACCAACGTTCCGTTGGACGCGACCAGTCAGCGACCAAGCGCCACAGCTGGAGTCCGCGAACGAGCCTGAGCGAGATGGGCAGTGGTGGAAGAATGCAAGAACCTGCCCCAGCGAAACCAAGCGCGGGCCGATCCGGATCTAATACGGGTCGATTTGCACCGAAATCGGCAACGCTTGCGTTGGCGCTCGAGCAACAGCAACAGGTGGGCAATAATCTCGAGCGGAAAGACTATTCTTACTCCAGCTCGGAATTTAACGGCGAAAGTCTTGACTCGTCCGGTGGCATACCGTGTCTAGAGGCACCGTTGGAGAACTTCCGCAAAGCGCCGGGTGATGGTGAGGAGGATGACGTTAGCGAAGCGGGCACGTACACGATCGATGGTGCAAATTATACCGAGGAGCAGAAGGAACGTATGAACATCGATCGGGTTGGATCGTCACAGGTTGCAATGCCACCGGAGGTAGTGGATCCCGTACCGGTGGCACCAGCCGTACGCCCGACAGACTTCCGGGAAGAGCTGGAAGTGATCGATTTGGAACGGACGGCCGGGAGCATCGGAGAGCGTCGGACAAATGGACGGACGCTAAAGCACGAAGAGTCACCACCGCAAACGACGGAACACCGGAAGCACAACATACTGGAGGTGTCCTACTTTCATGAACCGTCACCGGCTGGTGGTGGTGGCAAGGGTGTTGCCGGTGGGGGTGGAGTACCGACGGAACGCACGAAAAGCAAACAGTCCTACATCGAGAAGCTAAAATCACGCATGAAAAACATTACGCAGAAGGGCAGTAGCACGGGATCCAGTCGGGCCTCGTCGGGTAAGCAGCAGCAGGTGATGATGGCACCGGAACTGGACTCGCCGGACCAGGGCACGTTTACCTCGGTCACGACGAGCGGCATTCTGAGCGTGAAGCCGACACTGCTCGAGGGAAATCCGATTGTACCGGTGAACCAAAGGCGACGCAACAGCCTGACCAAATCGCACATTGACAGCTCGGAGTACGTGCAGGGTGTTGCGAAGCTGAACATACACGCCACCAGCTGCGCGATGGACGGTTCGGATGAAGGCGATCGCAGTGGGTTGAATTCGGAACCACAGGAAGAGGAGCTTAAAATTCTGAACTGTTACACCGACTCCGAGAAGGCACACCAGGGCGGCACAACGCATCACCGGCACCAGCAGGCACACTCGAAGAAGGGAGGTCCGGAAGATGTCAGCCCGGTGAGTGGCCGCCGGAAAACACCCTCGGACGTGGCGGCATTGACGTCGGTAGCGACCAAGAAGGATTGGATACAGGAGTGGGCGAAGAATGCGCGCGAATATTCCAAGTCCACCAGTCCGAAGGTGCATCCGCATGATCCACCACCGGCAACAACGGCGTACGGGAGCTCGGGCGGTACCGGATCGATGACGCGAAGTTACGGCGGCGAGTGTGATGGTGAGTCGACCAATCGACGCAGCAGGGGAAATCAGTTTGGTTACGATTTCGATATCGATCTGACCAAGAGCGATTACTACGAGGCGAAGAAGTACGAAGAGTTCGGTGACAATCTAGACCATCGGCAGCACTACCGGGGTGTGGTGGCACGCAACCATCACAGCGCCGGTGGAAGTGATCCACTGGTATTTCGGACACAGCAGCAGCAACAACAACATCACCAGCTTACGACGACATCACCGGAAGAGGACCCGTACCGGGAACCGCTCCCGTACGGCATGAACGAGTTTGCACGTACCGGATCGAGGGGTTCGATGCGAAGGTACGGCCACAACCAGCATCCATCACCGGTAACGTCAACTGCCGCTTCGAAACCGCCGATGAGCCCGAGCAAGATACCGTCGCCCATCGGTTCGATCGGACGGGCACGCAGCGTTAGCCGCAATCGAAGTCTACAGGGAAGCAATTCGGTGAGTTTATCAAGCAATCGGCTTAAATCAGTCCAATATAATGAGGTTTGCAAAGGTTAGGTTAGTTATGCAGGAAAGCGGCCACGGCAATCGTGCAGGTTCCCGAACAAGAACACCGCCGCTAGACCTGGTTAACGTACACGCCCGACACGGCTTCGGTTTTCATGGGCAGGTGAAAATGAAGTCATAATTCCGTGCGGCCCCATTTTCGTTTGCTGCTTACGGGGTTGCAGCGAATCGCTAGCGCCGTTGGGGTAACGGAACCACACACGTGAAACACTATATCCTGGTTTGGGTTTGTCTACATTTACGGGTTTCGAATAGATGTCATGCCCAACTTGAGAGGGGGGCCAGCAGATTGGGGAAGTTCAATAGGACGGGTATAGGAAGAGTGAGTCATACGTGTGACTTGAGCACTGTGTGAAGTCACCTGGTCGTGCGGTATACGTACACATGGGCGTAGTGGCCCAAGGGAACAGGTATTTGATGTTAATGTGGGAGATGAGCCATCGTTCGTTCAACATCGAATAATTGTTTGAAGATGTTTTGAATTTGGAATTGAATATTATAATATTATTATAATAAGGATAACATGGACAATGTGTCAAGTGAGACACAAAGATCTATGTGTGGTATCATCATCTCCTTCTATGCGTGGTGTAAACGCGTTTATATTAAAGTTTATGCGTATCGCTATCCAAAGTTTCTAGCAAACCTATTTGAATCGCTGGACTTGAAATTTTAGCTTCTAAAGGGATCCGAGGTACACTGATCCCTGTATGCCACGTATAATGCCACGGGATTCCGGTAGAGGGTGCTGCAGCAAGCTGGATTCATACACGTGGGAATCGGGGCAAAGAGATCATTTCATCGGTAATATATTTGAACGTTGTTACGCAGAGTTGTTTGTTAAAGTTTTCCACTGTCAAATCGATATGCTCTTTAAGATTACTCGGAAACCTTGGATTGCATCCGTAGTTGTATACCGAGATGAAGTTCTTGCTACATATCCTCGGGAAAACCACGATAACCTCGCTAGTTTTGGACGCTGGGACGGACTTCGCTTGACTTTCATTTACCTAATAGGAAAGTCTAGCAACGGATCGCTTTGGATGGGATTTAGAACCTTGATACAACAAGGTTAGCACAACCTGAAAGACTATTGAAGGGCTTTTGAGGATTAAGTCCCCAAAAGATGACTATATATTTTAAAGTATTTTGCTTTTAGATATTCTATTATCTATTAAAGCATAATAAGATTAACCCATCAAATGCCAGTTGTATGAAATCTCAATACAAATGGCATGAAACTTTGTAGTCTTTCAAGAAATGACCCAAAATGGAGGGCTGGAGAATTATTTTTGATTTGACCAAATTCGGAACTCGAGATATTTGAAGAACAAAAAATCCATTTTTCCACACAATTTTTTACTTTTTCTTCACTTTCTTCGAATTTTATACAAAGATATATTCTAAAGCTTCGGCCGAGTACACCCGGGATAAGGTGACCTTTCACGGTTTGGAGAAAGAAATGTCTTCAAAAGTTTGTGAATTGTATCTTAGTTTAAGCTTCCCCGTTAGTTGTAAGCAATACGGCCTGGCCGTTCTAATTGAATAAAAAAAAAATATTCTAAAGCTTGTCTTTAATCATTTTATCACAAATTTGTTTTATTTACAATAAATTAAATTACAAACTTTTATAATTTTAGATCATTATTTTTTGGCTAAAATTTTCTAGAATATTGGACACGACAAAACACTACATAAAAGACCTAAATTAGCCCATTAAGTGTTCCTGGCCCATTGAGGCACTCTCAATAAGCTGGGCCATTTAGTTTAATAAATATAGGATTTATAAAACGAATATAATGTAGTGTAACGGGTTAACTTCGATACAACTAACAAATCAATACGATCTCCGTTCGAGGCTTGGTACACGATTCAGTGAAAGTGTTGTTACTTATTGGTTCATGTCATCCATGATATCTCTTCCATTAGCATTGCTGATTAAATGAGGTTATCAACACGGTATCATATTGTCAGCATTGTGATACTGACATTATCAGAAGGTCTAATCTAACCAGACTCCATTTACGGCTCCGCAAAGATTACCCATATCGGAATAAGATTACAATGATTTACTTCGTGTAAATCCAAAAAAAAAATGTATTGTTTCGATAGTCCGCTCTGTCTGTCTGTCCTGTTTGTCGGCATAATGATGCGGCAATTCTCTGAATGGTGTGTGGGATGCGTCACGTTCAAGGTGACGATTTTTTTTGCTTCACTTCCGATTTTTATTACATTCCCTTTTGGAACCATTGGAGCTTTGGAAGAAAAAAAAAAGAGAACCGCACGACGGGATGGTACGAGGATGGCCAATTACGGCACGAATTCAACGTATTCAGAGGTTTCTCCTTCGACAAGGTCCGACAGCTGAATGACACATTTTGTTGCTGCGACCGTTGAAGTTTTATTTTATGTTGGAGGTTCTTTGCATTTGCACACTAGGTCGTTGGCTTTTTTTTTTGGTTTTTTGAATCGCGGAATGTGATTTTTCCCCTCTCGCAATGGAACTTTTGGATAGTGGGGCGGGAAATGCCACCCGCTCTTAATGGCGTTTTTTTGCGCGCAATGAAGTTGGTCGAAATGTTCAAAAGGTTATAAAAATCACAGTCAAACGTTGGTAAAGCCACACAGAAGTGGATGAGATCATCTTTTCACAAGAGTCCATCATATGCTGTTCGTAGACGAGTTGTATGAACATATTCATCAAACAAGCAATCAAGCTTAAAGCTGCTTGAAAATGTTCTGATGCTTGATTTCAAATCGTTCCCGCTCTTTTTTCCCCATTTTCAATTCTTCTGGATACATTTTTTAATTGCACCCTACAATATTTGTTGCTGGCGCATATAATTATGCTGATGTTCCACTTTGATCTAGTTTATTTTTTTTACACACCCACCATATAATTTTAATCGGACCCGAAAATGGATTAGAATTGCACCACACTTCTCGTGTACAGGTCGTTAAGGTAAAGAAGAGCAAAATAGCTTCATCGGTTCGGCTGAGGAATGGGCAGCATAATGGGTTAAAATTTTTGATCAAATAAATTATAGCAGCGCGGCACCGTTGGTGTTTTCCTTCGGCGTTTCCATTTCGGTTGTCTGATCGTGGGAATTCGAAATGAATGAATTCGGCTAGAGGTGCCTGTACACTCAAATGAATATTTTGTTTGTTGAAGTGCAGAAACTTTTTCTTTTTAAATGAACACTCAAATATATGTAATTCATTTATTATTACGTACATAATCGCTTTCAGTAAATGTTTTAATTAATTCAGTGAGAGCTTTTTCTAAAACATTTAAATAACTCTCAGGCAGGGATGGAAATTAAAACAAGCAAACATATGTGTTTATCTGTACGATCCTACCACGTGAACGGCGAAACGGCGCGACGATCGTCTGGTATTTGCGCGCTGTAAATATGCAAACAACACCCTCCATCCATTTATGATGGCATGGAAGCTGCCTAACAAATGTTTCAACCTGTTCGATGATGAATTTTGCTTAAATTAAGCATGTTTTCTTCGCTTCATAAAGCAGCCGCTGTAGTGTGGCTGTGTATACCAATAAATCAGGCAAGCTTGCGGCGAAATGAAGGAGTTCCAAATATGAGCAGAGCACATGCGGAAACCCGTCCCAAGGGGGAGGGCTAAAGCAATGGTCTTGCAAAAACAAATACTCCATCCAATAGTCCGCCGAAGGAAGCAAAAAAAAATACAAAATTCAATCCAATTTCTGCCACACCGGGTGAACTTTCTCCGTCGGATTTCGCTTCCAAACGAAAGAGAGGTAACAAATGCCTTCCAACGTTTCGCCAGTTTTTAAGACCACAATTAGTGAATAGTTCATCGCGCTTCACTTTGCAAACGATGTTGCGATGGAGCGGTGTTTGCGTCTGTTTTTTTTTTTTACTTCTCTCCAACGGAAGGCTAATACAAACAGTTTTTGCTTCAAACTTATCACATGAAATGAGAAGTACTGACTCTTCAAGTTTAAGCTACTACTACTACTACTACTCATGCACGGATTTATTTTCACACACTTCGGTTAGCCTAATGATCGGTTTGGCGCTCGGTTGATACACGTTGTTTGGGAACTTCGCCTGCTAAGTGAACCTCTGAGCAAAATAAACACATTCCTGTATCACGAGACCGTGTGCTGTGTTGTGTGGTATAGTTCCAAACCTGATTTACCGACTGGGTTGAGTTGGAAAGGGGAAATAGAGAGACACTGTTGTTATTAGTGTTACACTCTTAGTTGGTTAACATACTATTTTGGATGTTCGCTTTAATTTCTTTTTTTGTAATTCTTGTCAAAGCATTTTCTTAAACATATCAATTAAATCCCTGGTACGACAACAGGAAAAATGTCGTAGATTAACACTAGAACTACCGGACTAGTCATTTTCCCTGAAACGCTTTATTTTAATCTCATTGTTTTTTTTTAGGTTAATCATAAATTTTGTAGTTGTAGCATTACTTTTACATTTCTATTACAATGTACGAACTACGTAAAGCAATTAAATATTTTCTAGGACTTTGAAATTATAGTTAATGTGAAAATTAATAAAAAAAAAAAAACGCTTGGTAGTTCTAGTGGAAAAATATTAATTTTGTGCGATGCGATGCGGCGTCTACGAAGCCCACCGATTGGCAAGTTGGTTCTGTAACGCCAGTTGCCAATGTAGGTATATTTCATCTTCATCTGTAGGACTTTTAAATAAGAATCTTTTAATCTTTTATTTAGGTCATCAGAGTGTACTACCTTAAAAATGATCACCAATTACAATTTCACCCAACCAAGTTGCCATTGAAAATCGATCTCGTTTTGGCACTAACGTTGGCTCCTACGTCATCCGCAAACTATTTCCACTCAATGAGCACGATCACAGCTGATCCAATCGTGGTACGATCAATTCTATTTTCTAACCGGGCAATCGACTGGTTTTCCGATTGCTTCTCTCAACCTACGTCAACCAGTCCCGGATTGTTTCCAGCTGTTCGATCGATTTTCAGTTTCGATTTCGACGACTCATGTTTGTTTTCTTGGAGGTTGTGGTATTTCTCTCCCTCTATCTCTATCTCTCTTTTTTCTCTCTTCAGCACTCCTCCAGGGGGGTTTAAGATTATTTGGTTCATCCTTTCCCAATTTACAATGAAATTTCTCTTTCTGGAAATTGAATAGAAAAAAATAATCGAAACTAATTGAAATAGGAAGTGAAGTGGAAAGTACTTTTCCAAGTGCTCTATGTGGAAAGTGGAACATATTTTTGTTTGTTTTTATTTAATTATGTTTTTTATTCTCCACGTGGTCTAGCATGCTTTATGTTTTCCTGCTCGTCGCCGAATTTGAGCAATGTTAAGTGACAGATTAGTAAAAGACGCTTCAGAGATGGAATTAATTAGCTGTAGCGTTGAAATAGTTGGGCCCGTTGGAATTTGGTCTTTTGTTCTGTCTATTTGCTTTGTTGCCAAGCATCTCTCGTTTGTGCCCACTGGCAAGGCCATCTGGTTTGCAGTGAGATATTTCTAAGGTGGTATTTCCAGCTCGTGACTGACATACCGGTTGCAGTGCAGTAGCGTGCAGGTTATCTTGTGGTTTTAGTCATCTCATTATCATTCCATCAACCGATATGCGATTAAAATTATTGAGAGCTATACCGGGTATCGGTTTGTATGCTAACCTGTTTTGGAAAAGGCCTTCATCTTCACAGTCATGTTATTTCCGTGCTCAGTTCCCTTTTTTTTCACAAGCTGACGATTTGTAGATATTTTGGGTATATTTGCCCATAAGAAAGCTGGAGCTGAATGTGATGTCTTTCAAGTATTCTTCTCCAATGGCTGATCTTATTAAAGTATTCTTAGTATTTTAACATTTCTAAAATGTTTTTCATGTTAAGTAATCCTTGCTCAAATATACCAATTAATTATAATAACAGTCTATTATCGGAAAATGTGAATATTCACGTAACTGAGAGCTCGATATCTGACTTATCCGAGATAATGAGCTAATTTTTATTATGCACTCCAAACAACTAATCGACAAAGCGTTGAAAATACTGATGTGTAAACAGTCTAAAGAGTCCATTGACCTCGCGTATAAGAATGCGTTATATGCTAATCTGGTTAGATTAAATATCACAGTTTTACATTAGAACTACTAAGCATTTTAAGCGTTTTTTTTTTATTGATGATCACTTTACAAGCAATCCCCAAGACCTGGGTTTTGTTTCAACACGATTTTGAGAACATACTAAGGACAAATTTTTTTATGGCCATGCATTAACTATAGTAGAATTGTTTTAAACCAAAAATAATATGAATAAAACGAAGCGTTCCAGTCAAAATGACTGATCCGGTAGTTGTAGTGTTAAAAATGTTCTATGGTGCCTTAGTCCTCTCGATGTGTGGAGTAATCGTATTGAGTCATCAAAGTGCCTTCGCATCAACTTGGTAGCTTTGCGTTATACTCGTTATGTCTGTTTCTAGCTTTAGAATCACTTTACCATAGTGATATAAAAAAGGATTTTTAATGGAGAAATTGCTGCCTAGGTTGAACATTTATGCGCCCGAACGAACTCTCAAAAATAGACAACAATTAGCTCCGCAATTCCTTAACTTTCAAAGCAAAGTGGCTTTTCGCTTATCGATTGTTTTGAGCGTATTGCTTATCTTTCCAAAACGCCGTAGGTTCCCATCGCGAACAATATGTACTCTGGTGTTGGATGTCGCAAGCAACTCTTTCTTAAGTTAAGGGTGAGGTTAATGTTGGAATTTATGCTACAGAACGTGGCCAAAAATGTTAAACCTTCGTGGCGGTTTGTTGCTGCTGCTTCATTGATTTCTGTTTATGGGAGCAGCTTTGCGTTGCCTTCATTTCTCTGCTATCTTCACTTCAGTCCAGCAAAGTCGTGAAATACCACAGCAGATAGGTGTGGTCTAATTGACATACCGAAAAACACAGAACTTTTGATGGATGTAGCTCGTCAGGTGTTATAGCTCACTAGTTGGGAGGAAAAAAATGTTTACTACCTCCAGCTATGAGCAAAAGCTTGAACAGTAATTAATGATTTGAAGACCTCCTAATTCCCGTCTTATACGGCATTGGGAAAATTTTTCCATTTTCCTTGTTTGTATCCACAACTGATTGGTTTGTTTGTTTGTGAATTATTTACCAACAAACGTGTTATTTACTTTGTAAAAAAAATACTAACAAGCTTTCTAGCGCTATTTACATTAATATTACTTATCAACTAGAAAAAATCTACATCTTCAGTGGGGTGCAGCTTTAGCAAATTAAGCGTTTGTTTGGGCGCAGCAGCTTAAGCAGCATCTTCCCGCACCGGTGTGATGGAATGTGTTATGAAAGGAAAGTTAAACTACACCCTTTACTCGCATCTGAGAAACAAATGCATTATTCATGTGAAACGATTTTTTTTCTTACCTTTCGCTTCTTCCCGTAGGCTGTTGAACTCACGACATCTCGGCGTAATTATTTCATCTTCGTCATAGCATCTTGATGGATTAATTTTTTGTTTGGCTGCACGGTTTTTCGATGCGGAAAACATGGAAAACTGTTCGTTCAGAGTGATTTTTACTGAATACTGCCTGCGATTGGCGCATTGCATGTGGCTGTTTTCGGAACTCATCCCAACTTGTTGTATGGTGCGAGTAACGAGCGGCCAATGCGAAGAAATTACGAAAGATGTATGTCAAGAAATGTGAATGAAAACCCAACGGTGGGAGAGCCCGCGGTCGTATTTTCCTTCCCCTCGGGAGGGTTCCGGTTGCGGTTGTGTTGATCTGTTTACCGGCGTGATTTACCGTTCGTAGCGGTTTAGTGTGCTCGATTTAATGCATATTGTAGGCGGATGGATAGAATTTCACGTCTGCGAGGTTGTGTGGGTAATTGCGAAAATAATGTAAATGTATTAGAACAACAAAATTTGGGATGTAAGTATTCGGGTTTGGGGGAATTTGCAAGTATATTATCTTTACTCATTAAACAGCATCAAGAGAAGAGAGTTTCCGAAGTTGTACTTAATATTGTTAGACAAAAACAGCACTCAAACCCATGTTAGGTTTGATCGTAATTGATGCTGCCAACGGGATTATAGTTCCCTTTTCGCAATACACTCACGGAATGCATTCGCACGAAACCGCGAGGGAAGAAACTTGAATGCTTTTTAACGGTGCGTTTACCTTTTGGCACACATATTGAGCGCGTGGAAAGAGTTTGATGTTGTGTTTTTCTTGCAGTAATTCCGGTAGCATTCAACCGCAAAACCGGTGAACGAAGAAGGTTGTCAACATGTGGTGACATTTACGATCGACACTAGTGATAGGTGTATAGGAGCGTTGTGTGCTTGCTGGATGAAGCGATGAAATTGAATTTATGACGATCGCGCAACACTCTAACGACCCAGAACAGGTCCATATAGCGGACATACGAAAGTCGTTTTTGATTACAGGGTTTTTCAGATGACAGAACAACGCAAGCGCCTATCAAAACAAGCGCAGCACATGATATCACAATGGCAGCGCAGGTGTTACCACAACAACAGTACGATGGTATCATCCAAGTACGAACCGAGGAGTATAAACGTGTCCTAGGATGGATTTTCACTGCCAGATGATGATTTTAAGTAACATTTACTGTATTTTTCATAAAATAAAGCATATTAAATTCGATAAATGCAGTACAGTCTTTTCCCGAGTTACGCGACACTCGAATTACGCTGATTCGAGATATGCGAATACCAAAATTATGACGATTCGTGTAATTTTGTATGTGGAATTGAAGTTTACGTTACGAAAATACGTTAAGTTTTGATATTAAAACCATTAACTTTGTTAAAAATTTACTCTAATTGTCGAAATTAACGTAAAAATATAAATTATTTGTGTGCTTCGTGACGTGAAAAGAAGAATACGATCACTGAATACTAAGTATAAACGATATTATAAAGCAAATCCGAGTTACGCGAATTTCTCTGGCATGCATTATTCGCATAACTCGGGAAAAGACTGTAAATATTTCTTTGGTTCCAAACAAAAATAAAAAAAAAATCTTTCCCAATGCGCGTTTATACTGGTCGGACGGTACTTGACTGTTACCGTCGTATGAGTTTTGTGGTAAGGTGCGCTTTCTTTGTGATATTACATTGAAGTATGCCTCTAAGGCCGTTGAAATGTCATTTGCTGCGCTTGCGTTGTTCTGGCGTCTAAAAACCCTGTAATATCTTATTTCTGATCATGCTTATGTATGTTCGAATTTAGTTGCGAAACTAAACTCCATGTAAGCAGCAACAAGACTGTATAATAAAAATTTTGCTCTTATTCCACTTAATCAACTTGCCGTGGCAATCAGTCGGTACCCCGGTCGTTCCAGTGGAGTTTAATTATCTCTGCCACTCACCTATAAATAGCGCAACGGCAGCGTCTTCAGCACTGGCGACACGGTCCGTGATCGTGAAAATCAAGATCACGATCAATCACGGCGGAAGGGTGTTGGTGCTGCACGCTGCGGACTGTGGTGAACGATCGTGGTGGATATGTTGGTCCGATTGCCCAAAATAGTTCTTCCGTTTCGTTTGCAAATGTTTTGTGTGGAGGTTGTATTTTTTTGCACTTTGCAACAATAGCCGTAGCAGCGTTGTTTCGTACGAGTTTAACAATGTTTAGTTGCGCAACTCTTCGTAGTGATGATTGTTTGTCGTGTACAGGATCTTACCCCATAAAACTAACGATGCGGTATTAAATTAAGAATTAAATAATAATTACAATTTGTAAACCTTTTTGTTGTAACAACTTACAGTGGGTTTCCTTTTTAGGCAATACTTTGGCTTGTGAGGGTTTAATTAAAAAAATGTTTTTGCTTTTGAATGTACAGACAATCCCCGAGTTACGCTATTATAGTGGACTGTTGCAATCCAGGAAAGATCTGCGTGTCTCGAATTTTCGCGTATGTCGAATCCTGGTGCAATATCGTTTATACTTCAACGTTATAGAGCTGACTCTTGCTTCACTGCGCTTCATTTATTCAGCAATTCAGTCAACTTTTTGAAAGAAAACATTAGCAAAACTTACAAACAAATGCTTTATGTGGCCAAGGAAGGGTATTTTAAAGCAATGTTTCACCTTTTTTTCATCTCAGCTGCCAAATATCCAAAAACCGCATATCTGCGTGTATGTCCGGGACTGCCTGTACAAAGATTGATGACGATTATTTACAATGCTCCCAAATTATTACTGATGTTAAATATTAGGCATTAGTGCATTTGGGTATTTGAGTATTAATTATGCCTAACGAAAAAAAAAACAATGAAAAAGCTGATCTATTCTCTTGTCGAGATTAAATCACACTGAAATTGAATTTGATCGCAGATAGAAAATAAAATAGAAGGAACTCCACTGTGCCTTTATCGGCTACGCTATGGACCATGTTGTCATAACGGGTGCGTCACGGATGCATGCGCATCGGATTAATTGTGCACAAGACGCATTTGCCAAGAGCCGATGCCGTCCCCGACGAGACATGTGTGTGCGGTCGTGTGTGTGCATTGTGCGTTTGCGCCTCGGTTCCGCTACCTCGTGCCGTGTGTCGGGTCGTCGAATTGATGTTTTAATTTTTGATGCATCAAGTGATAAAAAGCAAACAGCTACGCTTGAATTATTCAACAAGTGTAGCGACGGATAGAGAAGAAAATCGGATACGGGGTTTGAAATTGGATCGAGTTGAGAGATCGTTGCGAGATGGATATGGATCGAGATGGAAGGAAACGAAAGGCATTTGGGGGGGAAGTTATTGCTTTAACAGTCGTTCCAAGATACCGTATAACGCATTACCGCGCCAAGCAAATCAGTGAAAGTGAGTTAACTTTTATGATTGATGTAATCGAACACCACCCACGTCAAACCGGGTGTTTGTGAGGCATGCGTTGTTTAGTGTCCGAGTCGGGAGTTACTTAATATTTTCATCTTGCAAGGTTATATTATCGAACGTCTTGCTTTCACCAATAATTTTATGTCGTTCAATCGGTGTAAATTTTCTTTTACTGTTGATAATGCTATTTCTGTTAAGATAACGTGTGAAATCTCCCAATATGTCCGATTTCCTTTATATGATAGCACCAACAAAAAACGCATTAAACATTAAATTCAACGATCTTGAGAAATTAAGATCTGCTGGATGAGGGAGACTTATTAAAAGCTTGACATTTACGACGCTCCAGGTGACTGCTTCAAAGGTGCTTAATATTATATCGTCTACAGCGTTTAGCTGTTGTAGCTTAAGCCGCCTGACTCCCATTCTGCGAAAGATTGCTTGGGAACGCGTCAGTAGTTCTCCCATTAAACGGCTTGAAATGATTTTTTGTCCATTGGTGGAGGCACAGCTCTACGCGTCCAGTCGCAGCTGGACACAATGGCCCGTGGGTGTTGCGACTCCATGGCATTGATTTATGTTATATGCTTCTTTAATGACCATAAGCTAACTGGACCCATGTGCTGAGCATTGATCCAATCGTTTGGCGAGGGTCTTTTTTGCGTTGTCTAGCGTCCTACGAATGTGGGACAGATTCCATATTGAGGCATTCATTTGTGTCAACTTGGGCCGGTATGAGTCACTGCGAGATGGATCAGCCGTTTTAACGTTACTGTTGGACGCAGTGTCTCTTATCGGAACCTTGTTATCACTGGGCGAACCTTGAAGATGTGTATGCGGAGTGTTCTTTTTGCTATGTTTTGATTTAACTTTTCAACAGTTTTAATCAATGACAAGTTTCATCTCTTTTGGTTCTAGGACCCTTTTATGCATTGAATAATTGTGTAAATCGAGAGCCTAACGTATAGTTTCAGGAGTTCACTGTTATACATTGAAGATCGGGGATCGAATTCTTTGGGACCTCTATAGCAAGATCTTGAAAGGTATTGAAAGACTTTTTTTATAAAAATGCAATCCTGAAGATGCAAGAGATGTCGTTAAAATCTTCATCCTACGGAGGATTGAGAGACCATTTAGACATTTAGACTTCCACAGCAAGAACTTGAAGTATCGGCACAACAACCTTAAGAAATCTAGGCCTGTCATTTCTGGCTTTCTTTGAAGTTTTTTTTGGATGGGAACGGAGGTTTGGTTCGGATGGCATTATGGACCGATCCTGTCGTGTGAAGACCGGCGCCGCCATCAATACACCATCGGGCCTCCGCGGTCCTGATCCACGCAGTAAAATATGAGTCTTGGAAGCCTTTCTATAGCCATGCAATCACCAAGACAAAAAGTATCATGCAAATTCTCACACTTCTGAGGTTTGTTTGGTTAATTTGCTTTTATCTTAAGTCTCTAGTTCCTTATCACTAATTGAATAGCCCCACGTGCAGCTGAATGATATACGCGAACGTGATGTGTTGAATGTCAATTGTTCGTAGTGCTAACAGTGATGTGGGAGAGTTAAGTAATATTAGTGTTTTATAGAGTTTATTTTCGATTTTTTGCCTAATGGTGGTGTTTTTCCTGAAGCTTATTCATTGCGTCGGCATGACAACTCAGTGAGCTCAAACGCTTCGGCTTGAATTGTACTGTGATGCACCATTATTTTCCGCGTCAGCTGATTCAATTCTGGTCAATTTTGCACATCTCACTGATCACAATGGTTGGTTCGATTATTGGATGACCCGACTGTGTGTGGTTTGAGTTTGCGCAATAGAAATGTTACATTTATTTCCCTCGTCGCTTTACTGCGGTGTATAATTATTCTTCGACTGTTTGATTTTCCTCCAGCAGGTGGGCCACTGGGGATGATTATTATTCTGCTACAGTTGATTAGTTTTGTCAATTTGTTCGACTGCGTAATATGCGACAACTTGACAATTTGCGATCTTCCTTATTGATTCACTTCTCACATGTTTAACACCCACAAAAAATGATAGTTTCGAAAAGTATATTGCATCACTGTGTATTATTCGTTAGGATTTACTTTTATGCAATAGGATTTTTTATGTGTTGTTTGCTTTTAAGTTTGATTATAAAGCGATAAAGATAGATCCATTACAATTAATTACTATAGTGGATTATCCAGTTGCTTAAAACCTAAAAATTAAGCTGATGATGCTAAAATTAGTATCAACGCGCGATAAAAGACGGCCGCCGTCGTCCAATGGGATGCTAATTAAAAGCAACACTGATCTTTTGTTTTCTAATTCTCGCGCCTCCACAATGTACGAATGAATTGTTAATGGCGACCAATTAAACGATTAGCATTATGCCGGAACTGCAACGGCGGGAATTGGTGGGGTGAGGGTGCGCAACGAATGTTAAGGAAACGTTGGTGAGGGATTTTGATTTACGTTAAAATTCCATGCCTCTATCATTGGATCTGTGCGATGGGGTTAAAGAAGAGGAAATACTACGTATTGTTTCTTTGGTGCCCTGAGATGCAGAAGATGCTATTTCACTTGCAACGTTTCAGTGTGGGATGAATGCAAATGGTAATAGTCCCGGAACTCACAGTGCGGAAGTATGCCACAAAACCTTCAATAAGATTGGTTGAGCCGATGTGGTAGCGTGTTGAAATTGCCGTTTAGTAGACAAACATGGGCTGAGCCCGGTTTTAGTAAAACTATTTGCTGATAAATATGACCGCTAATGAGCAAGGTGTTTTTTTGTGTGGATCAGAGCATACTGCTTCCTAATGTTTACCTTGTTTGTTGAAGGTGATGGTTTCGCTGTGGGAGCGGATGTTGTGGGATGTGAAAAGCGTAAAATTGCATTCCACCAGCCCTGTTTTTGGCATTTTGGCACTGGTAGTTTGCGTGGTAAATGTTGAATTAGCGCAAATGTATTGGAATGCGTGTCATTGGTACATTAAAGAAGCAAACAGATGGGGGAGTACTTTGTCGATAACACTGCAGGATTGTGTAACACCAATGGTGATGAGTACGGTTATGCTCATATTTGAAGCGTTTTTTGTTGTTTAAAATGTTACTTAAAACCAAGTATCATTTACAGGGTTGATCAGCCCAGTAAACAAGTGTCCACAAGAATATAACAACCGATTCTTTGATTATACACCACTGTCTAACACTTATTAATATGTCAGATGGTGTAAGCTACTCCGTCCAATTGAATTACACAATTGTCAATTTCATGTGAACAGCTGTCAGTTTCGTCATTTAAGCAATATCTTTATCATGTACTCGCATATATGTATATGCCTAGATTTTCTCGATTGCTTAATTTATGATCTGGAGGTGAGTTCTGTAATAAAATTCTAATACTTAAAGGCTATAAATAAAAGCAAATTGAAAGCTTAAATTGGAATCGTTGTTATAATGTTGTTATTGTAATCATGTGGACAGTTCTTTACTAGACTAATAAACCCTGTATCACCTCAGTAAAGTCTAAAACCTTGAAATATTTTTCAGTGATCAGTTCTATCTGATTTTTTCTTCTCTTTGGCATTTTATAATGTCTCTATTTCTTACACCCATTAATCGCTTGTAAACGTTTTGTCATCTTCATGAAGAAGGGACTTGATGAGATAGCATCAGCGACCACCACCACTTCGTTCCCTGCGTGAAGGTCGCACCGAATGATCAGGGTGCGACGGACTGTCGTCCATGGGGACACTACCGGTAGCAACGGGAGAGAGAAATGCATGATAGTGCTGTTGTGTTTCATAAAATTTCAAAATGCCAAGGACACAGCGGAACGGCCTTAAAGATGACGTATGAGTGGTTTTGAAGCATGAAATACGGGATGTTCGCTCATTAATGATGACAAACTCTCGATGCCTGTTCGTATGGCGAACGTACCATTCGGTTGTCAGTGGTGGACCAAAAGGCGTAGTATAGCGTGATAATGGAGAGTTCATGTAAATTCAATAACGCGTATCAGATAGCTGTTGAATGTGGTGCGCGAACACTAAAGCTCCATAAATGGAACTGCATCTCGTAGGGTTTCCGGAGAATAAATTACTGTGAAAAAGGAATGGATTATTTTACCTTTTTTGGGATGATATATACACTTATTGGAAACGATTTGTATAGTGACTTTGGTGACCGAGGTTTGTTTTTGGGTTCTCTTAGACTTCATTCGAGATTTATTTTAATGCGTCCTTTGTAGAATCAGATAAATTAGACATGCTTGAGCTACAGCCTTGGAAAGATCTAAATTTAAAAAGTAGTTTTTTCGATTCAGAATATTGAGCGACACGTCACGTATCTTCGTCTCCATTAGCTCAGCAATTGGCATTGATATTCTGGTTGAAGGTTGATGATATTAATTGCTTGTGTCCGTTGGTGGTGATCATAAAAAAATCACCAAACTTCTGGTGAACTATGCACTTCTTGCTGGCGTCAACTTAACATTTAGCAGCTGTGTGCTGGTTCGCCCTGCAAAAAGTTCGACAGCTGAATTCAACTCTTGACTGAAACAACACTGCCCATTAGTGATTGAACTTCCGAAATGAAACGAGTTTCTACTGATGTGTCGGCACCTCTGGGAGTTCTAACATGGTAGCACCCTGCAGTGAGCACTACTTCGACAGAATGATGAGCGATGAGTAGAAGTGGAGTGGATCGCTGTTCCGTACGGTGATGTTTTGGCATTTGTTTGGCACCGAAAACAGGATTTCCATGCTGCGAATGATACTTGATGCCGCGCGTTTCGTTAGCTCTTTCGTACGAAGAATGGCACGGAAGAGACGGTTGAAAGGGAAGATAGATGACTGCAGCAGTAGGGGAATGGTAAATGAGAAGATCTCAAATTTGTATCATACCGTGAGTGAGAATTTTGAAGCGTGCTGAAGCAACACCATCGTATTGCGTCGCATGGTGGTCGTTTGCATTCTGTTTATTCTCACTATTTACTGTTAACGCTATGTTGATGGTCAAATAGAGGGAGAGAGTGAGTGTAAGAGTGTATTACCAGGCAGCGTGAATATCCCCCAGCCAATATCTAGTCAGTATGTCTAGGCCACCGGCTGATCGTTCGAATGGCTGGTAGTTGGTAGTTTCTGGTAGTGCAGAGTTATTTATAGTATTTTCTTTCCTCTAACCATTACTGTGTAATGTGTAGATAGAGCCCTGTGGCAGACGTTTGTATATTTTAAGCTAGTTTCCACTCTAACCTTCAATACGGGAGCGAGTTGCTCGTAATATGATTGAATGTTTTCTATTGGCGGCACATGCTCTGTAACATATGGCAGTTTTAACCTTCACATACGTTGCATTAGAATATGGAACGGAGATCATTTGAATGTATGTAGGTTGGCTAATTATATCTTTCTTCTCCTCAATTTTAGGACCTTTCCGGAAATGAAACGGAAATGTATCTGCAGAAAACGGCCGCCGCAATTTCGACATTGCAAAACTTGCAACGGCGTAATTCGCTGCGTAACAGCTCCTCGCACCATTCTTCCAGCCCGCTCAGCCCTGCATCGCGTAAGATGTCACCGAAGGTGTCACCGATGAATTCTTTACAATCGCCCATCCATTCGCCAGGGCTCAGCAGCAACAATTATGCGGACATCCATTCGCCATTATACTCCCCGCAACATCATCATCAGCAGCAGCGCAACAATCTGCACCATCACCAGCTGCATCAGAACATTGGCGGTGGTGTCGGGCACAAGCGGAACCATTCGCTGGACGGCGGTGTGGACCCACTCTCATCGCCGACTTCCTACATGCCAAATGGAGCTACCGGTGTTGCTGGAACCGGTCATATGACGCGTAGCCTGAACACTAACACGTCGAGCCCAAAGTTGGATTTCTCCAAGCGGCATCACACGCGGCACAACTCGTTCGAAGGTGTGATGTCTTCTCTGCCGCCAAAACCCGTCAAATGTTTCCAGCAATTTGATCAATCGACCGGGGCGGTGTATTACGGTGGGAATAGTGGGCCGCATGATGCAGACGCCGATGTCGATGATTTGGAAGATCCGGATGACTGTAGGGACTATGATGAGGAAGAATTTGAGGAGGACATCGACGACGATGACGATGAGGACGAGATAGTATTGAACAGTAGACAGGCTGGCGGGTTGATGGTTGATAGTGTAATGCCCCGGCCAAGAGCGATGTCGCTGGAACCACGGAAAAGGTCGGGCGGAGTTCAGCAGCATTTGCAAGCTTCCACAGGTGCCAAGCAACAAGTGATCACGGCAAATCAGAAAAGTGTCGCCGTAAATCGTGTTCAAAAAATGCAACCACAGCAACAGCAGCCACAACAGCATCTTACTTCACCCATCAAACGGTCGAGTTCGTTTTCGGTGAAGCCGAACGTGATGAAACCGGCCACACCGACAATGTCAGCCAAGACGGGAGGTCTTGCCGGTGTTAATGGTCGTACCGTGGGTGGAAGTGGTTCGAGAATACAAAAGTCGGCCAGTAGCACCAGCTTTAAAAAGATGGCCGCCGGTATGTTGGACAGCGGTGTGCAGCCACAACAGTATCATCATCATTCGGTACAGCCACCACATCATCGCCACCAGCTGGTCATGGACCCGAATTATCCCGATGAGTTAATGCTGTACATAAACGATGGTGACGATGATGGGTTGCAGATGAGGGGTGCAGATCGTAGACAGCAGGATGGATTCTCTTCCAACTCACTCACGGATGAGGAAGACCCGGTGGATGATCTGGACGATGAAGATCTCGACGTGAATGGGGCACGTTTGGAAAAGGAACCGCTCACTAACACGCGCTATAACAAAACGTTCCTGATGCGTATGGAACAGAATAAAAAATTAGCTGGTGGTGGGTCAGCCACTGGAGGAGCAACGACAGGAAGCACGAAACAAGGTGGCGGTGCTGCGGCGTGTCCTAATACACCGGAGCTGCCGCGACGCGCAGTTCAGATGCGTAGCGCTGGAGGTCTCGGAAGAGATCGTGCTTCAATGCCACGGGACTCCAGTTTGAACCGCATGAAACAGGATTTAAACTTACGCAAATCTTCCACTGGGCGCGAGATGCTGCTCGGTGGTAAAGGACAACAGCACTCCACGCAGTCCATCAATTCGGGTTCATCGTCGGCCGTGGGTACCGGTGGGAAGGTGCAACCGAAGTATCTGGATATTTCGAAATACAAATCCTCCAATGCAGCCAACTTCCTAAAGAAAGACGAATCCAAGAGCTATCTCCTGCGGCAGGAGGGCGTAAGGAAGAGTCCGAGTAGTGCGTCCGTTTCGTCGGCGATGAGCCGTACCGATCCGACACGGATGAGCGCCCGAAGCATCAAGTCGGCTAGCAGTGCAGCCAGTAAGTCTAGCGGCAGTGGCACCGGAGCTGCCGGTGTCACGAAGAAGGATCGTAAGTAACAACAACATTGTATGGCAGCATCCTGTGAGAGTTTTTCCTTAAATTTGGCTTTTTTTCTCTTTGTCGTTTTAGCCGTTAAAATTGCAAAGGAGCAAGAGCTCGAAATGTGGAGAAGGCGTGCAAGTTACGATCCGATGAAAGCTGCCCTCGAGGGAAAGAAGAAACAGCAAGAGGAATCTAGGCGACTCGCTGCCGCCCAACAACAGCAAACACAGCTGCATTCGGAACGGCAAAGTAAATCGAATGAAAGGTTTGCTACGCTTTTGCTTTCTTCACCACACTGTCTCTGTTCTTCTGTCTGTCTTTTCTATGCCCTCCTACATATTCCCTTTTGGCGATCCAAGTGTAATTTTATCTGTAGTATGTACACGATTTCGGGGGTTCGATCTTAAAATGTAATTGTTGAGTAAATTTCCCTGGAACTGTTTCAAGTAAGCTCTGGATGGGACTTATCGCCTATTTTTTATTTCATTTCCTGGTTCTTCTTTCACTCGCACTGCAATGCAAGCCATGTAAACTTTTTCCAATTACTATGAGTGTATTTGTATGTTACGTTTAGTTTTTTTTATTTGTTCGTATTGAAAAAGTAAATACCAGTGCACAAATCGGTAGCATTTTTTTGTTGTAAATATTGTATTGTAATAAAAATTGTCCTCGCGTACTAACTATACACGCTAGCTGATGTTATTGATAAGTGGTTTTTATCAATCGTTACCTTTTCCCCTTTTCGCACAACCGTCTCCACAGTAGTGCGATAGATTATTGAAGGTCAATTGAAGAAATGTGTTATCACTACTTTTGCTATCTGTTTCACATAATTTTTACCTTGATTGTGTCCGCTAAGATAAGATGTAACCTTGCAATAGCAAAAGCATATCAAAACGTCGATTACGTTTCGAACATTTGAAGTTTTGACTTACTGTTGGACATTATTTTTGATTTAAATTTGTTATTACTTCTTTTTTTTCGTTGGAACGGGCAAGGTCGAATCAAATTATTTTACCGCGTAGCCGGATAGTCAGTTCTTGCTATGTGGGATTGGTCCGGATGGGATTTTGGGTCTTCATATGAAGACCGGCCCCGCTACCATTATGCCACCGGACCTCTCCATATTATTACTTCCTTATTACTAACTAAAAATGCACTTGCTTTATAAAAAAAAATCATACAATAATTTACATACGCAAAAAAGCGCACACAGGAGCGATATTTGAAGGTGAAATGAGTGGCTTAGAGAAGAAAGTAGAACTTTGTGCAGTTGTGTAATTGTACATTTCCACATCCTGCTCAACTCACTAACTCGGCTTCTATATTTTTCAGCTCCGTTTTGAGATCTCAGTCTTACCACAGCGGCGTCGGTAGTATTGGCGGAAGTCGTTTGTATCAAGGTAATGTTGGCAATAGCAGTAATGTTAACTTGCGTGGAGCTTACAATCAGACACTTGATGAACATCCGGAGAGTGGCAGTGACAACCGTTGGACGCTAACATCGACGGAATCCAGTGAGGATCTAGACGGTGATGACTACGTGAACTAAAGCAAGGTTACCATCAAAAACGCCTTCAGTGTGGAAACAACTGGAAAACTCATGAGACTATCATTTACATGTGTGGCTGCTGTAATTTACATCATCAATATTAGCCTCCATGCTTATTCTGTACACATGCATTCAGCAGTCCGTTTGTAGAAGATAAGTAGTGTGGCGCATGTGAAAAATGCATTAGGTGTTAGACTTTATAATGATTCTGTAACGTCCAACGGCAACAGTCAAACATAGCAAACAAAGCTGGTAATGCCAACATATTGTATGGTAGAGGGCTTACAGTCTCAAACATCACTAGATGAAATTATGTTAGACAAACCAACTAGCTTCGCTTAAAGACCGTGGGAAAACATGCTAGGATTTCATTGTTGTAAGTTTTCCTTTATTGTCAATCATTGTTTGTTTAAAGATTTCATTTAATTTGTATTACAATTTAGCTTAACGTTCACTTGTATATCATATTCACATTTTTTAAATGATTAATGTACATCAGAGCTTTCCACCGATGCATAAGAAGAAACGTACGGAAGAACCCATAAGCATAGATGCATTTTTTACGATCAATCTTCGTATAGTGCTAAATAGAGGACACATTAGGCGTTTAGTATTGACATAATCAACAAGCGATAGTTTCTACTATACATACTTTTAGGTTAACGTTACCGAAGGATAAATACAAACACATACAGCATAACGAACGAATACACATAACGAGCATTCTAATGAGCGCGTTAGAATTTGCGAGCTGTTCGAATTAGGACACGGAAACATTCACCGATAGTTTCCACTTGTTTAGTTACTCATTAAAAATGTCGGAAACTATTCGAATGTGGTCAGGCGAATCTTTTGCACATCGTATACGGGAGATGCATTGTTATTTAAGCGGTTTTATTAAAATTGTTTCTAAAATTTTACTATGCATAGATTTCAGTGCTTGCGCAAAACAAGGTGGTTTAGCAATATTCGTCCCTAGTTAATTGTTACGTGCTAATTTGAAGTTTGCGATAGCGATTTCTGATGGTTTTGGTGCACTTTTTAGCTTGTAACGTTAAGTTTCAACTTTTTTACAAATTTTGGTTCGGTGGGCTTACATGCAGGGGCTTTTGCACGATGTTAGCGATGTACCAAAACCGATAGCGTAGAGCAATGTTACGAATTGAATAAATGGTTAGTGCTCTTTGGCAAGGAGAAGATGAATCTCCAGCGAAGAAGCAAAACGAGCAAGAAACGAAAAAAGAAAATTCCACTGCTTAGAAGATTCAGTTATTCCCTCCATCGAATATTGCACACGTTAATACTCTCGTAGAAATATTTTTTTAAATTTGTTTTGTTTACCCTTCTCTAGAACTATTATCCACAAGAAGAGAGACTAGCCAAAATGATCGTTTCTGCTGCGTAAGATTATCATGTACTTTGTTAGGTAGAACGCTTGTAAATCACTAATTTGCCACAATGTTACCAATATGTAGAGATACTGGAAAGTATTTTTTATAAAGAAAAGAATAGATGCCTTCAATGATTTCTCCTATCACATTTTTATTGTTTATAGACCATACGTATCGCTCCAACTTATTAAATACGATACAGAACGGAACAATACGAAGGAAAGCGAACGCGCGCCAAAAATGGTACATTGCGTTATACTATTGTGGTGATGGTGCGAGCAAAATTCCAAATAGTTCCGATGCTGCCACTCAAACGAACTGAAAACGTAATAAAAATTAGTCATATTTAGCGATGAGCATAGGATACCACCACGGTGGAGCTTACGGTGAACGAAAGCGCGAAGTGTGACGATGGATGATCGAAACGGTTTTGTTTTAATTTTAGTGTAGCACACGGACGGGTGCTTAGAGCATACTGGGGTGCGTAAGTTTTGTTTTATGTACGATCGAGAATAACGAGACAAACGAATGTGATGTTGTTAGGAAATGCACCATGAGTGGGATGTGAGATTAAATCGACCTAGAGTAAGGAAATTAGGCTATAGGTCATGTATATGTTATAGAATTTTGTTTTCCTTCCTTCGTATGAAGTATCACAATATCATGTGATGTAAGTATTAGGACCGTATTATAAAGGAAACCAGGAACGAACAAAGAAATACGCGAAGGTGCGGAACGAAAACAATTACGGCAAACCGATTTTCAGACACACTGTGAATTGTGTGGTAGCTTTCATGGTATAATCAATATCCCCATGCAATCAAAATAATTCAAACTGTATGAACGATGCTTTCAAATGTATTCTTAATCCGCATGAAAAGGAACTGTAATACATCTTGACCGATTATAATTTCTTTTTTTTTGGGACAATTAGTAGTATATTTTTAACCGATATTAGCCAGATGTATACAACAAACAAGCAATAGCAACAACAAAACTGGAAAGATAAGTTTCATTCGCCGTATATCCGTAAGCATAATTATCGCAACGTAACCGGCCAACCAAATTGCGTCACATAAGCATACTTTTATCATACAACTACCGATAGCAAGGCGTTAGTGGCAGTGGCAGTGCAAAATGTTTGCCTCATTTTATACACGAACGCAATTTGGAAACAACTATATTGAAACATGTGGTTTTTTTACGGTAGCTTTAATTCAGTTAATGTATTTTTGGTGATTTACAGTAAGTGTAGAATGATGAAATAGTCACCTTTTTCGATGCCGATTTGAACAGAAGAAAATACATGTATATGCAGTATTGAAATATTATTTCAAGTTGATGAAATGTGCGTTTTGTTTCTACTTTAAGATGACGTGTGGTGTATTTCGGTATTGTCCCATTTTGTTACGACATTGACAGTTCAGATTGTTTGTTTCATTTTCGAACTAATGGTTTTATTGTATATTAATTTTCCATTACGGTATTACGGTTCGGTTAACATTAACATAATTGTTTCTTACATAGTTAACGTATTCTTAAACGAAGAAACACTACGTTTCTAGCATTTCCATAATGTAATAATGGCAAAACAGGGAAAGAATCTTTCGTGAAAGAAGGACTCATAGGTTCTATGTCGTTTACACTTTCTCTTTCTTGAAATTGGCGTGTTTTAAACACAATTTGACAAACAAATTTGTAAATTTTCGATTTGAAAATGAATAACGATTCGAAAGAACATGAAGCAACAATAGACGGTAGAGCGATTGTGTGCGTTAACGATGGCGAACGACATATAGACAGTATAATTTGTATCATTTGTAAGGAGCAGATTGCGTGAAATCTTAGATATTCTACTTACTTCTAGTAACTTAAGCTAAAATAATCGAACGAATTTTTTTTTGTTATTGTTTGTGTGTGTGGGGGTGTGTTTCTCCGCTAATTATTCACGTTGAAATGCATTCGCGCGTTCGATCACGCGATCTATTGCCATGCAGCGGGTGGAAAATCTGTACGACATTTAAAAGGAATGTTCGTTTTTTTATTTTGTCAACGATAAATTACGCACCAAAACGACACCGAGATATGTGAGTGTGTGTGTGTTTTTAATTGTTGCACAATTCTGTAGATTTTTTCGCGATTAAAACGAGCAGATTTGCTTCTTGCCATTCATTTCTCATCATAACCGTGTGTGTTTTACGTTTGAAAATAGGTGCGCTTATTAATGGACTATATCGGTAGTTTAAGAGATTCGATTCCGAAGGAGAGAGTAGAAGGACGAGTTGGAAAAAAACACGACGTCACGTGTCACGTACGTATTGTGCCTTGCATCCTTTTGCGTGGTGTTATGTACAGAAAACTGTTTCGTGCAGTAATGAATAATGCAATCTGTCCCATACTGTCGTACCTCGGCTGCACGCTGGCTTGCATGCTGTTGCCTTATAAACGGTGTAAACTTTTCAAATATACAGTGTGTGTGTAGGTTGTGTGTTGTTTGTATGTGCGCGATTGTTTCATGAAAAAGTATGACATATACTCGTTAAAAGGAATGCTTACTATACCGTTCTCTCGACAATCGCGTTCGATTCGACCTCTCATCTTAAACGTTTGTCCGATCGCCTTCTACTGCCTCTAGATAGCTGCTCCTTTCATTTAACACCCTAATAGCATTTATATTTTGGTAGTAAGTAGTGTATTCTGCTCTCTTTTACTTCTCCTTTCGGTTGGTTTTGTTTGACTCTTTAATATCATGGTTCATGAACGATTTCGTAAATTTACTTAATCACACGATTATATCATTAAAATGAAAATGGAAGACATTTTTTTAACGCTGTTCCGCGCTAGCCGTTTGCTTTTTATGCGTTTTTTTAACCTTTCCTTCTGTATGTGTATATAATTCTATATCCTCGTTCTAGCCTTTTCAATCTTATCCTTGCATTTTGTGTGGTTCAATTCTCCCCGCACCATTACCTTGCTGCTTTCGTTATTTATCTGTTTTTTTTTTACGATTTGTATGCTCACATACCTACGTGTGTGTATATATATATATTTTGTTAATGTAGTTGTAACTGTTCGCGTTTGTTTATGCCTAAAACACAGTAAATATATCGCTTGCACTGTAGAGCTGTTAATACTTACTTAAATGTTTTGCCTTTGCATTTTTACTTGGGGGGCGATTTAGTTCAGATTGTTTTGAATGTGTTTCAATTTTTTAAATCATAACCAGTACCGGATTTAAAACCGATTCCCCAATATCTGTGGATCTGTGTTAGAGAGTGTGGATGCTGGGAAAAAAAGGATTCCTTTGAACTGGTCCTTTTTCGCGTATTTCCATCAAATAAGTGTGCTTTTGCTGGTTGTTTAGCATCCGTTCTACAGTTTTGGCCACGATAGAACAGTCTCACCCATCCTCCGATCGCTCTGTTGACGTCGAGCGCCTTAAGCCATAGTGCCGTACTGGAACTTCTTAACTTTGAAGTATCTGGAATGATGAATGTCAGTTGTCAGTTAGATATGCCCTTTGCAATTCTCGATATTATTAACACAACTCACCTCCACAGGCCGTATCCAACGACGGTGCACACGGTAGCAACGGCCAACGTAGAACCGACCGCTATCGGAGCCGTTTCGTCGCGATACGTGCCGGTTGCACTGCACTGGAACGTTGGACCCCAGGCATTGCCCGCCTTGTACATGAAGCTTTGCATCCGAAGCTCGCGCAGATACAGCTTGGCCAGGTGGCCCGACTTGTCGTTTTCGTCCTGGGCGAACATCGTGATCGTGACCTCGTTGTCGCAGGTGTACGACTTACCGACCGGCGTCGGGAAGAGCAGCGTGCCCGGCGGGGTGGAAAGCTTCACATCCAGCCCGGGACGGTCAATGTGCTCGAACAGCTTGTTCGACGAAGAGTACGCCAGATCGACACTGTTCACGTACCAACGCTCACCGCCCGGCGTTTTCGAGAAGTAGATGTTAATGGTGAAACCCTTCCATGACATCGTGATGCGTGACTCATCCTCCCAGCATTCGCCGGATATGTCCATTTGGTCCGGAAGGAATGCATCGGCCTCCTGGTGATGGTAAGTAATGGAAATTAGTATCTATTTTGAAATAATACTAATAAAACCTATGTTATGATCCGTTTGTTGTTTGAAAATGAAAATGTTTGTATGATGATGATAATACTACAGTGGTTAAAATATGTATAAGGTCACATATAATCCTAGAATCATGTAACTTCTCAAATAGATTAAATTATTTCCTGCATCAGCAATATGAGATGTCAACGAGGGATAGTTATTCAACTAGCGGTACAAGAAGAACGAAGGCAGAAATGAGGACACTTATTGGTTCCAGCAAACGAATTGGACACTGATTTTAAATAATCATATTTCCATGATAAAATCGTCAAAAAATTACAAATCTTTATGTTATATAATGTAACTTTATATTTATGTTTTTAGACTCTGAATTGAGAATTGCTGCATTGGGTGAATTGATTGTACAAAATTACAAACGAGGTTACAAACGAGGAATTGTTGCCAACAAGAAAAAAGTCAACTCAATTGGTCTAAGCAATCGAAAACCAGCAGCATCGGCATCGAAACTTGATGCGGATTGGCGAATTTTCGGGGATTTAAAAATCTTCAAGGATTCTTATTAATTAATGATGAATTGAATTTAATGAATTAGATTAATGAAAATTAGAAGAAAAATTCAGAGTCATTTATTCAGTTCATTGATTTCGATTAATCCAACATCACTCCAAAACCCTTGAAGCTTTGATGGTAAAACTTGAGTATTTAGCAAATTTGCACTTTAAAATATTCAATCATGAATCGGAAAATAGAAAAACTTCGTGTCTTTACACTGTATACTACTTGTGGCACATAGTGTATTGAAAATTAGAACCCAAGTTATCCACATTCTTGTTAAATTTAATTAAAGAGCTTTAAGGATTTACAGGCTGAAAAGTTTCACTCAACAGGTGTGTTTTTTATACAGAACATTTTAGACTAATTGCCAGACCTAATGGCGACACGGATCGTTAAATGTTCGCCGTTGCAGTAAGAAAACTCCAGGCTTACGCTGTTCGTTATAGGAGCTGCGTTTGTTTTGTTCTCCCTCCCATTCTCCTCAGTATGTCAAAAGTCGTGTCCCAGTGAGGATATCTTTTACAACGACTAAATGCTTACCTTATCCTCATTGTACTTATCACGGTACTGAATGCTCAGCAGGGCATCGGTCTGAATCAGTATGCACGTTGCGCCACTCGCTCCATTCAGACGGTACAGCGACAGGGACGACGGTACAGCAGTGGCCTGTGTGTGTGTGGAAAAGCGGAAAAACCAACCGACGGTTAGACAAAACGTCAAACGCTGGTGCTCATGTGCCGTCACATGATGGAAAATTTGGTCCCCGAGAGCGAAAAGTTGTTTTGCCGTTGCGAAAGAAGCGAAACGGACATTCCGACGGTGGTGTCGTCGTGGTGTTCTGCTGCTTTCGTGGGGCGAAAAAACGCACACGGAATCATCCCACACCTCTCCACCGTTACCCCGACCGCGTGGGCAGGAGAGCAGGAAAATCGATATCCAAAAGCTACAAGTTCTTAGCAAACGTAAGCGCCATGCCCACATTCATTCATAAAAAGACAACTCGAAGTTGTCGATGGGACAATGGGGGACTTTTCGGGGGGGGGTTTCGTTGCAATTTACGCTCCAATCGACTCATGTACGTACCGAACTGGACGTGGGCTTCATGGTGTACTTTGTAACCCGTGGTTTCTTTGTCGACAGTCCTTCCAGCTGCAGTGTGCTGCTGATGTGCAGCAACGTGGCTAGAAGTGGAATAAAAAAGCATAGGTTTTTTCCATCGTGATCATCGACATCTTCCCCTACAAACTTTGGTTCACATTTGGCACTGTCACGGGACTTCTTACCGAAAATTAACGCCCTAAGGTAAAGCAACTCCTTGCGGGAAAACATGGTCGCTTGGGCACTTGTAACTGCACTTGTCCGTGTTTTTTTTCTTCTCGCTACTTGTAATCGCACCAGCAAAGCACTCTTTTTACACGATTAATGGCGTTCAGGCTAACACAACGGACTAACTTTTACGTTTACGCCCGTCGACAGGTGTCCTCCTTTGCATAACGCTGTCGAACAATGAGCCCTGTCAGCAGTTTTCCTCGTAACCAATACACCCCGACACGGGTCGGAGAAATGTGTCACGGTCGTGCTCGCCAGCTCGTGCAGACTGTGGGTATTGTGGGCCTGGTGGGCAAAACAAACGTGCAGATAAAGGAACACATGCGCACTGGTGGCACTGGCGAAACCGAACGAGATGTCTACGGCGAAATGGACACATGCGTTGGGAAGGGTGGAAGGCAGAGTGGGGGATTTCGTGCGGGCGAAAAGGACGTACTGGACACGAACTCCACAACAGTACGAATGCGACGCAGCAACACTTCTGGTTGAAAGGATATCACAACTGTCAATTTGAATTTTACGTTACGGTGAAATATTTCATCATGAAATGTTTCACTGGATGCGATGGAGAGCGAACCAGAAAAATACTATTTTGCATAAATTAGTAGACTAATATAAGACACATTTAGTAGACTGTTACTTTAGATGAATTGATGAAGCCCCATTTTCTACATTTAATTATTTTCCACTTTGGCAGTGATTCACGCTGAATGTTAGACGGAACTATTAATTATTCTCCTTAATTATAGTTTCACCCCAAGGTAATGGTCCCCTAAAAAGCTTTTAGAACCGTTGACATAGCTGTTGATTGCTCCCTGTAAGTGCTAACCTATATAAAGGAAATGTTTTCATGATGTTTCCAACCAGAAGTTTGCAATGTCTATCATTGTGTGGAATATTTTTCTGCTGCTGGTAGTTACAATAGCACTCGCGACCATCCAGGATAGAAAACCATTCCTACTGCGTCTCATTGAAGATGGGTTTGATACGTTGGAACTTAATGTGGTGTACCTCATTGCTGATAAAGACGCAGATAGAGAGATATTCTGCGGCAGTTATCCACGTGTCCTTATTCCTGCTTTGGAGGATCAATCAAAGACCATGAAGAGCAAGAACCCTTTTGTAAAAATTGCTGCCCAATCCTTGGTAGTAATCGACGCACGCAAAGAACCGGTGGTGAGTACTGAAGCTAGCTTAGTTGATATGTTTACACTATGTCTAATAACTGGTTTTTATGCTCATTTTAGGAAGGGAGACGTTGTTTGATATACTTACTAAAGGAGATGCATCGTATCTACAATCCCGGAAGTAACAAATTTGTGCTGTTAGTTGATCAAGCATTCCACGAGAAGTCGGGTCCATCTACCCTGCAGTACCTACAGGATGGGCTAATCAATATGGGTGTGGGCTACACGGTGATACTATCCTATGATCAGGTCAACTCCTCCAAAGAACCGGTGCAGATGACACGGATCAGTTTCGGACATAAAATCACCACCGGTGTGATACGTCCCATCAAGTTCCGATACCTGTTCCGGTTGGAGATACGTTCACTGGATGGACTGCGCGTGTCCGGAGTGTTGTACAACTTTTTCCCCTTTACCTACATCACACCGAGGGGACATTGGACCGGTACAGATTTCCAAATCTGGAGCTTGATGGCAATGCATTTGCGATTGCGTCTAAAGTTCATCCACGCCAAACCGGGTTCGATCTATATTGGTGGATCATACTCACCAGCCATGAGGAACATGTCCGTTGATTTTATAGCTTCGCGGGATGTGTTTGTAATTGATGGTGCCCAGAAGCTACTGCTCTCCTCGCGGGATTACTTCAGCCTGATTGTGCCGAAACCGTTGACGCTGAATCTTATGGATGCGCTGTTGCAACCGTTTAGACAGGAAGTTTGGCTAGCGCTGGGAGTTCTGGTCGGGATTCGTGTACTCATCGCTCACCTTCCGGATGTTGTGACGCTGCTGGACAAGCATGGGATAATACACAATCGTATGAGTAACATGCTCGCGAACGATTATCCATGGTGCGGATGGATAAAACTTGCATGGAATGTTTTGACGTTCCTGCTTATTGAGGCATACCTGGCGCAAGTGACTTCGCTCCTGCTGACCTTGCGTTACATCGAAGGTCCGAAGACGTTGGACCAATTCCTAGCATCAAATATTTTGATCGTGGCACCATCGGCACAGACTCACTCACTGGTGCAGATAGATTCGGTGCGAAAGGCTCTGGTGATAGCACGCTTTGTCAAACGCACCCAGGAAGAACTGTCCCGACCCGAACTGGCCGACGCGTACGTCGAGCTCCGAAGTCGTGTACTGTTCCTATCCTACGGGACGGAACCGATCGATCCGGTCACGGGCAAGCGGAACTATTACATTCTGAACGATCCGCTGGCGGATGTGCGGTTTCAGTACAGTTTCGCGAAACGAACCGCTTTCATGATGGTGGCCGAACGCTGCTTGCTGTGGTACGAGGAGAACGGATTGCGGATGCAAATCGAACATACGTTCGAACGATGGGCAAAGATCATGCACATCCGCAAGCAGCATGGCATCAATGGGACCGTGTTAGGGTTTTCCGATCTGAATTCATTGTGGATTTGCACGGTGGTTGGTTGGTGCGTAAGTGTATTGGTGTTTCTTATCGAATGTGTATTGCACTCACGGGTTCGTAATCGACGAGCCGGGAGGAAATTTTTGAATTAACGGGGAGCTGTTGTGCCATTAGATAACTAGCTAACTTACTTGAACGCTTAACTCACACGAGCTCTGGCTTAATTTCTGAGCTTGAAGGAATAATGCCGCGTGGTTATAGCTCACTCTACCTGTGTAGGCAAAATTTGTTGTGTGTTGTACTATACATTAAGAAAAAGTACTCAATCCATACTGATGTAAGTATGAACCAGAAACCATGGTGCAACGTAACAATATTTTCCTTGCAACAACCTCACACATTCCAGCAATTCAAGGCATAATCTCTTTTCCGCATATTTCAAATTAGTATTACAAATTATCAACGGGTTGTATGAAATGTATTATTTATCTCTCTCTCTACGTCAAAACATTCCATGCAACTATACGAGCACTTGCGTTTATAGGAATAAAACATAAATATGAAGGAATACATTAATAGTGTGAATTTTATGCAAAAATATTAAAACTAAGTTTGTAAACTACATAATAAAAATAAATTTATTAAATATATAATAAATAAATAGCGTAACGCCATCTAGAAAAATATGCCGAAAGTATATAACTCAGCATTTCATTATTATAAGAATAATAGAATGACGTTTCATGGTGCACTTTGTTTCTTCCGACGGGGATTGCAAACAAATAGAAACAGAGGCACAGATAATACTAATGATAAAAGGTGTAACTTTCCTTTAGATGTGTGTGGAACGACTAGGCTGTATGTAAATAATTTTATCTAAACATTAATCGTTTTTTTTCAAACAAGCAAAGTCGCTAAACTCGAATAAACAAAGCTGTTTATTCTGTTGAGTTTATATTATACTTGAGTTTGTATATACAAAACAAATATTATTTTTTATATTATTAATTGTTTATTGTAATTTGTACGAATTGTAATTTTATTTTCTTCATATTTTAACACACTATATGATTGTCAGTTCCGCTTTGTTGAGGGTTGTGATTTATTATTTGCGGATGAGTGTGGTATTACATTACACCGTAGACAAGTGGCGCTTCAGTGTTATACTTTCTCCTTCTTTGGACCAGTTTGACGTTCATAGCAAAGTGTGCTGCATAACCATATTAAGATCACACTTATTAACCGTCACCTTCTCCGTGGCGGAATAGACAGTTCCTAGACTAGGAGACGCATTAAAGATAGTAAACCGATTCCTGTTTCCCTTTTTGAAACAACATTGTCCTCCTTCATATTTCACCCTGTACCCATTTTTTTAACCTTCCCCGTAGGAAAGGTTGTGTCCACAGTTCATTAGCTCAACTCGCGCTTGAAAAGAAAAAAAAGAAAACCCGTTCCAATTTCGGTCCATGTAATGTGAGTGTCAAAACGGGAAAAAGGGGGAAAGCACACCGTTGTCCCGCCAGCTTACCATGGGATAGAAGAGTGTAAATAAAAATCACTTCCCGGTGTTGATTTATTGCACCGTCCTATTAATCATTAGACCACGGCTCGGTGGTAGTTAACCGCGTGAACGGAGAGTTTGTAACAACTTGCGACCAATTAGTGAAAATATTACACAAAAAATAATAATCACACCCTGCAAGGGATTTTTCACTATTGGAAGGAAAAGGTGGCATGTCCTTTCCCGGAAAATGGCAACCAGTTTCCTAATCTCTCACATTTCTTGTGTTAAGAGAAAGTGCACGTTGGTCTTGTTTAGACAGTGAATTGTATGTGATCATCTCCCACGACCAAGAAGTGGCACCGACGAGGCACAAATTTAGACTGCATGCTGCTCCTCGACAAACACACCCCGACGGGACTGCTTCTTTCACGGTCGGCAAACGCAGCAGGACGCAGTTGCGCATTTCTGGGTTACGTACGCCCGGGCATACATATGTTTCATTCCGATCCCTTCTGCGCGCAATCATTGTGAAAGCTGCTCGTTACATCCAACAGCGAAACGATCACCCCGACGGTTGCTGAGGGTAAATATACTTTTAAGGACAATTAACCATAATCCTGCAGGCTAAAACCATACGACGGTAAGGTACAATCCGATGTGTGGTGTAATCCGCAAATTATGCGATCAGCTACCGTGTGTTGTATCTGGCTGGCCAAGGTGTGAACATTATTCGTGCGAGTGTGAATAGCAAAACACACTTTGCCGAGCCCGGGATGAATGGGAATGGAAAGATCAACAACCACTCGTGTGAGCGATGTTTGCTATTGTAGCGAAATGGACCTTTTCTGCACACGGAATGGGACAATAGCTTACATCGAAAGCTATTGAATCATTTCCCGGCCCTCGATAGGCAAGTGTACCGTGGTGAGAACGATGCGTTGCACATGGGGACGCCAACCTTTGCAATGGTAAAATGTCAAGCAATTTGATTTGCATTCAATTTATCGTAAAGAAATTCTTCAATGAATTAAGCTTGCATCCCGATCAATGAATGATCGGATGCACGGTAAATCAATATTTTTGTTGAAGAAACACGTCTATCAAACAAACAAACAAAACATTTATTGTCCTCGTTCGTGTCCAATAAAAGTATGTTTGTATGTTTTCTGGCAACACAAAACACGTCCAGGAGCGATAGGAAAATAATAGCTTTTGAGTGTTTCTTCTCATCTCTCCCACACGGGGGTTGATCCTTTTTTGGTAGCATCGCAAGAAGAAAGTATGTCGTACGACGATCGGAAACCCGGGAGAAAGCTAAAACCAGCGCAGATCACCAGCAAGGGATTAGCTAACAGCGTCCAAAACAAAAACACGTACGGATTAACATTCTTGCTCATTCTTTCCCTTCCCAAAAAGGATCTCATCCTATCTGATGACGAAACGTTTCTTGTCTTTACCGTTGTGCTTAATTTTGCCACTGACCCATAAAGGGCTGCCCGGGAGTGAGAGAGAGAGAGAGACAGAGCGAGAGCCCTTTCTGGACGATCGGTTTCCCTTTTGTCCGGCCGAAACGTGGCCGGAAATGTCTTGGAATAGATAAGCAAACAGAAAACACGACCATGTTCTGTCACCTCGATTAGTGATCTTATCGGAGTGCAAATATTCATGCTACTCCGGTGCTAATTCTGCTACCTCCTGGAAGGTGCGAGAGAGTACTTTATCTCCGAAACCGAACGGAGTACGATCGCATCTGTGGCCCCGAATTGGCAGACCGATCAAAATGGTTCGAACATCTTGATAGCGTGGCTTACGCTACAAATCAACACCTCTGGCAGGATCTGGCAGTACATGCTGTTTCCCTGTCCTCGACACGACGACCTCACTTTAAGCTCACTTTAAGGCTAAATGCAGACAAACGCCAGAAACCCCGCAACCGGGAGTGTGTAATCTGATTTTTCCCTCTAACCTTTGCACCCCATTTGGTTCGTGGATGATTTTCCAATCATGCTTTATTTCCTTCGCATTCGTTTGCCCCTTCTCCCAAACTCTCCCTAACGAATGAATAAATCTGAAGTATTGTATTACCACATTACGCTATGGAGACTCCTACCGGGGAGGGGTGTTAAAAAAATGGTTCCCAACCTTGGATATCCCACACCAAAGCCACTTGAATTTATCTATTAAACTAAGCAAATAATTATCTCTCCTGGGGTTTTTTTTCGGAGGAGAACAACAAACCGGCAAACAAAGGGTCCGCTGTTTCTGCACCGTAGAAAGAACAAACCCGCACAAGAATGTTAACTTTAATTGGCCATCCAATTAAATCAATTAATAGCCAAACGCCAAGGTGCCTTTACGTTTGTGCCATGTGCCAGCGTTTAATCCACCACGTGTGGCGTTACTAGATGGCGTTGCTAGGCAGGATGTTGCTAGCAGGATAACGCACCTGTCGGATCTATGGTGGTGGGTTGAAAGATAGGGCAATGTGATGAAATTGCTTTATTAACAGCGAAAGGCGTGAAAGCTTCTTGTAGAGAGGTTGTGTTTGACTGGGTACGGTGCGTATTTGAACGTAATTCTACACTTTAGAAGTGTTGTTTTTCGGCCAATATAAAGAGATTTTTGTTAGCGTGTTTTTTAACAATTTAAAATGATGATTGGTTGAAAATGATGATAAAATATTCCACTACTTTGTACTAAAAGACCATAAACTTATTCTCATTCTGAGTCTTATAGGAGGAGTGAGTTTAAGGCTAAGCTGAGCAGACATCACGCTCAAAGTTTCTAATTTGTCTCACGGCTAGTTTGCGGTTGATTTGAGGTTAAAAATTCAGTTCTTTTTAACAAATTTTAATACCATTTGAGTACTTTTAGCTTTCATCTCCTTGTACTATGTTGTTATTTATTTGCTTCCCAAAAAAGGGTAAAACATCGGCAACTCTTGTTTTCAACGCGCCTGTTGTCTGAAAGATTTGTTGCTCCTGGTAACCGTACACTGCTTTGATGTCTCCCGTTCAACATCACGATGTCGCTGAGGGAGTGTTGAATGAAGCTAGAACCGACCATCGCACACCTTCACCACATCCCAAACTAACCCGCCAACGTCCCGGAACGACACGATGTTAGTCCGCTTAGTCTCGATGACGGACGACCTGTTCCCGTAATCTGACCCAACACGGGTGGAAAAAAAAATCCTCCCGGAACGAATCGTCGACCGACGAGTACTTTCATTTCCCCCAGTTATGTCGGAACATCCGAACAAAAACCGGCCACGAGATGACAAGCGTTTGAGGTGCACAAATCGTAGATTTGTTTAATTAAAATCGGATTCCCTTGGCTGGCGTTGTTTGGCGCTGGTTAGCATCTTTTGCACAAATTAAGTCTCCTGAGAATTTGAAGGACGTGTTGTTCCGGCATCGAGAGTGGATGAGCAAATTCTCTAGTCGCTCTTTTATGTACCATACGCTATCTCAAACTGCATAGACCGGTTCACACTATCCGCTTGGCGATGTAGACACGACCACTGGCATGCCTGTGTGCTATGTCCGTGATTCTATGGCCGTGTGAAATGAGGTGTTAAATTACGGCCAAATCCTCTTCTGCTACGTCTACAACAAGCGGCAGCGGGAAGGGAGCAGATCAGGATTCGGGAAAGGTGTTAGGACGAATCAAATGACACGGACCCTCGGGCGATGCGAGCGATTCTGTCATTCGTTACTCTTGACGCTCGGCGCATCATCGAACAGCGGTGAGATTGGCCTCAAGAAGATCCAGGTGAGCTTTAAATGTGTTGCCGGATGTCGTCATCGTTTAATAAATTTTAATAAATAAAAACACCGTGAAGGTTGTGCATTTTAATAGAGATTCCAAAGTATTTACATATTTGTTTAATATTATTGTTGCACATTTAGTTTAAAAATTTACCAGATAGTTGATTGTACATAGCTAACATAGCAGTAAAACAATAAATTGTTACGATTTTCTATTTTCTCCACTATTCTTCAATTATTTGACAATATTTAAAGCGCAAAAGTAACACTTATATGAAACATTTTAAGCATGATAATTAATTCAAGTAAGAATTGAGTCTGAAGATCTTCAATTTTGTCTGTTTAGGATGATAATCAATTTCAGTGATAATTATCTTTAATATTCATCCAGCATAGAATTTCATTTCATTTTGATCCTTGACCCAAAGTAATCCTTCATCTCTGTTTGTTCGATCAGACAATAGAGTTCCCTTCAAGTTACATTACTTTACAGTAACTACCCAAAAATCATGGTTTGGTACATGTGATCTGACTCTATTTAAGTGGTTGTGTACATATAATTACGCTACGTACTGTATGAGCCGATCCAATGGAAGGAGATGAAGGATGACTTTCACACTATCCAACCAGAAGAACTACTTATCGATCTCTTGAGTGTTTATTATGATACTAATATCCTATTGTGAAAGAAGGTGTCCTCATGATCTTTGATAACCTGCTCAAAAAAAAGACAGGTGAATACTAAAATGGTGGACATTTTTTAATGTCCTCTTGGTATCAGAAATTAAGAATCCAGGAATTCCAAGAAAAGGTATTGGAATTTATTTTTTTATTAGAACGACCTGGCCGTATCGACTTATTTTACCACGTAGCCGGATAGTCAGTCCTTGCTACGGGGGATTGGCCCGTATGGGATTTTGGTCCGGTCCGTTCGTGTGAAGACCGGCGCCGCTAACATCATGCCACCGGGCCGTCCCCGGTTCTTGGAATTTGTATTTTGAAGGATTTTGGAACGTTTCAACCGGACGGGGATTTTAACGAACCTGGTGAGTTGATAGTCCTTTTTATGAATTCTTTGAAGAAACAACGGAGTTGGACAGAGATGCGTGATTAGACTATGTGGGCTAGTACAGTATTAGTTTCCATCAAATTCCCTTTATACATTCACATTCTACTATTGCACCGTCGGTAAATTCAGAATTTTGACCTTCAACTGACACTGCTACTATATTTACATTTATATGATTTCGTATTGTTTGTTTACTTTACTCGCGTCCTCCAACTCTCCAAAGAATGCACAACCTTGCCAGAACAACGCAGGACTAATGACCTTTTCGCCATTCTGCCACGCTTGCATTTGCACAACGCTCCCTAATGAAGATGTACCAGTAGCTTTCTCGATTTCACTGAAATTCCATTGTTTTGCAAAGCATTACAATGTTACACCATTTCGAGCCGCGTTCCTGTCCAGAGGTCGTTCAGTGCAAGACTTCTTGTTCATCTCACATTCCCATATTACCGCTCGGGTAGACTTTTGCCCCAATCAGCAATATTTTGCGTGTCGTGCAGAGTGTCAATCTGTGTTTTGGAAGCCCCCGGGGCTCGGCTCGTTGCGTTCCCGCTTCAGCGATCAAGCGCGCATTGTAACATAAACAACCTTAGCTCCCTCAGTTTCAAGATCGTTTTGCGGAGTGGCGTCTTCCGTCGGGTTCGCGTGTATTTCTTCAGTGTGTGCAAAAGTGGCAATAAATGGGAAGAATGAGTGTGAGGACGAGAGGGGAAGGAGGGGATTGCAGACTTTAGATTGGAGGGAATCGGATCACGTTCTACCGAGCGCAGTGGAGTCGTAAACGGGAGACACTTCACCGGCAATGGTTTGCTCCCACGATAGTGTTCGGGCGCTGAAGTTGTGAGCGGATACACGATCGTCATTGGATATGTCGTTTGTTGTGTCTCCACAATGACGATTTCTGATGGGTGTGATCCAGAATTTTATAATTACTTGAGGAAGTCTCATAAGGCTAGCACACAAGTGTCCTTCAAAATAGTCCCTTTACCTCTCAGAGATCCACGTATTATAAAATTTTAATCGTAACATGTAAGAAATATCTTTTTGTTCACAACATTCTCACCTTAAACCCCAACACATCGCCGTCTGCAAAATGGCAACCAATTCGCTGACTTGTTGGATTTTTCCTTCCTTCGCCGTAACCGTTCTCCCGCACCTTCTGCATTGTGCCGACCTTCACAACACAGTGCCAAAGTCATGGTGTTTCATAATTTTAGCACAAATAACAAACAACAGTAACGATCGTGGCAGCAAAACGTTCAATTTCGGTGCACTTGATCGCGTTCCGAGTGCGATTGGTGACACGTATTTGAAGGGCAGTTCGGAGTTGTTCGCAACGTTCATGTCAGTACTTTGAGAAGTACAGGTGGAAACCTGGAAGACTGCGTTGGTTGTCTGCTCAGCAAGGGAAAAATCGTAACCGAACGAGTAATGTGACGCCCCTGCTGGGGTTTTTGTGTGTGTGATTCGACAGGTTTTTAGACGTTTAAACGGGTACGGGAAAAAGCATTCTACTACTTGGATGGTTATTTAGGGTACGTTCGGGTAGCGCGCAATAACGTTCGCCTACTGGGCGAAAATTTGACTCCTGGTCTAGCCCGCATGCAACTGGCACTGTCAATAAAGCGGGAAGACTTCTTTCCGTGTTCTGTTGTTTGGAGTGTGTTCCAAATGGCGTTGTCGCCGGGTAACGGGACTTGAAATCCGCCATACGTTGCGCAATTTACCAAAAAAAAAACCCCCAATTTAACGATTGAGGACAAACGCTGCGTACGATGAGTCTTGTTGAAGGTGCTTCATATTGCTGAATTACGCATTTGGACACGGGTGAGCTGGGTATTATTTCGTGCTCCAGGAATATTGTATCAGTTAGAATGTTTTATTCTTCCTAAGGCACGAAGCCGAGGGGAATAAATAGCACAGGGAGATGGATAGGCCACACCCTTTCGGCAAGGCGAACCGGAAACGGGATGGGGAACTCGCAACCCGGAACATCAGCCATATTGCGCAAGACTGGTTTTTCTTGCTTGCGTTGGATTATTACAAGGCAGCTGGACGGAACGGAAGATGTGAAGAAGTGCTAAAATTATGTTCACTTTCGGGTGGCCTTCCGTGGCGAGATGTGGCTCCTTCCGTTAGTATGGAGACTTTCCAGCCTGGAATCTCATGCGCCGTCGTCATACGTGCTTATGAATTGGATGATAAATCAATGTGAAGAAATGTGAGCCGTTGAAACCGCCACTTGCCGTTACTCGTGACAGTTAATGAGTTTCGAGGGCCAACCCTGCCCATAAGGACTGGATGTAATCAAGTCATACGCGCGCGCGTGTTTATGTGGGATTTATTAAACACAGCTCACAAACTCATTTATCCAGTTAATAAAGTGTTATGGGTGGATTTTAACAATACGGCATAAAACACTTCCCAAAAGGTTGGCGTTGACCGTTGACGGTGGCATTAACGGCGACCTTTGCGAAACTCTTCCTCGAACGGATGATGCGGATGGCCGAAGCTGAACGACTCCGGACAGATGCGGCCATTCCGTTCGAGTGCTGCAAGCTGTTGTATATCTTCGTCGTCCAGCTCAAAGCCGAAAACATCGGCATTGGAAGCAATGCGCTGTTTGCTGACGGACTTCGGTATAACCACATTGCCCAGCTGTATCTGGTAGCGTATCAGCACCTGTGCCGGAGATTTGGCGTGTTTCTGGGCGAGCTTTTGTACGACACGGTCCTCCATCAGGATGGGGTCGTCCTGTTTAACCCAGGGCCGTGCCGGCGATCCGAGTGGACTGTAGGCCGTTATGGTGATGCCTTGCGCACGGCAGAACTCACCCAAACTGGTCTGGTGCAGATAAGGATGGCACTCGATTTGGTTGGTAACTGGAGCGATTCGTGCCACGTTCAAGATGCGCTGTACTTGTTGGACGTTAAAATTCGACAGTCCAATATTGCGCACGAGACCCGCCTCGACCAGACGCTCCATTGCGGGCCAAGCGTCGACGTAGTCCACGTCGGAAAAGTGGACACGTTTGCCATCCGGGCGTAGCGGGAATAGTACGTCACCTTCGCGGTATGCTACCGGCCAGTGGATCAGGTACAGATCGAGATATTTGAGGTTAAGATTGCGCAGCGTAACCTGCAGGGCACCTTGCACCAGGTCCGGTCGGTGATATGTGTTCCACAGTTTGCTCGTGACGAACAGATCCTCACTAGAAAGATAGTGTAAAATTAACATCAGAGCTTGTCGCAACACCAGGGTGACGTATTGCTCTAGGCAGCCGTACCGTTTGACGTTTCCTTGGGAGATTTTGGCACCAATACCAGCGCCTACTTCATGCTCGTTCTCATACACGTGAGCACAGTCGATATGGCGATAGCCGACATCGATTGCATCTTTTACCGCTTGAGTGACCTGCCCCGGAGGTGACTGAAAAGAAAGATGAAAAAATCAACGAATGTGCTCCACAGGTTGAACGGGCTTACAGGGTTAACTTACATTCCATGTGCCTAGACCAACAACTGGTATGGGAGTTCCATTTTTGAAGAGTACAGTTGGAATTTTGGGCGCCATCGAAATTGGTAACTTATTTGTAGTTGACTAACTGAGAGTCTTAACTCGCCGCAGGTTGTAAGACGACTGAGGTTGGACTGGTGCAACAGATGTAAATATGGCGCAATGCCAAGCTCTGTTGGCAAAATTACTGACAAAACAACATTGGTGACGTATTGATGATGCGCAAAGCGAGTTATTTAATGTGTCTCGGTGGATTGTGACACTGAGGTATGTTTACATGAATTTTAAGATGTGTGCAACAAATTGACGTCAAGTCTCTATAATTGAATTACTTTTCGAAACCGGCTAAGACGAATAGACATATTTATCTTATAATTTTCAATCTCAGGATCCAATTCTAAGGATGTAATTTTTTTAAATGTACTAATGACATTGAAATAAGTTAAGATTATTTAATACAATAATCTATAACGCAGCCATTTCTTTTTGCACGCCAATAAGCGCCCATTTGGCTCCAATAAGCGCCCATTTGGAATTGACATCGTTCTTGTGATGTATTTCAGAGCAGAAAATTGTAGTTCATTAAAATAATCACATTGGGCGTGTATCACTTTCCAAGTTTGCCCAAGGCTCTAGCCTCGAACCGCATTGTTTTGTTACACACCGTTTGAGCCCCCACTGCAAACGGAATATATTAAACAAAACTAACAACATTACAGCTGTTTCGCTGGCATCGCTTCCGGATTGATGGAAAAAATAATAGCATAATAATTTGTATGATTAAAATTATAAACAAGCTGCTGCACGAAGGGTACTACGCTCCGAAGAATGCAACTGAAGTACAGCATCCTTAAACTGGGCGGAGCTAACACACAAAGCAGTATCCTTTTGTTTGTACACCGTCCGCTTTCGCCATCTCACTCGGGAGTTGCGAAAAAAAACCATTGCACAACATGCGCAGCATGGAAAACATTGTCATTACCATGGTAACCGTTTAACGCACTGCTTCGGTGCAGTGTTTGTTAGGTTGTTGTAGAGTTTAGTATAAAGGAATTTAATACTTTTTAATGGATATTGTTTAATTTCTTAGTAGTATTTTCGGTTATAAACACTAATTGTACTTGAAATAATTTCTAAAAAGGTGACATTTTTCATTAATTTGAGAAACACTGGGTTTCTATTCCCTTGTGCATTCCGCACCATTTTCTTCCTTTATTTTGAACATATTTTATCATTCACTCTTCTTAAATTCTCTCTCTCTCTCTCTCCTTTCCTCCCTCTATGCTCTCAGGATTTTTCTTTCGCACATCCGCAGGCACATTTATGCTGAGCGACATAAAATTGTTGTAAACTGAACCGTCACAACTGAGTCGGAACATCGAAAAGGAACGGACGACAAGGCATGTGCGCAACTGCCAAAAGCGAGACGGAACGATTGGGTTTTGCAGCGGTCAGGAGATTGCAAAAGGAGCGCTCGGGCGGGTTGTGGCCAACCCTTAGGAGGTGCCTGAATACCGTGTTCTTTATGCGTTTATGAATGAAGAGCCACCGGACGAACCCGGGAGAAAGGAAGAACCCGTGGACAGGGTAGCATAAGAGTAGCTAACTCCCTTTTTCGTTTTCGGAGGTGCGGTCTTTGGCTCAGTATGCAATTTCGCGTCGATCGGTGCGGTTCCAGTCGCGTGCGGCGGTCACATTGTTCCAGGGTGTTTGATGAATGAATGCACTAATTAGTGTGTGGTGTAAAAATATTATACACTATAAAATAGTGTCAGTGAGAGGATGTGATTAAATTGTGTGTTTTTTTATAAAGAATCAAATATATCTTAAATTATTTAAACAATATAACAAAGTGTATGTGCCAGTGAATTAAGTAACATGTTCAAATTATTGTGCTAATGGTTAATCATGCGAGAAAACAGTTAATTCATAACATAACAGAAATTAAGTTGTGAAAGTTTATTGTGCATTGAGGTGAACCAATCTGTTAGCAGTTAAGTGCAAGTCAAAAACAATGGATACCTCAGGATTATCCCCCTTAGCCGATCTGGACTCTAGCTCCGGTGGCTCGGATGGCGTCGGCGGATTTAATCATGGACAAAACATTTACATGTCCCAAGGAGGTGTGTAGAGCAAAGAAATAATTTGTTGAAATAAGGAAATTTGAGCAAATCAAATGTCAAATTAGTCACTCAATTGAATCCTGCGTTCCTGTCCGTAGTTTTAGAAAATTTGTTTCTTTTTCAAATGTTTAGGTTTTCTATTCGTAATATCGGTAGAATTTTGATATTTTTTTAGTTAATCCAAAGAGCTACTCTATCTTGTTTTGAGTGTTATGCGTTTTTATCAAATTTACGCTTTTCTAAATGTAATCCCTTTATTCATGATTATATTCTTCTTTCATCATGAATTCATGTATAAGTTGTTCACTTTTATAATATTTACGTATGTATAGCCTATATTCTGTGGTTTTTAGTTTTATTTTCATGTTTTTAAGTTATATCCATCATTTTAGCTTTTATATTATAGACCTGAATTCTTTTTGTAGAATTTTATTATGTTTTACAATAACTTTCTTAGTTTGAAATTTTTTTGACATCTTAGTTTGATTAATAATTATTAATCTTACATTAAAAGATAATAAATTCTTTGCATTAATACTTCATCGGTCTCGATCAACATTTTTTAGCAGATATGATCACAAACATTTACCAATCAATTGTTAAATAGAAATTGTTTTGTTGTCTTCCAACGAGTCTTCAGTAATGCTGGTAATTGGTAATATAATAGTGAAATTTTTTCACATTTTTGCTTTCCATCGGCAGCGATCTGTCAACACTATTATTCCACTAATTATGTTGCTCTGATTCCCCGTTCCATCGCACGTACGATCGGACGACGACATTGTACCGCGCGTGTGTGTGCCACGCTCGCTGTTGATTTTGTTTTTGTTTAATGAGTTCTTACTTTGAAATGCGATTCCACGCTAGCGATCGACAGGCTTTACTACCAGACAGACGAGCGGTCAGAACCGTTGCCGAATGTAAATAAACTAAGAGCGAAAGCGAATACAGTAGCGCAGCTTCCAGCGGTGGTACTATGAGAATGGTTAATGTACATATGTGGCTGAGAGGTACACGAGTATGCTAGAGAGCATTAAACATACAAACATACAGTGCGTGCACGTACAGTTCTCGGGCCGAAGCTGCAACAATTGGACGATAGTTTCGCAGCTTTTTTTCTTGTTAACCCCACAATAAGGAAATCGCCGAGCCACACCGCAATTCCTTTCTTGCCCTTGGGTGATTGGCGAATTGGTAGTTTATGGATCGAGTTTATGTCTTAACTGGAGTGTGTTCAAAACTGGAAACCAAACAACCAACACGTGACTAACTTGCGATAAACATTGCCGCAATCGGAACAATCGGTCACTTCCGGCGGAGATGCAAACAAATGGCACTGCTTCCGTTAGAGGATATCATTTCCGCTGAAACATGATCGAGTTTGTGGTTGGTGTGTTGAGGTTGTAATGCGAAAATTTCTGTCTGTTATTTCCTGCCTTAGTTGCAGTGATAACAAATGTTATGTTTTGTCAGACTGTAATTTCACTACTGTTTTCTAGTACTGATTCCAGATACCTGCGACTATTAAAGTGTGCAGCAAAAAGCAATTTATCGTACAAAATCAGTTATTTCTTAGGATCATGATATCGATAATCAGGGCTCTGTAAATGTTTAATTTTTTTTTAATTTTGTTAATTTCTGACTCATGTGCATGGTCATTTTGTTAATAACTAACGGACCGATGATGAACTGGAGCTGGAAACGGTTGTGCAAAATTTTCTGATTGAATCTCAGCCAGAAACTCCTGTTACTGATATCTGAACTCCATCTACACTATGCTAAAGTATTCTTCACTCATCTTTGATATGATCCTCCAGTTCCTTGAAGGCTCTAATCGGTCGCCACCAGTGGTCACACTTTGAATAAACTCCACATCAACTGCCTAGATAATTTTTTTATTGCTTTGCTGGAAAATTTGGAGTCGCCTAACTTTCAGGAGCCCTATGCACTACTGGTGACAATTTTCTTCCGGGACTCTTTTCGCCCCAAACGGCCATATTTCGTCTGTCGTTAATTTAATCAGGTACTTCGGGAAATCCGTTTTAAGGGGGTCCCTTAAAACTTTTTCTATTTAGCCAGAATTGACCGAACAGTTTGAGACTCCAAGACTCATTCAAAACTTGGCACCAGGCCTCGTCTAATGCATCGTTTGTACTTGCTCTTCGATTAATTTCTGCGTCTTCCATGTCGCGCTTCTTGAGAAGCAATACTCCGATCACTGTCAATTTGTTACCACAAAATTTATGTAAGTGTCTAAGGAATCTGAGATAGCTTTGTTCATACAATAAACTTAGTTCTTGAGAAACACTGCTTGTCTAAAAATATGTACTAAATGTTTATATCAAACAACGGAAACAGAAATATTAAATGCAGTCCTAAAAATCTAAGATTAAAGAAGGTTTTTGAGCGAAAAATTCGTTCTACGAATGAGCAGAGATAGATCTAAAATGAATGTTTTCGAGATAAGAAAAGGATGCACATACTTACATGCTTATCACGCATTTCAAGGACTTTGGGAGTCCTTTGAAAGGTCATGGATTGAATACCGTCGTCTCTCCATTACCGTGGTCTTTCTGGTAGAATCATCAACGCCATTCACTTCACCTCTATTTGGGTAGATGCGGCAGAAACGATCTTACCAGCCGGGTCGTCTAGTGTCTGGAGGATTCTAATGATTCTGTTATCCAAACTTCCACCGGTGCCTGGGGAGTTGTTGCTAGATAATTGAGGTCTTCATATAACTGATAAAGCTCGTCCTAGGAGCATATCGCCTATAACGTCCTACATCCTAGCTGAAAAAAAACATAGATTAAGGATTAATTTGAAGGTTTAAAGGTTTTCCAAAGATTTAATATCAGCTTCAATTTCACTGAATAGACGAAGAAACAAGAGGTCTTGGGGTAAACCTCGATTGGACCCTCATTTACCGGGTTGTTTATTGAGCTATGGGTAACTAAACTCATGTATAACCATGTATATATAACGAAAAGATACCTGATATAACATTTAAGGATAGTAATAGTTAAATAAGTTTTAGATTTAAAATTGCTCGTGTGACTCTCACTAAACTTTGCTCTAATGTGCTGTGTCTTGATCTTTTCAGCATACCGTGACAACCAAAATCCGATCAAGACGCTCTTTTTCTCGGAAAAGCTACAAGAGTTCACCGACAAGGAACAATACCATCAGGACCGAAAGTTTCACGACAACAACTACAGCCACATGAAAGTAGGACCCCAGGCACAGGTGCAGCACGCGGGCGACATTATTTACTACGCGAGTGAGTGTCGTGAAGTGCGTGGGTTTTTGTCCCGTTGAAAAGATAACTTCAATGTCCAATGTTCCTTTGCAGGTAAACCCATCAGTGAAGGATCGCCGGGTAGTGTGCTGGTGAATGGGAGTAGCACCAATGGTAGCACCGGAAGCAATGGCAGTAGTCTCCTGTCCGTCCCGAACGCTTCCATGGGTGGCGTTGTCGTCCCGAACGGACTGCCGTCGTGTGGAGCGTTGGCACGGTCAGACAACAACAACAGTTCCTACCTGCAATCGTTGCAACCTCCTCCACAGCAACAACAACCCTCCTCAGCAACCACCGGACATCCGCTCACCAACGGAACTGGTGATCTGGAGCGCAAGTGCTTCAGCTTTAGTCCCGATCAGATCCAGTGCATGTGTGAGGCCCTGCAGCAGGAAGGCGATCTGGAGAAGTTGGCCACCTTTCTGTGGAGCTTATCGCCGACCGATCTGATCAGTGGCAACGAGAGCCTGTTGCGGGCTCGTGCCCTCGTCGCCTACCATCGCGGACTCTACCATGAGCTGTACGCCGTGCTGGAGTCGCACTTCTTCTCACCGAAGTACCACGCCGATCTGCAGGCACTCTGGTTTAAGGCGCACTACCGCGAGGCGGAAAAGGTCCGGGGCCGTCCGCTCGGTGCGGTGGACAAGTACCGGTTGCGCAAGAAGTACCCGCTGCCGAAAACGATCTGGGACGGCGAGGAGACGGTGTACTGCTTCAAGGAGAAGAGCCGCAACGCGCTGAAGGATTGCTACACCCGCAACCGGTACCCGACGCCGGACGAGAAGAAGACGCTGGCAAAGAAGACGGGCCTCACGCTGACGCAAGTGTCCAACTGGTTCAAGAACCGTCGCCAGCGGGATCGAACACCCCAGAGCAGTCGACCGTAAGTGTGCTCATGTGCAACATGTGTGTGTGTGTGTGTGTGGGAAAGCGTAACTTGATGCCATCGGTCCGGAAATGGCCACTGGACAGTTGTTTTTGCGCAAAAACCAAGCCGCTATTGCATCGTTGTCCACGTCTGGACAACTCGGGCCCTAAAGAAATAGGTTTGGTAGTTCCTGGAGGTGGACATAATGTGCCTAGGCATGGTTGTAACGAAGTTTTTAAGGATAAAAGGATCCTAAAACACATGTTTTCACTCTCGGTCGGGATGGATGCGCTTGTCTGTTCGGTGTTGGACGGACCAGGATTCCGAAAGGAACGCTTGGAAGTTTTAGATCATTTGCCTTTTATGTACGGCAATCCCTCGGGATGCCGAGGGATCGATCCGTGTAGGACAATAAATTATGACGTCAAGGGTTTTTTTTTGGCTGGTTGCTCATTAACGATGCAGTGTGCCCTTTTCGGTGTGCCTCGAGAATTGCCTGAAGGGCGTGAAGATATCCTTTACGAGTTTGAATGCTGGAAGGAGCAGGATTTTGTGTTGGGATTTTTTTACGGCATGATGCTTGACACTGCGCAGAAGGACTTGTACTCATTAATTGGAAAATATTGAAGCGTTCCTGCATGATGTGTGCATGGTTGACCGATTTTAGTGGCTCAGTAACAGTTTAAAAACCCGACCCGCCCGGAGATGAAAACATACGATAATGGGTGTACCGGAGTGGTGTTCTTCGCACCGCACCAACTGCGCTCATCGTTTTCCGCCGGCGGCATCGTATTAGCCGAAATTAAGATGCAAAAGTGCTACCTTTATCCCCAAAATGCACCCTTTCGCACCGAACAGAGGGGTCTTAAAGGTGCCGCGCACCCGGTTCACGCCTAATGGTCGTGCCTAATTATGGTGCAACCGGGAGAGATCGCAAACGTTCGTTGAACTTTTGGGTTGGATCTCGCGATTTTGATACGCCGAATTGATCATCGTGTGAGAACGTCGGTTTGGAACATTTGAAGATTTTTGATCTTATGTTTGGTGAACTTCAAACTTTTGACAGTGCAACAATCAATCTTTATCGTTCACTTTCTCTCTCAACCCCACTCTCTCGTTCTCGTTCGCAGCGATCTGATGATGTCGGTGCTGCCGGTCACACCGGACCAGATGGACGGTAGCTATCAGCGGCTGTTTAATGTGGCCAATTACGGACCCGCGCACGGTTATCACGCAAATGATATGTACGCGGTGCAGTAGGCAAACGGAGACGGTACCAAAGCCCGGACCCAGCGTTAGCGGCAGCACTTTTCCGGAAGGCGTTCGCGTGCGCCCATTTGAATGGCAGTGGTGATCCTCGTGTGCAGCGATTTCGACGCCGGGTGATCACACTTTGTGATAGGTTCAATTTTATTCGGCTGGTGTTGTGTTTTGCGTTTGAGGTTAGTTCTCCGCTGTGGTCTCTCACTTCCGAAGGAATTATCTGTAAATAGCAGGGAAACGAACGATGACTGGCGTGAGGCGTATTGTTTCTTTTTTTTTATTTAATGAGAGAACAGATTCGTCCTTAGCTTCTAAACAAGATGTAAATAGTTAAATCAGTGTTCATTTGACAAACAAAATGCCAGTGAAATGTAAATCATGTAGTAAGGAAGGGAAATTGAATAAAACAAGCGAGTTGTACAGATGTGAATTGACATTCGAATCGAATAAACAAGAGAAAAATGATATAAAATAAAAGATATTGTATGTAGTCTATATCTACCGGTTGGAATGAAGAGAAACGTTGTGTTGTTGAAGAAGATTTGCATTGTGAGACACTTCGTACCCAGTCGACTTCGTAGTATGGTCGATCTGTACTTCCTGATATTTTCTAAAATCTGAAACTATGCGAGTGCTAGTCCGACCACCAGTCGACAGCAGACATCATCGTAAAGTACAGCTGAATTCAAGGCTCCCTGCGAACTGTTTGCAAGTTGAAGCGTGAAGCAAGTTGAATCGTGACGCAAGTACTTGAACAAGATGGACATTGTTGATTCAGTCAATGCCATTTATGATTAAGGATAACTTTCCACGGGAGATCGCTATTCTTTCTAGTGGTACTCAGAACAACTAACATTTTTTCTTTGCGATGGCGTTGGCAAAGTTACTGGAAGGCTGGCGTATGGCCACACGATGGGACATCGGAGCATTTTTCCTCAAGGCTTTTTTAAAAATTGAAATCAAATGGGTTTCATTCCAATCAATTATCGTTTTTAACAGTTTTTTTTATCTTCGTTCAACATTTGTCCATCTTTCTTAATGGATACCTTAGTTGCTGCATAACTTTTACGTAACTATTCTCTAACGAGCTTACTGACATAACTGATTTACAATGTTTCAAAACATTTTAAAATGTAATCCAATTTTTCTAAATTGTTTGCAAAGTAACAAATCGTAGAAAACTTTAAAAATATACATTTAAACAACATTATTGAAAAAAAAACAAAACCCGGTAATGATTCAACGTACAACGTTAACATTTTTGAAAATACCACAGTTGAACTAATGACAAAGTTTCTGAAAAGTTTCATTGACAGGTTTCATTGAAATATTTCAATGGATTAAATGGTTTCATGTAGCACAATTCAAACATTGCGCGCTGAATTCTGCTGAAAGTTTAAAATTACTAAATTGCAAATAGGATACATCTCAAAAATGTAATGCTACTATGTAAGTGGTTACTAAAAGGAAAATAATAAATAAATAAAAAAAGATTTTGATCTTTTATTCTATAGCCAAATTCCTGCCTATGTGAAAAGTTATAAATGTAGTAGAACTATTTCCGCACAAAATTTGCCTATAACGAACTTTCTTCAAAAAACGAATTTAATTTTACTCTTCGATTTTATCGCGAATGGATTTGTGTGCAACCGGATGCTACTTATGCGCCAAAAAGGAAAAAAAACAAATTAAGGCGGGCCAATAATCAGTCCTGTTGCTTCACTGGGGCGGTAACGTTAACGCCTTGACCGGCAGCGGTATGCCCCAACAATGCCAATAGCCAGTTGGAAATGAAAACGAAAAACTTATGCTCAGAGTCCGTGTGTGCAGTGGCATTTTCCGGGCTTTTTTTCCTTTCCACCACTTTCATCCTCCTTGCCCCGATTGGGGGAAAACACCCTATTCTCTTTACGACCTTTTTTACGGGTACGAAAGCATGACGAGGTTGAGAAAAAGGGGTTCCACAGCTCTCTTTTTTTCTCGCTCTTACACTCGGGCCCATTCCGTCGGAAAAACTAAACCAAAATTCAAACCACCAAAACCGACCGAATGTTTTATTGCCCCAACGGGTCGATCGGGTGGAGGATCGACCCGTCCGATTTGGGATGGGATTGGTTGAGTTCAGTTCCCGGAAGGAAGCAAGCCAAATGCACTAAAAGACGGAGGAATTTTTGGACAATGGGGACAAATCGTCAAATCGTACTAGCGGCCATCAGGGTGGTATCGGTCACTTACGGCTGGTGTGCTGTCCCATTTTCTCCTTCGCGGCGTCCCGATTCTTTCCTGTCTACATACTGGTGTTGCAGTTGTCTGCCTGCTCGGTGCGTTTAAGCAATCGAAGAAAGTAAAAACGGTAAAAAAGCAAAGACACAACGAAATTGAACCTCGATAGGCTTAAAGAGACACAACAGGATTTGCCGGTGGCAAATTTACGAACTGAAGACATAAACTGTTTAGCACCCTTTTTTATGATTCCTAGGCAAGTTTGATGGTGTCCTAGGCTGGTGAACTGTTCCAACGGGCAGGCATCGATACTGAACGGTTTAGATGTGCATCGAAACATGGTGATGAATCATGACGATAATGATGATGAAAATGAAAATGGTTCGCCCTTAATCCGGGAAACGAATCTCTTTATAACGTCAGTGATAGTCAACGAGAGTGTTCAAGTGAACCCATGAACAGTGTAAGTGAGCATAAAAAGCGAATAATTAGTGGTCGTTAGCATGCGTGAAGACACCGAGGACTGAGTAGATTAGTGAGTGAATAGTTTAGTAGCTTGTTTATTTGGGACTGCAAGAATTAAGATGGCAGTAAAACATAGATATCATTAATTAAACACAAAAAAAAACAACCATTTATAGTATTTGGTAATTATTTTTGTGCTCAAACAAAGCAACAATTCAATCGTTTGCCGACTTCATTTCACACCTAAAAAACATAAATTTTCGTTTTAAAAGTACGAAAATGATTTAAAATAATGAAATATTTTACTTTTTGCATCAATTCAATCTTAAATTATGTCCATAAAAATGGTTCACTTTTATCGTTTTTCAAGGAAAATCTGTTGAGTATTAGAGATACGCAAAGTATTGGGTTTTCAAATAAGTTTTTAGTCATTTTTTCCTTAGATTTGAGTGTCATTTATCAGATATGCTATCTCATCTACCGTATTTACAATATACTGCACCTTTTACATGTGTATCTGGCAGATTAAGAATGTCAGTCTTTAAAAAAATATCGAATTGTGACACCTTTGAGTAACAAGCAACTTATTCCAGTAAGAGCCCTATTCTTCGATCGAAATAAGTGGTAATTCTGCAGTGTTAAGTTCTGAGCTATCAGGATGGTGAATTAGAATTAAGTTCTCCGAATAGTTATGAACCGAAACCGTAATATGGGATACATATGGGAACATATAGACAAACACAGGAGAGCAGATCCGAATCCCTGAAGCAGACTACCGATGAAGCACGCCTGAGCCAAATTACGTCGTAAATTCGACGAATAAAAACTCGAAAACTCTGATGAAGTATTTTTGAAGGTGCTTAATTCTGGTACAACTCTCAATGCTATAATCAGAACTTCGTCGACAAGTAATTTGAAATTTAACTTATCATCGAGTACTCCTAGGTCACAAAAAAGAGACATAAACGAGAGAAATATTGGAAAAGGAGTAATTATAAGAATTACGATTATGAGAAGATTGAGTGAAAGAAATAGTAGAACATTTAGCAGGACATAGACAAAGAAAGCTAAACGGGCAACAGTCAAAAGAGGTTCGCAAAAGGTAATTATTGCTGGCCAGTGTTGGTTGGACTATACGAAAGCAGCTCATAACATATGTCACATTTATGATTCTGATTCTGGATTTTGTGTCGATCTTTTTTTGAGTTTAGGATTATCATACATTCTGCAGACGTTTCTTGGAGCGAACGTTAAAGCTTAGCCGGTCTTTATTTCGAGAAATCCAATCAAGTTTTAACTAAAGTGATTTGGATACTAATAAAATGTACCGTGGTTTTGGAGTAACTTGAAGTTTTTAAATTTAGAGTTTCAAAACCCCACACATCAAACGTCACCAACAGTCGAATTTATAAAAACCGCATCGAGTCGAGAACCGTGCAGAATTAACTCTTCTCACAATCATAACTCCGCTCCACAAAGGGTTTGGGAGCCGATTTTTCATGCATGTATGTGTAGAAGGGAACCGATAAGTGCAAAAAACAAATGAAAAAAAATTTAGTAATGTCAAAAATTTTATGCAAATCCAAGAAAAACAAACAATCTTTACAATCCAGCTCTTTGTATTCCTAACGCACAAACAAAAGCGATTTCACTTGTATTGCTGGGGGCAACAATGCTTGAACTCGTTGTGAACTTTACAAATTTGTTTTAAATTTTTGACTCTGTTCTTTCATTTTTAATAAACATTGTTTGGCACAAAAACGGAAAGGTGTTCTATTCCTGCTTCCGGTTCGATGGGTTTCTGATTATTCTCCTTTGAATTTCCTTTCCTTATTTTTTAGAGTGGCAAGCGGAACCGAGTTTACTGTAGTTTTAATTAAATTTATGCTTCTTACCGAGGTCGATTCGTTCCTTTCCTCTCGTTGGTGTGCCTTTAATTATGAATCCTTTTTTGAAGGTTTGTTTTTTCGTCGCCGGTGCTTTGTTTGAGACGGTCCTGGAAGGAAGAAGACGAACAATTAGAATTCCGAGCAAAAAGTTCCTTCTTCCTTTCTTCTTGCTCTTTCGTAGTGTACAAAGCTGCCATTAGAATTATGCTTCCCGGGCGGAGGCCTTGTTTGTCCATCGTTGGCGAGCTTTGATTTGACAGTTGAACGATATCTAGCCATTGTGCCGAGCGCTTCCAAAGCGTAAGGATGAATCACTCTTTCGCTTGGGAGTATTTATCTTTGCAAAAGCTGAGGTTTTGTTTCCAGAAAACTGCATCGAGGTCATGGTAGGATTGAATGGATTTCTTTGTCGTCTTTTCGCGAGAACCTTCGCTCCACCGACAAGCCGCTCCTGGTCCGTCATTTAAGAGCAGCCCCACATAAAAAAATAGAACGAAAATGATGAAAAATGGAAAAGCGCTGGAATTTTGGCACCTTCACCGCGTGCTACACGGAGACCCAGGCTCAACGGACACTTTCACCGTGTATGATAAATTTCGCTGCCGGTGCATCCCGATTCTCACATATAATCTCTTCTCGGGGCTTTCGGGGGCTTATACTTGAGTCGCGCAACGGTTTTATTGGTGGCCGGATTCCATTAAATCAGTGCACGGAAGATTGGAACCGATTACGTGAAATCGATACAAATCGGGGGGATCTTTTTTTGGCGATTGCAGTCAAGCCAGGTTTGTGGAGAGATGGAGCTTTGGGATTGTTTTTTTTGTTGTTGTTGCTTTTATTATTTTGCTCATAGATTAATGCTTTCACGATGATCTATTCGGGTGGAGGAGCGAGCTGATGCTACGTGAAAATCCGTGCAGCTTTTCTTTATGCCGCACGTCGGTGGTAATAAAATTCATACGCTCCGATTATTTCGTTCGTTTTTTTGCGTGTGTTCCCCATCTGGATATTTGACACTCAGTAGTATACTTTTAAGCCCGTAAAAATACGTCTCACCGGTAAGAGTTTGCCGAGTGTGATCGGTGATTTACGATTCACCCCGTAATTATCTGGATTTGTTAAACATTTACTGCTGCACGGCTCGTAAAGCACGGTGAAGCGTAAGGATTGGCAATTATCGTAAGATTGATTAGCGATAGGCAGCAAAAGTCAAGCAGTTGGAAGGAAGACCTAAACAGCAGGAATAAAATAATCAATAAAAAATAACAGCTGTGGCGTAAAATGTTAACATCTGTTTTATCCTCCAATCTGACACAAGCCGCACACCGGGAAAGGTGAATTGGGATGGGACAAATAATTCATAGCTCTTTTAAATGCCCATCTAAAGGGAATGATAAGAAAAGCTGAACAGATAAGGAACATTATGCCATTTCTTCATTACGGAAGTGTTGGTAGTGATGTAAATCGAAATTTCGTGTTACAGCTGTTTTTTAGTGTTACGATTGAGTAGTTACGATCATGACGGTTCTTCGGTGATACTAATAAATGACAGTTCTATTCCGTGCTTTGACATATTCATTCAAAAAGTGTTTGGGGTTTGAATAGTAAATGATACAACATGCTCCAGATTTCTTTGCAAATAGATTAGAACGTCGATTATCCGATTAATGAGTACATGATTAATCGACGGGCGGATTATCCTTGAGTTAAAAAATGACAGGTTTTAGAATGGTTTTTGAATTTTTACTGTTTAACCGGTTCTGCCGTGCTGCCACACTCCTCAGTTGTCCGGATAATTGATGTTCTATTGTAATATTCTTCAAAAGACAGCTTCAACCCACCGTACACAGTACAGTCCCGAGTTACGAGAATAATGAATACCAGAGAAATTCGCGTAACTCGAATTTCGATCGTTTATATTCAGTATTCAGAAATCGAATACTTATTTTCACTTCACGAAGCGCTTTCATAATTGATATTTCTACATTTATTTCGACAACTAACATAGGGTAAAATTTCACCAAAGGTAATTTTTATAACAATAATATGTAACGTGCTTTTAAGAAAAAATGAAATTTGAAAATAAAAGTTTGAATTTCACATACAAAATTACAAGAAATGTGAAAATTTTGAGATCCGCGTATCTCAAATTCGCGTAACTCGAGTGTCGAGTGTAACTCCAGAAATGACTGTATACAAAATTATTAATCAACAAACGCAGAAGTATGGTTTATCCGTCTTGCTTGCTTATCCGGTTGCTTATTTTTTGTCAATTTGTAAAGAATAATCAATTTTAATGATATTTTAAAGTAATAACAATTGTTTTAAGTTAACATAAAAAAAAACCATTCCAATTGAAGCACAATTTGGTGCAATAACATTTGTCACAGTCAAACATATCAAACAAACATTATCTGTGTACTGTGCAACCATATGTTTCCACCGAAGTCGTCTATCGCGTGAGGCATGGTTAGCAGCACTGTGATCCTACCTAAACGCGCTGTTTTGTATGTTTTTCTTCTTCAAAGCTCAAATGTATCTCCGGTTCCATTCCGAGCGGTGCAATCTCACAGTACAGCATCACACAGCAATACCACTTCCGTCGATTGGCCTGTCGTTGTTTCTGTCAGCGTGGGAAGGATGCGGTTGACTTGGATTGGAATGCATATTGGTGCACACTGCGGGCACCACTGCATTCGAAACCGCTACTTGGGAACCGTTCGAACCGCAGCAAAGCTTGAAAGGTTGAACAGTATTTCCGTTCTGTGGTGATGAGCGCTTTTGAGGTTTGTTCGTTATGGCGCAGTTTCCTTCGCCGATAGCAGCAGGGTGCATTATTATTTGTCAATTTTGCTTCCCACCCGCGTGTGTGTGCTCGCTTCGTTAGAGTGCTTCTTCGCTTATTTCCGCAGTTTCGAAGGATCAAGGTATTTCGCTGGTGAAATGTGAATACTAAAAGAAGCTTTCGCGTACGCAAAGAGAGGATAAATATGTGGGTTTGTTCGGTGAAGAGATATAAAAAGGAGATAGTAAAAAAGATATAAATCAGGACATTTTAAGCACGGAGAATTGGAGTACTTCTGGGGCGGAGTTATTGCAGAATACAGAAAATGTATCTGCATTTATTTAATTTGATTTACTGTTTAGAATACTTAAAAGTTCTGTAACTAAAAATTCAAACTCATTCCACTAAAAAAAAAACAAAATATATAAAACAAAAAAAACACTGCTTACACTACAACAACTGTCAAAAGTGACATGTGGTAATAGACAGATTGACAGAAAATATTTTTTAATGTTAAGTATATGGACATATTACCACTAGCTGTGAACCTAAAGCAAACAGATGTAATTGAGTATTTCTTATGCAAGCATGCAGAGTAACTAAGGAAGGCCTAGGATCGGGAGGATTATCTCGCCGGTAAGAAGGGAGATACATACTCTGGAGCTAAAATTTTGTAATTTTCTAAAGAAAAAAGTAATTTTGTAATTTTTTAAAGAAATTAATTCAAATATTGGTTTAGGATTATTTTTTACATGAGTTTTAGAACAGTTAACAGGAATTATAAATGACTTCGATTTAGTCGGATTTCTCTGGTAATCATTCACTTGCAACTCGCGTAAACAATCTTGATTTAATGAACCAGATGTAGGAATTTCTTACAAAATGTCGGTTTTTTCTTCTTGGTAAGAACGGCCTGGCCGTATCGACTTATTTTACCACGTAGTCAGAGAGTCAGTCATTGCTACGGGGAGGATTGGTCCGGATGGGATTTGATCCAGTCCGTTCGAGTGAATACCGGCTCCTCTACCATCATGCCAACGGGCCGCCCCAAAATATCGGACTTTAAAAGTAAACAAAACTCTTTTTACTGTGTCTAAATGATAGAGCAAAAGTAGTTAAGTTCTAACTAAGTTATATTAATTTGTGTAAAGAACATCTGAAGAACGATTCTATTCTATTCAATTGTTTAACAGATCTACAACCAATTCTGGACAGACTCTAATCGACCTTCAGCTTCAAGAAAAACATAGCTGCTTTCCCGTTTGATCTATAACATTATCTCATAAATTTCTAAAGATTTTTTCATGAAATCTGGCAACTGAAACGAATAATTCCAATGGGGTTTTATAAGTTCACACCCTTCACTAAAATAATATAAAATAAAACAAAGCTCGCCAACTTCATAGTGTCCTGTTAAAGTTTGAGATGGTGTGCGCATGTTGTTCATTGCATGCATGAAAACGTTTTCATCCAACCTTTCGTACGTATTCCTCTAACCTACCAACCACAAAGGCGACGTGTGTGCACTATATCCGTTGCACATACACTCGATGAAGTCTTTACTATCGCTCCACGTCCGGCAGCATCCGGAAGAGGGTGAGCTCCAGCTCGATTCCATTTTATTGTTGCCGTTCTAAAAAAACTAACGGATAATGTCCGTTCCTGACCGTCGTCCATTGCAGCCCTGTCGAAGAGTTTAAGTTCGCCAGCGCGTACCGTGCTCGTCTTGACGGCGAATCGCCCCGATTACGACACAAGTGAGTAGTGTGTCTGTGGGTAGCGAACAACTATGTCGTCTCACCGGTTTACAGTGCTATCTGCCTGGCGGAGGTTGGGACGAGATCGGTACGATAAGGCAAAAAGAAGTGTCCAACATAATGAGAGCATCCGAGGAAAACGAGTGTCTCGCTACCGGGTTGTCCGGTGTCGCCGGATCGGGCGTTCCCTTTATCGAAATGCTTCCATTATCGGAACGCTGTTTATCGAATGATCATCTTCTGTGCACCGTGTGTCCGTGCGTTCGTTGCTGGCACACTGTTGCCATCCCTGCCCTGTTTATAACCTTTGGCATATTTTCCATTCCTTTTCCGTCCTTCGACGCTGTTAGATTGTTTCACATCTAGCGCCACGGTACGCGGACGTCTCAATTCGATTTTCGGAAGCATTTCTACTAACACCCGACCGGCGGTATGAGCTAACAACAGGGAGGAAACTTCCTGCGATTCGCTTCCCTTTGATTGGTTGTTGTTTTTTGATGCGGAAGTGCTACGGTGTAGCACATTGTTTAGCAACTTCAGGATGCTTTTCTCCGTTCGAACGGTGACCATCGACTGATATCGTAAAACAGTGGTTCTTCGCAGTAGCTTATCTTCGGAAACGGGTCATATCCAGTAAGGTTTTAGGATTCCTAAAAAGAGATGTTTAATAAAAGTAGTTAAGTAAACAAGAGAAAGCTCACAGACAAAGACACAGTGGCACATTCCCGTCACACACGTGTACAACCTTTTCCGGTTTGATAGCAATTGACTCGAACCATGTCAGGACGGAAAGAACGTTCCACTTCCCGCTGGCACTTGTCATCAATCCGTGCCGTAGATAATTTTCATGGTCAATCTCCGGGCCCGGCAAGAACGCCATCGGTCGCCTCTTTCAATCCCTCATCGACTTTAAGACACTTTCAATTGATTGGCTCATAAATCTTCACCGCCCGGTCTACGGACGGCGGGAAGCGAGACCATGAAAACATTGCCACGCGCAACCAAAACCCGGGGCCACGTGGCCATCCTTTATTTCGGGAAGTGGCTAACGACGTCGTTGATTCTAGTGGATTGGACTTTGACAGCCGGTGCCGGTTTTGAGGGGCGTACGGTAACGGAATTGCTTGCGACGCTGGTTGTCTATGAGGTGATGAAATTAATTCCAAAACACACCATTCATCCTTTCAGCTGCGAGCTGCCCGCATTCAGCACGAATAGGGAACGAGCTCGAGTGCTGTGAGTTCGGCCAAGCCGAAGAAGGGCCTAGAGGGCTGGGTTTTTTTTCATGTCTCCTTCTTGTCATCACCCACCAAGGGAGAGCAAGTTGGCTTCTAAACGTCAAAGAGGGAAAACGTTGGTTAGGAGTTTAAATTTCGAAGGTCATTAGCGGGCTTCAAACAGCCGTCCTGCGCTGCTACCATGGAAAGGAAAATTAATCGTTTTTTTTTTTCAGAGCGCAAATTCAATGTCACGCGTTTGTTGAATGCGCAATGAAGGAGCGTAAAATAAAGATTTTCACAGGAAAAAGAACGTTATATTTTGTCGTGAGCGTAATTTAATTGGTTTGCCGGTACGATACGAATGCAGGGGTGGGGTTGGGTGTTTGCTGGTAATAAATTATCTTCGTTTGAATGAGAGATTTTCGGCTTTTTAATGAAAAACGGTTTTAAAGCCGGTGATAATGGAAAGTGAATGTTGACGAGTCAGCACTGTTGTGCTTTGGTGGTGTATGAAGCTTTTAAAGTAATTTTGTCTGCAGCATCTTACGGTTGATTGATGATGGTTTTATTGATTTGATGTTGCAACAGAGCAAGCATAAATCATCGTTTTTTAGGTTAAAAAAATTAAATATTTAAGTGGGATTTAGATAAGACAATTTAAACTAGCGTAAAATTATTATAGTATTTCTTCCTTTAAGTTCCAAATTTTGAGTACTTGTACCACCAACGCTGATGCTTGTATCGGCCACGTATTTCACACGTGTGCCCCTCGAGATTGCACGAAAGCCTTCCGACAACAGTGGGAGAAGCAATAAATCACTTGACGCGAAGGCTTGCACCGGTAGCCAAGAAACCGGCTGACGGGCGAAGAACGTGTCTCGCATAAACCGTTGCATTCCGTATCCTTTCAACTTCCCGCACTGGAAGCACCTTTCAGCTGGGGCATCGGAAGGAACGGTTTGTCTATGGGTCTTACGGCCGCTGCCGGCAGGCCATTTTCCCAAAGGAAAATGAATATGAGATTCTGACGGCACTTCGACATGGGATTCCAGCACGTCACGTGGCGCCAGCATAACAAATCAAGGACCGCTGCCTGTCACAGGCGCCACAAATCGTTTGATATGCACCCGGTCGCTTCCGGTGCTTTGATTTGTGTATTTATGCTTATGCAGGGAGATTATGATGAAGTAAAATGGTGTTTGCCGGTGACGGTGGTTACCCGGTACGCTGGCCATGCCATCAAATCGTGTATGAAAACGTTCCAGCATTGGGTTGATTTTGTTTACATTTGATTACATGCGTGGAAGGAATTTTTACTTGCAGTCAAAATAGTAATTATGAAACAATTTCCACAACATTCATCAACCTTTTTTATTTAGAATAAGAACTTTCGATGGGAGCTTTTATTTGCTCATTGGCCTGCGCAAAAAAAAAACTTTGTCCTGCTAAGAGCAACCATATTTTAATCTTCGTAATGCAACTGTTGTACTTCAAAGGTAACAATTCCAAGCATCCTTTTGATAAGTTTAAGCAAAGAAATTTTATTTTGAAGTTTCGCTTTGAGAAACCGCAAAGATGGGTAGAAACTTTCATCCTACCTTTCACCGGTGAAACAAAAACCCGGAACCAGTGAAGGAAGGTAATCTGGAATGGGTACATTTGAAGCACAGTCAAGACCTTTTAACTTGCCTAAAGTGACACAAGTTTGTTTGGGAATAGTTTTGCAGTTGCCGGGGGAAAAATGGCAGAGTAATTTTTATAGGACCGAATGATGCAGAAAAAACCGTATATATCAACGTAAAATAGCAGGAAATATTTAATGCAATCGAAACGATGTGTTTTAATACATTTTTTAGTAAATTTTTCTTAATTCACATCAACCGAGCAGCATAACTTTTTTTTTTCTAAAAGCACCAGGCGTCTCCATTGGGTGACTAACCAACTGCACTAACTTTTATTATTTTTTTAACAATTTTCAACAGCAAATGGCATTTTTAATGAATAAAAAGAAATACAATTTCAATAGTTTAAACAAAAAGCTAAAAGCACATGAGGCTTTCCACTACATAGCGTTGACAGTTATTTTTTTTTGTTGACTGAATAAGTGGGCCAGTAACGTCCGAAATGGCAGAGGAGTTTCGAGAAAAAATCTGCTTTGGATTGACGGTTTCGAGTAACGGTGATTTTAATGGAAGGCGTTAAGTGTTGCGCTTCAGTTCCATTGATGAAATTGACGCAATCAATATTCCCGTAATTAAACCGCTTTTTCACAGTTCATGTCAACAGAACAATATCAGGTGAGATGAAAGAGAATCTTTTACTCGGAGTTCTTTTTTAATTACCGGGTCAAACCGAAGCTGTATTTATTATATTCAAAAATAACTCGTTCACTGACTGTTTTTAGCAGAGTTCCTCTTTTGCTCATTTATGTGATTATTAAAATATTTTATGTTTTACAATTATTTCAAGTAATGATTGGTTTCAAGACGCAAATTCTTGGCAGTTTAGGTTTGTATTTATACTTATCTGTTTGACTAATGGTAAGAACATTTTCTATTTTGGTTTAATACTTGTATTCGTATATTATTTATGTATTTGCAAGAATGTCATAAATTCTTGTTTTCAAATGATTCATTAGTAAAAGTTTGCATTTACCAAATTAATACTAATTACTTAACTATAGTGAGGATTTTTCCTCCTTAATGGTCATATTTACTCATTTGAATACTGGCCACATGTTTCCTTATTTGTATCAATTTTTGGGAGGAACTTTCTATGAGTATTAATTTTTTTGTTTCTTTAAATTTGATAAAAAGTGGATTTTTTTTTAAATAATTTTCCATATTTTTATTGAATAGCATCGTGGAAATCCAATTATTTCCTAAATCAATTTATTTATATTCAGATTATCTGCAATCTGCAATTAATTCAAAAGTAAAGCAATAAATTATAACTAAAGTTTCAATGATGTCCAGTGAAAGAAGCTTCAAAGCTTTTCTTTTAAATTCGAAATGATTCATACATGAATAGCAACATCACGACAACTGTAATAAATCATTGACAGTAATAAAAACGGCATAAACTATTAGACGAACACCATGCTGTATGCTATTCGCTTCTTTCTCCCAATGTGCAATCAAATGCATTCATGCATCCATGTAATTTAGTGTGTGTACCGGCAAAGAAAAAAAGAAACCAAAACAACAAAAGAAAGAAGCAATGATTTGTGTACGGAAATTTTATTTTACTGTACCTCTTCACTCAACTCGGTCCATTAAATCGGACAGCGGTAAAACTGCAACAGCCAAAAAGCCTAATCAATTGACTGTGCGATAGTGGTGGGAAATGGTCGGAAAATCTGCAAACCCACACATATATTAGGCGTGTACGTGGGAGCGCGAAAAAACCCCCTGCTCCTGTTCTGGCCTTTTTTTGTTATCTTCCCATGATAAACCAGGACAATAATACCAAAAATGTTTTGGTGTGACCGTTGCAATATTTTTCATTTTATGTTTTATTGCAGTTGATTGTTCGCTGCTGTACGATTACGCCGTGTTCCTTTGGTTTGGATGTCTTTGGGAACATGGAAAAACCCCCCCTCATACACGGCATAATATCTGCACCCACAATGTGCCCAGTATCTATCATATTTTATGGGTAACAACGAGAAGATTGCGTGCGGTTGGGGTGCGGTACGGCACACGCTTGGAACCAATTGAGACGTGTGTAGGTGTTCAGCATTTGTTGGCAATTGGGACAAACACGGCCACTTTGGGCGAGGCGTACAGCAGTAAGCCAAGTGCCCGTAGTAACAGTATTGCTCTCGGTGGTCCCGCCCTGTACCGCCTGGCACGCCCGAGTGAGTGATATTCGGTCGATTTGGATGCCAACCGAGGTTGGGATTTATTTTTATGTTGACTCGCCCGTTTGGCACCCACTCTCGGTATCTGTCCGCCCGCGAATGACGCCCCGGTATGTCGGCATCCCCCCCCATTACCCCGGTGTTGTCATACGTGTACATGATGTTATGTTCCAGAACGAGCGGGGGCCACAATGCTCACGTGCCTCTTTTTCTGATACCACCGGAATGGAACGTGGAGCTTTGGTCCGTTTTTGTGAAGCAGTTCACCGGTTGTTGGGGTGAGTGGCGAGTGAGAAAATTTATAGTTTTTCCGTCTGTTTCCCCTTCTGGTCCATCCCCCACCGAGGCATGCAAGCTTTGGGAACGTTTGTTGTATTGTTTTTTTGTCCCCTTCTCACGGCACACAAAGTCTCGGTGTTATTATTATGAATGCAACACGCCAAACTTTACCGTGTATGCAATGGTTTTTATTCGCTCCTTTTGTTTTTTTTTTTCAGCAGTAACATCCTTTTTTGTTTAGGAAACCTTGGACGGGACGTGAGAGTGTGCAAGAAAAGTGGTGGAAAAAACACAAAATAAAGCAAACCCAGCAACACAACGGGCATGGAAGAACCATCCGATGACGAATGCCATTAATTTTTGGCTAGCAGCTCGTAAAATTTGAACAGTTCATGCACGCTCGGTTGCAGCAGCGGTAGCGTCATCATCATCATCATCATCATGATCATGGTTATAAACATTAAATCGTACCGCTAGCTACAAAATCGGATGTCATTGTTTGTGTAGAAGTGCAATACAAACACACTCACACACACATACACATATTGCCACAGCCAGTCCTTTAAAGTAGTTTCGCATACGACATACACACTACACATCGCGTCGAAAGACTGATAAGGGTAAGGGTTGCCGCATGTCGTTGGAATGCTGTGCTGAAAAGGCACGTTTCGTTAAAATGGCCACGTCCGCTGGATCCGGTGGTTTTCATTAGTGCCCAGAAACTTTTCGCCCGAGAATTGCTCGCATGGGAATGAGGTTATTGGTGTTTCGTTGCGTGTTTCTGCTGTGCTGGGTTACGTCCTTGGTCCGGTCGTATCGTTTGCATTTCATACCGTATTGTTTTACAAAATGTTATATGCTGCACTAGTTGCTCTTACCAAAAAAAAAAAATAATAATACACAATTTGTAAACAGCATTTAATTGTTGTACAACTGGATAGGGTGACCAAAAAAAAAGAGCATTCTAAGTCATTACTTGATTGCTTGAGGATGGATATTTTGTTGGTCAGACAATGTATTTCCAAAATGGTAGTAAGTGCAAGCCTTCTTTCAACCTTTTATCTAAATCCTTCCTTAACTAAACTAGAAGATATTTTTTTGTGATTGCGAAGATCTTATCATTCCTGCATATCCGGAAGGTAACATTTCCTGTCAAACTCGAACAATTCAAAGAACAGCTTGGGCCAAGTTGGACGTGGAGAAAACAACACCATCACCAACGAAAAGATCTTTCGTGGCCACGAATTGTGGAACAACTGCGGTTAGTCGGTATCTTCCCGTTGGTGTACAACTTATACGGGAAGCCACAGGGGACATAAGGGGGGAAATTAGAGGATTCAGAACTCCATTCAAAAAAGCAGCGCTTCTACAAATTCCATTTTGTAAAAAATCTGCACATCCCCGCGATTAGCACAACTGCAACTGTTGGAGATTCGGTACGTTACTAAACAGGAATTTCTCAGGGTCGTGACTCACTACATTTCGTCTTCTTTGGCTGTGCTGTAAATCTCTCCGAGGTAGGTTCTATTTCGGTAAATTATCCGTGCCAAAGAACTATATTTTGCAAATCAAACCAACATCTTCATCAAAACTCGTACACGAGATTTTGGTTATCGGACTTCCAGAGGTAGAGATGACCGTGGAGTAATCTTCCGTGAACGGTCAATGAGGTCTGGAAAAGAACATCCGCAATCACCGCAACGGTCGTCGTTACAGAGATCAACGTTATACTAGTTGGATAGTCATACAATTCCATATGGACAGATATTGTACAGGATGGATGGGGAGTCCTTGATCTGCTCAGTATGGTCCCAAGTAGAGACTTAGGAGCACAAATATATCAAAAGCTCAAGCGTGCTACAGGATTACAAAAGGAATAGTCATAACGCTTTAGCATCTCCGAAAGGTACGAGTTTTTGCAAAATAGCCGAAAATAGGATCATTAATAAGATGAAAGGATTCAGATATTACCATATGTTAACCAAGTGTATTGAGACTTGTCCTACAGCAGGTAAAATACGGGCGCCTTGATGACTTCACCGAATATTATAACACATCAAAGGAATGTATTGCTAGGTATGGTGATAAGGCAATTCCAAGTTTGTACACCACACCATTTTTTACGAAATAAATCCGATTCGATTCATACATCAAAAGGTATGAAATGTTTACTTTCTGTTATTTATATTTCCAAACAATACCCTCTATTAGCCCCCCAAAACGAGTAATTCCATTAGGCTCAATAGAAAATCATTGCAGGATTTTTTTGGTCTCCACCATGTTTACACGGCGTGGGAGTGAATCGAATTGCGTAACGGCACGTATTTTCGATAAAGTGTCATTTCCCGGTTTTAAAGGGCAATTAACAAGTCATTCCCCCGTGGGCATTCTGACGAACAGTGCGCTTTCTCGGTCGCATCCATCGCGGGCACAACCCACCGTAAAAACTGAAGACTGATTGTCGAACAGGGGTGTGCCAAACACACACAAGCCGAGCCGCGAAGCAGCCGATGAGAATGGGGGTGGAAGGGTGTTCCGCCAAATATTCATCGCTTGTGGTTTTTCCCTTATTTTCGTCCCATTTCCTGCACCTTGAACGACGACCATCACGGGGATGGGGGGAGTCCAGTTTTCTCATCGCTTCGGGCTCGACCGGTGTTGGTAGCTGTCGACCGTGTCGACGGTGTGTGGTGATCGGTTTTTACGAGACGCGTGACGTGCCATCTTTTGAAGCGAACGCATCAAACCAAACCGACCGAAGAAATGATGTTGTCTTGCAAAAGTAAAACATAAAAGGAGCAAAAACGATAAGCTTCCTTCCCGTGTGATGTTGGGTGAAAAGTGGGAAAAGGGCATTCAATAGCAACACAACACGAAAAATGTGAAACAAAATCCGTATTGAGACGGTGACATCCACTCTCGACCATTAGCGAGAACATACAGAGACGATCCACCGTGGTTGCTTGGGGGCGTTTTTCTGTCGTCGAAAGTCTCGTTTTAATGGGATCGTTTTTCGGTTTTGTCGGTAGAAGAGATTTGGTTTTTTGAAGGATTATGGCGAAAGTACGCAGCAAGTGAAACGAAGAGTCACTCCAAACTTTGGCTGGGTTTTTGTGCAAGAATTATTGAAACGGTACTGTTATATGAGAGGAAAAAATTGTAAGTTGAATAATTTGTGCCCCGTGAACATAGCTCCTGATTAAAAGTTTAATGCTACTAAAATAATGATAAACATGGGTTTTTTTTTAATTTGTTTGAAATACTTTGTAGATGGAAAAATGAATAAGTTGTGTTGTTCTAATTTTGTTTAAAAAACAGAAGAATTACATTTATACAGAAATGCTTTTTAGCTACATTACGGCTGACAAGGATGTGTAGGAACCGAAGGGATTCACATAACCAATAAACGGTATCGTAAATAGACTCATTAAAATGTTGGCATCATTTGGCATATCTGTTACCATTCGTTCGCTCGATCGACCACGAGTGTTTTCTTGAGGTTTTGGCTCGTGCTCAGCTGGCTTCGGCTGCAAATGGTGCGTTCGAAAGAGTCATCGAGTTAAGTCGAGCACACACACCCTAAAAGATCCACTGAAAAGAAAGAAAATGAAGAGAGTCCGAACAAAGGAAGACCACCGAGCGTAGTTCGCATTAACGAAAACACAAAAAAAAGGGAGAAAAAATGAAAGCATTTGAGGTTTTAGCGCACTAGAAGCCGTTTCCACGGAACGGATTTTGGAAGCTCGGGCCCGGGCGTTAAGTGGTATTTTGTTTTTATTGCAATGCGATTCAGTGTTTGCCGGTGGGAGGAACAGCACCAGCACCGCCAGACACCAGTGCTGGGTCAGATCGCGGTCAGCAGACCTTACGAAGCGGTGCTAGAAAACCACTTCGTCTCAACCATTCATCGAGGATTGTGTGCAATGAAGTAGAGATTTACGGATGCGCCCGGTGCGGATCTGTTTGTGTGCGGGTGACGTTGTGTTTTCGGTCTCCCTATGCGCTTCCCCGTCCCGACTGACGTTTGAACTACTTGACCGGAAGTGTGGCTTCTTTTGGGGCATCCGAACGACAGGGCAGGGCTCTGACGACTCTCCTTTGTCCAACAGGTCCAAGGGCGTGCCGTCCGAAGGCGGAGCGGCAGATGATTTACACGGGTTGTGTTGGTGTGTGCAGTGCAAAAAGCAAACCAGACCATAGCGGTCAAAGCTGAATCGAGTGGTGAGGGCCAGGTTCCCTTTTAACTGCAGCCATCTTTGAAACAAGCTTTCGAGCTTCGGTTTGCACGTCCCAATCTCCTATGCGGTTCGGTCGCTCGGCGAATAAAGCGATCAATTCAACTGAGATAACATGCTGTTCAATGAATAGGCAATGGTAAAAAGCGAGATGATTTTTTTTCTCGATTCCGAACATGAATTTGGCATTCAGCACATTCTCGTTTTGCTCTCTGTGGTATTTCATTCGGAATCGAAACTATCAAGTGTTCGGTTGTGTTGACCACAATCGTTGTCGATCAGTGGGAATCGGTCGGGTTATGCTTTTATGGTGGCGAAAGATTCATAGAAAAGCATCATGTGACAAGTCATGGGGAACTGTTAGAAGAGGGAACAAGAAGCATATTATCAAACAGGAGTTATAAAATGCAATACATTGAGATACCTGTGTCAAATTAATGACGTTTAAAAGCATTTTATGCTTAATTGGCTTAAAGATCTGATAACAGACATAGACTATGACCATTTCCAACAGAAGCATTTGAATGCCATTGCTTTCCTTCGCATGTTTAAACTACATTTAAGTTTCTAAATATAATTATGTTATTTATTTACTTATCCGGCGCTACAACCGCTTCGAGGTGTTGGTCTGCAGCAGGAGAGAGAGCCTTGCGAGTCTAATCCCTTGTACGACAATAAGTTCGCCGTACAGCTCATAAAGCTCGTCATTGTTGCGGCTCCTCCATTATCCATTATCGATTATATTCCACACATACTGGGCCAAAAATCTTTCTGAGCATCTTCCTCTCGAACGCGGCTAAGAGGGTTTCGTCAGTTTTGGACAAAATGTCTCAGAGGTCTTTGGATGTCTCAGAGGCGTTTGTGAGTACTGGAACTATATCAGTTCTATATAGTCCCAACTTCGCGCGTCGCGACAAGTGTTTTGCGTAGAGACTCGTCAGACTGTTGACTTGCTTGATTCTGATACTGTTCTGTTAAATCGGCCAAAATGACTATAAACTTACTTAAACTAAGGTCTAGTTTAATGAAAACTCTCTCCTCTTCTTCTTCTGGAGTGAAAAAAGATATTAGCATTATTCGCAGAATTATGAGCTGAAGAAACTGATCCGAATGTAAAACTTTGTCTATTTTCAAACCTCAGATATTGCAGCCTAGCAATTCAGACTTTCCTTGATTCAATTTGCCATTTCTTAGGAAATTGACCTCGAAAATGATCAAACAATCTCAGCATGGAATTTCAAAATTCAAAACTATTTCAGAAATTTTTGCAATCTAAAGTTTACTTTCTCTACTCAATGTGGTATTGTGACCAACCCAGCGCACTACTGTTAAAACAGCTCAACAAAAAGCGAATAATTTAAAAACCCTGTGCAGGTTCGGATGAATCGTTCGAGCTTTGCAAAAACGTAAACTGTCATGCTCAGCGGTGATATCGTACCAGCCACCGAACCAAACGTCACCATCGTCAACGTTTTCGTCGACGGACGTCTTTTACATGCCTCTGGCACAGCGCGATGCAGTCACAATGCATTATTGTTTCACCGTGTGATTGACGGGAGGGCTTTCCAGGGACCTGCTGTGGGCCAGGATATCCAGGACCGTTGGCAACAATATACATCCGGCCGTAGTAGTAGCCCGTGACAATACTGTTCGGAGCAGAGATCCTCACTTTTTATCCGTCATGTATCGCTCTCGGGGGTGTAAGAGACTGGCCGTCTGGTAGCATATTTTTCTGCTGAAAAGGATAAAAGCAATCAAAAACAGACCACGTACAAAAGGGTTCTGCAGCTGGATTTCAAGGTAATGACTCTGGTACGGTATGATGGGCTTTCAAGCACTCCAGGCTAATAGCTTTGTACATTTGTAGCAATGTAGTAACATTATGTAACAATAGAATTTTTCATTATGGCGTTATGAATACCAAAAGGAAATACTATTTGAATCTATATAAATCTCTTGAGCACGACATTCAACTCGGGTAAAGCTTCACACCTGCTACGAAAGTATGTTTCATTTAATTATCCAGATCCTTTCAAGCGTATCCCAGAACACTTGGCTTATTGTGCGAAAGGTGTAAATTACAATCGCAAATTTCACACCACTACCCTTTTAACTGTTCTAACTGCTCGGAACGGTACCAACTTACAAATACATCTCGTTCCCGTAATTAAAGGATTACAAGCGTTGGAGTGTCTGCTTCACCGTTTGACGCGCATTGATGTTGTCCTTTGCCCATAGGACGCGTATGCTGTTTTGTCACTGTTTGCTCACCCAGACGGGCGGCACTGAGACGGAGTTGGCGTAGCGATAATCAGTAACAGGGAGATGCTGAAAAGAAGGAAAAGTGGGAAATTATTCAACGCACCAGAATAACAAGAAACCACCTCACCGTGTGAACCATCGTTGAACCGGAGACCAAAACTCCCTCCTTATCCAACACCAACGATGGTACGGATTTTGTGGAAGTGTGCGTTTGATGTAGAACCGCCTCTGCCGTGAAGGAGGTGGTGAGTAGCGTGAACGGTGAATCCATCTTTCATTCAAATTCTCCAGCGCGAATAAACAGTGTGTGCCGTGGCGTTTTAGTGATATTGTCGGAACGATGGTGCGGAATGGGTGTAAGAGCGTACCACCCCGTAACCGCTTTTAACATTTCCCAAACCACTTTCCAGGAACGGTTCACCGTAATGTGACTCTCCATTCGGGGATTGCAAGGTGAATTGCGCTTTTGCACACCCTTTTGTCAAGGAGGGGGTGGTTTTTCCGTAAGGACATTCCATGCTAGCGCATCGAGATGGGTGGGGAAGCGTATCAGACTTGCCGACTTCCAAGGACATAGCTCATAAATATCTTTTAATTAAAATGTAAAATAACAGTGCAGTAGCGTGGGAGTGTGTGGCACATTTTATGTGTCCTTGGTCGGTTTTGTGTATGGATTTAGTGTTTGTTTTCAGTTAGAATGCGTATGTTTGTATATGCTGTTATGCCTTAGTCTGTTAATTTACGTATTGGCCGGGTTTACTGATACTGATCCTTGCGTATTGTAAATTGAATAGTATTAAGGGAGGTTTGCTTCTTGACACTTTCGTCCGCCCTCCCATCATCCCGCAGTGGTTCCCGGCATGGATGATAAAAGATTGTTCGCCCACAGTGTTCGTCTTTTCTTGCGAAGAGATCGTCAAGATGGACTTTCTGATATGTCTCTTACTAAGGTAAATACTCATAAGCATTTTGTCATACTACCCCATAATAAAAAAGCATGTTCTTTGCGTATGACATATTACAATTTAAATCCTAACTATTTAACCAAACATGCCATTCTTTGGAAAGAAATCTCTCACGAAAAATTCACCTCTTGGTGGTTAAGTTAAAATTAATTAAACAAGATATACGGTCGTGCTAGCGCACGTCCGTTCTTCACAGTGCTAGTAAAACAAACACGCTGCAAGATCGTTTTAAATTTATCTCACATGCTTGTAAAAATTCAATTTCCCCTTTTCTGCAGTTATGGAAAATTCAATTACTGCGTTCCTGATTCTTCATGCACCATCATCTTGGTGGCCCTTTCCAGGAACCGCCCCGTTGGATGATAATTCTCGACGTATTGGATTCCGGCGAGTGCTCTCCGCCACATCATGTGCGAGTGCCCGGTGTGTGTACGTGCGGCTGCCGCCACCATTGCTTGCCCTGGAAAAGGTAAAACAAATAGAGTTGCTGGTGAATGGTGAACAGTGAAGCCGTTTGGCGATAGTGCACAATTTATGGTAATAGTAACGACATAGCTGCGTTAAGTGAAGCGTACGTAAATGGTCGATGGAATACGCTTTCTTTCTGTTCCATTATGCACGCGCCAGATATTGCTCCGGGTTTTATTGCTGCAGTGAGTGGAAAACGATGAAATATTTACTACCATGATGCTAATTTTATGCTAAGTTTGTACTAAAATATTTTCATATAAATGATATTACAGACAAGGGCATTAATCTATCATATTTTAGATTGTTGTTGAAAAAAAAAAATAATAAGTCTTTGAGAACTAACCTGCTGATTGGAACACGATTATGGCCTGAGTGCCGTGTCGATAGAACGTTCCATTTTCAATTCAACTGTAATGGTATTTTCATTCCGTAGTACGATGCTCCTCACACATCGTCCGCCAGATGGCAGATGACAATGGTCGTTTATGGATCGAATTGGAATGATTCTCGGAAATGAAGCTGCTGACATTCTTTTCCACATTGCCTTTCCATTGCTCTCCTAGCCAAACACACCCTTTTTTGTTCTCGGTGCTGAGGTCGCACTAGGGCGAAGAGACATTTATGATGGACAAGCAATCGGATAGCACTACGGTAAGGACATGCTCGAAAGTCGTTTGTAAAGTTAAGAGAAAGGAAATCCATTGCATGGGCATTTAATAACACCAACGTCGAAAGCACCCACTCGTGGCACCGGTGTGGGAAAAAGGCATGCGCCACACATTCTACCGGTGCATACTCCACCACCCGTGCCGGAATGTGGCAATAAAATGTGCATCCTAATTCCAACCCCACCACAGCACCGAAGATAACGATGTACGGGGTAGTTCGTCAAGGAAGACAGAGTGGAAGCAGCTGCTGTGGGTTGTAATAAAAGATATGTAAAATAATTTGAAACGTTTCCGGCACATTCATGTTTGCTCGCATTGAACCTATCTGGTGTGCCGGAGAGGTTTCAATGTTTGAGGTTTTTGCATTCCGCTTTTCACCTTCAGAAGTCCGCGTGGAGTAGTGACTGAAATTGGAAGTGGAAGAAATCATGAGACGAAGGTTTGAAGCTGAAAGGTATTTGGTTCAGGCAGAATGATCTTTTCATAGTTACATTCTTCCTTGCACAACCGCACATTTTTCTTTAAACATCTGACATCCGGAGTAACATCTGATCCTGTTTTGTTGGAGTACTCCGGTTGATTGGCAAGGATGTTATTGTAATGTTTTCCCATTTAACGTTTTGAAGCAGAACAACTAATATCACCAACAGTGCTGTAATTCCTACAAAGGAATTACGGAACAAGTACACTCGGGGGACATGAAAGTATTCCTACCATTCCCTACAGGCCTAGAAGGAGCAACTCCTTCAGTCATTACACCAGGTGAGGTCTATGAGCAGGAGAGATCTCTGATAAACGTCCGACATTATGTTGGCCACACCGTTGTAGCTTCGGTTAAACTCGTGTCAACGTGTCTAAAATCAAGCTTTTGGATCCAATCCAATGGTCATAATGGTAAAAGCATGCGCTGATGCGACATTTACCAAACGAACTTGAGTACAATTCAAAAACCTATGTCACAAAAATCCGTTTTTGAGTTATGATTTCCGCCAACTTTGAAAAAAATTGGACATAGTCGAAATAGTTTTTCTTTTCGATACTGCCCCACTCACCGATCTGTAACTTTGGAACATCACATGAACTACAAGCAAAGTTTGTGATAAAGTAAACACTCCAACTAACTAAGGACAACAAAAAATAGTTTAATTCCCTATTCCCTATACCCCTTGGTATGTTCAAAAAAAACTTTTTTTTCCAAAATTAGCTTTTCCAAACCAAATGCGAAAAATCGGTAGTGGGTTTAAAAAATTGTGTCTGTAGATTTGTGTGATTGCCGCTCGGTGAAACTTAATGCGCGTCAACTACAGCCAAACACACCCATCATACGGATGCAAATGAGGCATTCTTGAGTGCGAACGAATCTATTCCGTGGTTCCGGTTATTTCCGAAAAGTTTCTATCAGGCACCGGGTACCCGCCAGTGAGATGAACAGTCAAACCAAATCCAATTTGTAGCCTGTCTGGTAGTGATAAGGGGAGAAAGTTTCTCGCACCCGTGCCATGCATCGCAACCCATCTGTGGCGGCAAAGCTCGAATTTGTCACTTCGGTTTGAGATGGTGTCTATTTCTCGGTTTGCCAAACGGTCGTGCCGTAGAAGTTTATGTTCCGGCCAAACCCGTACATGGTTGTGAGCGTTTGACCGATGCGTTGTTGCTCGCCCCATTTTGTACCCATTCATTCACTCGTGCGAAGGCAGAAACTTCTTGCGGTTCTGCACTGGCAACGGCTTTTGCTGTTTCCGCACACTTTAATACCCTCAAAATAGTCGGCTTTGTATGTATTAGCGAACAGTGAAGGAAAAGTTTAACCGTATTAAAGGCTAACTGAATGAAGAATCTCCCCATCCTCATCATCATCATCATCGGCCTCATCAATTGACGTGCTACGCCAATCACCCGTTACCAGGCGCCTCCATTCAAAAACTCATTAGACACTCACTAACGAGCCAGCGTATGTGTGCATGTGTAGATGATTCATCCTCAACCCCAAACACACACACACATACACGCATCGAGGGAAGCCACTGCAATTGGGTCAGAATTCAGCGAAGTTAATCTACACTCCGTTTGCCCGTAACTGCCAACTGGCCTGTCTGGTGGAGGAACTTTCAAATGTACGGATAGCATGCGTTCGTGAAAGTTTTTCCCCGGCCTGTGAGGGTTCGTGGTCACCGCTGGTTCATTGCAAGACAATTGCAGACCGGTGGTCCGGACATTGAGGGCCGTGAAAATGAAGCATTATTTTCACCCCGATGAATACGACCATAATTTATAATTATTTCCTACTCATGAACCGTACACAACGGCCGTGGTTGCTCGGACCCGTCCTGTGTCGTGCATAGAAATTTGGATCAGGCTGGACATTGGAGTGAACTGCATTCATGTCAAAATTTTTGGGCTTCCTGGCAGCCCGTAAATTTGAGGTTTTCGCATACCGGTGGTGGAAGGGCACAACATCCGTTGCTTACCGACCAGCTAAGTCAACTTTTGTGGGGCTATACGGGCCGCATCCGTTTGGGTGATGGATGTTGAATGTGCTTGCGATTAGAAAGGTTCGATATTATGAAAATTAATTTTTAGTTTGCTGCTAATTTATACATATGCTGGGCGAAGTGACATCGACTGGGGTGGAATATATTAGCTGAAAGATTAAGGGGTTGCAGTAAACTATTATTAAAAGATCTTTTTGAAATCTGTGAAAAGCATGAGATTTTCGTGACAGATATTGAAAGCTTAATAATAAAGTAAGTAAATCTCAATACGGCCAAGGATACTAGGATCATTATACACAACTAGTAAATATACTTAGCACTTTCTTTTTGACCAGTTCCCGGTCACGGGTAATAACTTTCACCTGGCGAAATAATTAAAAAAAAACTAAACATAACACTGTATTAGCTTTTTCATACTTACTGTGCTGTTTTTGCCATTTTTTATTAAAAAGGATTTATATTCCTCTTTATCATTTGGTGCCATCCTCTAGCGATAAATCTAAACAATATTAAATCTTGCCGTTTTCCACTCTGTCGCACTGAGCAACACACCGCCTGCTGGCAGCTGTGCGAGTACGTTTGTTTGGTCACTTGATAGTACCAGCACAGTTGAAACTTCTTCAACCCGGTAAGAATTCACGTTCCAAGCTCAAAGCAAGTGCAATTGATTGCCACGAGTGGATCAAAATGGAGTAATAAAAGTAATATAAAAAAATGTTGCCACACTTGTGCATCTCGAGTGTACTTGAGCTTACACCCGTGCGGTCCGGTTGAGGAGCATGGTTTGAGGGGAGTAAAAAAAAACAGCTGGTAAAGTTTTCGCTTCGAAAAGCACAGCAGATTGAATGGTTCAGGAAAGTTGCACTGGAAGTGAAAATCATTGCAGAGGAAATGAAGAGTGGGAAACCGGAGCAGCACACTTCGAAGCGCAACAAAGTAATCCGCTGGCAAAACAAAGTTTACATAGAGAAGGTTCTGACGTTTGAGGTTAGGGTTGCGCTAGAGGCGTTGACGGCGGCTGTCATTGGCGATTTGTTTTGATTTATGGCCTTGCGAAGGTTGGGTGGACAATCCGACTTTTATTCGGATTCTGGTTGTGCAATTGTTGATTACATGAGAGTGACTTACATTTTGAACAATATTGCTGTGGGCATCTTCATTGCAAGCGTGAGTATTCTGGAATAGGATGTTTTTGGTGCATTTTATTTACACTTTTGGAACTGCTATTTTAGGGAACTCTGCAATTCTACGCGCTTTAATATCACTGCATGGAGAGTGTTAAAGTGAAAACTGTACGCACTGAAGCAGTTCAATAGACCAAGTTCGGAATCAAGGCATCCAACATTCGTTGATGATTGGTCCCAAGATAAATTATCGTTGAATTTTGATGCGGAAACCTTCGATGACTTTCTACGCTTCAACTACCACAGCAAAGATACACGGTAAGCGCTTCATGGTGGATCTTTCTCGGTTTGCTACTCATTTTGATGCAGTGCTCTTTGCTTCACGCTACGCTTCCCGGTTCGTACTGCAGTTCCCACGTGCATCAAGCGTCAGGGCGCCCTTGTCCACTGCGGGAGGTTGGGTAAATTTTAATTAATGGCACTCGGGAGAGGATTAACTCACTAGATGCTACTCCCGTTCCTCGTTATACTGTACAAGAAGCGATGGCTCAACCGGCATGGACTAGGACGCTACTTGAGCTCTATGAATCGGAGTGTAAATTAGTCAAGCGACCTTCGGCCACACTGGTCCCTTTTACGACGGAAGGGATCACCAAAGTGCAGCAGCCGCAGCAGGTGCTTGCTGCTTTGCGCTCAGCGTCCTTTTCTTGGGGCATTTGCTTCACTTTGGAATTGATTCATAATTTATCAATTCTAATCGCAGCTCTACCAAAGAGCAGCTGTTCGGTAGAATGGTTTTCTCGGCGAATGAATGAATATGCTCAACGGATCAAGAATGGTTTCGCAGTGTGCAGAGGAGGATTTGCACAGGCTGTACATGAAGTGGTATCGGGGATCCTTGACATTTTGCCATACTGAGGCAATAGAAAAGATTCCACTCCTTCATCAGATGATTGGTGGCGAGTGTCTCGTTGGTAATTGTCTTTGCATCAAGACAAACGAGTCTGTTCGCAAAGATAAAATTGATCTTAAACCAATAATAATAAAGTTTAACTTAAGATATTCGGAGCAAGGGTTTGCATTAGCAGCATCGCATCAAATACTCGTTCCAATTATTAAAATACATATTTAAGCTACATTGGAGAAAAGAAATATGATATGCACATTGTGAGTAATGATATCGTTCAAGGGAGATTTTGTTTTACTTATATACCTTTATGATCTGTCTCAGCTGGGCAGATTTGGTTTCTGATATCTGATTCACTCCAGTATTTCGACTGAAGGAAAACATCAATTCCAAGAAGTGCGGACGTTTGCCAGTCCAGGGAAATCAATCAATTTCTCATTCAATTATTGGATTACGGATTGTTGACGGGTTCGGGTTTGATTGGTTTGTGCATAACAGATTCATGGGGCTTCAAATCTAGTGACTCTGAAGATCTCATATATTTGTTTGAGCTTAAGAAGTGGACGGCAGTTGGTTTACCTTGGTTTGCGGTATTTCTAGAGGCGATTGAATCAATGTTTGTTTTGTGTTTGTTAAATCGCTCCTCGTCAACTCTGTAAACGTATATGGCTAATGTGATTTAACGAACATCAGTCAGACTTAACGACCCTATTTCCACCTGCTATTTCCAGAATAATTCATAAGCTTTAAGTCTATATAATTATATCTTAGTACCTTTTTTATGCCGTTTTGTAATGATTTCTCTTATTTAACCTTATCGTTGGTAGATTTCTACGAAGCAATACACACACACACACAAGATTGATTAACTGCAAAGGATTAGAATTCCTGGCTCGGATTTGTTGCTTCTACAACATTTCTCCTTTTAGCCATTACGTGAGAAAACTCAATTTCCAAACCCACCTGAGTCAACAGTTGCATCCGTGTTGTGACATTTGGTCAATGGGCCGCTATGGGTGACTATGCCGATGCTACGTGAAAAAAGCTATCCTAAAATCGTAACATACAAGTTAGCTACGTACGCACTAAGGAACGTGCTCTGTTTTGTGCTGATGGAGAAATGGTGCTGTACTGCAGAGTTGCATTGGAAGGTATTCGAGGTATGTACATGGATAACACAGGAGCTTTGTAGCCACAGGGTACAGTGCCGCACATGTGAATGTGGAAGCATTCAATGAGTGGACGCTGGGATGTACACGCTTCAAGTTATTTCGAACAGCAAATATGTAGCCAAGTCTATTGAGGGTATTTAATCTGGGTTTCATTTGGGGGAAAGAATTCGACTAGTTGGCTTTATTAAACGCTAACACACAGAAGATGCATCTTTCCAGACAATTTCCCTAATTGTCGTTTATATTTGCTTGATTAAATTGTGCGATGAGCAAATGCTCGGAATTGAGTTTGATCTATTACAAACCTTTTCAACATTCAATTGCTAACCCTCGCCCTGTGCAGCGCACATCTTGCACAAATTTATTACAGCGTTTTATTTTCGATTTACTCCTCGTTTGTTGTGCAATAAATAACGACTGGCACTGTTAGTGCGACCGGCTGTCGGAACTTTGGGGCTGATGCTACACATTCGACAAATCGATTTGGGACTTTGGGGAGGGGTGTAAAACCAGCATCATTACCTTACGCTCCCTGCCTCTGCGAACGGCCGTCCGCTTGCTGACAATGGAATTTGACAATGTAAATTTGTGTACTTCCGATCGGGTCCCTTCGGTGGGAGTAGATACTCCGTTCGGTTGTCTGGAAGCGTTCGCAGCAGTCTTCGCAGCAACGGCACAGACAACGTCCGTTGGAAGTGTCGCGTGGAAGGAGATCTTGTTTGAGGCAAACGGTACACCGGCGTATCCTTCAGTTGCGGGACAACGCATTCAAATCAACCTTCGCCCGAACGCTCTTCCCCGGTGCGAACCTTCCCGGAGGTCGAGCATATCAGTTTACTTGTTCGCGTGCTTGTAATCTCAGCGGAGCAATGAATTGAAATTTTACAATAGCTCACCGCGTCTCGTCTGCCGAATCTGTACCATTTAACCCCAGCCACGGTACGTAAATCCCTTCGATCGTATTTCATTGCATTTTCGGCCTCACAGTCACAACACGGCTTGCACTAACCGGTAACAGAAAACTCATTTGGGAATGCATGGGGATTGGGATGCCCGTGTCGTCGATATCAGTATGCATCCAACCATCTGAATCTCTCTATCAGCATTCAACCGTATCAGTGATCTCTGAAGAAGATGGGAAGGTTCGTGAAGGAAAAAAAAAGTCTCCCTGTACCTATGTGTATCGAGTGCAACTGGCGCAGCCCAGCAAATTGGAATTGTGCATCACAATCCTCTGGCACACGCTCGCACATCCTGCCACGATGTGATACAGCCGTATTTGCAGTATCGTTTCGCATGGGTCTTTTGGTCTGCTAGGATCTATCTGTACCGAATTTCGAATGCTCGTGATGTCGTGCGAAAAGGTAATGCGTTTTACATTCGGCAACTGTGCTGGAGCGCGTACCAGCGATCCCTAGTAAACACCACGCAGTAGGCGCCAACTTGGTTAGCTTAAGGAAGATCAGCGTATCCATCGTGCTTTCGTTTGTATTCTCGCTGCTTTTTTGTTGTCCATAATGTGTCAAAATGGAATTACATGTCCCGAGATAGGTTTATGGTTGTAAGATTAGTTTAAAACCATGTTTGTAGAGCAAGTTAATGTAGCTGCATGCAATTTAACAATTGATTGATCTTTAAAGAACATTTAATGTCATAGCTTGGCTGTGTGCCATTTGCTTTGTTACTGCGTAATATGCTCTAGTTCCTGTAAAATAATTAGAGATATTGGTTATATAAAAGTACATACCTGTTAGTCTCATGGAATGAATAAACATAGGAGGTTTATTTTGCTCCAGGACCAAGTTCTCAACACAATTGAACCGTATTCTAGTGGAGGGTGTATAATGGGGATGTAGAAGAAGAGGAAGAAACTTTATGAAAAAATAATATTTGGTGCGCAATAGTTCAATTACATTCTAGTAATATTACATTGCGCAAGTTTTACAACAGGATGTGTTTGTTTACTCTTCCTCTGACAGATTGCATCGTTTTCGTATGACATCCGGCACGTGTCAGACAAAAGTGCTGCATGGGCACCGTTTGTTGAAGGGAAAATGTATTGAAATATTTCAAAAAAGTTTGGAATAAAGGAAAAAAAAAACCACAAAGAAGAAGGCATGACGCCAATTGAAAAAAGTCATTTGAAAGTGTTGATTCCTTGTGAAACTAGAGGCACATAGTTTGAGAAGTGCGTAGTGGAGAAAATAATTGTCCCTAGAAGCAGTAAACTTGATGCAACATGTCCGGCATCGCAGCATCGCGACTTGGCAAAGAACTTAAAGCGTGGCGCAAAGACCACCCCTATGGATTTGTGGCTCGCCCCGTGAAGAACCTCGATGGATCACTGAACCTCATGGCATGGGAGTGTGCCATTCCCGGAAAGAAAGGAACAGCGTGGGAAGGTGGACTGTACAAGCTGATGATGACATTTAAAGATGACTACCCGTTTAGCCCCCCGAATTGTGTGTTCGAGCCGCCGTTGTTCCACCCGAATGTGTATCCATCCGGTTCGGTTTGTCTATCGCTGTTGAATGTAGAAAGTGATTGGCATCCCGCAATCACAATTGAACAAATTTTGCTCAGCATACAAGAGCTGTTAAACAACCCCAACATTAAAGACCCGGTACAGGAAGCACCGTACGCATTATATTGCAATTACCCGGTGGAATATGAGAAACGTGTGCGCGAACAGGCTGAAATGATGTTGGACATACAATAAACCGGAAACACACAACTGTGTTCCGAATGACCAGAACTTAACTGTGTTAAAGTGATGTGTATTATCCACATAGGCTAGGTAAAAGGAACAGAATGATAATATCTTTATATCCACATATTGGAATGTGTGGGAAAACGTTTGGTGTGATAGTATGGAATCCGTTTCCAAGGAACTCGGTCCTGGGTTGATCTCCTTCACACCCGGCTGCATCCAATTACCGACATGTATCAATCAACGAGCTCACTGCGATCCTCTACGTTTCGTGCCTGTCTGGCAGGCGTCGAAGTTGGCGACAGCGTTGGTGTCCTCCACTAGCACTTTCCAAGATTCATGGCCATAGAGGACTAACGGGCGTAACAGAGTGCGAAAAATGGTGCAATACGTGTCTTGGTAGGGCGATATACGATCTTCCGGATCGTAGGGCTTTATGAAGTCCATGGTAGCCGCGACATCCTGGACCTGCTTAACTTGTCCTAAGTTACGATCATATCGAGAATACAGAAGCAGAACTCCTCCACTACCTTAAAATCGTTGCTGTCATTTGATATTCTGTTCTCATGCGCATCCCTATAACGTTTAGAGCCTCCACTGAGCAAGTACTTCTTCGTTGCATTAATCCTGAATCCAATTCTTACGGACTAGCGGATTTGCGACTTAATAAGAATACCTACCTTAATATAAGGAACTGGTTTGATTGCCATAGAAAATGCTTCCTAATGTCTTTTAAAGATAGAAACCATCGAAGGCTTGTACGTGTGCATTTTTAGTACAGCCATCCGAAATACGTTTCCTTTGTGTCCCTATAGTTGTAACTGCTCCATGACAGCAGCAGTATGGCTTATGATAAATCGTAATTTCATTTTCGATGGGATTCACCATTGCAACCTCAATGGGTAGAGCTGGTGTGAAAAGCTTTGCTAATGCTAATTAGAGTTGCTGTCAGGCTAGTGCAATTAAAGCAAAGCCTTTAATGTTTGCCAATCAAAAAAGCCCCACCGCTAGTCGAAAGAGAAACAATGTACGCATCTAAACTTTTATCAAACACTAACAAATCATTGGAACACTGGGGAAAATCATGATTTCGCCATTCCCCCTTCCATTACACCGGCAAACTGTTCCGGGGGGATATTTTCGCGTTCGGCAAATAGTTAACATTTTCCCAAACACCAAATAATTTGCTCATTTACGGGTGTTCGGCACATGGGGCCGGCGCAACTTGTACAATCACTGTTTGCTTGTTTGTTTGTTGTCGTTGCGCTTTTCCATTGCTGGTTGTACTGGCAGAGGTTGATTGAATTTTCACGCGGTGGCACATTCATTTGATAATTTTTGGAATGTTGACCAGCGAGTCGCAGGACACATGCGATGCACATTTGTGGCGTAACTTGCAATGGAACGATCGAGCTAGCTCACTACCAGTAACAAGATGAAAGGGCATGACGAACGCGTGGGGAGGGGTGTAGGGATAAATATTGGTTTGGCCTGTATGGTGTGACCCTTTATTCGATGTTCGTACGCGTCGATGAACAATGCACTCGAATTATGCACCTAGAACAATCGAATCATAGACCTTCGCTTTTTAGCGGGCCCAGCGCCATAACGACGGTGGTTCACTGCAGCGTGCAATGATTTTCATCACCGTCGTCACCGGGTCGTCCCTCGAGCGCGGGGGTTTTCGTTAGCAACTACTAGGGTGTTAACATAAAATCAACATCCACCGCACGGCATCATGTTGCCGTTTCCTGCTGCCGATTATTGATCACGCTCGCTCGTATATTTGACGAATGTTTGCACGCATAATATTCTTTCTAATTAATTGACACAAGTAATGTGTGACTTTTGTGAAACGAGTCGAGAATGAACCGCCATATGACCGCAAACGGTTGGTCGGTTTGGAAGAACACGTTGGAAGGATCCGCTATTTTAATGGCCGTACTTCATCGGGATGGAAATTGCCTTTCTGGATTGATTGATAATGAAATGGTGGTCCAGACGGGAGGACGTACATTTGAATGTGCGGTCTAATTAGGTTAGACTTTTATCACGTTGTACATTATTCAATTATCATGAAGGTTTGTCTTTTTTTTTATTCTACAAGGACGGCCAGGCCGTATTGCTTACAACTAAAGGAAGGTTTGATATTATGTATTTAAAAATGGACTAATGGCGAATGAAAGACATTTATATTGAATATTAAACTAATGAAGTATTCAAGAAAATAGTAACGAAATTTTCCGGAACTTGCCGGAACCTTAGCAAAGAGTAAATGTTGAGACAATTAATAGTGTTCGGTAATTGGGAAAAAGCTTTTAATTTTGCCCAAAAGTACCTCTTTCGCTCATGTCTAAGGGACCATGACGGAGTTAACAGACAATTTCTGGATGTCATTTTATAAGTATATCCCAAGAATCTGTAAATTCTGTAGGAATAATATTCATTTCCTTTTCCTTAGTCGGCAAACGTCTAAGAGTCGTTGACGCTTATCTTTTTGACGCAGGACGTGCAATACCCTTAACTTCAACCACACCTTCCGGCGTTTAGATGACTTGATGATTACTATTAAATAACTGTTTTTGTCTTCGGATCAGATGTTGCAACAGATCTCTCGGAGTAGCGTTGAACCTCACCACGATCTTTAGCTCTTACAGCATTTTAAGACCATCTCTGCTGACGAAGGGCCGGAACTAGGCTTCTGTTTGATGATGGACCTTTCTTTCTGAGAGGATATACCAGATCGACTGGCTCGTAATACGTCGTAATGTATAATTCTGCATTCCGAAGCGTAGCCTGCCATGCCTGATGTTAACTAATGCCAACATGATATTTTATCCGTGCACAATAGCTTAACTGCAAGTTCAGATATGTTGCAGATAAGGAATTCGTACAACAAATTGCTCAAATTAGTAAATTTTTAGTGCACTAGTTTCTAAACGAACTACTTTCTTATGCATTTTGTTGCGCACTTAGCAGTAAGAACCAGGAAAATCCCAATGCACCAAATGCCTATGCAATTAATTGTTCGGAAACTACAACGATCGATACAAAGTAATCCACCACAAAGCACGGGTTGCAGTTCGGAGCGTCAGAACAGTGCAAACTTCAACCAGCAATTATTAATTGCCTTTTTACGAGTACAAGTGCGCAAAGAGTTTATTGGCTTACTGGCGAAAAGCTCTTACTGGCGAAAGGATTTATTGATTTTCAGCACCGTTCACAGCACCTTTTACACCTGTCTTCAGGTTTGACCACTCGGGCAGTGGGTTTGCATGATTACCTTATTCTGGGTATAAGAAAAGGCGTAGCATAACCGATGGGAAAGTTGCTACCCTGTCGGGGGATGAAAGTTTGAGATGCGGTTTGAAAGTTTGGTTCAAATTTGAAGTTATTAGTGCAGCTGGTCGAACCACGCAAGTCCGCAACACACAATGTGGGGTTGTTGTTGTGTTTGCGTTGTTTGTTGGTTGGGTAACTGTTTGGAGAGCGAAACGGTCGGTCCGTAGGTTCAATTTCTTAGTGTGAAAAGTTAAAGCGCCCTTGACTAATTGATTCCGATCCGTTTTTACGGTGCATCCAATTAACTGGGTTGGAACGGAGTTGAAGCGCTCTTGAGGGAAGTTGTTGATATAATTTTGAGTCGATGGAGGGGTTTGAACATATTCATCTCCGCTATATTTATTTATTCTGCATTTTGATACAGGAGTTGGATAAGTAATATAGCCGATGATACGACCAATATTACGTTCAGTATGAGCTCCAATGACTGTTCCAATTGTTTTGGACAGGACAGGAAGTTAATTTTCATCATAAATTTCATGAGTGCATCAATATAATTTGAAGAAGGAAGTATTGATTGTACGAAAGATAAAATAAATTTCAATTAATCAATTTCCAGTATCAATAAACGATGGAAAAAAGATGATTATCGGAGATAAGTTTTACATACAAGTAGCCAATTAAAGTTGATTGAAGGGGTTTTGTGCTCAAGTGGAAAAGTTGTTGCCCTTTTCCAGATCCTTTTCAAGTTGAACTAAAACAAGTTGAAACAATTTCCGACATGACAGGTTCTCAGGATTTTTTGGTTCAACTTGTCATTCAAAGTCGGAACCATTTCTGGGTTCTGTTGCAGTTGAACTGGTGCTGGTGTTAATGTGATGGGCTCAGGTAGAATTTTTGAAACTTTTGTAAGTGGAAGAGGATTCTGTTCAAAGCTTTTTGGTGCAGAATCAATTTCGACCTGCAAAAGCTCCAGGAACTGAAATTCCATATCTACCTCAACACATCGCAGTTCAACATGAGCAGAATCCGGAACTCAAAAAGTCTTTCAAACTTTTCAACTTGTCCTTGTTAAACCTAGTTTAGAATTCCCCGCCAAGATGAGTAGAACTAACAGGGATGACAACTTTCAGCCTTTCGGATGTTTTGTTTTGCAAGCAATAGAAAAAAAACACGACTCGTATTGTTTTTTTTTTGTAATTTAGTTTCATCCGAATTCGTATGCTTATATATTTCTTAATTGTCTATCTGTATATTATACTTCTTTTTACAAATTACATAACTCCCTTTCCGTTCGCTTCGTAACTATTCACAATAGTATAATGTTCTCAAACCGATTTCGATTCGCCCTATCGATTCTCCCCGCCAGCACGCCCGTTCTCCACAGCAGCTCCTCCAACAACGTGATGGTGGGAAAACAAAACATTTCCTTTGATTTGAGTGGGTGTGTGTTCGTTTTTCCGATCGCTCAATAGATTTGGTTCTCGTTTCCGTTCTACAACTGCGCTGTTCGTGTTTTGAATGCGACACCTTTACAGAATTGTCTAGCCTAAGGTGCACATTATCTTCACACACAAAACTTAAACATTAGGACAAGGATTTGCACATTGTTCTCTTCTTCGGCTTGCCGCATCGCATTATCGGCAAACATTGAACTGTGAGTTTTGTTACATATTTTAGTTTTTGCAATGCACGAATGCTTCCTCGGGTGTACGGTTGTAATTTTTCCGTTTGCTTCTGCATACAGCATGATAATTCGCATCATTTAACATGCCCTTAGAAGCATGCAGTTTAATGTGTGGTAGCTGATATAAGCTTGAGGTGGAGCAGTGAAGTTTTGCATAAAAAAAGTTGAACAGATTTCCCAAAAAAGACAACTTTTTCTTCGGGATACTATGGATGATTGTTGTTTTTGAATACTGAACAGATTTTGGGGGATAAAGTTAAATAATTCAATAAACAAATAAAAAACAATAATAATTGTTTATTGCATTTTACCAATAAACAGGGAAGAGCACAAAAATGGAAAAGGAACTTCTGCCTTTTTTGTTCACCACAATTCATTTTATAAAGCATTTGTTTTGTCCACCTGCAAGGAGTTTAAATCTCTTCATTATCAAGTTTTGTTGTTACGAGCATGTTTGTACAGTTGCAGTATTATTTTTGTGTTATCATTTTACCCTCGCTCTATCTCTCTCTCTCCCTCCCTCTTGCATGTTTGATGACGGCGTTGCGATAAATTTGTGGATGCATTCAGTTGCATTGCTTAACGTTTTAAGATACATACACATATTATTTATACGAGAGACAAGGGACACGAAAGGAATGATGTGTGTATGTGTGTGTAATATGGTCGATAAGCGATCGTGTTGCGTGTTTACATATAAGTAGCCGATGAAGGGTTGAATTACTAGCGCGATCGTATGAATGTTTGTGTGTACTAGACGAATGAATGGCAATTAGGGGTTATTATAGCAGGAAGCGACACATTTAAGCAACGCGAGCGGTAGAAGCAATCCTTGCGCAGCAACACCTTATCCCCGATGAAACGTTTCGCGCATCGAAGTGTTACGTTGAGCTTACGTGTACATAATAGTATAGCTGGTCTCTTTTTAGTAGTTGGGGGTTTTGTTACTTGTGTACCGTTCGTGGGAAGAGATATGCAATGGGACCAGTGTTAGTGTGCGCTATTGGTACTTCATCTAAACCCAATGGTCGTTTTCGTACGGTGGACAGTAAAGCAGTTTTGAAGCTTTTTACATCACTTGAGGGAAGCTGCCTGTTTGGGGGGTTTAAGCCAGGAACTGTTGTAGCATTGGTTTTTGTCTCTCCTACAAGATTCTGTCTGCGGTGTATATGTTGCATCAACCTCAGGTGGTTGATTTCCATGGTTTTTTGTGTGTTTGTTTGCAAAAAGTGTTCCAGTTTGACGTTTATACCCATTTAAATTTCCGCTTAATGCTGCTTTGTATTATTTCTGGAAGCATTGATTTTATCGTATGTTTCATCAACGATGTTGGTTTGTCGTGTGCGTTGTTTTATGTTATTCTCTTTTGTTTTGCTTTCTGTCTCAAATATGCAATCCTGCACTCCTGTCACTTTTGTGCTCTCTTGCAGTTTTGATTGAAATTAGCCCACGGATACGCCGGGCCCCCATTTTCCTTGGTCGCATCTGGTTACTTCCTTTACAACGGAAGCTCCCAACACACAGAAACCAACCATGCCCACCAATGAGCAGCATGGGCGTGCCTTGGCCCATCTTAATCTATGTTTTGTTTCTAAACAGTTTTTGTTTATATTTTAAACAAACCAAAATAAATGGAAATCCTTCTCATAGGGGGTGGAAAACTACTAAACTTAACAAAAGAGAAAAAGGTAAAAAGGTGGTAATTCGTTTACAAAAAGTCTTCAAATAATACATTTACAGACAAGTCTGACAAGAGACAAGAAAACGATTAGTATAATTCGTTTTATATAAAAAAATACACACACACGTTTTAAAGAAACCAAGATAATTAAAGAACGTTATCGGATTTCAAAAGCAAAACACAAAAAAAGCATAAAAAATAGATAAACAAATTGATCACAATTCAGCTGACGGTTCGGTTTATGCAAGAAATGGCCAGTAGTGTCGATTGTGTATTAAACAATATATATATATAAAATAAAAAAAATGTCGTGCAATTGTATTTTAATCGTGTGTGTTTTGCGGTATTCCGATCGTTTTAAATAAATATGAAGTAATTTAAACACTATCAGTAACTAACGTAGGAATACGTATTTTGTGTGTGTGTGTTTTGTTTGTTTGTATAACATTAAGCTTAATGTAGCATTTTACATCTACCACTCCTCCACGGTGACGATGGCGGTGCGCGCCACCCCACACCGTATGCCTAATGCAGCCTTTCTAGCTTTTCTTTTTTTTAATCGTGAAATATCATCATACTTTTGTTTGCAAAACTTTTTAGTACATTTTGCTGTCGAGATCAGCAATCCATCCGAAATGTGGAGCAGTAGTTCGTGTTTTCTTTCCATTTATGCGCGTCCATCGTTTGTCGTTCCGTATCTTTGCTTTGCTTCTTGTCTCTTCTCATCTCGCGTATCGCTCTCTTCGTTATGCACAGCAAGGTACTGCTGCAGTGCAAATGTTTCTTTGCAAATGTTTTTTTTCACATTATTTCAGAGTACTATCACAAATTATGTTTGTTTTGTTTTTTTGTTTGTTTTTCTTTTTTCTTCTCATGCATTTAGAGAATTTTGTATTAATTTTAATGGTTCGTTATTTAAATAATATGGATAGGAATTAATTTTTTTTGCGTTTCGTCTAATAAAGACATTCTTGCATCGAGTGTTTAGGGAACAATTGGGACATAAAACGGTTAAAGTCAGTTTGAAGATATTGTTCTAGTGTCTAAAGAAGAGGACTCGTCCAAATCTTTGTGTATTAATAGGTGTGAATAGGTGAGGAGGAGAAAAGAAATAATAAAAGTGACAGATAACATTTTGAAAAATTGGATAACATAACTTGAACATATGTTGTGGAAAGTAATTTAAGTTCGAAATAAATGATAAACGCAAGGAGAAGCAATCTGCTCCTTCATCATCACGAGCAACTTTGCAACACACACGCGAAAAGAACCCAGCTTATTAGGCCATACTGTTTGCTGCCGTCCCGTTTGCTGGCGGTGCAACAGGAACCGTATTGGACACCCGATTGTACGCACTTTTACGTTGCGATATCTGGTTGCAGGTGAAAAGCATCTTGAGCCCCGTCTTGACACACTCCCTGGTCATTGTGCGATAGATAAGTGGGGTAGCCACTGCAGTAAGAACGACGATAGCAAACCAGAAGAATATAGGAATGCTGTTGAAAAATCCCTCATCCGCGTCATGACCGGCCTCGCTGGCGATATCGTTCGTAGTAGCAACGTCCGCGGAGGTGAAGTTCGCCACCAACGCCGTTGTTTCGGTCGTCTTGTAGTCCGGCATCGTTCGATCGGTTGTGTTCGTCGGCGGCTGCACGCAGCTGCAGAGCGCACAATCACCGCGCCGTTCGTACCCATTGCGACAGCTAAGTTCACAGTTGTGGTCCTCGCAGAAGATGGACTTTTTCGGATCGCACACCGGACAGCACCGGTCCGGCAGGTCGATTTGATGCTCGCAGTTCAGCGGTTTGCAGGCCGGTTCTACGCATCTCGGCACACCCGCCTCACACCTGCAGGTGGTGCAGCGAGATTCCTGCCAGCTTTCGTTGTCCCGGTACAAGGTCCGGTTCGTTGCGGAGTAGCACATTTTTACCAGTTCACACTGGTAGGATGGACAGCATTTGCCCGGCTGGCCCGTCTGGTCGTGTGCGTCGATGGTGACCTTGTAGTTTGGCGGACAGGTCGGTATTTCGGTACAGGGCTGACAGACGCATTTCGGACAGCACAGCTCCTGAAGGTGTGGATCGTTCTCGGTGTAGTCGATTGCCGCCGGCACCAGCTCGGTTGGGTCGATGTTACGCTTCAGCCGCCGCGCTGCCGGTAAGTTGTTTCGGAAGTAGTCCTGGTACGGGCTCGGGACGATCTGGATCGGACCGTGGACACGGTTGTTCGTGGCGATCGCGCGCTTTGCTCGATCGCTTTTATCGGCCGGGATGGTGGACGTTTCGCTGGGCTCTGTCTCAACCTCCTTTCCGTCATTTGTGTCGAATGTGTTCGGCAGATAGCTGTCCGATGGGCAATCGATGTAACACTGCACGTTCTGGCAACGTATGTCGAGATCTGTGAAGCAGATAAATAAAATGTATAAAGCGTGTGATTAATAGAGCTGCTTTTACAAGACTTATTTGACGTAATGAATAGTGGAATGAAACAAATTTTCCTTGATTTCGACTAAATAAATATTAATGCTGGTACATGCACATTTGGCACAGATCTCTCGGGTTATTTGCGATCGACTGTTTCTTGGACCCTCCTGTTGTTGTTTGCCCCAAAACTTCGATTGGTCATTTCTCACGAATATTGAAAGCAATTAGGCAGTCTTCGGTAATACCTTCACCTATGCCAATCTAACTCTTCTAGTGTTCTCGTTGCTAGATGAGTCGAGGTAAGATCATGCCAGAAGCACACCTCCAGCTGCTTAAGATATTTTTGATGGAGAGGGCTACTTTTGTAGGACATTTTGACATCATTGCTCAAATGTCCGTGTCCAGTTCTTTATTTAATATTTGGCCGATTACTCTGCTTTTTAGTCATTGATTTTCTCCTTTCACCTGTGAGCTATATGCGAAAGTGAGGCGATAAAGTTACTGTAAGCCCATTTTTTAATGCTTTCATCCATCGAGTGCTAATCTGGGTTGTCGATCACATTAGATTAACTTAAAACTCGTTTATACTAATGAAGTTTCTCAAAAAGGGTGACAATCATACATGCTCGGGATTATGTCTGTACCAATAAAACCAATTACCTCGAGCAACGATTTAATTTGCCACATTAATGTATTTCCCCAAGGGCATATGACACAGCGGCAAGCAAAAAGCAAAACGAAAAGGTATGAATATCACCAAGGGAACAATGTTATCGGAATCATTTTTAGTGCGAATGCAAATCGACTGCCACAGGTACATGGGATACCCTTTGAAATGGATAGTATTTACCCCAGTGCTGTGACTGCTGGCAGTGTGTCACCACAAATGCTCGAGGGAGCACAGCCGAGGCCGAGATGAATTCATTTTCCGGCTCATTGCAACTCATCTGTTGCCATTGTTTGTTGGTTGTGGACATTGAAAAAAAGCTTCCTCTTTGATGGAAGGTTAGGTGGATGCGGCTAGTGTCGGGTGCCATGCAGAGGATATGTGAGACATTATTCACACTACGCTGCCCATTTTAGGGACTCGATGTGGAAAATCAAAATCATTCAGTTGAGGGATGAAACCAAACGATTGGGAAGGTTGCTGTTTTTTTTTCTTCTCTCATTTGCTACGAACAGCTTCTCCATGGCAGAGTTTTACTCATTAGTGAGTCACCAGATGGTGTCGATGTCGAAAGCGCACCGAAAGCGCTTGAATTCGATTGCCATGGCAGTTGCAACTGAGCTAGAATTAATTCAATTTTTGCCGCTTACTGGTGTGTTGCCACGATGCGGGATTTGAAAAAAAAAAAAATCACACACAAAACAGACAAACTCCCACCACTTTCAATCTATTTCTGGTGCTATCCATGGTGAATGCATCATCCAATCGGTTCTGCATCGTGAGCACATGCGTTTCCCATCGTCATGTGGCGGCGAATGGCTATAAGCAGGTGTGAGCGATAAGCAAGCACATGATCGAAATGGTTTATCATGAGGTTGGTTGGTTTCATTAATTTTGTATCCGCAGTTCTGGGAAATGGCAAGAATGCTTTGCACCATTTGTTATGCCGGCTGCAATTAGACTGTGTTTTTCGGAGCGCTTTAGCGAAGTAACTTAATTGATCGCAATTGAGTATCGTTTAAAGGTCTGCGAACAGCTAGCGTCGTTAATATAGTGCTGGGTTTATGTAGGCCAAATGTTGGACCTTTTATGGTGAATTTTCCTAGAAAATGTGATATCTGATGGTCAATTTTTAGATTCTCGATTTCTAGACGATGATTTCCCAGGTGTATTAAAAAAAAGGGCAACTAATGGCCTTATAGGTAGCTTAAGTCTTCCTCTAAACAATACCGAACCTAAGCCAGATTGCCAGATTGGCCTGTACGGGAACACCTTGGGTGTGTTATTTTATTGTGTGCTATCGTGTGAAATTAAATAGCGTTTTATGTGAGTGTTGCTTTTTTAAAGAATCTCCCTTAAGAGCATAAGCTCTCGGATGTGTGTTGGAAGATCAACCAGCAGCAGCAGCAGCAGCAGCACGCTTCTATCAGTCTGCCCCGAAGTGCCAAACAACATGGTTCCATTAAAATCGAACCCTTTAGGCGGCGTTGGTTGACCGAAATGCGGGAAGCACTATTAAATGGTGCTCGATAAGATAAAAAGTCGATTAAGTTGGGTTTGTTGGGTGAGCGAACGAAGCACATAAAAAAAAACACGCACACACATCAGAGACCTTCCATTAGCTAAGAGCACAACGGTGGAGCAACAACCACCGTACATTGGAACGAATTGTCGCATCTAATAGATAGAGTTGTGAGCGTTTTAGTGCTTTTTATGTTTCCATGTCTCTTCGCATGCTGCGGATGGTTTACTTCTCTTCTACTCCCAGGCTTGATTCGATTGTCCGTGGCGTTCGGCTGCGCGTGAAGCGGAATGTTTCGCGATTGTGCATTTCGGGGCTTATAATAGGCTTATCTTCTGCCCGATCACATAAAAATACGCGTGCGTGTCACACGCGAATGTTCGTTGTTTTTGACGCTTTCCTGTAGAGCTTCGGGGGGGTTTTTTAACGGCTTCACTGACCAGTTGTCTATGTTTTATGTTGCGAGAGATGGAGTTGAAATGGTACAGCGGGCAGCGGGTTCTTAAAGTGGAACGATCTTCGTACACTGTGGATGGAAGATCTTACTATTTACATTACGCGAAAAAGTTTCTCTCAACCCATCATAACCCCTCCATAAAAAATAGTCATGTTTAAGAAGCTGTATTTATCGAACGACTGAGTGCTTCAGCTTGTTTAAAAAGTTACTTTGTAAGTCAAATTTTAAATGTTGTTGTAAAGTTTGGGTAAAATCAAGATGAAATATGTCAAAAATTATCCCTTTAAAGGTTTAGACATCGTTTTTATATATGAACAAATCACTACAGATAACCGTAAGAATAAGTTGTGGGTCAAAACTTTAAGAAAACAACGTGAAAGCAAAACGTTTATATGAAAATATTGAATTTTTACTGTTTACATATCTCGATTTCTAGTGTCCCCAGAGCCGAATTTGTGGCATTCCCAAGTGGACTTAAAATGTATATGGCATTTCGATTAATATTTCATATTCTGGGATTGTGTTGGGTTAATTAGAATGAATGTTTGTAGGTTTCATGTAAGAATGAAAACCTTGCCGCCCATATTTATTGAGGAATGGGATAAGAAATTAGATTTATGGTTAAAATTCTTGGGGGACATATTTATTCGCCTTGTTTCAAATCTATTCAGGATTTCTGTTTTATAGTACCTATTATTGTACGGGTTTTTCATTTTTATGTTCTCTCATTTGTTTTCCAAACTGTAGGTCCGGTGTTATGCCTGTGGTCTAGCGCGATGAATTTTGAATGAACCAATCGTGTTAGCATAATTTTCTAGAACAACGGTTACCCATTTTCCTGGGATTGGCTGGTGTGAGAATCGATTTTTCATACGGTTGCCCCACCGCCGCTGCCGCATACCTTATTGATGTCACCATCCGATCGATACACATCGGGTGTCAATACCGAACGGGGTTGGTGGTTTGGCAAGGGTTGTGTTGTGGTAGTTCCTACATTTTTTGTTTTGTTTGGGAACAGCCTAACGGGTTTTGAAAATTTACGCAACGATGATTGCATGGCCAGAACCACCCCACTCTGTGATCCATGTCAGCATAAATGTCGAAATGGAGAATATAAAGGATAACAACCGGGGGAAAAAAAGAAATAAATAAATTTTATTCGTTTCGATTGGCCACCGGTGCAGCATGTGTGTGCGTGTGTGCGCTTTCATCCTGCAACGAAGTGAGTGAAAAAATATCCCTAAATTTCATTCGAATGGACGCGTACTGACCCCGTCAGTCATCCATCATGTCTGGCAATAAATTTTCCCGCACGAAATTCTCCCCCCACCCGCCACAAGCCCACGCCGCACGACGGAAGTCCAGCAACAGCAACAAATTACAGAACCAAAAGCGACCCCCGCAGAGTGGTGCAAGGGATGGAAAACGCAAACCCGACCTCATAGCTCATGAAAATGTCATCCCTTATTTTGCTGGCACCGAAACACAGCCGGGCGGCGACGGCGGATAAATGTGGGCCATAAAAATATAAAAGCTCTCGTCGGAAAATCCCCAAAACACTCCGGTTCCCCCTTTTCCCACCGGGTGATGGAGGTTTTGGTCGTATCGCTTGACCTTTGGGAAAGCTGTCAAAAGCGTGTGGCCGGTACACGTTTGGCGGGGTGGAATCCTTTTGTTGATGTTCGGTCACAAATGGTCTCTGTCCCACGTTTGGATCGCAATTCGTTCGTGCATACTCTCGCCTTTTGCTGCACAAAGCCGAAGCAATTGAAGAGATTAGAAGTGGATTCGATGTTGGGGCTTGAGCAGATTAATCGGCCGATCCTTTCAGCGCAGCATTGTTTTTTTTATGTTGTGTTTCGCATATAGAAAACGTTCTGTTTTGTGTTCAAGCAATGATAATGTTTTTGAATGCTTCTATTACTCTAAAGGGGATCTACTGATTACTACTGTTCGAAATGCAGGTTGGAAATAGTTGGAATTGTTTAAATTAATCCAATTTTATGATGTACTCAAGAACAAGTTTTACTAAAATTATTAGTTGAAGTAGAATATTTACATTATATGAAACATCCTTAAATATACAATAATCATCTTTCTCTTTATCGAGCTGGATTGTAACTGGATAGTCAGTCCTGGGTACGGGGGATCGATCCGGATGGGATTTTGGACCGGTTAAGTGAAGACTGGGCCGCTCCAAATGTACAACAGAATCATGATCTAACTGAAGATCTAATACATCAGAGCGGCGAATGCAGTCTCCTCAGAAGTTATATACAAATTCTTTAAGCTTGGAATATGCGTTAAATATCTTAAATCAATATAACGACATATATCGAAATTAATACCCAAAAAGTAATGTTAAATCCATGCAAAATCGCCATCTTTACACTTTAAAGTCCAAACTTTATAGCTAAGGGGGAAATAACTTGCTTTAACTATTCAAAAATGTGTTGGCCTTACTAACCGAATGTCTCGAATTTATTCAGATATCGTTTACATTTTTCATCAGTACTTGATGAGAGCTAAAATTTTTTTAATTGATTCCTTTTGGTTTGCAGGCAAAATGCTCGAAAATTTATCAATAGAAAAAAAAAGTTTCTCAATTTAACATAAATTAGGTTATTCAAAATCTGGCCAGTCAAGAAGCTAGTAGCTTGATTAGACTCTTTCACAATGTTTTTGAAGTTTTTGGCTTTCTATTAGTTTTTTTTTTTCAAGTTTCTAAGGGTGTAGCTCCCCTTAATCTTAACTAACCCTTAATTTATCGACTCATAATATTTGATTTTTATTTCGGTATCTTTCCAGCTGTACGACGTCAAGAGTAGCACATTGCGATCCCTAGCAGAGAGCCAATACATAATGGAACACCAGGCATAAATTAGATAACACTGTATTGACCTTCAACAAAACACGATTTTGGACGGAGCATCAGCTGGGGGGTAACGTCAATATGGTCGAGGTAGGTCGTTGTGTTGCTTCCACTATCGGGTTACGATAACGCTAAATAGGTTACGGTCTAGAGTTCAGCAAGTGCAATGTGTGTAAATATGGAACCAAAACATGGTGGCGGGTTGTCAGTGCTGGATTAATGTAATAAAGTTCTAAATCTAAGCATATTACTGTTGTACCATCAACGCGTAGGTCGTCGGCGAAGGTTAGAACTTTTTGACGTATAACTTTTTCCCGCCCTCCAACAACTTAACCGATGTGGAACACTTTGGAACCACGTTTGATTAGTGTTGTCAACCGCCTCCTTTTTGCAACACCTGCTGTGCCCGGTGGTACTTGCGGTGACATTAATAGGATTGGTGGGTTTGTTGTTGATGGAACGAAAAAAGAAAAGAAAATAAGGCAACTACTTGCCATTTTCGATTAGTAGCACCACCTGTAGACACGGCCAAAGTTTTGGCAGGGCCGGAGGGTTCGTGTCTATAAACACATTAAAGCTACGTTGGCGGAACCATGTACGAGAAGCTTCATTTACGCGTCAAACTTTCTCCAAGTCGTCTCCGTCGGTGTTTTCTCCCTTCCACGGTATGACATGATGGACAGCGAGATGGCAAGAACTTTTCGCCCACCGAGGGGCAACATTCTCGGTCCGCCTTAATGCAAAGGATTGTCAAGTGCCGGTGTCGCGGTCGTTATTGTGCGAAGCTGCCGATGCGGATGATGTCACCATAAATTATTTATCATTTCCTTCGGATCGTCATTATCAGCAAAAAGGGGTTAAAGCGGTTGAATAGAAAATTGGAGCACCTAGTGGTGTGCGGGGTTTCGTTAACGGCTCAACAAAGGCATAACGTCTACCCCAAAATACATAACCTTTCTGCTGATGGTTTCACTTCGCCGGATGGATTCTCATTTGTCGCGTGAAATATTCATGCACCCGGTTGTGGAACTCATTTTCCGGTTTTGTGTGTGTTTTGTTGCTTCGGTAAGCACCTTTTGATCCCGCTGACGATCACCCTGCGAGATGCGTCATCCCACGCGGAAATCAACGTCAGTATCACCTGCCGTCAAAGTTCGGTGTGCAATCTGCTGGAGCGAGATTTATTCGTTCGCAGTTGTGTTCATCTGTACGTTCGAATGAACTTTGCTTAATTTCACCGCGACCGGCTTTCCGCGTGTGCGATTTTCCTTCGGGGGCACAAGGCAATGTGTGACAGTATTTTTGCTTATTCTGTCACATCCTGATAACACTTGGCAGCTATCGATCAGCAACATTTCCATGATTGGGTTTGTATTATTTTCATGAACATTCCATTTTGACGTTTCCATGCCTTTGGCGTGGAAATCGATCTGTTACGCCTAATGGCTGGGTTTTTTTTTTTCCATTCCTTTCAATGATTTTTGAGAATGTTTTATCGAGCACGTGTCGAGGTATGTGGATCGAATAATTCATATTACAAAAATACTTCTTATTTGTCTCATAACATTTTTTCCTGTGTTTTTCCAACATGAGCACAGACTTTATTTGTTTGACAGTTCGTCAAACTCATCATAATGAACGAAGCATAATCGATTATTGAACATGAGCACGTTTCGAACGTGTTTTCCCACAAGAGCATCACGAGGTACATGAAGGAGACGTTTATTTTTTAACAATAACCACGAACCTAAACACATCGAACTGGAGCTATATTTTTCGCAATGACACTCAAAATCAAACAAAAACAAGTTACTGGCGAGGAAAGAAAACCCAAAAAAAAAGACGGAAAATGGAATTTAGCGGAATGATTAATCGACATATTGACGGAACTTGAATCCGAAACGTTCAAAACGAACGTAGCAAAGGTACCCAACATTAAAAAAATGGCTATCAAAATGGGGAAGCAATCCAACAACAACAAAAAAAAAAAGAACAGATCCGACAAAAACTGCAACAGATTGGCATCCGGCAGACGAAAGACAGATTTCGTTCACATTCCGGAACGCCGCGCTCCGGACCGTTAAAAGCGGCTAAAAATAGAGCCAATTAATCATCCGCGGCCCGTACGTTCGGTGGGATGTGGATTTGGGAGTGTGGGGAAACCGAGGGATGAATTTAATGTTTTGTCAGCTTAATGCGTAAGGCGCAGAGCCGAACATTCATTCATGAAGCGAATGAGAGAGATTCGGTTTTTTTTTTGCTCGTTTGGGAGATTTAAAACGGAAAAGAAAATGGATTATGGAAAGCGGTTCAATGAGTTTGCTCGTCTTTACAAAGAAACGATTCCTGTTTTTTTCATTGTTGATTATAAATAAACACCAACACCAAATTCGGTGGTGAAGGTGGGAAGATACATCCATCCACACGTACTCCATTCCAAGCATTACGCGCTGTGATGGGCGTTTGGTTGAAATTTATCCACCGGCTTAGCGGAAACGTAAGAATTATGTGGCGATTCTCCCGAGAACTTCCGAGCATCTTATCGCGTGATTCAGTGAATAATTCCACTAATCGTGCGGGTGTTTATTTTTTTCCGAGCCAAAACCATTAGAGCATGTTGGCTGACTAATAGGCGGTTGTTTTGATAGTGTTGTTTTGATCCCAAATTAGTCGTTAGTGTGATTGCGAGTTTAAAGGCAGAAGAAAGACCACCGTTAAGCAACATTCCACACGATTCGCATGGTGAAGTCGGGTGTGAGTAATCGTGGAACTCAATGGAAGTATTTGCTTGCACACAATAACCCGTCCGATGGTTGTCATTCCGATGCGATGAAACATTGCGGGGAAAGATATTCCACCAGATGTTTGATGAGCTGTTGCTATCCTGAAGAGCACATGCCGATCAATCCTGGTCTTTGGATATGGGACAGTGAGCAATGTCATCGTTAATCGTTTGCAGACCTGGATATGATATTGTCATTTCATTTCTTTCTTAATTTGCTTAGGGACTACTCGCACTCCCTTGCGTGGTAGAGACTATCCTTCTGATCGTTTGGCCCAGTGTCTTGATTCATTCATCTTCCCACTTCATTATGGCACACAAGGGCCTCAAAGAAACGGAGACCGCCGCAAGCGATCAAAAGATGGATGTACAGTCGTGCGTGTGTTTGGTATGGATACATGAATTTACCGCAAATATGTACGCTCTTGTCAGCTGCTTCCAGCTCGTAGCTCTCCGGTTTCCACTACTCCACCAGTGCGCTCGCCGGTGACATTGACACATGGCCAATATTTGATTCAGATCTTTGGCTTTCCTGATTAATTTGCTTAGCAGCAAAGCAGTGGAAATGAATGGCTCCCGGTTGAGGGTTACGGATCGTCTTATGTTCTCGGCAGGACAAAAGCCCGCCACAAAGAAGGATGAGTGAGTGGTTGTTTGTCTTGGACGAGTGCCGTATATCTGGAGGAAAAACAAGAAACCGAACGTACGCGGGTATCTTTGGGGAATGGCAGAGGATAAAAGAAAATCCAACACAATGAATAGCTTTTAATCACACGAAGGTCGCCTGCGGCTGACTGGTGGGACTCTGGCTGCACTGGACATTGATTTTCTCGTACGGGGGTTTTATTTATGTGGTCCTTCGGAGTTTTGAAACCTTCATCAAGTTTAATGTGCGCTCGGGGCGGGTTAAAACGATTGTCTACCCTTGCGAAGACAGAGTACATCCATTACCGGAATTGGCTAATGGTTACATCAAAGATCAATTAAATTTAAAACAAGGATTACCTTTGCTAAGGAGCAATTCCAAGATCCAAGCAGTGTCGGTTTTTTTTGCCGTTCACCTCGCTGAGTTGGTTTAATTTTAGGTAAGCGTTTAATTAGCGTTGACTCACTTGTTAATGCCATTCCGCGTAAAGTATTTCTGAGCCGGGATCGTGTCTGCTTCTACTTGGTGGAAGAAATTTCCTGTCGGAATTTGCCAGACAATGTGAACAATTCGCAGCCGGAAACGGGGAAATGGCACAAGAAAATCGTTTCGTGGGAATTTTTGTTCTCCCTTCTTATCGGTTTGGTTTTATTTTTGGATTGATGCAATGCACTTTTTGCACACCGTGGAGATTTTTTTTGGGGAAATAGACGAGAGATTTTACTAATTTGTACCTTGCTGCTGGTTAAGCCATCTGTACTGAATTGTAAAATAATTGCCTCCATTATTGCACGATTAAATGGACCATTGGAAGTCACACTAATGTACTGAATGCACATTCATTATTGGTTCTCAATCAAAATCCCCAATAAGTTCTCAGGTAATGTATAGCACACAAGATGGAATTATATTTTGCTTCACAACCCTATGGCGAACAATTTGATTACGGACGCAAGATAGCTTCATCTTGCCAATCTTGCCACCAGAAAAGGACATCGCTGGCAATCTTAAATTAAATTATTAACATTGTTAAGGGCGACCTTCGCGGGTCGAGCGGCATTTCAAAAGCTGCGGCACGTATAAAAGATATCGATTAATCGAGAAACGGAGCGAATTGGATGGTTGAATGGGAAATAAAACGCACACTCATACACAAACACACAGTGCTATCGAATCGTTTGACACGCGTGACCACCGTGCATGCGTAACTAGCACTGGTCATGCGTAAGGGAGCGTTTATTATTGTACCACCCGCGATGCGTGACACAAATAAGGGCTAATGTGATTCATTGATGAATTCGTTCGATGGTCGAGTCCGGTGTGCTTCCATTCCGCTCGGTATCGGTCTCGGCGTTGGTTGGAGTTGTCACGATTTGGAATTAACTTCGGTGTGATGTCCACGGCATGGGGTCTGTCGTTTACCTCATTCCCGGCTTAGTGTTGGGCAGGGGTTAATCAGAATGGCGAGTGGATTGGATCGTTTCCTAACCGGTCAGTCCGTTTTGTGTCGGGATCTAAGACGTTCATCGCGCAGCGTACTCTAGCCTCCGACTCGCAAACTTGCCGCTCCAGGTCAAAGTAAAGACCCAGCGGGCAGCTACCTTCAATCAAAAGCCCCTGCCAGCAGTTCAGATATTTCTGACAGTCGGTCGGATGCGGTAGGAAGATCCCGGAACTGTTTGGATCGCTGCAGTCCAGATCCTGGAACTGGGCGACGACCAGCGGCGATGCGAACAGCATCAGCACCAGAACACACGCGGTGACTTGCGGACCTAGTGCGGTAAACTTCATGGTGGAACTTTTAAAATGAAACTAGCGAGGCTGCGTTACGTTAGTGCCTTTAGGAGCTCATCATTATTATCAGACTGATTTGAATGGTCAATTTTGCGGTGAATAAACAGCCCGCGATACGATAAGCCCGCGATAAGATACCTTCCATTGGACGATTCATTCAGGCGGGATTTTGATTGTTAAAGGGCAGTGATTCAAACAGACCTACTACTGCTACGTGGAGTTTCACAACGACTGTAATCAGACACTCATTCATCATTGTTTTCGTATTGCACAGATGCATCAACAAGTTCATTATCTTCCGCAGCCAACCTTCGGGTGATTTTTCAGAGATTAAATGTGGAATGTATCCACAAAAACGACGTTGTACATCATTTGTCTTTAAAAGTAAATAAACAAGCAGTCGGAAAGGAAATTAATAAAAACTTTAAAAGCAACCTCAACTGTTAAGATTAAGAGTTCCGGTGGAAGATGTCAGAGGATGAAGTACCCCGTAGTCATCATCTTCCTGCCGCTCTACATCCCACAGCTAGGTATGCTGCTTGTGGTTAGGAAATTATTCAGCATGGGTGGGTTTTCTTTCCAAAACGGCAAATAATAGCTTGTGGCCCTCCCCCACAAGTTTATTATCGTTCTGCTTGCGTAGCAAAATGAAACTGTTGCACTGTTTTGAAGTTAGTTTACTTTCGGGGAGAAAAGTTTTTCGATAACTTTGCTCCTCCCGACGATCAGGGAAAAGTTGGGTGGGCCACTGAGGCCACTACAGTTTAGCTTTTTGCTGTTTCCTCTTAAACTCCCTACACGTTTGACCTGGTGCTTGGGTGCGCATGGGTAAGTTAGTCCATAAATATGCTGCCGTTGCACTGTTGAAGGTCAGTTATGGATCAATAGATATGAAAAATGCAGATTAAATATTGATTCGCTGTGGGAGTGAGGGTGTAAAATATAGCCAGCAGTTCATTGTTTGCTTAAGTTTAGGAAGATGCGAGTGTATAGATATTGTATACTAGTGGAGAATTCTTGTAAAGTCCAGCAGTGGAGCAGAATTGAATTATTGTGCAACAATACCTTGTACTAAAACATTATTCAAATAGGAAACTTGAAGGCTTAAGATGCTATTCCTTTTAAGGCTTCACATGCAGTACGTTACACCAATGCGTTGTCTTTTCGTAACGCTTCTCCAAACCCGTGCCATTGCGTAGCGACATTTCCACATTAATTCATGTGGAACAAAAAGACAAGCTCCTTGCATTTCACGCTCCATTTCTGTCGCTTTTCACCGTGTTCAACTGAAGCATCCTGCCAAAGCTATACAGCGAGGCGAATCGTTCAGCAAATGTTACTCTCAATTGCAACCGTGTGCCGCTGATCTGGGCACAGTTGACTTACAACAATGCAGCACAACTGTTACACAGTAAGGTGGTTTCCTCCGACCGTCGATTGCGACGATTTGTGAGTGCATCTTGCCGACCCGGTTGCTTTTCCGGTGAAGGATAAGCTTTCCTTTTTGGGGGAGGCGCCTGGTGTGTTGAGAGAGTTACTGGGAAATTCTTCATCTGTGCCGCACCACTACGGAGGGCCATATTGTTTTGCTATTGTAAGTTGTTGGAGTGCTACAAACAATTGCTTTTTAGCACGGCATGGTAGCGAGTGGTGCGGTTTTCTTTTCGCTTTTCCTTATAACGCTGTACCTTTAAATGACACGGTTTGAACACCGTTTGAAGCATGGTAAAACGGTATCAACCCAACAGGATTATATGTTTTTGTTATCTATGCATCCAACTCCATTGCGAAATAAGGAACGGTAAAGCATGTCTGTGAAAGAGTAAAAGGTTTTCCGTTTCCTGGCAAAAGAAAAAAAAACACATTTTCCCGCATATTGTGTGAGCTTTTCCTCTGCTGTGGTATAAGCTTACGTTCGAAGAAGTGCATTGTTATCGGTGTTAGTTTGAAATTGAAGTTCAGTTAAGAGGAATGCAATATTACTTCTAGCGGTTTATTTCTCTTGAATTGTTTTTAGTAGAACTCATTCCTTAAAGGTTAAGGAATTTTTAATTTTTAATAAATATTTATTGGTTGTTCAAGGAAATTACAGCCCTTCGTTGCCGTTGCCTACTATATGTAGTATTGTCAGAATTCGGAAGCGCCTAAATGTATGCAATAAGATATAAGACAACACGACATGAAAGGATAGCTGACAGTAAAACCATGATGTTCACTTGTAATTTATTTACCAAAACCCACAGAGGCACTGTTAAAAACCGTGTCCAAATTTCTCCCCCTGTAAGTTATTAAGCTCGTGGACAGACACTTGAACCCGGAACTTGAAATCCTGTATTGTTGCTAAACAGGGTTAACCTCTGGTTACGATGGGTGCGATAAAAAACTGGCAACACTGCAAATAAATATCGTCCCAGCTGACAGAGCCTAAGCTGCCGGAATGAGAAAAGCGAAATTTATTTCATCATTATGGTCAACCGGAAGTATCTGGAAGGCATTTTTCGCCTGGAACCCGAAACCTTTTCGAATGGTGAGCTTTTTCCATCAATCGTCACTTGGACAAGGCACTGCAGAGCAATGTCGTTAAATGGTCACACCACCCTGTACGTGCGGGAGCTGCCTTATTTCGTCGCTACTGCGAATGTTTTCCACATTCGTCGCAAAAATTTGGTAGGAAAAAAAAGATAAACAACAGCTTACAAAAATCCAGCCCAAACCCCATTCTTCCTCCAGGGTTGATTGAAGCTGGTGGAGTACGGTAACGGAAAAATGGAAAAGTAAAACACATTTTCACACATTCGTTTTGGTGGCCATATGGGCACCTTAAGGACGCTATTTATGCCCTCCGTTCTTGGTGTCCTGGTCCTGGCGTCGGTCCGGGTTCGGTTGTCCTCATCCGGGTGTTCGGTAGTAAATTGGTGGATTTCGGGAGCGTGTGTTGGTAATCTTGCAGTTTGCAACGGACTGTGGTATTGTGTTATGGACGACCACAGCGGTACACACTGCAAAGGTATCTCGCATAGAGCTGCATATACCATCTGTCCCGGAGTAAACCTCTAAATCCGGCAGGCAAGGAGTGGTTCGCACACCAATCGATAAGCTTATTTAAGTGACTTTCTCCAGGATTGTGTGGTTTTCCCCGAACCCATCTTCTTCGGGTGGGAGGGGGTTTGGGATTTCGCACCTCGATTTGGAAATTGATGAGGTCATATGAGGTTGGCTGTTGTGTCGTGTCCCACATTAAGCATGTATTTTCCCAACGGTACCCAGAACCCGGCGGTTCGTTGTTTCTCGATTCTGGGAGGATGATGGTCGAACCGTTGGTTTTACGTTTTCTGAGCGGGAGTTCCAAATTGAACCATTAATATTACAGGACGGTGTCCCAACGGTGGGTTCGGGGCATGTAGGCGACGCATACATCGCTGCATCGTTGTGGTCGATTTTCATCCCATCCTCCGATTTTAACGTCCCGATAGCAAAGGTCTGAAGCTGTTCAGCCCAGCGCATAAATTACGTAGTCAGTCAGTGAAATGATATGCGAAGGCTTTCAGGCTCCAATTGGAGCTCCACACATTAGATGGTGACGCCGTACGCGGAGCGAAGCTAAGCGACTCCTGGCTTACGTTGGAGGGCCACTGTATACTATCCACCGAGTGCCTCACGCTACGACCGTAAACGCAAACGGATGTCAAGTGCTCGGATCGTCAAACGGGGCAAACAAAGCCACATGTGCGTACCGCACACACCGCATGGAGTAAACTTCACTGTGATCGCGCGGTTTTGTGTGCGGGTTTTCCAGAGTTCCCGAAACCTGTGGCGATGGTTTTGACAAAATGGCAGGGGAATGAACCGGCACCGAGGGTCCAGCGCCAGTAATTAATTAAGATATTGTGTCAAATATTTCATTCGAGTCGATAAATTTTCGGAAGCCATGCTTGCTGGACGCGAACAGCGTATGTGCCTCGCTCGTGTGCCGCTCGTGGCGGTCACTTGACACCTGCGTCTGCCGGCACCACATCCCCCGGTCGGCCTCTAGAATGGTTCCACCGTTGTTCAACATAGGAGATAATTGGGCGCGTAGCGTTGTTTAAGATTTATCGCACAATCATCTCCGCGGGAGGGCCTCCGCGACCACAACTGTTTGCTCACGGATCCGGCACCGGGGATCCGTTTAAAATTTTGGATGATGGGAATGAGGGTGACGCGCGTGGGTCATGTTGACAAATGAAATAAAAATAAATAAATAAAGTGTGTGGAGGAAATGAAAAAAAAAACAGGCTAAACCGCTCTGAATGTTGCCGGTATCGGAATTGGGTATAAGTGGAGAAGTCACCGATAACTCCCGAAACAACATCTACATACATCTTCTTCAGTGAAAAAACAAACACCATAAATGGGGCTGATAGATAATTAGTGTCATGTTTTAGGGGCAGGGAGGCCCCATTCGCACAGCAGTTCGCAGCGTGGGTGTATTTGTTGTTCGGGTTGAAGGTATCGGAAAAGAACATGCACAGATGGAATAAATCCACCTGGGGCACGGTAAACCGACTGGTCCCTGTGGAACGTTGTGTCGTGTGCCGCGTGAAACTGAGGTTTATGTTAATGTTCCAATGTTTTTGTTTGCCTTTTTGGGTGGATTGAGACGTGTTGTAATGGATCACGTGAAAGAGACGACCGAATATGGAATTGGTATCGGGGTAAGTTATGTGATTTATATTCCGTGCGCTAAGCTGTGCACGGTACACTATAGTTCGTTCGCAGCGTTCGATTGGCAATATGCTGAATAAAATAACCTACGGCTTCGAGATTTAGACAATCTCCATCGATGATAAGTGTGTTTTCAATGTTTGGGATTAAAAAAAAAACGCTAAAATAACGTACGATAAAGGGAGTAGGGAAAGCAATAAATAGATAATCTAGGTTCCTATACCGCCTCTTTATTCTATGGGGGTTTTGAGCTTAGCTGGTGGAGTGGGAATCATTTTTGGGTTTTGTCAAGTTGAGCTAGAATGTGTTGAGGCAGTTTTTAAAATCGTTCGAATTTTATTGGTACTCAGATCGGATCTGGCATATTCAAAGCATTCGCAAAGGTGTGATGCAAAGCGTTCGGTACGTCAGTCGAGTAAGCTTTGTACAGAAGATCAGAAGAGCTTTCCAGATCATCCTCGGTGATTTCTCGTACAACTTGAGCAGCTAGACTTGCTTCCGACTCTGCAAGTCGTGAATCGAAAACCCAGTAGAGGCAACTTATAGATGAGCAAATAATCTGCCTTTCATCTTCTTTTGTTGCACAACAACCTCTAAGTCAACCTCTATCTAAGTCAAGAGATCTAAGTCAACCCCAATAAATTAAGTTTTTGGGCTTCTCGGGCAAACTCTAAATATCTAGCACAACTTCAAAATTCTTCACAAGTTAAACTCGGATCGTAATGATGAGGAAATTGCTTCGCTTTTATCTTCTATTCTGACACCACAATCTCAAGAGATCTAGACCAACCATTTCTGACTTTATTTGATTTTATTTACCCATTGAAGGATGATCAGTCCTGCGTAAATCTCTCCTTTCAGCACCTTTTCTTTGTGGAACAAATGCTTTAATGCTCTCGTTTTGTTAGTATCAAACCAGCAAACGTTTATGGATTGCTAACAAAAGGCACATTCCACTTTCATTTTCGCGTAAATTATGAATTCTCAATCAAATAAATCGCTTTACAATATTGCAACCTTCCGTTTTACATCCGCCGGCGGATGACCGCATGTGGTGCGAACATGTGTTTATTTATGAATAAAATTTGACACCGAGCCGGAAACGGCACAGCATAACAATAGACAACAGACAGCCGCACCTGATACGCTCTTAGGGGGAGGTCTTTTTTATGGAGAGTTCTGATGTATTTTTTTTTTGTTTCGTAAAAGGAAGCGATTTTTCATGGTTCAATTTATGGGGGGGAAAAGTGCAAAAAACCAACCCAACTGTATGTGTTTGGCTCATTTTTGCAACATTTGCGGTGATTTATACCTCCAACGGCAAGCTTTTACGATCGCTTCACAGGGGGTGTGTTTTCGTGCGTTATTGCTGCACAAGTCGTGGAATGTTACGCATGGCAAAGGTAAAATATTTTTACTGAGCTCCGATTAAAATTCGTTATTTATTAACAAGAAAAAAAAAAGCTTTTCCGTCCGTCCGTCGACATCATTCATAGTGAGTGTGATTAAATTCGGAAACGTTGCGCAAAGTGGAAATATAAGTAGCAAAACTACCATTTTACTCGTTTGATGATTGCATTCTAACGTGAATAAGAATTTGCAATAAAACAAGCAAGCACACACGTTTTCCACCTGTTAGTTTATGCTGCTGTGTGTTATGTGTGGAGATGAAGCACTTGGCGTTGGTACGGTGAAGAAGACGAACTAATAAATAAATATCAACGCAAACGTTACGTTGTGCGCCGTTGCATTACGTGAGGAAGGCGTAAAACGTCCCATCCAAGCTTGCGATGGCACGAGATGTCGTCGTGCAATCCGGTCACGTCTTTCTTGTGCCGTGTGACGGGTTCTTTTGACGTGGAATGCAAAAATGGGAAGCATATCTTATGGCTGCCAAGGCATCTGTCCAGTTGCCTGTTGCCACCACCCGGGTGTTCCGGTTGCATCTACTAATGGTAACGTTTGTAGATCGTGTTACGATTTCGCTTGCAGCGGTTTCTTCCCTTTTTTTCGTCTTTTGCCACTCCAGCGCATCCTCTGCTAAAGCAGACAGTTAAGAATGGCGGTTCTAAAATTTGTCGCTAAATCAAATAGGATAAAAAAGGAAAGAATAATCATACAACACAAAGAAAATTGAAAACCCTTACAAACAGTGAGTAACATAACTATAAGACGAATAGTTTTTTTAGATGGTAACAAAAAAGACTTAAAGAGTATCATCAGAGTGAGGCTGTATTAATTTATAAAGAAATAAGAAAATAAACGGTTTTCCGTGATGTTTGTAAATGTCTTGCGCTCACTATTACATAATTCTTTCATCAGGCTGCAAATAGCTCTACGTAAAATTGCTTTTTGGTTACCAAATCCCTTTATATTTTCAAATATTAATTCAAATTACAACTATTTCATTAAATTTCAATCAAAGGTATTTTTGTAGTAAAAAAAAATATCAGACTGATGGGATTTTCATTTAAAACTATTTAGTAAACGTTTGTTTACAACGTTTGTCATTTATGTGAGTTGAATTAAAATTCATGAATTTGAATTTCGTTGAATTCTTGTTGGTTACTATATTAGTAGAAATCCTTTAAGCAATTGCTACGATACAGTCATTTTATAAAATCACGGAACATCGCGTTTGAGTAAAATTTATCAATTGCTTTAGCATGATACAACCTGATTTCAATTCACTGCTCGAACATTAATGGTGCCTTCAACATTCTCTTTAGTTTCTTAAACCATCTTACCCCAGCATTATTTTTATAAAGTTTGCAACATAACCTTATAATTATGCTAAGGTCCGTAGAGCCCATCTGTTATCTGTACCGTGTATGCAAAGCTTTTTTCACTTTCTTCTTGCGCTTTCATGGTTTCAACGCCGATAGCGGCACCACTAGCGCTTGGCTTTCGTGTTCCCTTAAGGGAAATGTCCTTTTTTCCTGAGCGTGTGGGTGTGTGTTTGGTGGGTAAATATTTACGAAGCAACCAAAATTTATGACCTGCTGATGGGAACTAGCTTCCGGTTGTGGTGCGCGCTGATCGGTGAAATCGAAATCTTATTATCAATTCACCCAAACCACTATGGGGTTTTTTTCTGGTGTACATTGGAATAGGTGGACAAAACATTGCACGAGCATGGAAATAAGCTGCATCAGCACTGAATCAGATAAAGAAAACTCCCACAGCTTATAAATGCCAGCGGTGTGTGGTTTATTTTATATTGGGCCACATTGTTTTTTTGCCTGTTCTCCTTCAATTATTCAGTTTACTTGGCCAACAAAAAAAGAGGCACGATTGGGAACAGTAAAACGATTTACGATTTTACGATTCGGCACGTGTGGTGTGTGTCTTGTTGTTTCGGCCCTACTTCCACTCAGCGTGTGTAATTTGCTGTGCGTGTGTGTGTCGCGAAGGGCGGAAATTGTGCATATAAAATTTAATTTACAAGCTATACAATAAAAACCCCGAAAGCACACCGTACAGCAATTTTTGAGATGTCCGCTTACATTGCAAGGCGTCCCGCACTGGAAGGAAAGGTTGTCCATTGCTGTCCTCTCGGGTGCTCTTAATTCCCTTCTCGCCTACCTACAACCATCAGGATGTTGGGTGTCCTCTGTGGCCTTTTTTTAATTCCTCCCTTTCCGATGAGCCCGGCATAATGTTGGCTCGGGTCATTTAGCATTTCAGTCGAGGGTGTCACTGCATCGTTGCGTGTAACCAAGCAGTACGTGCTGTATGTAAAGAGGATCCTGGCAGGAGACTGTGGTAGGTGACATAAATTTTGCATTAAAAACTTCACCATTAATTTATGCCGCACACGAGGCATAAACTACTCCAGGGTGGCAAGTGGGGGGTGCTGGAAGGATGTTCGATTTTGTGGGTGGATGTTGCAGACATTATCTCGCTTCCGCTCCCAGGTCTTTTACCCATTACCTCCTTCCCGGCTATAATTTGCATCCACAAAGCCTCATTTTGTCAGTCGGGCAACATTTTGTTGGCAAACATGGTGCAACAACATGCGATATTGTGGATGGGTGGGGGTATCATCCCCGTTCCCAACTGGACCGACAGGAATGGGGTATGGATGTGTATGTTTTCGATGTTTTTACACTTCAGTACAAATTGATAGTACGTTTAAATGGGGTACACCACCCATTCCCGACTGGTGGCGACCCTTTTACATTCCCCTAAACAGTGTGGAGAAAATAAAAGCCTCAAACCCTCGGTAAGGGACCGTAGGGAAAATGTGTGTGTTTTTGTTGTGGTCCCGTACCCCGTACTTTTGTGTCAGTCGGTCAGGAGGACAAACCGCTCAAGTCAAACAGGCGCGTGGCTCTGCGGTCGGTTGGGGGTGGTGTTGCATGCTTTCCCGTACCCGTGTGTGTGTGTGTGTGTGTGTGTGTGCATGAGGTTGTAATGAAGTCATCTGGGACAAACACGCTGTTGAACAATCTCTGTTCGGCCGGAAGATTGCAATCGTTTTGTTTCCGATTGACTACTGGACATAGGTGAGTACACACTCCGCTCGTATACGGGTGGGTACAAATGAGCGGTTTAGTCAGCAGGAAAGTCAGCCTGTGCTTACTGCCTGCAGTGCAAATGTGCTTGTGCATGCCAACACACATCCCCATGGTGGTCAGAGCAAGGGCGTGTGTATGTGTGTAATTTATGATGAAATCATGGAACACCCTTTCTGGTAGAGACGGTGTGATCTGCAGTAATGATCTGATTTAAGTTGTAACGAATATTAAATTTAATTATGCAATCGGTCGTTAAACAATTCTGGAGTCTGGCACTGTGGAGGAGATTGTTTTTGCCTTTGTTCCCAATCTTTAAGCTGCATTAATGACCGAGCAGCATTAAAATGAGGTCAACGTTATTAACATGATGCCGATGTGCATTATGGTTTGGTGCAGTTGATATTTCATTTTACGCCTCTACTGGCATTTTGTAACGATTAATATTCGTACGTTACTTTACCAAAGTCAATCGCTTAAAATCCATTTGTATTGAGCTGGTGCATCAACGGTTTAAGTGGTTTTATGTGTGCATTTGTATGGCGATGTTTGTGTGAATCAAATATTGGCACTTCAAAAATTAAAAGGCATCAACTCATTGACGGTGCTCAACCCTTTGTCGGTTCGAAGGAGATCTGCGTTGACCGCTAAGCCTCACAACATCAGCCATAACATCAGATCGAGAAGTTTTGGATGGTTCAGTACTTTTTCTCATTTTATTGCATTCTATATTTTCTGTTTGAGGCATAAATAATAGATAGCAATTTAGCTTTTTAGGAAATGTCTATGGGTTTTGTTCCATCTTTAGAGGTTCCGTTCTGGTTGTTTTATTCGCTTCGTCATCTTTTCCAGCCAATCTTTTTCTTACCCATCCGAAATGATGGGTCGTTATCCTATTTAACTTCTTTATGACTTGGCAGAAGTTTGGTTTTTCGCTTTTTTATTGCAATTTGCCGTTGCTGCAAACCCAGGCAAGAAGGGAAATCCGCTGGATTGTTTGTGCGAAAGTACATCATTTTTAATGGGCGATTTTGTTCGTGGCCATTGTGTTTCTTCAGTCACAACACGTACCCCGCGTGTACCGAAAGGAGTATTTACCGGGTGGGTAAGTTCCATTTGGCAAACAGTTTCAAACAGATCTCATTGCCTCAACTCCCGCAGGAAAGATCTGCATTTTTGCGAGGAAATAAAATCTTATCCCATTATGCCCGCCAGTTATGCGGCACGGGTGCAGGGGTTGCGAGAAAGAGACCACCCCCTCCCCCCAAAAAAAAGGGGAATGTATCACGGCAAAAAAGCAGTTAGAACACAGATAACGAACAGGTCTGTCCGCGATGGAACACACAGGTGTAAGAGCTTAACGAACGAGGCAGGAACAATCGGGCATGGTTGGTTACATCGCGTAGAATCAATCCGGAAGTGGCTGACATTTACTGTGGCAGGTCGTGGATAAAAATACGTTTTTCCGGTTTTTTTTTGCCCCAGATCAGTGCGATCACAAGTCACTGTCGAGGCATAAATCTTTAACTTCTTTACGGTCGTTTGGGTCGGTTCTTTTTTTTTGTTCCTACCGTTAGGAGGTTGCGCGAAGAGCGGTCCGTGAGTAGAATAATGTAGCCACTTCCGGCTAGCAGAGTGGAATAATGCTGATATCGGGGCCACTAAGGGAATGAATCGTTTCCACGTACACGCTTACATAAACGCACCTACGCCACACGCTGTATGAAGCATGGCGCGGGGTGGTTTTGGGAGACAGAGAGCTTCAAAAGTTTGACGTACGCCCGTTGAATGCACGAGAGAGCGAAGCGCTCCGTAGGTGTCTTATCTTGCTCTGCTGGGGTTAGTCACGATTGCATCGCTACGGCACACACAAACACCGGTTGGTGGTGGTGGCGTTTAGTCTGAATCAAACGATTTTCGGTTTCCGGTAGTATGCGCAACCACAAGCTTCGGTTGTGAAACGCTTTCGTCGCACGTCGGTGGAGAACTTCGTGCAGAGTTCGGAACAGACGTCAAGGAACTAATAGGACTTACGGTAAAACCCTGAAGCAGGCGCTCGAAGACTCGACCTTCACGGTCGTCCTGTGGTTGTGTGCTTTACACACACACACACACACACACACACACACACACACACACACACACACACATTTACAATGCCTTTCCAAAGCGGCAAGGCATCCTTTGGGGCAGGCTGGTTATGGGTGCGTCTGTACAATCTCTCCATGGAAGAAACTTCCAACCATTGATTATAATTACCTGAAACGACACGCAGAAAGCGCAGAAAAGAACGAAGGAAAAGGTCGTTAGAAAAAATCAGTTCACAGAAAAGTTGCTCTGTCTTTCGTTTCCGGACTGCTCCGAGCATTCATGGGATGGAAAGGATGAGAATGTTAGAAGTGAAAAGGCGATTCCGTCTTGTCATGGCTGCCGGAGAACTTTTGGCCCGAGAAGAATGGTACGATAAAAGGGGGCCACGGTTAAAGCTGTCTACCGGCAAGCAGTTCAACTTTTCAGCTTTTGTGTATGTGTGTGTGTGGGGAGGGGGGGAGGGTTATTTTTGCGGTGCGTTTTGTGACTGTGGCAGCAAATGCAGCACAAACAACCCGCTGTGGACACGTGGGTCCGCGAGTGGATTTGTTTTTGCGCAAGAGCTATTATTAGATCGCGACTAATAACTCTGACAGACGTACGGAAATGGCCTCGGCTTCCCATTTTACGAACATTTAGCAGCCAAAGATAAAAGTCTTGTTAAAGTTGAACGAGAGCGTACAGCAAACAGAGCTTGGGGTGGGAGTATCCCCCGCACAGCAGCTTAAAAAAAGCCCCCCCCCCATTCAAAGCTGTAGAAAACCCGCTCGTTAGGCTGAATGAGCGACATACAGCCGAGACAAATGAAAACGATAGCAAGCGAAACGAAATCTTATTTTCCTCCCCCGGGCTGCGTTGGATAGGAAGAAAATGGTTATCGCTTTATTTCGCGGGAGAAAGTTAAAAATATTGTACATTCTTCTGGTCCGTAGGCACTGGGAATAATGTTTTCCATCGCAGGAAGGATGCAACAAGATATAACGAGTGCTTACGGTTAAACGGGTGAGAACTTTTCCGTAGTGTGTCGGTGCTTTGGTTTATTTTATTTTTCTTATGCCGTGCGGAAATGAGCGTTTTCATCTCTCTAACTTCCTGTTTGGTAATGAATTTAAAGCAAAGAAGTTGAATGTTGCAAAAATGCAGCACAAGCTTGTTGTTTGCAGATAAGCATTTTTTTTTTAAGTTGTTTTGTTTATTTCTCTTCTCATTGTAGGCCAAAACTTATTTGAAGCTCTGCGCAACGTTTCCATCAGTGTAACGAAATATGGAGCAGCCTGGTGTTTGATAGAACCACACCGAGGAAGGTATGTATGATGTTCTTTTTAGTAATTTTTGATATCGTAAAATATGGAGAAGAAACCCTGTCGCTGTCAGTGACAGGTAAAAATAATGAAGGTTCCATGAAAAGGGTTTCAGTTGAGCAATGAGTGGCATCCGATTAAAATGAGATAAGTTTAAAATTACAGCATTATAACAAGTAGCCCCAGCCCCAGACTGTATTTCGGAGCATTTGTTATGGCTGCTATTAAATCGATCCCGGTCACTTTGCATCGTAACGGTTCGCAAAAAAAAGGGTTTTCCAGTTCGACTTTCCGACTTTCTGGATTTGACCGAACCGATAAGGCAGGGTTTTATTTATTGACCGTCGGAGAATGTTTCACTTTCTTTAAGCACTGCCACAGGCTTTACACAAACACCAAAGCACGATGAAACGTTTGGCGCTTCTTCGATCGGATCTTGGAGAAGGTCAAAGTTCGTCGTTTGGATAGAAAAAAAAAAAACAAAAGAAACCCATTTCCCTTCGGGCCCTATCTGTTCTCTTCTGGGCTGATTGCTTTCGGTGATATGGAGGCCAGAATAAGTTATTAAAAATGGCTGGCACGGGGTAGATAATTTTCGCACGCGCGTCCAACGATAGCATAAAGTGTGCGTTTTTATTTGTTTTAAGCGATAATCATCTGCCCAAATTTGTGTTGCCCAAATTTGTGACTGTGTCTGTTACATTGAGCAAGAAAGGGTTTGTTAAAAATACAGGGTTGATTTAATCTGCTAGTGACTTTTCTTTTTATTTTCAAAATAATTGTTCACTGTGTTTTACATGGTATTGTGTGAGAGAGATAACATTAGAATAAAACATGTCATGGGAAGATCTACTTTCACAAGATTGAAAGTATACCATTGTTGTGAAATGTTGTGAAGTTAAACTACAAATATTTAAAAGATAGTATAGTCAACCCTCTTACAACGAGTACAATCCGTTCCAGTCCAGTCGTTGCTCAACAACGTCAACATTGCTTGGTAGCTTAGCAGGTCAACATTTAACCAATGTGTCAACTATGACATCGAGGAGAAAAAAAACGAATCTCAGGAGTTTGAGTTCTTCATCGTGCGATCAATCTTATGGGATATTTTCATAGTACTTACATTAGCTAACTAAAAGAGGTATGCGAAAGATGTGAAAAACTCGCTAAAAAGTGACTCGTTATGAGTGAACTTATTGTACTATCATGAGAAAGTATTTTCATTGTCATTTAAGTCATGAAAATGTATTAAAAGATTTCAATCAATATTTCCAAACCTTTCAAGTTCAGCAAACATTTAAACTTTTTGTTTTCAATTGTTCGAACATGCCAAAAATTGAACATCTTTACAAAGCCTCCTTTTCCGCATTATTTACGTAAAAATTTGCGAACAAGTGGTTTAGAACTTCTGGATTTTATATCACTATAAAATCATAGTAACATATTAGATTACTTTTCTGTTGAAGTGATTAAAAACGTTGAAGTTCCATCGCGTGCAAGTGCACGCGTTCTGCAATGCCAACCAAGCGATGAGGGTTTTGCCGGAAAACTGCTGACGCACACTGTCCTTTTGGAAGGATTTTAGGGATTTCTATTAAACATTTGTCAGAAAAAGCTCGGGTACAATCATGTCAAATCCACCCTTCGTTCCACGAGATGACCGACAAGTATTCGGTAGAATTTCCCCAGCAGTAAAATCAGTTCCAATCTAAAAACCACCAGTTTCGGGGGTGAAAAATTGGGTACAAAAAATAGTAATAAGACAAGGTGAGGTTGCAACGGTTTCCACCAACTCCGTCGCAGCAGCACGAGCGAAACAAATAAACGAACGGGCGAAAAATCGCTTTCCACGCGATTTCGTGAACCATTTTCTCTCAGTCGAATAGTTCTTTTTTTTCCCACGGTGCGGAAAATGTGTTGTCACCTTCCCTCGGTTTTCGTGACGCTACGTGAACTTTTTGCACAAGCAGCTTTTTTTTGGCAGAAAAACCCAAAAGAACCATTTCGAGACAAACGGAGTTGGTCGGTTAGGAATGTGGAATAAAAGACTACACCCCGCAGGGGACAAACCGGGCAAAGAATTGCTCTCGGCGAGAGTTCCCTTTAATAAATGGAGGGGTTTTGTTGGTGGAAAAATCATCATCCACCACTTTTGCGGAATTTATGCGAGAAACTCGAGTGGCACGAATGTCACGTGCCAGAAAAAATTTCAACTTTTTAACCTGTGATGCGCCCAAGGTTACCCGGGTGCCGGATGCCAGCCACTTTATGCAACGTGTGCATTTACGAAGCATTACGCTAACCGGTGTCACGCGTAGGATCCCGGTTCGTTGAAGAATTGAATTATGTTGCATATTTGTGAAAGTACGTTAACGGCGAATAACGCTATGGCGAAATTTTGTAGGAATGTCAATAACAGTAGCGGCAACAATATGTTGTCTTCAATTTAGCTGTATGGATGGCATTAACGATTACATTGTATTGTTCCATTCCATTGTATATCGATTGAAGTCATACATGTTAAAATGCAATGCATGAAAAATGAGCTGTTCCTTGTTTTGCTTCCTGAAACTCAATGCTTACATTTTTTGTAATGATGAATATCACTCGTCAGCACGCAATCCGACCGCTTCACTCTTCCAGGAAAATCATATTTTCCAGCGGAGGACTTTCACTCTGCTGTGGAAAACTATCGTAATATAGCTTACGTGCGTACAAACAGGGGAAAAACCGTTCGTTCAGTGTTGTTTGGTAGGTTCACAATTGGTTGCAAGGGTAAAGTTATATAGGTAAAGGGTAGACGGTAAAGCAAAGGTATCAGGGTAAAGTTATAGAGCAGAGAACCTGTACCGATTGTAGTATTGACAATTTGTTTTCAAATTCCCTCGTGGGAAGTAAGGATGCGATCGACATTTGTATCGTTGAGTTGGTTAATAAAAAGGAATGCGAACGCACACTGGGAAGCGAATTGTGCAGTGTGTGGAATATTTGAAAGCACAAGTATATATTTGTGTTACATGCATGTTATTTCTTTTTTGTGTAGTAATGTTTAATTATTTACTTATATAATACGATCTTCTCGAAAAAGTTTATTTATATTTATCTGGAAGAAAATAATAAAATCACACACTGTGCTACTCTTGTCTTGAAGAAAACTATGGAACTGATCCTGCTATAATAATAAAAAGAGACTAGAGTCACTAGGATAATAATCGTAACGAAAGTAAAATGCATCCGTGTACAAGCCGACACAACTTGGCCGTTATGGTACTGGACGTCCGACTACGACTGCTCCGACTGCTAGAGCATATTTGTTACCTTTTTTTGCAAACAACAGCAATGCTCCTTCCCATAACGTAGTGGTGCAATGAAATAGGAGTGCATTTTACAGCACGGGGATGGCCGTTGCACATTTGCGATGCATGCAGTGAGCAGCTGAACACCTCCTGCATCAGCACATTTCGCTGGGAGTCGAATAAAGCTGGAGGTTGGAGGAGTTGGTCCCACTAGTATTATCTAACAATCATGCGAACACAACTCGTGGACAGCGTGCGTTGTTTTATTTTATGTTTTGCTGTGGAATGTTATCCAGTGGTCGACGAATCATTATCAGTGAGGTTTTGTATGTTTAGCGGTAGGATTCGGGTTGGTTTGTAGGGTAGATCCGAGTGGGAATAATTTACGTCGTGTCCGTGTACGAGAGCACTTTTGTACGCAAGCATTTATATTCTGTTGCATTACAGAAACGCTACTTAAATTATGATGATGATGAGGTTATACATCCCTAAACAACGTACCCGTTAGTCGTAAATAATGCAAGAAATTATATTTACTTCACGTGTCAGTTAGGTCTGTTTGAATACAAATTTGCTTTGTGATCACTGCACATGTACTAAAGAGTAAAGACAAGAATAAAACATGCGGAAATTCTCCGGAAAAAATACTAAATTATCAACAAATTATGAAAATAGTATGCAAAAATTAAGTTTGGGGAATAAAGAGACAAAAAATCCACTGCAGGTGGTGGCATGGGAATTTACAAATATCTCACGTCACGAACTTAGTATTAGGACATTGTCTATCTTAATATTATTAGCGTAAAATATATTGCTTAAGACACAAACTGATCGTTGCCAGATACGCCTATATGATCTGGGACTGCATGGAAATTGTAGAAAAGTATCAGGGACAGCTCAGATACATCGAAGGTCATGAGAGCTCGCCATAAGAAACTCCCCCTTTCCAGGCACTGGATAAACAGTGATGGCCAAATTGTTGAACAAATTCTCGAAGTTTGTAAGGAAATATAAGATAAAGTTCTAGATTTGCTGACACCTCAGCTTAACGCTATAAACCCACCACTCAGGACACCAAGAATGAATTCAATCGCCTGGATGAGACTGAGAGCTCGCCAAGTAATATAGAGTGTGGAAATGCGCTGAGTATGGGCAGACGAACGAAGTTAAAACTGGGTGTAGGAGGATTCATTTCACACAAATTCGCTCTTTTAATTTAATTTTAACTAAAGCAAAAGCCTGTAGTTACAGCCTGTGCACAATTTAAATAAATTAAAGAGATTTTATAGCCGAATTAGCCTCGAATTGTGTGTTGGTGCCAATTAAAACTTAAATTACAACCTTTTGTCGAATTGAATCGATCGTCCCATTATTTACTTGAGTGAGGCTGGTCCACGAGGCCAGCGTCAAGCTCAAGGCACGAAACCCAGCACGACTCCACCATCATTGCCAGTGGCGCCACAGCTAATACTACGACAACCCAAAATCAGGCCGAGAAAGGCTAATTATTTGATCAGCAGGATAGCCCGAAACTGTGCCTCGATGTGAGAATGGAAAAAGGAGTGCCCTCTTTGGATTTCCTCTGAGTGTGTTTGCTTCTGTGGGCATGTTTGTGGGACGAAATTTCTCACGCTTGAGTGGACATCTAGGAGCAGAAGCTGGTAACATGGTGGTGCTAGAGTGTTAATCAAGAAACTACGAAAACCACCGGTCCAAGTAAAACGAATTGAGTGAATGTGCGACGACATTTTGACCAGACGCAAGCATAAACGCAAAAAGAGCGCGTACAACGCAACGGTGCGAGCACCCTCGAGGTCAACGGTTTCGGATCTCCCGCGAGTGCGACTCGTACGAATGAGAGTGATGGCAAATTACGCACGAGACGTGTGACCAAATTAGCTCATTATTCAATAATAATTACCAATGGCCGTTGCATTATTCATGGGACAAATTATTCTTTATTAGCTGTGTAGAGCTAATTTCTGACCGGTGCGTCTCGGCATCGGCGGCTCAGCATGGTGTGGGCACGTTTTGTTGTTGTTGCTTCTTTAATATCCAACCAGGGGGTAAGTTACGTTTTCTTACCCCCTGAAGCAACCCTCAAGCCTTTTCCGCAACCCGGTCGATTCAATGACCTCAGGTGCCTCGTTTTTCATCTCTCAACTATCCACGGATTGGTTTCAGTGTTTTGTAGCTGTTGGGATTGTAGCTTGCATTGCTACGAGAGGTGAACCGTCCGGGTGCCGGCTATGTGGCTGGGACTTAACGATGGGTTTTCGGACCACTAATGAAGTGTGCTTCAATGGTCTGCTGGTAGTAGCTGTGTACGTGTGAGGCGGGGACGACGTTTGCAGTATGCATCTCATCAGTGAACGATCGAGCTGCGCGTACCAAAGAGGGGACCGGTTTCTGGGGGGGTTGTGGGGAGATTCAAGTGCGGTGTGAAGGCTGAGGCCGTGATCGATAATTAAAACGGCTAACGGGGTTTCAGATACTGTTATCCTATGATTGGTTGGTAGTTTGCATTGAAAGAGAGCAGCGAGGAAATAATCAATACCCATTAGATGGGTTAGCACAAGTGCAAACAATTGACGGGCGGTGGGCGGTAGTGACAAACACTGTTTGCGGAGAATGCTAATGGAAAGTGCTTTAAGCATGCATTAGGGTGTTTTATGGATGATAATTTCATTTAGATTAGCGTGTTGAGGCACAAGCGGCCTCACTTTAAGATTTTCCTCGAATTGTTTAAATTAATTGGAGCAAACAACGCTACAGGTGTGTGATTAGTTTGATGTTATAATATATTGGAATAATTTAATATGATTTTGAAAAATACAATATTTGATATATTTAAGTACAAGTACATGTAAAGACAAAAGTTCAATTAAGAGAAGATGCACAATCGAAAAGGCTCTAATATTGGATTGAGACTTTTAATTGGCATTTTAATTGTGGAAAAGCATAAACATAATACATAAGATTTTGTTAAAACTTTGGTACTTTCCGTGCTAAACTGATCTAAAACTGATTCTAAATTGATCCAATGCTTCCAAAACTGGTGGACATTCATAAATAAAAAAGAGATTTTCACTGTAATATTGTCAGCAGTTTGGCTGTAAAATAATAAGGTGTCCGCAAAAAAAACTAACTCTAGTCATACAATAGTAAATGGTCTAAAACAGAGCTACTAAATATATATTTTTTATGAGTTCTCAGTTTTTTTTTGAGAAATTCTGGATGCTAATTTGTTTCGGGCAAAACTTTTCCCTTTGAACCTGTGACCTCTCCATTTGCCGATGTTTTGATTTTATGTTATCAGATAAATTAAATAAAAAATACTGAGACTAAGAGTTTTAAGGTAATGTCAATTCCTATTCGAAGCATATCTTCCCCGATGAGAATATACAGCTTTTGAGAAATAAATCAGAAATGACAGGCCAAGACTTTCTATAATTTAAGACTCAAAATTACACAAAAAAAGAAAATCCTCCCTAATATGTTTACGATATGATCTTTGATGCTTCATTGCTGCTGAAAGCAAATGCAAACTTCAACAGCTCGTCCAATAGAGAACTCTTTTCGATACCATATTCATTACGTTCCTTTCAATAAACGGACTTTTATTTTGTGTGAATGTGGGATTTCGTATGAGGAGGATAACATTACAGCGAAAAATAAACCATAAATAAAAATGCAATTTATACGATAAATATCCTGCCAAATGATATCCCAATCAACACCCCTTACGAGCGATGGCAAACCTTTAATCCTTTTGCTCGCGTGTGTCTGTGTGCGGTTACAGGCCGGCGTGAGTACTTGCACGATACACACGGCCAAGGATTCGAGCTCCGGTGCCATGGACTCCCATACGATGGAGCTGGAAAAAGTCACCGGCACTAGCAAAACGGCAAGAAAACCGCTCGAACCACAGCTCGATGCTCGGTGAGTGGAACCAGTTGTTTACACTTCATCAGTGCGATTGGTTAGCTTAGTGGCAGTGGGACAAACGGTGCAAGTAGAGCGAAACAGTAAGGGGTGGGTGTGCGTGATTCGGTGCAGTGGGACGGGGGGTCTCAACACGACGGCAACCAAAGGAAGCCAGTTTGCCAATCTGGTGGATCGAATACAAATTCGCTTACCTTTTTGCACCTTTTTGGCCCGGCCCAGCAGCGTCGGGGTTTTTCACGCTACCAGTCATGTACGGGCCGGGAAAAAGTTCCTGGAACACTTCTAGGCACCTGCCGGGACCGGAGCAGGGATACACCGTGATACCGTGGTTAGCCGTTCTGGTTCTGTTGGTTCTTACTGTCGTGCAGTAAAGATTTACGTGGGACTAGGACGGTGGGATGGGTGGGTTTGTTTGTAAGCAATGCTTTTCAACTTCAGTATTAACTATGTCGTAGGAGCGAATGGGGGACAAAAAACCCATAGAGGCACCCGTTTCTGCACAGCATGCCCGGAGAGTTGAAGAATGTGGTTTTCCGCAGCAAGAATAATCACCGTGTTGACGCAGGTCGCTTTTTTTCCTAGGCACCCGGTCCGGTGTTCAATTTATTTTCCATCTTACACATCGGCAGGTAGACGTTTTACAGGATTGTGGTACAGATTGCACAACTTCCCATCCAATGTGCTCTACGGTGCACCGTGAGGATCCAGCAACTGTGGCGCCCAAGAGCACTTCACAGTAATCGGAATGCGCTTCATCCTTCGGTGTGTTTGTTTCCGTTCCGGCGAGGTCAAAAGCTTAGCTGGAGCCGGAACGTACCGTAGCAGATGGGTGGCCGTGGGGAGGGCGAAGAGGGAGGGGATACCGGTAGCTTATACCTATTCGGGGATGAAGAATTCAATGTGCGGTTGTATTTCAACTTTCGCCCGATATGCCACCGACCGGCAATTTCAGGTCGTCAGGATTGGTTGTCGAATCAATTGAATTTCTACTTTCCAGAACAGGAGTAAAGTAAATCGGTTCAAGGAATTGTGGGTTAAAGTTTGATGTTTATTATAATGTAACAGGGTTTTGGACTATTCAACGAAGAAAAGAACACTTTCCTCGTGCAAGTGGTTTACTTTTACTTTTAACGGGGGGTTTTACTGAAAGTTATTGAATTTACACAAATTTAAAGCTTCTTTAAACATACTCTTTTTAAGCCTTTAATTAAATAATAGTAATGTGGATTAAATACAGCCGGCATTGCATTTGAATGCTTTTTTTGTGGACGAAAGCACACAGAAGAAACCAAACCCATTTTCAGCATGGAAAATTGAAATTTGATCATAACACTCCTGCGCCGATGCATTTACGAATGCACCCTTGGTTTGTGTTGTTTTTCTGCATTCATTCACACTGTCATACTGTCGTGATGTGTCCCGAACGAAACGAACGAAGGTGCGAACAGGAATTAAAATCACGCTTCACTACCAATGTCACCACACCTTTTCGATTTCGAGATGGACAGGATATGTTGTATCAGATTTTGCAGCCACCCATCGTACCCGTTGTAAATGTAAATAGTGCGATGGGAAAATAAATAAAACAGTGAAAATGCATTAAATCCCAGGTTTCTTTTCCTTGCCGGGTCTCCTTTCCCTTTCCCGCCCGTGACTTGTCTGGCGATCGATGAAACGACCCGGCATTCAACGGAATCGTAATTTGCTGTAATCAAAATCAATCTGTATAATTACAGCCTTGGGCAGGTATTGCAGGTGGCGAGTGCAAATGAACGCTCCGGTTGGTTTAGTGCAGCTGTTCAACACCGGCACCCTACTATGCACCGGAAATGGATGTGCGTATCAGGTGGCGATTGTGTTTGATCGGAATGCACTTTTGCCGTCATCTTGCCGGGTGGCGCATCGTAATGCAACTTATGCAAACGATAGAGGGATTGGTTACCGTAAAAGGCTTACCGGTTAAATTAATTTTCACCGAAGTGTGTTTTAGCTTAATTAAAATAATACGGCCATTTCAATCACACGCCATTTTGGGTTTTGATTGTTTATATCTCGGTGGCATTTCTGTAATCCACTGCGGTACTCTTGCAGTATGCGACAATTGGCAGCTCATCAAGTGACTTTTATGTGTCATAAAAAAGCAAAGAGGAAAGTAAATTTGTCAATCGATAAGGTTCACTTGATACTGACACCGAACGTTTACATGACACTCATTGAGGCGTGACCCTTATCCCGATCGCATGTCAACTGGCTGAGTTCACCCAGGTTCCACGAGGGATCGCATCGAATCGATTCGGCTCGAGTTTCTATCAGCTAAAAACTGGAGCATCCATCAATCAGGCCGGGGTAAAGCAAAGTGTCAATTCAGCAGGTCATCGATGTCGTGCTGGAAGCATTTCGCATTCGGTGGTCCGACTTCTTGCCTTCGGGACGGTACAATTGAGTTGACCAAACCAGTTGGTGGAAGATTCTTTTTCCTTTCTGGACCACCAGAACGATCTGAAGCTCGTCGAAGTGGTACCGGTTCTGGGACGAGTTCAGTGACCCGATTTTTCGCACGTCCCTTGTTTGACATGTTGGTATGGGGATGCTGTAAGGATGCTTGGTCCGCTTGGTAGTTAATTGAAGCTAATGAACTGTCATCGACACCGTGGTTTTGCATTTTTCTGGCGCAAGTGCCAATCTTAAGGTTTGTGTTTTGGGGTCGAAGCAGCGAACAAAACAACGAAAAAATCATGTGCATACCATGTGCACTTCATCGTCAAGGGACGCTCAAAGGGTTCTGCTTCCTCGACGTACAACTCGCAACAAGTAACAACCATAATGCCAGGTCATGCTGGCAGTGCAAGAAGGCTTCTTGGCAGACGGTAATGGGTGGGCATCGATTGCATCGCCGACACGCACTTTCACGCTGATGATGAGTGAAAGCAGGAAGCGTCGTTGCCTTTCTCGCACAGCAAAGCGTAAAGAACCCAGGAGAGCCACCCCGAGGCCGATGCGATGCCGCTGCAGACGATATCGATGGACAACACAGATAACGATCACTTCACATCATCCTTTGAAGCCTTCGCGTTTCCGAACGGGTTCCCTTGGAGGTTGATTGTTTGTTTTACCTCCTCGGATGTGCGTCTTTTCGCACTCGCTCTGTGTCACGTACGCGCGAAAGAAAAACACGCTGCAAGAGATAGTGTGTAAGTGCCGACACTGGGACACACGCGGGCTAGTGCGTGACACGGCGCGTGGTAATGAATCAATCAAAATCAATCAATATGCCACACATACACAAAGCAGGGAATGGCAAGCGTGCATCATCGTGTTTAAAAGGTGATGCGAGTAGTAAATTGGAATAAATTTTAGACATTTTTCATTCTTAATACGTCCATTAGCGCAGTAATTTGTGCTAAGATGTTCACTTTGCCTGGCAATAAACATGATGAAAAGAAACTGTAAATTCTTAATATCGTTTCTGATCATCAGTGCTGTCCTTTGATCATCTTTTTTGTACACCTTTTTGTTCGAAATGTCCTGCTGTGTCAGTCCTTCAACGCCGTAAGACGTAAGCAGTATTATTCCGCACCGAGTGAATCAAAGGAAAGGGATTTAGCTAAAGTGAAATATCTTCCCAAGAATTATCACGATTCCAAAGACATCTGTCCGAGACACACGGCAAACGAAATTCGAAGAATCGTCCGTACCCGCCCTTCAATTAGCAAACTCGAAATCGATGAACCGTGTATTCCATCGGTGGCAAAATGTCCGTCTTAAATGATTTCCTCGGAATGCAGATTACTATTTACTGTGCGGGGGTAGAGCAAAAAATCGTCCTTTTTCCACGGGGCTACCTTGCTCTCGATACCTCATCTGATATCCGGTGGTTTGGAAATGAAGACAGTCGGTTCATGCAAGGAACGCGTTCGCCCGGATTCGGTCGGCTAAGATGGCTAAGACTAAGAACAGAACGATACCAAGAACCACGGTGAAGATTTTCCCATCAAGCCGAGAAGGCCACCTCCGGCAACTTATCGTCTACCAGTGCTTTGGGTGCAGTTTTCAGTGAGAGGAAAACCCGAACCGATCGTGCGGAGGTTTACGCAGTCAGATAAGCCACAGGGCACATGGTGAAATGTGGAAAATGAATTCGCTCGGTGTAACGAATACAGCAGTTACGCTACCTTTTCGGGGCGAGAGTAAATCTTCTCTCCGGTGCCGGTATCATTGCCGGTGCGCCATTATCAGTATGCAAAAGGGGATGCGGAATAAATTTTGCTGCGGCGCTGGGCAAATTCCGTATAAATTGATTTCAAAGCTGATTTCATAAATCGGGTCTCGATTTTCAATCCTCGAGCAATCCATGATCTTGGCATAGCAGTTTGGCCTTTGGAGTTGGAGTTGGAGTTGGTCGGTTTCTCCGTCCGGGCACTCAATAGTTGCTTTGTGCGAGAAGATTATCGATCGATTGAATATTCAAATCGAAGTTTACTTTATAGTGCATGATGCAAGTAAGACGGAGAGATTAATGAATCATAAATCGGAGTGGAATATTGCTTCACAAACAGATAGATGTCAGCGGCATTCAAGGCATATAAATATTTAAACTAGAATAATGGTTTTTCTGGTCTGCTATTACATATCGTACATATATTTTCATCTTCATTACATCACTGTTTTTTTAGTCTATTTTTTCAATGTTTAAAATTAAACTAGGTGTCGTTAAAATACGGCCAATGTGTAATCAATATCAACTTTTCCACTTAGTCACTTAGTTAGCTCTAAAATCGCCTTGACACTAAGTTCTGCCGTAGAAGTAATTTGAATTGATTAAATTCGCACACCGTCGTCTTCTTCTGGCCACACAGCTAGAGCTGTCAGGTGTCATTCTAATAGCATGCCCAGCTTATCGGAGTCTGGTTGTGATTCTTACAATTCACAGAGTCATTGAAACCTTTTTAACCAAGTAGTTTAATATTGCATAGGCCATTTAGAATTGGGATGGCGTAGTACCTTTGAAGATGCATTTAAAATAGAACAAAATAAAATGGAATAAAACAAACATGTCGATGGAATTCAATATAAGTTTTCATTTAGATGGAATGTAACATTTCACTAATGCACATTGCTTGCTGCAGAAAGTTTGCCATATTGCGCTATTGATATACCATTCTAGTCCTCCATCCATCGTACGGCCATCGGAACAATTGAAACAAAGCACAACAACAATTCTATCATGATGAATCACTTAACAGTAATCTCAATCGGTTGCTGGGGAATATTGATTAGGTTATTTTCTGTACCATCGTACCATCCCGTCACGAACCCATCGGATGGGCTGACGGCACGTAGGAGGTGTTTCCATCCCTCCTTCGGTTACTGACTTACATTTTATTCTTTTACACCGCCGATCATCATCGGTTTTTTTTTTTTGGCGGATGGCGTATCTTGCAAACGGTGCTGCCACCATAAATCAACACGGCCAAAGGCCCCAACTTTGGAGCACGCAATTTGTTTCGTGTGTGCGGGAATAATTTACTCCCCCGGAACGCTCTAGACGGGGTTGGAGTTGGACGGAACCACTCGTCGGTTGATTGGAAACCAGTACCGCCATCGGCGGTGTCTTGTGTGAGTGTGTCTTGTGTAGAACTTATCGTTCTGTTTGGGCTAATAAAACTTCCCGATTCCCGAAAAGCCCTTTTCGAAAGTGCGGATGTTAGAGTGCGGTGATGATGATGGGGGGAAAGGGAGGGATTGTGGTGCCTTAGAGTTTCAGAATTTATGTTTACCGTGGAAAAGTTTCCACGGCATAAGCCTGTGCCGGGAAAACAATGCGCTACAATATCGACACACGAGTTTACTGCTAGTCAAAGGTAGTTTTCTAGACAGAAGGTGCTCTATTTCTATCGCGGATATATCAGTGAACGTGTGAGATTGCAATTTGCCGACAAAAAACTTCCGTGCCAGGCGGGTCTACCGTTGATGGACAGGCTTTTCCGACCACACCGTTGCTTCCGGGTGCGGTGAAGATCGCGTATAAATTGAACGTATCATACCACTTGCTCATGATCGATCGAGCAACGGAGCGAGGATGCAGCAGTGCAAGCAGAAAAGTTATGCATATGTTGAATGCTCATGCACACAGAAGAAGGAAGCGTTTGCAATTTCTTGCAACAAATTTCAATTCCCACCCCAACCTCTCTATCGCTTGCTTTCCACTGTGCTTCCTCGATCCGCTTTCCTCAACTGAAGCGTTGTTCAAGACAAACGCACGCATTGCTCAGCGATGCAACGTTTTGTTTTGTATCGGATTAAGATTTATATTTCGCAAATAAATAACTTTTCCATTGTGGTGCTCACAGCAAACGGCAACGGTTGGTCGGTGCCTTGCTCCCGTTTACCGAGCCCGACGGAGACGGGGATACCGGGGATGCGATGGGAATACGATGAATGTGCACATAAGTTCCAACTTGCTTCGCGCGTTCGCCCGTTTGCTTCGGCTCGGTGCGAAGTCGGTTTATGCATATTTTATGCACCTTCAGCTGTTTGTTCGCTTTCGAGGCCAGACAACCGGCATTAGCAGCGAATGGTTTTACCGCCCCTCCCATGTGGGACGGCAAGGTGCAGGTGCACGGTGAGGCTGGACGCGAGGAGGTAGCTTCGGTGGAAGCCTCACTTGGGAAGCGATTTGTGTACGTGGCGGTCGTGACGGTCACAGAGAAAGAGAAGAAGTTTCTAATCGGAATCTTACTCCGATCATATCGCTATGTGATGACGCTGTACCCGCCGGCAAACTTGAGAAGGCGAATGGTTTTTGTGTGCCATCGCAGGCTGGGAATATAATGGTTACAATTGAATCGGAAACAATTGTTAATTGATTTTACGGAATCGTTCAGTACGGAACCGATTGAAACAATATGTCTTGTTGTATTTCTTTACCTGCAGCAGGAAGTGTTTTATTATAAATTATTAATTAATTTTTATTATAATTTTTTTATTAAAAAAAAAATATTACTGCATATATCAATTCATCATTTTATTAAATTATGATAACTTTTGGGGTTTATAGTTATGATTGATTCTGTCAAGGTTCTAATGCAACGAGTGAAAAAAACTCAAGAGATACTCCTCCCTTATATAGATAAGCTTGGATTGGGTCCTTTTATGTAAGATAGCCCATGGTTCATTTGTTTCACCTACACAGGAGGATATATTCCAAGTGGTACTCTAGACATTGTGCAGAGTATGAAAGTGGTTCCAATACTTCTTTTTAATCACTTTGCCCAGAACCCATAAAGATTTGAGCGAGCGCCTGGTGCCTTTAAGTTTTATTTGTTTTACTCTATGTTAAACATTAGTAGCAGTTTAAAGAATAAATTGGAATAGTATAACTGGAAGATCGAGTTTTAGAAAATAGTTCTGCCTCATATCTTGTCTATTCATAACCGATAATAAACACTTTCCTAAGCCGGCAAAGAACGTCTTCCTCGAGCGCTGCTTACGCCAGCACTTCCAACATCCAGGACCATTACACGTTTTCCCATTTGTTAGTCAAGGGTTAAATTTCCACTTTAAAAACGTGCGCAAGTGTGCCCACTGCCATGAGTGGTTTTTATTGTTTCAAGCAACACAAACACCTGGCTCATGATATTGAGCGCGCACGGGCCAAGTGTGTGAGTGTATGTGAAAGTGTTTCTTTTTGTTTCATTTTATTTCAGCACATTGTTTAGCCCCCCGGTGCGTCTTGCCAATGGTGGCCACTTTTGGCTCACCAACCGTCGACGGCCAGGTGCCAGGTCAGCAAGTTGGGTAAAAAACAATCAGCCTCGCTCCACGCCTTTGCTTGCGACACTTAGCGCGCTTCCTCAAGAGTGCCGAACGTGTGAGTACTACGTCTTAATGGTGACATGAGTGCTGAACGGTGCGAAAATTGCACTTTGCACCGCTACGGGGCAAAGGAAAATGACAGCACACGGTAGCAGTTTGGAAGCAAACACTTTCGGTAAATCCGACGTTTGTAAAAGTTAACCATGCGGCTAAGCGTCCGATGGAGGTTGGTGGTTGGGTTCTTCCGAAACTTCCTTCCACTTCCTTCACGGTTCCATTTGGGCAAGAAGCAGTAATGTGTTGCAATGTTAATTTTTAGCCAAACTTCTTCGTATCCTAACACACACACACACACCTGTTGTTTGTGTCAGTAAGGTCTTGCATGTTCTAGGCAAGCATCGTAGCAAAAGTTTCGAGCTTCCTTCGTTTTTGTGACCGCTCAAAAAAGCTTACCCTCCATTTGTATGATAAGTACCATAAACCCGCAACACCCTTCGACTGCAGTTTCATAGTGCTCACCGCCGGGCACTCTTGTCCACACACACACACATTCTAATTGAAGTGTCCAGAAGTGGTGCCCGTTTTGCATCTCACACACTGTAACGAGGTCTCAGCTCAAAAAATCGCTACCGATCCATTTATGGTGCTGATTTGTTGCGTCGTGGCAACAGATCAACGGCACGTTTTGCCTGCCGGTGTGAAATTACTTCACCCCTCGGAAAAACGAAAGTGAGGGCGGTGTGAGCCAGCAGGGATGAAGGAGAACCATGGGGGTATAGTATATGTTGCTTAATCCGACACCGAATTGCACTTACGGAAAAGGTAAACCGAACCACCTTCACAAACTTCTCCGGTGTGCCTTCGGAAGCCGGCGAAGCGAAGGAAACCGGCTGCGATGGTGTCATTTACCGAAACCGGTGAGATGAAGGTGCGTCATCGATCTTAATGCAAATTGTGCGCTCGGTCGGCTGGTGGCTGGTGGCGTTTCGATACGTTTGGCCCTAATTGCAGCTGGCTGGTAGCTGACGGTTCGACACTCCTACCACATGTCGTTAGCAGCGGTATTCGAGGTATCGAAAAGGCAGCAAATGGTTGCCCGCGATGCATGTCCGTGACGAGCCGGCCACATGGGTCGGGTTGTTTGTTTAAGATGATTTGTCAGGTGGAAGGTTAGCTAATCGTGCCGATGGATTGATAGCCGGTTGGCATCGAAAGTGTCTCGTGGATGTGATTAGCATTATTGGACGGAACATAGGGCAAAGGAGAGCTATAGAAGAAGATGCAAATCTTGGATTCATTCATAATTCTTATACGACATGCTTGTAATTTCGATTAGCGAATAGTTGACAGCAAAGAAAATCCTTGAAATATAACATGCGAATAGATATGCATTGAGAGTATCCATCCACAATATCTTTCCGCTATACCAATATCCACAATATTACAACCGTTGTAGGCATACTAAGGTGAAGATTGCAGAATAAGGGTAAAAGGATAGTGGAAAACTTTACTCTTAAACCTTTAAAATATTCTCGAAGAAAAAAAACATTTAAAAAGAATTTTGTTAGTTAAACAGATAACTTTTGAACATCAATTAATAGATTAAATTCTACCAACAAAAGCGGACATTTCCTAACCGTAACCTTTTCTTCTCAACGTTCTCGATAAATATTGACTGCCAACATCAACTCTCACCATAAACCACATTTATTCCGCCCCATTTCCCAATAACCCACAGGCTTTGTTTGACGAACTTCTTATATAATTAGTATTTTGAATACACCTTAAGGGCTGCTTTTGCACATGAATAATTTATCTTCAAAGGAATCGTTGGGATGAAAAACATCGGGCAAAAAACGTGCAAGATGTTGTCGATATAGTATCATAACAGACAAAAATACACTTGCTCGCTTCAACAGTGGCTACCACACCGTCAAGGCCAGCAGTATGCAATGTAGTGTGCGTTTCAAATTTTGTTTCTTTGAGTAATGATGTTATTTTTCGCTAGAAATAAAATAATTCTGAGACGACGATTTTACAATTTTCTTTATAAAAATGTCCTTAAGTTTCCTCATTCCAGGAAGGACAACATTTTGCAAAAAAAAAACTACATCCCTGTTCGTCAAAATGGAGAAGAGCAAATGGAAAGCGATATTATTCTACCTACCGGCTGATTCCGGGTTGATAAAATAATGTTCTTTGCGCCTGAAACTGATACCGTTTGAAATTAATTTTAAATTGACAGACGGATTACAAAAAAAGTGCATGCTTACAATTTAATGAACGAAACGTCATTCACGATCGACTTGGCAAAACGGGAACTCACCTCTTACCGAGACTCACTTGCATACAGTCCGGCAATACAATTGATATGTCCTTCTGAAATCCGTGGGCCAGTTGGACATGGATGCATTTCCATCCCATAGCGCACGAATTCAATTTCCCACTCGCGCCGGACACATGCACTCCGGGCCGGATCCATGTGTGGCCGTAACCCACCCCCTGCCGTTGGTCATCAGTCCGGGAGACAAATGACGTAGATTGAAGCATCAACAAGCAGCATCACTTGCTGCTCGCTCACCGTACATATCCCATATCGTTTGCTGCTGACTCGGCAGCAATCTGCAATCGCCAGCTTCTGGATGGATACCGGGGAGCTTTGAGATTAATTTAATTGCGTAATAAATCGTTAGGACACTGGCCGGCCCGGGACTTTCCATCGCCTGTATCTTGCCCGCGCTTTGACCGGGCTTGCTGGAAGTTTTGTAAAACCGCTCATTTTGCTACCGGGCGGAAAGTAGAATCGTCGACCGAGAGTTATTGGAATGTGGGCGGCACAATGTGTTCTTTTTTCCCACGGGCCCGATTTGCATCATCCGCATCCGCATCGTCATGCCGTGACAGCTATGGCAACTATGGCCCGGCAGTTGCATAGACAGCAGAACAGTCTGTACGCTTGTTGTGTTTGCGGTGTGTGTACACTTTGTTTGCCGGGGCGGCTGGTTTATTTGCATGCGGATGGATAGCACAATTCGATTTTGCCATACTTATGCAAAGGACGGCTTTTCGGTACGAAAGCGGCACGAAATGATTTGTGCACGTTTGACTGGATGCGTCGATGTGCGTAACCATTGCTTCAAATCAAACTTGTCGTTTGAAAGATTAGAGCTGTGGGATGAATTGCCTATACAGTGCTAAGCATAAGCATAAGGTCGCTGGTCTTTTTTTGTAATAAGATAAAAGTGATTTTGTATAAAGCTATAAAAGCAAAAAATATATGTTTGTAACACATAGTTTATAACGATAACAGTACAGTAATAACACTTATGAGAAGTGTGAATATCTTATGCGGTTATTGTAATTTAATATGCTTCGAATTTATGTTTAGCGTGAAAAATAAATCCACGGTAGAAACGGCTTTCAAAGGCATCGAATGCATTTCATGGTGCATCGTCAAAGTTTGTGTACAAGTCATCACTTTGGATCGTTTGTTTGTTTTTGCGCAATATAAATGTAACAACATTTTTAATACGCGAAACATGCTGTTTAATTAGCATGCTACACTTTGGACGATCAGTTTTGTTGCCGAATCAGCAAGGCGATGCACCGCACGCTGCAACAAAGACCCTCTAGCGTCTTATGCCCTGCTCACATGGCGCTATTCGATGCTGGTAAGTTGACTCCATTTGACGCAAAAAAATGCCAAACACCACACAAAAGTGTTGCTGCCCCTTTTCTTAACGGGCTCTTCCTTTCCCCTGACAACACCGTCGTGCACCGAAATCGATTAAACGCCTGGTCGGGCAGCGGGATTTGGGTGGCGTGCGGTTCGAAAACATCGTTGTCAAACATCGTCGTGTACCGCTGCACCGCCAGAAACCGTTGCACAATGAAATAAAATAAATGCAATATAAAAAGCATGCACCCTCTGGCAGCGAATAAATGACTGAGAGTGGCAAATGATGCTAACTTAGTTGAGATGACAAGCAAAACCGAACCGGAAAGTAAAACTTAAACAAACTCCAAAAAGAGACATTAAGAGAAGAAAACGGTAGAAGGAAAAGCAAAAAAAAAGGCAACACACCCAAATCGTCTCAAGAAGCAAGAGTCGAAGAAAGATATAAAAGCGTAATTGAACCACAAAGCTGCCATACAACCGAACAGAGGAGGGATTTTTTTTCGAAGGGTATTTTGTACTGTTTTGTAGCAGTTTGTTGCCAAAGCAGTCAGAAAACAAACCAATGAGATGAAGTGTTGTTAACATGGAAAAGCATTCCTTGTAGCATAAATTAACCTGTCAACAGTTAATGTCACAACGCGTTTACTTGCACCTAACAAGACTTTCTCTTCAGCTGGCCTGAACATGTTGGCAGATGTACGAAAATGAAAGATTAATAGAGTGAAATTGGAAGTAAGATTTCTGCTATTTTTCTGCACAAATGTTTGGTCAAGCAAACGCTGGCATTGGGTGTTGGCCACGATAAAGTTCGTTTGGTAACGCTCGCGAAAGCATAAGTAATAAAAAGATATTAATTGAAGTGGCACAACTTTTCGAATTTATTGTACAACGCAATACAAAGCAAAAAAGTAAACAACATTGATCCAAATGTAAGGAAGGAGTAAGGAAAGAAAGGAGTTTGTCGATAGAAAGGTAAGAGAAATATAAAAAAACCGCCTGAACTCCCCAATCGTGGTTAACGGAAAGCAAATAAATGTACATAACAAGCATAAAACCATACCATAAAAATGGAGCAGCAAACTTTTGAATGAGTTTTTCACAAAGTTTTGCTTACGTTCCTCCGCCCCTTACCCGGTCGAAAATGTACGAAAAGCGCTCCAAAGCTGCTTTATTGACTTGGGGAAAGGAATTTTTTTTTCTCTCCCGTCAGCGAGCTTTTGGTTTGGATGGTTCACTCTTTTTTTCCCAGATGCAAAATCTCATCTAGCTTTGACTTTCTTGGTCACCACTTTGTGCACGGTTGCTTGTCGCGCTATTGCCGATTATTGCTACGTCGACATCGTTGACATTTGCCTATTGCCGGTAGAAAGTTTTATGCTGGAAAGGTCATGGTACTGGCGGTTCGCATCGGACGATCGGAATGATTGCTTTTGCGGTAACGCAAAAGACAAGCAGAAACATAATCCAAGCTCCGCTAGGAATCTGCGAAACGGGAATCAGAGTGAGGGAATGAAGGACGTGGCTCGGACACTATTATTATCACAGTTCAAATTGATAAGTACTGGTTGGAAGCATTCGTTTTAGATATAGACTAAGAAAATACAGATAGTACCCGAGATCAACTGTTTTAGTGGATAGCGCAGACTTGAGTCGAATCAGAGTTCCACCGTTGTTTATACTTGAAACTTGTAGACTCGAATTTAATTATTTTTATACATATTTTAATCAAACCTACTGGATGGAGTTCGATTGCTTGTTCTCATAAATGATGTACAATAAAGTCACAGAGCTGTCAAATGCCCCAATCTACCTTTATCTCGTACCGTGTATCTCGGGGACTACCTGTATAACCTAAGAAAAAACATCTACCACCCATAACAAGAACAGAACGACACGAAGGAAATGGGCTCTGGTGCTATCTCCTCCCTCACGACGGCTCAAACCCAACCATCGCACGTCTCGTGACTATTCGCAAACACACGCGACCCGCTATTCGGGAGTTCCGTCGTCGTGCCGGTGGTGTCTCCCGTGTCCAACAAAGCGACTGCCTGCAAATGCAGACCGCAATAATCGTAACAATAATCATAAATTATCAATAAAATAACAATAAAAATCCATAGACTATGAAATCGAGTAATTTATCACACGCGACTAGTTTTGGGTGGTGGATAGGGTTCGACCCCTCCCCTGAAGCGGGACGCGCGTGTGCCAGGGGAGGCGGCTAAAAAGGCGGGCAATGGGAGATTTGTGTATGTTTTTTTTTTTTGCATCATTGTTGCGGGTGGGGATAAGCGACACGTTCATTTGTTTGCGTGTGTGACATGGTTGGTGCGGGAACAAAATAAAGAACTCGAACCATCAGCAAAGGATGAATAAATCGACACCAAATAACGAGCGTATGAGGCGGGAAAAGCGGCAACCAACCCGCACCCGATGCGGCAATGAGTTATGGGGCAGCTTTGCAGTTTCTCAGCAACGTCGTTTGCGGCCTTATGGTATTTCGGGTGACGCTATATGGTGGGGAGATCTAATAGAAAATTTGTTAACCGATTGAACGCAATGAAATCGTATCTGGCTGCTAGATCGCGCAACCATTGGAAATGGGCTGGATGTGAGGTTAAAAATCAACAAAAAAGTACAACAATATCCCCGGACCGATAAACGTTTTGTAATGGCTTCCAAATGCCAATGTGCCAATGTTCGTACGCCGGGGCGGTGCGTTCGTTTGGGAAAGATTTATTGACAAGACGAACCGACTGTTAGATTTGCTTTCTTTCACATGAATGAACTCCCGGAAGCAATCCACCAAGAGGCAAAGGGGAAGGTGAATTTCTCCCGAACAAAAAAAAAAAACCACATTGTGAGCGAATGACAGCTCGGTACGGTAATGACAGGTGGCACGCATCGACACGTAACGAACTTCGCACGCTATCTTTGACGGGCGCGTCGTGGTTTCGTGAGAACAGAGGATCATAAATTATGCTGCTCGCTAGCATGTTAAGCGGGAAACGAGAACATTAGGGAGTTCCAAAGGAAACACGGCGTCAAAAAAAAACCCCTCTTGTGGGGAAGAAAAGCAGCAATAAAGAAAAAGCGTAACATAAACGCTATTTTGGGATGGTAAATTACGATCAACCTGGTGCATTAGGAAGTTGTGCTATTTCTGGCTACACGGAATGCAGTTTTCATGTCGCCAAAGGTCAATGGCAAGTAAGGTTTACTTTTGGAAGCTATTGAAGGTACTATTTCCATTCGCTCGTTCGTGACAAGACGATGCTTATGTTGGGGGTATATGTCCCTTGATAGATATTAGGAATAAAGGTAATATTTATCATGTTTGTCTTCAATTTAATGTTGTTTTTTTGTGGCTGTTCTATTTCTTCAAATAAATTTGATTTGCTTTCAAGTTTGCTAATCGTATGTGAGAAATTACTCCACAGCGAATTGGTGACGTCTATCGATAGAAAAACCCAGCAAACTATTTTAGGCTTTTCCAACAATTTCAATTTTAATTTGTTAAAAAATTTGATAAATGTTAATCGTGTTTACAAGCTGGGCGAGTTCTTTTCATCTACCTTATTTTGATAGATTTATTAAGAAAGTTAGTATCTAAAATATCTGCCTCAGGTTTAAAATGAAAATGATTGAATTTATCGCGAACCAATTGAATGATTTGATTCTGGAAGAGTGTTGAATGAGATGGTTGATGATTTTCGTTAAATATCGTCGAGTTAGTTGTTCGTCAAGAACTGTTTAGGATTAATCAAATCAAGCCATTTCAGAAAGCTTTAGTTGTATGTCGGTTGAGAAATGTTCACCTGAAAACGATTTCATCTTGCACTATAGAGTAAAATTGAAAAGTATTTGTGAAAACAAATACTTATTTTATATGAATACCCTATTTATAAGAATTCGTCTAAAAATTCCTGCACTACACGTGTATGAATTTATACATCGTGAATTAGGCATCCTAACTTCTTTGGACCTCATACTTCAAAAATATGATTTAGAAACAAGCATAATTTAATTTTAACGTTACTGGTTGATTATTTAACATGTAAGATTTTCCAACAGAAATTTACAAACAAGCATTTGATAGCAAATCTTTAAGCAAATAAAACAAATTCTCCATACTGCTTGCAATAGACATACTGCTACCAGCTTTCGTGTAAATATGTTTTTCTTTTTTTTTCTCTTTTGCCCACACCATCACTCACCATGCGTCTCCATTTGTGCAACGGCAAAAAAGGGAACACACTTTTTTAGCCTACTTTTGTCGATGTTTTGATTCCCGATAGCATGTTTCTGGTTGTACGTTTGCGATGTTCAGTTGTGTTTTCACGCTGCGTTGTGCCCGGGTGTTGCGGTTCATAAATAATCATCTAGTTCGGTGTTTGATTCAGTGTGCCGATGCTGTCGGGTTTCGAGGTCGGCATTGTTTGTGTTGCTTGGTTTCGTTTGTACGACGACATGTTGAACAGATAGTGTGAGTGTGTCTGTTTCCCCTCGTCACAGTAGTGCTGTGTTTATCGATCGTATATAGAAGAGTAATGGATTGCTTTTTGACTTCTTTTTCACCAAGAATTATAGTAATTTAAATTGGGTTTATAAAATTCTCCATTTTTGTTTTATGGTAACATTTATTAGAAATTATTACTACAGGAAAACTAATCCGAGCGATGCAAGAAAGCAATGTTCAACTTCTTGTTCAATCATTTGGCATCATTTGGAACAACAAACTGTGCTTATTCTAACACGTGTGGCGAAGGTAATGGAATATTTTCCCGTAATATTTGCGTATCCCGTCACTCGTTGCTCGCTTGTTGCCAGAATAAAATCCGACCGATCGACAGTGCTCGTGTACCGTACAGTGTGCGCTATTATCTCAAAGTTGCGCGGGGCAAACTAAGGCAAAAATCGAACACAAACATTTTCCCCAATCGGACACAGTCGAGCCGTTGGAGCGGCTTGGAAAGGCAATGCTACGGTTAGGAATGTTGCTGACGGCATGAAGTTGATGAAACAAAACAAAGCCAAAAAACTTTCCCCCAACAAAGCGAGTTGCCTGTACTTTGCATGAAGGGGAGAAAAAACCCCACATCATTTGCATTTGCCGCTATTGGAGGAGTTTTTGTTGTTGTTATTTATTTTCGCATTCACTATGACCATATGCCAAGGTCATGGCTGTGATGTGTGTTTCCCACCTTACCTTACCTACGGCTCATTCCTCCACAGATGCGCGACGGCAATAAATCAGTGGACATGGCGAAACGGTTCCAGACCAGATGGTGCGTGAATTCGGTTCTGAACGTGCCCGCATGTGCTCGGAGCGCAGCACCGTTTGTTTTTCACCGTGCGACCTTGAGTTATGATTACTTCTTTCTTCCAAATGATATTCCCCAGTGACACAGATCGCCAATACCTCCCGGTGGGAAAGGGCAAAAACAGCTCTAGAAAATTATGCTACGGTGTGTACAAGAAGCAAACAAGAAGCACAGAAAAAAAACACACACACACACACAAAATGGAAGCCGAATGGTGGCGTATATTAATCACTCCCACGAGTGACGAAAGCATCATGTTTCCGATGTGTTGTGAAAGAATAATAATTGAGCCGCGGTTGGCGCATCATGTTACCGGCATTGATCCCGCTGTCAAGGGAAGCTTTGTGTGGTGGCCAACATTCCATTCCCAATCCATCGTGAAGCTACCGATCTCCGTCTCGTTTTGATGTGTTGCTTCCGCGTGTATCCCACTTTGCCGTGGCCCACATTTGAGTTGCGAATAAGAAGCGCTTGCGGAACGAAGCGAAGAAATCCTAGATCAAATCCACCCAAAATGATTTATTGACAACCCCCCGGCACTCCCGGGGCAGGTAACGCATTGAAAGCGGAAAGAGCGGGCGTTGGAGGAAAAAAAAAAACGATCGACGCCACAAAACCCGCAGCCACGGGGATTTAATCTGTTTACAGCGGCATATCGTTTCATGCTGTTTTATTTATACAGCTCACTGACAGCATTAGAGAACACACCCGCAGCAGATGCAGATGTTTGGAAGCCGAAAGCATTCTGACTAAAGGGAGAACACTGCGAAAAAAAAGAATACATGTATAACAGCCGCAGGATGGAAACCCGACGAAAGATCAAGAGCGCCTTGAGCCCTCATTTGCATACGGCCAATTACCGAAAAATGACGAACCCCTGCTCCCCCGGCGGTAAAGCGGTTGATGCGGGCGGGTGGAACAGGTTTTATGGTGGTGTTTGCGTGGAAACCGATTGGAACCCGGAGAACCAGGAGAAGCGAATCTCCGTAATTTGTTCGGGGAGATCGACGCGCCGTGCCGATAATACTACTGCTGGGGGTTTGCTTCCCAAATGAAGTGCGATGATAAATTTTGATTGCATCTTTGATCAATGGAAATCCATCCGTTTGGTGGGACTTACGGGGGGTTTCTCGCGATGCGATTGGAGGAAGAAGTCCACCACCGAAAGTGGTCGGACCGTTTATCGAGGTAAATTGTTTAGTGAGCTTATGGGCCGGCATGATGGAAAAAGGATTGAGAGATAAATATATTAAATGGATAATTTATGTAAAGCAGCAAGTAAAGTAGTCCAGCGAGTAATAAAGATATACACATAAGGCTGAAGATGTTCCGAAAATCAAGGAATAGCATTGAAGTAGTTTAGGCTATAGCTTAAGGTAGCGATTTCCGCGTTTAATTTTAGTACTCTTTTTACATCAAACTGAGTAAATTGATGAATTGTTAAAATATTTTTAATGAACCATAACATGATTGTCGTTGTAAAAATATTAGAGTAGTCACCAAGTGATTGTGAAGGAACACTCTGATGTTTGAAGTACATTTAATGATAAAACACCGAGAAGTTGCATTAAATAAACTTGCTAGTGCTAGTTATTGACATCAATTAATGGGGCTTCTACGCTAAGAACTCAGAAGTTACACTTGCTTCCCTGAGAATTTTAGCTAAAAGCTTAAAAAATATCATTTATGATGCGTTTGTAGGAAAACTATTACACGTATTACATTGAGGGTATTTTTAAAAGAAAGTATTTAAGACTGTGTAATCAGTACAATAGTTAAAAACACGCATTAGTTGACGAGAGCTGTAACAAAATGTATTTGCGTATACCCTGTGGGCAACTCTGAAGGCTTTCAACCTTAATGCCTTTTAAAAGTATAATATAATTGAAGACTTGAGATCCAGGGGTTGCCTGTTTTTTGATCCTATTTTTAAGGACTTTTGGTTGGTTTGTTCTCCTTCAGCTTAGACTAATATAGGTCATATCGAATGTGCATGGGACTTTGTATTAAGATGTTTAATTTGAACTTCTCTGGACTTGATGATCGGGAATGATAACTAAGTATTTAAATCTATTTATACTTGAAAAAATGTACATAAAAAAGGCTTAATTAAAGGCCTTATTTTAATGAGTACCATCGTATTTCCAAGTATTGAACGTTATTGGAACGAAGGAAAGTTAGCAAAATTTCCAAGCATTTATCTATCAATGAAAAGGGATTTTAGTAGTTTGAACTGTTCCAATACTTAAACTAAAAGCAAAAAAGTAAATATATAAACCACGACTTTGGGTCGCACTACAATGCATGTCATTTCGGATAGTTTCGCATCGGTCAAAGGAACGCAAACAATAATCAAATATAAACGTTCCCTCCAGACCAATCGAATGTAAACGAATCCTTTCGCTTTTTACGCAGCTGGGCGATTAGGTGGCAAATGCAAGAACAACACACATCTTCCTTGTTGCGTATCGTCCAGCTTACGAATGTTTACGGTGACGTCAAACGGACCGAAGTTAAAGGAATTTCATTCAGCTTTCATCCGGTGTACATCCGAAGATCCGGCGCATAGTGGCTGGGGGACGCGAGAGCCGCCGTCCATTTGATCAACTTTTTACGTTCTTGCGCTCGTTTGCAGTAGTTACTACATTTCCTCACGGTCTGTTAAGGCAGTGGAGGCAGTTCGCGAGAGCTACACCCCATTCCAACTCCTTTCACATCCAACCGTGCTCGTGGGAAAATGAGTATTGAAATTTTAATGCGTTTGGTGCTCGGTGGTTCGCGTTTGTTTTAAAAATAAATCCTTTCCCCTCTGTTGGTTGGGTGGAGGAGGAGGTGATGTATCAGCGTCCTCCCAGCGAAGATGGGCCGTGTTGTCGGTTGAGGGTAGCAACACTGCGAAAAGGTGATTTAGAATGCGGGAAAAAGAAAAGGAACAACTCTAAACCCTCCACTGTCCACGATGATGTCATGAGGGAAAATTGTTCACACTCTGACGTCACGGATGCGGAGCTATCAGCGGGTGGTTCAACTTCACGCCATCTACTACCGACCAGCTGATTCCAAATGTTCGCATGTGATGCTCACTCGTGCAGGATCGGGATGGAAACCGGTGGTGGAAGCGTGGGATCGAGGGTTTAATGGGTGGCAAATCAAAACAACCGTCCGGCCAGCGCTGAAGCCGATCGCGGCTGTGGGAGATGCATGTTGCGTGAACAGATTCCTACGGCTGCTCACTCACGCCCCGAGACGTATAGGTAAGGGTGTCACGGTTGGTTTGTCACGGGGTGTAAACAAGCAATCGGGCGGCAGATCTTTCTCATCTTGCCGTGCCACTGTGTCGTGCCAAGCAACGATCAGCTGGTGTGTGCGAGCAACTCTCTGCAGGGTTAACGCTGTGTGCAGTAGTTGCTTGTGCTTTGATGCAGATGATCTGTTTTCATCTAGATTAAATGCACTCTTCCGATACGTGCATTTGTTTGTGGTCTCATTAAAAATAGTTTGAAGAATTTTATTGCAAAAGAATAGCTGCACAAATACATGGTTTTTGTTTTCGCCTTGCAATTAGACAATACAGCAATCCGCCGATGGCACACATGTCAGCATAAGTCGTTTAATGGCTCATTAAAAACCGTGCAACAAAACAGCAACCGTGTTTCGCACCGGTGACGATTCGTTTGATCTGTTTTAATTGTTGTTTTGTGTTGTTGCTAACGGCTCTATTCTGTTCCGTTGCCTACCGAAGGCATCGGTGCCGTCAGGCGTGATGTGCGACCCTTGCGTCTCGTTTGGCAGTAAACATAGACGAAAAAAAAGGGGAACATCTACGCAGAACCCGACGATCGCCGATTCCGTTCCTTCCGGAATGTCAAGTGGAATGTTCACCATCGTCTAGACCGCGCGTACTGGAATCGATCTTGCGTGAGTTTCGTTCCGCGTAGCCTTCCCATGTTTTTTCTTCCGTAACAACTCTCACCCCGTAGCACGTGATCAGACCAACGGGCCAATCTTCGATGGGTTGCGTGGTGGGTAAATGTTTATTTTCAAACCTCGTTTCTGACAAGTTGGTAGCGATTGCATCAAGCGCCGGCACACGGCTTCACGGCGCTGCAAGTTTGTGGGGTAGTCGTTCTTTTAATTTCTTCTTTTGGGGAGTGTTTCGATAAACTAATTGCATCTTGAATTATCTGTCTGTCAGACGGACGTTCGCGTAGCGCCTGTTGTTTGTCGAGTTCCGTGCGGATTGGAATGTGAAAAATGTTGCCAATCGTAGCCATTTCTCATATAGGCTAGAAGGCAGCGGTAAAAAATAGCCGTGGGACGACTTTCGGAGATCTATTTTTATTTCGAGACTCGCTGTGTGTGTCATTGACATGCAGCGATTATTTATTCAGCAAAGTGAACCAAATTCACCCAACAATGGGAAATCATTTTAGCTATAAAACAAGATAGCTTTTACTGTACCTTTGCCACGAAAAAACGGAATGATACCATCACCAGCTGAAGTATTCAACGGCTTACCTGCAAAGAAGGAAAAAGAGAGCAGAAATTAGGAACAAATTGTTAGATACAATAAAAATACATTTACATGCGTCTTCATCAGCACCATCGTGGGTCCGAAAATGAAAATAAATTAGCCGGCCGTTTGCAGTGCCGCACCCGGTCCGAGGGAAATAATCGGATAATTATCCAAAATCGTTACGCCAACGAGTAGCAAAACAAGCAAACATAAGGCCCCGTTGCGCCCACGGGTTTTGCGAAAGATAATTATTGTTTCTGTCACTACGGCTCAAGCTTCGAGCGATAAAAACTCAGCCAAAAGTCAACGTGACCCTTGTGCCGGAATGATGTTTTGCATGGACCGTCCCTTAAGCTCATTTGTCATTCGGGGAAAAACCAGGCACAGTTCGCCGTCACTTTCCACTGGCGGTACGGTTTTAACGAGTTGGATTTTTCTTTATTTCCCATTTGTTTAACTCGCTCGAGTGCCTTCGAGGAAGGTATCGTTTAAATTTAATTCTTTCAAGGGTGTATGTGTGAGGTGGTTTTTTTTTGTACGCGCAAATTAAATAAATGACATGTAACTACCAAGACTTTCGAATGAAAGGGGAGATTTATTTGTAATTTTACTTCCAATGAAATTATTTGACATGACATGACAAGCCATGACAAACATTTTGGTCGTAATGGAAAGCAATTCGAGAAATAAATTGATATGAACTGCAGAAAATGAGAGGATTAACACTGGAACTTCCAGATAAACATTCATTTTGGCTGGTGCAGTACGAGTGCAATAATTTTTGGAGTAAATAAACTTTTGGAATAAATAAATGTCAATGCCAATAATGCCAATTCTGCTGTTTTTCTGCTACTACTGCGATCACTGGAGTTTGATTATTGACGGACATTGTAGAGATGTTTAAGTTAAGCCAATATGGAATTTTGTTGTGTAATTTTAAATAATGCACTACCAACATTCAGCTATCGTATGTAAGATTGTTTTGATATCATTGCACAGCGTTTGTTGAATGTTAGGATGTCCGCAAACAGTAGTGTCTAATGAACTTCATGTAAAGCTTGCGTTAAAATGGACACTCCAAAGAACTTTTAAATCAATAAGAAATTTTGTCAGCTGTAGTTTAAGATAAAGATAGTTCTAAATTATCAATTTTTTGCTCAAACTATCAATTCAGATTATGAGTCATGAGACACAGATGTTCATGAGAAACATTTTCTAAACAAAGAGTATTGTTGCAAAGCATCCAAAAAATGATTACATCTTGGAAAAAAAAATTAAAAACAACAATTATTTCGTTAACCTTAAAACGTTTCAACTCGTAGCTTCAACAAAAACTGTTCATCTCCATCAAAGTAGGTTAAGTTCTCTCACACACCGTTATCCCGTCTGTCTAAACAAAAGCAGCGTTTCAAAAAGAAATCCCCTTTTGCACACTCGCACCCGATTTACATTCGTGTTAAATGGCGTTGGTTCATCTGCTGGCCTAAAAAGTGTGTTATAATAATAAAGCCAAAAACGGCAACATCAAGCGGTCATTCAACTACGTACGAATCATAAAAAGAAATTTGCATCTTTTCGCATATCTCGAGCTCCATCGAGCGCGGCCAGCGAAGCGTCGCGCACCGTCGGTTGGGGGTTTTATTAGAAAGGAGTGTCTGTGTCTGCCGTTGTCCGTGTTCCGTCGTTGATGGGCCGGTGCGGTTTTAACGCACCGTTCTACATATCGCTGGAAACTGATCGGCGGACGTAGAATATTCCCGGTACGTCGCCAGTGTGACCGCTCGTTGCAGATGCTTCAAAATGAACCACAACTATCAAAACAAACAAACTGTCGCCGACCTGTCAGGCGCGCATGATGAGTCAATGGCGCCGCCTGTTAGCGGGGAATCGATTTAGAAATCCCACACACACACACACATACGCACTTGGAATGCAAATGCAAGCAAAAAAAAAAAGAATCTCTCGACTATGAAAAGAGCATTTGAGGCAACCTTCTAAAACGTTCCCAACAAATCAAATTGTAGTACCTCGCCTTCTACAGCTGGGAGGATTGTTTACCGAACCCAGGTTGGGTGTGAAAAAAAGAACTGTTGGCTGTCACATTAGCAGGCAGGGTGGCGAGGTTTGGAAGTGCTGGAATATCGCACAACAATCGTGGCATCGATCGATGACGCTCGGCAGTGTCTAGCGCCATTAGGGCCGTGTTGTTTTATTTTTTTTTTTACTTTGAAAAAGGCAATAAAAATAAACGCTTTACGAGCGCTTCATCAACGCCGAGGCCCGGGAATGATTTAGTCATATCGGAATGGCACGTCGCGCGTAAGCGACGAATATTGATGATATCGAATAACTCAATCAAAAATATTGAACACATATTCATGTATGGAAAGTGTGTCAAGCGGAAAAGTTGCATCTGCTCACAGTCTTCTAGAGCGTAACCTTCGATTGTGGCCGAAGGGGGTGTTGTGCGCAAGATGTTTGAGCTGAATTCTAAATTAGGCTGAATATGGTACAATTGAAATTGCACATTAAGCGTCGAACATTTCTATTTGGGGTTGAATTGTTAAGACCTTCGTAAGTGGGGTTTGATGACAATAAATAAACACTTCAGTTTGTCAGCACAAGATACGAGACCGATCGTCATTTTGCAGATGACTTTCGAAGCAGCATGCAATGAGTGACTGAAGTGTTGGAATTATTCTGTCAAATTCTGGACATTCTCCCCAAGCCATACAATTGCAATTGATTAATCAATGCGTACTGCTGCTGCAACACCTTACAGCACACGTATATCTCGGTACGGTATCTTGTCAAACTGACAACAGGCGCATAAAACAGCGTGTCTGTCTGGCTCCCAGAAGCCAAGCCGACGTGAGAGCGGTGGGTGCAAAAATGTGAAGAATTTCTATGGCAAATATTTGTCACCAAAGTTTTGCGAACATGCCCCAAACACGACGTTAGCGATGGCCCCCAAAAATGGTATTAGCATGGTATGGCGGGAAGGTGGCACCGGGCGGGCGGCTGTGTGACGGGTTAGGTCAACAACAAGTCTAAAGTGTTACGATAAAACAGCGTTAGTCCGTCTGCCTGTTGGATGATGAGGCTCGGTAGACATCCACCGGTGGGAAGACCAAATTCATACTGCTGCCGCTGCTGTTGCTCCCAACGGTGGACAGGAGACAGGCGGAAAGGCCAAATTGCGTGTACCTCGCGTATGTCGCTGGTCGTTTTTATCGTGTTATTGTTTTGACAGCTGTGATAACGCACTCTTCCCGAGTGGCAATCACACTGTTGATTTTGAAGGTGTTCTCCATTTCTTGCCCAATCGGTATGGGAGTTGTGGAGTGTAGGAGGCGCGTATTCTTTGGCGACAACTACCGAGGCTTGATCGGGAAAGTCATCAACCAGAGCATGTCACTGTTTTTACTCGGACGGCGCAGTTGTCTGGGACAATCGAACCGGAGACATGTTGGCGTTGGTGTGGTTGTCGCGCGTTGTTTTTAGATCGGGACTGCGACTGAGTTCGTGGTCCAATAATTGCGATACTATCTGCGACCAATGAATGGGGTCATTGGAACAGGCTCGGTTGGGCTTCGGACAACCACAAACCCGCAACAGTGTATGATCTTTGAATGGCAGCAACTCTCATGTACCACCTGAGCAGCACAAGTTTCAAGAGCAAGATTTCTGCCCATCAAAGAAACCTTTGCAATGCAAATGACTACATTATGCAATTGATTACCCGTCAGCACGTCAGAATCAATCCATATCGTGAACCGATCTCGATGGCACCACAAACCGAGTGATTAACACATCCGCGCCAACCATCAACGCGGGCAATTTTACTGCAAAAATGCGGCATGCGGCGCTTGTGTTTGGTGATTTATATTTAAACCTCACAATGCAACAGCCATAAACTGCTTTCGCAGCAGTAATACGCGGAGACACTGGCACACACAAAACAGGCACGATTGAACGGGCGAGATTGTGGACTAGTGGTGCAATAAAACGTCCACACCTTCCAGTGTGAAGGCAAACACGTGTCCACGGGTATGTGAACGGTGGAGGAATGGTGGCCACAAACTTTTGCGTCCGAAAGATTTCCAGCCGGCTGTAATTCGATCCACACGCACACATCGCATACCGCGTGGAGGAACGACCGTTTGATGTGTGCAGCTGACGTCCGAATGGGAGACTTTGGACTTTGGGGTGTTGCTGTAGAGCGTACAGTGGCATTGCAATTTCCTGACACTGACATTCCAAAACCGACGGGCAGTAGTGATGGGAGGTAATAATAATAATATAACGTGCAAGTGCATGTGCCCCAAGAGCTCGCCAAAATCGTGGTGACGGTGCGGTACGCGCTTACGGTTTTGTGCTGCGTTCGCGCTCGGTGGCAACGGCCAAACCGTGTGTGTGTCGAACACGGTGGACTGAGGGTATTTCTACAGATGTTCACCATAATTCTTGAACTTTCTTTCTCCGCTTCGTCGTTTGCGTTGTACGTGTGTTTTGCGGTGAAACTAACACGGCTGGCGTGTACTTGGAAATCTCTAGCCTCTCAAGACGACCCCGTTGTAATATGGCTTCATTTCGGTGCATCGGTACAGGCGAGTGTGCGTCAGTCAGCTGATTCCACCTTGTATGCATTCTCCAGTGATCGCTGAAGTGGTTGGCTATTACTTCGCATTCCCAGCGTTCCCCGCTTGACAATGCGGGAATCGTTCGCTTGTACGGAAGGGAGGGAGGCCACGGCGTGTTATACAATTTAATTACGCTCTAATTAACCTCTCGCTGCTGTTCGTCAGTCTTTCGACCGGTTTGTTCGGTTTGGATGGAATGGATGAGATGCGGACAAGAGTTTGCTGTGTACGAAGCAAACAAGCTAGAACTTACCGAGCGTTACAACAACACCCATCAATGTGCCCGGATGGCGTGAGAATTACACTTCGATGGCATAACTGAAACATCAATTGAGTGTTGTTTCATTACTCCTGATGGAAGGGCATTCAGGAAAAGTTAAATAAATTTAAAAACAAGTTATTGGTGGTGCAAACTTGTGGTAAGATGGCGAGCATGAGTCAAGATAATGACTTCATTACAATCACTTTAACAACGTATGCTAAACATTTCCGTTTTGTACATTTTGTATTTGGTTTTAGAATATCGCACTGATTATTGATTGTATAAGATGGGAAATTAACTCATCACGGTCAAGGTGATCAGATGGACGTGTGACAAAGTGTTAAGTCCAATACACCGAATGGCTGGAGTTCAAATTTCATTTTGGTGTTTTGTGAGGGAAAAGTTCTCTCATAGGTGATCGGCAAAATGGGTAACATATTTTAACAAAATAAAAATATGTATGAAATCATTTCGATAACATTATTTCATCTATTCTTGCTTCCCGGGAGGGGGTATCGATGTGATTATCAACAACACTTGAGGGGCCACCAGCAGAATGCTTCCTTCCAACCTACGGATATGTGTGATACGATCGATTAACAGCAAGTGCCTAATAGGACGCAAAATAGCCGTAACGTAACCGAACACCAACAACCAACCACCCCGGCCCCATAGGCGTGTGTGGTAGGGCAGCATGTTGCATAGCATGGCACACAGGGTTTGTCGTGCGGCAGCAGAATAGTTGCAGCTTGTTTGCACGAAGCTTGACGACTTGTTAATTGGCTGTTTCGTTTCAATTTCAGCACAAACGGTTTGCTATTTTTTCTCTGCGGATTTTCGTTCTGCATATAGTTTTGATGATGTTTGCGGGCAAAAAAAAATGGTACCAACGCAGTAGGCCGCGAGTCCGCCCTGGAGCGCAGCCGAGATACTGTAAGGTGGGGGTACGTTTAAAGAAATGATTTATTAGCCCCCCGGTATATTAGCGTCAAACGGTCGTCAACGGTGCGACGACGACACGGTACCGTTTGATGGTGGACCCTTGGGCGGTTAGGGTTTTTTTTGCTTGGCAAAGGGCCAACGTTTTAACGCAAATGTAGCGCATTGTAAGCGGTTTGTAGGGAATGGCCCGGGGTACTGCTCAAGGTATGTGTGGATGTGTGCGGAAGATGCACTTGGAATATAATTTTGTTTGAATTTCCTTTCACCACCACTTGAAACCATTACTGTCAGCGTGAGCAGAGACATCTGATCTGTTGAAAGTACGAACGTTCGTTGGCATGCTGCATGAAATATAGCTCACGTTCCGTTAGTGTTAATTTCACTACGATTTCTTTATGAGAAAATTAAATAAACTGAACTTATATTCCGTTTCCCTACATACACGTGTGTGGAAATAACGATCGTTACATACCCGAGCATAAATATTCTTTCCTAATTAAAACAAAACGTATGCTGATGCATAACAATCCATCATGTTTACTCTACAACTCAGCACAATTGTAATCTGTTCTTGGTCAGCTTCTAATTCTTGCAAATCCTGCCAACACTTTTATTTCGCCAGTGCACAAACCATAAAGCGAAGGACGTGCGTTTCGTACAGCTCCACTGGTGTGATAAAGCAGCAGCATGGTCCAGTTGCCAGAACTAACGAGCGAAATTGTGAGTTCACACGGTGCTTAGTTTCGCATCCGATGCACTGTGCATACCGGTCTCCCAAAAGGTGCAAATGCACCATTAATCTCTTCTTTGTCCATTTGTCGGTTTAATTATGCTTCTTGTGGCGTTAGCTAAAATCTGCTTACGCGTGTGCTTTTTTTTCGAGCCTAACCGAAGGGAACAGTATGCCTGCCGTGTACATTGTTGGGCATTCGGGTTTAAAAAGGGGTAAATATTCTTTCTTTTAGAGCTGTGGTTGAATCACACCCGGTGGAAATGTTTAATGTTCCCTAAATGAACAGTGCATTTATTCACCTGCATTAAACGGACTTATATAACACCCGGTTGGTGATGTATTGTGTGTCTAGCTTCGAAGACCGTTTATCACAGACCAACGTTTCAAAGAATAAAAAAGAGTTACCCCCACGGAGAGATCTGCACTATTGCAGTTGTGCAGTTTTGGGTTCCTGTATTATGAAGATTGTAGAAAGATTCACCTTCACGACTCACCTTTTTTTCCTTCTCGAGAGCACAGCAACTGAAAGAACCACACAGCAATGCAACAAAACGTATTAAAAACAAACCGAAATAATCCCCCAAAACAGCCAAAGTCATTCCCGTGGAGTGCAACAAAGTACACACCCTGGGTTGAAAATTAAATGCCTCTTCGGAGCAAAACGGTGTAATTAGTTTTACTCCCGGTGGCCGCAACATGAAACGAACCTCCCCCAACCCGGTTTCGTTCCGGAAAACGAACACAGCGCAAAATGGAACAGGAATTGCTGTTTTTGCCCACCAATGCAGCGAACATCTTGCAGATTCCATTTCTCCGGCACAGCGGCTCCTCCATATCACTGCGGTCACCGAAATGGCAACAAAATTTTGACCCGCATTCGTCTTACCTTCGGTTCCGCGAACGCTCCCTATCGCTTGCTTTCTTTTTTTTCGGGGGAGCTTTTTTTATTGCCAGTTTTTCTTTAAAGCACCTCAGCGCACTCCTTCAGGGAACGGTGACGGCGGTGGTGTGCGATCTCGCGATCATTAAAATGCAATTAATTTGATTCGCTTTCGGCCACTTTTGCGCCGCTGGGCCAACCGCGTGGACGGGGCGTTTTTCTGCCCCATTCCTGATTTAATTTCCGTTTAGGTGCGGTCGATTTAACATGAAAACATGCAAAAACTGCACCACCCCGGGTGGGGTGGGTTGGTTTGGGCAGAGGGTGTCGGGAATGCTGTGAAGAACTCTTGGCGATAATCTTGGTTTCGCTCTGGAGGGTGAATGGATCGTTTGCTTATGGTTTTTAAATAGACAGCAAGATGTGAAAGTTTGATCAGGAGTGGAATTAACATTTATTGACCAATAAAAATAAATTCCTCATTTAAATGAGTTTGCATTTGGTTGTAGAAAGATGAGGGTTTGGTGGTTTGTCTATTTTTTTTTTTACAAAATATGTTTCTTAATATATGTAATATAGTTGGAAGTCAACTTTCTAAACATTTAACACAAAATTATATTATGAATTTCATGTTGTATCCATCGTAATATTGACACCTGGAAGATTGCATATCCATGGTTTTCGAGTTCACATCTAATTCAACATGGTCCAGTACAATTTGATAGGATTCCAAAAATTGTTCTAAATTGACAACTTGCATTTAAATATATAAAGAATTCATATATTTAATAATTTTTGTTAATAAAAGGAAACAGTCAGAAATTCAAAATAAATGTAATATATTTTTTATATTATAAATTTTAATTGCAGGTCTTGAACAAACCCAATTCTGATGTAAACATGAAAAAACAGCACACTACGATACAATCATTACCAACACATATCATACCGTTCCATTGCTATGGAGGCATACAGCGCACGTTACCATGCAACCGGATGACATGAAGGTGCTCTGCGATACAGAGTGCTTTGCTGAAAGTGTTGAAAACAGTCGAAAAACTTCCACCTCAGCACTGACGGCCATCGTCCCGTCTGGCACATCACCGCACCAGCTGGAAAAGGAAATCTAATCGTCCCGTACCAGGATCGTGTTCCAAATGGGCAAGTTACTAGCCGGATAACTTCCATCAACAGCAAATGGATGCTTCTTCGAATTTTACCCCCCGTTCCCGTGAACGCTCCGAATGGAGGGGAAAGCAAACTCAACAACTCGGACTCACAAACGCTAACGAGTGCCATTATCACAGCAGCCTGAAATATTCCTGCCACCCGAAAGCGAAAAGGTAGCCAAAGTGGGGGGAAAAGGTAGATGGGGCACTCTGCACGTAGCATTTGGACGGCGTTCACTATTTCCTAACCCTGGATGTTGTTTTTTTTTTTTCTTTTCAGTTCTGCTGCGTGTGTGGGTGCGTTTTCTCGCAGGTCATAGAATCGTTGGAACCAGCATGTCAGCTAGGACGTAAAAATCAATTTCTATCCTGATGGGAGCTTTTCATCACCCATCAGCAACGGTTTCCGGCTGCCACATACACAAGGCTTGAAGGATGGACCGTACCGAAGGGTTGACGGAACGGACTCGTACGAGTAAACGTTTGCAAGCTTGCATCCTTCACCATGACAGCGACTCGTACACATTGCACGGTGGGAGTTTGATTACCGATCAGGAAGTTTTCGAGAAGTAAAACCGAGTGTATCGGTTCCCTGTTTGCTGGTAGTTTGAATGAGTCGATCGACAGCACCCGTACGACCGTGCGTTCCTGTGGTCAATTTATCGCTCAGTTTTTGGAAGTGATGTGATTGATACAGGTAAGCCTGGCACCGGGACGGCGACCGTTCGAGCAACGTTTCATGCATTCCGAGTTTTGCCATCTTTTCTAGCGCACGGCGACGTCAATCAATCATGCCAGTGGTCATTCCCGCCCGCTTGTCCAGCTGAACGGTTGTGCGGTGCTTTAATGAGCTTGTTGCCAACTGCTGTTTCGCTTACAAGAGCACTGTGACAGGTCACGGTGGAATGGATCTCTTCAGCAGCGAAGCACGGTGCATTCGCCTGGTTGATGGTAGGCGGACCCGAGCAAGGTGTAATTTATTAAGATAATAATTGGCATAATTTGCTTCCCTTACAGAAAAAAATAAATGAAAAATGATCATCGCGTTCGATTTGGCATTTCGATGCAGAAATGAAAGGGAACGTGCGCACCATTCCAGAAACTCACGCAAGCAAATCAGATCTTGCAAAAGAATTCAGACGAGCAAAGCTCACCATTTCGTGGCGCGGGTGTGCATGGTAAGGAATCGATAGTTAATCCCTTCTTTGAATCAACCGAAACAGCCGCTGGACACGAGTTGAGGCTAATTTTTCGATCAAACCGCCGCACAGTCAGTCGGTTTAAAAAAAAAACCAACGAAGGGAATTCTACCACGAAGGGAAACAGAGTTTTGATTGACAGGTCCCTTCGGGCACGCTGAAGACGAATTGGTGGCATTGGCGGACGGACGTGTTTGGTTGGTTTCACGACCACGGCGAAGACGGCTCATTTCACTTCACGCTGCTGCTCGAACCTGTCAGATTAGCGCTGACTCGCAATGTAAACACGACCAGGTCGATTCTTGGCGAAACCGTTCCCACGGCCGCCTTTCTGTCCCGCTCCCAAAGCCAGCTGTCAGAATTATTTACTCGGTTAATTAGGCACTTTGCTTCGGGGCGCGCGTTTTGCTCACCGTAGGCGCTCACTTGGAGCGGTGTGGTTTTTTTTGTTTGTTTACTAGTGGCCAAAAAGTTTGGAAGTATCTGTACCACCTGTACCGCCGAGACCGAGCTGTAGGTGACTTTTGCTTGTCTGATTTTGATGGGGAGCATTGGTATTGGAGAACATCGATAAAAGGAGACGGTATTTCGGTGCCTGATTTGTTTGGTGAAGTAAACTAGACCGCATTGTTGAAGTTGGAACTTTGGAGGGTTTTGTATTTTGTCGTCTAAAACCTGTTCGGAACAGCTGGATACAGGGAAGGCATCTAAGTGGAGTGATTGTCTTCTGAGACTCGACTGAGTCGGCGATGAAACGCTACACAGCTTTGCCGTATGTGCACAGTTTTCCATGGCCTTCGCGTGCACAAACAACACTTTAAGCTAGGAAGTTCGGCCAGCAACCACTTATCTGTAGTCACCGCTGAAGGTTGATCCAGATAGTTGCAGGGCATTGCGTCGTTATCATCGTACGCCGATCGTTCCGGTGCTTTCCTGAGGTACCATCACGAGGATGCAAAATGAAACTATGCAAACACGGCTCACTTCAGCCGGCTTGAATCGAAGACATGCGCGCCACAGCTGTGGTCGGGTTAGGATTTTACAGGCAAACATCAGCAAACGAGTGTGCAAACACAGCGGACCATTGCGAAGGGTTTTGCGAGGGAAGCCCTTTCGACGTGTGTAGCGAGCTGCACCAGTTCCGGGCTTACCGATGCGACATGGATAATAAGCTTGCAGCCCCCCTTTACCTATGTAGGTGTGTTTAAGGTTAAACTATTTTGTACCCTTTACGTTGTCTCACGGCGCAACACCTGTACCCGTTGCCGGAAGTCTCGACGACGAGGTTTGGAGTTTTCGAACAGTTACTCAGGCTAATGAGGCTCGGTAATTTGTTTGCAAGTATATGTTTCCGAGCGCGTGTGTACGTGTTTCAGCTCTTTACTCATACCCGGGAACAAACATACGACGACGACGTACAGGTGTTTCGCAAGTGTTTGCCTCGTAGGCACTTCTGCGCTATTCGAGAGCCCCCAAAACCAAACAACCCCAAGAGGGAAACCAATGAGTTCTAATAATTGACGCGAGTGCTGAGGACCGATTTGTTGACGCTATTGCCCGATAAGTCGCGTATGCGGGCGTTTGCTTTAAATTTAAACTTTTCCACCTAGTCTGGCGGAGCTGTTTGCTGAATGTACACTCTCGAAGATAACACTGCGTTCGATAAACGGGGTCTATTTGCTAGGGCGAAACGATCAACTAGTTGATATCTGGGGATGCAGCATCCGATGGAGACGAAGTTGGTTAAGGTGATTTGATTATGTTCAAATTACTTCTGAAGCAAATTGCGTGGAAGACGCAAGGTTGTTCCATCTTTGGGCATTCACTATTTGTTTTCTGTTTTGGTAAATCAATTTAAAACTCAACGGTTTAAATTGTAACGTTTAGAAGCGATACAAGGGAATCGGCTATTCCCGCCAGATAAACCCATTAAGATTCGTAATGTTCGCCAAGCCTTTCATGGGGTGCCTAAGGGCGATTAGTTTCTTTTATATGTTTTTATACCCACATGAACCGAGCGTGGAAGCTTTAAATGTCACAACTTCAATTAAGGGCGCCTACCAATCGTGGACGATGAACCGAGAAAAAGCGCATAATCATAATCGTAAACATAAAACCGAGCCCGTCAGTTTAGTACAGGCCAGTAGTCCAGTCCCGTCCAGGAAAACAATCATCGCCCCGTAGCAAATGGAGAGAATCGTCCGGGTCCCTAGGTCCAGGGGGTTCCGCAGCATGGAAGCGGCTCAGCTATGACAAAAGGTTTTGCGGCCACGCAACTAAGTTGCGCGTAGGCGGTGCTCGGTTTTCATGGTCGCCAGCGACGCAGCATGCGCGGTTGTGTCGGTGTAGACTGGGAACTACAGAACATCATTACCCTTTTGCCCTTTTTGTCGCCTATCCTCAACGTTTGGGTCATAATTTTTTATTACCGATAATTAGTCACTGAAAAAGTGGATGGTATGCGATGGTGGCCCGGAGAAGGGGAGGGTTTGCAACCGGGGGAAATGTTCAATCGAGTGGAATGGAGTGTGTTCAGCTTCATGCTCCAGCAATGGTTGAGGTGGCGCGAGTACGCGGAAGATGGAATCCGTCGAATCTGCTCGAATGCTTAACATTCCTGTGATGCGGTGCGTAAGCGAAGGGCTCTCTTGATGATGGGAACGCAAACAAAATAAAAACCCGGCATCAGGGTGTGAAAAGCGTGAACGCATTGGAGGATGGTGGAAATGTTGTACGATTCAGCACGGAGGAGTGCTTCTGTACGGTCAGAGCAGTTGCTGCTGCTCTTGCTACCGTTGGTGGATGAGGGCTGTCGGTGGCGCACAACACGCTCAAGCTCAGCAAGCCCTTTTGAAGTGTGCCGAAGGGAGGCCGCATGCTCGATTAGTATGCGGAAGCGAACGTTTGATGCGTTTGGTGGCGATGACATACAAAAAAAAAAGATGGTCACATCAAAACTGGCAAAGTTTCAATCCTATGCTAATTGCGGAGGAGGACAGGAATATTAATAAATAAAGAGCGGCCCGTCCGTCGATGTAGGTTAGTCGCGTTTACGTGTTGCGCATCTTGAAGGCCAGTGTCTGTTCGAGTTTAGTACCGCTCGATATCCCATTTTTGGATAATGGCAGATTAGCTTCCGCGAGACAACGTTGATCCACGATGTTTACAGCCGGTTGTTCGCAATCGGGCTGAAGATTGATTCTGTATGTATAAGGGATTTTTATGTCTCTCATAAAGAAAAGAGATATTGCTTTTAATAGTGAGTAACACATTTGAGATCTTATACATGATGAGTCAATGTAAGGAAGATCTAGCAATGGGATGTGTTATAAAACTTGAAGGTGAAGTATATGAGACCGGGTTTGGAATACCCGATGGTAAAATCGACCGTTGAACCGTTGCAATATCGATCTGAGTTCCTTTGCATTGAAAAGGAATTTTATACAACAAAACCTGCTACATCTGTCCAGTGCTGTTTGCAGTTGATTTACTTTTGCCAGCGTACAAACATTAATCTGCTAAAAGAATATAAAACACTTTCCACTTCGCATGCATTGCACATCTGTCAAATAAATGCTTTCGGCGGGAGGGTGCGGCAAAATAACAACGGCCACAATCAAATGGGTGCCTTCTGTCTGTCGCTGTAATTTATACATCGCGGCTGCTTGAAGCCGCCCGGCCATAGCTGCGCGTTAGCAAACCTGAAAGCAATAATAAATCCTCCATGCAACGGACCAGGCTAGGAAGTGTAGGACGAGAAAAGACACCGGCGATGAGATCCTTCGATTGGCCACGAATTGTAGCGTTGGCCACGCGCGAAAGCGGAAAGCGCCACGACCTTGTTGAGATGTCGTATCGTCGTGTGTGGGAAAAATTATTCACCTCACGTAATCACGAGGATGGCTCGATGTAGGAAATGATAGAAATGGAGAAAGGTACCGGAGACAAAGCCGTAAATAGGGGTGAGAAAAGAAAAAGGTACCCGGTAAGCAAGCAAAGCATTTGAAGAAAATTTCGCAAAGATACACTTTCGGAACATTTCAGTGCACACGTCGATAAAACAAAAGCGAAAACGAGACGTCAGGTCGCGCGTATTGCAACCGAATAGAAAAAAAAAACAAACGGAAAAGAGATTTGGAATTGAAATTGAAATTGGGAGTAGCGTATTGAAGTGCCACATACTGCACCACGTCCGCTTTCGATGTCCCGGTGGGAACGGAACATGGAAGCTTCTGTTGATTTCATTACCCACTGCAAAGGGATTCTCTTTTATTTGCCAGCTTGTTAGCTAGACAAGCGAAACATGTTCTGCGTGTGAGACGAAAATAATTGAATCACGCATCTTACTTTTCCTGGGGATAAGCAAAAAACGGGTCCCGACTTGGACCACAAAGATAATGATGTTGGGCAAAAGTGTATCCTTTCAGAAAACCGTCTAAACCAAACATACTTTCTTACACTGTGCTACAAAATGATGGCTTGAAACATAGTTTAAATATGAAAAGTATTGCTGTAAAAGTTTAAACATTCGTAAGATTAATACACTTGATGGTTTGAATGAATTTCAAAGGCGCAGTTATGGAAATGATTCTGTAATGTTATGGGGAGGGTTCATCAGCATCCTTGGTGAAGAGTGATTTTATGATAGTATCAACGCAGACAATCAGTGATATGTGCACCGCCATTTTGGAAACCCAAATAATGCCTCATTTGAGCCTATAAAATTGTAATTAGATTTTTTTTTTGGAAAACTTACAAATATAAGCAAGCAACAGGTTAAGAGTATGCTCTAAACGTTTCACAAGATATTACCATCAGATAAAATATTTAAAGGACTTTAATTAATTCTAATGGTCTTTGAATATTGGAAAAGTAATATAACGTAAATAATAGGAAATTATTATATATTTATGACATTATTACAACAACCGAAAAAACTACATGAGGTTATCATTTTCAAACACAGTATCATGTGCATCATTTGCTTTTCGTTTAATGTTTTAACATTCTCAAAGCAAAAGTCTCCCAAACAGTTATTTCAAATGGGTTAAGCAGTAATTACGAGAAATAATATCATAAAGTCCATTTTTTGGGTCATCCTAATCGTAATTGAAACCTTTCGTTCACGATCGTTAAAGCACATCATTAAGCAAAAGGCATGCCGAATTGATCTGCCAACGAATACGCCTTACCCTGCGATACACCGGTCCCTTGCCTGGTAGAAACACGCACATCCGTTGGGTGAATAAACGAAACGAGTGACCGAAAAATATCAATGACAACACAATTAAAATGTTACCAAAGCAAACCGCGCCGCCGGCGGCCGACGACGTGTCCCGAGCACGATGGTCCCAACGGTACCGCGGAATATACGTGACGCACCAGCACACCGTAGCCGGGATTAATTGAAGATTGCTCGAGGATTGTGCGGTGTGATTCGGTTGGGACATCCGCAAACATACACCCAGGGTTCGGTGCGTAAGGACACGCACAGGGCTCAACGCAGAACAAGAATGAAAATGTCAGATGAAAGCAAAAAAAAAACCCTTCACAAACAACACAAACAAGAATAATGAAGGTTCGTCCAGAGTGGGGACACGCATTCACGCGTAAAGAGAAAAGGTGGAATTTCCCGCGATGTCCTGGTTGTTCCTGACACAGTGACTGTGCAAACGGACGAAATGACATCGGGAAAAGCATCAAACCTCGCACAGTTTGGATTCGTTGTCGAGCTTCAATTCGTCATTGGTTGTATGGTGGCCTAACACAACGTGCACCGGCGCGCGTATGTGTGCTTCAGCGCATTTGAACACTTGTCGTCTCGGTTCCCATGGCTCCTAGGGGGATGACCAGAGCGTTCATCACTTTTCCGGAAGCAAACCGGCCCGGGCCCACCAAAAACTGGGACACATGCACTGGAGCCAGGTACAGAGCAGCGAGTACGATCATTATGCAAATTTATGTAACCTGCAGCGTGTCGATACCGGCACGGTGGCCGAAATCGAAAACGAAACTGCATCGATACGGTGCCCTGGAGTGGTGTGTCTATCGAAACGGAGTCGGCCACCACCGGGAGTCGGCTACAAATTCTAGAGATTTTCCAGCGGCTTATCGGTGCCGACATCGGTTGTACTACAGGAATCGCGAGCGGACGGTGCCACGATGATGATGATGGTGGTGTGATTTCTCCCGCTGGGAAAACACATCTCCTGCCGGAGACACCGGTGGAGGGGTTCCTAAATATTCAAAAGCCAAAATCAAGCAAGCTAACCCTGGACGTGCTCGCTGTTGGTTTGTTGTCACCATTTCTCAGCGTCGGCAGTCGGAAGAAAATTGCACACGCGCTTCCGGTCTGCTGTTGGCTTGTTGCATTGAACGTCCTCAGCGATGGTGGCAGTGGAGATGAAGATCGATCGATGCGGTTGTGGATGGATCGGTGTGCAGCGTTTGCAGTGAAATAACGAAAATTGCACTGAAAATTGGCAACATCGACCGTGGTACGATGGACGATGACGATTTGTCAATCGATGCCTCTCCGAATGGACCGAGTCTTTGCGGTGGTGTAGTGAGTTTTGAATTCCATTTATGAGAATGTTCCCAACATGAGTGAGGGGGGGGTCCGAACGGGGGTCCGATTTGGGAGGGGGATGTTTGTGCTTTTATTTGACTGCTGTGTTCTACATGCGTTTGGGATGCGATTGACTGTCCATTCGAAGATCGCATCAGTGTTTCCATACAGCTTCACATAAGCGTTAGTTGAACATAAAATAAGAAGTTAAGAAATAACTATTTTGATGAAATATTCAGACATACCTTGTATGTTTATTAATGTTTCATCGAATATATAGTGGTGGTCAGTAAAATAAGGCCATGTCATACTGCTCTCATATATTTTTATACATTTCAATTATGTATGAAACAATTATGATTACAATTGGTCAATTTCTTGTTTAACTTCAGCAATACATATTTAAAACTATTGCAATAATTGAGGGATTGATTCTTAAGTATAATACAGAAAGGAGTGTCAATAGCAGTTGGAGTATTAATGCCTTTTCTATTATGTGATCATATTACGTATCTATACATTTCTTTGAATCATTATTTAACCATATTGTGATATAAGCAAATCGCAATATATGTTCAATCACTTACTGAAATTGTTTTATTATAAAATGGCACTACCTTAATAGAATACTTTATCACATCGGTCGTCACTGCACACATGGACTGTTTTCATGTAACTTAAAAATGTTATCGTTATTTTTTTTGGTTACATACCCTGAAACAGGAAGTACCTATTTCTTTACTTTACACGCAACACACTGAGATGACTAGAAATAATAATTAAATACAACTCACAGTTGCTTTTGTCCCTAATGAATGGTGCCGTTCTGCAGTGAGACAAAAAGGTTAGAAGCAAACACCCCCAAAGTCACGATCCATCGCGAACGTTCAACTTCAACCGGGGGCCCCACCCTCGATCTCGTTTTTCTAACCAACTTCAAAGCTGTGTCACCAGCAGTGCGCTTTACCTAGGTCGCAGATCTAACCTCTGACCCGTGCGATATCAAGAGGAAAGTAGAAAACTCATGGCCTCAGCATCAGAGAATCACAATCACAACACAAAAAAAAAGAAACGAAAGCTCACTGCAGTCGGCGTATAGCAGCGGGAAACCGTAAGGGTGGCCTCTTTTACGTGTTTACCAATCCCCTTGCACTATCCTTGCCGGGTCATTCTCCGTCCCACCCCTCACTTTCTTTATCAACTAACGGGTCGCCTTTCTGACCACTTCATTTGTCGTCCAGGGGGTGTTTTCTTTTTTGCATCACTGCCGCATTGTAGCCGCATTGCACGTCGTCTCGTGCAGCGGAACCTTTTTCGTTTCCGGACTGAGTTGGATGTGGACATAATTTGCATTCGTTTGATTGGGGGGGGGGGGGGAAGATGGCTCTTCGCATTCAACCGGGAACCGGCGGCAAGAAGAAGGAAAAAACCTCGTAAATCCGGACGACTTTCATGATGAAAAAGGGCAGCCTTAACAGCATCAACAAACGGCAAGCTTCCAATTGGAGCCTTCCAGTGTAGATTCGTGGGATCGTTGTTTGAGAAGCGTGATCGTGGTGTGTAGAGGTTTCGTGTCATTTTCATGTCGTTTTCATTTCTCCCATCAGTGGGAACGCGGGGCAGCGAATACCTAGAAATCTTCTCAATTCTTGGTTGGTTTAGTTCGTTTATTCGCACTTCTTGGGTGCCATCGTACCAGTGTTCGGCTCTTGAAACATGAAAGCCGTACCGTAGACGGTAGTAGCGCCAAATTAATTTTTGCACACCTAAAGCAAACGCAAAAACGTACCAAACGGGATACGTTCGCGAGTCCGAGTTTCGGGTAACGTTAAGTGCCACACACGACAAAATACGACCCAGGGAGACAAAATGGGGTTATTTCACATATTGCACTCCCTTTTTTGCAATAAAAGGGAGGGAAACGTGTAAAAATGGCCAAACGTCCACATTGGGATGCAGCAGCACATTTAATGTGCTACATAGAAAACAGTGAACTGATTGCTGGGAGTGCAGTGTGACCCCTTCGGGTCACAAGCAATATTTCCCTACGTCCCCGAACCTCCACCCTCGGTTGGACGCACGGACGTAGGTCGACGACGTGCCGGTCTGAACCTTTGACGTCTGGGAAAAATGTTGTACACAACAACAACAACAAAGTGAAGTGAGAATAACGCTTCTCTATTGCTGAGCGTTGGACCATGTAATGGAACTCGTCGAACGTACCTCTCTTTTATCCCTCCGATTATGACTATGAACACGAGCTTTGCTGCAACTGTGGATTATGAGATTGATGATTAAAAAAGGAGCACAAGGATTTGACCCTTTTTTTTGCTTCTCTCGCCCCGTAACGAGAGAACTTTTTAAGGTTGATGGGTTGGTGCCAGCTTCTTAGGATTGAACCCATCCTGGGCGCTTGCAAGGGCGGACACATCTGGCTACGTGATGGATAGTGCACCGGAGTCATCCGAAGATACCCTTGTACCTTTTAACCTTATACCATCGGGGTTTCTTGTGCAGCCGTACGACGTGCTCTTTAGCTCGCTGCATCCTTTTCCGTCTCAAGAAGCATACTAAAGTCCATCCGGGCTCCGGACACACACACACACACTGCCTGCCCCTGGTCGCTGACGGTGAGTAACGAGCTGTGCAACCTGCCGTATCATTATAATCCTGCCCGGTGACTCCCGGTAGGATGGAAAAACGTAGCTTGACCGGCGGTGCGCAAAATTGGTGCACTCCATTATCTTCTGCTGAAGATGAATTTCAGTGGGTCTTTTTTTGCCCACAAAACGAGCCATCCCATAAGATGAAAGCTACTTTTGTACCACCCGGGTTCGGTGACAAGAAACATTCTGTTGTGATTATAAAGTCTTCACATTTGGCTTCTGTTTGCTTGGTGTGACAGTTTCGGGACGAAGCGTGACGGTTTCTGTGCCGTCCTGTGCCGCGTCACGAAAACGCTCATCACGAAACGCTCGGTTTAATGTATGTCATCGCGTCGGTCCGTAATCCATGGAGAGTAAAAGTGTCGCCGGTATGTTTGGCAGCTTTTCCTCGCTAAGCATTCCAGCCACGGGTTGTCAGCTGTCCGTCCCACTGCGTTGCTGGTGGTTGGGGATTAGGAAGCATCGCACACGGATTCTCCATCCGTCGACAATGCCAACACCTGACAGGCAAGTGTCAAATATGTCCATGCGCATCACCGTTGCCGTTTGGTCGTGCGCGCATTAATGCAAACAACGCAACGCAACGCCAACATGCTGACAAAAGTTGCCTCGAATGAAGACAGACACCGGAACGCCATGAAGTATTCGCTTCGAACCGTTTTTTGTTTCCTCCACTAGGTATGCGACTCTCGCTCTTGTTGTGTCTTGTTGGTAACAAAAGAATACAATTCCACTCCATCCCGCAATTCGCCCCGATCGGGTCCTTTTTGGTTGTGGGTCAGGAAATTCCAGCAGTGTCATCTTTTTGCAACGGAACACAAGCACAAGCCCGAGCGTGGAACGCGCCGGATCCGTTTCATCATCAAGTATGCAAACACGCGACACACGTTGACGCGCACACCAGGCAAAACAGGGACGGTGCGTAGCAACCGTAGCATTTAACTGACCGTTGCGCAAAGTGATTGCAAGAAATTCCTATGTTAATCGTGTTTGGTTCGTGCTCGTGTTGTTTTGTTTCCACCGGTGCGTTTGTGGAGCAGTCTTCCGCCAGTGAGTCACTGTGCCGTGGATGTTGCTGCGGCGGATAACACCGCGGCGGAGAGCGAGTGCAATGTTAATGTAATTGCTGGGCAAATATTATGTTTGCGTTTGGTCGGATTTACATTTTTTCAATTAAAATTTTATTCTAATGGATAGCTGTGTCAGCGCTGGCATTGAGATTATGCACTGCCGCATTTTGAGTTAATTTAAAATGGCAATCGGAAGACCAACAGCAAATGCCACTTTAATGTTCCGAGAATTCTAAGCATTTTGTTTTCCAAGAAAGTCTAAAAATAACAAATAAATTCCACTGTAAAGTTCCAAGAATTGGACGATCAATCGACGACTGTCTGTCAGGATCAGTGCTGGATATTGTGGTTGTGAACTATCGTAGTTTTAGTTAAAATAACGCTGGCAGATTGAATGCGAAAATTCGAAAGCTATTTTAAAGTTTAGAGAATTTTAAAATATATCACTATAAACGAATATTCTATCCAAAAATGGGAAACTTTTGGTGTTAATGAAATGATTCCAAGAGACTCTTTGGTTTTGTCAGAATTAAGATTAAGATTTGCATCTACTGCGAATGATAGCATGAGAAAAGACAAATGCTACTTTAAAGTTCTATAAAGTATTTTGATTGTGTTGCCAAAAAGTTTAAAAATAATATTATTGACCCACGTACAACAATAGCTGGTACTTTAAAGTTTGAATGATTCTAGGTCGTTTTTCTAAGGAAATCTACAAATAACAAATACATTTCCCATGGCACACTGAGGCTCCAAGAATTCAAGAACATCGTTCTGTAGAAGAATATTATATGCAATAACGGGCATTTTGGATGGCCTTGATATAACCGTGAGTAATCTTTTGCAGTTTCACCATGATCACTAAAGGAAGAAAGTTCCAAGAATTCGAAGTCGTCTTTCTATGGGAAAATATTATATTGAAAAATGAGATACTTTCCATGATAATGAAATAACTCTCAAAAATTCTTTGACTTTGTCAGCATTGAGCCAAGATCATTCTTTGCCGTAAATTGCATGACAATGGTTGAGAAAAAGTAAATCCTACTTTAAAGTGTTAAGAATCTCAAGATGCAAGATGACTTTCTCAGGAAGAATATGATTTAAAATTGGGAAATTTCTCGCACAGGAAAATGGGAAATTTTCTCTTAGTTTAACAACTCGAAATATCTCTTTAAAAAACCAGTTCTTCAAGAATTAACGCAAGAGTATTTACTTTTGCGAACAAAATGCGCACAAAATTTTGTGAACAAATGCGAACACGTTAGTAAACCCCCATTTTTCCACATCATAACCGTTTAAGTGTCAGCACGATAAAAACGAGGAAAAATTCCAACCACAAAACCTATTCGTTCAAAGCGGCAAACACAACGCCCCGTTCCGCCGGCAAATGTGGTACAGTTTTCCTACTTAATTTCCACACCGTTTCTTCGCCTCACGTGAAACAATATTTTCTTTCCATCTCCAATGCGTGTGTGCGGCTTGGTACGTGGCCACCAGAACCATCACAGCACGCTCATATGGTCGGCGAAAGCATGCCCGGCTCGCAGCAGGAAGAAAAGCATGAAAAGCCAAAACGTCGCCCGTACGCATGGGAGCGCATTTTTCACTGGCATCGCTTACACCGTTGGATAACGGGGTGGAAAATGGGGAACGCAATGATGTGCGTTTTTCGAAATCGACGGTAGAAAATGGGGTTACATGTTTCAGGGTTCCGATGCCCTAGGACCATTCTCAACCCACCCCGGCCGGCATTTCAGGTTCTCAGTTTCAGTTTTTGTTGTGGTGTGATGATTTTCCAGAACAACAAAGTTGTGAAACGGTGTACCACTTGTGTTATGGGAGGATAAGGATGGACGGAGCAAGCAAAACAGCAGGAAAAACTCGTGAAAATGCTCGTCGATGTAAGGACCTGAGAAGAATAGGAAAGCAAGGACCCGTATCGAAACGTATCGAAGGTTATTGTCTTGTCATGAAGGGCAGAGAAAGCATTTCCGACAAGCTGCCGCCCCGAAAACGGGGGTGCGCTGCCACACGTGAACATGGAACACACAGGCAGCATCTTTTCATACTGTTCGAAAGCCGATTGCCGCGTATATGTTTACGCATAATTCGTAAGTGCTTTTCAAACCATACTCCATGCTGAGGTCTCACCCATCGTTCTCAATGTACGGAACGATATGTTATTATTTGCTCAGTTGTTTCCTTCCTTCGAAGGTGTCCTTTTGTCAAGAGGTCGATACACTTGAACCGTTTCAGCACGCAAAAGTTTAGGCTACTGCAGTGAACCATCGGTTGTTTTTTTTTTTCTTTCATGTTTGCAACAACTTTGCGAGCTACTTTCACCTCACTTTAGATTACTTCGGTTGGGGATTTTTTTTGTGTGTAGCTTTCTCATACATTCTTTTGTGATCTCACCAAGAAAAATCTACATGCTACCAGCAAAATAAAAGCCACGGCATAATGTTTTTTTTCTCATTCCTTTCGTGTTATGAAATAATTTTCCTTCTACATCATTGCAAAATGCTTATAACGATACGGCATGCAGCTGGGGAGGTCACCGTCTCAAGTGCTATCCGGGCAAAACTTTCCACAAGTCACGCTGTAAGCCAATTTATTAGTCGAGCTTTATTTCGGGCGCCGGCAAAGAAATAAACAGCCAATACACGTTGGATTCAATCTACCAGAGCGAAGAAAATTTCATGCAGGTTCATGAAAACGCTCTAAAACGTTCAGATGGTCGCAAGAAATACATCATTTTTGAGGCTATGTTTTCTTTTGGCTAATATTTTCTTATCTTTCATTTATTGTCCTGGCACACGCAAAAGTCGCAGTAGATGATGGTATTCGATTATGACCCTCTTTACAAAGTTCAAACATGACTCGTGAGTTTGCTCCTTGTTCGCCTCTCCCACACGGCTCACTTGTGAGTGAGTGTGGGGGGGGAGGTGGATATTCAAACACCACCCCGCACATCCCGGTGGTGGTTTTTCGGAACTTTCACTTTCATAACGTACAATGTTTATGTCACGAAATGTGGAGGCTGTGCGAGAATGTGGGAGCGCAAATTTAAGAACAAATATCTTAGCAAGGTTTACGATGATGAGCTTAGGTTTAAGAAAATGAGACGGTTGCGGGGGATGTATCGCGATGTGTGGGAGGACAAAATCGTTTCAGGGCTGATGAAGATTGTTAGTGCTGATGATATGTAAACTACTAAAGGGCCATGAAGTGCCACACGCTAATAAGCGGATCGTTCGATCATTTGGTATTTTTAATGGTAGTTCCCTGTGCGCTACTGAATGTAACATATCTGTCTTTACAAGAGCATTTTGGATGCAAAGCTTTCGCTTTGATTATTTATTTTGAAGGACGAACTGAGTAAGTCCATTTAATCGTGTGGAGGAGCTAGCTCATGAGCGCTCAGCTCGTGAGAGCTGCCGGTGAGCTAGTTTGAGCTCGGGACTGGACGAGCTATCGTAATGTCTGCCTCCATTTTACTTGGAATAGCAAATCAGAAATTGTTCCTGTACGTTTTATTACTGCGCACAATTGTTATAAAGTTTATATAAATTTACTAGCTCATTTCAGTACACTGCGGTTTCAGTATTACATATATTACACAAATTCCTTTGGTATCAAACAGTGGAGATTACAATAACCGATTAATTATACTTGAAAATTAGTACATCGATTTTAGTGTTCAGTTTCATAAACTAATATTCACCAAAAAAAAATAGTTGGTGTGATCTCAAACTCGGGTTAGCTCATTAGCAGCTCACCCTAGCAAGCTTACTTGCGGAAAAATGCTCACGCTTACATGCTCACTACGGTGAACGCTGAGCGCTTGAGCTATATCATTGTGATTTGAAAAAAATAATGGCTGCTTCCAAAGAGCAATTCGCGGAACCAGACACAATGAAATGTTGTAATATTTTTTTTGAATAATTTAAAATGTGATGTTTTTCTTTTGCATTTGCAAATGTAAACAAATGTCATTTATTATTTATGTCATTGTTTTTTTTATTTCAAATGACATTGTACTGCATCCATTTTTTTAATATTTTAACATGTTCTTTTTCTCTATTGTTTTTCACTGACAATACCATTGATACCATAAAACCATTGTAAAATATTGCTAACTCACGTGGCTTGATGTTTTCTAACTTTTAGGTCCAAACAGTCACCTATCGCTGGATGAATATATTTTCCAGCTAAAGTATTTCATCACGATAACACACACATACACACCCAAAGACATACCTGTAATGAAAGTGGAAAAGAGAAAAAAGAAAATAAGCATGAAACATCGTTAGGGAGAAACATTTTCTTTGATACTGTTGAAGATGTTTTTTTGTCGGGGAAAAATGGCAACAAGACGCAGTCACTCTCTCGTTCCTTCTATCTTAAACACAGTTACACAGTGAAATGTATTCCACCTGGTAAGAAAACTCATCTCCATCTTGATCAAGCGGTATGCAAGCAGCGAAGGTAACACGCATCCGGGGAGGTTTGGGTTGCCGGAAAATTTTCAACCAAAAATAATGAGATTTTCCGGTCGTTTCGAAGCGATTTTCGTAGGATGGTTCAAACGGCGGCTATAGATTCACAACTTTTTCCTCCGTTGTGGCATCGGGCACCATCTACTTAGTTGTCCTTTTTTGTTCTTGTCTGTCGGTTTGTTTTTTTTTTTTTGGGTTGTGAAAATCTTACCGCATAAATCACCGCAGCAGCGTAATGTTTCCTTAGCTTTTAGCATTGGCTTACCGCGCGCAAACGTGTGGTTGAAGTTACTGGCAAATTCTTTCAACTGCATACGTTGTCTGGCTGGGGAAAACCAGCCCAGACTGTATGCGCTCCCAGTCGCAACATAAACATGTTTAATTATCCTGCTTTATGGCTCCGGCCACCCACATGGAGCACCCGAAAAAAGCTCATTCGTTGTGAGATTGCCATTTTGAAGCAAGACTAGAAGCAACAGTAGCGACTGAAGCAAAAGCTTCATGTCTCAAGCGTGCATTACGTCAAAAACCCTTCTTCCCAAATGCTCGCCATCTCGGGCACCAGCATTGCGGGCAGGATTAGTGTATGCACGATGCCGACATACACTCACACACACACACAAATTCTTCATAATGTTCTCAAAACATAGAGCAATTAATTGGCTTTGGCGCGCTGTGAGGCACACCGAAGCAAAGCCTTGTCTTAGCCAACAGCAAAATATGACGGTGTGTGTTTTAGAAAGATAAAAATTTCCGGGTCTGGAAAGACAGTTTGAATTTATTAGCACAGAAAACTGTTTGCGGACTGCCGAAAGGCTACTGCTGGTGAACCGCACATGTCAAACCCACGATGGAACGTGGATGGTACGCCACCAGCGGCAAAGGCCAGGACACTAAAATGTGGTGGTTCTGTAATCATCAACCGCAAAAACAATTCCCACATCCCGGCTGGAGGGTAATCCAAAACCGGTGCCGTTTCCGGCCTGTTTTGCACGAAATATTTGGTAGACTTTTAAGAACGAGACAGAAGTGGATCAAGTGTTCCCTCCCTGTCTGGTTGCGAAAGGTGGTTTGGAGCAGATGGAGATGAAAAGAAACGTAGACAACAGGCGTTACGGGTTGGAATAAGAAAAAAGCCCAGAAACCATTTTCTGTACAAAATTGCAAAAAGGTTACCCAATTTCTGGTGGCGATGGTAACAGTGTCGTGTCTTCTGCTGTCTCCATTGATGGCATTACAGGGGTTTGCAAGTTCAATCGAGAAAGTTTGAACTATTTCGGAATTCTGTGCAACTGTAACTAGAGTTTGTCCAGATGGAAATCTATTTGCTTAATGTCACTGAGATCAGATCTGACATTTACATCTGACATCAAGGATTTGCCAATGAGGGAATTCAAAGCTTTCATTGCGTCAGCCGAGAACTTACTTCTAGATCATAAAGTACGAAGTACTCCAAATCTCTGATATATCCTAGTCCAACAAGAACAGAATGCCAGGAGTGGCTCCGACTTCACAAGCCGTACTCGAAAACCCCTGTATTCTTACGTGATAGCGGCGACAAATGTAATAAAAAACCTACACAGCCGGGCTCTGTCCTTAAGGCCATCGGGAGGATGGCTTGCGTGGTGTAGAAAATGGCTTAGCACCAAAAGCCACATGGTTAAACATTCAATTTGAAATTATAGCCCAACCAGCCAATAAGCTCCACGATCGGTTGGAAGCTGGAGAGACCACGGCTAAATGAGGATATATGCTTCCGGAAGTTGTGAAGTTTGCCACCAGTCCGCCTGTGTTGTCGTGTAAAAATGGGGTTTGAAGATTTTTAAGGTGAATAATCGTTGAAAAAGTACATAAATTTAGAACGCTTATTGGCATGGTATATTTCTATTTTGAAGAAACTTTTCCTAAGCTACAAATAGATCCACCTATGTCGTATGCTTTTTTCTGCTGTCGAATAAAATGAAAACTTTCCGTGCGTGATATGTGTGTTTGTAAAGTGTCATTTTAACACCTCACCTCAACGGATTATCTATCAACGGTGGCGCAACACTAGCGCGGATAAGAAAACACATCTTCACCATGTACAACCGTTGTCGGAGCGGCGTGTTGTGCTGCCGTGTCGTGAAAAACTTTCCTCATTATTTATTTTTAAACAAAACGTACATCATCCGTGACGCCACGGCAAGGAAGCCGGGATGAAGAAAACATCAACACCGCGATGACATGGTTGCAATTTTGAGCGATGATCATGACTTTCACCCAGCAAAATCAGCTGCTTTTGCCTAGACGACGTAATGGATACACGATTGCATTGTTTATCCTCTTGCCCCGTTCGGTTGTTTGGGGATCTTTTTTTTTCTATCATCCATCTCCGGTACATTCGCTCGAAGCTGGGCATGAGACTCACCATGACACAAACGAACTCAATTTGTACTTTATTAATTTGTTTCCTTCAGTCACTCTAGCGAACGATGTTGGAAAGTTCGATCTATTTCTGGGATAATAAATACACGATATCGGAACTTTCGTACACCCGTGAGTGGCGTGACGTGGTTGATGGCGGGATCACGTCACGTTTGCCTTGACTGCCAGGTTGTGGTTTGGGGGTAAGCAATATTTAGCAAAACAAACTCAACTACGTCAGCGATATTGCAGAAATTGATGTAAAAATAAACGAACTGTTCCGACTGCTCTAAAGGATGTTATTCGATTTGGAATGAGATGCAGCCCGGGCTATCATTTGCATTCCGACATCGAATATTTATTTGATTTTGCAGTCATCAACCATTAGGTATGCCTCGTTACCCTGTCTCATAGCGGACGAGAGTTGGGCAGATATTTTATTCATGATGCTTCAAGCAGATCATTTACCGTGATTTTGTAGCGATGGATGAAACAAGCAATCATAAAAAGAATAATGAATGTTTTACTTACATCGTTATCCTTCTTGAGAAACAATGAATGTCTCCGAAAGGTCGTAAAACTACTCAAAATAGACCGCGGTACGTGGTGTTGCTAATTGACATTTGCTGTACTTGGTTACTAATAACCAAAGTTTGTAATTAACTGACTACTTGAGGAGTTTGTTTAGAAACACTTTTTATTATTGAGTCATTATTTAATTTTATCACATCGTAAATGGTTAGTGCCAAAACGTGTGAAAAACTGAAAAATTCGGAAATTGGAACAAACTTACCGTATACAAAATAGTTAAGGTTTGGAAAAATAGCTGCAAAATGATCACAATCAACAATCGCTGTTCAGTAACAATTAAAGTTAAGAAAACAATCGCTGTTAAGTACCATTCGTTCTTTAAAATGTTTATTAAGTATGCTAATAACGTTTCTACTTCGGAGACATTCGGTGGTATAATGGTGACTGCGCTGATCTTTCCCACGACAGAACTGAAATCAAATCCCATCCGTACCCGGTATTCCGATATGACTATTCTCCGATATAACTATTCAACTACGAGTAAATTAAGCCAAGGGAAAGCCAGAAAATGCTGGGCTACCACAAGTGTCATCGTGTGGTTTAAGTACTGGTGGCGTTTTTGATTATCAGCATCAGCATGATGGAGCCATTTTGGAGCCGTGTGCACGTGCGCTGGAATCTATTAGAAATCGATTTGTTGATCGATCTATCGATGGCCGTTATCAAGCTTCACTTTATGCCGTACTATGCTGTCAGCCGGTTGATCTTTTTTCATAGCTTTTGCTGCTATATTTTCCGTTCCGTCCCACTACTGAATGCTCTTAACGAAATTTTAATCATCCTTTGTGACAGCTGCTGGGAATGTCTGTATAAATCACAATAGGCACGAGCAAAAGTTCCTAACGATTGTTTCACTCTGATGCTATTTTGCTGTTCTGTTTTTACGACACTGTAGTTTATTAATTATACCAGAGACGACAAAAACAGCAAGTACTTGACATTATTTTATTTAAAACAAAAAATGTAATCTCTTCGCCACACTGCCACATAAAACTATTAGTGGAGCGCACTGTGCGAACGCTTCCCTGTTCCGGGGGAGATAAAGAGATAGAGCATGGAATCGAACATCAAATATTATGGTTATCGAAATCGAACCATAACATTATCGTTCCGGTCGTACTCGGGCCTACTCAATCGATAGCATCATAATAACGACGTCCTCACGGCTGTCATCATCATCAAACCGCCATCATCGTCGCAGGGCGTGAACTATAAAAAAACACACACACAACGGAAATGACATGAAAATATATATCACACAAATCGAAACGACGCATCGGACAGTTTCTTTGAGTGTCACTATCGCAGTGAGAAGTTGTGAAGGAGGACAAGCGAAAGGCGCAACTTTACGATGGTGGTGGAGGCGCTGTACTGTACACGCAACGCATCATAATGAGGACATTGCTGTCGCTGGTGATGGTGTATAGAGCGTAGAACACACCAACTTAATGACTGCTATCATGTTCCGATCGTACATCATATCAGGCGGGCCGAAAGCGTTTAAAGTTGAGCGATATTTTTAGAAGATGCGTAGTAAAACGAGGAAATCTGTCATTCAGGTTTCTTGCGAAATTTAAACTCCAAATTCTAGGGTTCCTTTTAGCCATACCTCACAAACAAGTGGCCACTCCGAACGCAACACAATGTCACGCTCGGTACGGACAAGCTCCCAACAAAACGGAACCCAAATGGGCCAACGGCTATCAAACCGTGGTGAGCCTTCTCCACCGGCATAAAAAGCTGACATGATACTGACGAATAGACCATGCGCCTACGGCGAACGTGTCTATGTTGCTACCAGTGATCGTGTCGGATAGCCAAAATTGGGCTCGAAGCAAACCAACAACAGCAAAAAATACTGCTGCCCCACTAAAATTGAGCTGATAAAGCGAGGCAGAACACAACAAGAAAGGCAAAGGCACAACAAAAGCCACCCCCCTCCAGCCCCAAAACAAATCGAGCAACAGCGCTCCGGCATCTAGATAATTGTCTGCCCAGTCGGCCACATGGCCCCTGGCTGGCCATGAAAATGAAGAAAAATGAAGTTATCGATTTGATTTGATTCACCCCGTGTCGGCCAAGCAGGGTAGGAAGTGTGGGACGGGGAGGCGGGGGAGGGGGGGAAGGGAGAAGCTATTTTGGGGTGCCCACATTGGCACGAGTACACGAAACCGAAAGATCTTGCGTTTGCGGATTGTGTGTACGCACGTCGAACAGGGCTCGTCGTCTGCTTTTGGGGCCATTTACGGATGCTGCGGGTCGAAGGCAACATTTATAAGGTTATGGGCACACGAGTCGGAAGATTTGGACAGATATTTGGAGATAGGGAGAAAGAGATAAGCCAAAAGATTTGAAATCTCGGCTCGGCGTTAAGCCTAACGAGCTATCTTATCTGAGATCTAGCAGCGGGTGGACCAGCGGGACCATGCAAAACGCATGCGGACTTCCGAAGACAATCCGGGCGTCAATGTCTAACGAAGCGAATCTAATCAGGGTGGCTCTTTGGGTGGCGCACCGTACGCCGTCCTCTACGTTCGGGGGAGCCGCATTATGAAGTGCGAGCGGACCCGCGCACAATCCGGGTCCATTGCCCTCCGGGAACGGGGCGACAGTGAAGTGAGCGGTCCGAATTTATTTCTCGACGAAACAACTCAGAACGACACGCCGGAGACTTTACGGCACGACGAAACGTGAAATCACCGCACGCAAGCGAAGAAATGAAGTCAATCAATCAATCACAATGAAGGTTTGTGTTTGCTGCGCTTTGCTTCGGTGCCAATTTCTGCCACCGTGTGCACCGGGCCTTTCCAGCTGGATTCCGAACGAACCGTTTTGCGAAAATCCCGGATCCCGGATCCCGAAACACTTCAGTGCCGGGGTGTTTACACGCGCACCCTACACAAACACTGCCAGTGATGCGTTGTAATTTGGCTCGCCCGAAACGAACGAACGCGTCCCTTAGTACGCGCTTTCCCGGTGAGCGTAAAGTAATGGCGTAAACCCGGTAAATCGCTATCCGGAGCATCATACCGGAACGCCCCGGAAGGGATTATCGACCTAACGGACGCACGCGGTCCCTCGGGACCAGCAGTCGGCCGGAGTTTATTAAAGTTTAGTTCTTTTTATTTTTATGCTCATCTAACGCCTTCTAGCGTCTTCCGGGGGACGAGTGAAAGGATGCACAGAGATGAGGATTGACAGGCTATAACGTGCCAAACAAAACTCATATCCGGTGGCGCGATAGGTAACGAACCCAAAAAAAAAAGCCGTACAAATTCACACTGCGGCAAATAACGCCCTCGAGGTAACGCTCCCGGTGGCAGAAGGCTCTTTGTTTTTCCGTACATGCTCGCAACGGGAGCGAATGGAAGCTAAATCCAATGATGCGTGCCGGCTAATACGGTTTTGAGGGCAACAATCCCATCCGTGTGGGTTCGTCCTGGAGCAAATAGTCCGGAAGGCAGCAAAAATTGCGCCATTGTGAAAGTTTATTTGAGCGAAATGAGAAAATTATCATCAAATAGATTGCTTCTCCCGTAGGTGAATTTGTAAACATGAAACAGAGGTCTGTGTTGTGGGGTGATGCATGGGACCAGGTAGCTGTTGTGTGTATGTTTAACTGATGGGCAAAGGTAAAGCCTGGTGGTTTAGTGGCAGTGGAGCTGATCTACCTCCACGACTGGTGCGGTATCAAATCTCAACCGGGGGAAGCATGTGGAATTGGACTTAGCCAGGGTGTTTCGATGAGAGAATGAGAGGATATTATAGGATAGGAGGAAGTATTGGTCCTTTTTGAGGCTATTGTTGCCAAAATAATAGGAAGACGAACAATGAAGTTGTGAAAACAAACAAACATATTGGAGATATTAAGCTTGATAGTAGTTCTTCATTAACATATTTTATTTGTTTTAACAAGGAGAAGCTAGATGAGCATTATGTTTTAGTGATAATGAATCTAAGAGATTCCTATTTTATCTTGAGGTCTGACGCATTAGGACTGACTATCAAGACTGGCTGACCGATTGAAATGACAGGCCAGGCCTAGATCTCTTGAGGATGCTGTGCCGATAAGGAAGGAGAAAGGTTCTTCAATTTTATTTTCAATTTAATTGCTATTATTCCTCCTACGAGGAGAGTCTGATTAAATTCTTTAGATCGGAAATATCTCTCGAAGACATAAGAAGTGTCTGAATAATGTTGATTTCAATTTGAGTTCAGACTTCCTTATGATCAGTTGAAATAACTTGTGCAAAACAATATAATGTAAGATGTTTAGCTATATCCTTCAGATTGTAGGACTTTTAAGTCGTAGTGCTAGTTGTTTGTCATTGAACTATTCCTACTTAAATTTTGCCTGCTTACTGAATAGCGGGATGACATAATTTAATAAATAACAATAAATCCACCAAACAGTAAATGAAACTTCAACTCGAATTAAACCAATACATAACTCACACTTGAAATGTGGTTAAATCGCGTAAAAGCCGCACTGCAGTCCTTAGTCTTTAGCAGTCGAAGGCCACGACGATACCGTCAAAGAGAAGCGCTTAATTTACCTTTCATCTCCCCCGAAAGGTAGACCGGGGGTTTGTTATTTGGTTTTTTTTTTCGATAATACTTCTACACCCGCTGCAAAAGAAATATATTTATCCACTCGGCATGCATCACGGAGTGGCCCCGTTAGCAAACTTTATGCGTATTATTATTGTTTCTTACTTTCGTGAGCTTGCCAGCGTTCGCGTCCTTAGGCTGACCCAATTTTTGTATACGCTCGCAAGTAAGATTTTGCTCGTATTATCGGTTTTAATTTACCGCAGCGTTTCACCGTGTTTTTTTTCTCGCTGCTTTGCTTTTGTTGACTTTGGTTCTGTTTGCACCGTTTTTTTCCGTAAAAGCAACGAAAACAATCATCGGCTGTCGCGATAATTCCTTCAGTTTATCCGCACACGGTCGCCGCCGGCAGTCGGATCTGTTTCATTTGTTTCGCTTTTTTTTTTTGTTTGTTTCGCAGTTAAATGCCGCAGTCCCTTTCCACCCAACGCCCGAAGGGTCCGCCGTTAAGCAATAATCGATTTAATGAGATGCCCTCGTTATGCCGGCTCGAAAGATTAAATGCGTTCCAGAAGCCCAAAAGTGAAAGGCGTGGCGCGTAAGTGGCCGTTTTAGCGGAGCTATTTTACGGTTGCAGTTCTGCTCTCTTCCCTATCTGTCAATGCGACGCCATCAACCTTGACCTTAACCATCCTTGACAGCAGACACGGGCAGTTGCCCGGTTTTTACTGTGCTTGCATCACGCTCACGATCGCTCTCTTTCTCTCTCTCTCTCTCTCACTCGCTCGACGATCAGTTGTTAATTTTTTTCGATGTTCAACGCCATATTCTGCGCATCTTGCGCCAAATAATCACGGTTGTGTCATTCGGTGGCAAATTTTTGCATACCACACTTGTGCCAGTACCGCGCTGCTGACTCACCGCCCGTCAGCTGATGCTGCACGCGGTGCACTTGCGTAAGGCCATGGCCACCGCATGACGGTGACGCATGGTTTGACGAATGGAAACCTTTTCGCATGCTCCATTAGACACGAACAAACGGTTCTGTTATGGTGCCATAGAAAACTTGTACAGAGGCAATCGCGCTGCAATGGAGCGCATTTTGAAGCAGCAGATTCGCTACTGCAACTCAATGTGTATTTCACTTATCTTGAGTCGAAAAGATTTCCTCCTCCTCAAGATGGAGTTTTTTAATTTGTTAATATTTTAACATGTTTTTCGATGGGTTTTCTCTCGTCAAAGTCAACGGTGTCACGATGCTGCACGGTGATGACATCAATGATGGTAATGGTGTCAGTAGAGTGTAAAAAAAAACACGCACAACTGCTTCTGCCGAGCGAATGATTTTTTTTTTGTTTCCTTTCTTCCTTCTCGACAATTTGACGAGGAATCGTGTACACATCGCTGACAGCACACCGGTCAACACGGGTGCGCGCACACGAGATGTGAAGATCAATGCTCTTTCGCGGTGCAGATTTGCATTTGCAACCCACGACGACAACGACGACGCCATTGGTCCACAGACGTTTATATAATCCATTTAACCGAATCGAAACTTTACGCGATTGTACGCCAGCTCAGCTACAGTGGTGGATAATGTTTTAGGAGCACAGTTTGGTGTAATTTATATGTTTAATTTTCTGTTCGTTGAGCGGAATTCGCGAACTTAGTCATGGTTCGCTACAAATAATGTCAATTGCTTACTGTTTAAGTATACTAAAAATTTGTCTGATAGTGCAAATATTTGTTTTTGTATTAGGAAGAGAGTAGTTTAGAACAAAATGAATATTATTTGGAATATTTAGGTGTCATTCATTCGAAGCATGAGTTAACTCTCGATTGATCCATTAGTCTTTGAGGAATCATGAATTTGCAAAGATTCTTATTCGGGTTTTTTCTTGTTCTCTCGGTTTTCTTTTCTTATTTTTCTCTATAAGCGATCTTTACAGTGGAACCAACAGTTGGTTCCAAAAGCACAGTAAAGTCAATATTCGAATCCGAAAATTGCGAGTCTCTGAGACTACAGCAGTTCTTTGTTTTGATTTCTTTTACTCATTCATTTGCATTTGCCAAATTGAACCAATTTTTTTGTTTGCTGGTTTATTCAAACAAAATTTCTATCCCGCACTGTATGATTGTTGTCTGATGGCCGCTAAACGATATCGCATTATTTTGATGGCGCTTTATCTTGCTTTTTTTTCAAACCATTCAACAAACAAACATATCGGAAGGTTAACGACCCCACCTGATTGAGGTTGCATGTTTGGATTATCTATCGTACATTGGAAAAAAAACAAAGCACAAAACTCCTACCAATACAAAATAACCCCTTGCAGATGCACTCTCGAAACAGCAAACCGCCGAATTTAATGATTCCTGTTAAAACGGCTGCAACTGGCAAAATGAGCAGCGCCAGCATACAATGACCTTTCCAGGCATGTGAGGCCAAGGATGCTGGTATCTTAAACCGAAGCGAATTAATTGCATCGTAAACAGACGGCGTTTGATTCGTTGTTGATTTTAGCTGGTATCGCAAATTAGTTTGTTCTTCCCAAAATTGATGCGCTGTGTTGAAAAGCCGTGGGAAAAGGTCACCCCTCATGTCAGGATGTTGTGGTGCTCCATAAGGCTGGTGAAGGTTAAGCAAAGCGGTTAAATGTCAAACGTTAAATTAACGCATTAAACATAGGAATTTGTGTATAGTGAGTAAGCAGCAGTATCGAATTCGGACGAAAATGTCTCTAAAATGAGCCATCTGGCTCACACCAGTTACACTTACGCTGTGTACTGCAAAAGGAAGATAAAGCGCAAAATAATGAACTCAAAGCATCCCAAAATGAATGATTAAACATCATTTACTGCTGACAGATCTCTGGGTTACTCTTGCATCAGTCATTTTTCATGCAGAAAGATCTCGTCTGTTGGTAGTATTTACACCGAGGAGCAAAAAAAAAAAACAAACAAAACGGACAAAGTTATTCCACCATCTTTAGATTGCAGCGTTGAAGCGGGCGGCCAAATTCCATTCCATCCAGAAACATCTCCCAAAAAGCCGGATGTTGTTTGCTTTCGATTGCTGCGCAATTTATTTGTCTTGTTGCAGTCTCGTACCGCTCCAGAGATTCCCCCCAAAAACCCCCGCCATATTGCCTGGTTGCCTACCTGACTTTAAACAATTTTATCTTAAATTCGCACAGAAGAGAGAAAAAAAATCCCCTCCCCTCCCGGTGTCGAATTTTGAAGGACAAAGAAAATGTTCCGACACCGACATCGACGTCGCGGGCAAAAGTAAACATGGTTCGGAAATGGAAAAGTACCAACAGGCGCGTGTACATTGCGCGAAGTGCAACGCAAAACAGTGCGAGTTGCAGCTGAGCTCCCGATCAGATTCGATAACGTCAACGGTTACGCCCAGCACGGGTGGCAAAGCGATACAGTGCGTGGAATTTGTTTCTTTGCAAATGGGTGAGTTTGGGTTTTTTTCGTTGTTGCCATTCTTCCCGCAACAGTCAGTTCACCTTGAACCTGGAGGACAAAAGTGCACTTGAGTGTTCGGGAAGGGTGGAGGAGGGATTGATGCGAGGGTTGCCAGCACTCAAAACTGTGCGCTGTGGGTGTGGGAGGAACCAGCACGACGACGGAACAGTATGTTCTGGTAGAGCCGTGCGAATGGATCGGTTTTGTTTACAGTAAAGGTGTTTGCACCGCGAAGTGCTGCGAACTGCGACTAAAGCCACGGCTGAATCTTTCGCCCGCTGGTCGATGGCGGAAAGCATGAATGAAAAGCTGCTGAGTGATGGAATAATTTAGTAATGAAATTTTTATGATCAGCTGACTATCAGGCAGCGCGGACGTGGCCGCAAGTAAACAGTACGAACGGCGCATATTTTAGCCAGACGATGGGGGTGGGCCCAGGGGGGGGGGACCAAATAAACAACTGAGTGGCACGAAATTCACTGCGTTCATTAAATGCCACATTTTAAACAGTTCATTTTGCGCTTCAAATATAAACATATTTCTTTGTTGTGCGCTGCACTTACAGCTATTTCTGATACCGAAAGCATTCCAAGGGCATGTGTTTTAAATTAATTAATAAATGCTGATAAAAAAACAAATCGTTTACACAAACCGGTGCAATGACAGCTATTTTTAAAATATTTATTATTGATTATGATGATGACTCTTTGCCTTATTATGGGGGTATTGATATATTTGTGTAAATTAATCACTAAATATTTGGTTTAATCGTGATGGCATTAAGTGTTTGTATAAATACTTCAATTATTGATTGAATTCTGACATTCATTACGCATTTCGGGTGCACTCATCGTGCTTCCTTTTTTATTTGAAAATGAAATTAAAACAAGAGCAAAATTCCACCGGTAAACACTCATTCAGCATCATCAATGTCGCTCTCGGCCCCGCCATGCCTGCGAACAAGCAGCCCGGAATGGAGAGATGCATTATTCATTAGCAAATTCCGAATGGTGCGAAGATTTGCATTTTTTTTTGCTCCGCTACCGTGTATGCGGCAGGCTTTTAAGCAGTGTTATTTAAGTTTTTGTTTTTTTTTTTGACTCAATTCATTTCACTTTCGTAATTCACCAGCATCAAACGGCAAACGATAGGGGAGACAGCCGAGAAACAAAAAAAAAACTAAAGCAAACCTTAACGGTTAGTGCCATTTCACACCAAACACACACACACACATCTGTGAGCGGGTTTTGCAGCGAATGCGTCTTGCCATGCCCATTTACGTTCCACGTTGCACAGAGCTTGTTGCACGATTCGGGGTAGGGGGAGGAAAAACGAGAGCCAGCCTGCATCGGAATTGTTTATTTTTTATTTTCAACGCTCCTCCAAACCCGTTCGGACCGTTCTTTACGACGGCAGGAAAACTGCGAGCTACTGCAGTAATTAGCATCCATTTGCGAGACCATTTGCTCTGTCGGGATGGCGGTATTTATCAACTATTTTGCTCCCTATATTAGCTACGTAATTTACAAACAATGAGGAATGGGAGCTTTTTTTGATTGTTTTGCTCCGTTTGTGCCCTCCATTTGCAGGATTAAAATAATCTCCATCCCAGTAGCATAATTGTAATTGGGTGCATTCGCTGTGCAATGTATTAACTAATCAGTGCCGGCAGGTTTCCTTCCTTGTTTTTTTTACGTAACGTAAGTCGATTGAAAACTCATCTATCAAGTCGCTTATCATCACCAATTACTTATACTTGTTTTGATATTTATGGTGGTTTCTTTTGTGCGATCGAGTGTTTGCTTTATTTTGTTCAAGTTCCCTTTAATGCTGTTAATTCCCCCTACAGCGCGTCGCTATCGGTAATCCGCCGGAACACGACATGCACTTTAAATCAATCACGGACCCAGCCACGGATTGCGCACCGGGCGCACAGATAGGGCTGGCGTGAGCCACTTTTCAACCAACCGTACCCAGGGTGGTATCATTTGCCAGCCTTGTTTACGGTTGGGCAGAGCGGGATCAATCGGTGGGTGACCTTTTTGGACAGTGTTTTCGCTTGCGGGCGAATGATTAATCAAACTCTTTCCTGCCAGTTCATTCTCTTTGCGTTCTTACACACGGTCGAATGTTCGTTCGCGAAAAATACTTGATAACATGCATGGCTTTTGCCCTATGCTGTAACTGATTAGCGGTGAGTTACTAATTATGCAATCGTAATTATGCGCAATATTTCTTTGCTAACTGGGTCGATTCGAAGATCCGCTTTTTTTGCCTTTCCTTTCTAATTCTTCGCTTGATAATGGAGCGTCATATGCACCGAAAAAAAAACCCCCCGAAGAAGCCTTCTTAATCCAAACGAAAAAATGATCGCAAGGCCCAACAGAAAAGAAACCCTATTTGATCGATGCGTAAAAAAATGTTACGGGTAAGCGATTTTGATAACGCACGCACGGTTGGGGAATGGGAAAAGCAACGCGGAAAGCGCACTGATAAGCGTTTCGAGCACAAAATACGGGCGCAAGAAAAAACTAAATAAAAAAAAATATAAACCTTCAATGCATCGAAAGGCAGGACCACCGAAACGTCGTGTGTGTATGTGTACTAAACCCCCAAATAACAACAACGAAAAAAACGGGAAACATGCGGATGTTCCGCTGAATGTTTGTTTTTGTGCGAAAACCCCCATGCGTCGATTTATCATTCCAATCAAGTGCGCACACACACCATCTCACACACACACTCGAGCAGGAATAAAAAAAAGGAAAAGCAGAGCGGAAATGTTTGTCAAACAGCTCTTGTGCACGGTGAAGAATGATGCTCCAAAATAAATCGCGACGGGGAAGAACGAAAAACAAACAGAGTGCCTATTAGGGGAGGGAGGACGTAACTGTGGGATCGATTCGAGCCGTGCGATGCCGTCTCCCTTTTTCCATGCCATTGGCGTTTCTGGCGTTTGAGGTGTGACATACGCCGATGGCATGTGTGGCGGTGGCGGCGCATATTATGCGACACGGTGTGCGCGGTCTAGTTAGATAAGATAAGTTGCGCGGAAGCGACAATAGGACCAACTAGGGCAGCAACACAGAGTGCGCGGTCAATGGCTGAGGTTGTGGTTGCGTGTGGCACATTGGCGTATCGTATGCGGAAATACATTGCTGTTTGTGTAGTGTTTATTCATTGATTACTATTACTATGACTACTGCTCTTTCTTTTGGCACTAGAACTAGATTCTTACTCATGTGAAGCAATTGTGGTTGGCGTGCTAACATGAGATCTTTCCTCAGCTGTCTTCGAGATCTTGATGATGTGCTACCTCAAAGGATTTAGAGTTACAGTCTTTCTAAAGATGATGTTAACTGCTTCTTCAGAAATACTTACATGATTAAAATATTATTTATTTAAGGTTAAAATTAGCTTGGCAACCGTACATGCCCGAGCAGTCATTGGCCGGATTCATACTCTGAGCCAGTTTATTTGCATGCGTTTTGACGTTTCCAGGCTTATGCGCTTACAGCTCGCCATACAAATGGTAAGCCAAGTTAAGCCTAGGAAAGCAGGATTAGTTTGTGGTCCCAATGAAAGTAGCTAACCCAAGCTGGACAAATGTAAAAACAAAGAATTTTGCTAGCTGGTCTGAGCCAGGTTAGGTCATGTTTCCCATGTGCGAAAAATGTAAACAATTTTTTTTTAACGAAAACAACTGAAACATAATTATTTATATAATCAAACTTATTTATTGTTTCAAATTAAATTTAAAATTAAAGTCCTAAACTTTAATCGATTTTTTTCAAATTGTAATTCCGCGAAAATAATCCCTTGTGTCATTCTTTATGTCAAAATGCTCTGTCCTTTGTGAATCTGTACAGACAGATACAGCCCGGTACCTGTATGATTTGACAGATACAGGCTAAAAGCTTAAGCTTTCTAACTTATAGCATGAACTGCCCCAATATAGGAAAAAAATCTAAACTATTTTTTGTTTACAATCGTTTTTCTATCGGTAGAGCCAATTGGTAAACTTGTTCCAATAATGCAGCAGCTACAGGTTAAGAACCTTCAGGGATGTTCTGATTCTTCGGCGTGTTGAGGTAGGTTATATTCTTCTATAAACATTGAGAAGAACTACTCATATTCAGAAACTTGAACATATAGATTTATTACTTCATTGACATCAACTATCGTATTAAGTTAAATGTCGTGTGATCTTCAGAGATTCACCTTGTAAAATCAGGAGCCGTCCCAAAATCCCAACCCGAATAATTCTCCACAGCAGCTATTTACTATTTAGCTATTTGACTATTTAGCTACGTGGTGAAATAAGTCTAGTTAGCCAGCAATGGCAGGCATGACCTTAGAAGGTCATTACGCCAAGAAGAGATAGAGATATAAATCAAGCACACAAATTCCTGAATTGGTTCAACAATTTAACACCGACAAATGATCAGGAATTTAGGGAGTTCTGGGAGGTAATGGAACTGTATTCCGTTGAAACCCAATTTTCTGTCGGTGGATCGTTCGATGATGCAATCCTTAGAAATTCTTGCTTTATTAGCCTCGAAAAAGAAATGTTTCTACCCCGCAAAGTGATGTGATTTAAACATCAAAATAAAAAAAAATCAATTGGAAGTCTTAAACAACACCTAATTAAATCTCCATTAAATTACCACTATCATTTATACCCTTTAAAGTTCTTGTTTACCGTGCTAATGACACTACGCGCCATGTTGCTCCACATAATTAGATATCCATCAAAAAGTTCAACCAAACCAACAACCTGCTGTCCGCACCGTGTATCTCAATAAAATCAATCATTGCGGTTTGACTCATTCCGTGTGTTCGGCCACAACCATATCCCCCCGCTCCGGTTTACGTCATCCTTCCCCCAGCCTGAAATGCATCCTCTGCAACCTGAGTTATACTCTCCCAAAAAAAAAAACGGACCGTCGAAAACATTTTTTGGCAAATTCATCGCCCTGCATAATTGATTCCTTGCGGTTCTGCGGTGGACCAACTCAACACCAACCGACAGCATTACGTCTAGCCATCAACCATCGTTACGAGAACGCAGGTAATTAATCTTAAGACACCCTCCACCACCGGGTAGCGGGTCGTGGACATGGAAACACTATCAATACCGATCCTTGTACGAGGGGGTGTGTGTACTGCCCGGACAGTGGCTAATTAATACGCTACAACCATGCCAGGTGCAACGGTGGGTCGTTGTTCCGGTGGATGCTCTCCAATATGAGATCTGACACCGACAGCATGTCCGTGGCAATGCACCTTTTTTATGTCTGGTTTAATCTTTTTTCAAAACGATCGCTTAGTGTTGTGATGTGTGAAATACCCATTTTTTAATGTTTCTGTTTTTTGTTAAGCAACTATTGGGGAGGATCTATTTTTGATTGGATGCTTAGTGTTTAATTATTTTCACTTAACAATGTGACGTTGTCGAAGTGTCGATGTCACCATCGAGGATGTGGTTGTCTTGTGAAATTGTAGCAAAAATAATAACCACTCCACCCGGTACGTTAGCTACCCGATTTAATTAGACAGTTTTACTGGCATGTTCAGAACCCCGTGACCCCACGATGGTGCACACATTGTGAAATATATCATAATTACTCATCTTCATCGGAATGTGTTGTAACCTTCCCCAGAGCCCCCCATTCCGGGCAGCAGGAAGCGGTAGAAAAAACAAACGATCAAACGCATTAGATGAAAGCAGCAAACAACCTCGTCAATGCCATCGATCCGCATCACTTACCGCTGCACAAACGGCGCGATTCGAAAAATGAGGTCACTCGGTAAGGCGACTACTGTGCTGTTTTTTTTTGTTGTTGTGTATATCTCCCCGTGTAGGAGGCGTAATAAAATATGAACAAAAAAACTGCGGTGTGGTAGCGCAAAAGTCTAAGCCGCTGCAACACCACGGTCGGATCGAATGCGTGGCCCCGCTGCGCTATGATATTTGTGATTAATTGCTATATTTATCCGCAATGACTGATCCGATTAGAGCAATCACAAGTTGGGGCCGCCTCCGTGGTCGACATTGACCGTGTGTGGAGCACCAGCAGTCAGAAAAAGAAAACAAACTCCTACAAATGATGACATCAGGTGTTGCCCTTCGTAGGTGGACTGATTAAAGTAGCGGGAATGTAGTCTAATGGAATTTATGGAGATCTTGAAGATCATTCTGCCAAGCAAACGAAACACTGCTGCTAAACATCGACAGTACAAGCCGGAAGCACCGAGCAGTTGACTCAATCGATAAAACAAATTGAGACTCGAACGAGAGTTTGTCTATGCTTGAGGATGCGTCTACGTCAACGTGTACTGCGCCACTTCAATGTCGGACATTAAACAGACACGTCCAAGACCGATGACGTTTGTGTGCATGCCGTTTGCACCTACCAGCAAATGGTCGTTTCTTTTTTTCTTTTGCTTGCCGTACGCCGTATTCTTGCCACCAAAGATCACACGCAACTCCCGGGTTTGCCCTCGCGCCAAGTAGCTGGAATAGAATTTCATTTATCATTTATTGTCGTTCAATGCACAAACCAATCCAAGTACAATGTAACGCCACTAGGAGGGCGGGGTGGGGAAAAGCGCATTGTTGGTGGGATGTACTTCCCCTCCCTTGCAGCTGGAATGCACTTGTGCATTGTGCCCACCACCAACGCAACGCGCTGACGCACCGGTCGTATCTCTTATCTTGCCGCTGCTCAAAAGCGAATTCCTTTCCTCGTTTCACGCCCGCCACCGAACCCCCGTACAGTACATTCAACTGGTCTGGGGACGGGAAGGTGATTGAATTTGTACGATGGATGGCATCTGGCAGATGTGCAACTGCATTCCACAGCCGATGGGGCGGGGGGGGGAGCGTTGGCGATTGATGTTGCTGTGTGGTTCCGTTTGTGTGTGATGTTGTTTTTTTTATGAAAATTGATTACCAATTGTCAGTGCCTGTCCGATACCGAAGAGGGGGCATGAGTGTACCGGGAAGTGATCTAGTTTCATTGAACGGTGCAGCAATTGCATCGCGATGGTCGGTTACGGCTGCAAATATGACAAGTGTTCAACGAGCACCGAGAGCGTTTGAATAGAGCACCGAAAAATGCAAACAGAACCCACTCAACGAAGGGCACTCTTTGCAATTTATCCTTTCTTTTTTGGTTGCAAACCCAATCTACCAGTTAATGAACACTCAAGTGGCAATAGATGTTCATTTCCGGGTAAAAGGAAATCGATCGTAGGCAAGAAGGACCACCGTGCGCTGTTTGGCAAGATAAAAAAAAACGATCCACACACACACATGTGATCTTGGAACCGACGAACCGTTTCCTATCCGTGTCGTGTTTCATCATGAACGCACTGGAACGGTCCTCTGGAACACGCGGTAGAGAGTAAATATTTTACCCCGAAACTGCATCGTTGCATTCCATGCGCTCGGTTGATGTACCGTGTGGCGTAAGGGAGGAATTTATAACGTGCCGGATAAAAAGGAACACCCCTCGACCTAGTGTGTGCGGTAGGCTCGTTTTAAAATTCAGCTTCGATACAGAGGCGTTTGCCACATTTTTGTCCCCGAAAAAAAAAACGGTTCGTTTATGCAAGTTTTTTTTCCTCTCCGTCGCTTTATCATGGTTAAAGTTCGCACGGAGTTCTCGGTTTTATTTGAAAACTCGTAACATAAATCTTCCTTACACCCCAAACTGTCGGGATAGCAACACGCAATACATTCGAGAGGTTGTGCAAAATAGAGAGAGAGAGAGCGAGAGACGGCGAGGAAAAAACGAATCCCTTAGCACTCTATAGTGCGCCATCACCTACAAACCGTCAGTCGTGTAGTTTACCCAGCTGAAAGACCCAACCGAAAAAAAAGGTGACGCAAAAATTGGTAGACAAAATTTATTCAAAAAACAAAAAACATATAACCATTATTACGCTTGGAAAAACGTCTCGCCAAGATGGGTTTATTCGTGGCATCAAAGCGGTGGCAACAGGGAAGCGACCCCAGCCCACGGGGTACAGGGTACGCGTTGGTTAGTATTTTAAACGCAAGAGTCTGGCGTTTGCTGCCAGGTTGTTGTTTTCATGGATTTTTTTTCTCGTTCCACAAATATTAACAAAAAAAAACGGACACGAGATGCAGTTCTCGGATGTTGGAGCAATTTTTTTTTCGCCACCACGAAGCAAGAATGGCCAGTCACAGTGACGGTTTGCGATAAACACAGGAAGCAGCAGTGAACCAACTGACATGTCGCCATTGACGTTAGTGTATATCAGTTGTTTGGGGCCACGTTTCGTGGGGAACAAGTGGAAATGCATCGGTACAAGCTGGAAACTATGTTTGTACTTCGTGCGCCTGGCTACGGTGTTTGGGCGGTACCACCGCGGTCCGCCTTTTAGCGGGCACTCTTTTATTCCGGTGGCCTTTGTTTTTTTTTGTTAGCTTTTTCGTTCTTTTGGCAGGTAAGTTAAAAATGCAAAATTTCACCTCCGAAGAGGAGGATCCGACGTGGTGGGAGGATGTGGGAGGCGGATATCACCCGCAGGGCTGGGGAAGGCAAGGATTCTGCAATGCATGTTTTATGAATATTATTGTTCAATTTTCGTTGCTAACAGTTTGTCGACGTGCAACACGCGCAGTACACTATCACCGTACGGAACGATGGCTTAAACGAGATCGAATGCAGGTGGAAGAGTTTTCCCCTAGTTTGAGGATGGTTTTATGCATGACAGAGTTTTATTTTCACACATCTGTTGACACCAGCGAACGTGACGAAACGCGAATGCTGCATGTGGCCGAGTGAATGGATGAATTATTCATCTCTGCAGCTTGGGAAAGTAAATGAATAATATTGATTTTGGTGTTTCATTTTAGTAATGCAATTTACTAATAACAAGTTTCCATAAAAATAAATGGTTCCTAATCGAAAACCTAAATACTACGTACAGCTTGACATTTTTTTTAAATTGAAGTAGTGAAAGGGAAAATCACACCTTGAAGGTTGTTATTTGATTACCTTTCTTTACGATCGAACCGAAATTTGATAACGCATCATTAGATCGGTGTTCAGTAGGACGAGTTTCGGCGTTGTATTGTTTACCTTCATTTTATCTATTTGCCTTCCCGAAATGCTCCCGGGCGTGTCAGAATACGGTACCGTAATTAAAAATAATTGTTTAATTAATTAAGCATCACCAAACATCCAGACACGGAAAGAATCCGGCTCGAATGGTTGAGTAGACGGGGTCGAATTTTTCGAAAAAAAAAACCGGCCCCCCTTTCCGAAAAGGACAAAAAGTCTAGTGTTTGCCTTAGGGAATTGTTGCGCGGCAAAGCTCACGGAGGATCCTTACGCTTGATTGGATGGTAATAAAATGTTGTTCACTCAAGTGTAGCCTCTTGAGCAAATACTTCACCAAAACAGCGAAAGAAGAAAAAAAAAAGCAAGAGAAATCGTCGCCAGTTTGCTTACGACACCGGCAAGTGGTGGAATCAAAAGGGACACACAGAACGGATCGATTTCCAAAAAAGAAAATAAACTTCAATTCAATTGATGGCGCAATAGAACAAAAAAAAATTACTAGAAATAGCTTTCACTGACAGCCGTTGAGTGGCTGCCGCAAGAAAACTCAAAAATCGACGCTTCAAGGCATTATTTCGCTTGTGCTCATCTCGAAAGGCAAAACTGAACGGTTGCGAAAAACAAACCGATGTAACATTTAACGAGACGTAAATGAATTAATTGATTTTCATTCTCTTTTGACACGCTGAAAGAACCCATTTCTAGGAACTCTGCTGCCACGCACGGTTCATTCGACTTTGCACATCGGGCGCCCGTGGGGTTTTAACTTCATCCATGCAGACAGAAAAAAAATCAGGAAAACTCGCTTACATCATCGCTTGGATTTGAATCGCTTTGAGAAAAAAAATTATCATTAATGAATAAAATAATCCTGATTGAATTATGTCTTCTTATCCACCTTATCCATCGCGACTCACGATAAGAACATAGGTGCATTTTATCACATTTTCTTTTTTGTCGTGATTCATTTAAAGCCCTATCGTTATAACATAAATTTGCAACCGTTACACTTTCTAAAAATAAATACTTAGCCAACCTGCTGACACAATTGCGAAAATTTCCCATCATAAAATATGGCCACTTTTGTCGGATTCTCAATGCCGAACGATACCGCCAATCGGTAGCTTAGATTATGCGGGGTACAGATTTTATTACGCCCCAGCAAAATGTTGGTGCCCATTGGGAGACCAAAAAAGAAACGGTATCGCACAATGTTTTGCGACCAAAATAACACACCAAAGCTCATCGACAAACAGCGTATGGTGGTTAGGTTAGGTAGGTGCTCCAAGGCGCAGTTGATGGGGTTTTTTTTTTACTTTTTATTACATCGACCAACGATGGCGCCACAGATGACGAAGAAATGGCGTTCCATTATTTGTTGGCTTATCGTTAAATTTCGCACGGAAATCGATTTCTTATCAACGCCTCAAAAACGGTAAGGTTTCGTGTTGATTCGTCTGACAAACAACAACAACCCGTTAACCCCCAGGTTACGCCCTGGCCAACGTCCGCTCTCACCATTCTTCCGCTCGTAATCCCCTCTAAAGGCTGATGCGGCAAAAGTTTGATGAATTCGCGTACGTCAAACATGCTTTAGAGCATGGGCCCCAGCAGCTATCACGTGTGTTACCATTTAACTCCGGGCGCTTTGAGGGGAGGTGAACGGTAAGCCAAAACTTATTCCACCCTCCTTGTGGATCATCGCAATGCCGGTTTCGTGAAATTGCACTCCGCCAATCGGTCAAAGCCTCCGACCGTTATCTCTGGGACACCCGTTTTTACGCCCGAGTTGCCGGGTGGAAACTTTGAGCTCCCGCTGGGCAAGAGTTGTCGAGTTTCTGACCAATTTATCAACATCAGAACAACCACCGTTCACTGCTCGTTTCTTCGAGATCTGTTGGATTATGTTAAAATGTTTCTTTACAACTTGTTTTTGCGATTGGCACTAATCCGATTTGCAAGAGAAAAGGATTCGGGATAATGATAAGCTCAGCAGAGTAAACTCTGAATGAAGGGTCAAAGAAATACCTCTGAAATCTGTTCATTAATGCAATACAACAACACTATTTATTGAAATAATTGCTTTAAACATTATAAACTTTTTAGATTTAACTACATACAATTTATCGTTCTTGTGCTGTAGGATGCACTCTGCATTGCACTTGCATTTTCGTTTAATGTACTCATACCAATCACAAAGTAAGCAACGATCGTTCGTTCGTACGACCACAGAACACATTCCTTCTTCAGCACAACGCTTTACTACCCTTTTTTCATCCCTTCTTTTAACCTTTTCCATGTTTCTTTCGATATCGTTATGAAAAAAAAGATCCCTTTCGCTCACTTAAGACCATCTAGCATCATGATACACTTTAAGTTGCATAACCAAGATCATAAAGCCAATCGCGATCGTGAACCCACCGGGTACGATCGTGTACGAGCACGCGCCCCTTTGGAAGTTACTCGCGGTTTGGAAACTGCCAACATATTACTTCCTATCTCTGCCTTTCCCGTCGGCACATGCCCTTGCTTGCCGTTCCGTTCGACAAGCTGGAGATAATTTTCCCATTCACCAATCAAGCGATCAAGCATGAGCGCGAAACGAGCTTACACTAGCAGCAGCAGCAGCAGCAGTTCGCTTTGTACTCGACCGACACGTTCACGCCATCGTTGGAAGGCGGCAGCTTTATCGATCTACCGCGAGTGAGGAGCTTTCACGTTGTCGGCCCGGTGGATGATGGGGCATTGGAAATGGAGGGGACCGAGGGGTTCCATTCGTGCCGGAGTCGGATCAATCGATCAAGATGCAAGAAACACGGGAACTACGCGAAATGTGAGCTACTCGGTAATAAAATCGAGCGTAAAGAAGGTTATTCGGAGTATTGGGTACACCATGCCCATGCTGCAGTAGGGCAATTTGGTACATTTTTTTTTATTAATCCTCGCAGGAATGGCCAGACCTTACATTTAACTATTTGCTACACTAAGAAGTTTAAAGCAGTGAGAGGCTTACATCACGAAAGACTGATTTTGTTTTATCTTTTTTAAAGATGAAAAAATTGAGATCAGAAATTAAACTTATAAAAGCTTAAGGAATCTTTCCTTCTTTGCTTGTTTTATTCACTGGATTTGATAGTTCATATAAAGTTCATTCAGTATAATTTTACTTTACCAGTTGTCAATCATTCCCGAGTTATGTGTCAATTCTGAGATCAGGGAGTATAAACCCTAAACTTTGATCACAAAGAAAACTTGTAACTTATCTTAAGCTAGTATTTGAAATTAGTACTCAATAGCTATAATTATTGTAACAAGTTTCTGTATGATAATAGTCTCGTTCCATTGAGGTTTATTTTCATCACAATTTTGAGTGCATGATCAACATGACCTTCATTCAATGGCCATGATCTTACATCATCGCTGCAGATCGTTTATTGACTTCTTACCACCATCCTGAAGCAGGCTATGCCGACATACCCCACCGAAGAATCGGCATCCTCCCAAGAATCCAGAAGTGTCCTGCCGCGTTCCGAATGCCCTCTGATATTGGTCTTTAAAGCGATCTTCCCGGTGGACGGCACGAAGTAGACACTAGACGTCTTGTGCAGCCAAACACGAACCAGTATAATGAAGCAGTAGGTGAAGAAAATTAAACCACCTTTTCGCTTTCAAGGTCCACCGGCCTCGGGTTAAAACCGTCCATTTGTTTCGAGCCCGTATCGGACCCAAGAGACCCGGCCAATTCTGGCTCGCTTCGTGCGGACAGCAGTACTCCCATGCCTATCTTCATCTCGAGACACCGCGATGGAACGCATGAACTGGGCTAATCTAATCAAACATTGATTGCACCGACAAATGGCAGACGAAGGGAAGAACTAAATTGCCCTAGGCCTTGAACGAAACTTTAACAACCACAAAAAAAAAGCGAAACGACACCTTTACGCAACGTGCACGAGATGTTGTCGAATAATTCGTGGAAGTGGCGCACAACATTGCATGCGTGGCTGGTAGAGGAGAAGCAAAAAAAAAAACTGGGAAACGCACAGAACCGATTTAAATCGTGCCGTACGTCACCTTCAAGAGCGGCAATCATAAGCTATTCCGTTTATGCGGCGACACGGGCTCGGATGAATTATGGCTAGAACTCAATCAATGTGATCAAAATGAGTCGCTTGCGGTGAACATTTCGATCATGCGCCTACACTATTTGGGGGTGATCGTAAACTAGGCAATTGTTAGTAGCTGCGATGTTACAGGGGCACTCGTCTTGAATGGACACTTCAACTTCAATGGAATGTTATCCTTTCCACTATCAATCAGTGAGGTAGAAATCAACGCAGAGTTCAATTGAAGACAATCAAAACAAGAACCAATCGCGTAGAAAAGGTGCAGACTTTTCCTGGAAACTTCACACACTGATGATCTTCGTGGATGCAAAAGGAAAAGTAACGAAATTGAATAAAAACAACTCCTGAAGAGCAAGTGATTAAAATTTGAATCACTTCCTAGTCCTTTTGCTTGGCCGCATCCTGTCCAATGAATCACATTGAAGACGTGCGAAGGGAAGCTGCGGGATCACGAGCTCGAGAAGTGAATAATTTTACATCAACTTTAGTCAACCCAATCCAACTCACCTGTAACGGCGTCGTCGGCTGTGCAACTGGTTGCCAGGAGCGATGCAATCACCAACACTAGCGCCTTCGCCCGCACCGGTCGAAGGGCTTGAGTTGAAGGGCGGTTTCGAATCGGTGCCATTTCCGGTAGAATCGGTCGGTAGAATGACGGTGCGCGCGCGGGATACAAGATGCGGATGCCCCGATAATGCTGCAGCACAGCTAGCTCACACCGAGACACACAGGGACACAGTATTCACTTCCTGGCTAGCGCGAGCTGCTCGTCGCTCGTTTGCACAATTTTCACCTTTTGCTTACACTCTGCTTCTTCGATCGCTTTTCTTCTGCTCGCTTATTTTACTCTACACAAACGCTCACCCACCAACTAACACTTTACAATCGAAGGAATTCAATTTATGCTTGAACTTTTATCTTTGCTTCTCGCTTCTTTCCATTCACGCCCTTTCACTTTCTAGTTACACTTTATTTTCCTTTATTTTTTTTTTTTTGGTTACACTCTCCGCTTAGCTTCTTGCTTTTGCTATGCTTTTGTATTCAACACTCAAGGCACGCTTTAGTGAAGGAAATTTCTTCTACTTTTACTGCTTGCTTCCTTTTCGCTTTTTGCTTTGCTTTGTTTTTCACATTTTTTTTTGCAGCTTGCTCCTCTTATTGCCGGTCCCGTTCTGTGGTGGCGCTGTTTTGTTTTTATTTTCTGTTATGTTCAACTAACTTCCGGGCAAGTTTTTCGTTTACCTTTCAACAGTGCAACTTTATTATGTTTGATTTTTTTCTGCCTCAATACTTCGTTCAATAACTTGTTTGTATTTAAAGCTAGTTACACTGGCGCTGAATTCGTTTTGGGAACGGCACCACGACTAAAGTAGTGAATCAAACAGCAATTCTTCCTCGCTCTCTCTCTCTCTCTCGTTTTACGTTCTTCGCGCAACTTTCTTGAAAAGTTAGGAGAAGAGACTTTTCGTACGAGATGCTCCGTTCGAACAGTTCCGGGTTAATGAAGCTGTAGTGAAGCCTCTAGCGTCTATACAGCACACACTGCATACGTTTTTTTTGCAGGTGTTTGTTTGTTTGTTTGCCTATATTGCCTACTGCCAAACAAACAATCCGTTCTAATATCTGCGTTTTTGTTACACTTAAAAACACTGATACACACATATACACACAGACACACATACAGCTAGTGGGATTATATGCACAAAACTTATGTGTGTCACGTGTACCGACACATGCCACACACATAGAACGCGCTCGTTGGCGGGCGCGCGACAGCTTACACGCACCGCGTGTGTCGATGCGTGTCTAATTGAATTAAACCGTTATGCTTCTTATGCCACAGCTACGCTGCTAATGGTGCTTTAGAACAAATCAAAGTCCTGCAAGTACAAGAAAAGAATGCATAATTGTTAAAATGGCTATGCGGGATAATGTTTCAAAAGTAGTTAAATACATAATAAAAGATATAAAAATATACATATGTTGAGCATGGTAGTAATATTGGGTCTGCAAGTAAGTGGACGTTGGGTCAGCTTACTACAATAAGAGATTTTCAAAAATGTCAGCTTTAATATGTATAGGTGCAACATCTGAAAATACTATTGTATCACTGTAATCGGGAATTTATTTGAATTGTTTGTTTTTTTTTTTTGGGGAAATATCACAATTTGGCCAAATTCGCATCTTCGTTCAATAGACGAGAATGTGGTTTTGTCTGAAATTGGAATTTTAGCCCTTACTGATAAACGATCCGTTGAAATACTAGCTTTTTGTCATTTTTTTTCTCATAAAAAAGTCCAAATTTTGGAAGGAAACAACTTGAAACTTACTTGTACACCTATTTCTTTGACAACTTGTAGGAAAAACGTATCATTGCCCTACGCCATTCTAATCCTTTCGCAAAAAGTGGAACCTTAATAGGGTACTAAAAGTTAAAAAATCATTTCCTTAGCGTGTGATTCACAGCAGGACATCTAAGTCAGCTCATTTGACGAAAATAATTACTTCCAGCTGATGGAGGGTAAATTACATCGTACATTTCGTAGGAAAAAATCGCACTTTTATTTTCCACTTCCTGCGTACCGACGAACGAGAAAAAAAGAGCCATCGAATGGCAAAACGAGCGAGTGTACGTAATTAATCATTCTGACGTTAAGTAACCGGACGCGAGCAAAAGGCTAAACGATCCATCAGCTCCGGTGTGTGGGCATGCAGCGAGAAAGTGCAATTTCCAGCACACCCTGCCCTAATTCTTCGTATGCATGGTTCACCTTCACATGTAACACCCGCACCCGATACGGGGGTTTCTTTCGAAAGCTTTCTAAACCCCCGGCAACGATTAAGGAAGTGTCCGATAAGAAATGTGACGTTTTAATTTCCCTAAGTGACTGCAGAAGTGCGTCGCACTTGGATGAGATGGCTATTTTGTGACAATTTCTTTGTTTGTTTCTCTCTCTCTCTCTCTCTCTCTCTCTCTCTCTCTCTCTCTCTCTCTCTCTCTCTCGCTTTGGAGTTCGAACCGGATGGAAAAGGCGATCGGTCTCATTACGGAACGAAGGGTGGTGGAACTGCGTAGAGGATCTCCGAGTAACCAATTTAATTTCAATCATGATAAACGGTTCCTAAATCGCAAAGTAATGCTCCACATAAAAATGCTGAATTGGGGAGTTTTCGTTTTTGTTTCGCTGAGAATAGACAGGAAATTTTGCTTGGAAAGCAGAAACGGGCAAAGAGAATAAAAATAAAATAATTTACTTCACCCAATTGATTGCAAACTGTAATTGCTTTCCCGTTGTGAGCTGTTACTGTCAACAACAAGATTGATTAAAACAAAAAATGATGTGGGTGCCTTCAATCACTTTGACTGGAAATTGAAAAAATGGAAAGCAAACACTCTACTTTGGTTTAAATAAAATTGTTTGAAGTACCATATCCATATTTAAACTAAAACAACTAGCTCTCCCTTGGAAGATCCATAATACCGATCATCCTCTGAGGAGTTTACTGATGTCCTTCGAGAGACTACCGAATCCTTCTTTAAATTTACAACGTTTGGTATATCTTCTATACTGCCAAACAAGTCACAGATATCCTAAAAGCTATTGAAATCTTCAACGACTGTTACAAAAACCAGTTTTTTGCGTTCAAAATTGTTGATAAGCTATATTCAAGAAATTTAGCTCATCTTTCATTTAGGTCACTTCTCATTGCGAAATTCTTCACCTGTCTCGCCTCAACAGTTGCCGAAATGGGCACTATACATAACGTACCTATTGCAACCCAAGAATTCTTTTGTTGTCTCTCAGTAACTTAACTTCTCGACTCGATTGTATGGTTCTAAAGTTTTGAAGATCATGTCCATTAAAGCTTTGTTAATTCCAGAGCGTCCTGAACATATCGATATCAACCTAATATCTGCAATAGCAACTCGAGCAACTCCATCAACTATATAGCTGACAATATTAACAAAAAATAATCAATTATATAATATAGGGAATAAAAGCAATTTATAATGTATTTAAACCTTATGCAAATCCTCAATATCCTTAATTGGTAATCTCGTTCACGCACAGCCCATGAAATAAAACTACATCTTTTTTGCATCACCACACACCGCGGAAGAACTAGGCCACCGTGGCAGCCGTACTCTCATTTTAGCATTTGTGCATGCTTAGCACATCACCCATCAGCCGGCACCTAATCACACACATTATAACGATGATGATGATCATCATCAAACAGCACGTATGACGGTGCACAGAAAGCGAAGAGGCGCATCAACCACAAAAAAGAGCAGCGAATACGAATCACCGCTAATTTCCCTAACGCACATCCGGCGTCGTGGGTATTTTTTTTTTTTTTGCAGCGAGCACACATGCACGCACGCAAGGCAAAACACGTAAGGTGGCAACCGGTGGTTGCCCGTAGAACGGAAAAGCATCATTTACTGTGGGGTCTGTTCCGTTTCTCTTTGTAGCGGGGGTATTATTATTTTTTTTTTTGCTACTCTTCCTTCGCCTTCTTGTCGTTATTTTGTGTGTGTTTTTTTTTTTGTTTGATTCGCTATTCACCCAACACGTTTTTGTGCTGTGCGCGCGACCCACAGGCGCAGTTGCGTAAACTGTTGCGCGAGACGCGCTGTCTGGCGCGTTTCGGTCTAAACTCGGCATATGGCATCTCGCGAAATGGAAAAGGGTGGTGTCCCGGTATAGAATGTCTTTTTTGTGACCCACCGTCCTGCATTCCACCTCGTTCGATCATTCAGCAGTGTGTTTAGCTTGGTGACAGTTGTGTGTAAAAGGGAAAAAGGCCAAAACGTAGGAATGGAGGGGGAGGGGGGGTGAAACTATTTATCTTAGCATTGGTCTGTCCCGTGCACGAATAAACGACCATTGGATGATAACGAGAACCGGGGCGCGTCTAGAATGGTTGAAGAAAAATGGAAAATTGCAAATAAATCTTGCAACCTTTCCCTTAATCAGCTCGCAGCCAGTAAGTAGCAGTTCCATCTTCAGGAAATCGCGCCATACCCAATCGCTACAATACTGCTTTCGCACACACTGCGACACTCGGAAACGGTCAGCAGAAAATGCAAAATCACACCACCCGTGCACTCGTCCCCGGACGCCACCTAAACTGGGCCACCGAACCGCGCGGGACGCGATATTAAAATTAAAATTTATGGCTTTTAAATTAGCGAATGTTATAACATTAAGCTTTAGCGAATGCGAATTCGCGACACGCACCCACGAGCGAAATCGGAACAGGGGGAAGGACCACCTCCAAACCCCATATATGTTTGTGCGGCGCAGTGGTGCAGATTTGTGCCGCCCCGGTAAAGCAAATGCCGGAGAATGGCCGGAAAAGTGGTGTCTGGAGATGGACCGCCTCCCGGATGCTGTGATTAAGCCGTTACGGAGAGAGAACGACTCGGAGCTCAATTATGGTACCGGTGGCCGTCTCGTCGTAGACAGAAGAGCTAGAATCACACGGGCAAAGGGATGCGATGCGATGGGAACGATTCACAAAATAAAACACAGCGAAAACAGAAATAAAATATAAAAACAAAAAAAAACCGATAGCAAGTGTAGCCAAATCAGCAGAAAATCGAAACAGAGAAACCCATTTTAATGACAGCCTAATTAGTGAACGATGTAGTTTATTAGTGTATAATTTATGGCGGGCAGTGACGGCTGGCAAATGTGATCCTCTTTAGCAGAGCTAATGAACCGGAAAAACCAAAACAAGCGCGCGAAGGAGAAAGAGAGCGAGAACCAGAAACAAACGCAAATAGTTCTTCGATTAATCCACCCGTCATAAAATCAATTTGTTCGCCACCGGCACCATTTTTTGACTAATGGGCGCGCAAAGGTCGCAAGATCGTCTGTCTCGCATTCGATAAAAATAGAACACACGCGTATAAATCTTATCACTAGCCCGTGCGCGACGTGAAGACACAGCCGATTCTGCAGGGAACGTATTTGACAGGCAGCGCACGAGCAAATTATTAATTCGATCGTTTGTTCTGTCAAACATTGGGATTACGGGACCGACCGAGCACATTTTTACACCTTTTTTTTTTGTTCGAGCGATGTACGATCTTACGATCGATCTTCAAGAAGGCCAAGGGCAACTGAAAAGCCACCCATGAATCACAACACCCGAAATGTCGTTTTCGTACGGTTTGCTTTAAAATTTATTTGTGTCTTCTACTACTTTCTTCGATCGCCCCACATTTCGACCACTGTTACTCACGCTGTGCAAGGTGTGACACACAGCACGGATCGTAAATCAATTTGTAGCGCTACCAGATACTCCCCCGAAAAAAAAAGGCATTTACTGTTCACCAATACACGCCACAAAACCCCAACTGACGGATCAGTTTTGTCGGTTGGGTGCGCTGTAAGTAGCTGATGCTGCGTTTGCAATCCACGGTTTTACTACTGCGCGTGGTGGCGACGACAGGTCGTGACCGATGAAAGATGGCACTGGGATTCCTGGCAGGAATAAAAAAAACTGATTTTAAGACTTCATCCAATGACAAATTCATCGTAAAAACATCAGTCAAATCGCGTGTTGGCGTACGTAAAAAAATTGATGGTGAGAACCGTAACACACCTTTCGGTTTGATGCACGATCGTGCTTCATTGCGGCGCGCAAATTATCGTCGAAATGTTTTTTATCGATCAAACAAGACGGTTAGCATATTGGAAAAAAAACTGCGGCCAACGCACGATAAAGAATCGTAACCAAACTGCAACGCAACACTGAATCACAACACAAGATGCTACGCGACAGAGAAAGAAAGAGGAGCAACAAACAAACGAAACAAACGGAACACACGCAACTTTGTTTGTGCACTAAATACAAACTTGGACGAACTAGTAGACCCGCCTGGTGGTCCTATCTAATCTGCTCAACGTTTAGCCTTCGTTTTCACTTCCTTATCATAACCCCAAAAAAAAAAAAACGCACGCACGTTAGTGATGAAATCGATGACTCGACTAGATAAATAGCTCTTTAATTGGATTTAGTCGGTCAAAACGCACACGGTACGCAACGCTAAACGACATCGCGACCACTACAGGGTAAGCTTTAATCGTCCAATCCCAGTAAGCAGCACGGTGTAGGTAGAATGTGGAGCACCGGTGTTTGGCGTTTTTGGCTGTTTTTGGTGTCAAATTGTACGTATTGTTTATTGTCTCGAGCCTTATCGTTCGCACACTTTCACGCGTACGCGATACGCACGCACTCACAGAAAAAAGGCTCTCCACACACACTCACACCCAAACACATAACAAATGCCACAGACGCACACCTTTTATTCGCACTTACGATTCGACCGAACGGCGTCTAGAGCGGCCCACAGCTTCAAAAACAAAACTTGGCCCCCGGATGATATCCAAGCGCCCTCTCCCCCCTGCAAGACACATCAAACTTTGCACAACCCGGCGCACGATCCAGAATTTCGTATACGGAGCGGAAGCATGCGACGGCACGTCCGTTACACGCGAAAGATTTGAAAGTTTTGAAAACTTGTTTTTGTGCTCTTGTCTGGCTGGTCTGGTTCAGCGCTACCATACCCGCTCGCAGTGTGCCCGCTTCTGAATCGACGGTGCTCGCGCAACGCAACCGAAACCCCCAATTGGGGAAACCCAAGGAACAATTTTTACCCCGCAACTAACAGTTTCACACCGGCTGACACCACATACTGAGCGGCTCTTGATAAGATATTATACCCATCCTGTTCGCACATTGTACAGTTTTTTTGTACCTTTTCGCTCTCGTTTCTTTCTCCGCTGTGATGAACACATTCGCAGTTGTTAAAGGCGGCATAGAAGAGAAGTGCGCGTGTGTATTATTTTCAGGATTATTCTTGAATAACCCAGAATATCGATTTAAAATGGTAAGTAAATCAAAGCTTTTAGATCAAGCAACGTTTAATTACACTATCTATTGAACAGTTATTTATAATATCTATATCTACTGGTAGTAGCAACAATTAGCACTTTCCAATTTTCTCCCAGAGCAAGGAGCAGAAATTATCCGCGTAGCCATTGCAGGAACGCAATAGCCATTCGCACGTATGGCATCCAAGCAACCGCTAAAAAAGCAGTAAAAAAGTGCAGCGACAAGTGTATGTGTATGCGGTAATCAATTTTACCATCACCGCTATCGCGAGAGAATAAGAGCCAGGCACCCTCACGGCCCCTTCCTCGTTCCTTTCACATCCCTTTAATGGGCCGAACAATTCTGCTATTTGGCCCAAAAATGGCCAATCTTTCGCTTCGCACCAACTACGAAACTGCTCCATGGGAAATCGTGTACCGATCCGAACCATGCGGGTGGGATTGAGACACCAAACCGCTTCGTGTTTTGCTTGCCATCTCTGTTTCGCCCGTGTGTTTGTGCCGGTCGCACGCAACGCAACACGCTCGTGTATCGGAAGGGGAGGGTTAAGTTTGACACGCATACCACTGTGCGTGATATGGTGCGCAATGGTGGGAAGCACTATGGGACGTTTTCATGCGAATGGTGCATCGGTTGGGTGGAAAAATAGTAAGATATTGATTGGAAATTTAACGGAAATCAAGACGAGATTTGGAAAAGCGCCGCATCAACCAGAAGAGTCCAAATGGCTCGTGAAGTTTGCGACCATGTATTTCAAATTCCAATGTACTTAACGTTATTTTAATTATTTCCCTCATTTTATTTATTTTTTCTTCGCTTCCTCTGTCCAGTTTTTGGTCCGAAAAAAAATATGTCCATTTTAAAATGTGACGGATAGGCCTTTCTAGATTTTCAAAAGCCCCTTATGTTTATTGGAAATATTAAAAACGGGCAACACATTTTTTTTTAATACATGAAATCGTATTAGATTACAACTAGAGCTTGTACTATTACAAGGTACTATTTCCACCAAGTGTCTATTAAATAAATGTTATTGAGTGTTCGTCCTAAAGCAGGCGAATTCTTTGGCAGGTTGTGCTATACACCGCAAGCAAATTAAATTACACGCACCTTAACGGTGATCTAAGCGGTGTGCCTGCGCGTATTTAATTGGATGATCGGATTTTGTTTGCTTACACTCGTTAACTGAAGTGGGATGCCACACTCTACCATCACCTGAATCAGATAATGCTATTATCTGTAAAACGTGCTATACCTGCTACATTGCCAGATTATCACAGCTGCAGGGCACGTTCATCAGCTTTCACATACAAAGACAATCGCAATCATTTTAAAAGGATTAAGTTCTTGTTAAGATCACACGTAATTTTAAGTGTTTTCATTGCTTATTCTCATGCCATTGTGAGTGATTAATATCTGTTAAGTTCAATATTCAATAAGTTCAATAGCATGAACATCTGATGATTACATTCTTAACGGCTTATTGTTTGATTTAAATAACGTTTCGCTAAATAATTAAGTGAATTCTGAATTATTTAAGTATAATTCACTTTTATCGTTTAATTATCGCATTGTGAATACTTTTCAAGTAGTGAATTTGCCAGTAAATAAATGAATAAATAAACAACACCTTCCGAAGCGTGATGTTTTGTTGGCGCAAAAGCGTTGCTCAAGGGTGTTTTCTACAACGTTTAAAACTAGAACAAACTAGAGTTTAATAAGAGATTGTTTTATATAAAACAATTTAATATTTGTAACGTTTAAATTTTGATAATAAGAACCCGTTTAAGAAGATCCTTCGCTGCAAATGCATCTGTTTACACATTTTGTCTAGTCGATGTAATGCATAAACTGCTGGTACGTGTGGTTTTGGGTGAAAAATTTAATTAACTTGCCGCACTGCAATTTCGTAAAACCATTGGCCTGATTTCGCAAAGGATCTTCCATTTCCATAATCCGGCGCCTTAAGTCATGTCTTCAATGCATTACTGCTGCATCACACCGTCGGCACCGACAACCACCCGCGCGTAATGTTCTCACGATGTTCCCAGTTTACCCGCGAAGGTGTAAAATCTAATTCCCGATGCAAATTATGGCATCGAGCTAAGGTTGTACGGTGTTGAGCGCCAACGTTCGCGTAGAAAGTGCATATTTTGAGGTTGCAAATTCATCGCACTTGCTAAGGTTCTCGCTCACAAAGGAGCGGAGAAAACGAAGAGAAATGGCACTTAAATTGAACAAAACCAATTGCATCTCTTTAAGCAGTTTCGTTTTATTAAAATTTATAGTTTCATATTTTACTGCTTGATTTTTCAACGATTTTTAAAGGGTTTTTTTAGGTGCAGGTTGAAACTATGGAAAGCCGTTGCTATATTTATTGGAAAAATATATTATATTTATTTGGAAAAATAGTTAATGAATCTTTCCTGCTTTCCGGAATCAAAATAAATGAAGATTGCTTTACACAAAGTCCTTCAAACAGACTTATTCATCACATAAAAGTACTTAACACATGTGTACTTGGAGTTTACTTCGCATGCAATCTGTTTTTAAAGCCATATCATAGAAAATAATTATGTATTCTTTTATATATTTCACTTGAACTTTAAAGGAAAAGAAAGGATTAACTGTAAATTTAAAGAACCTTGTATAGAAATCGATGCCAGCTATTATGCAATTAAAAGTAATGTATTTTAAACTTGTCAGCAAAATGCGGTTGTTTAAAAATGGAACCTTGTTTTTATCTCGTGAACAAATGAATCATTCATTCCATTTCCTAAATGGTTTCGTTCCCCAAATTCACTTTTACATTTGCCGGACAACAACAAGACAAAGTTGGGTACCAATTAATTTTATTAATTTCATCAAGCGCACACAACCTTGAGCCAACTGGGAAAATTAAATTTAATGTCACTTCTATCTTGAATTACTGCTCCTTTTTTTTCGCTTTCTCTCTGGCACACTACTGAGCGAACATCTCCAACATCTTGCCCGTGTCCAGCGCTCAAAATCAAAGAACCGCGGAGTAGAAGTCACGACTGTCACCATCACTAAAGTGAGCAAGTGGAAAACTTTTTTGATGGTTTCGAAATTGTTTTTTTTTGTCTCCATTCTGGCAAATCATGGTTGGGAGAGAGAGAGAGATAGAGAGAGAGAAAGAAAAAAAGAATCCTTAAAGGCCAACGGCACAGGCTTCGGGCTTCCAAGGAAGCAGGAAAAGTGCCAGCAAGAATGATGGGAGAATATCAACGGAAAAGCTCCGATAAGAAGGTTCACCAAACAACCTTTGCATCATAACCGCAAACTACGGTTTGCTAACTTTCGCCTAGGTCAGCTTTTTCTATGTCGTTCTCTTTGTTTTTTTCCCTGTTTATTTGATGAAATTGAAGGACATTGTTCGGGATAAAAATATATCTTAAAAAGAATACTTTTTGTTTAATACAAGTATTTGTTTCGAAGAGGATTGATTCATACAATCCTTTATAATTTGACAGCTGCAACACCTAATTTCCGTATCAGACAAAATGTTCTCACTGTCAGTAATGTTCGTCCCGCACTACAAAATGTAGGTTTTTTTTTACAGAAATAATACATTTTCATACCATTTTTTCCAGTTTTTTTCTGAACCACGAATATAATTTACAAAAGTAACTATATTTGCAATTTTTACCTTCGTTTACTCACAGAATAGTATGCTAATTTATCCACCCGTTCAGCACTCTGCACAACTGCAGAAGTTGTGGTAAAGAAATTGATTGAAGCCAGCAAAATACTTTATGCAGCAATGCTGCACCATGCTTCATAAAATTGCATGGCGATGATAAAATGATGAATACATTTCAATGTTTTCATCGGCCAGGTAGGATGCATCGACAATATGCTGATTAAGTGGTAATGGCCCATACAAGGTGGGCCATCAAGTAGACAAAGGAAAAAAAAATCGAATCCACACATCGCATGCGACAATGAAGAGCGCAATTGTCAACATGTTTTTATTGTGTTCTGTTTTTTTTTTTTTCGTTGCAAAATTGATCACGAAGTGGAAAAATGCTTTTACTGTTGGTAAACCATTTTAATCAACAAGATCGTTCATCATGGTGGTAGTAGAGCAAGTAAAGCATTCGCTGAAACAGAGTGAATGAAAAGCTACAAAGCATGTTTCATTAATTGTCACCCACAATTAAATCAACATATAAAAATATAACGAAAGAAGCATTAAATCCTCTTAATTTGACACTTTTGTGTGGTTTTCTTCGATACAAAAGCAAACCAAATATCATTTTATAAAAAAAAAATCTTAGGATTCAAGACATGGAAACACATTAAGAAGTAATACAATTATATTAATTTAATTCAATCATTGAATTAACTTTTCAAAGGACATTTCTAAATATTCAATATATGACAAAATAGTAGTAAAGAGGAGTCAATAGAAAAACAACGTAAAAAATATATAATATTTAACATTTACATATTCTTATGCCGATGCATAAACTACTTCGGTAGCATTTTTATTGTTCGTTGGTATGTTTAAGTGAAATATACACCAGATAATCTGGGAACCTTCTTGGGCTTCGAGAAAATGTCAAGGCAAATAAGCAACTATTTAAACTATGTTGACATCATATTTTCCTTGATGAATCACCTTCCCAAAGCGGAAGTTTTCGACGTTTTAATGCGGGTTTCGAAATTGAAATCGATACCCCGAATTTCCCACAGACCTGTCAAATGAGAAGATCGAAATTTCACCCGATGTATTGTACAAAATTTCCTAGTACTAGCCAAAGGTATTTATTTTTAAATTTAGTTCTCTTTGTTTTGTCTTTGTCTTTGTAGGAGATTAGATGCATCTAAAGATGAGGGTGGAGTGTAGCTTTCCCGGAAGCCGAGTTTCCTGGAAACGGCTTAGTGACTTGTCCATGTCATCACGATACGCTCTAAGGTGAGTGGGCCAAGAAGACAAAATAGTGAGTAAAATGTCCGCCCAAATCCCTTTTCAACTTTAAACGTCCGTTATTTTGCCATAAAATTGCTGTCACTGCTGTCATATTAAAAAAATATAAATTCATTTCCAATATTTGAGCTATAATTATAATTATAAAATATAGGAATTGCAGACTCTTGAAGGTGTATCACTGTCTTTTGTATTCAATCGATAGTTCCTCTACACAAAAAATCAAATAACTGTGCTTTCTATCGAGGTTATGTGTATATCTTCTCTTAAGGAAAGAATGATTCCAATCATTGAAAGCTGTTCAGAAAAACACATACACTTATGGTACGTTTCTTCCATCGTACTAATACTAATAAAACTTTTGCTGACAGTCCATTCCTTGCTTAACCCAATTTCATTGGCTTTCATTTGAACAACCCATCGCCCATTATTTGCTACTGATCACATCCTTCAGCTTGTCACACAGCTACTAACCGTCTTGGTGCTTGCACCGCTTTTCGGACCGCTCCACTCCACTCAGCTAAACGAAGGCCATCTTAATGAGACAATCCTTTAGAACATGCCGGTTCAATTTAGCTTGTTTCGTTCCACACGAAGCTTTTGCGTGTCCTCCACCTTTTGTACTGACGTGGACGTGGAATTGTGACCACGTTCTGTTTTTCGTTTTGCGATCCGTACCAACAACAAAAAAAAAGCGAGACATGAAATAAATCCACTCACCACCCTTCAAGTGGAGAACACACACAAAAAAAAATCGGCAGAACTCTTAGCAGCCGTCCACTAGCAGACACTTCGTATCAAAAACCGTAAAATGATCCCAAGGATATGGCCAAGCAGTTTCACTCCATTAGGGCATTTTTCTTACCGGTGTGTGTGTGTGTGAGTGGACCGAATTTCTACGGCGAACTCATCGCTCATCGCACCATTCATCACGGACAGAACACGGACAGAATCGTTGTTGCCGCCGGGGCTAAAGTGGAACGCTCAAACGAAGCGTAAAATTTCGTCCTTCTCCATTCACCTGCCTTCAAATACCCGCTGTCCGGTTGCCTTCTCTGCCGCCTGGGTTTTCACTTTCGTCGCAAAGCTCACACAGATGCTTTACAGCTGGCAGCCTTGTTTGTGGGGGTTGATAAATGGTTCGAAAATGATTTTCCAGAACCGGTCACCAGTGCGCCGCGTTGGTGTGCGACACAAAAGCACGAACGTCTTCTTACGGTTCTTCCCAGCCAGACCATCTTAGCCTTTCACGAGGCCGGTGCCGAAAATCTTGTTGTGTGAATTTCGGCGAAACAATTTTTCACCATTAATTCATTTTACTCGCCTTTGAAACTCCATCCAAGCAGTGGCCCGTGTGCCACACAAAAGCGCCGCAATCGGGTTTGTGAGCCGCTTCCTTTTGAGCCGAGAACAAAACCCATTGCTAAGCGGAACCGAAGCGCCTTCTAATGACCGTCGTGAGATTTTAATGCGCTATCCCATCGGGAAGAATCGGGAAGGACAAAACAAAATTCTACCCTCTGGAAGCACATTCACTAACATCATTCGGAAAAATAGAAAGGATTTTAAGCATCCCTGAATGTAACAAACTTAGCACCCGCAACGGACAAACTCCCTCGATGTAACCTTTTTTTTACGCATCAATTATAGACGAGCTAACGAGCGGCACCATTGGCAAATAAACCGTTTCTGAATTATTGATTTCTTGGGCAAACGGGCCCGATTGAGCATTTTTCTTTGCCCTTTATTTTGTGTATTTTTCGACCTATTGTTACCCAGCATCAAATCAAAAACAGACCAATCTAAAGAATAATATAGGGAAAACGGGAAAATTCATCGACAAACAACAACAATCCCGAACGGTGGGTCTGTTCCAGTGGCGTAGCGCGAACCGAACAACCCCCTTTATTCGGTCGAACTTCGATGCGTACACAGCGCAACCAGTGATGCCTTAGCGTTACGAAAAACGCTCCCGGTGGTTAGGTGGGTCAACATTACGTATAAATCTGTCCCCATCATTTCCACTCCACGCGTTCGGACGGTCGATTACCGGACCGGAGTTTCATGATTGCCGTCTGGAGAATTTTAAAACCCCCGGCTTTAAAGCTTTAACCCCTCGGTCGAAGGTTTCGCGGTCCGTAAATGTACGATTCACGAGCATAGGGGAACGTGGGTTGTAAGCCAACGAATCGGGTCCTCCATGGATGGTGGTGTGTAATTCATCGAATAAATTGAATATTTGGAAACCGTAAGCCGAAGGAGGTTAAGGCAAGGTTTGATGAAAATTTAATTTCTTGTTATATTTCCATTCAATTGATTGACGAAAGGCTCGGCATCATTTGCATTACTACAATGCTTTAATGTGATGTACATGCAGAGTAAGAATAATTTGCGTTAAAAATTATTAGTGAGTAAGTTAACTTAAATCTATTTGCAATTTTAAAGTTGAAATTTGTACAGCCTTGCTTTGTTGTAATATTTTGCACAATCTTCCAGGATAGGTTTGGCTTTGATAATGTAGATGCACCACAGTAGATGCACCGAATCCAACTTAAAGATCCGATTGACTTATTCTACGGTTGTATTTTATACGTGTAAGCCCAATTCTAAGTCTCGTCAGGTTGACTTACTTGATAAATATGATGATTATTGTTCCTGTTTCAGTCGTTTGGAGCAGCATTTATGTTTGCCAATTGATAATTGATGTCTTCGATGTCATTCCCATTAATTAATTCTTTCCAGAACGATATTCTTAAAGTATTTATTCGTCTGCATGCCCATCAATGCCACAATTGCCGGAAAACCAGCAAAAGGTATTGTGAGTTGTAGAGAGTATACTCTTAAGAAACTAAAATTCACGATCCTTAGATATTCCTCAATATTTCAACTATTTTAACTCATGTTTTGAATAATGTGATTGTGAAATAATTCATGAGTTGTAAAACTCATATCTGAAATAATTAACCGTAAGCGTGATTTTTGCCGGCTTTAATGCGTGTTTTTTGATTCTGGTTTTTTTCCGACGCAATATTACTCAATCAATTTATTATCCTTAAATTAGCTTTTAAAGATTTTAAGTTTATCTAGCAAAAGAGCGCTGGTAGTTATTTGTGGTATCAAATTAGATTGAATGAAGATGAGCATGGGTAAAGAGTCTCAGTATTTTAACCATCTCACTCATACTGAGTGAATCTACTTAAGTGTTTGAAAACTAGTTAACTCACTCACTTTAACTTAAATATCTAAAATGAGCTGATATTGCCATCACTAGCGCATCACTAGTGGTACATTTGAACAAGCCCTCAATTTTGTTACGTTTGTAAACAATTAAAACAAATAGAAATATATTACCTAGGGTAAATACACTTCCACGATAGCTTCCAAATGGCGGGTCGTTCGGGTTGTATTGATCACCTTTTAAGTGGTTCATTTTACAGACTAATTTACTAACTGATTCATGATGCTCCCGATACACTTGTACTCCCACTCGACTGTACAATACCGTGGGTGTATTTATCGATACACCAATACACAATCTTCTACGCCATCGGCATTGGCATGGGCCAACATTAAAGCAAACAGGCCCCACGAACACACGACACGACCGGCAAACAACCGGAGCGTTATCCCATCATGCACGTGTGGCTCTTAATTATCACTTTACTTTGGGTTATGATTGTCGAAAGCGACACGGCTCGGGACCGGAGTATTTTTTTGGGGCTGAAGGTACTTTAATTATTATTATTATTATTACTATTAACCACTGCCAAGGCCATTGGATGGCTCGCAGCCGGCATTTAATGTGCTTCGACGCATTACCATAACACCAACACACAGTGCGACCTGGGGACTGGTAAGTGGGTTGGTTTCATTTTTCGTAGTCGTTATGTCACGATAAACATTACCGTTATCAAACCTTGATTACTATCGGCGAATGGCACGCCGGGTGGAGATCCCATCAGCATCAATCAGGGACGCGTTGGGAAATTGAACGCCAGGCAAGGAAAACCGTCGAAACATTAACGCACTGCTGGAGCCCTAAACTCGACACGCGGGTCTGAGAGTTTCCTCTTTAAAGTCTTATCGTAGCCTGGGTATGGCTTTAAAAGTTGCGAGGAAAGCAGCAGAAAAACCTTTGTTTTCTCCAACAATCTCCCACACAGGAGCGGAAATACGCAGTTCATGAACAAAACCGCCACAGTTCAGTCTTTCAGGCGTTTCTTCTATCCAGAGATGCTATCTATTGCTTCACCTCCGCACGGTTGGTGGCCCGTTTTAGCAGCTGTAGGTTGGCATATTCTGATCAATTTCTAATGAAAACATCAGCAAAACAAAAACAAAAAACCTCGAAAAAGCAAAATACACCAGCCGCTTGATGGTTTCGGGGGGAAAAAAAAGTTATGAAAAGCGAAGCAGTAACATCTTTCGTTAATAATTTCCGGCACCTTCATCAATAATTTGGTGCGAGGCGGTAAATGTGTGTGTGTGTGTGTTTTTTTTTAAAGAAGTCAACATGCGCACCGTTGGAAGATGAAGAAATCCGTAGGGTGCACGATACACAACGAAATCAAATTCTCATCAAGCGCTATTTTGAACATTACTTATAACGATGTGCATGACGTCGGCACCTAGCTGGTCTTGTATTAGGCGACGGAACTTTAATAGAATTCTAGGTAATATGCACAAACCATTTTAAAGCTTGAACATAAGGCTTGCAAATACCTCTTGCTATGATTCAAATTGATTTTCAACTGTAATTAAAGACACTGATTTTCCAATAAAAAAAAGCTTCCTTCTGTGACAGCCGGTTCCAACATTGGCCAATTTAGAACTTTATAAATGGTTGATAACAATAACATAAACCTGAAGAACTCATACAGATATGAGAGGAAAAACAATATCGCTCACCACCTAATATACTCAGCCACATAAGTGAGTCTTCGGAACCACTTGGACAATCTCAGCTCGTTTTGAAAGAAAGCCAATATCCACCCAGTGCATGCACATCAAAGAAGCGAATAACAAACAAAAAAAAAATAAGTACCCAACTTTGTAATCTATTTTCTTTCCCCTGTTGGGGATGCATGGCATCCTTTTGCAAGTGGCAACTCATTACAAAACTTAATCTACTTCCAAGACGTATCTTTGGCTTCCGTTGGTGATCGTTTTCTTTTTTTTTTTTGCTGTTGTTGTGTTTCTTTGCCGCCCCACAAGTGTCTGCACGTTTGCCTGCTGGCACTTCGGTACCATTTGATGTTGATTAGCTTTTTTACTTGCCCCCGTACACGATGGCAACGGCAAGCTGGGCTGTGTGGGTGATGCAAGTCAATTTTCTTGACTGCGTCCTGCTGCGTTAATGACATCCATGCGATCCCGATGAGTTTGGGAAGGAACGCTGCTGTCCTGACGTAAGAAATCTCCGACCACAGCTAGAGCGTTGCGAGACGATGCAACGAAGTGTCTTGAATGTATTATTTTGAGTGGAGTTAGAGTTGCTCTTAACAGGAACACAGAGCATCACTTCTGGCATGACATGTTTCGCTTTTGTATTGCAAAGTCATGCAGGATTCTTTTTTGGTTTCTTTTTTTTTTGTTTTGGGGAGCTTACAGCTTTCTGAACCGAGTTTAACTTTTTTTTTTGCATATTATGAAGTTATATTGCCACTGTCCTGTCGTGGCATCATAACAAATAGTACCTCCACGCAATGTTTACAGTTCCAAGTGATTTACTTAAAACATAACGCGAATCTACTCGCAGGCTAATTTTAAATTCTCTTTAACGTTGGAAAAATCCCACACATCAAAGACACATCGTAAGGGAAGATAAACAACTTAGTCATACGTGTGATGAGTCCTGCTCGGGTACGTTATTCCCAACGACGCTGGCAGCGCTGTTACAAGTACACACACTGCTCAAGGTTAAGATTAAATCCCCCGCCTTGCTAGTTCCGAGACATTCCAGGGTATATCCTGCGCAAAAAAAATGCGCTCCCTACGGGATGCGACACACCGATAAATGTCGACTCAGGGCTGACGGGTTGGTTCAAATCAGAAAGGAACCACTTCTGGGAAACCCAACATTACAGCGAAGATAACGACGATTATGACCGCCGGCCTCCGTGCCCGGGAGAGCGTTGGGCAAACCATAAATCTTCCCCATAATCGATCAGATCTCACTTAATCGATGGTTTCGATGTGCGTTCCGGGCGGTGCGCTGGGAAGGATGCTTGGGAAAAACGTACCGGAGGCGTTTGTTTAAGCAAGTTGCTCGACAAGGAAAAGGCGGCATGATTTGTGGCTAGCAGAAAGTTTCTGCTCGTTTACCGTGCTGGCCGTAATCTGTCAACTTATTTCAATTTTCCTCTCGTTTTGGATCGATCGGATACCGTGCGAGACGATGTAGCTATTCTGGGTATCATGGCGATATGCAGAAAGAAGAATTTAATATCAGCAGCTATAGAGTGGAGTGGTTGGTTGACGAAATTAAATTTCAAACTACTTTTCTATAATGTTTTGGAAGTTCTTAAATCTTTCGTAAAAGAAACCCTAGGCAATAACAGCCAATCAAGCATTATGTAAGCCAAACTTTACAACTGACGTCGCATAAAAAGAGCCATAAAGTAATCGTGCATTTGTCCTAGTCCTATGAGAAGTTACTCCGGTTAAGCATCCGGCGCCCTAGAAACTGCCAAATTTCCCAAGAAAATGGTTCGCAACTCAAGATTCATATCAAAGTTACCCTTCTTTTTTTCACCCCAAATGTTCCATTTTGTTCTAGCCCTGTAGAGCGGTGTGCAGGAACGTTACCGAAACTGTTGCCGGTTGTCGCAGCGGAACGTCACGATGCTGTTTCCGGCGCTGCTCGTAATAGTGAGAACCTAATACTTCGAGTCCGGACGAGTTAGTTCCCCGAAAATGGAACGAATATTAAACCGTCCCGACCTCATCCTGCTCCTTGGCAACCGTAAAGTACCTCAATAGCTTCGTGACGAAGCGACAGGGCTCTGCCGTTACCAAACGCTTTTTCCAGAGGCTGCTCTTTTTCCTTCGGTGAAACAGCAATGCACACCAAAAGGAACAGTTAGGATGAACAGACTTTGTACCGTAGGCTTGAAATGAACAGCGCACCAAAAAAAAATTCAACAAATGCATAGTTTTTGTAGTGCTAGAGCGGAGAAATCCTCGCCAACGAGTAGCTCTGCATTCCTTCCAAAACGAAAGTAATAGTTCGTTTTTTGGATGCCCAAGAAATACCTAAAAAGCACCGACAAGTTGCTTTTCTACCAACGCAAGAGAAAGATGCAATGCAAACGTTCGACGCTTACGGACTGCCACGTACCCACTGGGAAACTATCCAGAAGTAGTACCCACCAAAAAAAACCACGGGGCGTTCAGATTATTAATGTTTCACTAGAAATTCCTTCGTTTTTCGTCGTTTGGCCATGTTGCAGCATTTCACTCGGGTACAGGACGAGGCAAATTTGCGTGCCTGGCTGACTGCTCGACCGCCAGTAGTGCATTTCACCGTAGATCATAATATTTTTGCGAGTTGAACAACAGTGGCTTTACTAGCTACGCCATCTTCATCATCATCATCATCGTCGTTGGTTGGAGAGCTGCAGGAATATTAGGACCAATTTATCATGCTTGCACTTGAAAGGAAGTATTAATTTAGTCCACGCAGTCGAATTGCTTTCGCAACCGAATGGTAACAGTGCGATTTCACTGTGACAATTTTGCTGCGCACCATTTTCATTACCGTTCGGTGTGCAAACCAGTGCAGTTGCAGTTGCTCAATTAAATTAATTACGCTTCATAAAATCAAGTTACATAACATTATTGTTTGCAATCAATTTAAAGCAATCTTACCTGAAAAAGCTTTTTTCTCCTCCTACCCCGACCAGTGACGATCGATTCTGCAAGGAAAAGATTAGCAAAGCAGGAAACGAGATTGGAAAAATCGTTAGTTAGTGAAATTGCTTATCTAAACGAACTGATGTAAGCATCCGTTCAAAATGGATATTGAAATTAACCCAACCAGCGATTTAACCACGTCGACTAATGAAGTAGAAAACATTATCACGATCCTGCCTACCGGAACCTTTCGGTTGAACACTATTCCAGATAATTTCCCACCGGAAAGAAGAGGAAAACAAGGCTGTTACATAAAGGCTCCGATCGGAATAAGATATGATGGTGTTGCTGCATTATTGGTGCTTGGTTGCATATTTATAGGGTTTTTTTTTTCTACGATAGCATGGGAAACTTTCATCTATCTCCTGAGGTTGTAATAGTTAAGATGTAACATGCAGTATTATCTACAGTTTTATTTCCGTATTCATCGAGTTTTTGCAAGATGAATACGATTATGCGCAAAACCTTCTAAACTGAAACATTCTTGAAATAACCGATCAGCTGAAAAAGCTTTGAATAGAATCAATTTCGATTTGCTAAAGATCTTTTGCATAATATCATCTATACATTTGAAAGCCTAGAAATGATTTTCTCCCGTGAGATTAACACCTTGCAATAAGTAAATTAACACACACTCTGTGTTGTTGTTATCTAGAGCTTTACAAAGAATTTCAGATCATGCGGCAAACTTTGAACTCTTTCTGAAGTTTTTCATGTTGAAATAGAATTTTTTTCTTTCTTCTTCGGCACAACAATCTCAAGAGGTTGTTTATTCATCCATTAGTGGGATAATCAGTCCTGCCGTATGAAGACTGGTGCCACTACCAATACACCACTGGGCAACCCCAATAAATATAAAATATAAATATAATGATAATACTTCAAGAGCCGCCATATTGGATCTCCTAAAATAATAAATGAAATAAAATATTTACAGTTAAATGTTAAAATTTTCCACCTTTCTCGAGTTGTTATAAGATGATGTTGAACAAAGCTCAACTATCTCATTTTCAAACTGAAAACCCGGTAGATTTGAAAAATTTTCACACATTCGTCCAGACAAAACTCTGTTTCATAGCTCATGTGCCGAGAAATATGCATGTATTGGTGTGGTTCCAGCGTTATTCACGTAAAACTAGTTTGTAGACAAAATCATGCTAAAGTTACTACTCTCCTCTGCCAACAGCAATTAAAAATGCACCAGAAAACCTTTATTGGAGTTTCATTGTGTTTAATTGTTGTACTTCTACTCACCAAAACTTATTCTCGGCGGTGCCGTATAGTCCTCGTCGAACTCCAGCTCCGTTTTCACGAGATTTTCAATATTCAGCTGGCATTCCTGAAAATGGTACAAACAAGCAGCAGTTAGTAGAAAAAAACGGGAAAGTCCGATTGCAAAGTTAGCAAAAACTCAGGTTTCAAGCGTCATCGGATGGGGTTTTGCTTCACACCTACCTCCATGTTTTTGAAATCCCACTTGCTGATGGACTTGCTTTTGCACAGCCGTATCCGGTCCCAGCATTTGCACTTCCGATTGACAATCTCGCAGCCGGGTTCGATCAGCACCGTTTCCGGACAGTCGTCCTCACCCGGCCGGTCCCCATCGAGGCTCGTTGGCGGTACGTCTGCAGTGTGAGAAAGCACGCATTTCGCATGGAAATTCATTAAAAAGAGAAACAAACAAACACCCCCGATACAGCTGACCGGTGGAAAACTAAGGTAGTTGCCACTAGGAAGTGAAGGATATTCCAAATAAAATGGGGTGTAGCAATAAAGGGATGAAAGACAAAAATGCACTCGCACACGTTTGTTTTGTTAGTTTGCCCGACACCAGCACACTTAGAACATAAGGCTCGCCGTGCTCAGGAAGGGCAACCGATTTAATTGAGGCCCCGAAGGAGTTTTGCTTCCTTCCGTGCGCAAACGTGAGCGAGTTGCGAGTTTCCCTTAAATAAAAGTAAAGCCGGACCGGTTTTTCTTTTTGTTTGTTTTAATGCCTTTTTGCTTTGCTTCTTTCCTCCTTCCCCCGTGCGAATAGTTTCGAATAGCGCATCTTTTAGCTCTTAGTTGCGCCACCACCGCACTGGAGCGTACGAATTGGAAACGAAAACCGAAAGCCAAACGAATAAATTCCCGTAGCGCTGTGGAGATAGCATAGCAGGGCGGAAGTTTTGCACAGTAAGATTCTTGGGGAACTGACATCCTTTTATTTGTGACGCTGGTGCCGCACCGGGGTTTCTAATGAAAGGAAATGTTTCGGAAGCTGAAAGCCGGGCATCGTCATACCGGTGGCCGTGAAATAGAATGCATTTCGATTTTGGTATGCAAGAATGTGCTCAAGTTTATGCAAATCAGTTGCAGCCGGGGAGCTTTTTGTTCGACGCGCTTCATTCGATTCCGATGTTGGGGCAAACAAATTAGAGATGGATTGGAAAAGTTTGCAAGATGTGTCGTTGGTGTTTTAAAATAACAATCTTTTTACTTTTATCTTTTGCTTCTTTGCACTTCGGCGTTGTTGTAGTTGCGATTGTATAGCAAAAGCTGTACTTCTTTATGTTTGTTTTTAAACGCTGACCCAACAAATTGTCCATCACCAGTTTTTTGAGATAAATCGACTTCCCGGCCGGTTATTGATCACTGACAATCAAGATAAATCAATTCAAATAAATCAAACCACCAGTGCCGGTTGCATCCGCTGTTTGCGTTCTTGCTATCGGGCTTGATTTCGGTAGTGTGATTGCTGACGAACCTACTGATGATGATGATATGAGGAAGCAAATATTTGCCGGCTTTGCTCCGTTTGCGAAATAAAAACACACAGACCCAGCTCAACGTGTCTTCATTCCGTTCAGATGAGCCATCAATTTATCAACATTGGAACGGAGCGGATGAGACTGTTTGAGAAGGATCACCCTTAAAAATATAGCTCGGAAAAATCTGCCTCCATCCAAAGGCTGGATGCAATAAGGCGATACAATCACAAACAATTCCGATGGCAAATAAAGGAAAGATCTCGCGTTCAAAAGCTCAAATAGCACAGTTACCAACGCTCAAAGATTGTCCTTGCAAACAGGGGTGTTTGAGAAGGTTTGTTGTGAGTGTTTATCGTACGGACTCGATTCCGGCTTTCAAAATTGCCCTGTTTGTATGATACACAGAAAATAAAACATTAGATCAAATACTGATCCTTATTGATCTTTTCTTAAGAAATTGTTTCAATCGTCAACCGTCTCCCCCATGTTTGTTTGTTTTAACTCCGCGCCTTATGAGTCTCATGATGTGTTTTTGGCTTTGTTTTGCTTTCCGCACGCATACCATACGCAATCAAAATCAATTTTATTTTGTGCCGATTGCAGATATAAAGGCCAACCATTGTGGGACACGTATCGCCAATCAACAAATTTACCAGTCACGTTTTTCCAGGAACACTGGAACACCGTTATTCGTTTTTATAAGCTTTCGGAAAAGAATCGAAAAGACACACGCACCGAGCAAACAATCCTGCTCGAAAATGGCACCCTTTTTCTACCGAAATGGTGGGAAAGGAAGGTAATCCGCTACAAATTTGGTATGCGGAAAATTGATGTAGCACGAGCAGACTTTCTTGATTCGGCTCCGTGTTCAAATGCCCGACCGATTATTTGGCTGCGTCCTGAGGTTTCTGGCTTAAAACGGTTTCGATCTAATGCAAATTTATAGTCCCTTTTTTCACTTCACTCCATTTGCTGTTTCATTTCTTCGTGCCCACTGTTCCACTGCCATGAGCCTATTTTGAGACTGCCTTTCATCTATCGAGAGAGACAGCATTCTTGCGCTTTCTAACCCGTTCGACCTGAACGTCTATCCAAAACCGTTTCCAGCGCCTAAGCCGTTCTCCACCATTATGATACCCTTTCTTTACCCAATTTGGGGCAAACGAGCAGTGCGGATCAAGCGTGCAAGGGCACGCTTCAGCCTTCGGCTAGAAAGAATTGGAAGGAAAATGTATGTAAACGATGATGAAAAATCACCCAATCTTCGAGTTTGACTCTAGAAGAAAAGGAAATCTTTCGATTACGACTTGTGAACCGGGAGAGTTGCAATGAAACGTGTACAACCAAACCAGTGTAAGGAAGCGTAGGAAAGAGCTATATTTCTCGAACAAAAAATTTACATCTAGATGCCATTTTAAGGCATTAAAGAACCGATGTGAATATACATAATGCAAGGGCACAGGAAAAATAGAAAGCACTACATAATTAGATGTATTGTAACTCCTTCGTCGGGTTTCTAGGGAAAACCAAAAAAGACTAGGCGTCTCCATCAGGATAAACGGATCTACAAGTGGGTATTTTTTATAGAAAAATACTTTGTTATCAAAGCTACAAAAACAACAACAAAAAAAACTCAACGTTAAAGTTAATTAATTCATGGCGTACATAAAAAAATCATAACCGAGTATATTTTATTCTCTTTTGCTTCTGTAAAAAAATAATAAGAAAGATTAGGCGGCTCCATGTAAGAGAAAGCGTTGCAGATAACCTTTTCCCGAACAATCTTACGCAATTCGTAAACCTACAACTTTATACTCAAAACAATACGTCATGTAAAAACTCTATAACCCATATATTTCCTGTCAAGTCATGTTCGTTTTGAATCCATAAACAGAGGCTACCTCCATAAACAGAGAACGACTAGGCGTCTCCATCAGGAAGGAAATTTTGACGTACATTAATGTAGAGCCAATGGCTACTACTAATGCGTAAAAAAACCGTACAAGTTGTTTTTAGATGTGTTAGGAAAAAGCTTGAATTTATTTAAATATTATCAATCGCATATCTACCATAAGGTTTATTTCACAAAATTAAAACCGCACCGACCTATTACGCCGATGTGGGCCCCTACTGGACTGAAACGCATGAGATTATCCGAAACGAAAACATGGATAGTAAGGGTTGGTGAAATTGAATTGGTTTTTATGTCCGCACCCCAGGCTAAATTGTGTTTTGGCTACATTTTAGAAGCAACATGAGGTTTTTGTGGATTCGGATCAGGTTGGGTTATTTTATCATCCCACATCTACCATATCGGTATCTTTTGAAAGCCCTTGAAAAGCACAATCTGATTCAATCTTGATTACAAGCTAACTCAATCTCGGTAAGAGTTTACTCGTTTGCTTTGTAGCTCTCAAATCATATGTCCTGTCCCGTGCTGCAAATCGCCTTTTGATTAGCATTGTGTATCGTTGTTCTAGGGAATGAAAAACCCAAAACAAACGTATGAATATTTTGCGCAAAAGGCACATAATTTTAAAACCTTCTGCAAAGTATCGATTTAAATAGAAAATTTCAAACTAACCTCGATCACCAAATGCTACCGGTGTTGTGTTTCATCTCTATTTTGACAACAGGAAATTCATCTGCCAATGTAGACAATGTAGCGAGGAGCTACATGTCACAATTTACATATACATCCCTGTCATGATTACATTTTCATCATCAAATTCTTTCTGCAGGTGCTTTCGTCTTCTCGCACCACAAAATGTGATCCTAACCAACAAAACAAGGGCCAACATTTGCGAGCGGTTCACAGTCGAAATCAAATCAAGCCCTTTCGACAATCCTTTTCTGGCCGGGACACACACGGTTATGCATGAAACTGTTTTTGGTCAATCCGATTGGATGGTGTGCATGAACATTTAATAAGGTCGCACAAAAGTGCCTACAGCTTGGCGGGATCCGGTACCGAAAAACGCACAAATTGGGTTTCATCCGAAACACATATTACAAATTGTACCTTGTGGTTGCAAATATGGCCAATCGAAATCGAAACCTGTTCGATCGTGGCATGGGCATGGGTGACAGCGGATGAACTTGATTTAATTTTATGGTAATTCCATTATCGTGGACCGGAGGTCATCGGTGGACCAATCATGGGCTTTAATATTCTTAATTGATTAGTGCTTTTGGATTGTGTTGCTTGTTTGCCACACGCCAAAAATCGCATCGCATTGTAATCGATTATTAATGCAGGTGATTTAAAATAGTTGCACTCATTCTTCTTTCCACGTTGTGCAAATTATAATTAAATTTTATATTGTAATTAGATGACAATAGATGATAATACAGCAAGAGAGTCAACCGAGCATGCCCGGGATAAGGTTATAGACAAGGAGGAAATGCCTTGAGGAATTTGTACTGTTCGCAGTCAATATATGACTGAAAATACGGCTTAGAACTGTAGTAATTGTATTAAATAAAATACATGAATAATACAGAAAGAGAAATTAGTTAAAATCGATACTTGTGGTACTAAACGGAAAATCGTGATGATATTTTAGCCGAAATAAAAACTAACGCGAGAAAAAAAGTCCAGTAATGCTACGCAAAAAAGTAACTTTCACGAGAGGAATTGATTACAACACGACACCATTCGCTTGCTGCTGTATGGTTTACTATTAAGTCATTTCGAAATGTGTCACCAACTATCGATTCATCGACCCGTCTGCTGGCGAAATGTGGTCACACGTGTCATGCTCGACGTTGTCCAATTCTCGCCCAAAATCATCTCCAAATATAAGGAGTCAAAGAAAGGACATAATCATAGGCGTAATCATAAAGCATTGTAATCCACCAGAATCCAGCGTGGGTATTGTTTCGCCGTTTCCCATGGTTAACCTGCGTCCGGGCCGTAACGAAGTCAATTTGTTCCCGCGTTTAAGGGATCACATTCCAAATCGATTCCACACCTTTGTGTCGAAGCGTAAGTAAAGGTGAGTAAAGAAAAATGTGGCAAAAAAAGGAAAATTGAATGAGTGAGCATCTTTTCCGGACCCATCCGGATGCTACACGTAGAAACAAAAGCGTCCGAACCGAATGACCAGTGAATATTCGCACGACGGAGCGATTGTGCACGACTCAGCATTCGTCTCGCGAATTCGATTTCCTCGCAGCAAGCGTCTACGTGTGGATGGAATAAATTTATTCCGGAATCTAATAAATGCTACCAACGCTTCCGAGAAAAAACCCGTGGAAAACATACGCCTCCACCGTTCTGGCGAAGGTGTGTGGTTCGGTTTTCAAGCGAAAGATTACAATCGTCCCCCGTGTCATCGGGCGTAAGCAGACGTCTGGCACGTAGCGTGCGGCATGATAGCACGAAGCAACCAAAAGAGTAAATAAAAGTACAGCAACATTGCGTTTCTTTAGCTAATGTTTTCAACCATGGTCGGTTTGGTGTGCTGGTGAAAACTTTCCATCTAGCTTTCGATCAACTTCGAATGGGCGTCGTGTGTCAGAATTTCGCGGAACCGAATTTTCCAGCCCTCAGACCGATTTCTCACTCGGAAGCAAGCCTGTGCGCGGAATGTTAATGATAACTCTTGGTATTTCGGACGAGGTGTGACATTTGGAGCAACTTGTCGTTAAATTTAAAGCTTCTAATCACCCAAGAAGTGGAATTGAAATGAATATTCGAGCTATAAACTGAAACCAAACATGAGTCGCTTCAGATGTTTCAAGATTTTTTTATAAACATTCTGTAGAATTGAAAATTATTTCACTGTAAAATCTAATGCTCTTTTACTTAAAATAAAAGATCCTTCACAAAAGAGATTCAAAAGGAGGAATAAGAATGCAATTTTCTTATGTTTTACGGCTCATAATTATTTATGAACGAATAAAAACAAAAAAGCAGTAACATTTCATATTGTTATAAGCTCATTTTCCACACAGCATTGCTGATGAAAACGCCTAGCCTAGCCTTGACAAATTCCACCTGCACACACCTCTTTCAACCGAAATAGATTATTTATATTGATTCCAATGGCAGAGTGAAAACCCGTCAGTTAATTATCTTACTAATTCTATGCTCCTAAATCTCTTACCGTTTTTGTGTGCTCTTCCTTCAACAGCAACATGCTCATGTCATGAGCTCCACACTGAAACTCCAACTGGTATAAACTGGCAGTGCACCTTTTTGTCCATTTTGCATTTGAAAAGTAATCTCCAGCGGTACCTTCAAAAGCAGCGTACACACCAGTCACAGCAGCAAGCAAAAGCTGACTGTTGTTTTTTTTTTATTTTGTCAGATCTTTGCATTCAGCTTCTAAAAAACACATCACCAAAAACGGATCCCACGTGGGAGCAGATGCTGCCCGTGCCAGAACCCTTTTCTAACTTTTTGAAGCTTGTGTCGGCACAACGTTTCTTGCCTTTTTTTTATTCCTTCTCTTTGTCCATTTGCTTTCCCCTGTTTTTGTGCAAACAAATGTCTGGCTCATTTTTTTCTTTTTGCATCATTTTTCCGGCTTACTTCATATTTTTGTTAAGTAAGCTGATTAAGAGAAAATTGAAAATGTATTCATTCACTTTGCATGTGTGTGTGTGTGAGAGAGAGAGTTGTACAGACTCGTTATGAGACAGTGTACATTTACGTTATGCATCATGCTGTACGATTCGTTTGCTTTTTGGAAACCAAAATTTTTAAAATGCTTTCTTAAAGTGTGACATTTAGTAAATGTTGTATTGATTGAGTTAATTTAAAAAAAAATACAGTTCGTCGCAAATAAACAACTCGTTTGAAAATACTACCAAGGAGCAAATGAAACAACAATCTACATTCGAAACCATCCCAAGTGGAATAATGTTCGAAACAATTTGCAGCAAATCTTCATCTCTTCTAACCGTCTAACCTTTCTAAGAACCATCGAATCGTTCCTACCAACAATGCTGTCTAGAAATGGATGAACAATTTTCTCGCTGCAGATTTTTTCCCCCCCCAACGTCCTACCCAACATCCTTCGCCCAAATCGCCCAAAGGTGTTCCATCAGTGCCATCGCAACGGTGCAAGACCACAGAAATCCAATTTCCCAGCCCCGATTCAACTACCGTACCTGTCCACTTTGCATCCAGTTTGAAAAGTGGCTGAATTTTCTCAGACAATTTCGTCCCCCCGCCCATCAACCGAGGTCTCCGACCGAGCGCAGCCGTCTGCTGTCCACATTTGGTTTGTTGTGTGTTTATTTTTTCTTCTGCGCAATCCTTGGAGAATGAAAACGAAACTGATATCACATTGGCGTGCTGGTGCTGGTGCTGGTACTTCCTCTTCCGGCACTCATGCTGGTACGTACCGAGGGCTCACTGCTACCCATTCGTAAATAAGCTGCAAGCAGCAGGAACATATTCAGCACCGGCAGATAGATTGAGTGGAACAAATTCTGTTTTGCCGTTATCGGGCAGGATCGATACCACCATTTCACTTGCAGGTAGTGGATTTTTTTTTCTATTTCGATCATCCGGACGGGTATAAAACGAATGAAGAATTCACCCAGCCGATGGTCTCCGATAAAGCTCAGTCAAATATATCCAATTTATGGGCGAGTGCTGGTGATGAAGCTTTGGTGCTGTAGTGGACATTGCGCCTGATGCGAATCGTACCACACCATCTCGATGTTCTAAACTATCGGTAAAAATGGTATCTACTACATCACCAGCGCAATGGTTCGCCTGGATGGACCGCCGGAATAAAATCCTTCCGCACACGCTCAGGTAAAAAGAAATGAGTGACTTTTTTCCACTGTCATGAGTGGCTGTAAAGCAAGAAAAAAGGAATTACAATGCCAGCAAACAGCACGAGCGAACTTACCCGCTGGCCACAATGGAACATTGCTCTTGAAGGCTGTGGGAAACCGCAGGAAACAGATAAAATGGGTTAATCTATCCTGAAAGACAGAGGTGGTCACCGTTCCCTCTCTCTCTCTCTTTCCCTCTTTTTTTCACAAAACTCACCCTTTTCTCAGGGTTCCCCCGTTTAGTTACAATCCAATTTCCCACCGGACAGTACTGGGAAAAGTTGTCGTCCGGTTACCGAGCCGGTTCCCTCTGGACAGCTACAAGCCACTGGTCCAGAACTGGTGGTTTGTGATAAATAAAAGCTTCTACACCCGGAAAGGGCACAAATGCAGGGGGTGGGGGGGTGGGTGGTTGGAGGGGTAGTAACTGCACACAGCCATAGCAACAACAAGAAAAAAAGCAGCTACGAATACCCAACACCGAACAATAGTTTACTCAATGTGCAGTATCTCTTTCAACCTTATGGCACATTTGGGAGCGGACACAGAGCGGTAGAAAAAAAATGGAAAACTAAAACAAAAACAGCGCACCACTGTGGAGTGTAAACTGAGAGAATAATTTGCAACAGACTCCATACCTTCCGGCTGGTTACGTTTTACCCACTTCCGCAAGCTTCTAAATTTATGTGCATTTTTTTGTTATTGTTAATAACCCAACTATTTTACGTTTTCTAACTGTTTCCTTCTAGTCGCACAGATGTTTATGGCTAAGAAAGAGAGAGAGAGAGAGAACGAGAGCTGGAGGGAGTTCTTGTGATTTGCTTACATTCCATTAGTCCATTCCCCTGCAGCAAACGACATGATGGGAGAAACAGTGGTGTTAATGACCGTCGAGAAAGCTTACGCAAAGCAAGAAGATATGGCAGTGCGAAGGGCACGAAGGTAATGCACGTGCCACCGAAGTCTTTCAACTCTTCTTCATACCCAGTAGCGATAAGGTAAGGCGAGCCGAGCTGCATTACCTCGGGATAATTTGTAATGTGATCTTAATGTGTGGTGACATGCATGTACCGACATTGTCGTAATGCAGGGTAAGTAATTACAAGACGGGTCAGGTCATTATCACCAGCATAATGTCTTAGTGTCGCCATTCGATTGTGCAATAGAAGTGCATTAACAATGGAGTGTTATTATACCGGTGAAATGGATCCAATTTCTTCGTCAATCTTGCTTAACTACTCAGATTTAGCTCGGTTTAACGATGACAATTTCAATCCATCTTTAAACAGCCGTCAATCTTCGGTGGTCATAGAGATTACGAACAAATGACCTCCCGTGGTGTGGACTCTTCAGTATACACCCTCAATAACTGATGATTAATAAACTTCTTTCCCCGTAGCGACGATTCGTTCCCGGTTCTCCGTGTCAGGCAACGACTTGCCTTGTCAATGCTGTGGGCTGTCTTTTCCCATCTCCAACCGGTACGCGCCATTATACCAACACTGGACAGCGGCACCAAGACACCCGGGTTGAAGTTTCCATGCCCAGCCGTCGGACGTTCGACCGGACGGGGAATTACTTTGGAACAGATTTAATTTCATTTTAATTAAATCTCCTCTCAACAGAACCATCCACCGGACAGCGAACGGTGAGCGTTACGTTTCGCCGACCACGTCGCCCACGTGTCCATTGATGGTTCTTGGATTGCCGCCACTGTTCCGGTGTGCCACCCACTGCCGGATGGTTCCTGTCGTTCTGTCGGAACGACAAACTTCCCCGTAGCCATGTGCACCGGAAGCTTCCCGGCGGCAAGAGCTAATATTTACTCGCTTATGTTTGTGCTTGTCTGCTTTGCGTGCTTTTTGCGATTTTTGTTGTTGTTTCGTTCTTCCCGTGCTTCCATCTCTATCCAATCTTTTCCATAAACACACAGTTATGGGTGGTGGTTTTTTTCGACCAGCAAATTTTCTAGCTGGGGCGGAATGGTTGAAAAATGTTTTCACATGGGTGTTTCCATTCCCATGTTGTTCGCGCTTAGAAACCGTGTCCTGTCCATCATGTTTGTCCGTTGATATGGTACAGTGTTGCATAGGGATCGGATCATAGAATAAATAGATGCTCGTAAAGCATACGTAGAATTAATTTTAAGCTTTTTCCATAACTTTTTCCTAAGGGATTTCATTAATCTTTTAGTTAAAGAATATAAATTGCGAAATGCAGTAACAGTTGATGCATTACTTATTCAGTGACCTCCGCTATCATATGGGCACTTAGCAATCCAAAAGTTGATAATCTACATGAGCATTTGCAAGGTTTAGAAATTATTTTAAATGATTTCGAACTATACCTTATCTTATTTCTTAAATTCCTACAACACGTTCTCCAGTAGTGCTCCAAAATCAGTTCTTAAATCTCAGATATGGACAGAATAATGTTGAAAGTCATGTCTGACCACCCCAACGAAAATCTGGGCAATTATATTTCTTCTGCAATGCATCGTTTTTTTCACTCAATTGAAACTTTCTGATGTTTTTGGTTCACGTTTACCACTTTCTCACACATTCTACATTCAAACGCATTCCACTCTCGTTCAACTGTCATTTCAAACGTTTGCTCTTTGTTGTTTAATTTTGCACACTTGATGTTATTTTTAATTAAGCCCAAAAATCCACATCTAATATTCTTACCGAGTGTTGAAGTAACTATCAAACTTAACAAAATTATTGTGTTCTATTCTAAAGCCAATCTTTTCATTGTATAATATACTGCAATATAGCATTCACGATCATTAGTTCGTAGAATTAGTACTCCAATACTGCTCGAAGTTATATCGTTAATAGTTATTCCTTACTTTTATTTAAAATACCAATTATGTGGCATATTGTGTTGATTCTTACATCTCATATATCTATCAAATAAATGAATGTTATATTATTCTTAGAAAATCACAATAAAAATATTTCAAACTACCGCGATATTGCAATATTTTACTAACAAATTAATAACTCTTAAATCAATACTTGAAGCAAAGTCAAATTTAACTTACTAACTATTTTTCTAACTATTTTTCCAGCTTAGAACGCTTTGTCAATTGTTGCAAACCGTTATGCTTTTAGCTAATTAAAATATGTACATTTAATTACGTTAATTCACAAACGACACACATACATTCGTTTACCTGTCATCTCGAAATAATCGCAAAAAACTTAATTATTACCCTGCGTAATGTAATATGCGGGACAGAAAAATGACAAACGTTATTGCTAAACCACCAAATCCATTCATTTCGTGTGTTCATCATCGTTAAAAGCGTTCAATTTAAACGCTCGACACGCATTTTAACCACATCGTCAATCGATAAGTTTATGAAGTGTAAATTGACATCAAACCACTTTGTATCGATGTAATCACTAATCGTTATCCCGAATGTATGGCTTTTCCGTTGTTGTTGTTGTGTGCAACAATTTAATCGACTCTCCCCCATAACGCACATTCCTGCGTTCGTGTGCGTTCGGATCAATTTATGAAGTTGACCTCCCGATCGGCGGTTGACAAATTGAATGCCTTCGTTACGGTTTTCCCCCTTTTCTAAGGTTGGACCATGTTGTGAAATGATGAGATCCACCGTCCAATACATAATTATGAGACCCGTCCCTCAAAAAACCAACTACAATCTGGGGTACACCTTCCGTGATAATGGCCGTGTGGCATGACCACAAGCTCTACTTACCCATACAGACGCCGGAACCACCGACCGGTGGCTTGGAAACGCAGCTAAGTGGTGGTTCACACGTCCCGGAAAATCCGCCCGGTCCACCGCACGCCTCGCCTAGTGTTCGGGCACACACCTTGCAGCACCTGTAGCGATAAACCGAGAGGAAGGTTGCGTAAATCAGAGTGAAAAATTGGAAAAAAAGGTGAACAATACACAAACGAATGGGAAGCCGGAAAGGAAGTTTGCCGTAGTCAGAAAACAGTTGTACAATAATTCACCGAACGCATAGTAGCGGGAATAACAGCGAGACCCACAAATGTACATGTCGAATGTGCTGTTGATTGTGCTCGTGGGGATATAAAATTTAACAATTTCCACCACTCCAAAACACGCTGTAGCGGTGTTACTGATTTTTGTCCGTTTCTTCGTATTTCATTTAGCAAAAAAAAAAAATACTTCCCCACGGCTGTGACAGAAACAAGGCAAAACGTGAAATAACTATAGCAATCATTTTCCACTACCCACCGGGCATACACCGGGAATCACCGTTCGTGACTTTTTGCCATTGGGTTTTACGAGCATCGATTCTGGTTTAACGGAAAAGTGCTTTCCCAAAACCACATGTGTGACGTTGGTTGAATGTATTCGTGTGAAGGGGGGGAGGGGAGGGGATAACTAGAACCTTCGATCAACCCGATGTAATGAGTGGAAAACTATTGTCACACCATCGCACAACCACCAGGCATTTCCATGGTTAATTGGGCTACTTCATCGCACATTGAGCATTTGTTGAAATAAATGGTCAAAATTCTCAAAAATTTCCCAAATTGGAATTTATTCTTTAGGATTTAGTGCGGACCATTTCAACACATTAAGCCTCTATCTTATTTGGTGTTTGAATTTGAGGCTGATACCATTACAATCGTTAGATTTGGCGGAATCGTAAATATTTTTAATAGAATTTATGAATTTGGTTTGTAAATAGAGGAGAGCTCAATGAGTGCAACAGTTTGACAGTAAAAAAATGTAGGATGTTGTTTTTGGACATTTGCAAAATTGATTGGTGCAAAAAAAACCATTGCAGGTTATAGTCAAATGGTTTAATTGCTATTAGTTGTTTCTTAATTTTTTTTTTTATTTCCCAACTTTATTCTTATTATTCTACCAGTTCCAGTACCAGTTCAACTGCGGTTCAAAGTTAAAAAAAATTGATTTGATTTTTCCTTATTGGCTCTACAACCTTAAGAGGTCGACCTGCCTTCTGGCTTTCTTTTACTTTATTAAACCGTAGCCGGATAGTCAGTATTGCATACGGAGGATTGATCCGCATTAGTCCACCACTACCAATACACAATCGGGTCGCCCAAGTTGATTTTCTAGACCGTAAAAAGTTGGAAGAAGTGATATTTGAATATCAACAAAAATTGCATTTTTTGTAGATTACCATAACCCATTAGAGAACGAATGATATTAAAACTGCTTGCACCTTGCAATGGTTTCTATTGGCAGCAAGAAATCCTTTAATGCCTTTTACATGTCATTTTATTCGCCAGTTGCCATTTTTAAATTTCATAATTCGTGATTTAAGCAGTTTAAAATAATGTCCAATTTCGTAACAAAAGAAATTTTTATGGACTGTATGTTCGAAACTGTTCACTGTGCACCGGAACGATTATCTCTCTCGCGAAGTCAACCAATGTTGTCATGTGCAGCATATGTGTTGAGACTTTTAATTTCATTCCTCTTTTTAAATACAACTTTCCTGCTACATTCAGTACATCGGTGAGCTATAATTAGCAAACGGAACTGGCACGGTTTAGCACATTAAATAAGCACCTATAACAGCTAGTATGTCTCACAGAGGTCGTTAGCACAATTGAAAGAAGGTTATCATTCAAAACAGTCAACTACATATATTTAACACGCCCTTCGCTTGTCCCTTCTTGCCTTGCTGGTGGGTTTTAGCAACTGTACTGTGAAATGCAATGGTAGACAAATGACTAACAATTACCAGCTGTAGAGGATTCGTCCTATCTTAATGCTCAAACAAGCACGACCTCTGAACTTTTTGAACCAACCCATGTCCATTAAGATCCCACCCAATCCTTCCGAAACGTACAAAACTTTCCCTCCAAAATTCGCCCCTTTTGTACGAATACATGAATAGTAGGAATAACGACACACACCAAAAAATTACACCCTAAAGTTCTCCTTGCTAAATCCTTGCGTCACACTACCACCCGGTGGTCAAGCAGTGGACTCCAACAGTAAAGACCAAAGTTCTGCGACTGCTGCTGTTTCAACCGAAGCATTTTCCCAACCATTCCCGCAGTCACATAGCTGCTTGTGTTCCTTTTTTTCCCACCCACTCACAGTTGGGCCGAGTGGTTTATCAGCAAATAATCAGCACCTCCCTTTTCTGGTACCTTTTTGCACCCTGCAAGCCACCGGAGGGAAGTATTTTTATCCACCCGCACCGAAACGCCCCAAAGGCGCCCGGGTCTGGGTACATAGAAAACTAAGAAATTCATAGTTCATCCTGATCGCTCTGGGCTGCTTTCGACCAACTTTCGTGTGGGGTTACGTTCCGTTGAATATTCATCGCTTGTCGTGATTTTTTCTCCCTTTTGCTGCGTCCCGCTCTCCCGTTCCTTTCCCGCATTTATTTGCTTTACCCCCACCTTGGTCGGAAACGGGGCAACATTGGCCCAGCATTATTGACACCCACCGAGTGTGATTGGGGAAAATGGCTTAGCAAAACGAGCAGCACACAAGGTTTTGGAAGAGAGCAATAGCCTCCCACTCGAACAGCACCATGTACTGTGTGTGTGTGTGTGTGTGTGTGTGTGTGTGTGTGTGTGTGTGTGTGTTGAAAAATGAACAAGCGCAACGAAGCAACAGCACGGCACAAAGTGTGAAAAGGGTATTGCAGGTTGGTGCATGGTGGAAAAGCTTTAGTACCATTGGAAGGGTACAATCAACACAGCAAAGGAAAAAAAAACACAGCACAAAACTCACGTTGTCCGGCAGCACATGTGGAACGATCGTAAAAGGGATCTCGATCAAGGTGTCAAAAAGAGCAAGGATTGGCAATACACACACCCACACATAAAAATGAAAAAAAAAAACACAGAGCAAGGGAGAAACGAATGTGAAGCAGAAACATTTGTTCGCCATTTTGGTGGGGGTTCAGCTAAAGAGCGGCGCAGAACGTAACTACTTTACTTCTAGGTGAGAAAAGGGCTTCTACAGATCCACACAAGCCCACACACACGCAGCTAAATGGACTGTACAGTTTTGTACAGATTCGTAGCATGCAAATACGTACGAATCACGGGAATTTGCTGTCAAGAGATTTCAAGGTAACGTAACCACCATCGGTGTGAGGCACATTCGGCCGAAACACCTTTTCGTTTTGTTTCCCCACAAGTAGGCAACATAATATTAACACTGTAAAGTTTACCCGCGCGGGATTTTGGGGAATAGATTTGGAGAAACGAGGTTTATTCAGCGCCCTTTCTTAAGGTGCATTTTACGGCCAAAGCTTCTTTAGCTTCTCTTAATAATTTCGCAGTTAAAGAGAAGTCGGTTCAGTTAAAGCCTTGTTTTAGGACCTTAGTTTTTCAATCCTGCAAATGCTTTTTTAATTTGCTGGATATATTTTATCTCAATTTCTAACTATTTATCACTCAACGGTGTAATTAGGCGTAAGAAGGTATTTTTGAGGGTACTGACCAAATTGAGCAAGAGTTAAATTTTTAGCAAAAAAGCGCTCTACATGAAACCCAAATCAAAGCTCCACTTCAACTATGGGTGGCAAAATGGTCGCGTGATGCTCCCCTCACACAACCGGTGCTGTTACCGGTCCATCCCTTTCTCACGCACACACATAATGCTATAGGTACTGATTTCCGAAATGGGCGCTTCGCACGAAGTGACCATAAATTAACGTTCAAGGTGAGCATTACACGGCCACTACTCAACACGGAAGTTGGGGGATGGCGCGCAAGGAGAATCCCACATTCCCGCACCTGCGGATTGAAACTCCAAACGTGAACGCTGGAACGCAGAGTCGAGTTGGAGGTGCAGCGCGAGCCGATGGTGCGGTGTTAATTGCACTATTTGGAAGATATAAATTTGAAGCTAAAGCATGGTTTTACGATTCGATTCGTTTTCAAACACGGGTTGGCACCGGGGCAAGTGCACGGAGGGAGGGTGTAGCGATAAAGCGGCTAATTTATGGCGTGTAGTTCACGTCAATATACATAAGGCTGGGCACCATTGCAAACGACATTTATGAGAAGCGTTGCGGGCGTAACTATTGTGACCCATACCGATGCTTTAGCGTGAGTGTATTTAGGCTTGGTTCATAAGAATGGTAATTACACCTACACCTCATGATGATGAGATTTTGTTTCGAGCAAAAATTTGCTTTGTTAGGAACATTTTGAAGAAAATAATCGATAACAGCAAATAACTCTTTATGCTAGTGAGATGCAAACTAACAAACACCCTTAAATGTAAACCATTTCAAGTTATACAGTATGATTTAAAGCACAATTTTAATCCACTTTAATAACAGCTTTTATGACTATCTTACTGTATACGTAACAAAATCTGGTGCGAAGACGAATTGACAATGTAGATTAGTTTTTACGGCAGGCTCATCTCAGGAATAAGGAAGTTATTTTTTTTAGAGATGACTGGAGAAACATGAAATCGTCGAAAAGATGTCTGGTTGTCCGATAATCTCTCAATACCACACGCGGCTGCAGGAAGCTAAAGTGCACGAAAGTACAGCAACAATTCTAACAATGAAGGTCAAGTGCCAAGTCGGAGAGAGCTCGGAGTCACCGATAAAGCATTGAAGCACAAGATACGATGTGATCGTTTCAAGGTCGTCATATCTTAGTGACATTAGATTTCCACCAGCATGATGTTGTTGAAGTTGTCGATGATAAATATCTTCCGGTCTGAGTGTGGTTAAATAAACTTTGCAAATTAACAACAGATGCAAGGGTCATGTAATTCACGTCTTTCGATAACTCGTTTAAACGTGTTGACGACTATTTCATTATGTTTCGGAAAAAGATTCTTTCCTTCAAGACTTGCAGGGATTCGGGGTATGATCACAAAATGTCTACCAGATGATGACAGCTTCATCCTGAAGCATCACACTAGTATGTGTTCTATTGATCTAACCCAGCCTCACCGCAATATATCAAGTTTCACAGCAGTAGGTCTACTGTTTAAAAATATCAATTTGGTCAAAGACATGTGACAACTCAAAGCCTACTAATATCAAAGACAACAGACAAACGTTCCCAAAATTCCTCGAATGCATCTTGACGAACTTTTTTGAGTAAACCTCAAAAGGAGTGTCTAGTTGTATAATTTAGAGACCGGAAAGAAGAGATTTCACGAGGTCACGAAAATTTTGAACCAAACTAAAGCAGTTTGGTCACCAGAATTTCATGAGGTTTCGACCAACTGGTATAACACCCTGTGGGCCCAGGATTTCAAGGACAATTAATTTAATCATAATATATTTCTTGACGTTCGTTTCCATTAATATTTCCATGTCGTGCTTCAAGATTTTCGATTTTTGTTTGTTGATATAAAATATTACCCACATGTGCTCAAGTCATAAAACTTTAACTAAACCTGAACCTTTCTCGTAACGTTCTGCTCATACCAGAGAGTTTCTAATTTCCCAGGAATGGGCAACTTTGCTAACGCGTGCGTTAACTTTGCTCAAACATTCTACCGCAGCGATAAATAAATGTTTTGCAACATGTCATACCACAATCTCGGCGATAAAGGATCGTGACCAGTAAGGGGCATCGGGAAGCATCGGAAATGCTACTGCCAAAGCGAGAGCAAATTCCTCTTATGTAAATTTCGGTTTATTCCCCCACACTTAACTTCTTCAAGGACTTTTGGATCAACGGAACGACATTTTTCGACAGATCCGGCAGGGGGGCAAAACTAAAAAAGAAATAAGCTACATGTTGCGAAAACTTTTCGGGGCTCTTATTTGCTGCAGTGTTGCTGTTGTGGCTGATGATATTAGCTTCGCCACCTACACCATTGGCCAGGATTCGAAATTGTGTTAACCACCCGAAGCAGTTTTACTTCGGTGAGGAAATTTTTTTCGTGATCTTTTGAATCGCTACGAAACTTCTGCAAATGATCGACATTAAAAAATATAAAAAATAGATATAAAAGTCTTTCAAACACTCATATATACACCAAATAAAGATGAAAGGTTAACAAACCCAACTCTATCTCTTTCTCTCCCAAAAAGGAAACAGTATCATAAATAATGTGCCAATGTCCAGCTCATGTCCACTCATGAGATCAGCTCAAACTATTCACTACCGATAACCATCGCACACATATTGCAAAAAAAAGCAAGAAAGAAAAGGTTATCTTATCTGTCTCATCAAAATCCTTTCGTACGTGCCGGGAATAAATTTATGCACGACCATTTTACGCCATTTAGTATCCTTTTACATAAAGAGAGTCGAGCGTTCCAAGGAAAAACTTGTTGCTCCATTCATTTCTAGCAGCCGAGCCGGCGTCCATTACTATCATAAATTGATGCTTTAAAGCGTCCCATTTAACGGCCGGATGTGGGCCCTTCTTTGACCAGCGCAAAATGGTCCAGCAGTCACCGGAAGCTCGTCTCGCTCTTGAAGCTGAGCGGCCAGTTCCGGAATCCCAAAAAATTCTGAACAAGCGATAAAGTTCAACTAGATGAAAATAAACCACCTCGATGGAACTAATCTAAATCTCATGTTAATCGTACCGGGGGTGCCCGTTGGACAGGTTTCCAGGGGTGAAAAACGAACATAAAAGTATAACTCGCACACACGTACAAAAAATGTCCCAATTTAACAGAACCCGGGCAATTGGCTGACAAAAGCAATGCCCACGACACTGTTATCATTTCGGCAGAAAGGATCAATTTTGCCTTCGTCTGTGCCTTCTTGGTTGCATGCGTTTCATTTCTTGGCCCATGATTATCCAATGATGAACACATCAAACGATCGAGCCGACCCTTGGGCGCACGACACTTCCGTACCAAAGCAAGAACCAAAAAAAAGGGGGGATTATTGAGTGGGCGTTGTGCAAATGGGAAAATGTGGAAATGAAATACAAAAAAAAGAAACACACACACTTACTCTCTGGGTCGGTTTGGTCCTACCGAACAAAAAAGAAAACGCGCTCTATACTCACTTGCACGGATCCCACACGATGTAGCCCTTGCCCGGGCAGTCCTCCGGCCGTATGACGTCGCACTCGTCCGGATTGCAGACGCACTTCAGGCCGAAAGTTTTCACATTCAGCACCATCAGACAGTAGATGAGCAGCTTAATGCTGAAATTTATCGTCGATATGCTGCCGTTGAGCGCCGGGATGGCCGCTAGAACTTTTCCCATTTTCTCGCCCATCGATTCATGGCATCCCGGGGAGGGAACTCGAACGTTGGGGTGTAGTGAGCGGGGGTGGGTGGTGATGAAGGACACTAGCAATGGCTTCCTGTGGGAAATGTTGGTGGAACACGGGTGTTTTTTTTTTGGGGTTTCGTTTTGTTTCTTTTCACCAAACACTCACTCGGCCTTTGAAACAGAAACTATGGGGCCCTCGATACACCCAGGCCGCACTTACACACTAGCACTTCAAACGGGAAATAGTGAAACACGGCAAATCATATTTTCTTTTTTTTTGCCGCAAGGATACTTCACTGTAAAGAGGCTTTTGCTTCGCTTTTAGTTCGATATAGCTCGCAAGCTTTTAGGGAATTTCCACCAGTAACACCCAAAAATCCCTCTTTAATCTGCTGCAATATAAGGGTAAAAGTGTTTGATTCGTTTCCCGGCGTTTTAGCTTACACGGTCTCACTTCTTCTCACGGTTGAAGCGCGACATACTCACTACGCTTCATTCTGTCGTGTGGTTCGAATTTGTTTGCTTTTGGGGAATATTTTTTTTTGCTGAAAAATGAAATGGAAATCTTTAAAGGAAAGAAAGCAGAGGGACACACAGACACGCAGGACGACTCAAACGAACCGTCGAAAGAGTCAAGCGTTCGCGTAAATTACGATTCTGTCCGACAGTCGCGATGGGAATCGGGACGCTGCTGGCAAACGCCAGTAAAAGACAAAAAACACACAAATCTACCGTAAACATTAGGGAAATAAAATAAAATCACCACTGACAGCTTCAGACAGTGTGCCGCTCTTCCTCTCTCTCCCTCTCTCAGGATTGCTTCGGTCCCATTCCACCTGCCGACACGTCTGGTTACTGTTTTGACAGCTACGCGCTTCAGGGCTGCTTCGATGATTGTTCCGTATGGTGCATAAAGTTTAATTTACGACAGTACCCGGCGACGATTTTCTGCACCATTTTATTCCCATTTTCCACGCCCGCTGGAAAATGTGTCGACTGGCAAAGACGTATCCGGGGGGCTTGTTGTGGTGTTCGGTTGCTTTGTTTATCTTTTTTGCAAGCTTCTTAAGCATTACTTTGTCTACTTTGTTGCATTCGTATCGCGAACCTCCAGGCCGTGGAAATAATCGTTTTGTACGGTTAAGCTATATTATCTTTTAAATGGTCAATGGTTGTCATCGCGTGGGTTGGAATGGAAGTGAGCCATTGAACGGTTTTACTTTGTTGCAGCTAAAATACGATGTGTGCTGCTCCTGTGTTCAGCGTAATCGAAAATCACGACACGCTTACTTCCCGCATTACCACATTCACTCCACTGTGGTGGCGGGATGAAATTAATCGTTACATCCGTGCGAACAATTCGGGCTGCCAAATTAATCTGTGTGAAAGATATTGAAAAACATGGGTACAAATCGGTTAGTGCGCAATGTTGCATTCGTTATAGCATTACGAGAGGGGCATTGATAAAAACAAAGTAAAAAAAGGGCTGAAAAAACCCGATAGGTTATGAACGGTGGGGTGTATGAACATAATAAACGCAATACAATGCGTGGAATTTTTCATTACCGGATGACATTCAATTTCATAACCAAAAACCCAACCGCGCGCTGCAAACGTCATGCACAAACGAGGTTTCATTAAATGCGCACCGTTCGTTTTGGGTGATGAGGTAGATTGGGAAAATACTGTGCGGGGGGTTCAGAAATACAGGCTGATGGCTGTAAATGATATGACTGGACTGATATTACATTGTGCTGAGTGGATACTCGTCGATACGGTGCTAGTCAGTTGAACCAGTAGAGCAAACTGTCATTATGAGCATAATGTCAAGAGGTTTTATAACAAACAACAGGTCTTTATTCTTCAACCTATTTAAGCTGCCGCAACTCAAAATGGACTTTAATAAATCTGGAATTCTTTGCTATTTTCAGCACATTTGCAAGTTGCAAAGTTAATATTTTCCGATTTCTTTAATTAACTGATCAGTTGAGAAAGCTTTTTACGGAATCACTAACCAGAGCCCAAAAACTTGTTATAACTTCCCTTTTGCTAGTAAATATTTCGCTTCAATTTGAAAATAATTCAGCACTTGTTCAATCTACAACTACCTAGGCTGAGTTTAGTGCTACTTTATCAGAACGTAATCAGTCAAAGTAAGTCAGTAATCAGTCTAAAAGTAATCAGTTGAACTCTGAAAAGCTGGAAAATCGATCATTGACATGGCGTCCTGAGGACTCCTGAGCGCCAAGAGAAAGGAAGGTGACCAAAGTCATTTTTGTAATGATTCGATCCTCAACCTTCGGAGGATCTTCAACCTCAAGGTGTGGAGCAATTTGAATCAAATTCTCAACTGCAGACCTTTATCTTGCGTGTTAAAGACATCTTAATCTGGCCAGTTAAACCCTGTTGGACTTATTGTCTCTCCTTTATCAAACAAACCATACCATCAAACAACCAAATCATTTAGTATGGACAACCAAGAAACAAAACAACGGATCACTTTCCGTACGAACAACCAAAGGGGAGTTTTTATGCTTCTTAAGCTATACTTTCCGTTCATCCGAATCCATTTTACAGAACACTCAAATGAAAACTTTAGATTATGCTCATCAACGGCATGCTGTCGAAAAGGAAAACCCCCTTAGCTTAAACGACTTAAATCCCCCAACTACCCACACGAACAACCTGACCGCTTTAACGCACAAAGCTAATGCCCGCTCGGTTGGGTTCGGCTCGTGGGCGTTAAATTTCTATCCATTGCTGTCCGTACCGTATCTGCCGTGCTGATACTTCGCCGTGGAAAACGGTCTGAAAATTTGCAGCTCAACCACTTGCACAAGAGTGGTTTTAATCTTGAACTTCGGTCCGAAACTCCCTGATTACGGTGGGTGCGCTTGCACCGTGCTCCATAATCTACGGGTACTTCCGGGAAGCGAGATATAATTCTCGCAACCTGACGAGAAGCGAAGAAAATGAAGAAACACAACCTCGGAAGAAACGATGAGGGCCGGAACAGTCGTGTGTACTGTTAACAGCTCGACAGCTCCTTTTCAGCGTCTGTTATGCGCTGCGTCCTCGCGTAATCCAAGAAAGAATTGAGTGTTTATGAATAAATAACAAGATTAATAAGGTTTTATTGTCTCTAAATTGGTAATATTGCCGTAACATCCTGCTGCTGCTGCTGCTGATGCTGCTAATACCATTGGTGGCGCCGCTGATGTTCACTGTTTGTACTCCCCCCTTTTCAACATTATCCGAAGTTACGGCAGCTCGTTGACGTACACCCGACGCGGGCTTTGCGGGATCCTGGCTTGCCATCGCCATTTTGCAAAAAAAAATAATGAAGTCCTCCAAGAGCACATAACCTGAAGATTAAGCCGTTTTAGTTGGTTTGAAACATGATAGGGAGAAAAAGAAGCAGCAGAAAACACACACACACACACACACCGTCGTATCCAAGTTCATAATTTAACGGGGTTTTTGCAGACCCCGACAGTTGTTCCAGATTTGCTTTCAACTTTCCCGCACGCGTAGGATGTGCCAGATCCCCAACAAGGGCCGCGTGTAAAACGCGTTTACCTTTAATATTTCAAACCCCAATACCTGGCCCAATCTGATACGCAAAGAAGTTCCCCGCAGAGGCCCCGCGCGTGAAATTCGACCATAAAGCAGAAATAAGCAAAAATGCCCCGAATCAGAACACAACCTCGTTACCGTCCGGTTTCACCTTCGTTCGCGATGAATTGCCGCCGCTGACTTTTAAATCTGGAGCATCGCCAAAAGGTGGCGAACGCGAAACGACCAATCATGGGCGGTGGGACGTTAGTACTCGGAAGTGGAGTGCTTAAAATTGCTGTAATCCTTAAGAGCACGGAAGCAAACGGGCTGAACGTAGAGCGGGGAAAAACCCCTTGGTGTATATGAAATATGATTACCGGGTTGATTGTAAAAGCTCACACTTTTTCGGTGGCTTACGGTGGAAAGAAATTGGCTTGCAATGGGTGCTTTTGGGGTGGGTGTTTCCTTACAAAAGCTCAACCGTTGGAGGACCGTACCAGGACGCACATACAAAAGGTAAGAATAAGTAACAATTTTCCTGAGGATTGGGAAAAAAAATCCAGGACAGAAAAAGGTAGCGAAGTTTCTGCACTGCCTCATTCGCTGACACCAAAACCTGCGATGGCCCGTTCTAGCCATCAAACATGCACACGTTCCAAGGATCTTCACCTTCGCCAGAAATCAAAACGCGACGCTGGTCGCCGGAGTCACTTCCAGGCACCGCGGAATACCAAAAGAAAACTTCCTCGAGCCATTCTTATCGGATTACATGCGCGCTGTCTGCTTATAAGCGCGACGGGCGTGTAAGAATGGGCAGAAAGCGACTCGCGACCAACGACACGATGGACAGGAAAGTTTCCGCGGGGCCGTAAAACCTGCGTAAATAGACGCTTATAAATTATGCTTAATGTGGCCAATTTTGGAACCAAACCGTAGCGCCGGGGAAACGAACCAGCCCGGAAGTAAGCCCCGTCGCTTCAATTTGCGGGTGTTTGTTGTGCCTTTTTCGGCAAGGTATTAAGGAATGGAATGTGGTCCAAGCTCTCTGCTTTCTCGCGTATTGATTTTCCCGTCCTTTGGCTCGAAACTTCCATCGCTATTTGCCTGCGGACACCAGTTTTTAACAGCCACAACAATAGAATCATGACTGGAAATGATCTGCTTGTGCGATAGTACGCTTCTGGGTGACAATGGTCGAAAAGCGATCTCTTTCTCTGTAGGTGTTCGTACAAGTGATGATTTATCGCCCGGGTTGGTACGGATTTGTTCAAGCGGGTGAAGGATTTTTTTTCAGCCGGAGACAAAGCGACAAAAGCGACGCGGCGATAATTACCGAGCTTGGTGTATTCTGCGTGAAGCGTATGGAAAGAAGACACACAATCAACGCATCCGATCCCGCAACGATAAGTGGCAGAGTAATTAAAGCAGAGATTAAGCTTCAGCTTTTTTTATTGTTTGGTTTGGCTCCCCTCAAGCGCAATTTGCTGCAATCATGTCCCAGCGGTTGATTTATTCATGATGATGGAGGCGCCTGGTGTCTGTCACCGGTTAAAGCTCAAGCTGATCTTTATGGTACAAGTTCTTCCAAAGCCGTCACAATATGCATTCAACAGTAATAAAGTTGGACGTAAAGAAAGCATTTAAATGATTGTAATGCGCTACATTAAGCGCTTGAATGAGCGCTTATTAAAAATTAAAGCATTTAATTACATTGCAATTTGTTCTTGGTTTGTTCGTCAAAATTAAATTCACACTATTTAACCTTTTTTATGAACTTTAAGATTTCCCAAAAGCTTAAGGTAGTAACAGAATGGTATACATAAAAAAAATCATCGCTCAATGGTAAATAGGACGGAAAGATGTTCCCATCTCAGCTAAGCCAATATTGAACTATCGGACAAATCTACAAATGCGATACAAATTGATCGCTTTTGTGGATGTGATCATCGAAACCATGCTACCCGGAACCACTACTGCTATTTAGCTTTGACCAACACCGAATGTTCCAGTGGGGTAGAAAGATATGTCTACCGACGAACGTGCCGTGCGCAATAATCGAAAAAAGAAATACTACCGAAAAAAAAGATAACGAACGGCCGGACGATCCAACCGGGCTTTAGTTTCCATACTTACGCCCCTTAATGGGGGGAAAATCTGTTCCATGATGAGATAGATAGAACATTTTTATCAAACTCTTTTCGAGCTCGGCTTTTCCGATTCGAGCTCTTTCATCCGTTTTCCCTTTTTTCGGTACAATGCGGGCGGGGGATAGACACCCGGGGATCTCTTTTGCAATAACTGGAAATGGACCGTGCGAGAAAAAAAAACAACGACTGTTCAACAATGGACCGACGTGAGCGAGAAAATTCTATCCTCATCATTTGTCATCCATTGTCTATTTGAGGCCCATCGTGGGGAAAGGATATTCGCCGGCATCACAATCGATTTGTCCGGTTGCTATTCTTTATTGAGATTGAGATGGAAATGAGGTTGCGAAAATCAGTGGGGTGCTCGTCTTTTCTTCGGGGGTTCCGTTTCGATTCGGTTCCCTGTTTACAAACTGGCGATCGATAGGATGGGTGCTTCAAGGTCTACAAAACGGTTCGACATCCTTCTTGCTTGATGTTCACTACTTTATATCGTACCAAATCGTAGATCTGATATCAACCGATACGCTTCGATTCCATTTCCGTTAAAGTTTGAGTTTTGTCTTCTTTCTGTTCTCTCTTCTGCTTTCATCAATTTAGAAGAAACGTTCCCCACTACCGAGAACTATTGAACTGATGGAAAAGAAATAAAAAGCAAAGTCAATTTTTCATTCCTTTCATCTTTTGAGCGCAAAACAAACGGAAGACGGAGCGTGTGCTGGCGTGGTGTAACGAACAACAGCAACAACAAAAATCGATGAAAAGCAACGTAACGTCTCAACGTCAGGCCACACAAACGAAACGTTTACATTCGTAAACTGTCCTGATTAGTTCTGTTTGAAGTTGTTTGCACAATTCCTCCTGCTTCAATAGTCTTTTCTTTCCGTCCGCACACGCTCCTGCACCGTTCCAGCCGATATGCCACTTGTAAGCAATGTTTGATTTGCAATAGTTTCGCCCTATCTTTTCTCCGTTTTCCGATCGCAGTCTGGGCGCCCTTCTTGATCGATCGATTTTCTCAGCCACAGCGATACACAGCCCGACTTGTCGATATTTCATTTCTTTTATCGCACCCGTACAAAACTTTCATCCAGTAGGTGTGGCGGGCCAGGGATGGTGGGAACCGGGAAAGCTTTAAGTTATCCCAGTTGGAATGTTTTGACTCCCTTTAGGCAAGTTGCCGTATAGGCTTACTTCACACTCGTCCCTGTGTGGGTTGGTTGGCTCTGCTGAAACGTGCAAAGAATTTTACATCCCTTCCAAATTCCGGAAGAGATCTAGTTGCCAAATCCCTACTGCTTCTTATCACTCTTCGTGCAAGGAAGTATGTTTTGGGATCACTTTGCAAGTCTTCACTACCTCCGGCATGGGTCCGCAATGGTATGCAGAGTGGGATCGGTTTTTTGTTGACTCCCCACCATTCAGGGAGCTTACTTTCTGAGAAGGGTTTGCTACTTTTACCACTTTCAACAGGCATAACTTTGCGTTAAAGTTCGCGTCATGTTGCTTGGGTATACAACTCCAAACGGAGCTTCCAAATTCCGTCACTCGTCATATGTTTGACTGCGCTGGACAAACACGTTCTTGTAGTGCAATATATTACAGACCCACGCAAGACCTACACAACAGAAGCCCCAGAAGTTCAGAACTCAATAACTTCGTTTTCCAGTGAGGACAAGTTTTTGATAAATTGTCAATAAGCTGATTGCTTCCCGAAACCCTTATTTATTATTAAGAACTTAGTGGGAAATTTCAATTGCAGGTCTACGGTTTCTTGGCGAGTGTTCGCAAGGCAATTATTGAAGAGCTCTGCTTCATCACTACAGGAAGGTCATGATCATGACGGTAATTTCTTTTCCACGATGCTATTTTCCGTGACTTATAACACTTATTTCATTTCTATTATCTCAGGTAACAAAATGTACCCATGCTGCAATAGTCCGAGGTAACTGTCTTCCCGGTGAATATAAAAGGATAGGTCAATTGCTCCAGAAAGGATGAAACTAGAAACTACTCATTCTGGCTCACATAAAACCCATCCACATCATCATCATCATCATCATCGTCTTCGGTACTGTCCGCCAGCACAGCACCATTACCAACAACCCTAGACCCTTTGCTGACACACTTTCGGGCCTAAGTAATTACACTTCCATCCGGTGCGTTATTCGAGAGCCTTAGCACACCGTTCCGGACGTGTCGAGTCTAATGAATTCTTACCACCGTGACTTTTCCCCGTCCACGAATCAAACTGCTTCTCGGTGCCATTTTTCCCTTTCGCCGTCTTCATCTCCTTCTCGTCAACTTTATTACATTTTCTTTTTCCTTTGCTACAGGCAACCTTCCGCATCCCTCGGCACTTACGCTCAAAAGGACAGAAAACAACATCCTGGAACCGGTGTCTGTGAATTGAAAAGAAAACAAAAATGGCGAAAATTCACGCAACAAACTTTTCCTCAAGAATTTTCCCATTTTTCCGCACTTGCTTTGTGCCATCTTTTCGCGGTCGTTTCAGGATCAGGCGAACTTAGCAAAGGGTCGTTTTGGTCGTGCAACCTGGCAACGAAATATTAATTAAATGATACTGTAAAAAAAAACCCGGGCTCGAACTGGTACCACGAAGAAAGGACCATTCAATCCGACGAAAGTCCAGATGCGTACCTTCGGCCCGAGTCCGGGAGTTTGTAAAAATGGCCCATAAACTTTCCGGCTGGCGCAACCAACAACCCCAAGAAACAAAAGAAACCTACCCCGAAAGGACAAACAGTAAACATCACAAAACGCAAAGGTAAGTTGATCTGGTGGAGAAATGGAGTTTTCATTCTTTTTTGGGATTGTTTTTTTGTTCTAGTTGAGGGCTCTTGATATTCGTTCGGTGGAAAAAGACTTCCTGTTTGTTGTTGGCAGTTGTTTGTATTGCTCTTTTTTTTCGCATCCCAGAAGTCATAGCACAAAAATTCCATTTTTCTTTCCCCTTTCTTTTTCTTATTCGAGGTGAAGGTATCTGAGGTGCGTTTTTCTTCCATCGGGAGGATTAGACCATTGTTAACGCGACTTTGTCAGCATGCCGGAGCAGCGTGAAATTTAAATGAGGAAACGAACCGCACTGCTGTCGCGATGCGTCTAACAAATTTTAAACCCCATTGTAAGGAACTTCTCCAAAGGTTCGCGAGCCAGCGCTTACGACAAGCTGCAACAAAAGCGCTTGAGATTGTTCAACTTTACATCCCGTGCTGTGACCAAAAATGGACTAAGTCGCGGATTAAAATTTTAAGCTGGGCGGGAGTAGACCCCTGCCAACAACGGCATACTGTTTCATCAACACCGAAAAAAAGCATAATTTGCTCGGTAAAAATGAAGACTGTAAGCTTCAATAATAACGCCAACAAAGACGTTGATGATTATTATGCTTCATGTCCTTCCCGTACGCTTCACTGCATTCGCGCAGCTACTTGTTGAGTTACGTTCCGTCAACGTTCATTACGAGTGGCGGGTGTAAAGGTCAAGACAGCGATTCCCGGTTTGTCACCGGTTTGTCCACAGAGCCACTCCTTGCCTCTCCAATCAACCATAAAGACGGCCCAAAAAAGGTCACAATTCCAACCACCATTAACCAAAATGTTAAGTGATCGTCCCCTTCCATTAATGTTTTCGCACACTTTTGGGATTATTTGCATTTTCACTTTTGCGAACACAAAAATGTGTTGCCAAAAATTCGAACCGACGCTGTTGGAACATTCTTTTTCGATCACCACGAAATTAAAAGTTCACCGAAACAGTGGAACAATTTTCCATTTTTTACTGACCATCACAATTGGCATTGTGCGTTTTTTTCTTCGATAGATTTGCTCACTTAATTTTTTTATCCCATATTCCACCGCCCGAACTAAACCAATTCGAAAATGGTCGTCCATTTCGTGCAGTGTCGCTAAATAAAGTGGATTTACCATCATCTGTTTCTATTTTGAATTTCCTCCCTAATCCACAGCAACATGTCCGCTAAAAGTTATTACCTTTGGTGTGTGTGTTTTTTTTTTCTCCCTGCTTTCTTTACCCGATCAAAATAGGATATCGGCTACGGGGGAGTTAAACGGAAAAATATGCTCCCATTTGCATGCGAGTTAATAAAAACAGCATAAACCACCGGCGCGGTTAGTTTCGTATTCCATCCGTGACGTGCTGTGAGGCTAAAGTTAATTCCAGTTCAATAAAAACCATGCGATCAATATCGCTGCGAACGCTACATCCCTGTGTCTGTGACATTTGTCCTCTATCAATATACCTTTCGCTTTGTTTTTTGTTTTGTCCTGTGTGTATGTATGCGGTATGCTAAATTTGCGCTGTTTGCTCTAATAAATTTTAACTTCCATTTTCTTTCGTTCATTGTTTGAGTTCCAACGAATCGATTCGAGTTTTGCCATTTCCGCCATACGTTCGTACAGGGAAGTGGTTGCCGATCAGGTTCGGGGTGGGAAAAAAAGGATATATTTTTCTAGCCATCCCACAGCTAAAACCAATCAGCAAACTAGTCCAACCGCAGCACAAAATATGCGAAAAAAGAACGATTGAGTTCAACTCGAAAACATTGTTCCAATTGAGCTGTGTAGGCCGGAGGAAAATGAAAATAAAAACAGCAGAAACGTTTTATGCATGGCATAAATTGGCTAGTCGTGACGGTTGCGATGGTAACAATATTTTGACATTTTTGTTAAGCCTTTTAGATTGATTTCAGGTTATGTTTTGTTTTGCATTTCGTTTAGTTTCGTCAGTTTGCTTACCTGTGAAATTTGTTTTAATTTAGTCTTGCCGATTTGATACCTTTTTGAATTGATAAAGCGGAATTGTTTAAATCTTTTGCTAAGCTAGGACTAAGCTACTAGCTAGAAAATAAATGTTTACAGTCAAATATGTAATCTTGTAAAAGGATAGACTTTCCCATACCATTCATTCACTACTTCAATACATCAACTATCATCAAGGATGGTGTCGTTATTCTATACAATTAAACAAAACATTGATATCAATTTTCGTAGAACTTTTTCATGATGTGTCTGTAGTAGGGAAGGGGCAAAACTGATTGCAAAAGACAAACGTTTGAGGGCATCAACAATCCGGAATGCTGATATTCAGCTTGGATGTATGTCTAAGCGCATTACATTTATAAATTTAGAACAATCTGTCTCAGATCGTACGAATTGCATGGATCATTGACATATACATTGACTTCAATGCGCCTCTCGGCAACATATCACTGTACACTCGAAGATGCTTGAGTTTTCAGAATTATTCTTGCCTTGACGCCTTATTGAAAGTACGGGGTAATCGACAGAGTCTGACAGAGAAGAAGTCCCTCGATTGACACATGAACATATTAGCATGCTCTATGAAACTAGTCATGACACGCAAATGTACCGATGAGTGTATTGACGCGTCGATTTCACGAGTATTCAAGCATCTTTGACTTTGAGCTAAGCACTAGTACCTTTAGTAGTCCATTAGTAGTAGTGCTAGTCCATAATCTTACCCAGACCAATCTTCTGTATACAGGACTGATTATTCAGCTTCGAGTAAATAAAGACAAAGGAAGCCAGAAATGGGAGTCGAAGGAAGACGAAGGATTTACTAAAACTTTATCAAGAGGGCGAGATAGGAACTTATTCGAAATATAAAAATTAATTACTAATACTTCAATAATACCACATTTGATTTAGATAACTTTTCATGTTTTTTTCTGGTGTGGAATTTTCCTTCCTCCCTTCACAATTGACTTATAATCTCACCGCAAAAATACGAATAAATCAACACTGGCTGGCTAACATTTTGCAGGATCGATGTCTGGTACCGATAATGATGAAGATTCAAGTCAACAGGACGTAATATGAGATGTGATAACAACGTGCCATAATCCGGAACACGATCGTGTTTACTACGCTTTAGACACCAGCTGCTACTGATGTCTAACAGCGAGGACAACTTGTATGTCCACGGAAATGATAGACACACCGCACATAACAGCACTGTTTCACGTAATGCTCAGCAAATGGAAGTGTAGAGTTAACGCGCAGAAAAGAGAAAAACACATCGTATCACGTATAACAAACATCAGATTCGAAACCAACGCCCAGATTAGTTTCATGTGGGTTGCCATGTAATTTTTTCCTGTACCAATACTCTCACATTAAGTTATGCTCACCCGATTCGCAATCGGTACCGCCACTTCATACAGCGAATTTATCCCGCAGAGCATTGAAGAAATATTTTCCAGATACGCTTGACAGCATCCGTGCATCCACCCGGGCGATAAAGAATGAAGAAACGGAACGGATAATGGAAAAACAACATCACCTTGACCTTCTTCATCACGCTGGCCAACCCCGGTGGAAGCTGCTACAATCCACTGCTGATTGCTGGAAAGGGGTGATTGTGGAGAGTTTTATGAAGATTAAATATTTGCCTTGATTTCATAATTTTTCACCTACCCGAGCAATGGCTCAGCGTCGTACAATGTTTGGATTATTCAATCATCCAGATCCAACGAAACCAGCACCAGGGTGAGTCTAATCTTGCGGACGGTTCCCAACCCGGGATACGGAGCTCTAGAGGGTGTATTTGTGTTATACGTACAAACATACAGTATAACAACCGATGCATTAAAGCTGGTTGCCTCAGATGTGAAGCAACCATTGCTACATGGAGCCGAACTATATACTCACGTCGAGCGAAGAATTGTTTTCAATAAGGGTACAAAGACTTTTATATCCTTTTTTTTTATTCATTGTAACGACTACAAAGAACGATGTCAGGGCCCTTTTCCACGAAGGCCGACGGACGGTTATTGGCTTAGAAGACCGACAATCCGTTGCGTTACGCTCATGTATCATATTTTATCAAATCAAAACCATGACTCTTTACATGATGGATGAGCATTAGGTAGCGCATTCAGTACGAAGAGATGGAAAAAGCTCAACGCAAACATGTCTACCACAACTGTAAATGACAGGTGTAAGAATTGTGGGCAGAAGATCCTCATTCAGCAAGCATTTCGAGTGGGTTGTGGTTTTGATCAGTATAAAAATAAATTTATTTTATAAATGTGAAATAAAATTCATATATTAAGCACATATAAAGTGTATTTTCAGTATTAATTAAACATACTTTTCATATTCTAATTAGCGATTGTTTTGAGGGAAATCTTAGGGATGGCATTTGATACAAGTTTGTGCTCTAGCCAGCCAAATTGGCATAATGCTTAAAGAAACTACTGGTAGAAAAGTAGTTTACAATGCCTTAGTTAATAATTTGTAAACCATTTTTGCTACAATCCCGCGCCATTCATGACAGCTTGAACCAATTCAAAACGTTCTAATTTCAAAATAAGGGCTGCTCGTTTCTCAGAATTTGGCCTCAAACTAGCTTAATCTTGCGTACGGCACGAAGTGCTTTTATATTAGATAAATTAATTAAGACTAAACGGTGCCGGAATTCGGTAGGAAGTTTGTCGCCTTGTGTTTCTTTTTTCCCCCCCTGAGCTAAAGCTCTGGGTGTGTCGGTCGGTATGTAAAAGCATGAAGCAGCAATACCCAGCCCAACCCAACCATGAAACGTACCCAGCGGGGAAACGTGAACAGCATTTAGTCTTCCGGAAGGCGCTAATCCGGCAGTGTCTAAATTGTTGTCGAGCAGCTCGTTAAATTGATATCGCACAAATGCTTTTGGGAAAAGTTTTCACATCCCATCCAGCTTCGCCTTGTTGAGGATGGCTGGGTGACAACGCTGATGGTTGCCGGTCATATGTGGCGCACTGTGAATGGAAGATACGGGTGACGAATATCATTCAAAGCCAATGCACGTCCCAAAGTTGGTCTTGTGGGCACATCGATGTATTTACAGCTTTGGTGCAACATTCAATAACTGATGCAATATGATCTCAACATCGGTCCGTCCGGAAGCAATTGGATAATAATATTGTACCAGCCTAGGTATTGTGGTACACTTAAGCTACCTTAAGCCAGCTAGCCCATCACCAACCCGGGCCCAACCGCAGCTAAGCAGATCTAATTAAAAAGATTACCGAAAAGGTAACCACAAGCAAAAGGCAACGACATATCCCACACCATCACACCATTACGGTGAAGGTTCACCGTAATCGACGTCACTCTTACAGCCATAGTGGAAACGATAACCGAAAGTTGGTCCATTCTACGGCAAAGATAGAACCCCCGAAATGCTTCTCATTCGCCACCATGCCAGTGACTCCTTTGGCCGTAACACGGGCTGAAGATACTGCGTGCATAATGGGTAAGCGCACCCTACACGCGACCATTTTATCCACAAACTTTTCCTACGGAGTGGGGTTGATAAGGACCAGCCGCCAGCTGCGTAGTAATTGTTGATCCCTGAAGCAAATTGAGCTACGCAATTGCATCTGATAGCTTGATGGCGGGGCGTCTCTATCAAATTACGGTACGATCATTATCTTTCGGGTCGGAGGTTTGCGCAGCCGGCGGACACTCCTACAGACAATTACGGGCAACTCGTCCTAGTTGGCTCTGGTGAGGTCGTCATGCTAAGGGCAAGATGGTAGTAGCTCGCTGCACTTTAGTTACCGCTGTGGGGAGCGTTGGATCTCTAGGGCATAGTGAACCATTCGAAACATTCCCCAAAGCAAAGTAATGCTTTAAGAGGCATATCTGAAGCCAAAGACGGTAAGCGCTAGCGTTCTAAGGGCTTTTAATTAATAAATTTATTAGAAAAATTATTATTCGCCAGCGAAAGTTTTTCATCAACCTTTACCCTTTTCGGTGAAATTTTCATCAGATAATGTGCTTCTAATCCGATGGTGAAATTTGTACGAGTCTTAAAAAGCGTTCTCGTAGCATTAACCAAGGCCAATCCACCGACTGAAACGCAAGCAATCGATTAAAACTTTCAAAATGCTGTCCTAGAATTGAGCTTCGGTGGACAAACCATTAATGGGGACGATAAGAACTTCAAACCAACTCTCTGCTAACTAAATATAGCACAAGATCTACCCCAGATCTGACCTAGAGGTTCGTTTAATTACTCTAAAGCAAACAAACGTCAGCTTGCTACTGTACTGAGCGAAATAAATTCTTGGGAAAAGTCCCACCACGAATTCACAAATCCGGTACCGTATTACGTGATCGAGGTGAGAATTTTTTTTAAGCACGGTTGCTCAACGATGGTCTAAGACGACAAACTTTTCATCCACTACCAACGTCAGCTTCCCGGCGCAATAATCGATCGAACGGCCCGGCTGTTTCCGAATGGGTCAGTTATCAGCAGGAAGGACACCAAAAAGAAGTACCTCACGTACTGCGTGGTTGCACGTGCACAAATGGTGAGCTTTCACTTCGCTGATCAACCAACTTCTTCACACCCCCACACACACACACTCCCAACACTGGTGAGCATACCGGTGGGATTTGTTAAGTATGGTTTTCCATTAGTTCAGCAAATCCGACGTGGTTCCTGGTCCGGGCAATCTTTGCACCGTCCGATCGCCACGAAGAAGTTGATACGTACCTCCTCAATCACTTCTGCAAAATAAACACACACAAATGCGCGTAGGCACCCACCCACCCGGTAGGTTAATGTGCTCGATGTACGAGACGCTACCCTGGCAAGCCTTTGAAGCCCATCCAAGGCAGGAAGCTTCAAAGGGAAAACCCCATTTAGACTTAGGTACACACTTACCCGCTGCACGATGCCGGAAAACAGTCACCGTCAAGATGCCGCACACAAGCCAGAAGTGTGTTTGTGCACAATATTGTACGTTGTTTGTCTTCCCGTACCGTGCCCACATCCACCCGTTATATCCCCACAAAACACGGGCCCCGTGCATGGTGTTAATGTACCTCGGGCCCTGGATTAAAGACGTGTTTAATGGACGCTGGCTAAATCAGAGCTTAACCCTGGGAGCATTCGGGTGCCTGGTGTGAAGGTTGGAAAATAGCCTGGAATAGGGTTCTGGCTGGTGCTGGTGGTTCGGTTCTTCCCAAGGTTGTGCCACACACAGTCGGTACGTGGTGTGGTTATTGCCAAATAAACAACCATTTGAGCCATTTCCTTGAAACAACAGCTCTTAACTTACATCTTCCAGGGCTTTTATTGCTGCAGTGTCGCTTTGTTTGTGCCCCTGCTGTAAGAGGGTTAGCTGATTGAGCTGGAAGGTTTTCGTACTGGCTGTGCTATTTTGGAGTGCACTTGTGCAAGGCACGGACAAAAAGAAGCCTACTAGATTTTTTTTACTTTAAAAGGTGATATTCCCGAAAGAATTAGCCACCTTACGTTGCGGTACTTTAAGGTGAGCATGTATGAGGCTTCTAAACCACGGACTTCATAAGATTCACAGTGTCTTCCTTGACATTTACAACTCCTCTATGGAGTGATTCTTAAGATATTTGACACAGAGCAGAGCTGCCCATTATTCCTTTTGTTTGACACAACTTTACCGTGAAGAATCCCTGCTGTTGCGCACCAGCTGGCTCACCTCTTTCCAAACAATGCCCTCCCAACAAAATCAGACCACCAGCTAATCTTCCAACAATGCCACACGCCAAAAAAAAGGATCGCCTTTTGTTAAAATTCTAAAGCTCAGTTGTTACAGTAAAATCAACAACAACAACAGCATCAAACCTGTTACCGCATTGCACCATAAATAGCGACCGCACACACAAAAGTCATCAAAATGGACCGTGCCCCGTTCCGACCCTGGAGGTGGCCAATTCGCACTTTACGTTTTTTGGCGATTTTTAGCGTGAAATATGACACACGACGTGACGCTGTATTATGAACGTTTCTGTTTTATACTTTTATCCATTTTTCATCTTTCACCGAAATGTGTCGAATTGTGACCGGGGTTGTGCTTGATGGAAAAATGGTACACTGGAACACCCTGGTTCGGTCGGAGGTGAGTTATGGACGAAATTTTAATTATCAACGCGCACGAACGAGTAAAATGTTTTGGGGAAAAAAAATAAACAAAATGGATCTTAATAACTTAACCACGATAGAAATGTATTTTACCTGCACAAAGGATTTTATTGCTTCGTGGTTTTGGTTGCCCGGAATGTGCTTTTAGCTACTTTGCGGGGGTTGTTGAAATCCTTGGTAACTAGATGACTCCGAGACGTGATGTGATGTGCTGCAAACGTCACGATTACACAGTTTCGACCAACTGCCACCAGCCGACGTGATGTTTGTTGAGTGACTTGATAACAATCACCCCTAAAGCGAGTAAAGCTTCAAAATTGATTTGTTTCGCCATAATTACGCACGCAAAAAATCTATTCTCATCACAGCAACCCTTCACCCGTTCCGCTTTGTTTCGTTCACATTCACTTCACCATTTTCCACATCTGGCTTTTCTCGCATCGGCGGCTTTGCCGAAATTTTCCACTACATAATAACACCTGAGGGGGGAAGTGAACAGAATTTTCCCATCCGCAAAACCACAACCACGTCCCGAACTGTTGAGTGTTCGGGTCTTGTAGGCGCACGGCATAATAAAAAGAAAATACCTTTTTCGTTACACACACGCCCAATATTGCACGCGAACGTACCAACGCACGAAACCGCACAGAGCTTGAACCACCGTGTACCGCCGTAGGGTCCAATGGATTAACAAACGATGTCGAATAAAGTAGCAGACGCTTTCTCGGCCTGCTCGTCTCGAACGAACGATCCGCACGCAACGGCACACTTTACATAACTGACATTATGAGATATTTCGTTTGACAAATATTTTGATTTCTTGCCACCGAAGTTTTCCCGGGTAGCCACCGTGTTTGCGATCGGTTTGGAGGCTCCGGACACTCAGTTCGGTTCGGTACCGAAAACCGAAACCGAGGGAAGGCTTCTGAGTGCCGGTTGTAATGATGGGAGCACTCACCCGCCAAAGGACTAAATAGAGAATAGTTTCACACTAAACACTAACACTAGAGAGAAGAGAGTGAGAAAGATTGAATTGGTGCTGTCAATCGGCTAGGACGGACCGAAAGATCTCAGCCCTCAGCCGTTTGAATAAAAAACCGGCATTTCCCCTTTTCACTGGAAGTGGCACTCATTTGTTGCATGCGGTGAGAAAAAGGCGCATGCCTAGTAAAGACAAAAGCCGGTTAAGGGAAATTCTTTGTAGGGGAAGTTTTCAGAGGGTGGTTCAGGAAACGAAAGTATAGAAACATTTTAAAAATATTTATAAATGATTTCATTTTTACTAAAACCAGAGGAATCGTATCAGTTTAAAAAATGTTAAACGGCCTGGATGCCAAATGGGGAGAAATACTAAAAGGAAAGCCAAATGAATGATCATGACCCATTATTAACAATCTTTGAAGATGAATGGACCACAAATGTCTAACGTCTAAATGTTCAGAAAATCCTGAAACGATAAGAATCCTTTAAGAATACTCTGCGAATTATGAATGGAATGCTAGCAGTAATTTTCATATTTCCATATCTAAACAATTATTAAAAATTGGAGAAAAAAATTATTAAATTTCAAATAGAGTCATAAGAGTCGAGTTACGGTATCGTGATTTGAATGATTTCTCCACCCAAACACATTAAGTACATTACTTAGCTGCACTACTTTCCATCAAGAATCCTCTTAGTGTTTAAAAACATTTCAATGTGTTGCTTGTTCTACTTTGATGAGCTCCATATTATGCTGCAAATCCTTCTATTTGCATAAAAAAAGCCATATTGAGAAATCCATTTCACGCCACATTCTGGCAATGAGTTAGCTTTTTCATTAACCTTTTTTTTACCTTTTCCTCGCTCGTTCAATCTCGCTCCAAGTGCCAAGACATTTTCCGCATGTATTTTTTCTTCTTCTGGTGTTGCTCTTGTTGTTCCACTTTTACCCATCTTAAGCCCTTTGGAGCGTAGTACATCCTTTCTAACTTCAACTTCACTGGACTTGTACGACACGCCACGGAGCCGGCTGAATGGATGGCCAAGATCCGTGATTATTATCAGCACCACTTGGCCGTGAAATCATGACACGTCGAACCCGATCCCAACCCGCCCCACTCCGGACCCAATCCCCAACCCCCCACGAACGGCTCATTCATACGGTCGCTTTTTACTCCAGCTCTTGGTTTTCGTCATTCTATCACAACCGCACCGTGGGACCGGGTGGTCCGGCTTGCAGGCAGCACAAATCACCTCACCGACTAAACTGACGACCAAAGACGACCGAAGGCGACCGTTAATGCAAATGAAACCGTGCACCCTTTTGGCCTATCCATCCTTGTTTGCCCGGGTAAGAATCCTTCCCGCTCCTGCTCCGCTGCGCCACGCTCGCTAAGCTCGGAACAAAGAAAAATCAAGCCACCGTAATAAAGTGCCAAAAAGGGTTCTTCAGCGAGTGAAAAAGAGGCCCTTACGATCCACTTCACATCACATTCCAGCTCCTTCCCTTACTCGTTCGCTTCGAAAAGTGTTGTGCCGGTGAAACTGTCTTGAGGAAGTGTATGAAACTTCGTAGAAGAAAGTAAAATAATCACAAACTATTCACGAGTCTCGGTATTCGGATCACGCCAGGCCTTTTAATGGATGGGGTGTTGAAATGACCGTGATGGGTGGTAAGATTTTACTCACGCATTTTCATTCAGTACCGTTGCAGTAACCTGCAACCTATTAGTGGTCACGGGAAGATGATGTGCAATGTACGGGAGTTGTCGTAGTACCGTAGTGAAATTGTAATAATTTTTATATTCTATCAGAAGGTCATGAAACCATAATGATAATAAAAATCATAAACGTTAATGAACAGATAATGTATAGATATGTATATCAATAACAATGCAATAACTCAAGCAAATAAAAATACATGATCAAAAGAAAAAAAACAACATAGAAAAAAGATAAATAACATGATAATAGAGCAGATAAAAAGGATAATAATTAAAAAATAACAAGAATATCAATAAACACACCAAATCAAGTTTGAAACAGCACTGGATATTCGTATAAAATCATTCGAGATAGTAGGAGAATCCAAATTATATAATATTATGAATTGGATAGCATATTAACTTTTCTCATACATTGCATCTTTTAACGCACGAACTTCCATTCAACCTATGAATACAATATGAACTATGCATAGGAGTATAGATCTTTGTTCGTACAGGTCGTAACATAATTGTATGGCAAGTTGTTTTTCTAAAACTAAATTCAACTTGGAAGAAATTGACAAAAAATATTGTAGTACAAATATTTTCTAAATAAAATAGGCAATTTTACTCAGTGCGAATATTACTCCTCGTAATAGAATTATAATTGCACGACATCTGATCATCGACACACAAAAAATCTGAAAATCGGTCGAATTATCAAAATTAATTTACGAACAATTTCAACATGTGGTTTTCCTGCCATACTTTTATCAGTATCTCGTTGAAATTTCATGTGTTTTATTTCTTTTTTTTACTATCCACTGTATTTGACAGCATGTTTTAAGTCATAATGATGCATTTATTGTCATATTTTTTCGGCTTTGTGGTATTCATTCACAACGTATTCATTTATCCTTGGAACTTTGATCTTTATTTTCCAAAACATAAGGATCCTTATAGTTATGGAATGCACTGTATTACTCAATTGCTTAAAAATTGATAACCCCCATAATCCTTTTCTTCCATTAACACAATCTCACTACCATCCACTAGAAGCGATTCACTTCATCTCACCCAATCGGAAACAATAATCATACACCCAGATGATGATTGCTGATGGGCCCATTACATTCCAGCTTCCCTTTTTTTTGTTGTTTTGCTACTCCCATCGAATGTAATTTTCACCTCGCCAACTTCATCAACGGAACCGAACTCATCATGGGTGCTCCATATTTCTACCACTGCTACTCTGCGCACCCACTCCACTCCACATTACCCTTCAACCGTACGTGTCCGGTTGCCGCCGTGAACCTGTTGCCGCAAACATGCTCGCGCGCGGAAGATCCGGCAGCCGGTTTTAGAAAGGCCGCGAGAAAATGGGCTGCGGTCAGCTAGTCGAATCATGTCGGCCCATTAGGTCTTCAATTACGACGCCCAGTTCATTTTCCAGCCCGTCCTTTCCCCCATCCGTGTGTTGCAGTTTGCTGTTCTGGCCGGCATCGCTGCACGGGCCCTGCTGGGGACTTCGGGATCGTGCTGGCTGGCCTAACAGTGTGGAAAATGACTTAACCTCCACGAATCGCTTGGCAACTGGCCACCCGGCGTTACCGGATGGTATGTGATGATAGGCTATGGATGCGGTTGATTGCCATTTGTAATCGTAACCGTGCCATTTCGCTCCGGTTAGATTTCAGTTTCCGTTGCAATTTAATTCAATTGCAGCTTTCTTGCCAATCTGCCCACACGGTCTGGCCCCGGAGGTGAATCCGAACGATGGTTTGCAATGAGCGTCGGTGCGAAAGCAGCATTTTCACTCTTTTTTGTCTGTGTGCTCCAGAATTGCTTCTGTGGCCCGTTCGTTATTTCCGTAATGTGATATGCGAAATACGTGAACATACTGTGTGTGGACCCGAGAGAAAAGCAAGAGCTGTAATAAAAGTTACAGTCTGCTATGGGCAATACGATATCAAGCCAATCAACTAACTTTCTAATTGATTTTCTCTGTTCTGAGGTGAAAGAAGTTGTAATTTTCTATAAGACTATAATTGACAGTTTCTAGGCTACCTATGCTACATATTGATCACTTTATCATACATTTTTATAGCATTATAGCTACATAAGTATGTGATAATAAGATAGTACATAAAAAAAAACTATAGTATATAAGTTACCCTTGATGAAAATCAAACATAAACAATGATAAAATAAGACCAAGTCTACGACCACAGGCAGATGTTTTGTAGTGAAACGGCATAATGCATAATTTATTTTGGTTTATAAAAGCACGTTTACATGAGATTCTTTACATTCATCTACAAAACAACATTGGAAACCATGGAACGGGTGGACGTTTTTCCGAAGTTTGATACCAACTAAAAAAAATCTAAACATAAAGAAAAGAAGTACCGAAATAGGGACAGTTGTTTGGCCGCAAAACATCAAAGAAATTTTTACTCTCAAAAGGACAACCTCGCCTCGTCCAGTAAGATAAGAAGAAGGCGCTTTTCAAAAGATCGCACACTGCCCGCAACCATTTCAGATTTGAATAGCTATCCTGGAAAGATGGTAAGCAGCATGGGTTCAAGACATACACTGTGGCAGAAAATTTACTTTCTTGATCGTTTTCAGTGCCATGGGACCAAATCCTGCCATTCACAGGATGCAAGATGGAAATAACGTACGCTGTGAGAGTTCTGAGAAAAGTGCAACAAGTTAAAAAAAAAACAATACTTTCATTGGTATTTGCAGCGATTTTGGGATTTAAACATATTATTTAAATAATTAATGATATATTAAACAGTAATATATGTAGTACATATGTTATTGGAGTGTAGTGAAGTAATTTATGTAGTAGTATAAATATTAATAAAACAATTATTAAATAACTAAATAAATCAGTAAGTACAATAGTTAATCAAATTTAAAGATTTATTGTTAAACCCATCAAGAAATATGTAAGCAATAAACAAGTTCCGACTACTTGGAATATGGACTCATATCAGTAAAACTAATGTTCTCAGGCCTAGGTTCTTTCAATTTGTTCCATTGAAATGTTACCTCAGTTCGAATGATATGGAACACATTTGTTAACGATATAAACTGAACTAAAAGTAAATGGCTTTAAATGCGCCGAACAATTAGACCTTTAAATTTTTGTATGAGAATGATTCTTCATGCAACAAAACAAAAACGTGAGAATCCTTCGTTACTTTTTTTTCGCATTTTACATGAGTTACAAAACTATACCGCAGGCACTACCTTTTTTTCCCCGCAGTAGAGTTTGTGGTTGGGCAGTAAGTTGTGCTACAATTTTCGAACCGTTGGTACCGAAGCTACCCCCCAAAACAGCTGCCACTCACTGAAACTGAATGGACCACAATGGTCGAAAAACTCACGCCCGGTACTCGAATCAACCGCAAACTAACGGAACAGCGAGAACAAACCAACAGCAATTACACACACAAGCTGGAAAATAACGCGCCAAACCAGAAATGCTCGACTCGCGCACTAGCACGTAACCATCATTAGCATAAAATGGATGCATTTCGTATTCGCATTGGAACGCTCACCGCGAGCGAGAACCAAAAAAAAAAACAACACGCCCGAAACTAAATAATGCCCCCAAAAAATGGACAGTTTCGTTGGAATGCGGTTGTTTTTTGTGTTAAGTTACGTTCCAACAGTGGAAAATGTATTTTCGTTATGTTGTTTCTCACTTTCAACTTTTCCAACCAGCCCAAAAACCACCGTCGTACCCCGTTTTTTTTCCCAACCCGGCACTGTATCGCAAACGAAACAATGTACACGTCCGTCCGATAACGACCGAAAGTGGGCCGGTGCCCCTTCGGGGAAATCCACCCGAAAATATGCCATTTTATAGCTCCATCTTGGCTTGCTGGCAGGGCATGCCCGAATGTTAAGCACTTACAACGCAGTGAAAGAAAATGAGTCGAAGTGCAAGCGCTTTTCCGCTTGTTCGCGTCCCAAAGCAGGCAACGTAAAGACTATCGGAAGATAAGTTTGGTGGGCTTTTTGCAGGGCGCCCAACCGAAGAATGATCACTCACGGGAAAACAGCGCAACGGGCGTGAGCGGAAGCGTAACACTAAAGACTGATGATAAGACATGGCCATGGAAATGTGTTTCGTACACTTTCTATGTAGAAGCGAGCATTGTCTAGCATGGAAGAATCTCAACCACCCTTGCAAAACCATTGACCAACGTTAAAATAATAAACGCAAAACCATTCGAACCCAACCAACCCAACAGCAAGTCGCTTCAACGTCCTGTGTGTCCTGTCAGTAAGCATTGCTCTCCAGCAAGGCAAGAATTCTTCGAGTTCCACAAATCTTCCGCAAGTGTAACTCCAACGTGCCGTGTAGCGAACTGTGTGTGTGTGTGTGCGGAGTTGTATTGTTTCTGTGTTCCGCATTCCACAAATGCACGGTCTTCCCCCCCAGTTTGACTTACGGACATCCTTGGAGACTGCTTACGGTGAAGAATTTCGAAATCTTTTTGAAGAAGTCATAGAATCTGCCACACAGTTCCTTCCCATGCAAACCCGAACCGAATGCCCATGTTGATGGAACCATTGTATTGCGCTTGTTGAAAGTTTTCGTTACTGTTTCATTCCTTTGCCCATTTTATGTTGCCCATTCGGTATGATGATTTCTCACCATCGTTCTTCGGTCAGGTTCCTGTACCGGGGAGCGAAACTTTTACCACACTTTTAGTTATTATTCCTTCCGCCGGAAGTGTGGTACGCTTTCGTTCGAGCTTGCTCCTGCACTTGCACGTCAACTCATTTCAGCAGCTCCAGTGGAGTTGTGTGTTGGCAACGGCGAAAGACATCGGCATTCACTTTTCCAAGAAACTTCCCTCGAAGCTAGGAACAATAAATAGAAAACAAGCAGTGATTCATCGAAACTGTACACCACGATGATTACTGATATCATGGTAGGCAAAGAGTTGCACTAGCAAAGTACCTGACGATTCACAGTTTGACCATCATCTCACCAATTGTTTAGAAATAGAGTGGTCACTGCATGAAGGAATAGAATTCAAAGTTGTTTAATTTTTATAAGGTGATGTTTAATATCACTTTTCGTTGCAAAGTGCTTCGCAGATTGGGTATTTCGTAAGTGTTTCTTTCAATGATATGCACAACACTTAATATCAGCTTCAAATTCTATTGGAAAGATCATGTCCTAGAGCGAGTTCCAAAGTAGGGTAAATCTTCATTTGATAAATATATCTAAAAATAAAACTATGTTTCCTTTAGAAAATTTCAAGTAAAGATATATAATATTTCTACGTTCTCTGTTTTTCTCTGTGTTCGAGTCTCCTGGCACTAGGCTTGCTTCGATTTGCATACGGCTTGCTTCGATTTGCATGCCTTTTCCCAGTCTTTTTGTGTACACTTGAGCCGATACACCTACACCTTAGCCGATTGCTTTCACCTATGGATAGTTCAAGACAATGGTGAGCTTAACCTGTTCCGCATATTAGACCAAACCATTAAATGTGAAGGCGAATTAAAAAAGTCCTTTCAGCTTTGTCACAGCAAGGACAACACGATAACAGCAACCTGAATTGCCATAAAAACATTACTAATCACAAACACATTTGTTGTTGCTCAGGCTATAAAACTATTCTTATCTTAATCACATTTCTTTCAGAGTCCTCCAAAAGATTTTTTCGTTGTGTTGTTTTTTGTTCTCATGTATAAATTGTTGGGGGTGCGTGATAACGAGGAATATAAGCCACCGTTTAGATAGGATCTTAATACCATCCCAAATTTATGATTCTCACTGTACACCACATGTGAAGATGTGATTCAACATTCGGCCAGCTACCGAAGGACCCAGATCCAATATATTTCCCTCGTTTTATAGAGGACTTTCTCGAGCAAGGTGCTCAGTAAAATTAAGCCTCTTTAGCCATTAAATAGTTAAAGAGACGTACTGGGAGCGGGCTTTGCAAGCAAAAAATACTGTACCTAAATTTGATTCGGAATTCTTACTTGAGAGTCTCATTTGAATTGTTAGTTTTGAAAACGCAAGATCAAAATCATGCTGTTTTCAAGGGATGCATAACAAATTCATGAAAATCTCTTAACTATCCTATGAAAATCTCCTTCTCTAATGTCCACATCATGAGTGCTTAACTCCGCTTACGAATGCAAGCTGCATTTAAGATGCTACAGACATATGCCGAATTTCCTCATGCTTCACAACCTGCCACCGGCATTAATTCAAACCGACTGGATGACAAACGTTGCACATTCCCAAGCCTCTCTGTTCACTTCAGGCAATACAATTCTCGCAATGACGCCACACGGTCCTATCAATCAGTGTGTAGTTATCCACAGAGAAAGCTTATTAAGATTTCATTTTCCATACCATCCAAAACCACTTCCAACGCCAGCACCAGGTCCCAAGAGTCCAGCAACTCGCATCTGGTACGGCGTGTAAGGTTAAACTGTCACCTGCACCGGTACAATGCACGAGCAAATCCTACGGATTTCAATCTGTGTTCTCCCGCATGATTCAATATGCGTTCGATTATGGTTCACAATTACCGAACCGAAGATGATAAACGTCTCCATCGTGTTGCTTCCCGGGCTGCAGTGGTGGACCCGCTTACAAGTGACCGGGCCCAATCCTAATGGTACCACCATCAACAATGGTTTTATCGTACGTCAACAGCAGTGTACCGTGCGCCAGTGCACCTTTTCCGGAGCGCTTTCGCTCGTCAAACATCGCCACCGATCGAAACCGAACCAAACAACTGCAACTGTCAAACGAGCTGCTGGCAGGCTGATTTAATGTTTTAGACAATCATCACTGCTAACCGTTCACTGCCGCACTCCCGCACTGTACTTACATCAATATTCATTGTGCAATGTACTGCCAATGAGCATCTGGAATAGCTCACCACACTTCTATTCCAGCTACCCCGCATCGAAGATGGTGAGGTGAGTTCTATAATTGAAAGCACCTAAGCAGAATTGGTCGGTACAGTATGACGACAACGATGCCATGGGATGGCATGAATATTCGAACGTTTTGCCGTCTTGTTAACCCAAGCGTGAGAATCCATCCCGAACCACCCAGCTTCGCCCATCGCCGGCTGACGGATGATATTCGAAAGCTTAGGACTTAATTCTGATTGCACAGATTACGCCGCATGCTGTACGAACCAGGCTAAGCAGGGCACCGGTAAAGCACAATTGCTTGTTAGCCACATAATGACGGAGATGTTTCCACCCTTCACCTGGGGGCGGGTGGTGTGCAATGTTTCCATGTAAGGAATGCTGGCCTACCGGTGAGGGCAAACCAACGCACAAGCAATACATTATAAATCAATAATGCCACCAGTGGTAATAACCGTCCCGTCTTCCACAACCAGCTAGGTGTCTTCCAATGTTCGCACGCCACGAATCGTAGACATTCCGCTAAATCGTAGACATTCCGGAAATCAATTAGTAATTTACTGTTTTCGCGGAATTAAATGGCCATCGAGTGGAAGTGAACTTCCCGTGCAAGTGCAGCTACTTTGTTTATCCTTCTCCCGCTCGTCTGCGCCAGCTCGCCACCAATCTGCCAGCGCTGTGATTAGACAATTTAATTTGTCTTCATTAGGCGCGGCGCAAAGACGCCGATACAACACGGGTAATCAGTTCCTGAAGATCGGTGCGAACGCGTCGATAGTATCCCGCACGGAATTTCGCCTCCACGCGGTATTACCGGAAGCGATCGAGGCTTATTCCGGTCGCGCTGCGCCCGGTCTCATAATTAGGTGACAAATTTGACAGCTTGCTACAATTTGATTAGTAAACATAATGTCCAAGCGCTGGCCAGTTTGCATCCGCACCGTGTGTACCTGCCCGGCCCGATGTCATAAATTATTCGAATTTGTTGTGACATTCAGGGCTGGCGGATGCTATTTATTTAATAAGCATCATAATCGGGTTGATGGGAGAATCGGACACCGAATGCGAGATTCGTTAACGAGGTGCCTGCCGTTTGTGCCTGCGATACGTCACGAAGAATTGAAATCACATCCCGATCGGATGCGTGCGCGGTGCATGATTTATCTAATTGTGATACAACTTCAAGTTTTGATTGTTTCCGGGGTTCGTGACCGTTAAAGGAGGTAGAGTAACAAAACAGCTTCAATGCGTTAGAGAGTTTTGGGGATTGTATGCTATAATTCATTTATCTGCTTTTAAGAAATTGATGAAATTTAAACAGTTTAACACGGGGCATGCAGAATGATATCAGCAGTCGCTTTGATGCTGAATCTTGCCTCATTTCATAACTTCTTCGGTGGTAAATCACCGAAATTTCAGGGGATTCCTATTTCCTATTTTTGTTCCACGGGATTTTCCTTCTGATAAACCATCAATCACATTTATATCTTCAATTTATTTTGAAGATTTAAACATTCCGTTGCTCATTACTCACCAACGCAATACAGCAACAGCCCCGTTCATTGCTATCCGTGAGTTTACCTTCTACTTCCAGCTGTTTCTGCGTCTGATGAAGTACAGATATCTTATCATGCACAATACACGAAATGACACAAAAATCCCCACATCTGTGTGTAAACAGTTGCAGCGGATAGACGTGCGAGATGGCAAGAGACGCTCGCGTAGGAATGGAATTTAAAACTCGCTCGCTTCAAAACAGCTGATACGGAGATTTTTATGTCTGCATACCTGTCCCTTCTTCAAGCTAGACATGCCCACCCGTGAAGTGTGTCTTATTATGCTTTTCATCAGTTGATAAACTCGACCTAGATGGTTTGCAGTCACAGCAACTCTAAAATAATGCGCCCGCTCATCTCCGATGAGGCTGTATTTATTGTTGACCGAAGAAATTCCTTCCACCCATATAATAACCCCATAAAGCTCGCCAATGGCTCCCAATTCTTCAGCGGGAGTGTTAGTGTTTGCTTAAGCATACAATATACCAACCAGCGGTCATCCGGCAGCGTTGGTCGTGATGATACCCAAACTCGAAATGATGTGTTCTAATTTCTTTCGCTGTGATACTTGCGCCGCTGATAAGAACACGGTACGGGAAGATTATTAAAAACCTGTGATGGTAAACAGGGTGGCGAAATACAGCTCAAACAGATCGCCACGGGCAGAGCAACCCCCGAGAGAGATAAGCGCGCAATGGAATGTACAATGTCAACGGAAGGCCGAGATGAATAGACAACAACGGCAAATGAGTCTCAGTGCCCGGTAGCACGAGCTGTATCAGTCAAGAAGTGGAAAGGCGAGTTTTTTGTTCTAAAAAATGTCGCTGCATTTTTCGATGTCACGATGGATTGGCACGTGCACAATAGAAACGAAGTGGTGGTAATTTTTTTTATACCTTCAACAATCGTTGCTTGCAGTTGTTTGAGCATTTCGAGGCGAGGAATTTGTTCAAGTGCTTTTTTTATTTATTTTATATTTTTACTAAACCAACCAGAAAACAGTTGTTGACGAGCTAAAAACGGCGGAAATTATTAGTTCTCACCAAAAAACCAATTCATCTGACGTGAGAATACATTCTTTGTATATCATATACTTGAATTATATATTAGAACTTACCATATATTAGAAAGACACTTTGAAAAATATCTCCTGTTTAGTCTTACGACCTGCAATATAGATGAGGCCAGCCATGTTATAGTATTTTAAGACATAAACAGTTACAATCTTGTTACATGAGGTGCGGTCAAGATGAAATTCAATTCACGATCATTTCAAAGATTTTTGGGATTACAAATTTACTTTTTCAATACGTTACGACCTTTTTTTATTCCCGAGGAACAGCCATTAAAATGCTGAGGTCAATTAATGACCCTGAATGTTTGCGGTACCATTTCCATGACTTTGTATAATCTCAATTTGTATGAACTAACTATTGTGCTACAAAATAGACTTACTAACCTTCGAATGGTACCGAAAACTCCTAATATCTTCCCGGGCAAAACTGGCAAAGGAGTGATGGTGTTAATTCGCCCCCAAAAAAGGTTTAACAAAGGTATCTGACACGGAGGGGATTCTTCCAGCAGGTCAAGATTGTAAAGCTATATACTTATCGTGAGTAAGTACATTCTATCTTTAGGCATCTCTTATGTCACAGATAACTAAGCGGTAGTACAGTATATCATATCATAACAATGACAGACAAGAACACCTGTTATAGGGAAAAAGTAAGAGCTTTTCGAAGAAGTCGAAAATAGCAAAAAAAAAACGAAAAAAATAGAAAATAGCATAGAAAATATGCTATTGAAATACAGTAAACTAAAGTTTTATACATCTTATAGTAAGTTATACAGCGTACTTAGTGAGTCTCCAAACAGGTTACTCACTGAGAGGCATAATAGTATTGCAAAACACTTTAAAACAAATTTTTATTTTAATACGTTTCTTATGGAAACGTTTTCTTTTTTTATTTTAAACAAATCTGTTAATGAATGAGAAAATTTTAATATCTGTTATTATTAATCAAATTAAACATTCACATGCTCACTTGGTCTTGTTTCTAATCGATAGCCAATGATGGCATTGGCAATTCTTCTCCAAAATTCAATCGTTTCAATAGATTAATCCGGAAGTTCTAATCAGCAGTGCAATGATCCATTTACAATCGAAATCTTTATAGGAAAAACGGAAACAGAAAATCGGAAACACGGAGTGAGTCACATCAAGGTGATTTAGATGGTAAAAAGATAACAAAAAAAACAACCCACTAACATATCTCTCGCAAATAATCTAACCAATGGTCGCCGTCCGGTCGTCAATCCGCTGTGCCCTTTCACCATTGTAAATTTGTGGTCGTGCATCGCAAACTGCATCTCGCGCAGCAAGTACACACAAGAAAGTGCGGGAACTACACACAAAAAAAAAGAAATCAGGAACATCTGAATCAACCGGAGTGAATACCGACATCGGATGATATCGCTGCATCCCTTCCGGAATCAGACGGGTCTGAAGGGCGAAGCGGACGGATGGACGGATGGACGGACGCATCCAGTGATAAATCAGATTACACATTGTAATAAATTCATTTTTACATTCCCGCTACCAACCGGTGGAATGTGAGCTCAGGAATGCTGTTTTCCTTGCCTGTACATCGGTCGGGTGCAAGAGGGCTCATATATGTATGTGTGTGTGTTTGTAGAGCGCTGGAACTACAAAATGGCGCACCGTACGGTCGACTCGTGCGGTTGGCCACTGTGCTGGCCCATGCCCGAGAATGATGGCAGGAAATGTGAAATATGTGAATGGTTCCCCCTATACCATCACCGTTTCTATGGTTTCCGCCGGTGGTTTCCAGTCGACGATGGCTTCGATTGCTTCCGGCCCGGAAGGATGTAGCAATGGGAATTTGCTGGACTTTTTGATCCGGTTTCGTGATCGTGAACGGGTTTGGTCGCTGGAGGTTGTTATTGGGGATGGACAAGTGACCAGCCCGGTACATCGGTACATGTCGATTCGCCGATTTGGATCATTTCCAACACGCTTGTGGCAATGGTTGGAACTGGGAACAACGCTTTCCTGCTTCACATACTGGTTTCATCCCGTGGCAAAATCTGTACTGGTGGCCGCTTTGTTCTGTTTGCATTTAGTTTTCCTCTAAATCCATTTCCCGGAATTTCTTTTCTTTTTGCCGTTTTTTTTTGCCCAGCAATACAATTTTCTGTCCTACTGCACTACATTACTGTCGGTGGCCATCAGCAACTATGTTCGCTTTCAAGGCGTTTTCTCCATAGTAAATAAATCCTGCAATCAGACCGATGGTAACCGATCATGATCGATTACGAGGAAATCTTTCAATCAGACCTTTTTTTTCTTCTTCCTTTCAAACGGGTCATCGAGTTCTGAATTGCTTAGTGTTATGGTAGAAAATCCATTCACCAATGTTCTCATCCTTCCGGTGGCGACGGGTTTGTCCATTTTCAATGTGAACTTGATTTTTTTCCGAGACTCTGAACCATAATTGGCTATTTTATTTTACATTTCAGATTATTTTATCTTTTCTATCTACTACATCAACGATATTTACGATAACACTAGGAAAGTCTAATCCAAATTGTCAGAATTGGTTTTTTTTATTTTTATTTAAAAAAAACTCAACAAAGAGGAACAAAAATTGCTCCAGATAATGAATTTCATGAAATATTTAATATAAAAAGTCTGTTTTTCATCGAAACTAAACATAATAAATAAATAATAAAATAAAGTCTAATAAATAGGTCTCGGTCTGATAAATAGTCAATAAAATGTAGGACATAGTAATTATTTAATGTAATTATGTGTCTGAAAGCATCCAACAAAAGTACAGATTCTATTGCCTCTTGACAGCATCAATAAATCGTATAACAACACAACACTTTAATTCATTCTTAGCCCGATTTGATTAATGTCAGGCTTGAAGTAGTGTTAGAAAAATTGGTTCATCTGTCAGTTAATTACGTTCGCCACTTTTTCCTGGAGAAAACAATGCCTGGTGCCGGACTGGTCAAGCACTTTCCAAAAAGCATAACAAATGTTGTCTCATTTATCCGTACAAGCAATCGGCACTCAAGCAACCATTTCACTGCTACTGCCGTTCACTTAATGCTGCCAATGAAAGATGACGATGCACCGTGTCAATGAGATGGAAATCTCATTAAGATGGAAATGCTATTCCATCGAACGGCGCCTGATGTCGTGAAAAATCATCTTAAGGCGTAGAGGAATCCCCGCATAGATAGTTTTAGTATGTGATACCTTTTTTGTGGGGCTTTGAAGCATCTTCGACCAGGCCAGACGCTTGATGTCTGCTACTGATTGCAAATTTCTCTTGCAATTTATCTCCTACTCTTACATTTACAAACCTTGGCCCGTCCTTGTGAAAAGTATTGTCAGGTGTGTTAAAATAATTCTACAAGCTTTTGCTTTTCGACATTAAACTTATTCTCTATATTTAATTTAATCGGGAAGAGTTATGTTAAGTGAAGAAAGAAGTTGGCAGAACCAAAAACATTATCGAACTAGAATTAGAAGTAGACGAATTTTATTGAAAGGAAGTTTTTAAGCTGTTTGTTCAGCGTATAATATGCAATACTTCTCTGTTGCAACCACTTTCATTTGTAGCATATGTTGGGATATCAAATTTTTAACGTCACTACATAACGTCTGCTGCAACACTTCAAGACAGCAACCAACCAAACAGCACATATGTACGGCGTTTTGCCTACCTTTCGGCGCAACAGCTTTCGTACAAAAAGCATACCACAATGCTAGCGCATAAACGCGCATTGGAGAAAGTATTTTGCAAGCACAAAAAAAACGAAATAAATAAACCATCCGTAACACACCCAGAATCCATCTCATGTGCCATCACATCGCTCAAAATTTAGAAGACGATGATGGCAGCGGATGGAAATGAAAAATGAGAAAGTGGAAAAAACGTATCATAAACGGCACCGTACGTCATGTAGGTAGCGGACTTGGCTAACAATTTCATCCTACAAGTGCAGGTTATTTGGCACTCGCGCGTTGAATCCTTGCCGATCTTCCACCTACAGGCGCTAGAGCAGAGGCGCATAAGCTGCAGTAGCTAGACGGCAGCAAACACGTAGCATGAAGCATTAGCAATAGCTGGATAAGCATCGTTTGTAGCCTTTAGCACACAGCCGCGTATCTTCAAGAACACGGGACGCGAGTTACTTGAACGCATCTATCGACTTGTTGGTTTCAAGTGTTTTTTTTTGTTGCACCTTTCGAGGCAGTAGCCCTAGCAAAGCTGAAAAACCTTGGTTTTTCCTTGTGCATAAAACACTGAGTCAACGTTCAAATATGAAAACACCCTCTAAAGGGATCCCACACAGTGTTCTACGCGGGGTCCTCCCTGGGATTTGAAACAACCCCCCAGTGGACGGAACATAATTGGGAATTCTGTCAAATCTGACAGCTCACCAAGGCGGAAGTAAACAACACTCGAAGGTGGGAAGCAATTCTTCCACCAGATTGGCAGTGTCTTGGATGAACAATTTGAACGGTACCCCGTCAGCACCATCGCTACGATGGCGAAAGCGTCATAATTTTACCACACGAATTTCCCGGGTTGTTTATACGCCTCGCCAACAAAACCCATACGCAGTGCGCAGTCAAGTGTTCCTGCACGTTGTGCTCTGAAGCGCATTCGCTCAGGAGTTTGTAATAACTTTTTTAAATCTACCATGACTTCGTGATACTCCTTCCGGTCGGAATGAGTTTCTCGGTACAAAATGGAAAAAGAGAGAGAGAGAAAAAAAAAGTCGAAATAATAATCCACGCTTTACTTCCATCGCTTTGTGGGACAACCTGGGATACTTTTTTTATCTTATTTTCCCCCTGCTTATCTTACACTTCCTGAGCATCATAATAAGCACGTAATCGAGATGACTTTTTCGCCAACTCTCCGGACGGTTTTTGCACGATAGTAAAACAGCGCAGCTTCTTTTATTGGGTTTGGTAGCATCCGGCCCGTTTGAGTGTCGGCATGGGACGTAAATGGAGGGGCTTCAAGGAACAAAGATTGCAATTCCACTGGTGATCTGCACATCAAGAAGTTAAGGAACTGTTAAGGCAACTGCTTAAGGAGATGCTCCTTCCTTATGGGCGAACAATAGTGGTGCAACTAGTTTCGGTGCCCAGTTCCGCATCATGCCGCCAAGCAATAGAAGGTGCCGTTATTAATCAATTTTATTACCATTCCATCATCGCCATTCCGAAACTAGTACACCTTGGGTCCCGTCAACAGTATGGGCACACCGCTCACCAGGAAAATGCGCCCGTAATCCGCGTTTACTTTTTCCTCGCTCTCACGCGTGTCACGTGTGCCTCGTAATGGGAAACTGTCACATAAATTTACGGTCCTTTTTTTCATCTCACACAAATTTTTATGCCCTCTGCCATCACGTCACAACCGTCTTCCGGACAGCCTTTCCGGCTGGGGGACATCTAACGTCGTGCCCGGTGAACCGTAAAACACAGTACCCACGCACCGGAGGATGACGGAATGAGCTACGAGCTTATGATTCAATTATGAAGCCGACGTGTCACTGGTGTGGACTTCCGCTTCAATTTTGTGCGTGCAATTTTTTCTCCTTCCATTTCGTTCTAGCTTCAGGCACAAACGAGACCATCTTTCTGCGCTTGTTTGGTTGCGAAGGCTCAGCAGGGTTTTCTTCATTCTTGGTGTACGTTCGAACGGCCTCTTTTTGTGTTTCACGTAGCCTTCGGCAAGATATTGTTCATCTACGTGCTGCCAGTACCGGACACCGGTGCACTCGAGGTTGAACCGGCTGGCCGAAGCCGAAACAAATCGTAGATGCGTGAAGGTGCTCTCTAATTTGCGCTGCAGGCTGTCACAGTTTTCTTCGGTAGTGGATACTTTTCTTTCGGAATTTTGTTCTGTTGTCAAATATATTGCACGATCATCAAAGCAAAGTTTGGGCGTCCTGGTGCGTAGTAAATTTATTTCGGTACAAGGTAATATTGGAAAAAAATTCGAAAGTACTTTTAAAGTTGAAGCAGCGCGGATGTCTTGCAGAGTAGTACGCCCGAGCCGTGTTGTGCGATGGGTAATTAGAAATTTCAGCATGATGTACAAGTTGAGGTACTGAACAGTGAGCAAAAGCGATAGAACCAGATGGTAAAAATGATTGTTAGTTGTCAAGTACATGTCAAGTAGCAGCTTTCATGAATGAATCTAATATGATTAAAAGCTTGTGAAAAGAAATATTCTAATAAGAAATTTTCAACATATTTAAACACCTAATTCAAGTTTACATAGTGTTTGTCTTTTCTTTAGATTGTTATATGTAACAATATAACGATAAATACAGTATTTTTTTCATAAATTTCTTAAAATTTTAAATTTATATTTCGACTAATTTACTAAACAATACATCGGGGAGCTCAACAGCTCAAAATAACGTGAAAATGAACAAATATTCTTTTTTAAAGCTTAAACCAATCGAAATTAGTTTACCTAGATGTGAAACTTACTGTGGGAATAGTTTTTGTTTTGTATTTGCTCAAAATGTCAAATCCAAATAATATTTAATGAAGCTACATTTTTAACTCAATTTTGAAACTTACAGCTTGTTATACTATTTCTTATCTTTTTTTAGTTGTGTATAACTATAAACCATTGAGGATTAATTTAATTAGTTACGAATATTACGAAAATTATCACAATTTAATATATTACAAAAAATTTGTCTTAATTTAGATTCCGAAACAATTGTTAACCAAAACAATAGTAATTTTACACATTTTATACCCACGTAGGCAAACATGTTCAGCTACGGTGCGGTGCATCACCACAACCAAATGCCATAATCAAAATCTCATCAACTTCTCCCATTCCAGGTGTTTCGGAATTTTCGGCAAGGTAAAAATAAAATAAAGGCAGGAGTGAAATTATGCTTCCTCAGCCAGTACCACACCGACACACATATATATTAGGCAGCATCATTTGTACATTCGCATTAGCGACTTGGTCGGAATGTTAGAAGTAATTTTCCACCATTTTATTTTTTCAACTACCATCCGTACTGCCTTCAAACGACAGGGGAAGATAATCGCAATATGATTCCACTGGCAGGAAAATCAAATTAATTTAGTTTCAACGAATGTCACAACTACATTAAGATCGTCTTCCCATGCCGATGGGAAGTCACAGGAAACGCCGAAAAATAAATAGCACCCGAACGGTAGAAGAAAGAAGCAGGAGGTTCGGTAATTCCGTTGGAAGCTAAATTCAGCTCCAGGTAGGGAGCGAAACGTGCAAGAAGAAACTTTCATTTTTTTAAAGATATTTTGGGTACAACAGCACCTCAAGCGCCGGTTCTGTGGCAGAGACACGGCAGATGCTAAGAACATTCGCTATTTTGCTGTGAGAAATGCGATTATGACTTTTAAATGCTCCTTCTCCTTTATTGAGTATACTTTGCTGCATATTGCATGGGAAATGGTTGGCCCATCGAATGATACAAATCCGTACTAAATACTGCACTCGAAAGTGATGCTATATAAACTCCTCAATCTCGAGCCTTACGGTCACACATAGAGCCAAAGGTGTGTCAATACTAGGCACAGTAGATGAACAGCCGCTTCCACATCTCATACTCGTTCCTTTCATCCCTTATGTGTTTATCTTTTCCACAGTTTTGCACAGAGTGATGATCGGAAAAGTTAATCCATTTATTTAATGGACTGTATTCTAGGAGCTTCCTGTCAAGATCGATGCTGCTAAATAATACACGACCTAAGCAAAAAGCTCGTCCCGTACTCATGTCACTAACATCACACACATACACGAAACCTCATAAGGTGTGCCTCAATCTGCTTCTATACGAAAAAAGTACACTGTGTGTCACTACACAAGCATCGTGCCTAAATTTTTATATTGACACAACACGCTTTCCCCGTGTTGGGAGAAATTTTCCAATAATGTGATAAAAAAAAAATTCGGTAATCAATTTAATTACTGGTGCTGCTACCGCCTCATCCACAGCAAGTAACAGATAACCTGAAACCCTGGAATAGAGCCGTGACATGTATTTCAGTTTTCAGCCACTCGGAATTGCAACCAGATGCACTTTCGATCATGCCATCAGGAGTAAAAAGTACTTCAAATTATCCTTCAACACTTCCCCATTTCAAATTGTTCAATTCGAAGTGTTGATCTATGAACTTCCGGAATTAAGAGTAAAACCCCAAAATTTCTCGCTAGTAAATCTGGCTCAACCTGACATACAGCTGCCGACATCGGTGCACACATACACCGACCGGTGTGCACCCGGGTGTAGCGAATGGTTTCATTAATGGGAGGAATAATTATGTCTAAATGAGAAAGTAAACAGCATTAAACTGATTTATTTGCAAGAATTTCCTACACGGTGGATCGAAGCAGCCGTGGATGTGTTGCCAGGACGGAAAGGCACCGCACGCCACAATCTAAGCAAGCGACGGCAAGATTAATGCTTGCCTGTACAGTGGCTTCCAATGTCTGGCGGCAGCGTTGAAAAACCGCAAATGAGCTTTACCTGCCGCACCGCGTCGAGAAGCAACAGTTTAATGAAAAGGTAATTCAAACAACAATGTTCAACCATTTCTAGGTGCTTACAAGTATGTTTTGGTGCTGTTGGAAGCAGTATTTACAATATCTAACCATACCGTTGGTGAATCATTTTCCTTGTGCTATGCTAGCTGTAATTTGCCCATTGAATCACTCGCTTAGTTACTTAAAATTATTGCACATTAACATGTTGTATCGATTCTTGTGAGCTTTACCATCACAATCATTTGTCTGGATGAGGATAAAAGGAAAGCGTAAGACCAAGATCTCAAGGTAGCGCAACGACATCAGAGGGTAGTGATTTGTTTCGGTATTTAGTTTTCACTTTATTATGCAATGACCTGGGGAACGTAAAGATGAATGCTCTGGAAACGCTTTACCATTTTCTATGTCAGTCGATTCCATTCCGGACGATGCATTGAAATTGCTTCAAATGAAAACAAACCGACCGAGAAACGTTCTGCTCGATTAGGACCGGGAGTCACCCGGACCGCTTTGGTAGTATGGTGAGGCGACACACAGCTCCTGCGTACCTGCAGAACTAATTAAGACGCAAAAACGGTATCCAAGACTAGTGAAGTACATAGCCAACACACTACAAATAATTGCCGCCATTAAGTGTGTAGAAGATTTTCTTGCCGTGCTTGGGAAAATATTCTTCTCCCTTGTATCGGGCAATGGATTTGCGGCTAAAGATGCTCTCAGGTGCAATCAAAAGGTTCAATGGAATATTTAAGTGCAGGTTGTTAGTTTTCCATACCGATACCGATGAGTTGATATGGAGAATTTTGTATGGTCAATTGAAGCTGAGAAGAAAAAAATCCCTTATGCGTAGCACAGTGTATAACAGATTCATGTTTATAGCTTTCAATAGTTCATTCTTGTAGTTATAAGTTTGTATAGAGTAATTATCTCCGATAAGTGAGAGAACAAAATACTTTGTAGTGTAACAAAGTGTATGTAACAGTTTTATTTAGCTGGTTATCTCTAATTTATACTGATATGTATGGCAGAGCGCTTCTAGTGTATCTCAATGTATAACACTTTTAATTTTTAGTGATCTCCAATTAATATGGTCAATGATGATTTCGTACATAATTGTATTTACTTTTACTTTAATTTTCTAACCATTATAATGGTTAGAACAAAAAAATCAATATTGCACAGTTTAGTGTATAACATTTTAAGGTTTGCAAAGCAGTTGCCTTTCTTTACACGTAATATATTCATCATTTCAAGGGACAAGGGACAAAATTATATAAGAATTAATATAAAAAATATTGCTCCGAATCGGAAGGCATTAGAAACCTTTACACATGCACTTTTCACCTTTATATGCATTTTTATGCTTGAATTTCGTGTAGTAAACTAACTTAGCTGTCAAATAAAAAAAAACGAATATTTGGAATATCTGTGCTCGTAGCTCGAACTGTCCTCTGTTTGCCGTAATGTGGGCAAATAGACAATAAGTTTACCTACTGTTATACAATCTCCAGATTCTCTTGTCTAATACGCTTCAATGCATCACCATCAATCGCTTTCATCGGGCATGTATTCGTTTGCCGAGTAAATGTCTTGCGGAAAATCCCCTGGTCTTCCCCTGGTGGTATGCGATTAAGACTCACGGACCCAAAACCACATTCGCTCGTGTGGTTGAAACATTTGCCGTTTCGGTACATACTTCGACCATCAGCTCTTCGCTAAACATTTGCGTCTTGCAATTTAATACCACCGCGGCACTTGCTGCTCCCAGCCAGAACCGTCCATAAATTGTCCACGCATCTTAACTGTGGCCAGTTTCATCTTCAGTTGCTCCCTCGCTTCCTCGCTGTGTATATTTATCTTCCTGCGAACTAATTAAACCTCCATCGAATTGTCGAAAGCGCCCATGTCCGGGGAAGAAACGATCTGCCTGCCGGGGTTTTGCTGGCGAGATGGCATTTGCGATAATATTCCTTACCTTGCAGACACTTAGCCAAACACTCGTGCAACGATATGATGGAACCTTAAGATGGTCGTAGCTGGGTGCTAAGATGGCGAGGTAATGACAAAAAGGGGTTGTACTCCGGAGCGTTCGAGGCAAATTATGTGCCCTTGCCGAATCGAATGTACACATTAACAACATTACCGGTAAGCCGGCAGCGGCAGTGAAGGAACGAAATGGGCGACAACCGAACGACAACAGAGCATTCGGTGACAACACCGAAAATCGAAACTTTGGCGTACACGGGCCGCGCGGTGGCAGGACCTACAATCGCGCGGGGATTGTTTATCTTGTTTGCGATGCAAATGAGTTTGATAATTAAATTCTACCGTGCCGCGTTTTCGCCACGTCTGCACGTCTTCGGCGGGCTTGGTTTTGAACGTGAAATCGAGTAAAAAGTCGACAGTTGCACTTGAGAAATCAAGAAAAAAGGAGGCAGTTGGGGGGGAGGATAATTATAAATTAGGCTACTACCTACAGGCGTGGTGTCTGAAATTTTGCCAGCCAGAGAGATTTCTTTCTTTGCCATGTCAAACGACATATTTTTTCGCCGGGTGCGTATAAATTGTGCAAATGATTGTTATTCATAACGATGTTAATGCTATGCCGTCTGACTTGTTTCATTATCGTTTCGGGGCAGCTTACAAAAAAATAACGCACGTTTCTATATTTGCCATCTATTTCGATACCTTTTCATACCCTTTAACAAAGCCTCCTTTCAATTGCAAAACCCTTCATTCAAATTCATAAGAAGACGAACCAGGGAAAGCTACAGCTCCAGATAAATCCCCACAAAATTGACAGCTATTGAAAGCAGGCTCCAAATCAAACCGATGAAATCCCATCACGTTAAAAGATTCACTGTACCGCAGGAAAGTAGCTTACACTCACACACACGTACCCAACACCATAACGAGCTACATCGCGTTAACATTCTCGTGCACAATATCATAGCTATTTGTGCTACGACAGCAAAAGAATATTGCCATTCTTTTCCGCTCGTGATGAAGGATGGGAATACGGACTCCGTATTACGTAGTATAAAAAAATCAAACATGACGGGAGCATCCCTCAGTGCAGAGGGTGAGCGTCATCCGGTGCCGGTGCTATGGTGCATTACAAATTTTCCCCACCTTCCACGGCCACTTCAGCTTGACAGTGCATCTCTTCGGGATGGTGGTTTGCAAAGTTCAGCAAACTGACAAAAATGCTAGCCTAGAAAGGATTTGTAAACGTTAAATGTTCGGTTTGGGAGCACGGTGGACATTTTCTGGGATAAAGGGATCAAAAACCAACGGTGCATTACTGCAGCAGAATTGAATAGCGATTTTTAACACCGGAACTACCGGGTCAATTATTTTGGGTTCTTTCCAACCTCTTGAACTTTCGGGCCGGGGTGACTTTTGCATATCTGTACGTTAGTGCGAGCTGCAATAAACTTGCAAAGTTCACCAAGCGATGGTACGGTTATAATTAGTTAATCTTGCCAAAACTGACGAAAATCTTTTAGGCGCTTAGCTTTAGCTTTAGTGTGAAATTAAGGAAAAGTACATAAAAATTGTCTTCTTTGTTTTATTATTCATTATTATCCACATTTATGAGAACTAAGATGTCAATCTTCCGGCACAATAACCTCAACAGGTCTAGGCCTGCTATGTTTGGCTTTCTTTGACATTATTTACTCGTAGTCGGATAGTCAGTCCTACGACTGGGGGATTGGATTCGAGTGGGATTTTGTCTCGGTCCTACAATGCAAAGACCGGCGTCGCTACCAAATACACCGCCGGGGAGCCTCTAAATGGTTTAAACTATTAGTTTTAATTATTTTAACACATAATTTAACAATAAAATCTATGATTTTTATCGGTGTAGAGTGGTGTCGTTTCTAATATGGCGATAACATGAAAAATACATTCATTCAGACAGTTTGGATAATGTTCACTTATCGATCATAATAAGGTTAATAATAGATTTGTTTTTTTTTTTTTCTCGTTAGAACGGCCTGGCGGTATCGACTTATTTTACCACGTAGTCAGATAGTCAGTCCTTGCTACGGGGGATTGGCCCGGATGGGATTTTTGTCCGGTCCGTTCGTGTGAAGACCGGCGCCGCTACCATCAATCCACTCGGCCGCCAATACGTTTGCTTATAATATTTTTAAATAACAGCTTTACACAAGTTTACAAACGATGGTTTTGGATGGAGTTTCGACGGTCGACCGAGGATATCAGCTACCAGGCGTCTCCATTGTATCTTTTTTGGTGCACTGCCATTTTTAATAGCCCATGCATTTTTTTTTTTATTTGGTCCAAATGGGATTTTATACTTTTCATGATGTGTGAACAGTTTAAATCTCCACCATACATATTAGGGACCAAAAAAAACTTTTAATTTCACAAAACATGCCATAATTTGTTCGAAAATATCCACTTTGGATGATAAAGACGACATAGGGGTAGATCATCCCAAAAGTTAGAAAGCTTAAGCTTTAAGCCTGTATCTGCCAAATAATCCAGGTACCGGGCTGTATCATTCTGTACAGATTCGTAAAGGACATAGCATTTTGACATAAAGAATGACACAAGGAATCATTTTTGAGAAACTAAAATTTGAGAAAAATCAATTTAAGTTTAGTAATATGATTTTAATTTCAATGTATTTAAAATAATATACAAGTCTGATTATCAAAATAATCCTTTTTCAGTTCTTTTCGTTAAAAAAAATTTGTTTACCTTTTTCGCACACGGGAAACTTGGCCTTACTTGGCTCAGGCCAGCTAGCAAAATTCTTTGTTTTGACATTTGTCGAGTTTGGGTTTTGGGTACTTGGGTACTTTCATTGAGAAACCAATCTAATCCTTCTTTCCTAGGCTTAACTTGGCTTGCCATTTGTATGGCGAGCTGTAAGCGGATAAGCCTGGAAATGTCAAAACGCATACAAAAAAACTGGCTTAGACCGTGATCTACCCCATAAGTAGAATATTCGATTCCAATTCTTTTAATTAAAAAAAATATATTTTCTATTTGAATTACTGGTGAAAATTAACACATTTTTTATAATTGGATACTGTTGTAATGAATGTATCGGTGAAAAGTATTGCACAAAGCCAATGAAGTTCCATTAACAAGTTTTATTACTGTTTATTGACCGTCAGTTAGCGGCGAAATAACTAATCCAACACAAAAACACATCCATAAAGCGCTCTTGCATTTATTTCATTCAATTAAGCTCTAAATGAAAGAAAAGTTTAACGTGTCGCAGTGGCAGGCAGCGTTTGGATGAACTAGTTCCACTCCGGCTGAAATGTGTTTCCGAATGAGAAACTTTGTTATTTTCACTCCATTCCACCACTTCAGGGCACAACACACACACACTCAGCTACGTGCACTGCACTTCACACGAGATCGCTTGCCGGGACAAATGTTGTTTTATAATTTTGTACGCTCATCAGTGGCCTCCCCTGCCATATCGGGGAGCGGGGACGGTTTACGGGTGTGGCCGGGATAAACTTTGCACTTGCACAGTGTTACAGCATCATATGGCCCTGCTCCCGGTTGTAGGAGGTTGTTTGTAAGTTCGTTAACATTTATATTTCCCGCCCACTGCTCACTGTTCCGAGTCCGTGCCAAGGGCTGCTGGCAGATGGATGCACTTGACACACCTACGAAATCGTTTCATTTAAATGAACTTTTCTTCCCAGTTTGGTGCTCGGTACACCCTAGTCCCGAATAAAGGTGCCGAAAAATCCAAACATCCCACACCCAACTCCCCATCGCCATCCGAAATTCCCCCATTTCGGTAGCCAGTAAACGGGCACCGTATGCTCGAACTATTGTTACTGCTTTTTTGAAATCCCCATAACATGACACGATACGACACAATCTGATAAAGCTAATGTATTTTCTCCGATCCTTCGGTATCTCCGAACGGGCGTACTTGCTTGCTTTGTCGGCTCCGTTCCCTCGCTGCCAAAATACCGATTCCCTGCTACATTCCTGCTGCGGGAAAGTCCGATCCGAACAGATTGGAACGCAAGAAGAAAAAAAACGTTACACATTTCGACACATTCTAACCGTAGCACAAAATATAATCCTGCTTTATCCAATCACTTGCAGGATCATGCAGACGACGGGCAAGGGCTCGATGCTTGATAGTATCAAAAGCACCGGAGCAGACTTTTGGGGCACGGGCTGCCACACGGCCGGTGGGGTAGTGTGAATTTAAATTACTTCATTAGGAATATATTAAAAACTAATCGAAAACTTTCTGTCACTTCCTGTCGAATGGTGTGGCGAGCACGGCCACTAATGTTCGGGAAGCGGGATAACACGACAACACATCGCGAATCAGTTCACGTGAAATTAAGATTTCTGATGCACCTTTCATCAACACCATCCGCATTGTAGAGGGGCAAACTTTTTAAGCTGAATCTTATGCATTTCTAATGTGTGTCAGGCTAGAAGAATTATCTCTAAAGATAGTAAAGATACGTTTTATAAGAATTATAAATCATTGAAAAATATACCTCGTTACGCAACCTGTACAAATGGCTCTTTCTGCTTGGCCGAACCGTACCTCCATGTCTCGTTATATTGACAGATAGGAACATGCTTGGAATTCAATTATTATAAATTCAATCGTGTATTCACAATCATGCTCCACTAGGATTAAAGCCGATCCATCATCATTCGCTTACGGTAACTAAATTTCATGCGGCGAATGTACGAATCAACCGTTCGCCGGTTCGTTACGCCATAAATCAAAACGCACAAACTGGCCGGTTTCCACCGTACCGCATTAGCACCTGAGGTCATCTCACCTGCCATTCGGTTGTCCACAAAATGGCCACAAGCACACCCAACACAACCAATGCGTTCTATCGGTCCGGTGTCTCTGCTAGCAAAAGGTCATGGTTTCTGCACAACACACTACTAATGTCCGACCCATCATTACATACGCACGCTAACGACCAACGGCTTGGACGCACTGGTCGATTCCAAACACCTTCCCGAACTTGCCCACGGTCCCAGGGCGGGATGGCTCCACCGTCTTTCCACAAGTCTCGTACGGCTTCGAGCTGTTTGTCCGCCGGATAAGAACATGGTCGATGTTGAGCCGGCGTGAGTGGAATGATGGTTCCAACGCCAGGGAGCGGAAATTTATGACGATTGTTATTCACATGTAAAATATTTCACACAGACGTATCTCAGGGGGCGATGGCTATGGAATGGGATCCTCCGATGAATCTCGTACACCGCAGGGGACACTAAGGACGATCCCGTCATCCCTAAAGGTAGTCTGTTTACCGAGACAGCGTTTACCGAGGGGTGTGACGGTTGGGTGGATGGTTGTAAGTTTCCCGCCGGGCAGATATCTTTCACTACCTATCCACCTCGGGGAGTTCAGCCAGGTCATGCAAGTGCGTTGTCTTTTATCTCTCGTATTTGTCCAGCTCTAAAGGAAAGGAAAACCCCCGAGAAAGAAGATGGGTAAAAATGCTACCAAATAGAACACATGAACAACATGCACAAGAACCCTTGTCCAGTAACGGACTCCCCTTCGTTAACCTTGCCATGAACCCGATGCTTTCCGTGCATAATTGTAGAATGGGATGTTATACCTGTTTTTCTTTCCACCTTCTTGGAACATTCCACTCGTAACAACCGGTAATTCTGTCTTCATTGTTACATTCGTATTCCTTCGAGTGCATCCAAGTTCATCCGGTTACGAATGAACAATGGGTTCGGAAATTCAACCCACCGTAGTGTGGAGGGTGCCGCTGTGCAACAAAAACCCGTTCGACTGACCCGTATATTTCTCGTCCAGCTACAACAACTTTCCTTAATCGATGATGGTGTGCAGCGAATAGTTTGGGCGTAGTTTCTTGTAAAAGATACCATCGACAGAATAGTAAAAGAAAAGCAAAACCGTTGCAGTCGAGGTAGTTTTGTAACTTCCCTGACCCGGTCAAAACCTATGCCCCGTGTGCGCGTTGCATGTAGCTGGACGAGATGATATCAAATTTCCCTCGCACTACTACAAGCGAGAAGTATGCAAATTGTGCTCTTTGATACTTTTACAACATATCGGAGTGGTGCACCGTACAGGTCAGTTCAATATTCAAAACTGGTAAGTTTGCAGCTTTCGATATCGTTTACGAAAACAATCAAAGGAAAAGTATCTCGCACGGCAACCCAAAAGCTCGTTCGTTTTGCTTGTAAGAACTTTTTAGACTTTTCGGCACTCGGCACAAAGTTTTTACCACGTACCAATCATACCTTCGGTAAGCTACGAGATTCTTCCTCAGAGCTATGGTTCCATAAACAACAGTGTCGCCTAAATCTAGGCAAAGCTCATTACAAAACCTCCTGCCATTTTGTGCGGCTTTCGTCTTCTGCTTTCGGCTTGAACCTATCTAATCGCTTCGCCATTATCGTCTGCGGAGGTTGCCACTTCAACACGATTTGTCTGATTCCCGGCAACCGGAAGGTTTTAAATCTTTATTTCTCGTTGCCGTTGGAAGGAACCGTTTTTCACGCTAAGCTACGATTAGCCATCTTCAGCCCAACAAGCGTTTGGGAGAACTGTTCCTGAAGAGGATGAATTTTATCAAGAAAAACACCAAAATTCAAATCGGTGGAGAAGAAACAATAGATCCACTAAAACACCAAACAGGGAAACGAAAACTTCCATCGTATTGTTACCATTCAGGGAAAGTCGAACTAACCCTGCACGGCACAGTATGGAGAACAGTGAGCAGGCGTTTCTTATTTTCGGTGGAATAAAAACATTCCACATTACAGCACGCTACACTTTTGAGCCTTTTTAATTAATTCCGATTAGCGATGCTACTTTGTGTGAGGTTAAGCACCGCGGCGGTAATACGGTAAGTCTTCTCCTGTGCTGTAGTTCAACGCTCGTATACGGGCAGCCGAATGCTTGAGGTTCGACACCGAACCTCAGCAACAGCTGTGTTGCCCAAGCAGCCCGGTACGGCGAGACGTCGCGTGTGGCGGAAGTGGAATTAATTTCAAGCTCAAGTATTTTTAATTTGTTACTTGACTTTTCCACTCCATTGAGCAGCAAACTAGAGGCAGCAGTGTGTAACACCACCAGCAACAGCAACAACACGGGTAATGAATATTTTAATTATGTTTAGCGATCATTTGCTCGCTTCTCTCTCTCTCTCTCTCTTTCTTGATCGAATTCTTACAAACCACCACTGTGTTTTTCGGTTCATAACAAGCTGCCTAGGCAAAACGAAAAGCAAAAAATAAAAACACACTCCATCGTTTTGCGTATGAGCCCGGAACGAAACTGTTAGTACATTCTTTACCGTACTACCGCGCTGAGGAAACGATCAATCAAACCACGGAAAATGAAGCCATTATGGTGGTATTAATTTATTTCCGGAAAATTAAATCTAACAGTATGAAGATTGTACCGTTTGCCACACTGAGCGAGACACCGAGTGTGATAGAGGAATGCAAATTGATAACATTATTAGATGGCGAAGAGTAGAATCTTTTTGGAATGTGGGACACACGCGCTGTATTGCCTATAACATGCTCTAGTAAGATAAGTTTAATGGAGCTTTTATAAGTGGAATTATCTATTTCAAACATCGATGAAAACGATACTTAATAATGTTGTGCTTTGTGAGTTTTCCAGAACTTCTGCTTCAGTTTCCTATTCAGTGAAGAGTCCTTCGAATCGTGAGACGACTCTCAAAATATCATTTTTACTAAGAGCCTCAAACATTAAACATTTGTAAAATTTGCCATTTGCCTCAAAAATGTGGATACATTTAGACTTGTCAACTTGAGCCAGATTCACTCAATGTTAGCATGTTTTTTTTTGTCAAATTAAAAAATCAAGTTTTCTTTAATAAGTAAAACCAGCTATTCATCCGCTAAAGTCACGTACTTATAAAAATAGTCAAGTTCTCTTAAGATTTCCATTTCGTCATGGAACTCCATCCACCGACGATAGATCAATAAAGAAAATTTCCACAACTTCACTTTGTAAAAACCATAAAGGGAAACGCCCAAAAGCGTACCGGTTGTGTCAATATTATTCTTAATTACATGCCCATCTTCCGCAAAAGAGTAAAGCGATGGGTGACCGAGCTGTTTCCCGCCATATTTTTTTTCTCCCCCGAATGGGACTTTTGAAGAAATTTTCAGTTTTCCATCAGTTTTCACCGTACCGGATTGTTACGCCCGAAGCGTTAGTGTAAAAATTGCTCCACGAACCACGGCACCGTACCTTTATGCGTCATCTGGTACCGATGGGGCTTTGGAACGCTGCAGAATGGAAATAGTTTGCCCCTGGCAGAAGGATACCGAGTGCGAGCAGCGCATTGGACGACGGCCGGTTAAGCCTGGAAAGGCGCAAACGTTCGGCACGTTGAGGCACGGTCTGTGTAGGATGGCTTGAGTTGGAAAAAGTTTTACATTTAGAGATTTACAAGCGAAAAGTGTACATTGTTGCAATACGGCAGGTTCTTCTCATGTTGTGTCCTGGAAGCAAATGTTCAGAGAAGTAGTAGAACGTTACAAACGATTACTGCGAAGGTAAGGATAGAATTAATTTTGAGCTTTTCCTTTTTTTGAACATCAGTTATATTATATGAGTAGAATTATGTGTTTTCTCTAAATGCTCATGTTCATGGGAATCATGTTGCTAATGCGTCTTGTATGTCAATAATATTTCATTCTAACAAGTAAGATTGAGTTGATTTTGAGAAGTAAAAAATTATTTATTTATTGAACCCGTACAAAACCACGCTAATCACCCATGTATTCCCTAACTTTATTAATACATTTTTGGACACAGGACTTCCAGAAAGAATGCGGTATGACTGAGTGCCTTCAATGCGCCTTGTCCAAAGTTCAAAACATAGGCTTACGAAATGTGAGCTTCTTTATCCCAGGGAAGTCTCCCATCGATCTGAGAACTCTCAGCCACCTAAGAGATCCTTGACGTACGCTATGCTTCTGTGATGATCCTTGTAAACTAACTGATACCAAAACAAGTTGTTTAAAAGTTTGTTTAATGATAAATAATAGCTGATAGATTTGTATCTTATATGCTTATTAAGTTAAGCGTTAAGTTCTCCAAGTTTCAATTTGTTATTAAATAGTACTTTTGATTTTAGAAGGCGATTTATCAATGTTCCAAAGCTTAATGATTAACATTTCAAACGATATAGGAAAGTAGCTAAACTATCTGAGGAATCATATAGCAGACGAACTAAAGTAGTTCAATTCTATTTGATGTACATATAACAACGGTTTGGAAGGACTCCTATTTGACGCATTCATCTGTACTGGAAATCGCCTTCCAATCGAAAATGCATTTATCTTTACAGGGGGAAAAAATATCCACCAACCACAGAGGCGCTTCAAATTGAAAAGTTGATACGGAAATTATGGATGCCCAAGCTTTATTGAAAAGAAAACATTTCAAAATGAAAAAAATGACAACCGACGACGTTCGGCTGGGACACTACCAGCGCATCCAATGCTCTCTCTCTCTCTTTCTTACGATGTGCCTTCCAATGTCCTTGAGGAATTTCAAAAACCTTCCAAAAGGGGTATGTTATTGCCTGCCAGCCATCAAGCATCAGTCATCTGTCTTACTCAAGTTAAGGAACTTCTGCATCCTTACGACGGTTTCATTGTCACCAACGCGTGACGATCTTCGCACCGTCAGGACCCGCTCCTCATCACCATTTGCCACCCGTACGGAAGCAATGTCAGCGAGGAAAAAGTTGAAGTAAATTTTCGGTTTTGCGTAATTGAATGATACCTCGCACCGTGGGATATCGCCGAAAGGATATCAAAGGGCCCGGACCCATCGTACCCGGGTGTTGTTGGTGAAGAAGCAACTGCAAGTCGATAGTGTTACCGGTGTGTCTGTAAAAGGACCGCATGATAAATGGTGTCATGTTCATCATGTTTCTTCCTTTCATGGTGTTGTTTTTTTTTTGCCCCTCTCATATGACAACATCTCCCATCGGAGGGATCTCCATATTCCCCGCTTCCCACGCGCACCCGGATCAATCCACAGTAGTGCCCGCTTCTTTCCCACTCAAACGCATGACACGTGTAAACGGCGGGCGTACGAAAATTTGCGACACACAAAAATGGGAAAATAAATGATGCGGAAAAGTGGTCACAATTTATTGCCGCTTGTTTGTCCCGGCGTTTGATAAAGTGCGTTTTATTATTTCGGTGTTATGGGAATGATTAACTTCTTGTTATGCATTAACAATGTGTACCTTTTGGGGTGTGATGTCACCGGTGATGGTTGTGTCATGTTCTGTTGTAGAATTAATTGTGGAAGAAAGTGTGTGCGAGGTGCGGTGACAGTGAATCATCGCAAGGTACGATGTTCGATGCTTGAATTTAATTAAAACATTACAATGTTTTGAATTTAATTATAAACATAAAAGCCATAACCATTCCTGCGCCCAGTGCCATTCGAGTGTTGCAACAGATTACGTTAACCATTTTGTCAAACATTGAACCACGACGTAATGGAACAGCGTTGCGTACGTAATCAAAAGGAAATTCCCGAAAATTCCTTAACATAACAAACGACATTACATGTCGTTCGATATTCAAAAGCCATACTATGCAGACCGTTGCGAAAGATTTTCAACCAAATTTCTCCCACCAATTGTTGTAACCTAGCAACCTAGTTACATAAATACGCAGGTTATCGTCACGCATGTCAGGTTGCGCATTGAATAATCTATTGCCAACCATTTTTAACTTCATTCCATCGTCTGATTTAAGTGTCAATCTAGAAGTAATCGTTTTGGCTCAGCTCTAAATAGGGAAGGAAGATAGATTAAGAGTGACAGAGATAGCTTTTGCTGTTTGTGATGAAATGCGCTTCATATCATCATCGCCAGGACACCATCAAACGATAATCCATCAATTAATTTCACATTCCTGGAACGAGTTTCTGGCAGCGAGATCTGTTGGAACGGCCCGTGGTTCCATTGCAAAAACAATCGATCGGACCGTAACAGCCCACCATTTGACCTTAATCCTTTGGGCTACAGCGTGGGCTGAAAAATGGCACAATAATGGGAAATTACCAACAGCTAATAGGTCATGCAGGTTTCACACCATACCATAAACGAATCTATTTCTAGCTTCCATTTTACGATCAGCTGCGTAAAAAAATCGATTTTATTTTATAAAATAACTCTCGGCATTTTTTTCTTCCTCATTTTGTTATGTTTCAGTTGCTCTACGTCACAGTTTTTGTGTCACCATTTTATTTCACCCACAAAACACGTTTCCGCAAGGGCTAACCGCAAGGGTAGTGGTTTTCAAACATAAATTCAAATTATACCCATCGGTTAGAACGTTGGATCGCCACTGTCTGTGGTTGTGGACAGTTGATTTAATTTCTTGTTTTTGCACAGCCATGCTTGAAGCTATCGAGGGAGGAAAAAATACAAATACTTTTGTACTATTGAAACATGATAAAAATTGCAATATTTCCATTTAAGGAGTAATCTACAGACGCAGTTCATGTGTGACAGCAATAAGGTTTTTGAATTACAGGGTTGCGCCAACCAAATACCTAAGCGGTTCATGCCTTTTAGTTAAACAATTCGCAAAATTTGTTAATAAATCAATTATAATGTTGGACGGACTATACTGCGATTGGGCCTCGTGAACGAGGAATCTACATTTTCTGTATCGGGAGAAATGTTTTTTGCCACGACAAAAAGACAGGCAGACATTTTTATTATTTTTATTATTTATTAAGGTATTATTTTTCAAGTGCATGAGATTTTTCTTCTTTTACTAAAGTAAAACTCTAACTAACTTTGATTTGTGCATCGAAGTTCCTCAATTCGCAAGGACGATGATCATCCGTGTATGTGAGCAATTCGCCGATGCAGCAATCCACGTACAGGTTATCAGATCCGTCAGGCGTGATCGTGGATAATGCAGGCCTCGCTCAAGCTTAAGGGACGAGCTTGATCACTCCAGTCACACTAAGGGATAATCAGGAAATTGGAAAATTCTTCTAATAAAGATCTTCAAAACAGCATATAGTTAAGGTTGTTCGCTACGGGCTGGCCGTTCTTTCGATAAAAAAGACCATGGAACAGCGAAAAAGACTGAAGTGTCATACTGTATTGTACACTAGAGCTCGTTATGTACTGAAACGGCGATTATAATGATAGATCCGTATTTAAAAAACCGTAGAAATAAAGTGATTCCATACCTATTGTCGGAGTAAGAAGTTGGATCAACAACATCTGCTAACTTAATAACTCTAGGACTCAAGACAATTTATGTACTTTGTCAATGCATCATAAACAGAATCATGAGAGTGCATTCTGTCTAATGATTTCATTTGCACATAACTTTTCCTATTCGTCAACTATTTCAACAAAACTTATCGTAAAACAATTAATATGAGGCAACTAATTAACAAAGGTTAAATCTTCTTCTTCTTCTTTTCCTTTTTTTTCGGCACAACTACCTAAAGATACTCTAATTGCCATTGGAAAACCCTGCATCCCAAGGATATAATTATATTACAGATGATTACCTACAGTTCAGTTTCACAGACAAAAGTGTGTTATGTAAATTAAAAATAAATAAAAGTGTGTGATACATTCACAAAGAGATTGGTTAAAATAAACGTGGTAGCCAGAGCCGTGCTGAATGTTCCAACGATACTCTGCAGCATTGTTACCTTGTAGGAGTCATGGTTAACAGTGGGTAAAGGAACGATAGAAAAGCGGTTTTCCAACCATCACCACACAATAAAAAGCCACAAAATAGCCAAACCACTTCAAAAGGTTTCGCATTTTAGCTAACGATTTGTATTGAACGGTTTAGAACAAACTACACATTGGAAAAAAAAGAATGAAACCATCCTTTCAAACAAAACAAAAAATCATGCTGTGTTATAGCAAAGTATGCTTGCGAGTTTTGTTTGATAAAAATTTGAACCATTTTTGCCACACTGCAACATCACGTACCACCGGCGGTCAGATGATGTGATTTACGAATTGTTTCCGTACGAGTTTTCCCCTCCCCCATCCGTTGTGGTTCCCATTCGAGCGCACGAAACGTATCCGTTGCTTCATCATTTTTGTATCTGCGAAAGGAAGCGAAAGAGAGGAGGGAAAAAATACAGACACAATAATCGTTCACAACCGCGAACCATTCGTGGGATGCACTTCGATTACGCTCGAATATTCCCATTTTCCACGCCGTCTTCATCCGGGAAATGAAAATGCGAATCGGGGCCGGTGCGTTCCTTGCGGTGCGGGCAACGTTGCGGATCACTTTTTTTCGAACCGTGAAACGCGAAAATCATTACGTGCAGTTTGGAATGGAAACAACCAACGTCAAAACCCGGTGTGTCGAAATACGCAGGCAAAACGTACACACTTTTTTTTTCGTTGTCGTTTTCTTTTAGCTCACCAATTTTCACTTAACGACACGAAACCCTTTCGCATCCGGGAGAGTGGATCCGCTTTTGGGCATAACGGATATCTTTTTTATTTTACACATTTACGTTCCGCAAACGGGAAACCATTGCGCAGCAGAAACCCTTTGATGGGAAGGTTGAAAAGTGGTCACCGTACCGTACTGGAGCACGCTCCGTACACTTGATCCGTATGATTGAATTGATATTTGAATAGGCTCGATTCTTTTCACACTTTTTACTAGCGGCCTGCGCGCGTACCATCGCCCGTAAAAGGCTCCCAAACCACACCCCGGATGGATGTAATGGTTGATGCAAAACAGAAAAAAAAGAAGAAAAAACCCCAATGACTGTCGGGCGCGAGTGTGCATGATTTCGACGTTGTAAAACTATAACAACTGGCACTGATCAAAGAACGGAAATTGATCGATTCGGCTGTATCAAATGGTAGGGAAAAAGCCACTACTACACAGGATAGAGTCTTGTTTTAGTTGCTTTTCTAATTTATAAAAGCCGCTTTTCGTTTAGTTGAGCTTTTCATTTACTTTTCTTTTACTTTAATTGTTTAGTTTTGTACATGGTTTGGTTTAAGTTACTATCGTTTCATAAAAAAAATGGTAGAGATCTTTATATTTCAAAATTAAACACACATTATAGAATTTTGTTTCCAACAGGACATTGTTGCAACATAATTGAAACAAATAATCTATTTCTTTGAAATACTTGTAACTATTCAATATAAATGGTACTACAGAAAAAAAAAACTATGAAATTCGCTTGAATAGCATATTGACCGGACAACACGCCTGCCGTACCATTATAAAAGCGCAATCACTGCAATAACAACGCTTAAAAAAGTGTTTGCTGCAAAAGTCCACGACTTACTACCGTTTCCCATTGTGCACACGGTGCAAGCATATGGACATGATCGAGGTACAAACACAAGAAGAAGCGAAAATAGAAAACACACGCTACAATCCGATTTGAATGATAATCGAAAACAAATAGCAAATCTAAGGACTACCACATGTTTGCACGTGCCACGATGGGTCATTGCAGTGGTAGCGCCGTGCAATAGTACAACCTTGCACAATAAAAACGGAAGAAATGGGAATGGGAAAGGACACAACACGGGAGCAATTTCCATAGCCGGCGTAAAGATGACAGTAACAAAGCGGCAAAGCAAGCTGTGATTTGAATTTTTATGTACCACCGTGTACATATGCCTGCAGAATGACCCACGTGCCGACAAAAAATTGGAACCGAGGGATGGTCGAAACCGAGGCACGTTTTAAGCTGTGGGAAAAATGTCGAGCCAATAGCTATTGGTGGCAGTTCGTCGTTTCATATGTGCCGCGATGTGGCGATAGTGAAATAGTGTGCCAAGCGTGCTTTCTTCCTGAAGGTTTTGACACAGTGCATGACCTGAATTGCATGTTTTTTTTAAGTTAAGTAATAAAAAAAGTAAAATATACACAGCGCTTCAAACGCAAAGCTGGACATTTTGTAAGTTTATTCTTTGTTCGTCTTTCAAAGCGATTATTACGTGCTAGATTTGAGACAAATGATTGCCATTATTTTGCTTTAAAAATTTTTATTATTTATAAATAATAATTTTGTTCATTTTTTCCAAATATCAATTGACATGCCTTAGGCAAGGTCAATTAACATCTTGAAATACACTGCTTCTGCTTCAACCCTTCGAGTCGGATATATTTACTTTATATGTTGAAGATGCCAAAGCCTAACAATCATACGAATGTACACTGGAACCTACCAGAAGTCCGTGAAAACCGGGATGTGACGAGATGGTATTTAATAGCTTCGGATTCGAATATTCAGGAAGGAGTTCATCATCATCGGAGGAAGAAATTTAAAGTGGTAATCGGCACTGCCTCATTTAGCTGAAGATGACACAATATCCTAAACGTTCAAGTGCTTTGTTTAATTCTCCAATCTTTAAGAATATCCATGATTTTGTGGATAAAGTAATCAGAGACAAGAACAATCAGCGTGCCTTTGTGATTGGACAAAGCTTGTGGACATTAAATACTGATCTGAAGGATTCGTACTCATCAGCAAAACGTTAGCTGGCAGCTAAGCTACATAAATTGAGAATAGCCAAGCATATGGAGGGCTCTGATTAATCAAAGACCGTCTTCTTGTCATTAAGAAGACAATTGTAATAAAAAAAAAAAACCTGTGATCTCTTTTCACTAAAGGTCGTATTCAAAGGTTCAGCCGTTTCTAAACCATAATAATCGAATATTCTATATATATTTTTTAATGTATTGTGGATAAATAGTAAAAGAAAATCATGAATGTCCAGCCTTAGACAGTATAAATCGATCACAAAGACCAAATTCTGTTCATTTTCTACGTGTCCGTTATTATGTTTGAGGCACTGTAAATCTGCCCAATCCCCTCTAGTAGAAGGAACCTATAAACGGAACCATTTTTCGTTTAAATAAAAAAAGTGTATCTGATATTACAGTACTGTCTTTGGAGCATCAACAAACTTATTTCAGTTACCATCCCTTGCGGTGACAGTTCTTCCAGTCCAATATCGCTCAAATATTAATCCCAAAGCCACTGCCACTGTTGTCACAAGTCTGTAAATGCGATACCGTTCTTATTTATTTTGATTAAGTACTGTTTGTACGACTTTATTGTTTTTAATTATTTACAAACTTTATCCTGCCATTAATTTACACTTCAACGTTGGATTTGTTTGCCACGGACCAATCCATTCACCACAATCGCTACGTAATGTTTCTAGATGAAACGAGATTCCCAGTCCAGCAAACATCGCAACACGCATAACCGTTTGTTGCTCAATTGTACCGGTACCGAAAGGACAGCTCGGGATGGAAACCTTCGCCATAAATGTAGAACCGCGCACCGAAATTAATTTAAAATTAAAGGTCTCCTTTTTGCTAGCGGACCGTGGGCTTACCGTTGCCTAGCGGGGTACTCGCACCGCACCGGCTTGTGGCACACCGTCGGTACCGAAATTAATAACCCTAGCAATGGAAAGTGTTAAGTCCCGGTCACCGCTACCCGGTGGCGAGAAATTATCTCTAAGGGCACCCGATCCGTTCCGGTGGTAGGCAGAGAGTGCGGAACCCGTACCGTGGTACAATAGGAAAGAGATTAGTTTTCCGGTGGTTCGTGATAAAATTTTGCTACCACCGTACCGGAGACGTCCCACGCGCGTTGGCGAGGTGAATTTTTCTAGGTCGGATTTCATCTAATCCTCCAATCCAAGGTAAAGCTTCCCGCACGCCCAGGGCGGGTCACAGTCAAGCCCGGTAATTTCCTCGTGCTCAGGGAAATGAATTAGAAAAGCTTACACGAAAATTGATTCTTCCTGTGCCGTCCTAGGGGAAAAGCTGGCGGGTAAATTAATGCGCTCTAATTTACTTCCCATCACGCGATACTCCAACGCAAAGGACGCCGGATTGATTGTGTTCGTTTATCAAAGGATTTTAAATGGAGTTTCATTAATATCTGATTTTTGTACCTCGAGTACGTTATGGAAGATAAAGAAGGTGGTAAAACAATTTTAAGTTTTATTAGTACATGCCATTCAACGTGAACAATACGCACCACGAGCGTTCAACATTACACAATGACAGCTGCTACAAACGCATGCTAATGCTGCGGGTACTTAGCATTAGGCCTTGTAAGTCTTGAAAACAAACCACAGCCAGCCACCATTGAAAGTTCATCGTCAGCAACACGGCTACGTGGCGCACGAGCTGATTGATGGTACCGAGCCGCAAGCGCGTACCGGAGTAATCAATCTCGCTGCCTTGTTCGATTTCCACTTGATTTGTTCCTACTGTGCCATAATGTACGGAATGGAAACTAAAATGTGGTAACACGGGAGCTTTTGGGTGATTTGGAAGCGAAATATCACGGCATTGCTGCTTATGGGCACATCAACCCGCTTAAGAATTATTGTACATTACAAAAAAGTCCACCTCTCTAGCTTAAAACTCTACTCCCGCATGGTTTGCTTCGACCAAAAACTCGGCCAAGCAAAGAAAACTCACCCATGTGCAAAGGCAGGCAGGCGCTGCCTGGGTCTGCCCGGCTGGCTGTCGATATCGATCAAAACCGATCAGATGTGGTCGTGCTCGCACATGTCGGTGTTCGTCGAGCACGTAATGAATCGCTAGGGATTTAAGGTAATAGTTGGTCGTGAACATGATTCTGCTAATGGCCGTACATCACCGCAGGGGGAGTGTGCTACACATAAGCCTTCGGAAATTCCATCGCAGTACAATAATGCTCTAAAGCTTATTACGGTAGCTTGCGAAGGAAGCTTTGAGCTGCAGATGCGAGACCGCCGTTTGTGAGTGTTTAATGAGACAAATGAAACAGTTTGTAGTGAATATTTCTAACGTTCTAACACTAAACTTATACACAACTTTACCTTGCCTTTAATTCAGCTCTTCAGTAAGCTTTTCCTAAGTCGAAACCACCAGATGACAATTTTCACATATTGAATTAAGAATCAATGCGTTAAACTCCTTCGTCGGGTGCCGTTTCATTAGCCACCCATGTAAATGCTCACCCAAAGTTTCCGTACCTGGAATGATAAACGGAAACCACAATCGTTACGGCGAAATGGTTGTGGCCACGTGGTGATAAATAAATACGCTACACTTCCCTGCCGTTTTTCGACTCGATTAGGTAGCAAACTTTTTACGCTCGCACCCTCACCCCATATCGATCGCATTGGACGACTAGGCTAGGTGGCATTATTGTTAATGGTTTGTGAGGTGAAAATGAGATTATCTTATGGTCGCAGTCTAGGTATTTCGGATTAGATACGGCTGAAGAATCACAACCGTCGGCGCTTACAGTTCGGGGAAGGTGGAAAATTTGTATTGGAAATGTTTCAAATCACCATGGAAAGATATGTGTTTTTTGATTCCATTTCACCGTAAATGCTACGGAATTTTACAATTTGTGTATTGCACAAACTTATTGCGTGAATTAGGCAAAACGTTCAAGTGATGAATAAAGTAGAGTTATTCGGTAGAGAATAACTAGAATAGAGAATAAGTAGAGTTATGTGTAAACAAGTTATAAGAACGGTTGAAATGTAGTAATTCGGATTAGAAAGACGAAACATATTGTGGGGTGCCATGAAAATTTGAAATTGTACGATAAAGATCATGCATGTATGAATTCGCAAAAAACACTTTAAGTCTCTCAATTTCCATTAATTCAAAGGAATTGGAATGATCCGGAACATGCAGATTTGGGTCCCGTTTGAGCTGAGACCGAAACACGCCGAACACCGTTGGTTCACTTGTGAATAACTGCTCCAACAGCAAAAGCGAAAGGTTTTCTACAGCGAATAGTAGCCAAAATGGATTCCCCGGGGAACATTCGTGGCCAAAAGATTATGCTGTGCAGTTGGTGGGACAAACAATGTGTGGTCCATTGTGAGCTGGTACAACCAAGCGTAAAGATCACAGGAAAGGTCCATCGGTGATGATCCGAGCATTACCTACAAAAAATCGGAAAACTGGTGCAAATGCGATAGAAAATATTTTGAACCATGGTAAAAAAATATAATTTCTCACAACAACGTGCAAAAAATTGATCTAAAAACGCTCTGATCTTCTGATACATTTCATATTTCCTTTTTTTTGACATTTTCATTTTCTCATCAATTATCTACATAAAACAACAACGATAAAGTACTTTCTACGTGAACGCTGTTCTTAGTGCCACCGAAGGAATGGTTTTTCTCCATCCAATACACTAAACTTGCGTTGAAATTCCTCTAACCACTTGACCTTTTCCCAAATATGCCCGCTACCATCGTTCATTTCGTCTGCCTAATGAACGCTCTCTGTATCGAAACTCGCCCATAACACGCAGCTGGCACTAGAACTAGCAGAACGCTTCGGTGTAAAAGTTTCATTCAAACCGACGCCATCGAAACGGGTGTTAAAATCAATTATCTTCAGCTGAGCTGACGGGGCCAAAATGTCGATGAAAACGTTGCGCCAGCAAATGACTCAACCGCTGCACGGGACATGATTATTGTGGACTGTGAGACGCAAACACGTGATTGATGGGACGAGGAGTTTGCACACTTTTTTCTACCCTTTCACGCCAGAATGCTCGAGTACAGGAAACAAATGGTTTTAATCTGTTTTCTAGTCAGTTTTAGCTTAATTTCGTCAAACAGCACATAACTTTGGACAAAAAAGGAGAGAAAAGAGATGCTACAAGCCGTTCATTTCGTTGTTGATGATTTGTAAGTGGTACATCTCGATGCTAACCGTGGCAAACTGTGGTCAATGTGCCGCACCACTGACATAGAGAAATATGCACGACCAAAAAAAAAAGGGGGCAAAGGAAAGGATCCACTAACAAAAGCAACACAAAAAAACGGAAATGCTACAGAAGCAAAAGTGTGAAACGATGTGGTAAAGCGGGCGAAACTCCACTTCACTAGCAAACCGAAGTCCGCACATTGCTGGTGTCCAGGTTGTACATAGGAAAAGGAAAAAAAAGACATCCCCCCACCGAAAGCACCAAACAAGTCTTTATCTCATTCGGCTTTGTTTTGTTCACCCCCGTGTCGATTCACATTCGTCGTTCCGACTGCTGTGGCTCATTCAACGCTTCCGTGCGGTGATGGGACTAATGGGTAAAAGGTTGCCATTATTCAACTCCCAAAACTCCATCACTCCCAACACAAAAAAAAATCAGGAGGAAACAACAACAAAAGTGAAAGATGATTCCGGGGGAGTAAGAGGGGAGGTTGCAAAACTTTCCTTCCGTAGAAGCGTTTTACTTCCGTCCGTGCAACTAGTGCTGATCAACTGAAGCACACCGATGGTTAGTACTGGAGATGGATGAAGAATGCGAAAGTGCATCTAGCTACGTAAATGAGTGTTTGCTAAACTTCCACGTATATGCCGGGTTCCACTATAGCCATCCATGCGATTCTTCTATTTGTTCTGCGCAATACGCTCAGGAATCAGGGACTTTTTTCAATACACGGTACTTGATTCGGGGTCACTTTGTGCAACTGTATAACGATCACGGTCATGATGATGATGATGATGAGTTGTAAATCCTTCTGAAAATTGCTCATCCCACCCGTTCCGGTGACTTGGGCTTACAATAAGCACCGAATGTTTGTTTGGTTCACGAGCGCAGGCACTATTATTCCTCTGCAAATAACTGCACTGTGGGTTGTTTGCATCGAAAAAAGGCATTCAAGAAAGTTATGCCATGATTTACTGCAACTTCTTATCATTGGCCACTTCATGCGCACTATTTATGTCATGACTTACAATTGCACCATAAACAACAAGCCACCAGGCGTCTCCATGGACAAAGCAACAAAACACCAGGCGTCTCCATGTGCGGGAGGAAAATTGAGCATCAACTGACTGTGGGTGCACTTTGCGAAACTTTGCACGCGTTTCTTTGCCTTCCCATTCACACCGGTCTCCCCTCCCCCCTCCCTCGGGATCGACCCATGTTAAATTAAGCTAATGCGAAAGATAACAACAGACCGTACCAACAGTTGGTGCTATACTTTAGCGAAACTTACGAAAAGAATTATACTCCTGGCCGTGTCTTCGGTTCGCTCTGTTTCGCTGTGAAGCTTCTTGAAACCCACTGATTAACGGGTGCCGAGTGTCGAGGTTCGAGTGCCCACGGGAAAACTTTGATAACTCCCCCAAATCCAATCCAACGTTCAACCGAATTCGAACACACCCGTCAACGTACGAACGGACGGAACAATCGAACGCGGGACGGTTGCTGTACGTGATGAACCATGAACGGGAGAAAGAAACAACACGCAAACACGGTACGATAGAAAGCATTGCTTAAAATATTTTACCCATCCTTCCGGATGCGCTGAGAGAAACCGGTAACCGAAGCGGAGTAAATTATCCGCGAAAACCGTTCATTTAGTTTCCACCATCCGGGGATACGAGCGAGGGTTGGGCGTACCAGGCGAGAGAATATCCCGGATATCCGCCGTTCCGTGCCAACGATGGCGTAGAACGATTTATGACCTGTTCGACCGGTGAGCAATGGCACCGATGGCTAGTGCATTTCCGGATGCAACACAGCACACGCACGCGGTATTCACAATAGCGTACCGAACTTTGCCGATAATAGACGTATGGAATGAAGCCACCGTCGGCGATGGGACCGAGCAGGGTTGTGATGGGTTTGGAAGGTAAGATTAATCATCACCCTGGTTCGCGAACGATGGTGGAAAGACCCGTTCGCCGACCCGTGCACGGTCTCGGCCCGATCCGTTAGACAAACTTTTCTTTATTGCTTTTAATTGAACTCAATTAGACTTAAACTTGGCCCGTTCGATCGGTGGCAAACGAGCCATTCTTTGCCATTCTTTACCCTCCGACAAAAGGCGATAAATTAAAGGTATTGGATGGTACTGGACTAGAGCTCGCACAAGAAGTGCACTTAATCAACTCCATAAACCGACATTTATCATTGCAGATAAACCACTGCGTCGTAGCCATGAACACCTGTACACGCGTGCACCCGTATGCTCGGGATTGAAACACCCATCTAAATACCTCTCAAGCAGAAAAAAACGATCACATCGACACGGACACAGTTACTATACTCAAATTTTATTCTACGCTGATCATAAAAAGCCTCACGTCTCACGTAGGAATGTTTTGCTAGAGAGCAATAGGACGCTGACCGGTGTGCTTCATCACTGCGCACCCATCAGCGAGCTGCAGAGCTGAAGGACGTGATGTTCAAGTTTTGACATCGCGACCCCTTGATGATCAAGATAATTGTCCGCCAACGGTTTTGTTAGCCTCGTTGATCTCGTTAGAGCCTCTCGATTCGCTGTGTAGGTATTGTTGATGTTGCTGATGATGGTGACTGTGATTGTGATGTCAATGGTAACACAAAGGTGATGACTCTGAACACACGGGTCCGTTGCTCACTCGAACGCGGCCGCAACAGTCCCCAGGAATGCTCCAAACGCTTCCTCTAGCGTTTTCGTTCGATGTTGCTCGAGTGCCTTCAAGCAGTAACGCATTATAACTCCTCCGACAGCCTGCGGAAATGGGGAAAAAAAGGAAATAATTTATAAATTTAAGCATACGAACAGATTGAGGATGTTTAAGTAGTGCTCCAAAATTTCCATTTGATTCATAAAATTCAAACATTAGACAACCACCTAGTCCCATCTCTTTAACGTTTGTGTTTAATTTAAATAAGCCTACTTTCTTTAAAACATGCCTCAGTTCTAGTGTGGCAAACTTACACCGACATCTTCCTTGGTAACGTTACGCTTCCGATGATTCCGCACCAGCTTCGCCAGGCTACACTTGAGCAGGGCAGGATCATTAAGTCCGTAGTCGATGAGTGTACCGATAAAGTTCATCACGTTCAGTGCATGCGCATGGAGGGATCTGTTCTCCCCGAGCTCACCCACACTACCGGTGGCAAAGTCGAAATAGTCCAGATACTGTGGATACTCTTCAAAGAACCTGCCAAAATTCAAAAAAGGTAGTTTTTTTAGTAAAGTGTTACCGAACGTTCAACCGCCAACGAAACTTACATCACGAATATATTACGTCCATGCGTTACCAGATCCTTCTTGACGATACTCCAGGCCGCGACCAGAGCCACCTTTTGTGATTTCGTTAGACCGGTCTCATCCGGTGCGTGGTAATTGGTTTGCTCCTCCTCATCCGAACCAACTAACGACGAAGGTCTGGACATGTTTGTTCTGCTTTACGCCTTCCGTTCACCGTTCAAATCCACAGTTTCCTGAGGAGTTGCGAAACAAAAACATGACGGAAGATGTCGTTTACAATTCCCATTTTTTTGGGTCTTGAAGAACAGTGATCTTCTTGAATTCCTGCTCAATGTCTACATACAGCCTCTTGAGCTTTAAGTTAGCTTAAAGTTATTTCAAATATTTTATAGACAACACATTGTAATGCCGGAAGACATTGGTGATGACCTTTCAGCTATTCGAAACTATTTCAATACAACTCAACATTACAAACACGCAGCAGCAATGCATCAAGTTACCTCCGGCCCGGTTATACACATGCACAATCACCACCACCCGTCACTCCCACCCCCTCCACAAGGGACACATGAAACCGGACCGAATTCAAGCACCAACGAAAAGAATACGATAGGAGAAACAAAACGGTTCACACCCGCTGTCAGCTGTCTAGCGCTAGGGAAAAATCAAAACATAAGACCTTCCGAACTCGGCAAAAACTTGTTGCTTTCTGAGTGAAGGCACTTTTCGCGCTCGTTTTCTTGCAACTAAACACTAACGGCCCAACTACACAGACACACCTGCCCGGTTTCGCTCTCGGTGCGCGCCCTTTCGCTCTCACTCTCCCTTCAAGATGCGTTCCCACTCACACCAACGCGGAAACCAGTATTTTCCTGACGTTTCACTCTTTCTCACATACACGCCACACGTCACGCTCACAGCGAACCGTGTAAGTGCAAAATTTTTACGTAGTTTCTCTCCGTTTCGTAAGACTCTGGCCACGCTTCGAATGCTGTAATAGCAACAGGGCAAATACTACCATAAGTTACAAAGTCCCTCCCACCACCACTACCACAACTGCTCGCCACAGACACCTGTCAAATCGATACGCGAAACACCGTGTGAGACTTTACACAATCGCTTGACTTTTGCAAAATTCCGTGGGGAAAAGCTTACACTACCTCAGGACACCGAAATGCGCGCTATTAAATCTTCGCCACACGATTCCGAACTCCCTCGGTGCTTTTTTCTTCCTTCAAATTCCAGCACGCGAAAACGCTCCTGCAACGACACAAACGCGGCTCTACATCGCACGGCCAACTGTGCTCGACGCAATGTACAACACCAACACCACCGGGCCGGACGCGTGGCCTACTGAACTGCACACGAACGGTTGCGACTGCCCAACGGTTGGCTCTGCACCCAGTGACACGCTCACTCGCAAATGTTGTGCGCGGTGTACGCGCCCGAAATTGATTCAATTTAAAGTATTTATCTCTCGGTCGTCTCGTCGAGCGCCACGACTTTTCGCTCTCAAACGGGCGCCCTGTTCAAGTGGCAGTGTTTGCCACGCTTGACGGTTTTGCGGGGAGGGGGAGGTGGGGAGGGTTCTTTTTTCTTCTGTGTGTGCTTTCTTTCGCTCTCTGATGGTACGATCTCTCCAACACGCAAACACAGCCTCACGCGAACCGGCCTGCTACGATGTGTACCAATACAGACGATTTCACCCTAACGTAACCGCTCACCTTTACTTTAGATGGAATCTTTTGTTCCATTTGTGAAATTCGTCTAAGCTCGTTGTTAGCAATCTCAACAATACAAAGTAAATTTAAAAGTGATAATACTTTTAGCTGTTAGCTTTTAGCTGTAGTACCAAACCATCGAAATTAGTGCAAATCGCTTAAGTAAATAAAAAGTCCCAAGAACATTCGACCAACATGGTGCAAACGTGCCTGAAACAATAAAATAAAAGATAAATTACCTGCACCTTACGAGCAGTTCGAGAAGAAAGTAACCACTCGCACACACGAACACAGCTAACACAAGAAAACCAGAGAGTCTATTTACTTCGTCTGGAAAAAAAAACTCCAAACGGGCCGCACCGAAGGAAGTACAAGTTGCTCTTTTTTAGTCACTTTTCCTACACCCATCTCACCGAACCACCGAAGAAGACGAGCCCCTTTTCACGCACACAGCGCTGCTAGTGTTGGTGTGCAAGTCGGCAAAACGGTTGGCCCATCCTGTTGCGTTCTTTTTCCTTCGCAAGGCCACCGGTGCCGTTTTGGCTTCCGTCTTATTTAATTAATATGAACGGTAGCGCAACAACAAAAGGCCCTTACTGGGCGAGCGTAACGTGGTGGAATGATGATGGACGAAGATACCCGGCCACGATAACGGTTGTATACACACGAACAAGGGTCACGGCAAGGCGGCATGATGTGCGACCGGTCCCGCGCACTCGGGGTTGAAGTAAACCCCGGGAAGAAGCAAAAAAAAAAATCCCCCAAACACGGGAAGATAATTGTTAATGACACAAACATACGAATTTGTTGCCTGCTTTTCCAGCTCGATTTTCCCACCCCGCTCGGTATCTTCTCTTTGAGGGTGAGTGGACAGTAGCTTGTGGAGGAAATAATTAGACATTTGTTTGTTTGCTCAAACAGCACACAAAATGGTAGTCTGCGGAATGGCGATGAATGTGGCGTCCATTTTCCACCCACCCAACTACCCCAGACCCGCGGGCGGGTTTTATGGTACCATTCAGCAGCATGCCACAAACGGAAATAAAAATGGCACGATAAGCCATGAAAGGATGCGGACGATGGTGGCAAAAAATCAAGTGAAAGGGAAAAAAAAAACACGAAATAAAAGCGGACGCCTGGTGGCTCTCGTTCGCTCTTTACTGACAAGCGAACGATAGCATCTTTGCGATGTGCGTACATCGCTTTGCATTGCTCGCTTCACTCATCAGCATGCACACCACAGCGACGCCACACACACAAACATCAACCGCAACGCACCGACAGGCGAACATTCAAATTGTGCACAAATTGTAGCGAACCGTAATGCCATTCCACATGATTTTTCCGCCGGGAGCAAAATGAGGTCCTTTGAAATGTACACACACACACACACACATTAACTCTCGAGCGTATGGACAACTTTCATCGACCTGTTGCACCACGGTACGGCCAAATTAAACATAAACCTCACCCTTTACACTCATGATTGTTTTCGTGGTCTCTCTCTCTCTCTCTCTCGCTTTTGTTTTTAATTGTCCCCTACGTTTAGCATTTGAATTTCAACTAACACCCACGGTACAGTGGGATGGATTTTATGAATACTTCACCAGGGAGCACACAAACGGCTTGCATCAATTATAACAGCAAAATTATATGACCAAGCATACTCGTGTTGAGCGAGAAGCATTAAAATGATTGAATTTTTTTGTGATCTTGCGTATAGTAATTGTTGTGGAGTGTGATGCTGAAGGTGTGTTATTAAATTATTGACCGTGTCCACTTACAACTGAGCTCCAGTTAAATCGTTGTGGGAATTGTTGTGGGTATAATTATTACACTCTTGTGGAATAATGATGTTCGATCGCATTAAAATTCAATTGATACATAATTTGATTATTGATAAACCCCCGCACTGAGCTGTTCACTGATTGTTGCAGTGCAGTGTTTAGAGCACCACCAAATCCAACAATACAACGCACAGCCGTTACAAAGCGTTAACAAATCGCATCAAATCATAATAACATGCGCACAGTGCTAAACATTCATCAACTGATTGCATTATCTGAAGCGTGTTGTATTTGGGTTATGTTCGCCGTTGCCTCGCATCAATAGAACTGACTGACTGGTGGCCAACGAAACCTTATCTTCCGTACCTCGAGTACCTCGCGCAAGCACAAAACACAAATTCGCAACGCTATTTCGTATGATTTGCAACAATAGAAACACACACACACACACGTTCGTCGTCTGAGCGTCAATTCCAATAACGACAACCAACTCCACGTTCATTGGAAACTCCGTTCTAGAAGTAACACATTCTGCTATCTCTCTCCAATAAAAATGTACACACAAAAAAAAAAGATGCGACCGTTCTTACTTTTTTCACCGCCACACCGAGCGAATCCGGACGAGCTCTTATCGGCACTTCTAACGATTACAAAATGTCTTCGCTTCAGCCCGGCGAGCGCTATTTTATAGTGTCAGCACGACAAAAAAAAACGGGGGAGCAAAGTGTAAGGCAAACCGTCCCAAATCGAACTCGATGCTGATGAATTCTTTCTGTTTGCCGTTGAAGTTGAAGTCGACCGGTTCACGTCGACGTCCGGACGACGACGAAGCGGCTGACGCTCGGTTGACGACTCACTATCAATTAATGATGGTTTGCGTGGTGGTGGCGGTCTCTGGCATCCGATCAAGACGGTGCAGCCTGACGCAGAGTTGGGAAGTTACGTGGTCGCGTGAATTATGACAAGCTCAATTTACGACCTGTCACCGATATCGCCTCCCTAGAGGCTCGTTAAAGATCGCTTTTGGGGACAAGAAATTCCGGTGCCGTTATCGCTTGATGGATCTGAGGGTTCGCAGCGAATGGATCGGTACCTTCGTGCGAGCACCCGCCTGAGTGCAATCAGATGCATCGAAAGTACGGTGAGCACGCAAAGTGTGCCGGAACGTATGCCGGCATTGCAGGTAACTCGGAGGGAAAAGCGATTTTCCTAACGATACTTCATTAGCATTCCTCGTTTGCTCATTGCTAATCGTTTGTGCTATGGGGTTTTGGGTTTAAATGGTGCATGATAAACAGGAAAATTTAATGCATTTTTTTGACGGAAGTGCTATTAAGGAAGCTACTAAAGTAATAATTTGATCGGAATGAGACAGAAAAATAGATGGAAGTTGTAAAGGACTCAGAGAACAGTAAAAAAATTAAGAAACCCCTTTTTAAGTAAGACAGAGAAAAAACAAACTGAGCATATCCTAAGGAATTTATTATAAAGTATTTTAGTTATATAAATTTAAATATATTTCATATAGTTTTGATATTTGATACATATTCATAGTAATTTTGATACATATGAATATAATTCAAAAGTTCTTTTATTCTTCGTATTTTTGAAAACTTCCTTGCGCCTTTTATTCCAAGATTTGGATAACGTGAAAAAGTTTCTCTTTCGTCATCGAAACGAATGCAATCGTTATCAACACAACGCCATCAGCTGGCAACCCTTCCATCTGAAGACGCTATAAAGCAACAGCATTTAAACAAGGGATTGTCGAATCATATCGGTCTCAAAACAAGGCTTTGCATAATCTTCTTTGAAACAGGCAGACAAAAACAGTTCCCCTTCCGCAGTGTGCAACCGTTACCACGGCAAAGAATCTCCGACTCCCGTGCACTCGTTGTTCGCGTTGTTCCTCTTAATACCACTCATTATCAACACTCCATCATCGGTAAAATTCAACACTTCCACCATTCTACCGTTGCTCGATGCGGGCGGAAATGATTTCTATGTCATTGCCGGACCATACTTCCGTGCGCTGTTAATCGTCACCGACGAAGATGCTCGGTCGGTGCTACAAAACTACAGTGACGCAAACGTGTATCCGGACATTTGAAAATGTAACTGCAAACAATTTCTGCATTCCTTTTCTATTTTAATTCAATTTTTTATATTAATACAAGATAAATGAGATAGTTTCTTGTCAAACGGCTTCAAATAAAACAAATGTTGATTCTAGATTTGTTGCCATACTTCGTATAGGAACAAATGAGAGCAGAAGGTCATACTTTAGACAGTTAATACCTTACTTCATTACTTCAAACTACATCAAATTACTTCAAATATTGCTTATAGGTACCTATTTTGATGTGAACGACTCTTGGTGTCATGGTATATAAATCATCGCTTGGTTTTGTTTTATACCAGGCAACAGACTTATTAAACTTACAAATTTGTTTTGATCAAAAAACGTTGTAAACATAAAAAAATCAATTCAAACACATCAATCATCAATCTGAAGAAACAATATTGAAACTATGGAAGATATTGTAGGAACATCGTCGTAAGAATATTGCAGGGTTGTACATCGACACAAAGTACCAAGAGGTTTCTTGTTACTAATTTTTTTAATAGAAAAATAGTTGTGCATTGAAATATTTAATAAAACTTAGCAAAAAGCATAAGGAACTTCATGATAACTGGTTATTTTAAAACTTTAGGTAATTGGATTCTCTGGATTGGGCCTTGCAAGTTGATTTTTGTGTGAATTTAGCGTAGAAAAATATAAAAAGTTGTATTAAATCATGGAAATGTACATACAATCATACAAAAAATGCTTCAATTATAATCATACAACCAGCTGTCCGGTTTTGCGTTTGAACCACTGCACCACTTACTAAGAAGCGCACTGAGCGATGGCAAAGTTGGCATTTTATCATTCCAATTTAATTAATAGTACAGCGACAATATCTTCCCCGCTCCATTTACCTGCCGGGAGGGTTTTGAAAAGATTACAAGCTTCCTTTTAACCGAACAACAACGACTACTTGTCGACCATGGTGCCGCTTTGATTCATCCTCTTTCCATTTCCGTTGACATTTAAATCTGTCGACCAGCAAGGCAGTGGCGTTGTTTGGTGGCCATTCGAAGCGCGAGTCTGTGGACGACATCCGACCATGGTGGTGGTCCTACGTTGCAGATAGCGAACGCGAGCCAGGTAATCATCGTTGCCAGCCCAGGGAGATCTACAACAAGCGAATTTCTCTTTCATGTTACACCGCACAACCCATTGAAAATGATTTCTGTGCAGGAAAGTATGAAAATACATAATGGCGGCTCGATAAAGCATCCCGGTGGTGCAAAATCGTGCCGACGGCACAGCGCACACTTGTTCCGATGAAATGTTTTCTCCCGCAGTTTCGCTTCTTATCGCGCCTGGAAAGTATTGAACACGCTTCATGCTGCGGCCCACAGCAATACACACCCCCAGCACAAGAGGACTGGCGATAAAAGACTTCAAGCTAGCTAAGAACTCCCGCTTTATAACCATCAAAATTTATGCTTTACGCTTCTACACGGAGTTCATGAGGCCCTGCTCCTTACGAAAGCCACCACGCAACGTACCTCCACTAACTCAAGAGATGAAGAATTACGTACCGGGTTGCTCGGTGAATATTGCCCTTCTGATTAAATTCCAACCAGCATTACTGGTTACGGGTTACGTCCCGGGCAATATGCTTCCAAACGTCCGGAAGCTACGTGATGCGAACGGATATTGGAACGAAAACATGCCACTTTAGCGACGTTCGGCAAATGAAACGCACAAACCCGTCACCAGATGGCGCTACACTAACTTTCTCCCTCCACGCGTCAGCTTCGATTTGAACTTTCACTATCGAAACCCATCTTGTTGCGTTGGGTCACCGAAATGATAGGAACACATCCGGATATCTGGTCCGAGAACTTTCCCGCCCCGAAACGGGCAAATGGAAACTTTCTCCAATAATGTTTAATTAATCGGGAGCGGGAAATTAATGAAAACAAACTTACGGTTGGCTTCGGGGGTTTCGGTGGCAGAACGCTTGCAGATGACATTTGCCGTTGCATGGGGTAGCGCAATAAATGATTGGAAGTTGGTTTCGTATTCCATTTATCTTTCCATCGATCAAAGTGAAAGCAATTTCGTAGTTCAAATTTCACCCCGCAGTTGATTTAATTAAAACAAACCAAAACCATTTTCAATTTACAAAGCTACCCTATTTGTTCCGAGATTCTTCGCACTGGGTACCTATTATAAGTGCTCCAAACATCAGTCTGAATTGATCAAACGCTACAGTACTCCCAATCTGTACTAAATGCTCGCATCGAGACGGCCAAGATCGTCCGATGGTGGTACTTAACTTGAGCTGCCATTTCTGCACTGCCCTCGATTCCACGACTTTGTCATCAATTTTAAGTCCGATTTTCTGCCTGTCAGTAAAATTACGCTGACTATTTAATGGTGTCTCTCGCTCCCTCACACTGGTGTTTCGAAGCAATATGACGTTCTTTTCGGAACTTACAGCTACTTACGACGTCGATGCACAGCTAAAGAGCTAAAGTCAATGGGACACCAAACAAGCAACAAGCAGAAACCAAGTAATGGGCACAGCAAATTCCTCTGCACTTTTGATCCTTCGTGTTCCAAGATGTCCATCAGCGTCGGGTACGGTTAGACGCGGTGCAGGAAAGCGAGCGAGCGAAATTGTTGAGCTGGGAGAACAAAACCACTTTTTAGCGTTAATAAAACTTTGGCTGTAATGCAATATATCGTATCGAGGAGCGTGCCTGGCTTGGCTTTTGGTGCAACCGCGTGCACAACAGGACAAAGCCTTTCCGCTCTCCAGTGTTGGTGGAAAAAGTTTTTTCTTGGCATGTGTCTAAGAATGGATTATTACAGCAGGGAACGCGAAAAGTGCAGTGTGCGCCACCGATGCTGTTTAAGGAAAAGTTTATCAAGAAAGAGATACCAGATAACAGCACAATGAAGCGCAACCATTGCGTTGTAAGCTTCGTTAGCTTTGGGTCAATCTTAACTGAGTCTATTCAACCACTTAGGTAGCGTGCAGTCTGAGAAGTGCCTGTATTAGTGTTAAAGGTATAGACATCTATCCCATATACATAATTTCCGAGCTGCTAAAATATGACGACGTTACGCTGAGGAACCGATTGCATGGCTTCCTCTATGAATTTTACCACCATATGGGTCGAATTGATAAAAACCCCACAGTTTAATATAGGATTAAAAGGGGACCAATTGAGAATAACAGTGCTCAATAGTTATTTAATCCCGTCGAAAGATAGTTATCGTTCATAACTCTCGCTCGTTAGCAAGATATTGTAGAAATTCACAAATGCTCTACATAAAAAAAAATCCTGCCTTATTGGGACGAAAATCCAACAGCAGAGTTGATGTCTTATTAGTAAAGATCAACTATCAGCAGCCAGTGCTGTCCGGTCGACATTATGCCTGTTGGAAGTTGTAAAGCGTTCCAAGGAAACAACTAATGTCTTTTAAAATAGCACTGTAAAGAGTAGAATGTTAAGTAAAAAAAAACCTTGGCAGGACTACAGCAAGAAGTCAGAGTGTATATTATCACTCATAAATAGTACACCCATTGTAACGCGTTTGAAAAGAGCAATAAGCAAACTAAACTACTCCTTTCACCTGCAGCACCACGTAAATATGTCCCGGAAGACGTAAAATAATGAACAAACTAATCATACACGCTATTGTCTTGCATATTTATTTGTTTCTTATTCATAAAGCATACTGTCTGTTTGTAGAATGGTTCAAACCCACCGCACACTCGACACAGCACAATCGCACAATCTTTTGCCAGGTTTCCGAGCGGACGTTAGATTGTTTTTCCCATCCTGCACACATAAATATAGGTTTATTTCTTTAACGTTTGCTGATGACGAAAACCGTCAAGGTGTTTTCCGTGTTGCAGCTGGTTTGGCTGAGCAAAACAGTGCACCGCACACAAAAGACACGTCCTCCGGTTTTTTTTTTTTGCATTTCGTTTTTTGGCATTAGGTAACACACAAACACCACACATAACGACCTGACGGGGTTTGGCCAGCCAGCTGCCACTACTCTCCGGGCAGACAAAATCACCAAACTAGCGCAAAGGCAGCAATGAAAACGTGTACGAAAGCAATAAATTACTCCACACCACGGCTGGGCCATGGTGCATTATTCAGCACCCAAAACCCCGGAGCGGGCAAACAGAAGCAATAGAACTGGCTACCAGCAAACCGGCTGCTTCGAAAACTGAAGAAGAATCCAAATCCCCAACAGATATTAGGACGACCGTAGACGGTGATCGAACCGTCCCGGAAAACGGAAACGGATAGCACAGTGGAAGGAAGGAAGGAAGGAAGGAGCCGAGTAGCGCATTCTAGCGAAATATAAACAACACTCACTCAGTGCAGAATGCCGGCACCCGTGGCCTTGAAAGCTTGGAGCAAAACTAATTCTCAAGCAATAAATATACATTGTTATGATGCATCATGGCATCAAGTAGTTGGCTATTGTTCGCCCGCCCGGTGATCCTGTTGCCTGCATTGCCGCACGACTGCCTTCGCCGGGTAGCGTCATATGGTGTCTTTGCTCCGATTATTGCAACCATAACTCCCACTTTCCCATTACACTTTAGCGCACAGAGCGCTTAGGCACCGGAATGTTGATGCTTTCCTCTCGATCGTCGGTGTAATGTGTCTCTCGGTCAACTTTCTTCGCTCAAGTAGCTCAACTTCCTCCAAAGTTGGTCTTGGTGCGGCTGGAACAATCAACTTATTGTGCTACAGTTTGCTTGTAGTTATCGATGCACACTAAAACAAAAATCTGGAACCAAACTATCCTTTAGTTGGTAAGTGGAGAAAAACTTGATCGTAAGGTGCAAATCTCTGGTACATCGTATAAAGCGCACAATAACAAAGCTTACGGTTCGATTATTCTCAAGCATGGTTGGCATTTGAAGAACAAGCCTCAATTAATGCAAAACTTGTGGAAGCTTCACAATCAATCCGGAAAAAAGTCTATATCCACACTAAGAGGTTGTTATCGGGCTGCCCGATAAGGTTGTTATCGGGCAGCCCGATAAGGTTTTTATCGGGCAGCCCGATAAGGTTTTTATCGGGCAGCCCGATAAGGTTGTTATCGGGCAGCCCGATAAGGTTGTTATCGGGCAGCCCGATAAGGTTGTTATCGGGCAGCCCGATAAGGTTGTTATCGGGCAGCCCGATAAGGTTGTTATCGGGCAGCCCGATAAGGTTGTTATCGGGCAGCCCGATAAGGTTGTTATCGGGCAGCCCGATAAGGTTGTTATCGGGCAGCCCGATAAGGTTGTTATCGGGCAGCCCGATAAGGTTGTTATCGGGCAGCCCGATAAGGTTGTTATCGGGCAGCCCGATAAGGTTGTTATCGGGCAGCCCGATAAGGTTGTTATCGGGCAGCCCGATAAGGTTGTTATCGGGCAGCCCGATAAGGTTGTTATCGGGCAGCCCGATAAGGTTGTTATCGGGCAGCCCGATAAGGTTGTTATCGGGCAGCCCGATAAGGTTGTTATCGGGCAGCCCGATAAGGTTGTTATCGGGCAGCCCGATAAGGTTGTTATCGGGCAGCCCGATAAGGTTGTTATCGGGCAGCCCGATAAGGTTGTTATCGGGCAGCCCGATAAGGTTGTTATCGGGCAGCCCGATAAGGTTGTTATCGGGCAGCCCGATAAGGTTGTTATCGGGCAGCCCGATAAGGTTGTTATCGGGCAGCCCGATAAGGTTGTTATCGGGCAGCCCGATAAGGTTGTTATCGGGCAGCCCGATAAGGTTGTTATCGGGCAGCCCGATAAGGTTGTTATCGGGCAGCCCGATAAGGTTGTTATCGGGCAGCCCGATAAGGTTGTTATCGGGCAGCCCGATAAGGTTGTTATCGGGCAGCCCGATAAGGTTGTTATCGGGCAGCCCGATAAGGTTGTTATCGGGCAGCCCGATAAGGTTGTTATCGGGCAGCCCGATAAGGTTGTTATCGGGCAGCCCGATAAGGTTGTTATCGGGCAGCCCGATAAGGTTGTTATCGGGCAGCCCGATAAGGTTGTTATCGGGCAGCCCGATAAGGTTGTTATCGGGCAGCCCGATAAGGTTGTTATCGGGCAGCCCGATAAGGTTGTTATCGGGCAGCCCGATAAGGTTGTTATCGGGCAGCCCGATAAGGTTGTTATCGGGCAGCCCGATAAGGTTGTTATCGGGCAGCCCGATAAGGTTGTTATCGGGCAGCCCGATAAGGTTGTTATCGGGCAGCCCGATAAGGTTGTTATCGGGCAGCCCGATAAGGTTGTTATCGGGCAGCCCGATAAGGTTGTTATCGGGCAGCCCGATAAGGTTGTTATCGGGCAGCCCGATAAGGTTGTTATCGGGCAGCCCGATAAGGTTGTTATCGGGCAGCCCGATAAGGTTGTTATCGGGCAGCCCGATAAGGTTGTTATCGGGCAGCCCGATAAGGTTGTTATCGGGCAGCCCGATAAAGATGTTAAGGATAAGGAGCCCGTTAAGGATGGAAGTTATTTATATGAACAGTCCATTCAGAGTCTGAAATTGTCGTAGGAAAATGATTAAAGTTTAGTTTATTTTGTGTTTTAGGAGTCTTTGAGCACTGTTACAGGGCATTATTGTTATAGGAGTCATGTAGTACAATTATCGAAAAAGTCTTCTATTTATAAATTAGCAAAAGCGAAACGTGTGGGATTTCACACTCTTAACTCATCTAGTTGCACGGTAATCAAAATCCTCTTGCAACACATATACCTTCACTGCCTCTCTGTTCTTGGTATTTGGTTGCTTTCATTTCCTTCTGCGGGTCCCGTTTATAAGAATGTATACATTTGTCATGCCATGTTAATGTCAAATATAACACATAAGTAATTCGTAGGATTTTTGAATTGCTAACTATGTTCTTGCTAAATTAGTAAAAGAACAGTTTCAAACATGGTTTTATAAAACCTATAACTGTAGGAGACACTGAACCCATTACGAACGTTCTGCGATGAACAAAGCAAACGATTTTAACGGTATGAAATATTGAATCTGTACCAATTTTTTTAATTGTCTAACGGTACGGACGGTTCGAAGTTTAATTTTGTTTCGTTTGCCATTACCGGCACCCGGTCCTGGCAACGGCGGCTCATTACTAAGCAGTTGAAAAGTAGTTGGAAGCTAACTATTTACGTGACAGGCATGAACAAATAGTTCCATCCCTTCATCTGCATTCCACTCATACATACGCTCGCACAGTCACATCACCGGACGGCGTACGAATGGGACGGACCGTAAGCAGTAAGCTACCCTTTTAAGTCGAAATGGTCTGCTTAACATTTCCGGTGCAGCATTTTTTGTATGTGTGAAGGGAAAAAGAATGTAACGAGAGGGTGAACAAAAAAAAACGTACAGATGAATAATGATAGGGACACTTTGGAATGGATGTTTTTATTAGTTTTAGTTTAAAAACTTTGTTGGGTACTGTATACTCGACATAATTATTCCACTATAAATAGAAGTGATGGAATTAATCTTAAAAGTTGGAATATTATTAACGAGCTAGGAAGAGCTATATTATTGCAGTAAATAGTACATTGATAAAATTCTCATTCGTGCGTAGCCTTATTTATTCATCACTCAAGAATAACATCCAGGTCAGCAGCAAAAGTCCGTAAAGTTACAGCTTCTTTTTGCAAAATATTAAAAGCACCCTAGACTTCCCTTTTTTTCGCTATCCGCTTTGCATTGCGTGTCATGAGCAGGCCTCTTTCGCTGCTCGATCAAGACCGATAACAGGCAACGTGGCATGACTGAGAACAACAAACCCAACCCAACGATAATCCTACGCTCCACACACGACTCTTGCTCGTAATTAGTGCAACTAAGTTTTTCACTTACGTGAGAATGTTTCATAAATAAAATAATCAACACTGCGACTGTCTTCGGGGCCGGTTTCCAGAGCTTTGCAGTTGAGACCATGTGTAGAGGTAGTGCACCCGCTTGATACGGTGGATAAAGCTTAACTGGGCTTAGTTTTTTCCCTACTCTCCACAGGTAACCTTTTATTTGTTTGTGTACACTCCCGTCCTTCCGTGTTGCCGCTGCCCGTCCCATGGCTTCGGATGATTTCTCGCAAGTAGAACAATTTCCAACCAAGCCCTGAGGAAAATAAAGCAAACCCCTTTTCCCCGGTCACTGTTTCCCTTTTGTCAGTTGCCGCGTATGGTTGAAGCTTACCATGGTAGCAGTTTTACTCACTGCAGCAAACGGAAGTGTTGTCGTCAGCAGCAACGACACTAGCCACAACGGTGGCAAGATCGTGTGGGACTCTGAAGTAAAAATTGTCGGCAAAGTAGTCCTTTTCGAATCTCTTCTTCCTTCCTACTCACTGTGCGCCAAGGCAAGCACAATACCCGTAGAGTTTGTGTTTGGTTCATCCTCGAAACCTTGCATATTGCATTCGACGACCGTCCGGTAAGATTCACTCACTCTCAGGCGTCCGTTCCGCCGTCCATCTATTTACACATATTTATCCCCCATTGCAGTGGCATTCCTTCCGGTGCATGTCATCACGGTTGGGTGAGTTTCTGGGTTTCCGAAAACCCCCGTTTAACACTACCCAAATGTTCCGGTAATGAGTTGCGCAAAATTTCACCACTTGGTAAATGTAAAGCAGATCCGGTTTTGCACCGCTGGGTCACTTTTTTGTTTTGTTTTCATGCGATATTACAATTCACCCCGTTCCGACCTGAAATGCGAAAAGTGAACTGGGCCGGAAAATATGCTTTGCTATTTTACGTAAGTGCTACTCTATATGCATTCGCAATTAGTGCAGCGTGGCACATGTCTGGCACTATGACCAAGTCAAGGCGCCTGCATTTATGTAATGAGTGTACGCGCCATTGAAAGCGAAACAGATAAGCGGTTAAGGATGTAACTCTCTTGCTGCATAATATTAATGGTTCATATAAATACATACGATGCCTGTTTCAGCTTAAATCCACCTCCTTCGATGTAATTTCACAGAATCAGAATCCTCAATATAGTAAATAGCATACATTTAGGCGTTTTTTACGAACTTTTGAAAGAATAATCAATTAAAGTACTAATTCTGTGGAGTTCACCCGGGATAAAGTGTAGCATCATGATGAGGGAAGGGAAGCGGTCTTCCATCCATATAGCTATAAGTTTGATAGTTTAAAAATAATGATAATAAGAATAGTTTTTTTAAGACCATTTTTCCTTTATTGAGCAAAGTAATAATTCACTAATATCTTGAAATTTGAATTAATCGATTGATTTATGATGGCCTTTTGATATACTTTCTTAATTACCATCTTTTTAAAATTAAACGAATTTTAAACGTGATTTACGTAAATTCTGATTTTGGGTTTGCACTTTGATAACCCGGAACATTCCGTAGTACACCTAGACACATAACCTCATTGTGGAAGGCTTTTCCAGGCTTCGATTAGATTAAATTCATCCCGTGCAGCAGTGGCAGCGCCAAAAATTGCACTCCAGAGCCACCGGCGCAATTACGACGTAAAGCCACCGTGCTAGGCTTGTGGTCGATATGATGTACTGTACGGTGGGTAGTAAGCTTCCAATCGTTTGAAGAGTGCCACTGCTATGAACTACCGGCCGATATAGCTTTATGCAAGATTTATTATAACCAGCAGCCACGGCTATTATGCAGAAACCATTCTGCCTCGCAAAGCAACCCCGGAAGCGATTGCGTTCGATGAGTTTTATGGTGAGTTCCACTTACTGAGAGCAAGTTATTATGGAAGATACCTCTTTACACTAACTAATTGTTCGCTCTGCCTACACTAATTAAAGACAACTAGGTGGATGGAAGTTTTGTGTTTCAGAGCTACTTATTATCTCTTTGAAAGACCGCATACTGGCGCACTTATAATTTCGTTACTTGGAGCATTTATGCATGATGTATGAATATAAGTTACATAGCATGTGCTCACAGATGGTCTTATCTTCCCAAAAAAAAAAACTTCTCATCTAACTCACAGTTCCTAGTTCTTTGGCCCTGTATCCTAACAACATTGGCGTCATCATCTTCCACAAGATAAAATCCCTCAAGAAAGCGCAACAACTGCACGCGAAAAACTTTTTAATAATGCAAACAAACTAAGTCGAACGCTAAACAGCAGCTATCCTGTTTCGCATCTCGTGGCGTTCCGCTGCAATTGGCAGGCTGCAACACAGCCATCCATGCATCCTTTATCCATGTGTGTGTGTGTGTGTTAACTGTGCTCGGTGTTCTGTTTCCGCACTGTTTTGTGAAACTTAATCCATAATCATCTAGTATTAACATGGCCCAGGCTCGTGCCATGCAAGATGTATCAAACCGTACCTCCTTAATTCCTTCACATAACTTGCTCTGCGCTGTACGCAACCGGAAAACATTAAGCAGCACACAAAATAACCATTGGCCCCCATTGATGCATGAACCTTTTCCGGTAAATTGCCATAAATCTTTAAACACTATTCCCGTTTTGCCTTCAAGCATCCGACCTGCTCCAACCCATTAAATGGGCTGTTTTTTTTTCTCTTTACTTCGGGCTGGTTAACCCTATCCGGTTTTTACCGCCCATTTAAAGTGTAATGAAGTAAACCGGCACACTTTTGGGACAGGTGTCAGAAAGAGGGGAAGCAATAGAAATACAGCCCAGAAGGAATGTGACATCTTTGTGTGCAACAGGATTGCCCACCCGAAAACTGTGGCCCACTTACCTATCTCACCGTTAGTTACAGTAAGCGGGCGCTAAAACTTTGCAAACTTTGCCCCATAATATCGCGCCAATACGCGGGTCAGGTGTGAGGTATGGCAATGGGTAAAGAGTAAACGTGAGTAGAAAATGTTCCTGTCAGTTCCCGAGAAAGTTTCGCAAAAACGTTCTGGCGTTCGGCCCTATTTCACCAACAACTCCAACATAACTCCCCCGTTTTCCGGATGATCTGATGTGAACGGTAACGGTAGCACATAAACAAACCATCACAATCTTGTGCCTTCCCATGTGTATGGGTGTTTGCTTTTTTGTTTTGTAATTCTTTCGGGACTAACAATTTCAGCATACGAAGGACTTCCGGTGGGAACTCGCGGCATCCGAAGGGTACCGTCTCCAAACACTGGAAAGCAACACAACTGCCCATGCGCACTGGAAAATATCCCCTTTAGCTGGTTAAGGTGGGAGAAATGCCCTTTTTCCGTGGGCCTTCCCGATACGTGATGGGGTACTCACGGCGCGGCATCACAGCACAATGGGTAATTTTTCATCAAACCGGTTCCTTTTGTAAGCGTAGAGTGCCATCGAGCGCTATGGATTGTGAATCACTTGATATAGAATTTCAAGTGTTAAGAAGCCGCTTGAACCGAAACACGCTTCAACTTGAAGAATGACGGAAAACAAACACTTGTGCTTTACCTTTTTTTCCCCCCAATTTCCAATTTAGCCTTTAATCGTTAAAGTCTCTGCGGCACTATAAAGCTGCTGATCGATTTTCAGCACCTCATAAATTGCCTATACCCTGGCAAACGTAAACAAATCCATTTGCTATACCGGGCACACGTTCCGTAAACAGAAAGAGACAGAGAAATGTCACACTTACCAGTTCAGCAGGACGCTCGGTGGAGACGCCTGGTGGCTGGTGAGATGGACGGGCCACCAGGCGTCTCCACCAAGCGTCCTTTACCGGGCGTCTCCATCAAGAGCGCAGCTTCGATGTCCGGCCGCGGCGGATACTATCGACATGCGGCGTTTGCTGTGGTACAGCAAACGGACGATCCGTAAGAAGTCGCGCAGCTGATGATGGCTGGAAATCGTACTATTCCGTGCCATAAAAGGATTATGTTTCATCGTAAAAAAAAACCCCCCAGCTTCCTCCTCGCACACACTTGTGTTCGCTGCCTACATATCTACTAACACGTGGCAAACACACATATTGGGGGAACACATCCCGTGAGGTTCATTTTGTTGAGGTTTGCCTTCGACTACCGGAGGACGCCCGATATCCTTTTCGTCCACCCCCGTTCCGAGCACGGGGCAATTAAATGGTTTATGGTGTGTTCCCCCAGAGGAAGCTTAGGCGGGGCAAAGTTGCTTTTAATGGCACACTGCTGATGTACTGGGCGGTACCGATTTAAGACGGCATTGATTAACAGCGAAATGATGATTTAAAATGTCGTAAGTATGCACAATGTTCCTTAGTTAGAATGAAGAAAGTAAAGAAATACTATGTGATATAACAATACGATTGTAAAATATATTAATTGCAACTGGACTTGATTTATAAGAATTGTAAAACATAAAAATTTGTAACAGGCGATAACCTAAAATACAGTGAAATATGCAACAAAAAATCAAAATAGTTTCAGGGATGTAAATTAATAAGCTTTACGTCAGGACCACTTATCTTCTTTATTGGCACAACATCCTCAAGAAGTCTAGGAATGCCATTTCTGGCTTTCTTTGACTTTATTTTTACCCACGCCTGCATAATAATCTTCTTCTTATTTATATATATTTGAAAGGGGTACTATCCTCTATGACGAGGGGGCACTCACCTCCTTTGCCATATTCAAGAAGATACAACCACTGCTGGATAATCAGTCCTGCGAAAGGTCCGGATGGGATTTTCGATCGATCCTATCGTGTGAAGACCGCCACCAAGACACCACCAGGACCGCCATCTTGAATTAGAAATAGAACATACAGAAAGGTAAAAGGTGGAATTTTCACAGATTTCTTGGACTTTTACCAGTTCTGTGCGATTCTATCCAAAGCTTTTTTAACTGAAACACTAGCGTTGTAGAATGTAAATTGCAATTTAAACGAGAGCTCAAAAGTAAACATCCGATTCTACTTGAAAATATCACAAGAATGGCCCTATATTTATCTTCTGCACTCAAAAAAAACCCTGCAAGTGTGGATAAATTCCCAAACAACGCCGAAACCTGGCATCATCTTTCAGACATCTTGAGATCGAATTGCCCAGGTCATCAGTTGCAGATTTCGTGAGCATAAATATCGCAAAGGTTCTTATCCGGTTTTATGAGTCTGTGACGAATACATAATGCTTGACCTTCAGCATGTGCAGACTGGTTCGATTTGAAACGTTGACGACTTGCACTAACAATTTTATTTCTTACTCTTTTAAGCACTCATAAAAAACATCATACTGTAAAACTTAATAAGAAAAGCATTGAAACAGCGTAGTGCGAATTAAATATACCAAAGCAAAAGGGATTTCTGTTTCTGCTATAAAAAAAACACACACACTTCAACCTTGATTGAATCCAACCTCGCCAAAAACTTTTCTCATTGATTTTTCGCACATTAATAGTAATGCATTTTCGCGTACCAGAACTTATGCAACCGTGAACAAAAGTTTGTGCAAATGGTTAACACAAAAAAAACCCCGGTGACTTTCTTTCAACAAACTGTACAAAAAACTTTCCCAAATCCACGGCATTCCCTGGAGCGCGTTACGGGTTTCGATCCGTACCGGTCATCATAATTGATGCAAATGATCTTGAGAAAAGTCACTTCACTCCAGCGAAGGTTTAGAAAGAGGGCGAAAAAAAAAGACGTTCCGAATGAAAATCCTTTTTTTCTTCCTCCCACCAACGAGTGTGGAAAATAACAAATGACAGCAAGAAACATTCGCTAGCGAAACATTGTTGTTCGGGTTTTGCAACAATGCCCCCGGGGCCCGTACGTACCTTCCGACTCTTACCTCCAAATATTCGCCATTTCTGCCGATTTCGAAAACAATTGACGTAACCAGCGGTAAGGAACCTGTGAGAAGATGGAACTTTTGGCCCAATATCTACACCCCCGGCTATGGTGCGTTGGGGAATGGAGACAAATTTCATTATTCGATTCGACCTGCCAAGGTAAGAATCTGCGAATGCAAAGTAGTGACCCTTTTTGTTTCGCATCAGGTAAAGAGACAGAGCGCGCGCGGATGGCCAACAAACTTCTTACCACCCTCAATTCCCATGTGCTCCGGCACACTCACAGTCTGCCGGTGCAAAAAGCAAACAAAAGATGTCCACCGAGCAAAATCGGGAAAACAAAGTGACACCATAGCAAAACCCGGGGTTAGAGTGGAGCGAGAAGACACTCGGTGTGCTACGAAATGTTCGAATAAATGATTCTCCCTCGCACAGTGTACATAGTTCCGGTGTTTGCGGATTTTCCTGGCGTGGAACTGGGTGTGGAAAATTTAAATTTATATTGTGAAACTTTTATGAAGTAGTAATAAAGATAAGAAAACAAACTAAGGCACTTGCGCGGTACGTGGTCGAAAGAGTTCCTGCCCGGGTGGCCGACGGTTCTTCAATCCCTGTTGTGTTGTTTTTTGGGTGGGTTGTGCGAACCAGAAGATACTCCAGGCAAAAAAAGGGGAAGCATGAAAGGGGACACAATCAACCTTTCCACCCACTGTGGGAACGATGCACGAGCAGAAACTGCACATCGTTACGAACTACTGGATGTCCCAGCGTGCAAGGGAAGGAAAGCATTATTTCATAGTGTCTCTCATCGCGCACTCGTGCCAGGCAAGAAGTAAGGTCAAAGCTAATAAGAATCACGCTTCCGCTAGGGAATGACACTATTACGCACTTCCAGTGCTGGAATATAAAAGTTGACGCGCTGTAACAACCGGGTAGTACAAACTAGAGTTATTGGTCGTTTATTTTAACAGTCCACTTTTGGACTCCTGGACGCTATCCCTGATCGTTTCTGCAGCGTTTTGCAGTTGCAGGCTACTAATAATACTTCCCTAGCACAGCGACAGAACTTAATTACCTTTTCTGGAACTACGCATCTAAACCTTCATCTCTAGCCAGCGTGCCGGATTGCTGATGGTCATAGTGTCGACCGTCTTAATGTCGATTCCACGCACCGAGAACCGCATCAGTACATTGTTCAAGATGTGACTATAACCGTGTCCACCGAAAGAGGTCTGGAAAGAATATCACAACAAGTTACAAGCAAGATCTACAAGATTCCGTCCATCCGACTACTTACCAGTCGATGTTTGGTGTGAATGTCGTGTGCCATCAGAATACGCTCCGTATATCCCTCGCGAATTAGCCGTATAACTTTCTGGATGCGCTGCTCATCCGACTGCATGTACGATTCCGGATTCAACTGATAGTACGAACACTCCGTGCCGAACAGATCGAACTGCAGGTACGTACCCAGCTTGGCAAACTCCAGCAAATCGTCATCCTCAAACAACGTCCTATCCAGATGCGACATGACGCACTTGGACGCGTTACCACCCGCTTCCAGATAAAGTCGCACAATCTCGTACGGTGCGTCTCGTTCCCGGCCCGGGTGGAACGAAACAACACAACCAATAGCGGCCTGCACTTCCGCCGTCGCTTGGATAGCGTTGCGCTCGAAATGGGTAATCGGCCAACCGCTACCAACCTCACCGATGAAGCCACACTTTACCGGTTCGTCCAGCCCGGACACTTCGACGCCAAACAGCAGCTCCTTCGTGTACAGGTCCGTCATCTGCTCCACGCTCATACCGTGCGTTGTTTCGTCCTGCATCGCGTGGATGTAATGGCCCGTGCCGGCGATCACGTGCACATTCGCTCCCGTCGATACTTCGTGCATCAGCTTCAGATTGCGCCCAAGACCGTGCGAAGTATTCTCAACGATTGCACCACCACCAAACTTTTTGTAAGCGGCCACATCTTTCGCCACCGCCTGATGCGTATCGAAATCTTCAAAGTTTATGTTGTACCGGCTACCGTACGGGTATTGCTTCACGTACCCGACATTTTCCAGCGTAATTCGCTTACTGACGTATTCCTCCACCGCATCTGGCGGGGCCGAGTACATCTTATCGAAGTTGAGCGAAAAATGCTCATGGGTTAGGGTGTACCCCAGCTGCTCCGGATCCACCGGGCCTCGCACTACGTAAATCGAAACAGAAACACAAAAGATAAACAATCATAATGAATTCGTGCTGCAATCATTTGCATTCGGTATTAATTTTCTCCTCCCCTTCGCTTACCTGTTTGTACCTTCATCATGATGTTGAGTTGGTGTACGATGGCCCTAAACCTGTTGCTAATGCACCCTTATTTTTCGTGTTGCTGCTGGAAGACTATTTTAATACTGCTTGAGACGTGATCGGAGACGAACTGTTTTATATTCATCCCACCTCACGCGACACGATAATTGACCCCACTGCTGCGCTGGAACCAACACTGCGAACCAAGCTGTGATGCGCTCGTTATCTCTCGCGCGCGCCTTATCTACGCGACTTTAGAGTTGGCTTTGGCTGTGTGTCTGTTGGAGGGAAGAAGAAAGATGAAAACAAATTCGAATGATGGTTGTTTTATTTATTTATCTTTTCAATTTTTGTATAGAATCTTATTTTTTCTTTGCTTTTAAACAAGAAACGCATAATGATGTCTTGTTAGTCTTGCCTGACGTGATCGACGATCGCACATCGCACTGACCCATATTTTTAGGACCGGTAGACATTCGCTTTATTCAAGCGGTGAGATCTATTTTGGATGGATAATCCCATTCACATGTTCCTTTTTTAATAAGTCTCCGATAAACAGCTAAAAAAATTGTTTATCAACGGATGGTAAGCTTCTGCGCCTTGTCACGGAAGGAAAAGAACCAAGGTCTTCTCTTTTTGGCGAGAATGCTCTGCTCAGGTTCGTTATCTCGTTTTGAAGCCAGAAAGAAGTAAACAACAATATCGTTGAGATATATAGAACAAGGAAGATATCAACACATTTGAGGATTAATTTTCAACGCTATTCTGTTGTTCTTCAAAGGTGATCATACAATTTTCTCAAAATAATCATTTGAGAACTGAAATTTGATTTGGAATTATGAGTTTTTGATTGAATTAGATAGAGTGATAGATAGTGCGATAGAGTTACGTACTTCTGCATCTTTATATATTATTGGTAATAGTGACACGGTAGAAGCTCTAAATTATGCACACAATTCAAAAATTCCTGCCATCAGTTCCCCTAAAACTAGCCATTGCAGGATACGCATTCCTACCCCTTTCAAAAAGGTACACAAAACACTTGTCAAAGTCAGCTGTTTCGACTGAACCACACAAACACAACGCAATCTACCAACAAAACTTCTCCACAATGCCGAAAAATTACGATGCTGAGAAAAACAATCCATGTTTGAAAGTAGGTTTTAGCTACAGTACAAGATCTTTCCATTATAATAACTTCTCTTTGTCTCTACTTTTAGGAACAGGAACTGTCGTACAAATGTCTCAGCAAGAACAACTTTGATCACGGCAAATGCGAGCTCTATTATGCAAACTACAACAATTGCAAAGAATTTTGGGTATGTAGCAATGGGTAGTGGCGGAAATTGGCATCACCATAACTTACCACACCTTGCAAATTTTAGAATAAAGTCCGTGCAGATCGGCGAGCGAACGGAATCTTTCCTTACCTGCCTGAAGTAGCTGACCGGGAAAGCATTAAAACCGAATATATGAAAACTAAACCAACATGAAAAACTATCCCACTGGAAGGATTGAGATGCTAGAAATTGTTGTTTTTTTGCTGTTAGCTTGTAGACAATAGAAGTTAAATCTATTATCCCACAAAATATACACTGTTTTCACGCACACACACTGTTGTTGTGGAAATGCAACACGTTGTGACGTTTCGTTCTACATTTGTTTGGCTTCAGTTATGAACTGATGAAACTCTGTTCATGGTTGTGGATGTATTTGTAATGTGTAATATGTAAAACTTATTTTTACGCAAAAAATCTTCATTTCGTAATGATGGGAAATTTAAAAAAAAATAACAGACCGTAAATGTTTTACGTTTAATCAAAACGCCACCTGGGGAAACGTTCATATGCCGGGTGTTGTAAACAAACAACTGTCACCGAACGAACGGCCCGCGCAATTGCATTTCAATGCGTACACACAATTTCAGTTCAAAACCATGGCCAAGAACAGCAAGAGCGGACCCCAGAGGATCTGCGTACTGTGCCCAAACCGATCCACAATAACGGACACACAAACGGACGATGCGTTCGAGCGCATTACGTATCATAGATTTCCTACCAATACGCAACGACTCGGTCGGTGGCTAGAGCTCTGTGGTCTTTCCAAAGAAAGCATGCCCACGCTAGCGAACAAATTCGTCTGCAGCAATCACTTCGCACCGGAATGCTTCGAGCGTGATCTACGTGCGGAACTTCTGTACGGCACGAGACGTATGGCACTAAAGAAGGAAGCAGAGCCAACGATTCGTACACCAAAACAGCAGTTAAAGCGACAGCTAAACACTCAGTCCAGCGAAGAGGAAGATCGTCAGAAGCGCAAAGAGCAGGTGGATCAACTTCTAAATGGTCAAATACCGGTGACGGAAAAGATTGCGAATCCATTTCGAAAGCGTGTCGTCGACGAATCGTCATATATTACAGATGAACCTGCAGAACGAAATCTGTCCAAGAACACTCTGTCACACATGAGCCAATCGGAAATGATGCAACTGATCGAAGATTTGCAACAAGAAACCACGAGCCAACAAATACACATAGCAAAGTTGCAACGTACGATCGATAGTAAGACTGAAAAGATCAATTTTGCCAAAGCGGAAATGGTAAACACAGCGATTTCGTTGCAAGAGCTAAAAGATCACGAAAATCGTCATGTAAATGAACGAATTACAGAGATATTGTCCGGCCGGTTCGGTGAAGGACAGCTGGCCACGATATTGGCCGGTCCGCCAGAGCAAACCGAGCCGGCTTTGCTTCATGTGCTGTGGACTGAAAATGAGTTAGCTCAAGCGCTCAGGCTGATTTGCGTCAGTAAGGAGGCGTACGAACTGATACGCAAAGAGTTACGCTATCCTCTTCCAGATGCTTCACAAATCGAGCGTTGGATTCACAGCGTTTATCTGGAAACGGGACACAATACAACAGCCATGCGCATCTTACAGCTACACGCATTTGCCTTGCAAGACATCGAACGTATCTGCTCACTTCACCTGACTCGTATCAACGTCCCCGTTCGACACCATTACGATTGCAAGCGTGATCAAATTATTGGACCAAATGCTCAACTACACTGCCTTACCGTGCAGGGAATATTTGCTTCGTGGCAACAGATAGTCCACATTGAATTCGATCTCGACGTTAGCAAAGTGTTGGTGGAAAAAATAATCACCGATCTGCATGAAATCAGTTACAACGTGGTGGCCATAACGACCGACTGTGATCGTGCAACGGCAGACATATGGCGCACATGGAACGTTAGCAATGAACAGCACTGCATACAACACCCGATAACGGGTCATTCGATTTATGTGTACGCTTGTCCAGATCGAACGCTGGTCGCCATTCATCGGGCACTGATTGATGAAGGATTCTTAATGCAGGAAAACAATCTACTGATTACCCGAACTAGCTTGATGCCATTTCTCAATATGAGACAGTTTTGTGAGCCTGGTGAGACCAGTAGCACCCTCTACGATAGATATATTAGCAAAATGGTAGGATCACACTCGTCTTAGAAATGGTCACAGATTAATAATGAATCTTTCGATTCTAGGTTCTGTCAGATGTATCGTACGAGTCAACTCTGTCGCGTAAGTTTATCTCTTCCGCAACGACGAACGCTTTGAGAATGCTTGCAAACGACAAAGAGGATGACGAAGGTGTGCTCTCTACTTTGATTACACTGATCGATCTATTCGTCGACTGGTACGAACTATGTACGGCCACTAGTTGTTCGGTAGAATATCCAGCAGTTAAGCAACAACTTATCACCAACCTGCCCTACGGGGTGTATGAAGATGAGCAGAACATTGTGCTGGATGGAATGTACGATGTGATGGAAACAATACGCTGTTTAAATACGGACCATGATTTCCTCCCCCAAGCCGTGCTCATGTCCATCAACTCGATGCGCAAGTTGTTGGCCGATTTAAGGACCAACTATCCTGGGCAAATTAATGGCATACCCATGCTACGCCTTAGTACAATACCGTTTAGCGAAACGATTCGGAACTTGCGACAGGCCCTGCATCAAGATTCACAGACATCAAAAGTACGGTCAGTAAATGATGTTCTTTTCCACCTCTGTGCGACGGTTGTCTCAATGGGATCAAATTCCTATGCCACAAATATACTGCTACAAAGGGGAGGTTTTTTGGATGGATTGTCCCTTTCAAATCTACGTCGACAAGATGATCCCATCGATTCAGATATACGCGACGTAGCCGAGTCAGACGCTTGTAATTTTCTTGCACGTTTTATTGTGGCTCGATTGGGTCATAAGTACGAAAATCTCGGCAATCGGCCAGTCACCATTGAGCACAATAATGATCAGTACGTCATCAAATCTTCCGATAGGGAGAACCTATCTTGCATCACACCTTCGATGGTGTGGGCGGAACAAGCAAAGACGTTTGAATCGTACCTGCGTCATACGATACAGGATAAAACCCCAGACTTGGCTAAATCTTTGATCGATTTCATTGCTTTTCGCTATCCCCAGCTGGGACGAGATTTGGTGGAGCTGTACGTACGGAAACGTATAGCGATTAAGCTAAAAAACCTTAACGCTACGCTGGATGCATGCGCAGCAAAAAAGCAACTGAGCAGCTAATAAAGCTTAACACAGATGTAGATATACTTACTTACTTACTTATCCGACGCTAAAACCACTTCGTCATCCTGGCCTGCTGCAGTAGTCCTCTATACCGCTCACGTTCGAGCGCCATTGTCTGCTAATCTAATATCTCGACTTCTCTGCCGGACGCATCAATACCATCACTCCATTTCAATTTGAGCCTACCACGCCTCGAAGACTGCGTTGTAGGCCGGAGCCTGGCGAATATAATTCGCTGTACGAGCAGTTTACTCAGACTGTAGAAACACCAGTTCTTATTGATGGAGACCTTTGATCTAAGAAAGATGGATCACCTAACTGTGCAGATTCGTACTCTGGAATTTTTTATTGCTTTAGAAAATCAAAACCATTGGAATGGGAACGATATTCATTACGCCGTTCTGTCCAGTAGTATTTGAAAGTTTTCCGTCACCAAATAATCGTCACCAAAGATTATTACGAGATTCACCTCAAATTCTGCAAAGGAGAGAGTGTTAATACTTTTTACCTCGCAACTCCTCAATTGTTTTGCATCTTACCAACTTTAAAATTCTTTGTAATCAACGTGGGACAGGTGAACAGCCTTGGCAGCGTCATGTAGATCGGTATCGCTACCTTTGGGCACACATTGCCGTCCGCAATCTGGATGTTCTGGATCTCGGTTGCGTCACGTGAATAACCCTCGGCACAACCGCACGTTTCCACCCGCACCAGCTGTATTTCGATCGACTTGATGGCCACCTCCGTATGATGCACCGTAACGCTTCCGGTGAATGGTTTCGTCACACAACAGTCGGTCGAATCGAGCGTACCGGAAATCAAAAACCGTGGAATAGAGATCCGTTCCTTTGCCGTTTTCTGCAGCGTATCGGGACTGATCGAGAATTGTACCTCCTTCGCTGGACGTTCCACTACCGGCCGGTACTGTATGATGAACTGTTGCGTTTTCTGGACACTTTTCGCCAGAAAACTTCGCTTAATGTCGCAACGTAGCATGTACGTTATGTTTACGAACACACCGTGATACGTTTCGTACAGCGTTTTCGGCTCTTTCGGACAAATGAGAGGAAATTCGAAAGGGAATTCGCTCGGTCCGATGGGCAGCTTGCCGGACGGAGCGAGATCACAGTGCTGATTCAGCAAAGTAATCGGTTTGACACTGTTGTACAATGCCTCAAAGATGCCCACATTCTTATTGCTGATCTGAAGGTTCACCGAACCTTCCAGTGCGAGCGTTATACCGTCATGTTTCGTTTCCGATCCACAGACGATCTGAACCACTCCCGAAACTGTTTCCTGTGATTGGAGATAAAGCACAAATTGTTGGGTCTTCCCATTACAATGGTGTCCTACGTACCCCTTCATAGTAAACTTTGTTCGCTCGGCGAAGCTTTATTTCTACAGTAATTGACATCACGTTTGCCTACGCAGCTATTGGGGAGATTATAACCTTTTCAACGCCCAAAATCCATGTCCTAAAAAGAAACACGCACAATTCTCCGCACTGATAAGAGTTTTAGCAATTTTTTGCCAAACGAACACAAACAAAACATTCGTTGACAGACCGGCGGGTTGAGTTTCATACAGACCAAGGTGTGCTTTTGTTTACATGGAAACTCCTAGGTTCATACAGGCTTTCGGTTTGCTACGATCATTTTTATTTTTCAAATTCAGTTTGCTTCACAACTCATTCACTCGAGACAATTCGCAAGTTTGGATTCCATTCCTCAAGCATAGCTACCGTTAGCTTCCATAAAATGTCCTTTTCAGGATCATCAATGAGTAGCACCTTCAAGCTGGGCAAACGATACAAGCAATTGAGCCCACGATGAGTGATGGCTGTTCCGCGTAAATTGAGCTTCTCCAGCGAAGGCAGCGTATTCCCAGAGATCCGATCAAGATACCAATCGTTAAAGAGTGCTACATTCTCAAACGAGAGGTGCTTCAAGCGCAGCAGCTTCTGAATGTTTTCCATGCCTTCGTAAAATAAGGTCATTCCATCGCAGCGTACCTCCTCCAACACCATACCGGGCACATGATGCCGGGGAAGATCGTACTCGTCATCTTCGTCTTGTTGAATCCATTTGGTGCTTCCACGAAACCTAGCAAGAAAAGAGACATCCTGATGAGATGGGTCTTGTTCCCTCCAATGTTACACAACAGTGTCACCACAAGCTTTACCTGACGGATCCACCCCGATGTACGATGAAATGAGCGGTCGCTATATCATCTCCCAGTGTGGCATGCCGTTCGGGAAGGAACTTTTGCATCTGTGCTTCAACGGTTATGCGCCTCTTTTGCCACCATTCTAGAATAGAACTCGGCGAAAGATTGATAGGTTGCTGCATCTTTTCCACCAGCTCGGAATTACGATTCTCTGAGGCAAACAGCTTGAACACACTGTAGAAGCTATCCGAACGCTCCGAGTACGGTGTACGCCACTGGAGACGCCGTTTATCATCCTCAATGCGTTTTTCAATATCCGGATCAAGATCTACTTTCGGACCGACCGGTTTGATATCAGTAGATGGGTCTCTGTGAACACTAGCACGGTTTAACGCTACCGGTAGCTTAATCGTGTGTCTGACTAGCTTGTACATTGCTTCGCGCAATTATTTGCTTGTATAAATAACTTATTTTACCGAATCAATAGTGCTTTGCGCGACGTGAATTATGGCTCGCAGGATCGTTTGTTTATCTTTCCGTTTCACAAATGGACCCAAGTGGCATAGCAGTGCATGCGGCTTTTTGACAGTTTATTTCCGAAATTTGACAGTTTGGCAGTGTCCATGCGTCATTGGATGCATCGCTGGGAAAGGAGCAGCGCTTTGTGTTGTGAAACTAATTTTGTTTTATTTCAAGAAAACCATGAGTGATGCCGAACAAAGTGAAGATGGACAAGTGATGAGTGGCGTAGAGCTAAGCCCTTCTGACGACGAGGAAACGACGGATTCGCTAGACATCAAACCACCGCAGGCGAGCAGCGCCTACTATGGTATGAGCAAGCGCAAGGACAAGAAAGGAAAGGACCGGCGACACGCCAAGGAACAGCAGCACCTTCGGCATCACATGATGACGGAACGGGAAAGTGACCGCGATCGGGAACGTGGTGATCGGCGTGCTGACAGAGGCAGCAACCGTATGGAACGCGAGCAATACTACCGTGAACGGGAGCGCGAGAACCATCCGGCAAGTGGCCGTGAACAGCATCGACACCCGGGTCAGGGGTCTTCGTCACGCACCGGTAGTAGCAGTGGAAGAGATCGAAGTGGCAGCAGCAGAGACACCAGCAATCGGGACAAACATCATTCGTCCCGGTACGAAATGAATCCATTCTACGGTGAGTTGCGTGAAACGTATCACAGCAAGCGGGAACGCGATCGTGACCGTGAACGGGAACACCGGGCCGAACGGTCTGAACGCGACAGGGAACGGGAACGTGAGTACAGCGAAAAGCAACGCCGGACGGCAGAAGAGAAAGCAACCGATCCGGAGAAAATTATGGAAGATTTACGGACCCGGCTGTTGCACAAAAAGAATCGACGCGATTCAAAACGGGGCGATGGTCGGGAACGGGAGCATCGCGAGGTGCACCAGGAGCCTGAAATGCACCCGGAAGAAGCAGAATATTACGCAGAGAAGCGAGAACATCGTCGGCGGGAACAGCCACATCCGCACCGAAGGCACCGTGAGGAGGAGGATGGAAATGATGTGCGCGAGCGCGAGCGAGACCGGGCACGACACCATGGGGAACGCAGACGTGCAGCAGAGGTGGTGGAAATTTTCGAGAGCCCGGAACATCACCATTATCAACACCATCACCACAACCCGGCACAGCAACCACAGCAACCGTCAAATGTTCCCCGAACGGCGGAAGAGAAAGAACAGGACGAGCGACGTGCGAAGCTGTTGGAAGCGGACCGTGAGATGCTGCGCAGGAAGGAACTAGCTAGGGAAGAGTTGGAGGCGCGACGATTGCGCAAGGAAGAGGAACGCGGTAGGGGAAGTGAATCCGAATCACTCTCGGAAGAAGAGTCCGACGAGGAAGAGGACGAGGATGGTGATATGGAAGAGGAAGAACATCCTTTCGAAGACAATGACGTCGAGATGGTGGCGGGTGATGAGCGTGCAGAAGAGAGACGGACTACCGGCAGAAGGAGTGTAAAACGTAGAGACGATCGAGGACGGGAGCGAACGCGGCACAGACATCGACGTGGTTCGTCTCAATCGCCAACGAGCTCATCGCAAGGTTCGGCGGATTCTGATGTGCGTGAGGAGGATGAAGAACATCCCCCGGAGAGTCCACTGTCAGTGGGCGATCTTGCAAAATCCGATCGTCGAAATTCGGATTCCTATCGTGACAGCCAGTCACGCTCTATAACGAACTCTCGTGGTGGTTCGGAATCGGGATCCAGAAGTCGTTCGCGAAGTCCTCGCAGGCATCGCCGCCATGAAGCACGCGATAGCCGCAGTTCAAGTAGTCGTAGCCACTCGAGAGAGGCAGATACGAAGAAGCACCCCGGGGAAGGTGATGATAATGGGAATGATGAGAGAAAACCGTCCGGGGATGGAGAAAAGGCATCAGCCGATGTTCCGCAGGAAGTAGAGATCAAAGATACGCTGCCACCGTACTTTCCCGGTATACAGGGTTGCCGATCGGTGGAAGAATTCCTCTGTCTCAACCGCATCGAGGAAGGCACCTACGGTGTGGTGTATCGAGCAAGGGACAAACGCACGGAGGAGATAGTGGCCCTGAAGCGACTGAAGATGGAAAAAGAAAAGGAAGGCTTTCCGATTACGTCGCTCAGAGAAATAAACACGCTGCTGAAGGGACAGCACCCGAACATTGTGACCGTGCGCGAAATCGTGGTCGGCAGCAACATGGATAAAATCTTCATCGTGATGGATTACGTCGAGCACGATCTGAAATCGCTGATGGAAACGATGAAACACAAAAAGCAGGTGTTCTTGCCGGGCGAGGTAAAGTGTCTCACCCAGCAATTGCTCCGTGCAGTGGCCCATCTGCACGATAACTGGATCCTGCACCGAGATCTTAAAACGTCCAACTTGCTGCTGTCGCACAAAGGCATCCTAAAGGTGGGAGATTTTGGGCTCGCGCGTGAGTACGGCTCACCGCTCAAACCGTACACCTCGATCGTCGTAACGCTCTGGTACCGGGCACCGGAGCTTCTGCTCTGCTGCAAAGAATATTCCACACCCATCGACATCTGGTCGGTGGGTTGCATCTTTGCCGAGTTTCTCTCGATGGCGGCACTCTTCCCGGGCAAAACGGAGATCGATCAGTTGAACCGTATCTTTAAGGATCTCGGTACACCGAACGAAAAAATATGGCCCGGTTACAATGAGCTGCCGGCGGTGCAGAAAATGACCTTCACCGAGTATCCGGTGTCGAATTTGCGCAAAAAATTCTCCCACCTTACCAGCGAGTTGGGGATTTCGCTTCTTCAAGGGTTGCTTACGTTCGATCCGAAGCAACGGCTGACGGCCGAGGTAGCCCTGCAGCACAATTACTTCAAGGAGCTACCGCTCCCGATCGATCCAGCCATGTTTCCGACCTGGCCGGCAAAGAGTGAACTCGGGCTGAAGAAGGCACTCGCCTCCAGTCCGAAACCACCGAGTGGTGGAGGAGAATTCAAGAAGCTGGTAAGTTATTGGTGCAGTTTGCGCGAGTTTGAGTTCTACACACCTCAATGCCAATGCAATATTCTTTCCCATTTTAGGGCGATGATGCAGTGCCAGATAATGCGGGCTTCCATCTCGGAGGTACAACGTACGCCGAAGCCCGGCAACTTGCCATGGGTCCCGGGTTCAGTTTAAAGTTCTGAGGGCACGAGTTGTCATCCGGGTTTGGGTTGAAGTAGCGCGACGCTACTCGTACCGAGCACGGTTGACTGTTTTGAGTTGCTTCTTTTGCATTCTTTAGCGTAAGTAAAACATGTATAGATTTGGAAGGACAATTAGGATGTAGGCGTTAGTGTAAGCGTTTGAACGATACGAAATAAAAGTAAAATATGTCGTGTGTAGGAAATGAGAACTCGAAGGGTGATCCACAGTTTGAGGAATCTTCTCAACTGTCTTCTCAATTTAACATCGACGAATGCTGCTGACATATTTTTAGGATGTAGTCACATACGCCCTCTGAGAACATGGACGTTGATCAAAACTGGCGAAATCCTCTTAGACGCGTTCGGGGGCGGTCGGTGGAAGCGGCGCCGTCTGTTTAGGCCTTTGAAGTGAACGGAGTAGCCAAGGGAAACTACGTTGAAAGGGTCTGATACCAAGTCAGAATACAAGATTGGTACACTTGATCGTTGTGACTATCCGGATAGAAGCAACGCCCAAGTCGTAGAAATTCTAGTGAGCCTCTAACTACCTAGAATGATCATTCTAACTGATCTGATCCTTATTCGATCTAGCTTTATGTAACTGTTCAGTCAGTAACCAATAAATAGCTGAAACATAGTTCTAGTGTTCATGAAGTCATCATTCGACATACGGTCATTGAACTACTAACAAAAAAGAATTAATACAAATGAGAACTCGTAAGAAAAGTAGGCCATAAAAGGATTTATTTATACCTCCGTTTCGTTCAGTATTCGAGAACATCAAAACAGAAACTCATCCCAGACAACAACAAAAAAAAACACCGTTTATGTGATTAAATTTTAATTACCACCCGTTCGCACGTAGTATGGAAATGTTCTCACGCCGATTACGCTTTCTTAGCTGATAATAAAAATAACGATATGGCAACACACCGTGTCCATGGCATTGAATGAAAAAAGGGTACATAAAAAAGACTACGCTATTTTTTATCAGGGCGCAAAAGCAAGGCCATCACGGGTCCGGCACGGTGCAACCAACCACGAAAGAAGTAAACCGGTTTGTACGCATTTTACGATTACGTTACCACACCACACACCGCACACGGCGGTGATGCATCCGCTGCTAGATTCATTCATGCCCACGGTGCCCATATTTTATCAGTCATAAGCTTATCTCGTCCGCGGACGCATTCGCAACAGATGGTCGCTTCTTTTGAGCGAAAGGTTATCAAAGAAAGACCTCACACATTCGAATGGTTATTAATGGGGCGCTAATTACTAGCCATAGTTATCCCTTACTCATGGGCTAATTGTTCTTTTGATTCGAATCTAGAAAGTATCATGGGACAATTTAATTGCTCACGATAAGTTTCTCATGGGCGGAGCACGCTACCTTGCTCGTCCCGTTTGCGAGCTGATGGGAAAACGGGCAGTAGTTACTAATTGAGCTGTTTGGTCATTCGACTCAAGTGCTTTTGCGGGTCGCGAACAGTTACAGGCGGTGTGCTAATGACAAAATTGACCCACACATAATGAAGTGGCACTGGTGTTGTGTTTGCATTTTGCATTTAGAATGCAAATAAGCGCGCGTGCCGTACGAACGAGCCCAGCAAAACGGAAGCAGCACGCAGCGAACACTCCTGATACTCGCGACGGCAATCTAATATGATAATAAAATCAACTAATCGAAGAAGAACACGGGTCGAGATACCGGAAGAAACACGAGCTACACACGAGGTAGGTGCTTGAACTTAACCCGAACTCTGCATACCAAAAAAAAATTGATAATGCCTATCGGGTGGGAATGTGGTTATCAACGAGAAAACGTGACCAACAACACATTACGCCAGTTTCTTATCGCGGCAGGGAAATTGAACAAATTTCGCCCATGGGCGTGTTGAAACTAACTGTGCTAAAAAGGCAATAAATTCGACCGGACCAGCAAGAATTAATAATCAAATTTCGGACGACATAATTAACGAAGCTGAATGTTGTACAAAACAATCAATACTTTATTATTCCTTTTTATTGCTCTCAGCTCATCATGGGGAGGGGGAGATTATGTTATTCGTATATTTTTATCTTCTAAACAATTTCTGTTCGTTTTCACAGCTTTTCCATGTATTATTCTCACCCCCTAAGGGAGGAACTTTTGTTCTAATTTAGCCTGGAAAATAGTTTTCAATGTGGCTTAAGGATGATATATAATCGAGCAGTTTTGTTCCACATAAAATTAGGGTGTTTTCTTACTGAGCTCCATTCTTTTTAAAAGATGTGTGTGCATGTGGCTATCACGCGGGAAAATCGACACCGTCTCAAAAGATTCTTTAGTGTAAAGTAGTGGGGCCCGGCCCTCTGAGCAGTGTGACACGATATATTATTGGGAAGAGACTCTTCTGGCTAGCCTAATGGCCCGTCCGTTTCCCGGTTTAGTTAACCGCATTGAAGTATTCCTTCGATTTGGTCGGATCGGCAACCATCGTTTTGCTACCGGGTTTCCAGTTGGCCGGGCACACCTCACCGTGGGTGTCGGTGAACTGGAACGCTTCCACCAAGCGCAGCGTCTCGTCAACGCTACGTCCGACCGGCAGATCATTTACCGTCACCTGGCGCAAATTGCCCTTACCGTCGATGATGAACAGACCTCGGAATGGGACACCCGACTCTTCCTGCAGCACACCATAATCACGGGCGATCTTCATCGATTTGTCTGCCAGCAGTGGAATGCCCAGCTCGCCCAATCCACCCTGCTTGCGCGGCGTATTGATCCAGGCCAGATGCGCGAAATGGCTGTCGGTCGAACAGGCGATCACCTCACACTGTTTCGCACGGAATTCTTCCACGCGATCCGAGAACGCGATGATCTCGGTCGGACAGACGAACGTAAAGTCGAGCGGATAGAAGAACAGCACCACATATTTGCCCTTGTAGTCCGATAGGCTGATCTCTTTGAACTGTCCGTTTACGACGGCGGTTCCCTGGAAGGCAGGCGCAGGTTTCTGGAGCTCCGGAACTGGCATGATGATTTCAACACTAAAAAACGGAGAAGTAAAGGAATAATCTTAATACATTGGCTTAATTTGTGATAAAGCTTTGTGTGTCACTATGTGAACAAACAGTAAAACAATGACGCATACAGCGAGCAAAATTCTCATCTCTAAATTTCCACGCTCGCTTCGTGTGGAACCGGTTATGAGTAATGCTTGCTTTTGCCGGTAGTTGCGTAATGCCATAGCCTCCTATTGTGTGTCGTATTTCCAGCGTGATGGAATGGAAAAGTAGGTACAGAGAGACGTGCTAAAATCCCCAAACTTGCGCTCCATATAGACACTTCACAAAGCAACCAATGATGGTTGCTTCAATGTTGGCCCTTTAACTGGGCATATCTTTTTTTCACCCGAGCCATTTTGTACCGTCAATCAACGAAAGCACGAAGATAATTGCCGGTCGAAATCGAAGCACACTACGCAATCGAACGATACTTTCACTTTTGTACGAGAACCTTCCGCACGAACAACCTGCCTTGTGTCTCGGCTGTTTCAAGTGTTCACCATCCATAAAAGCAGTCAATCATTACCGCTGCGACGGGTAGAAAGAAATGAAAAAAAAAAAAGATGGCGTTGCGCGACACGATCAGAGATCATGATGGGTGCCCCCCTTCGCCTATGGCGAAAAGCGCTGGAAGGGTTACAATACCTTTTCTGCTTCATCTAATCTTCCGCGAGACAGCCGGCAACGATTACAACAACTTCCTCTCATCATCCACATCGATAGTTTCTAGCAACGCATGAGACGCGGATGTCAATTACGAGGGTTTAACCCCGCAAGAGAAGTAAATGGGGGTTTCAAGTGGAGTGGAAAGCTCATGATTCAAACTAATGCGGATTGCCGTCACACTCCTGCGTTATCGAGCGTATAGAAAATGCTAGAAACGGGGCAGAGTAGTTGGTTGCTAGAGCGTCGCCAAAAGGGGGATCAAAGCACAATTGTCATAGAAACCGAATGCCAAACCCAAGTGAAAAAATCTCCATTCGCCCACAGTCCCAGAAACAATAGCAAAGGTATTTCGATGGAAAATCGATTGAATTCCAGTGCTGTCGGGTTGATACGAATGAATATGAAAAAAAAGCTCGATAGAAACTGATTTTTTCTTTGACATGAAATTTTGGCGTCGGTCCAAAGGAACAGATTAATTCAACACAATGGCGGCCGAAGCGTAAGGTAAAATACGGATATTATAATTTACATACTAATTACAATCCGATATTCTGTACCTAATCTTTAAAAGCGTGCGTAAAATCGAATTGCACAACTATTTCATCATCTTTCGCAAATCGTTAACTAGTAAGGCATGTTCCTACATTTCAGTTCCCTTTTCATTTGACCCGTGCGCATAATTACCTGTAGACACTAACCGTGAAAACTCTGGGAAAGCGGTACGCACAAATTGCTTCGTGAGGTTTTCTGCACCAAAATGCCGGCTACACAACACACACACGCACAGAGAAATTCACGGAAACACAAAGCGTAGCAACGATACTTGCGTTCTGTTCGACCGGGGTTTTCCTTCTGAGAACAGTGATCATCTGCACGGCCATAATTTGTACCGCGTTCGGCAATCTAGTCGTGTGACGCTTAAGAAACGTTTACACTGTGCGATTTTATTAGTGAGAAAGGTTTCATCTCCTTCTCACTTTCTCTCATCCATCGACGAGAAAACAACTTTTCCCAATAAGAACTTATAGGATAGTCATTTGTACAATAGTTCATGTTCATTCCAGTCGAGTTTTATCCATATTTTACGAAGCGACCTGCCGTTTTCATAAAACATGATAATTTTTTGGCAAAACCCGAACAGATTGTAAACATCAAAGAATTACTTCAGGAAGGATCAATCGTTCTTGAGCCCTTGGAAATTCCTATCAACTCCTAACCAAAGGCTGAACTCTTCATATCCAGAAGCATAGGACTACTCTGGAGAATACCAACTGCAAGGTCCATCGGACAAACATTCATTTTCTAATCCAATCAGTAACCCAAGCCAAGCCCAAACCCAAAGTTGTTCGTTCAGTGTCTCGAATGTAAATTGTTCCTTCCGAACCTACCGATATGATTCCTAAATTAAAAACGTTAAAAAAAAACAAAATTATGATGTTTGATTTTTTCTTTCTTTGTCGTTCCTAAAAAAAACGTCTCGTGTAAGCATGCCCTAAGCACGCTGATTTTTTTACGAGCGTGAGCTGTCAAATCCGATCAAGGTATTTAGAGGCATCAAATTGTACGTTATTATTTGTTTTGTTTTTTTTCTATTTAAAAAATTAATTGAACACAGAAAATCAAATGAAATTAAACTTTTTCGTCATTAAAATTTGCACTGATAGATTGTTTAGCATTTGACTAATTGACTGACCAGTAGGAATTGCACCACGGAAATCCCATCCGGACAGCGAATAGAGAAAAATATACGATAAACAATATTATACGGCTTCCCATCTTTGGGGAGGATAATTTATGCATTTATCACCCACGCCGTCAGGTGTAATTCCTAGCAAATGATCAGCAAACAACGCATGTAGTAGCGACAAAAAAAAAAATACTACGTTGCTATTATCTCCCACAGCACACTGAGTCCAATAGAAGTAAGCGTCCTTCGAAAGTTGGTCAGTTCTATACGATTCTCCGATCGCAACGGACGCAGAGTTACTCTCATCGCTACTGATTTCGCATTCATCTACAATGGCACCGAAGGTTCCGTCTGTTCGGCTCAACAATGGCCTTGAGATGCCCGTCCTGGGGCTTGGCACTTACATGGTAAGGGCAGCTGGATAGATAACGGCTGCAATCAATAGTGGATGCTGAGTTGTATAGCGAATCATGTAATAAAATTTCTTATCATCTTCCAGGCGACGGAAGAAGAGGGAATCGCAGCGGTAAAGATGGCAATAGACGAGGGCTATCGCCATATCGATACGGCATACTTCTATCAAAACGAAAACCAAGTCGGCCAAGCGGTACGGGCAAAAATCGCAGAAGGAATCATCAAGCGCGAAGATGTGTTCATCGTAACGAAGGTTTGTATGGCATTAATTGGTGCTGAGGAAGTTTTATTAAATAACCCATTCTGCTCGCCTAGGTGTGGAACACATTCCATGCACCGGAACATGTGGAACAGGCGTGTCAAAAATCGCTTGAAAATCTCGGTCTGGATTACATCGATCTGTACCTTGTCCATTGGCCAACCGGATGGAAGTTTTCGGGTTGGACGGCGGATGATTTTCTGCCGATGAATGCGAACGGCAAAACGATTGATTCCGATGTGGATTATCTCGATACGTGGAAAGCGATGGAAAAGTTGGCCAAGTCGGGGAAGGTGAAGAGCATCGGTGTATCGAATTTCAACAGCGAGCAGCTGACGCGTCTGCTGGCCAACTGTGAGATCAAACCGGTAACTAATCAGGTGGAGTGTAATCCTGGCATTAATCAGCGCAAGTTGATTGAATTCTGTCGCAAGCATGATATCGTCATCACGGCGTACAGTCCGCTGGGAAGACCGAACTTGACCGACCCGGTGGTAGGCACCGACAACATACCGAAACACGCGCTGGACGATCCACGGGTGGTAGCGATCGGGAAGAAGCATGGCAAAAGCCCGGGTCAGGTTGTGCTTCGCTATTTAGTCGAGCTTGGCACGCTCCCGATTCCGAAATCGTCCAAGCTGGAACGCATCAGGCAAAACATCGACATCTTTGACTTTAAGTTGACCGCGGATGAGATAAAGCTGATGGATGGGTTCAACACCGGTGGCCGTACGGTACCGTTTAATTTCAGCAGCGAGCACAAATATTTTCCTTTCAAGCTGGAGTACTAAGCGAAAGCCGGAATTGAATTGTGTTTCCCCCCTTTGGCAGTGCTCTGCCATTTGTTTGTCCATTTTGCTCACAAATCCTTCCCACATTTCCTCCATATCGTATACTCTACTCAACAAACCGGATCCGGAGGTCACCGCTAATCGTTTGCAAATAAATGTTACTGCACCGGTAAGTGTGTTTGTGTGTGCCATGCGATGAAGCGTAAAGATAATGTGGTGTTTTGTTTAACTGATGGCGTCATAAGCCGGCAATCATCATCAACAGTGCATCCGAAGCGATACAATCAAAAGCAGGGGACAATCGTTAAGGGAGGTTTGAAAAGGTTTGTACGGTACACATACCTCTGTTTACTTAGATTTATTTTGCTTTTCAATGGCGCAACAACGGTTCCACTACCGATCATTGAGTTGAGCTAATCAAAGCAACCTGTAAAGCTTCCGTGATGCTATTTCAGCACGTTCTGGTTGTTCAAGAAAGTTGTCTTTAATTTGCAGTTGAAAACCGGATCATTTTTTTGCCGCGTATTTTCTTCATATCTTTAAATACCATTAGGAGATTATGCGAAAATTTCATATAATGCAACGTTTTATCAGTATTGTGTTGAGTAAGGAGTAATATCTTAGTTATTAAGGGACGATGATAGTTGCAATGGAAGATTTCAACCACTGATAATAGTTCTCCAGCCTAGGAGCATGCAAGTAAATACTAAATATGGGGCACAACACGAGAAATTCAAGTGTCCCCTCTGTATAATCAATACTATTGAAATGTGAAGTGGGTTTGAATGAATTGGTCAATCAAGTTCTTTTTAATGTTCCCGTCACGTTTGTTTTTATTTATTTAAAAAAATATATCATGTCACCTACCTGCGTCTCCTATTTAGACGACATTTCCAAAAATTCTATCGTTCCTAAAATTCTATATTGAACGGATAGTGCTGGTGGGACTTGAGCGGTAAAAATGGAATTGTGCGTGCTGAATGAAAAGATGCAAGATATTCAATTTCTTCAGCACTCAGTTTAAAATCGCATACATCAATATTCTGCTGCATGCGTTCATCATTGGTTGAGTAAGGAATTGGAACGGTTCCGATATCGAGCTGGAAGATAAAAAATAAACCTTTAGTTCGTAGCTGTAGTTTATTGGGGAACCTGTTGCTTTCCTTACCAAATATCGTAGAATAACCTGTCCGCCCGATTTTCCATACTTCCGCCCTATTTCCACCACTTTTGGATCGTCCAGAGCGTTACGGTTGCCGTAAGTCGTACGGTGTGGTCTTCCCATTGGTCCGTACGCAGTGACGATTATATCACGATCCTTGCAGAACGCAATCAATTTCCGCTGATCGTAACCCGGATTCACTTCCACCTGGTTAATAACCGGCTTCACGGTGGCAACCTCAAGGACGCGTTTGATTTGCTCACTGTTGAAATTCGATAGCCCAATGCTGCGCACCTTCCCGGAAGTGACCAACCGTTCCATTGCCAGCCACGTTTCCACATAGTCAATATCGGAGCAGCGCATGTTCCCATCGGCATCTTGCGGTTGCATATCACCGTACTCGTACCCGGCAAACTGTAAACCCATCGGTGAGTGCATCAGGAACAGATCGATATACTCTAGGTCAAGCATTTCGTACGAACGCCGGAAAGCTTCCTCGACGTGCTGCGGATCATGGAATGTGTTCCACAGTTTGGTCGTCACGAAGATGTCTTCTCGCCGGACGACCCCTTCTGCTATCTTCTCCCGTACCGCTTGTCCGATTTCGACCTCATTCTCGTACAGATACGCCGTGTCGATGTGCCGGTAACCGATGTCGATCGCTTTCTTTACCAGCTCCACGCACTGTCCCTTTTGGGCCTGTAAAATAATAGGTGGATAAGTTCTCCAGCTACACAAGACAGTACACTTACACCCGCAGCCTTATTACCAAGTATGTCCCATAACCGAGGACCGGTATTTCGTATCCATTGCTAAGACGAACCGTCGGCACTTGTTTTGACATTGCGATTGAGCGTACGAAAACAGCTGATTGCTTTCTTTCCTCGTTCAATTCACGACCGGCATGTCAAATCCCCCTAGAGGTTAATGTTGTTTTCATTTAGGAAATATATTTTAAAATTTTAGTTTCCGGAGGCTACTGTATAATTTAGAAGATTCTTTTATTAGTCATGTTTGGACTGTATATAGAAATAGAAAAAAATCACGTGTTAAAGTTGTGATACAAACGTAATCGATCGCAATCTTATCGGACTAGTCAAACGTCATCGAGAAATATTGAAAGCCCATCATAAACATTTATTGTATGAGTGTGTAAATGTTTGCCCTTGTAGTATCTAGAACTGCTGATAAAGGTTCATTTCCGCCCTTTTCACAATCCTCACAAGTGTGTGCGTGTGTGTTCTATTATTTCTCAACACTGGTGCATTTCGGAATTAAAATTCCGCATCAAATGGATAGAATGGATGTGCTGCGGCGGACTCGACTTTCACCAGCCGCTGTCCAGTGTGAAGACCGTCCAGCGTGAGCACCTCTTCCGGTGTGAGTGCAAAATCGAAAATGTCCAAATTTTGCCGTATACGTTCCTGGTTGCCCGACTTTGGGATTGGTACCGTGCCGATATCTACCAGGTAGCGCAACAGCACCTGGGCCGGTGTTTTGTTGTACCGTTCCGCGATCGTAACTACCCGTTCATCTTCGAACGCATGTTTGTGATCTTCCTGACCGAGGGAAGCACTCGGTCTGACCAGCGGACTGTACGCGGTGACAACGATATCACGATCTTTGCAGAATTTGATCAACTTTTTCTGATTGAGCCGCACATGACACTCGACCTGATTGGTGACCGGTTTGACCGTCCCATTCTCGATTACCCGGCGCAACTGTTCACTGTTGAAGTTGGACACACCCAGGCTGCGTACGCGCCCAGTATCTAGCAGCTTTTCCATGGCGTTCCAGGTCGTCACGTAGTCAACTGCGGTAAGTACGGTTTCTCCGTTCGCGTCGACCATGGCACCAAGCGGAGTATGCATAAGGTAAAGATCCACATAGTCCAGGTTGAGTTTGGTCATGGAGGTGTCGAATGCTTCACGAACCTGTGCCGGTTCATGCGAGGTGTTCCAGAGCTAAAATTGAGGTGGACTTTAGGTAACAGCTACTCGAAATTGTTCGTTTACTACTCACCTTAGTAGTAATGAAAATGTCCTCGCGCTTAATCGTTCCATCCTCGATCTTTTCCCGCACAGCTTGGCCAACTTCAGTCTCGTTTTGATACAACGAGGCAGTATCGATGTGTCGATAGCCTGCGTCAATTGCTGACTTCACTGCATCAATACAGTTCTGTCCTCTCAGCTAGGGAAAGACAAAGCAACACATTACTTACAACTCTAGTAGCTTATGAATTCTTCTACACGTCACTTACATTGTAGGTCCCCAGCCCAAGCACTGGCATTTTTTGCCCATTATTGAGGGTCACAAGGGTAGCGGTCACAACCATCGTTCTTTTCTAATGGTGCACTATAATCCGACAAACTAAAGGCTGGTCATGCGAAGCAGTCTAATTTATACTGGGAGATTCACGATGAACTTGTGGAGCCCGAAACCTAACCACAATACATCCGCAGAGCTCGAACAGTCCGAATGATACGTACTGCGGTTTGGCTGCAGGAGATGTATTATCAGCATGAATAGGCATAATCATACGGGAACGCAATCTGAAGATTTTTCTGGAGGTTTGCGAAGCATATGCATGTGGAATCGCTGCTTCTTGTTTGCATCGTTCTGTTTGTTAGTGCGGACATACTAATTAAAGCTTGCTTTGCTCATGGATTACTTATCGCTCAGCTGCACGGTGTTATATTTAACACAATTCAAGGGCTTGTTCGCAAAAATGCAATACTAAACGATCGTATTCCGTACACGTAGCGTATTTTATTGATATATTTTAGTTTGAAAACAACCCCAACCTGTTTGAAGTTATTGGTGGAATAGTACAACCTCTACTCTTCCTTCTCGAACGGATGATGCGGATGTCCGAATGCGCTCGTTTCCGGACAGATGCGCCCGTTGCGTTCCAGCCCGGCCAACAGTTTCATATCGCCATCGTCCAGCTGAAAGCTAAACACATCGAAATTCGACGCAATTCGTTCCTTCGTGACCGACTTCGGAATAACGACGTGACCTAGCTGGATCTGGTAGCGGATCAAAATTTGTGCCGTAGTTTTGCCATACTTTTTGGCCAGCTGACCAACCGTTGCGTCATCCATCAGCACCGGATCGTCCGCCTTAACCCAGGGTCGAGCTGGAGACCCCAGTGGACTGTACGCCGTTACGATGATACCATTTGCGGCACAGTACGCAGTAATTTTCGACTGATGCAGATAGGGATGGCACTCGATTTGATTCGTCGCCGGTACGATCCGTGCAATGTCGAGGACACGCTGCACCTGTTTGGTATTAAAATTGGAAAGCCCAATATTTCGCACCAAACCGCCATCGACGAGCTTCTCCATCTCGGGCCAGGTATCGACGTAATCGGCATCGGAAAAAATGAACGTTTTACCATCCGGTCCCATTGGGAATAGTTCCGGTCCTTCCTTGTAGCCTACCGGCCAGTGAATCAAGTACAGATCGAGATAGTCTAGTTTCAGATTTTTCAACGTTGTCCTACAGGCTCCCTCGACCAGATCGGGTCGGTGGAAAGTATTCCACAGTTTGCTGGTGATGAAGAGATCTTCCCTGTTGGACAAAACGGATTGAAATTAATGCCTAAACCGGAAGAAATCCACAACCATGCACAAACCTTTTCACGACTCCTTCAGCAATTTTGGCCGCGATTCCCTCACCAACTTCATGCTCGTTTTGGTAGACATGAGCACAATCGATGTGACGGTACCCGATGTCGATGGCATCCTTTACGGCCTGCGCAACCTGTCCGGGTGGTGACTGTAAGCACACAAAAACACATACACACGTATAACTCGTTTTCCACTGTCCGTACACCTGCAGCGCAATATGCTTACGTTCCAGGTGCCCAGTCCGAACATGGGGATGCTGTTGCCATTCTTGAAGATGGCATTCGGAACAACTGTGCAAGCCATTTTACTTATCAGCGATTGAGATGCGTCTCTGTTGATCTGAAAAAAAAATAAAGGCCTACTTGATAATCACGGCGATTTTGGCTGAGGTGCGCGCTGGTTGAACACAAACTGAACAGCTTCGCAAAGAAGAGCATGCGTGTATGTACGTTTTATATAAATAGTCATTCCACGGAGAGGATAAGATTAGGAGAGAATGGGAGTTTTTTGTACACCATTTACCGGTGTATTGATTAGAGAAGATTGCTCTCGCGTAGAACATAGAACGGTGACTGTTTGGTAAATAATGGTCGACAAATTCTTCCTTCAATTATTGAAAACTTTCACATTCATTATTAAATTTTATGTGCATGCATTTATTCTTATTGTCCTACGACTTCAATTAATAGATACCAGTCTCCAATTTATGCTGCTGAAACGGGGATGAATGAATTTCTATCTTGTGTCATCCACGCGATTGACGCAGTCTCACTGAACGCCGGAAAAAATGTTCCCACGTGGTGCTCGGCCGCGGTTTAAATTATTTGCGTAAAAACGGTTATAACACGATTGTCTGCTTTCGTGCAATGATCGTTCTTGTTTTAACTTTAATGTGACAAGTGCTTCTGAGTGTTGGGCGTATCAAATAACGAAGTTAAAGATAAGTTAAGGCGAATGAGCTGTATGGGAATTCTCACAGTCCACAGGGTTGGCCTATGAGTTGTTTTTTTTTTTTTTAACGAGTAGTCGCCAAAGTGATCGAAGTCATCATTATCAGTGCCACAAAATACGAGCAAAATGTTTAGAGTGGATGAGACTGTGGATAGACATATTTCGAGAATAATCAGTGTTTCATTGTTCGAAGATTCCAAAGGGTTCGGGAGGATTGAATCATATCGATTTGAAGATACTTTTGCAAAAAGATATGGTTAAGGTCTTGCAGATTGTCTCAAAGATATCCCAACAACGAATCAGCAGGTGGACGTGATGTCTAAGGGCCTACCTGTTCGTTACAAACACATTTTCCGGTCAGTGGATATTGGACAACATATGTCTTCTTGTACTACTTGTTGGAGTAACTTAGACCAGGCTTCCAGGGTTTCTTTTTTCTTTTTTTCGTCTCTTTATGTTAAAAATCCTACTTTCTGATGCTATTCAAGTATTTCTTTTAAAAAATACAGTTCTAATTCAAACTGTAATCGAAACACGTGCGTCGAAACTTACTGAATGACTGTAAAATGTAATTTAAAATGTTGTCCATGTTATAATAGCGACTTAAGTTTCTGTTAATGGGAAAAACTTAGAAAATGTTATTTCACAACGAATGAAACATAACACGTTGTGCATCGTCGCATGATTTGATGATGATCGTCCTTAACTTATCTCTAGCAAGAAGGGTTGATCACTGGTGTCTTATCGGAAATGGTAAAAACAACGATAATAACTCCATTCCCAAAACCCTTCGATAACGTTCAGCATATATTTTTTATGATGTTACTTCAGGCCTACAGGGTTAAAAAGCGTTGTCTCCGCATTTGGACGTCCCACAAATTTGAACAATCTGTATAGGAAATAATGAATGACCGATGGAAAAGATACAGCAAAGTGAAGCAAAGTTTTATTTTTAATTTTATAGTATGAAACGATGACGTCTCTCTTGTATTTCCTTTCCAGTTCGCTAGCCGCAGCTACGCGCATTTTACGCAAAACCCAAAACATGTGTGCGTTTCGGCGTTCATTTAGGCGCGAGCCCGCGCTTGTGTGTGTTTACGGTCTTTCGTAGCGGAACCGAAATTATTGATTCCACAGTTGACAGTCGAAGGCAAATGGCTATAGCAGCCGGTTGAACGCAACGCAACATACACAAAATCATTTAATCGCACTCACGCAAACCAAACCAACGCGCTTCGAACGGATAGATGACCCTGTGTGTGTCTTGTTGGTGAACGCGCTCGAGCCCTCATTATCTCTTGCCCGTGAGATAAGCATTGTAGTGTATAAAACTCGCGTCGAACTTTGCCGGTTGTTTCAATTGTCGTTCGGTGCTGACGCGCTGCAGAGGTACACAAAGTAGCTGCGTTATTTGTGCGAGTTTGAGAAAATTGATTCAGCTATCCACCTGTTTTATATAGAGTGAAGTGTAAAAGCAGCAGCATGGCATCGAAGGTTCAATTTGTTACGCTCAACAACGGGCAGAAGATGCCCATGCTCGGTCTGGGAACTTGGGGTGTAAGTATCTTGATTCGATTGTGTGTCCTCCCACACGACTGCGGTTGCCTCGATGTACATAATTACATAACTCAAACAGTTTCAATCGGTGCTCACAATCAACGACACACTGTGAAGACCGTTATTGACATGCAATGCTATCGATTGTTGATTGTTCAATTATTTAATGAAATGCAACTCATTCAATGTTTACCTTTATGGTGCTCTGTTCATACCCACCGTCCGCATTTCCGTGATTGGTTGCATAGCGAGGTTCTTAAAAAGGGTAGGTCATGTAGTGGAACATTCCATGACTTTGCAAATGTCGAGTGTGCAAGCCAGAGATGCCAGGCCATAGATTACTATTTCCCAGATTACTTTGATTGCTCGCCAAACAACACAACAGTCGCGGTGTAGCGCTAGGGTGGGTAAGCGCAAATACCGGTTGCACCAATACCAAAGCATATTCCGACCGGCTTTCGTTGTTAACCCTTAAGAGGGCAAGATTTCAAATATTTAAAACACTCCCACATTGTTTTTATTTATAACTCCATTTTTATCTTCTTTCAGTCACCTCCCGGTGAAGTTGCTCAGGCAGTAAAGGATGCCATCGATATCGGTTATCGACATATCGACTGTGCCCACGTGTACCAGAACGAACATGAGGTTGGCGAGGGAGTCAAGGCCAAAATTGACGAGGGAGTCATTAAGCGCGAGGACCTCTTCATTACCAGCAAACTGTGGAACACTTTCCACCGGCCTGAGCTGGTCGAGGGCGCCTGTCGTACCACGCTGAAGAACCTCGGCCTGGAGTATATCGATCTGTACCTGATTCACTGGCCGATGGGTTACCGCGAGGGTGCCGAACTGTTCCCGCAGGACGCGAACGGTAAAACGGCTTACTCGGATGTGGATTACGTCGATACGTACAAAGCAATGGAGAAACTGGTTGGGCTCGGTTTGGTGAAAAGCATCGGCATTTCCAACTGCAACTCGAAGCAGGTGGAGCGCGTGCTGGCTGTGGCAACCATTAAGCCGGTCACGAACCAGGTCGAATGCCATCCGTACCTGACGCAGAGCAAACTGTCCCCGTTCTGTACCGAGCGCGGAATGGTAATAACGGCGTACAGTCCGCTCGGCTCGCCGAACCGTCCCTGGGCAAAGCCGGACGATCCGCAGCTGATGGAGGATCCGAAGATTGTGGAGCTGGCGAAAAAGTACAACAAAACGCCTGCCCAGGTCCTTATCCGCTACCAGATTCAGCGTGGTCACGTGGTTATTCCCAAGTCGGTGACCAAGTCACGCATCGCGTCCAACTTTGAGGTGTTCGATTTCGAGTTGACGAAGGATGATGTGGCATTGATCGATTCATTCGACTGCAATGGACGTTTGGTACCGATCACGAGGTGAGTAAAATAGAAATGAAGTTTGTAAAATTTAAAGCAACATAATTGCACACATAACTAAGATGGCTCGTAAGAGACATAATGAGCTTCAAGTGAAGGCCTTTGAATCTCTTAAATGTTTCTTATCAGCACGCAGTGAAGCAAGGTTATCTTGAAATGAAAAATGTCCATCTAATGATGTGCGATTAATCGACAATTTAGTTTTATTTCGGTACTAACCGTTTTGCGTGTAATTGTGCTGTGATAATGCGTTTGATCTTTGAACTTTTTATTACTTCAATTTTCTCTTTTCTTCTTCTTGTAGTGCTGCTGGGCATCCTTATCATCCGTTCGAGAACGACGAGTTTTAATTTGTTGGACTATGTGATTTTGGAATTTGTGTAAACGTTTGTAAATGCTCTAATAAATCACTTATAAATCGCGTATGTTTGGAAGGTTAGTTTAAAAACACATTTTAAAAGGATAAATATCACTTTCTTATTACCATTTCGGACTATAAGTAACGTAACATTATGTTTCATTAATTTATTTGAACTTTTCGTTTATTAATGCTACCCAATTACGTTGTTCCGACCTTGCCCTGGACAGTCCCAAAGGAGACATTAAAATTTGCAGACAAGTAAATACCTATATATGTACAGTACCGGAAAGAGCAAAGTAATGAATTAAGATAGTTACAATAATAATAATAAAGCAATTACTAGTAGCGATTTGCTTGGGTCGAGCTAAGATCAAACGTAAGAAGGTATCAATAGCGATATCTTCCCCGTTTTTATACTACCACCAGGGTTTCAAATCGGACTGGGCTGATGGTACCGTCGTTTTCTTGCTGGTGGTCGATTGATATCGAACAAGTAGCAATTAGAAAGCAAAAAGTGACCACTCAACTATGTCCATCCGATTCGAACAAAATAATTATGGAGTGTTTCTTATGCTGGCTAGGCTAACAACAAGTAAGATATGTTCAATCTTCAAAAAGATAATACATTTCCGCATGGAACTAGAGATAAAGTGTACGCACCGTACATAGGGAACATAGTAAACGGTTATAATCCAATCATCTCCCATTAGTCTATGGGTAGCCCTTCCGCGGACGCTCCTTCCGGCAGATGGGCTACGGATACCTCCGGAGCAGATGGAACCGTCTGCGCACTATCTCCAACGCTTTCGGTTCCTAGATCGGAGGTAGCCGGGTATGGTTTGGCAAATACGGGCGGTAGTTCTATCGCAACCGGAGAAGAATCTTCGGATATTTCCACCACCACACTTTCAAGGCTATTGGTGTCCTTCTCCGTGTCATCGGTGATGACAATTCTTGGTGCCGAAGATGCGCGCGGACATTGGGCGATTGGTTCGGTTACGTTTTCGATCGGTACCACAGTTATCGACTTTACGAATTCGGTTGTCATGCCTTCCGGCAATTGTACGCAGCCCTGCTGTGCGTCCTCTAGATCCATTTCTTCAATAATTGTCGGAGTTGTCGAATGTATCACGCGATCTTCGGTTTGAATCGCATGGTCGGGTACATCCACCACTGTTACCGTTTCTTCCTGGTCTTCCTCATCCGTATCCTCTTCTTCGTTCTCTACGTTCGATTGCTCCACGGCTGTATTAACACTCTCGTCCTGCTCGACCATTTGTGCTGCTTCCTCCTCTTCGCGCAGTATGTCGGCTTCATTTTCCTCGTAAATCACTTCACACTGTGTCCGGTGTACCATGGGTGGTATAACTTGAGAGGATGGAACAATTACCACCTCGGGTATCTCCGACGGTGACTCCTCGTACTCGATCTCGCCATCTTCGCGGTGTTCCTCTACTAATGGTGTTTGATTATTCTGTACCGATTCCATTGCAGGCAATTGTGGACGTCCTTTTTTCTGCTGCTGTTTACTAGGTTGAAGTTGCTGCTGCTGCTGTTGTTGTTGCCTGTTGTTACCGGTCTGCTGTTGCTGATTCGTCTGCTGCTTTTGCTGCCTTCCTCGATTTGGTTTCGAGCGCCTTGGCGTTTGCGGTGGATGCTGGTCGTGCTGCATTTGTTGCATTTGCATCTCCCGTAGCCTTTCGGTGAGCAAACGTAGATCACGCTCCTGCGACTCGATCACGATCTTCAACTCTTCGATCTGCTGCAAGTCCTCCATGCGCGGCTCTCGCCGTTCGTAGCGTAGACGCATCTCTTCGAAACTGAAAAATGGATGTACGCAGGGAAGATTAATGTAAAAATTGAGATATTTCAGTGATTGCTATATCTGTTGGTACTATTTCTTCAGCAAACTAGTCAACGAAGAAGTCAACGCAACCCTGTTTAATATGCAAAATGTGTAAGACAAGATGTCTATCATGAGCCGTGCAAGAGATATGTGGAACAAAAGTAAATGATACACAGAACGAAATATGAAACGTAAGTATATGTACATTTGCAATGGACTAATGGATGATGTCTCGTTTTGTTTCAGCTCGTTTGTGCTTTTACGGTATGAAACAAATAATGAGGCCGAAAAAAATAACTAAAACACAATGTACGACAACCACTACTGGGGCAAAACAACTTACAGACTCGTTAGGCAGCGGCACTTTTTATGGAGCGTTTGAATTTCTTGTGCGTTCTTCGTGTCCCGCGATTCCAGACTTTGCACGACGAAGCTATGCTCTTCCTGCAGATCCTTCAGCTGCCGCTGATGGCTGGTCGTGAGTTCTCTGTTGGGATGGATGGGGGTTCGATACGGTTTTTTTTTTGGTTTTTCGATAGTGAATGACGGACAGTGCAAATTTTGAAGAAACGAAAACGAACAAACAGAGTCATGGTGGGCAATTTAAGTTATTTGTTGTTGTATGTTCGAACACCGTTAAGAGGATGCGATACAAGGAGTGGTTCGTTCGGTGTGTGATAGAAGAATGTATATAGAAAACAGATGAACGCAATTCATTATGGATGCAATAGAATGGCTATGGAAGGGGCATGTCGATGCGTTGGATAAACAGCGCCTGATGTATGAACATCCAGTCTGACAATATTCTCTCGTCTCAGTAAAGTTTCAACGTTCGATTATTTATTGGTAAATGGATTCACACTTAAACAGCCGCATTTGCGTTAACAATATGGCGCAAACAGTTCAACGCAGCGCTAGGATATCAACAATTCGTAAACATAGACTCACAAAACAGAAAGGTAAATGCTAATTCATTAACAAGGCAGTGTTGAGAACACAGGCAACGTATGGAAAGTTGGTGTGAAAATTTGCAACCGACGTGGATGTGCGGATAAATGCCAATAGACTGTGTGCAGTATTTTTTGCAAGGATAGAACACTGTTTGGAAAATCAAATTCAAAGTTTTCATGTCCTTCTGATAATGCAGTAGCGTGATAGCTCTCTTGCAGTTGAACTAACATCTCAAACAAACACTTTAATGATGAGCAGTCATTCGTAGCTGACAGTAGATAATCAACCCGAACGTAAGCAGTAGCACAGCCGATGCCAACGGTAAGGAATGTGTCTGCTGGTAGAATACCATCGAGGGTAACAACGGATACGCTCCTTTCACCAATTGCACAAGCAGCAGAATTAGCTGTATCAGTGGATTGCGTGCAGCACTGTGCATTTGCTCCTGCTTTTCGGCAACATGTGGATGCGAAGTACCAGCAGAACTGAACGGTGACAGAGCATAATAATTTTGTTTGAGACCAAAAATGCAGAAGTTTTGTAACGCATTTTAGCCATCGTTTATTACCGAAACAGAAAAAGAAAAACGTAAGCAGTTGGAAAGAAGGCGGTAAGAGAATTAAGGATATAAAAGAGAAAGAAAAGAAAGAGGGAAAATAGAAAACAAATACATTATCACAATGATGAATGCAGTGGAAAAGATAAGATGAGTTGCACACATCAGGATCACTGAGTCACGAGATAACACGAGGAAACTGTGACGGTGTGAACAATTGGTAGGGAGAAGAGTAAAGGAATACGATTTGTACCAAATGTACCAATTCATTACAAGTATGAGAATGAACACAAAAGTTATGATACGAAATAAAAAAAAAAACATCAAAAATCTCTAATTTCTATTTTCTCTCATTTTTCATTTGTTATTTTTAAAGCTGTCATCTTCCTTCGAAACCGCCACAAAGGAATATTGCTCGGAAGAAAACGTTCGTTTTTGTTTGCCTTTTATCCGGTAATCAACGATGATTAAAAGATGTACACTTTTTTTTCTACACATGATTATGTGAATGATGCTTGAATGTGTTAAAAACGTTGCGTGCGAAAGTACGATAAATTTTGAAACAGTTTAATCGACCCACAGTTGCGAGTGTGGTGTTGATGTACGATTGATCAGTACTAAGCATAGCGATAAGATACTACAAAAGCGACATCTGTTGGGTAACCAAGCAAACAAACGATCACAACACACAACATGTACAACGCAAGGATCTTGGATTGTCGGAGTATTGACAACAGGAGTGTGGGTGTGAAGACCGCCTAGCTTACCTGACTTTGTTCTCAGCATCTTCAAGTCTGTTTCGGTTTCGACCATCCATCAGATGCAGTGCTTCTTCCTTCTCTGCAACGAGTGCTTTCCACTGTTTTTCTAAAAAAAAGTACAACGCATGAATGGACGACATGTACTTCGAAACATTCTGATACGAAAATTTGCATACGTACCTAGCTCCTTTTTGTGTGCAGTTTTCATCAACTCTGTCGTGTCGGATATCTCCCGTGCGAACTCTTCCTGTACCTGCTGAATTCTATCACTGAATTGCTGCTCCAATTCTTTCTTTTCCTGCTCAAACTGTAGCTTGAGGTTTTCTGGAAGACAACATTCAATAAGGAGGCAGATCTTATAGGCGGCGATAATAAAGCAATCAAGATAAACCGTCTTCACCTACCAATGATTTCATCCTTCGTGGATATTTCTTTTGCCAGTTTGCGCTCGTGTTCTCGCTCGGCACGTTCGACGTACATCCGGGACTGTAGCAGCTTTTGGTCAGCATCGGATTGTGCGTTCGCCATTGTCTTCTGCTGCTGCTCTAGTTTCACTTTCAGTGATTCGATCTGGAAAAAAATTCAAAAGATTCAGCTTAGACGAAGATTCTAGGCAGGTTTTTTTCGTGCGCCATCTTTGACTACCTCAGTTTTAAGTTGCTTCTCACGTTCGTTAAACCGCTGGCTCATGGCTTCCGTTTCTGCCAGTGCTTCGCGTCGAAGCTTCTCGAGTGCAGAGGTACGCTCCTCCATGTGCGTTTGTTCCAGCTCCACCTTCAGCCGGTTCATCTCGTGCAATAGCCGATCTTCCCATTGCATCGCAATTTCACCCCGTGCAATCTCTATCCGGTTCAGGGCTTCTCGCTCCTTTTCGCACAGTTGGCTGGAATGGAAATGAAACCGTTGTACTACAGCGGTGACGCCCTACCACATCATGCTACTTACTATTCACACCGATTTTTAATCTGCTGCACCTTAACCATCTCCTCTTCGAGCTTGTTGTAGGCCGTTTCCAGTTCCGCCTTCAAACTTTCCACCTGTCGCGTCATACTGACGAGTGACTCCTTCTGATCGTAGGTAAGTCCGCGCAGCTGTTCCACCTCCGCCTCGTACGACTTCAAATGGAGTACCTCGTCCGTTCGCTGGCGGGTCAACTCTTCCAACCGGGTCACCTGTTCCAGTGCCTGCTTGCGCTCCTTCTCGACCGTTTCCATCTTTTCCTTGCACGTCTTCTGCATGTTACGGATCGTAAACTCACAGTCCTTCATCAGATCTTCCTCGCGCGCATTGTTCACGTCGCGCAGCTGCTCGAACGTTTGCTTCCATTTCGCCTCCACCTGGGCCCGCTCGCGTACCGACTCCTCCAGCGCTTCGCGCATTATCTTCTGCTCCTCGGTACGCTCGTCCAGCAGCTTCTGACGCTCCTCCTTCAGCCGGTCCACCTCGGATTTGGCATCGATCAGCTGGCTGTTGAGATCGTGCGCTAGCTTCCGCACCTCCGCCAGCTTTTCGGTGAGCTCCAAATGTTCTATTTCCAAATTTTGATACTTGAGATTAAGTTCATCCTCCCGGTCGGAGGCCTTCAGTCTTATCGTTTCCATCTCGGTCTGCTGCGTCGTTAGCCGGGCCCGTATTCCATCGCATTCCTTTAGGGCGGCCACCAATTCCGCCTGCAAACCTGGATGAGTGAAACGGAACCCGAAGATGTGAGATATTTCTGGGCTAAGCAAATGTGGTAAGGATACCTTGTTTAGTGGAATTTTTAATATCTTTAGAATGGCTGGAACCCATGCTTAATGGTGGAAAGTTACGGCGAAACAATACGTCTAGGCCTACTGGAACACAAAACTCTACTATTTCTTTTCTTTTTACGAACTCCATAGGCTACTACTTCTTCAGATGTAGAATAGCTCATCAGGTCGTTGTAATCTGCGATCATTGGGATACAATTTCCAAGGTAACTACGTCTTTGCGCAAATGTCTTCTACGTACTAGATCTCTTTACTACTTCCAACTAGTGAAGATCATCTTCCATTTGGCATTGATCAAATCTACGACGCTAAAACTCTTCAGCTGTAGTTTATCTACTTTGCAAGAGCGTCCAACCAGAAGACGGGTCATGAACCTGTAGCGGGTGACAACGATCCGCCAAACAGTGTTCCGTTCCCACCTTCATTCGTTCCTGTCTGTTACCCTTAATTTAGCGAAAGAACTACCAGCCCCCCAAAAAAAAAACAAACCCCAAAAAGAATCTTTTCCAATCGCACAAGGTCAGCAGGAAGTCTTTGTTAGTGCTTCTTCTGGTGGCGTACCCGACCAGTCTCACAGTCTCGCTGTGGCTGTGTTGATTTCGCCCCCAAAATAGCAATGTGTAGTAGCTCTCTCGGGTAAATCGTACAACTCGGACTGTGTGATAATGTTGTTCGTCTTTGTCTATCCGTCAGTTAGCGTCGGAAAAGCGGTACCATGCGCATTCGAAAATAACGCATCCACGCGTCAGTGTGTTTGCGTCGCACCGAATGGGTGTGATGACGTGCGCGATTTCGCTTGTAAAATCATTCAACCTATTTGATAGATCCGAATGTTGTTTTTCTTGTCGTTGTTTTTTTTTCGTTGGAGAGGTCTTGGTCAATAAACACGCGACCAAGCGTAACGAATCGTTCGGTATGTCCCAAACAATTTCCGACTTCCGACTGGCAGTGGCTTAGCAAATAGCCGCGATGCGTTTGACATCCGTCTGGGGTTTATGGTTCGTCGTGTTCGCACATCTTCGCCCACGCTTCGCAGCGGGCTTTATATATTTATGCGTGACCGCATCATCGCACGCGTTTGCTCATCAATTTAAATTTGCCAACCATTTCTCCGTTTTCTAACTGCCGTCAGGGGGATGTTTCGACGGGGAAAACTTACGTTCCACATTGTATTCCTTGAGCAGCGCATCTCGCTCGACCGCATTGAGCTTTTGCTGCAGTTCGTAGACCTTAACGTTCGCTTCCTTGACCCGCTTTTCGGCCTCCTCAAGCTTGGCACTGTACCGGGATTCCTGGTTGACCAGATCCTTCCTAGAATAGGCATCGAATGAAAGAAGTTTTGTATTACTAGCAGCTCTTACTTAACAGCAATTCTTACAGAAAGTTTGTAACAATAAATCAACCGTCACGCGTTTGTTTGATCTCACCGGCTGATTGATCACACGGCGGATCATGTTGAGGAATGTTGCCAAGTGAAAATAAATCGATACATGACGCCCCTCGTGGTGAAATTGTGTCGACTGTATCAACAAAAAACATCTCATCTTTCACTTTTGCTACCCCCTGCGATACACCATTCGCTTTACGTTTTTACAACCGAGTCGATTAAAATATTTCGATAATTTTCATTCACAATTTCATTCAGCGCGCGCCGAGGATATCGGCTCGGATAACAGCTCGTGGGTGAGTGCGGGTTCGAAGAGCTAGCCAATGATGATGATCCTTCCTTTGGCAGACAGTTTGACGGCACCGTGTCGACCGGTTAGTATCCGATTCCGAGCAACTGATGGTCCGGCAAAAAAAAACAACGAAAACCACAGCCAGATTCTTTCCTAAGTGCTGTCACTTATAAACGCGGGAAGAAGTTGCTAAAGTGAGGCTTGCAGCCGTGCAAACGTTCGCTTACCTTGCGATCCACTTATGAACCAGCTGAAGGTAGGGTCGGGTTATTTTTAGTGAAGCTCTTAAACGACCGCCCGAAGGCCTGTACGGTGGGTGATGTGATTTTGGGGTCCCCTTTTTGGCGGCAGGAAGCGATTCGCGCGACTACTTGTAAAATGGGGCTTAATGTGATTTTTTATCGGCCAACCACTTCCATCGCAACAGCTTCGGTACAAAGGACGGCTTTATGGGTGATGGAAGCGTGTCAGAAAATGCATCAACGGCTTATATTCTGCGCACTGCGATAAGTAGGTCACGGTGGGCTGATTGGTAAACACACTTTAAAACCGCTGTAGGTTATGGTTTATATGTAAGAAAAAACACATTCCTTTCAATTGGTGAGCTAGATACGATGTACCTTAAGCATGTTTTCCATTTGATTCGAATGCTGCAATGAATTGCGTATGTTAATAATTAGGAGTAGCTAGATCGTGTCTCTAATTAAGCTTCATGACTCATCCGCCAAGGATTGACAGCTGGCAGTAAAGAACCACGCATACACTGCTAGGAGGAGTGTGAACGTGCCGAGAGAAAGGCTCCCACGCTCCCCACTGACGTCAATCGAACAAGATACGTTGTGCCGGAAATGAGTCAGTTTTGTACGCGGTTTTTCATCACATTGTACAAAATGTGCGAGAGATACGTAAAACGTGGATGTAAACATTTTCCGTTATTGTCTTTATCACCTGAGAGCTAGGGATGGACGGAACGGTTGTAGATCGGTTTGAAATTTTAAATCAGGTAGGTTAATGCGTTTAATTTAATGAACTATCTATGAAGTTTCGTGTATATTTAGGAATACATCGATCTTGAATTGTTATTGAGCAAGATTAATCTTTTAAACTCTTTTTTGTGATAGTACTTCGATTGCTAAGAACTTTTTCTCAATACCTTTTTGTATCCTATCCCTTATGAATCCCCTCGAACAGGACTGACAACCCAGCTAGGGGTCAAAGGAAGGAAAATTATTAAAATATATGAAACAAATGTCAGAAATTGCACGTGCAGTGCCACTAAAGCAGAAATCCATTATCTCCCTCTTTCACTTTTGTCCACAATATCAATTTCGTCGGAACTCAACAAACACTATCGCAACTTAAAGAATGAAATGAACGAATGAAACAAATGGATTGTGAAGAATAACACTCAATAAAAGCAACAAAAAGGAGCGAGTAGAATCAAAAAGGAATGAAAAGTAACAGAAAAAAAGGACGAAAAGAGTCCAAAAAAAGGAAAGAATGAAAGAAACAAAAGGAATGAAAGCAATAAAAATAACGAAAGGAATGAAATTGGAAAGGAATGAAAGGAACGGTAAGCAACCAAAGTAACGAAAGGAACGAAAGGGAATGTAAGGAACGATGAAGAACGAAAGTAACGAAAGAACCGAAAAGGAACGAAAGGAAAGATAAGGAATGAAAGCAATGATAAGGAACGAAAGAAACGAAAGGTGCGAAAGGAAGGAAAGGAACGAAAAAGAACGAAAGGAATGAAAATGAACGAAAAAGCGAAAAGTGATTTCCACATTTTTCCCATCCCAACAGATCATCAGCCATAAAACTAAATTTCCATTCTAGTTCACAACCAATGACCCGATCCCTCATTCTGTCACTTCCGGTGCAGTAAATTAATCAATTTCTTAATCTCACTCTGTCCAATCGGTGCAAAGTAAAACACCCAGCAAGGCATTCACCATCTGTGTGGAATACACCATGAACCAGATACGGCAAAACCAGCTGCGTCGCAAAACGTACGCGCGCCCCAACGCAAAACAATTGCAGCGCGTCCGGGTGAAAAATGAATCTTTTGCAGATGGCCGCAAGCTATGTAGCGTTCCGAAATTCGCAACTCACTCCCAGGACATTGTGATAAATATTTACTTGTTGATGAATTCTGATAGAACAGCGTCATAGGAACACTGGTCCGTGGTGCGCCATTATGTTTAACGATCGTGCAACGCGCAACACGCCATACGAACGTGATGCCACATTAAGCTGAAGTCGACACACAAAAAGGGCAACAAGGAATTACACGGCTAAGGATATTTACATTTCACTGTTGAGCTTCTCAACGGTGCTGAAGGAGGTCGGTGGTAGGACGGTGGAAAATCCGAGCGGTTCAATGTTGGACGGTTGTACCACATCCGGCAGGCTGGCAACACTGTCCTCGATCAGGACACCCGTCTGTAGCTGGCCACCGTCCACCTTCGGCGCTTTCTGCGTCTCGCCATCCAGCGCTCCGCCGCTGGCGGTAAGTTTCTCCGGGTTCGCTTCATCCGACGCACTGTGATCGTATTGAAACTCGATATAATTATTGCCCGTTTCACCCGGATACGCACAGATACCGTACGGCTTGACGGGGTTGCTGTTATTACTCTCACTAAATGCAGTACGATTGCCACTGTATGAGCGTGTGTTCGGTGCGGTGATCACCTGTTCCGACCGTCCCTCACTGTCACTGTCCACGTCACTACTGTCGACACTGGTCACTTCCACATCGTCACTACCGTTCTGCGTCAGCTTGAAGCTGACCTGCTTCTTTTGCGGACTCTCCCGCTGGCACTGGTTCCGGACGTCCGGTTCGGCAAGCTTAAGCACCAGACTGGCGCGGATCGGTTCCGGCGTCCCGGTCGCACTGGAGTCAGCGCATCGCTCACCCTGAGCAATCGACCCGGACGACACCGGTGAGAGTGTTTCCTTTGCCTCGTAGAAGACATCCCGATCGTCGCTAGTATCGTCCCCAGCAGCATCCTGCACGATGACGACGGTTGTGGTGGTACCGCCACCGGCGTGCCGTGCCGCCGCCTCTAGATCAAGCACCGGAAGAACCGAACCCGAGCGCTGGTTGCGCGGTGGCGCCAATGGTGGTGACGTTGACTTAGACCTAGCTGTCGTTTGGGCCCGTTGTTCGCTGCCGGCACGGCTTGGCTGTTGGCCCATTTCCTGGATGGTTGGTGTACGCTCGGGCACTAACTCTTCTACTCGAGAACTGCTCCTGCTGGCGACATCCGTCACCTCCGATATGTTAAGGTTCGCGACCGGTTTACTACTGGCGGTCAGGATCGTCGATTCCGACGGTCCGAGGGCACGATCCGCACACACCGGCACTGTCGCCGGTGTAGTTGTGCGCTGTATCCCGGCTGATGCAGGTTCGTGGTGTTCGTGTCGTTCGCTCTTGGTGGTGGGTGCAATATTTTCGATATTTAATAACTGCTGTTCCGCGCCGACGTTGTCACCGTGCGGTGTGGTAGTATGCGTGCTGGGTGTCGCATTTGGTGCGCATGCGTTCGGCGATACTAGCGCCACGCTTACGCCGTCATTGGTGTGTGTCTTCGCTAAAGGTTCGACTGTTCGGGTTGGTTTGTCATCATCGGATATGGTGACGTCGCCGTTCGGTAGGTTGGGCACGATCTCCCCGTTTCCTTGGTGCCGCTCCACGATCGTCTCTATAACCTTGATCGGTTCGACGGTAACGATGTTGATCGTGTTGGTGCGATTGGACAGGTGTGTCTTGCCTTGGGACGCATCCTGACCTCCGCTGGAATCACCTTTCGGCAGGGACAGCTTGAGCGCATTCTGCTGCTGTTGTTGCTTCGCGTGTTGCTGATTCTGTTGCTGTTGCTGCTGCTGCTGCGGTTGCTGATAGCGGCGTCGATTTTTCCCTTTCGCCATTGCACTTTCACTCGGTGGCGCGTACGGATTCGAACTGGTCGCGTTGGGCTGCGTTTCCCGTGCCCGGTCCGCGCTGTCATCGATCGGGCTGGTCGAAGTTTCGCGACTACCGTCGTAACGGTCGGGGATCGCCCGCTGGGAGGATTCGTCTCGGTGCGGATCGTTCGCGACCGAACCGTGCTGGTACGTAGGACCACTCGAACTAACATCGATGCTGATCGTGCCCGTTGCTGCGCGCGAAAGGTTTTCCTGCACCGCCTCCATCGCGCTTCCCGTGCCGTCCGATGCAACCCACCTCGAGGGCAACAATTGCCGTTGCCCCACCGCTCCATCCCCAGACACCAAGGGTGCCAAAATTCCGCTTCCCATCGCCGGCGATCCGGTTGCTGGGTGTGTTGGTAGTTGTGGTTGAGTAGAGCTATTTTTAGCACGGTTTTCCTCGTCGCCAGCATGACTTCTTGGCGCACGGTTACCACCGTTTTGGACGCAACCGGTCCGCAACACATTTGCGCTTGCGTACGCATCAGACGCAACCTTCGCACACGGCTCTGCGGGCGGCCGCACGGCTTCGGAAGCAGTTTTTACCGAACCCCCGCTGCGACCACTCTCCTCCGTTGGCTGCTGGTGCGTTTCAGGTGGTAGTTGCAGTTTATCGTGTTTTTGTTTTCCTTTCTGTGACTTTGAGCGTTTGAAGAAGCTAAACATTGTCGAAGCGGTGTTTGTGCACCAAACAAAACGATGTTCAACTTTTTTTTTTCTATCAAAACTTTTTCTTTTAGCGTTGCTTTTGTTCACTTGATCACTCTTTTTGCAAACGGTTCTATAAAGGACTTTTCGCACTGTTGTCCTTAACCATTCACGATCACCTTCCTATTTGCAGCAAAGCGTACGACTGACACCGGAACAGCAACTGAAAGATACTACCGTTGGACGAACGTCACTTCAACACTTCATCTATAGTGTACGTGCGACACAACCAGCACGTCACGCACAACGTTGGGAAAATCCACACTTTTTATTCGTTTTGGCTGCGTACTTTTTGTGTTTTTTTCCCTCTCGTGTTTTATTGCTTATTTTTGCTCATTTTTTTTGCTGACGCAACATTGTCCGCCGGCTTTGCTAGACGTGAAACGCGAAGCGTACTTTTAGCTTCGCTTTTTTATTGTTTTTTTCTCCTTCTTAAGCTCCTGTCATTCATGAGTAACCATGCGTCTCCATTGCGTAGCACGAACGCCGCCTCTTTAATCCTGCTCCCGTCAGCAACCATCAACACCACCGCTTACATACGAAACGAGCTGGGCAGGAAAGATCAATCCTCCGCAATTCGAATCAATCCATCAACGCAAATTGACGGAGGTTGTTTGGTGGTTTCCGGAAGATAAATAACGAAACACATCTCTTTAAGCCGCCGTGGAGGTGGGATCGGTTTTCGTCGGTCATTAGAGTATGGAGAGTCGTGCCGTAATAGAATTTAGTTTATGGCAAAGGGGCTCATTAATGGACAGTCAACACCAAAAACAAGCACGAGTAAGAACATTTTCTACAGAAAAACATGCAACGGAGAAGTTTGGAGAGATCGCAGTGGAGGTGCTTGATGTCACGTCAAACAATTGGTTTTGAAATGGTTTCTCTGTTGTATTAACGTAAAAAGGGTGAGTATTGTTTGCAATATTGTCGCTTTTAATGTGCACATGCTAATGACTTTCATACTATACTTTGTTTACAGTAAAAGACGTACAAATGTAAACAGTTTATACAACAATGTTGGTTAGAGCACAGCTGTAATGCAACCATTAGATACCATTTTGGTCAACTAAAACTGAAATTGTTCTCTATGTTTCTCGATGTACTCGAGTGCTTTTAAAAGTGATGATGAAGCAAGATCTTAATCCACGGCACGCAGCCAGTTCAGTGTCGTGAGCGACCAAGCGCCTCCATTGCGTTTCGGTACCGTTTGCAACTCCGGATACTTCGGTAAGCGTTACCCTTGAACCAATTTTCTAACGATGTTTAATCTGCTTAGGGGATTAACAGCATCGGAGGGTTTTCTAAAATAGCCTTGTCCTTCACTGGCTGTCATCACATCAGCGCTCACTTTCAACCGAGAGTCCTTGACAATCGCCCGAGTACTTCAGTATGCGCTGTAATTCGTGTTAATTAAATCATTACACGTTTTGTACTGTGCTGCCTTGCCCTCGATGCAGTTTGCCACCAAACTTCCAGGGTGCGCGCATGCGAAGGGGCACACGGAAAACGGATTACCCCGCCCTGCAGGTTCGCAAGGACATCCACCTTCAAAAGCAACTAGTGGTTTACTTCCGACGCATCAAGAACGCCGCAACGCATCGTTTATCCGGAACAAGAACTCGCGAAATTGGGCCTGTCGATGGCGTTAAACCAAGGGAATCGTGCGTTGCGTGTTTATTTACTTTTTAACCCCAACCTATTTGTGGCCGGCAAAAGCTACCGATGAAGAGAAAAAAAAACACGCCTGTGGCAATAAACAAACAAAACGATACGCTATCTCCCATTGAGATGTGCTATAGATGGGGTTAGACGGGGACCACAGGGGAACATGCCAGTCTCTAGTTTCCGAATAGAATCGTTTGTTTATCGCATTTGCCACCGGGTTTGATGGGTGGGTTAGATTCGGGGGAAGGAGGAAAAAAACTAAATTTAGTCCTATCACTGCGAGATCCACCAAAGACCGCCGATCGAGCGGATTTAGACTCGTCGTGCTGGCGTTGATGTTGTTTGGGTAGAAATGATTGACATGCGAGTCGATAGTCGCACTTTTATTTGCTCGTCGATCGAATCAATCAACATTTGAAGCAGGAAATCGTTACCATTAAAGCAACACTGCAAATCATTGATCAAACAGGTCAGTTGGTTTGTTGTTAAATTTAGGAGAAATCCATGAAATCTACCAAAAAAACCATAAAATATATTGGCTAAATTTCTTTGTTTACAATAATGAGAGCTACAGAAAAAATGTTCGAGTGAGTGCAATGTTGGTTTTGTTCATCATTTGAACGATATTTAACTTTAAATCATCCGCGTTTGGCGGATATCAGCATGACGTAGAAGATTGCTCTTGTTCATCTTTTACGTCGAGGTGTACCACAATTTGACTGTGAAATTCTGAGGTTCTGCCTACGCTACCTCATGACTATGATTTCATTAAATTTAAGGTACTAGGATCGGTAACTGCAAGCTATATGCTCCTTATTTGAAGATCGTTTGTTTTATGATCAAACATTCCACTGTTTAACTCCATAAACATGAATGCTATTTTAAAGCAGCACGGTATTATTGGTGCGTTTTTAAAATATGTTAAAAATGTATTAAAAAACGAATTTACCTAATTGTTCTATAAATACGTTTTCTTTTCTTGAATAGTGTCTAGACAAATAGAAGCAAATCGAATTTGGTTAATTAACAAACAATACATGGAACTTTTCATTGAAGATTAAATTCAATTAAGAGTTCAATGTTGAATGTTGCTTGAATATACTTTACTATAAGAAGTATAATATGTCAGTTGAGTAAAATGTTTATCTGACATGAAACATGATACAATACACCCGGCATATGGCTGTCGAAAAGATCATTAATTTGGATCGAAGTCGTGTTAAATTGAAAGTATGAAATAAAATAATTATAAAAAGGTGTATAATCCAACTATTGCTAAAACTGAACATCTATTTTTTATGTCCTATAGACTAATTCCTCCATTTTGTTTTATAATTTTCCTTTACGCAAGATCCGCTTAGTCGAAAACACTAAATCCTGCGATCCCTACGCAAGATACGGTGAAAATAGCACACGTCTCAGGGGAACGCTCAACTGCTGGTCCGTAGTTTGCAATGGGCCGAATCTCAGATAGCGCAGCGCAACACTTCAACCGGTGGTGCAGTTACAAAATTAGTGCGTCTATACATAGCGCACACGGATTTCGAGCAGGTTTCTTCCCTACCGTACCGTGCCGGTACCGTTTGCCGATGGTCGGGGCAAAGCAATCGATCAGGACCATCACCAATCATGGGAACGGCCTAGTTGCACTTAACGGACACAAACATCGTCCCGGTGATGCCCGTCACGCAGAAGTACCGATTGTCAAATGAATCATTTTCGAACCTACACGGACCGGTCAGTCACTCATCATCATTTTTTTTCTGTGTTTGCGCGATCGTAGCTGAAGATTTTTCTTTCAAGCAGAGTACTCTCTCACTTTTAACCGCTGCGTTACGACAGGAACCATAACAACCGGCGAATAACAGGATGTGGTTTAGTAAAAAATGTATCCAACGCGCAGGGACCATTGCACAATGCATATGGTATTTTCCCCTGAACGAGATCGTTCCTCAGTGGGTATTAAAATGGTGTTGGGTGTTTTTGTCTGACACGTTTAATTACTCCTCAAATTGAGGAAGCAAAAAGGCGTAAAACTATCCTAGAAAAATTCGTTCTTCAATGGAGACGCATGGTGCTGCATAATTCAACCAAACAAATTATATTTTCCCGCAAGATTTACCCAACCTGAATGATGTTGTAATGGTTGGGAACATTTTTTTATGACACATTTAATTACCTTTCAAAAAGATAGAAGCAAAAAGGGCATAAAACTATCACACAAAAAAAGTTCCTCAATGGAGACGCATGGTGCTGCATAAGTGAATCGTTCGAAACATAAGCCACCAACAGCGTTCGCACTTGTTGAGCGTTTGTGTCGTATTTATAAAATCGTAAAGTATCCCACCGTTTCCTCTACCGCAAGTAGAACCATAACGCCAATGGCAGTAATAATTAGCCTGCAGAGTAAAAAACATCAACCCACAAAATCGCACACAGAACAAGGTGTAGGGTGTGTTTGGGCGCGTGCCAGCAGTAGTACAGTAGAAATATGGGACACACTGACGGGATGTTTGCACTAGAAGGTGGATATCTTCTTAAATTTAATGAGTTGAGGATGGGATGTCTAAACCAGACGATTGTCACCGGTAAGTCTCGGTTGCTTCTATCCTCTCCTTTATGCTAAATTCAAATAAAAAAAATGCCTACGTAAGCAACCACTTTACGGGACGGGTTCAAGAATATATGACACATTTGCTTATGATCAGAGAGCTTTAGAAATTGTTTTTACAGTGGAGCACGTTTTTACACGGTCACGTTTCCTAATCGGTTTAGTGCTTATTATTTGCTACACGTCACTGGTGATACACATACTGACGTTTAACACACACGTTGCTGTGACACAACGGTCCCACCGGAAGTGAGCAGAACCAGATTTTCCGAACTGTACCATACGCGACACAAGCACATGAATCGAATTATTCCCACTTGGGACCGGTAGAAGATAGATCCGCCGACGGTCGACTGTCACTACCGACTGACTGTGCTCGTACCGGACCGGGTCTTCCGAAGGCCACCAAGTGCAAATGCGTACGCAGTCAAACCATCCCGCGGGTCCCACGGTTGCTTCCAACGATTTCTCCAAAAAGGATCTCCCCGGTACGCCATATGTGTGTATCTCCGCTGACGTTTGTTTTGCCCCACGTTAGCATGTCCGTACGGTTGCGGATTTTCTCAACCTCATGTGCGTGGCCGAGATGGAAGGGTGGTGTGGTGCTAGTGGTGGTGGTGAAGTTTATACTGCTCCATTACAATCCGCAAACCCCCGGTAGGAGCAACACTCCCAGGTTTGAAGTGGTTTAGTGAAGTTTTGCGGAGGAGTTTTGTTTGCCTTTGGTTTAGGGTGTGCCAATATGTTGAGATCGGTCGGGTTTTTTTGTGGTGGGTAGGGTTACACCAATGAAGGGAAGATGCTGAAAAGTGGCTGAGGTGTGTAACGGGTGACATATGGTTTTACTACCAATGGGGTTTTATATTTTGAAAATCACCACATATTCAACATGCCGCCGGGTTCGTGCTCCAACGCTGCTCCGAGGGGATTTCGGTTAGATCATTCAGGAATCATAATGTTTTCCCTTCTCGTTTTTCTCATTAGCTCTGTTTTCCTTTTTGTACTATTTGATCCATTCATTCACAGCACAGGAAGATTCGTTTGACGTCAAGCTAAATATTGCCACCGTCGCAAACGCTCGCGTCATTTCGATCGCGATCGACTTTTCGTACACAAACACACGCACACACAATGCTTCCCTCCCAATAAAAAAAAGAAAAAAAACCCACCGGAAGAGCGTGTGGGCGATCCCGACAGACGCTGCTCTTCGATCTTCACTGGTAATGATTATAATAATAAAAATAAATCCCCTGCCAGCGGATCGTCAGATACTTCGGTGCGCAAGTGAGAGCGAGACTGCGAAACTGCACGATCGTTTTCCAATGATCAGCGAATGTCGCTATAAATTTCCTTCTAATGGCTGAACTTGGATCTTGCCTGTCAGCGCGATCGTGGTTTATCGATCGCGAATGTTGGTCGTCTAAATCGCGTTCCTAACTGGAAGTTATTGTTCTCGAGATAGTTTCACCTTTTATGACTGCCATTTGGTTTACATTATTTCCGTTCAGTTTGGTTCAAGGTTAAGCTATAATGTTGGAGAGCTAAATTGCCAAAACGTTCACTCTAGACACATTCCAGCCAAACTGGTAGACTTTTCAGCATCTTTGCATTGCTGGAAATAGAAATCTGCAAACCATCCAGCGTCTGGCGTCAAGTGAGTGCAAATATTTTCGGTTCAAGTGGTGTCTGGAAAGGATGGATGTTGTTTTTTTTTTTTCGTTCACCCCTATCCAATTCAACCTGATCTGCCAGATGGTTGTGGGACCGTGATCAAGCTGATCGTGTTGGATGTTTATAGAATCATATGAAACCGATTCAAAAATTCCATCGGTGCACGCAAAAGTACTGCTTCGTGATCGATTTTTGATGACGTTAAATAAATTGAAGAGCAAAAAGGTTTGTTTCCATGCTGTGCTGCGCTATTGCTGTTACCTAGTACAGTGCGGGACGTAATTGTATGATTACTATATTAATAATGAAAGAATAAGTTGAAGAGATAAACGAGGAGAAAGCAAGTTGTGCAGATTAAAAATAAAGCTAATCTAGACCGTAGACATCTCAACAATTAAAATTTACGTCGAGATACACTAGTTGTCTGGAAATCCACAGGGTGGAGCAGCTATAATAACCAGCTCAATGAACTATACGGCGTACTTACTGTCGTTAATTTTTAATTTTTACAGAGGATTAGACTCGCCAGGATCCGGTTAGCTGGTCACGTCATGAGAATGAAACGGACGACCCAGCCCGTAAAGTCCTTTTTGGTAGTCCGCATGGATAGAAGTGGCATGGTAGGCCTAAAATGGGATGGAGTGATGGCATTTATGCGTCCGCCATGAAAGCCGGATTAATGGATTGGCAGACGAAGGCGCTTGACCGTTAGCGGTATACAGGACTCCTGCTGCATAGATGTTTTACGAATATAGCAAACTTACGATTTATTTAATCTCTACCTGTTGAATAAATCTCAGAGCATCGAATTTATATCTAGCTCCGACCCTAGAATGGCAGATATCTTCTTCAAGTACAGCAGAAGCTAAAGATTAAGGGCATAGTGATCTCACAGTTCTTTCATAAGCTTAGAAACAGCTTTCAAACGATTATGAAACATCAGTTCAACCCAGACATTGATGTACGAAAGTGCCTATCTACATGCTGAATGTGCTGTATGAAAGTGCCTCATCTGATCAGCAAACGCCACACAAAGTGCGATTGAAGTTCCTGGTGAGAAATGTATTTGCATGAAGCTCAACGTGATGGTCTTAATAAATGACGTGATCACCATTCCAGAGATCCAGATCCAAAGACCTCATATTCTGCACCAAATTCTGCACTATGCAAGAAGATGAACTTGATGATAAGCGAAAAGAAAGTTTCTTTTCCCGCAGGAATCTACAGAATCCCTGAAGAGACGACTATATTTAGATACGACTTCAAGATGTCGTCCAAAAATGTCTCCATCAAGACGAAGCATAAGAAGAGCACCTTCTTTTGGCCAAAACTTGCCCATCATGTCAGATGATAATGTAATTACTCAAAGTCTGTTAATTCTCTCAATATCTCTGACATCCGTCGTATTTTTTCTCTAAATCTCAAATGCAGGGGTTTTATCGAACAATTTGGGGCCATGAAAGAGTTTACGGTCTACTCCTTCTATTCGCAAATAAATAAGCAATCTTATAATTATGTTACGAGCTGTACAACAAATATGTGTGCTTTATTATTCCTTAAAAGCAAACAAGAGATCTCCCCGCATTTTGGCTGCAATCTATCAACAGTTTACCGATGAATGAATGTAAGCATCATTGGTACGCAATTTCTCTTTTTTTTTGCTTCATTTTCTCCTTTGTTGCTGACAAGACACGCTGCAGACAGCACTAAGCCCGGCCGGCTTTCCCGAACGGTGTGCCGTTGATGAATTAGATGGTTAAATATTTCGCTAAATCAAAACAACGAATTCTGCACGCGCTTGCGAAAACGGGAAGAGCGAAAAAACTAAAAAATCGCCAAATGAACTACGAACTGCGAAAGAAGTGTGAATTTATTTTTGTGTGCAGTACGTCCGAACGCGTGCGCTCGGTGGGGCAGTGACAGCACGCCAGGTTCCGTGTGGGTGACATGCGAGGCGGATGGTCGTTTTCTTATTCCGTTTTTCTTGCTCTCTCTCTCTCTATCACCTTTCGAAATACGTCACAACCGGCGAATGGGAAAGGTTGGTGTGTGGCCATTGGGAAGGTTGGAGAGAAACGTGCGAGTTTGGCGAAAGATTTGTCTACGACGCTGTGGTTGATCGTGTAGAAGAGAACATTGCGGTTGAAAAAAAAGCAAGCTCTTAGATGACGTTTTTACCAAACTTGTCGTCAGTCAATGCAAGTGACTTTTTTTAGCAATAGTTTATTTAATCACAATTGTGTGATACAAATTGGTAAACGAAACATGAAGATAAAAGATACAAAAACACAAATTTTAAAATACAAAAAAACACTACTTAATCTCATTTACGAGCTCAATATGGTATTGTGTATGTTGCTATTTTTGATTAAAACTATGTTTAAAAAACAGTTTTTGCTTAACACAGATAACAGAAACACAGAACTGTTTGCTTAACACAGAAAAACAGATAAACATTTGCTAATTTTACCAAAAATTTTCACTTCAATTTCGCAACTTACCAGTAGTGGAAAAAATTGTTCAACGCACTGTTCTGCACGCTCAGCGGATCGGTTATGCTCAGGTTGGCGAAGAGGTCCGACGCGGGCGCCTCGTCTGCGATCCCACTGTCGTCCTCCGTGTCGCTGGTATCATTTTCGCCCTCCTCCTCCTCATCATCCCCATCGCCACCGTCCTCGTTGTTGTTGTTGTGCGGTCGCCGCTGGTGTTGGTGTTGTTCTTCACCCTGCTCGTCGGTGTCTTCCGGCAAGTGTGCCAGGAAGCGTGGAATTTGTGGGTTGAAAAAGTTCATCCTAAACAGCATTCACCGTTCACCAACACGGCAGTAGATTGCGAAACGGGGGAAAACTCACACACAAACACATCTACCTTTAGCGGTGGTGCAGCATAGACCGAAGGTGAGCACGGTGTGTAAAGGTGTGCACTTTTTCGATCGCTTTACTGTTTCAAACACGAACGCGTTCGCTTTGGCGGGTTGCTTTTCAACACATGTACGCGTGCCGATGATATAACAAACACTGTGTGCGAATTCGCTTTGATAAGCGCATCAAAAAGGGGATCTTACCCCAAAACGGTTTTGAAGGGGGAGTTTTTTTTTTCAACCCCCCTTTTCTGTTGGCACGTTTCACTTACGCAACCGCGATCACTTTGAGGTGGAACTGGTTAACACACGTGCGTTTGTTCGATTGCATCCTACATAGTCACACTTTGATGATCGGCTAGTAGCTGATCTGTATGTCACTCGGTTCTCAATAAATCAGTTGCACTTGCTGGTGAGAATTTGTAGAAGCACAATCACAACACACTCTGTAAACGATTGATAAAACATATCTCAATTAAATAAATAGTCTGCCTGCTTTTCCTCTAACTCCTTATCACACAAAGGGCACAATCTTACATCGTTCGGAAGCACATTTGCGAATTCCTGTTCGTTCGGCGGTGTACTAAAGGCTGAACCTTACCGACTGACACCAGATCGCGGACGACTGCCCCGTCAGTCGTTGTCCCCTAAGGAGCGGAGCGTTGAAAGGCAGCAAAAATATGAAATCCCTGCAAAACGGCACACAATCGCACCGCTTGCCGAGCTGCACGAATTGCGCACCAGTCCACCAGAGCCGCGTATGCGCAACCCTTAAGGATTCATCCGCGTCGACCATCAAACGCGTTGGGTCAAGCGCACGTCAAACCGCTCTTCAAAAACCGCCGAAATGGAAATAGAAGCGAAAAAATAGAATCTTCCACGTAAATGGGAAGTGAACGGGAGCAACAAAAAAAAAAAGAGTATAAACAAATATAATACTTTCAGGCGTGCGACAAAAACGGCAAAACAGACAACCCGGTGCTGGACGGATGGACGTTTTGTCAATCAGTGCTGTTTCGGTCACTTTGTAGTGTGCGTGCTGGGCTAACCTTGGAGCGTGCAAGAAACCGCCCGGTGCGCGATCCACGTCTGAGGTGGCCGGAAATTTGTCATCGGTCCATTGCGGATTGATTTGAGGCGGTCATTTAGCGAAGTGCAGGAACGTTTAAAATTAGACGAGATGATTTTTTTTTGTTTCCTTCGGTCTCAAGTTCAAGCCCCCGTGATTAGGAACGGTATGATCGTGGGAAAATGAAAATATACACTGAGAGCACCAACACACCAAGTAATAAAACGAGGAACTAGCAGATATGGCCGAGTGTAGAGTGAAATGGAGAGTTATGGGTGTTTTCTTTTGTGGTACTTTTGACGACAGGTTTACTATTTATGAATTATGATCTCAGCACTGCTCATCTGTATGGCGCTTGGTTTTGTAAATGATGCCACTTAGTATTAATTACTACCCCGGAGGCGTTAAAGATGGATGCTGATGAACTGCGTGACATCAACAGGTTGATCTGCCGATGGGGAAGAGTTCAGTCCCTGAGAAAAGTTCTAATGAACCTAATAAAAATATATTGTGTTAATTGATCTTATAATATTATCTTATGTTTTAATCTATATTATTACGGTAAATCCTATAACATTGAACTTTTTATAACCTGTTGTATTTTATTTAAATATTTCATTTTTTTTTAATACGCTTATTAAACAATTTTCCATTTTCCAATTTACAGTATAGCACCGATTATTCGTGCTAATCAGGTTTCGACGGTTGCCGAATAATCGGATAATACGGATAATAGGTACATTTCCTTATTATGGCAAAAATTAGCGTACAACGTATTATTGGTAGGGCATTTTAAATATATAATTTATTTTTACTGTGCGTTTTGTTGTAGCAAAAGTAATTGTAGCTGCTTTTTTACAATTTAAGCTCTTTTTATATAATAAAATTAGATCTTTCAGTTTTTCCGTCAACGATGTTGCAGGTCATATGTCAAATTTCCTTTCGAACTGTCATTTTAAAGCTGCCCGGATAATCAGTGTCACCTTGTGACCGCGCGATCGTTTTAAGAACGCTAGAACGCTAGAGTTTAAGTTGCGCTAGCTCCCCGCAGATGGCGCTACTTCGGACGCTTTCGGCCAGGACCCGAAGAATGACGTTCAGGAGGTGTCACTGATAAGGAGCTTCCTTTTTGATCCCGACCGGCCAACGAAGCGGACGAATTTTTAGCGCAGCATATTTGTACGGAGCGTATATATTTCTAAAATAAACGCAAATCAAAAGCTAAAAAAGCCGGAGTATTGTTCTGGTCGGGTCAGTGGACAACATTCTAAAAATTCGTAACTGATTATTAAAACTTTCCTCGTTAATTATCTCGTGCTGACATCGCATCGTGAAACCACGTGGTGACGAACAAAGGACTTGAACTTGGTAAGAGCTACACACACAAGCATACACTTACACAAAGTATCCGAAACGTAGTGCGTAATGGAACAAGTTAGTGAAACGGTGTCAAATGTTACCTGCGCGACGTGCGCAAAGTCTAACGATGAACCAGCAATACAGTGCGACTTTTGCGATAAGTGGTTTCACTACAAGTGCGTGAATGTGGACAAAATGGCGGAAACGAGGGCATGGTGGTGTCCAGGTTGTGACGCGAAGTGCAAAGTGGCTAACGATGCGACGGAGGACGAATTGACGCGCCTGAGGCAGGACATGGAGACTCTCAAAGCAACTACGGAAAGTGCGGTTAGACTGTTGCGGGAAAAGGATGCGGAACTAGCTCGGCTTCGTAACGGCCGTGAGCGAACCTCGTTTTCGTTAGGGGAACCGCTTCCAAGCTCAACGGCGAAACGGATTTCAGTGACCGACGATTGTGAACTGAGCCAGAGCCAAATAGCAGCCCGCCAAGCTGTAAAATCCGAACTTCCTACGTTCAGTGGAGACCCCGAGGGATGGCCGTTATTCTTATCTACTTTCAGAAGGTCTACCCGAACGTTTGGCTACAGCGAAGACGAAAACATCCTTCGGCTGCAATCGGCCCTGCGCGGAAAGGCTTTACGCATGGTGCAAAGCCGTCTCCGCCACACGGACCACCTGGATGAAATAATTGACGCGCTGGAAAAGGCTTATGGACGAGCGGACGTGCTCGTTAACACCTTACTTGAACAGATTCGTGAGGCGCCACCGATAAAAACTGAGAAACTTGATAGCTTTATTGAATTCGGTGAGTTGGTAGCAGAAATCTGCGCGACGGTTAAGTCAAGCGGGAACGCTGAACGGCTTTACGACGCGTCGTTGTTGCAAGAGCTGGTGGACCGAATGCCGGCTTATCTTCGCTGGAGCTGGGGCATGCATAGTTTGGAGTTAAAGCGCATCACGCTTACAGAGTTCAGCGCCTGGGTTCAAAAGGCAACTGATGGAGCAATGGCGGTCACTCCCCCTCAGCCGAAGAAGAAAGCGTCCACGCGACAGGTTCACGCGCAACACGTGGAGAGCCACGTGGTCCAGAACAGTAAACCTCGTGCATGCATGATTTGCGACAGTGACTCGTGTAACACGATTGGAGAGTGTACGGCGTTCAATAAACTGAGTGTTTCAGCTAGGTGGGACAAGGTACGTAGTCTAAAACTATGCAAAAGGTGTTTAGGCAAGCATTACGGCTCTTGCCACGTACACGACGAATGTGGATTGCAAGGATGTGTTGCAAAGCATCACCGTAAATTGCATCGCGTTACCGGTGAGGAGCGGAAAGCCGAAGTGAACCATCATGGAACGGGAACGGACCACACGCTGTTACGATACGTTCCGGTAAAGCTACATGGAGAGAAGGGTCCGATTTACACTTACGCGCTGCTGGACGAAGGGTCGACGGTGACGCTGATGGAGCAGGGGCTGGCCCGACAAATGGGAGTTCACGGCGTTCCCGATCCAATGTGCTTACAATACAGTGCCGGACAGCGACGAGATGAACGTGAATCGGAAAGAGTGACGGTGAAGGTATCCGGTATTCAAGCAAGTGCGTCTGTCTACCCGATGGCCAACGTGCGTACAGTCGGCAAGCTATCACTGCCTAGCCAATCAGTGAACACGGACGAGCTCAAGCAAAAGTTTGAACACCTGAAGGCGATTCCGGCACCATCATACAAAGATGTTTCACCTCGAATGCTAATTGGTATTGACCATTACAGGTTAACGCGCCCTTTGAAGACGATAGAAGGAAAGTCAGGACAACCGACCGCAACGAAGACGCGACTGGGATGGCTCATTTTCGGTATGTGCACAGATCGTGATAACGAAGCGAATATAGTGCAGCCTGAGTCAAGCTACCACATCTGTGATTGCCAAGGAGTCACATCAAAGGCAGATCGTATGATGGCAGCGTATTTTGAGGTTGAAGGTTATGGTCCTGCAAAACCGCCATTACTCTCAAAGGAGGATCAACGGGCAATGGCGTTACTTAAAACCAGCACTCGACATATCGATGGGCGGTACACGACAGGTTTGCTCTGGCGAGCCGATAACGTATTCATGCCGGAAAATCGCCACATGGCACTGTCTCGACTAAAGTGCCTTGAAAGAAAAATGAATGAGGATAAGCATCTAGCTGAGGAAATTAATAGAATTATCAAGGACTACGTAACGAAGGGTTACGTGCGACAAGTAACGGATGAAGAACTTAAGACGTTTTATCCGAAGAAGTGGTATTTGCCTGTGTTTCCCGTCACTAATCCAAACAAGCCGAAGAAAATCCGATTGGTCTGGGATGCTGCTGCTGAGGTGAGGGGTGTCTCACTTAACAAGAAGTTGCTGACCGGACCAGATCTGCTGACCCCACTGCAAGCTGTGCTGTTTCGCTTTCGTGAATACAAAATCGGCGTGGCAGCTGACATTAGGGAAATGTACCATCAGGTGCAAATCGACGGCGATGACATACATAGCCAGCGTTTTTTGTGGCGATGGGGAAACACCAACGTGGAACCGCAGGAATATGTCATGTTAAGAATGACATTCGGTGCAGCGTGCTCTCCATGTACAGCACAATACGTAAAGAACGAGAATGCCGAGCAGTATCGCTCGCAATATCCTCGAGCAGTACAATGCGTTACGGAGGAACACTACGTGGACGACCTGCTAACGAGTGTGGAAACGGAATCAGAAGCAACCGAACTTGCGCATCAGGTGAGCCACATTCATTCAAATGCCGGTTTTTCCCTGCATAATTGGCTTTCCAACAGCAACCAAGTTGTTATAGCAGTAAAAGGCAATCGGGAAGGTGGAAAGGAGATGGATTTTGAATCGTGCCTAAAACCCGAAAAGGTGCTGGGAATGTGGTGGGACACCACAGCAGACAGTTTTAGTTTCAAGCTATCCCGCGTAAGACACCTTGAATTAGCACGCAGAGATAAACCGTTATCCAAGCGACAAATGCTAAAAACGTTAATGTCGATATACGACCCTCTAGGCCTGATTGCTAGTGTGTTATTTTATTTGAAAGTTCTTCTTCAGGAAGTATGGCGCTGTCAGCTCGGCTGGGACGACGAAGTCCCAAACGAAATTCGGTTTAAATGGGAATCGTGGATGGAAAGACTGCCGGAGCTCGAGAACATCGTAATACCTCGGTGTTATCGACAGGTGCCACTACATGAGTCGTCTCTTCAACTTCACGTGTTCGTTGATGCGGGTTCCGATGGATACGCGGCGGTTGCATATTTCCGCTTTGAGTATAAAGGAAAAATAGAAGTGGTCCTGGTTGGAGCGAAAGCTAGAGTCGCACCCCTGAAATACTTATCGGTACCTAAATTAGAATTACAGGCCGCTGTCATGGGATGCAGGTTAGCTACAGCTATAGCAAATGCTCATCGACAGACGATCCAACGTTATCGTTTCTGGACGGACTCGACCGATGTGATTGACTGGATAAACGCGGACCATCGCAAGTATTCGATTTTCGTCGCACACAGGATTGCTGAAGTGCTGGAGACGACTTCCAAGGACGAATGGCGATGGGTCCCAACCACAATGAATGTAGCCGACGAAGCGACCAAGTGGACCAACCTGAAGAATCATCTAGCATCGAAGCGGTGGTTCCATGGGCCTGAGTTCCTGCACCTACCTGAAGCAGAATGGGACATCCCGCAACGGATGCCATCGGAGACCCGCGAAGAGATGCGGAAGAAAAAGCTACCGAAGCTAGTTGGAACTCAAACAGTGCGTCAGGAGTTCATCGCCTACGAGAGATTTTCACGTTGGACGCGTCTCGTGCGGACAGTCGCCTATGTGTGCCGGTATGTAAACATTGTTACCAACGCTAATCCTCTTGCGATAGGTTCACTCACTCACCAAGAAGTACAAGCGGCCGAAAAGGTGATCGTGCGAGACGTACAGAGAAACGTGTTTCCCGATGAGTACGCACTATTGAAAAAACATAGGGATAATCCTACTGTGACGTCATGGAAGGGTCTGATACCCCGAAACAGCTCCCTATTTAAACGAAACCCTTACATGGACGAGGAGGGCCTGCTGAGGCTATGTGGACGGATCGATCGTTGCCGTTTTGTGGATGCGTCGACGAAGCGTCCTATCATTCTACCCAGGCAGCACTATGTGACAGAGTTGATAGTAGATGATATCCATCGTAAATACAAACACGGTTGCCAGGAAACGGTAGTAAACGAGCTGAGGCAACGATACGATATACCAGCGCTTCGATCGGTGTGTAGACGCGTTCGCTCGCATTGTAGAACTTGCATGTTACTATACACGCAACCGGTAACGCCGCAAATGTGCGAACTGCCCGCTGCCAGACTAGCTGCCTTTTCACAACCTTTCTCTTATACGGGAGTCGATTACTTCGGTCCGCTGTTGGTGACGAACGGTAGAAGAACGGAAAAACGCTGGGGCGTTTTGTTTACGTGTCTGACGGTCCGAGCCGTCCACATCGAGGTGGTGCGATCTTTGTGTACAAGCGATTGTCTAATGGCTGTTCGTAGCTTTATGGCGCGTCGCGGAATACCAACCGAAATCATCTCTGACCGGGGCACAAATTTTGTAGGTGCCGATAGAGAGTTAAAAGAAGCAGCAGAACGTGTTAACACAGCGATCCTCAGCGAATTCGGTCCTCCCGATCCAGCGTGGAAGTTCAACCCTCCGGCAGCCCCACACTTTGGCGGATCCTGGGAGCGAATGATTCAATCGGTCAAGCGAATGCTAGCTCGTACGCTCATGGAGAGGCATCCAACGGAAGCAGTGCTAACGGCTACCCTCATCGAAGTCGAGAATATGTTAAATTCACGGCCGCTCACCCACGTTCCTGTTGATGGTGAGGATGAAGAACCATTAACTCCCAATCATTTCTTGTTAGGCTCTTCCGCAGGAATGAAACCGTTGGTTAAGCACGATGACTCGCCCGCAAACTTGCAACATAATTGGAAGGCTGTGCAGGCAAGGGCTAACGCATATTGGAAGACATGGATCAAGACGTATCTTCCAACGCTAACACGGAGGACAAAATGGTTTGAACCAAGCAAACCGATCGAACCCGGAGACGTTGTCCTAATCGTAGACGAGAACTGCCCACGAAACTGTTGGCCGAGAGGAAGGGTAGAACGAGTCATACCATCAAGGGACGGAGCCGTCCGTCGAGTCATAGTGAAGACAGCGCGAGGAACAACGCTAGAAAGGCCAGTAGTAAAAGTTGTAGTATTAAACGTCGCGCCAAGCAATTCCTTTTAACTACGTCAAAACGCTGGTGGACTGTCACCTTGTGACCGCGCGATCGTTTTAAGAACGCTAGAACGCTAGAGTTTAAGTTGCGCTAGCTCCCCGCAGATGGCGCTACTTCGGACGCTTTCGGCCAGGACCCGAAGAATGACGTTCAGGAGGTGTCACTGATAAGGAGCTTCCTTTTTGATCCCGACCGGCCAACGAAGCGGACGAATTTTTAGCGCAGCATATTTGTACGGAGCGTATATATTTCTAAAATAAACGCAAATCAAAAGCTAAAAAAGCCGGAGTATTGTTCTGGTCGGGTCAGTGGACAACAATCAGACACCCGGTTAATTAGCACCCGGATAATCGGCACTCCTCTATTATTATCACATTTTTATATTTAATAAATAACTAATTAAACACAGGCAGTTCCCGGGATACGCTATTATAGCGAAACGCTATAATCCGAGAAAGAACTGCGTAGCTCAAATATCTGCGTATGTCGAATCCGGATGCAAAATCGTTTATACTTCAAAGTTGCATAGTTGAATTCTGTTTTAGAAATCTATTTATTCAGCAAATCAGGCGACTTTTTGGAAGAAAACATGAAATGTTTTGGATGGAATGGACGGTAATTTGGACCAATTTTTCATCTCTTTGCTTTTGTTTTGGGCTATAAATTACTTAGCTGTCATATTGCCGAAAACCGCGCATCTCGGCACTGTCTGTATATTGAATAAATACATGGAATAAATATTAAACATAGAAAATGAATTAAATTCGTTACCCAAACATCGGCACGGTTAGTGTGTAAGGCATTTTCCTTAACCTAACATATCATTTTCAAACACCAACACGAGCGATGAATGGAATTTTGGTTGCGTGTAATCGTTTCACGAAACACTAAACAGCGACCCGAAGAATTTATCGTTCGCCACGGTGATCACGTTCGGTAGCACATTCCGTTCCGACAAGGATGGGTTGGATCGCATCGGTGGATCGTTGTGGTGGAGGTATATTGATATTGCTAATTGGAATATTATTCATCCACCCTCAGGTTTCGCTTGTTGATGTTATTGTTACTGCCAGTTAATGACGAAAAACAGTTGGAATGTTTGCCATACTCTCAAATAGCTCATTGTTTGATCTGTTTCATCCATTGTTTTTTATGGTCTTTTTCTGAGTAGAATATAGTATGAAGTGAGTGTAAAGAATGTTTTTTTTTCAAATTATCCCTTCACGGGTCATACCTCGTTAAAACGATTTTTGGCACTCGTATAGAAAGAACCCATCCATTAATCGTCTAATTTGTGTATCTTACTGTGATTTATCTCACGTCACTTCCATTACCACACATCATTAAACGATTTCAACTGTTGGCAACGTTTGCGGAAATTGTTTTTCTTTTAGTGATGCGCACATTGTCGTACGTAATGTTTGTATCAGAAGATAATCATCTTCTATCATCTAGGGTATTTTATAAGGATTTTTGTTTGTAGGAATTGAGTTTATTTAATTTATACAGTGTGTGCCATAACTCTAAGTATAATTACGTTATAATAGCTTAAGGAAAAAAATTGTCAAAGAAATAAAAAAATACAGAAAAATTCCTCTCAATGGTAAAAATTTTACGATTAGAAACTAAGAACGATGGCATAAAAAACCTCAAAGAACTCTTATAGTTACTGAAATGTAATGTTGACAGAATCGAAACATTTTAGCCGTTGATAAAAAATGAAATGTTGAGCAGCTAGTCAGATCACTTTTACGAGGCAAACTGCTATTGAACTTGTGACGATGGCCGCCAGTGGAAGATTGGAAAATAATAAAATAAACAACGACACTAAAAAAACTTTGAATAACTAATACTCATGATTATAGATTATATACACAAGACAAGATTATAGAAATCTTCATTAAATATGAAGATTTTAAATGTTTGGCTGTAACAGTAATTCTCCTTCAGTCACTCACTCTCCCTCGTGATCAAATTCTCCCAAAAAACACTTGTTCCTGTTCACATTTTTTTAATTCGCAAGCACCTTTTTTCGCTTACCACCACTTCCCACCAAAAAAATGGTCAAAAAGAAGCAAAATCATGATTATGGCTAACGATTGCAACCTCAAAACAAATCAAACGTTGGAATGCTCACAATTAAACGGCACAGTCTACCACACACAAAAGCCCTCATCAATCACCACGATTCGATTGCCACATCGTTCCATCGCATCGCAATTTTGACACAGGATTACGCACTGGCGAGACACTTGCACCCGAAATTCAGTCCCGGACACTGCCGGTTGAAGGTCACGGAAAATCAACCTACCGTCACTGGTGGTACTTCGCAACTCGTTCGCTAACAGTGGCATCTCATAAGTGAGACGACCATTATGCGAATGCCATTACCGGTTGCTGCTAGCTTGAATAAAGCGTGTGCACAAGCTAGCTGAACAAAAAAAAAAAGGCCCACGATACAAGTGCAGTTTCACGATCACGGCAGCAGCCTTTGTTGTGCTGCGTATCAAACTTTCGTTTACTTTCGCACCGGCAGTGGAAGCGCAGAAGTGAGCCGGTAGCATCGGCAGCAATTTGTGTGCCGAAAATGGCTTTCCGCATTGTGTTTGTTTGCACTCGGGCGAATAAGACGAAGCGAGGCGGCAAGATGAGGGGGATGAAAATGAAAATAATGAACTGACTTAGAAACAGAAATTCGATGCGACTGCTCGCAACCGGTTTCTAGGTAGATCGACATTAAGAGGACGCCGCGGTTTGGTTCAGTGCACCGGGGTGTAGGAAAATCGGCACGAAACGAACATTTTTACCTAGAAAATGGGAACATTTGGCAAGAGTTTGGCATAGGTAAATGCTAACATTCGTGGTGCAAAAAAAAAAAAACGGTGACATACTCGCATGTTGAAACCTTCACATTTAGACTATTCAAATTTAATGTCTTTCAGTTTCTAAATGTAAAACATTGTCGAAACCAAATTTATTAAAATACTGATAAAACACTGTTCGTTAGATGAATGCACGGTTATCTCGCTAGAGATCACTTTCTACCTAACGCCAACTATCCACCGCCCACTGTGCTGCAGATGCACACGGTCAGTGACGTCAATCGGAAGTGATGGTGCGCCCATGGGGGAGGGCTCACGCAGCAACACGCAGGGTGAACCGGACGAAAAATAAAACACCATGCAGCCCGAGGCCGGCAAATGTGGCCCAGAGCGAGAGTACGAACCGTTTGCCAGCGCCGCTCGTGAGCAGCTTGGCCACGTTCAGCTGCGGATGCGGCTTACCGATGGCGGCGTTGAATTCGTTCACCTCGCACGCGTAACAGTACCCGATCGTAACGTTCGTACGCTGCCAGTCGATCCAATCGACCTGATCGCCAATATCCTTGCACAGCACGTACTCGCGCAGGATGACGTCGGTCGGTATGTGCACGTTGTTCACACCGACGATCACGATGCCCGCATTGGCACGCTCATCGTGCAGGATCTTGTAGTACAGCATCGGGGCCGGTGCCCGCCGACGACCCTCGGTCGGCTCGAAGTCTAGCCAGATCTCCTGGTAATCTCCATTGCCGTCCGCCAACTTCTGCACACCGTACGTGCCACTGTACACGGTGAGTTCCATGTCGCGCCCGCCGACAAAGTCGCGAATCGAAGCCTCCACACGCTCCCAGTTGACACCGTTAAAGTTTTGCCACTGCGGGGTGGCATTCAAAAACCAGAAGGTGGCGTTCTGCTCGGTGCCGTAGATAAAGTCAACACGGGCGGCGATGTGTCCCCGGGCCATGTAGATGCCGTTGTTGGTGTTCTGGACCAGCTCGTCTGCTCTGGACTGGGAGTTTAGTATCGTAGCTATCGTTTCCCGCTGCGTGTTGACGGTGTACAAGGTGTTGATGTTCACTCCCGTGTAGTACGCACCCTGATACCAGGAGGGACGGGGATTGCCGGACTGATAGCCTCCATTGGCACGGTTCATGTGATGGCGCACGAAGTGCGTATGGTACAGCATCTCATCGTAACACACATCAAACACATTGACCCACCGGTTTGCCGATAGCTCAAAGCCAACATTCACTATCACTGAGCCGTTGAAGCAGCGTTCCTGTGTGTTCCGGGCCGAGCTTAACCAATAAGATGTGCAGGCCAAGTCCCGCATGGGATACGTCTGCCCATCGTAGCTAAACGTATCATTCAGCACACACTCGATTGTGATGGAACGTTTCTCGGGGAACAATTGAAACCCGTCCTGACACACCAACTCCACCGGGGCACCCAGTGGGAAAAGCACCTGTCGCGTTTCATCCTGCGGGTGCCAGAATTTCTCCGATCCTGGAATCAGTATGAGCGGTTGCTGTGGATACGGCAGGGAAGCAAACGGGACGGTACATCCACCGGCTGTGCGAATGAAGAAACGATTCACTTGAATGTCACTGGAAATAAGACTTGTTTTTTTGTTGGAATGAGTTTCTTACACTGGAAAACCTCTACCGATTTGGGGACATCACGAGCAACCGCAGCGTGAAGGTGGCTCACTACAACCAGACAACATACGGCAAGAACTTGGCCTAACATATTGTTACTGTTCGAGTCTCGGGTATCAATTGAACTGATCGAATCCATTCCTTTCCGAACTTAAATCCATGTCCGAGGTGGAATAGTCGACAGATAATCTGCTTATCGTCCCGATAAGCTCACCTCTACTGGGTCTCGGTACGATATCTTCCTGACAATTGAAGAACAATTCCATATTACCCCAAAACCGTAGTACAGTAAACGAAAGATAAGAATTGAGTTTTGATCGAACATCTTGAGGTATATTTTGCGCCAATACAATAAGTCATTCAGGCACGGCAAGATAAAGCGGAATCGTGTAACCAATCCCTAGATCAGCAGGCTCGCTACGTTCAACTGTGGCAGATGGCCAGTCACACGGTTGAACTCATTCACCTCGCAGGCGTACGAATAGCCGAGTGCAATGTTTTCGCGCTCCCAGTTAATCCATCCGATGCGACTGCTCACGTCCGTGCAGAAGATGTAGTCCCGGCGGATCTCCTCCAGCGAGATGTGCACGTTGTTCACACCGATCAGCACGATGCCCGAGTTTTGGGCTTCGTTGTGCAGGATCTTGTAGTACACCTTCGGCGCACGTACCCGGGATCGTCCGTTCGGATCAAAGTTTAGGAAGATCTCGCGATGATCTCCATTACCATTGGCCTGCGTTTGGACACCGTACGTTCCACCATACACGCGAACGCGGATGTTGCGAGACGCCACGAACGTTTTGGCCGCTGCCTCGATGCGCTCCCAATTGCCGGCGTTGAAGTTTTGCCACTGTGGGGCAGCGTTCAGGAACCAGAAGGTGGCGTTCTGCTGCGTTCCGTAGATAAAGTCTGCTCGTGCCGCGATGTGACCACGGGCCATGAAGATACCATTGTCCGTGCCCTGCACGAGTTCGTCCGCTCGTGGCTGCGAGTTCAGGATGGTCGCAATGGTCGCGCGCTGCGTGTTGACCGTGTAGAGCCCATTAATGTTAACGCCCGTGTAGAAGTCACCCTGGTACCAGCCGGGTCGCGGTACGCCTTGCTGGAATCCTGCATTCGCCGGGGTAAACTCGTGTATTAGATAGTGGTTGTCGAACGTCACCTCGTCGTGGCACACGTCCAAGATTTTTGGGAACCGTTGGCCCACATTAAAGCCAATCTCCACGATTCTAGCACCGTTGAAACATTGCTGGTTGGTACGGCGTGCGGTGCTCAACCAGTTCTCCGTGCAGGCAAAGTCCCGGAACGCTATCATCTGACTGTCGTAGTTAAACTGATCGTTGATGACGCAGGTGATCGTGATGGTGGTTTTGCCAGGGAACAGGGCAAATCCATCCTGACATGCGAGTTCCAGCGTTTCGCCAGCGTTCAGCTCCAGCAGACCATTGCTCGTGCTTGGATAGCGAAACTGATCCGTGCCTGGGATCAGAATCAGAGGTTGCGGCCGTGGAAGATCACCAGTTGTACGGACCGAGCAAGCGGTTGCTATGGAGATGATAGACCAAAACATTGACGTTAAGATGGAGGTTGAGATGTTAGACCAAATGATGGGCATCTGGAGGTGTGAAAACCCTTCCGAGATTACTTACCAAAATTTCCAGTTTCCGGAACCTCGGCCGGAATCTCGTACCGGATATCGCGACCCTCCCCAAGCGATCCAATCGCACAAATCGTCACCAAACAGAGCAACCACTTCATCTTGCTACGTACACCTTGAGGAAAGTGCATTGGGCAGTACTTTAGCAAGGGCGTTTTATAGCCATCGTGGTCGGCAAGTCCTCAAACCACACCCACCCCCAGGAGTGGATGTATTGTTTGGTTGATAAGAGCATTTCGGAAGCTTTGCCAACCGAACCACCTGTTCCAGCATGCTGGAAACGAATGGGTCGTGGCCGATTGTGACGCAAAGCTTCGGTGATTTTTATCTCGATGAGACGCGCAAAATCCAAACCCGGTTAGTGTTGGTTGTAAGCTGCCTTCATAAACATTGGATGATTGTTGGAGTTAATCCTCACGTACCCAATGGGAAACTGAAGCAAAATCTAGCAATGAAACATACACAGACAGACAACATTGCTTGTGGGGGGGAAAAAAGCTAACAACATTTTGTACTAGTCTTGTTGAAGATTTGCAATGATAAGAAGTTCGGACCAGTACAATCGACATGATTATCTTATCTTTTCCTGGTTTCTGCTCGAAACAGGCGTAGTAAGGGTTCCAGATTTGTGAGTGGCTGCGAAGATTCCTTCACCTCCCTCCAGTGCCTCTTTTGCCAGTCATTAATTTAATGGAATCAACCAGCCTTAGCTGGGGATTAGTTGCTTATCGCAAGAATGCGAATCAGAATTAATGGTGCAATCACCTATAAAACCCGACAGCACGATCATTAATGTGTCCAATCGGTCGGCAAAAGCATGAAGTTCGTTCCAGTGTTTGGAGTGGTGTTGCTCCTGGTAGTGCAGGCAGCATGGGCTCGAGATATACCGCTGTCTCGAGATCTACCAGAGGATGCTCCGTTGGATGTGCCGCAGTACGGAGGTGTCGGATTTGGTGAGTAATGTTTGCTAAAATAGCATCCGGACCGAGAAATGCAACCGCTTGGATGCTCCGTTTCAGCCACCGGGTGTTCGATTGCACTGAACGGTGATCTGCCACAGCCTCAGCCACTTTTCCTCGTCCCGGGTACGGATCAGTTCCTGTACCCAACAACGTCCAGCGGAATTCTAACGATGGACGCCGGCGAACAGGTGGAACTGGCCTGTGCGGCTGGTTTCGACCTGTACCCCGAGCAAACCTCCATTCTGGTGACGTGCGTGATCGGCGATCAGTTCAACTACGAGAGCAAAATGTACGCGTTTAACGAGTTTTTCTGCACGGCCAACTGGCGCAGTGTGGCCCGCCGTACGGCAAGCCGTTGCTACAACGATGCTACGATCGTCGAGATTGGGTTCGAGCTGGGCGCACGGTTTCCGAAGGTACTGGACGTTTGCCACGACGAGGTGACGTTGGACAATCACTATCTGGTGCATGAGTTTACGCCGGCGAATGCGGGCTTCCAGTCGGGTGTTCCACGGCCGGGTTGGATACAGGGCAACTTCTACACGGGTGTACCAGTGAATACGCTGTACACGGTCAACATGCAGCGCGAAACGATTGCCACCATCCTGAGCTCCCAGTCGCGCGCCGATGAGCTGGTGCAGACGACCAACAACGGCATCTACATGGCGCGGGGACACATTGCGGCACGGGCGGATTTCGTGTATGCGACGCAGCAGAACGCCACCTTCTGGTTCCTGAACGCTGCCCCACAGTGGCAAAACTTCAACGCCGGCAATTGGGAGCGCATCGAGGCAGCGGCCAAAACGTTCGTGGCGTCTCGCAACATCCGGGTTCGCGTGTATGGTGGAACGTACGGTGTCCAAACGCTAGCGGATGGTAATGGCGATCACCACCAGATCTTCCTGGACTTTGATGGTAATGGCAGGACGCGGTTGAGAGCGCCGAAGGTGTACTACAAGATCCTGCACAACGAAGCCCAAAACTCGGGCATCGTGCTGATCGGTGTGAACAACGTGCACATCTCGCTGGAGGAGATCCGCCGGGACTACATCTTCTGCACGGACGTAAGCAGCCGTATCACGTGGATCAACTGGGACCGGGAAAACCTGGCCAGAGGCTATTCTTATGCTTGTGAGGTGAACGAATTTAACCGCGTGACTGGCCACTTGCCACAGTTGAACGTAGTGAGCCTGCTGATATGAGCAGCAGGAAGGAACAACCCGAAAAAAAAAATCAATCTGTGCTAGTCTAATGTACTTAACGACCACCGCGGTGGTATTAAACCAAGCCGATAAAAGCCCTATTGACGTAGCAGACCTTCTCATTCACTACTGTACGCTGCGACGATGTAGCTTCAGTCCGGTTAACGCTTATCAGGATACATATTGCGAATGGACCGCCGAGTGCCCGCCTCTCATTTTCACGCTACTGATACTGCGAAGCACATGACTTGCACGCGATTCAAAGCCGATGGTGTGATAAGCTGGATAGCATTGTTCAAACCATGTATTACTAATCCAAAACAATCGGTTGTCGCAGGCCGTTTCAAGATTGAACAAGTGTTTTCATTGACATGCTGTTTGATACAATATTGTTATAATGTATTTGCTAAATTTACAATATGAGTTTGCTTACTGATAGTATTACAAATATTTTCCAGTAATCTAACGCCAACGGTACAGTTCATTTCTTCCCTCGAATACTGTTAAATGTGGGTCAAAATAAGATATTAAAATAGTACAGCGAGGGGAGCAGAATCAGAAGAAGAAGCAGACGAAAAAGGAAAGTCGGTGAAATTGGCTCCGTTGAGCAGGAGCAGGAGCAGGAGCAGGAGTCTTCACGTTGTTCATTGTGCGGTTGTATTCACCACGAGCTGTGTAATGCGCATTACATACTTTACGGCGCAAATGCAATTTCAACCCGTACGAAGCAACCTACAGTGCGTAACAATTTTAAGTAGTGATACTTTTTAAGTTTTTATTGAAATTAATATATAGAAACGGTCGATCGATCGAAATCGATAAGCATCCTCATTTGATACATGTGGAAGGAAAATTCAACACAAGTATATAAAAATCAAAATGTATTAAAAATAAATAAAATAAAAACCTTTAATTTATTATTATGTTTTGCTATTATTTCATTTTATTTCTTTTTATTACATCTTCTGGCAAACATTTTAAGTTTTCGTAGTTTTCTTACCATCCTGTGGCACACTTTTTTGTTTTTACATATCCGTAATGTTCCCATGTCCCAGCGGTTGTTGCTCTCGCACCCTGACCAACCTCACGAAGGCAAACCAAACGACAGTAACCTCACGGTCTACTTGCAATGTATGCGATTGAGAATGAAAAAAAAAGTCACCACCGATAGATGAACATTCGTGGCCAGCGTGCTAGCATTTTGTATTATTTTTAAAATGATTCTCATTTTCCTTGTCACCGGGGAGAGTATCATTCTTCTTTGCATCATTCATCGCAAAAATGCACTTGGTACTTGGTAAGATCAAATGCATTCTTATAGTTGAAACAATTGAAATTTTCGCACTATGGGATGAAGAGGAAATGAATGGACAAATTCAAATATTTCTCTATTGCTATATTTTTTTAATGTTAAAATGTTTTGTTATTTTTTTTAACTAAGATAAATAAAGCAAGATTGAAACTACAGACTAAATATAAAACATTAATTATTCATATTTCAATGTCTAAAGAGCGGTTTCTACTACAGTACAGTACTGTATTTGCGTAGTAGTAGACATCAAACTAAACTTCTCTTCTTCTTTTTTCTCAAGTTTGTTATAAAATGATTTTAAGTAAAGTTATCTATTTAAGTTATGAAAAGCGTTTATCTTCGTTTCTCTGACACACTAGAACGAACAAAACACATCGAAAAAGCAAACACAGCCACAGCGCAACTGTTGCTTCAATTTTGTTTGCGCTGGTAATTGTGAGACAACGACAGTGCACGTTGCTATGACAGGGGCTCAGCGAACGTCGCGATACCGCGCGCGTTTGTGCGCTGGGTTCGTTCATTCGATTGTTTCCTTTCGCCCCGAGCGCAAGTGTTGCCCCGTCCGCTGAGTCGAGTGTGAGCGCCAAGACGCTGCCGTGCGCGCCCTTCGCACTGTACGCGGACGCCTGCCGCGGTTTGGGTTGGTTATCGTTGTTCCGCAACCGTGCGAGTACCGTGCTGCTGGTGTTATGTGAATTGATGTTGGTTCCTGATCGATGTGACAACCGTCTGTACTATCTCTAGTGTCTCTACGTTGGAAGTGTGGCCTGGTGCTTGCGAGTGTGCGTTATCGGTACACCCGCCTGTGTTTTTTTTTTTTTCGGGGGCCATTTCAACCCCTGGCTGTCCCGTCGACAACGGCGAGCGGTCGGTCCCGTAGATGTGTGTGGCCTTGAACAGGTTGCCTCAGTTTGCCCAGTGTCACGGGGGACGCTCGGGGCTATTCCGTTGTTGCTAAGGTGAGATGTGGAATTCATATTGCTACCGTACCCCCGAATACTTCCCATGTTAACGAAGAGAGGCAAATGCTTCCTCAACATAAAGCATCACACGCGGCACGTGGTCGTTGCGTGAATGGTGCGCAAAAGTTGCGTACAAGTGAGTGAGCCGCGTGCCCAGCGTGGCTGTAATTGCGTTCTGCGTTTGTGTGTTCAAACAGCTGAGGAACAAAAGACGGGCGACGAGTGCCACCCCAAAAAGAAATAGAACCAGTGTGTTGGTGCGTTTGTCGTGCCGTCCGTTTGTGTTTGTGGCCAAACTGTTCGTTGTTCGCCCGCGTATGTGTGCGTGTGACCATTCCCAAAAGGGTGAACTCGTTCGGTGTCGTTTGAATAGCGCGAGAAAATCACATCCACCACCACCCCCCGCCAAACACACCCCAACAACAACAACAAAAAATGCGAGCCCCCCACAAAAATCGAAGAAGCAGCGGGTGGAGCAACATTTGAGTAAGGAGCAAGAAGCGGCCAAACATAAAAATATCGAAACGCACTACGATTCCCCGGTGCGTGTCTTTTTTCTTGTGTTACACCCGCTCAAAACGTGCGTTGGTGGTTGGCCTGAAAGTTGGGTGGATTTCGCCCAAGATCGCAAACGGTGATCGGGTCTGTACGAGGAAAAAAAAAAGGGATTAGTTGAAGTTCGCCCGTCAGCCACAGCCGTCACAAATGGCGCCAAGTATTGTACGCAATTGTGCCCGAAGCCATCCGAAATCTTGAGTTTCGGACATACGCGGTTTGTGAGGATGACCTCTGCCATTTTACCACAACTGCGTCCGCCATGCGGCGTGTGTGCGCGACCGATCGCCATGTTGCCAGTGCTACTTGTGATCGTTGTTTGATTGGATGAAAATCTCCGTCAGAACTTGCCCCAAGGTGAACAATTACGGACGATGGTGACGGTGATTATTTATATGTTTCCCTTTCAGATTCCTTCTTTTCGGTACATAATTCAAACACTCTTACCGTTAGTGTGTTAAAGTGTCATCCATCATCGGATTTTTTTTGTTTGTTGGTGCGATGTGCTCCCACCAACGTGTGTCTGTGGAAGTGTTTCAATTGGTTTTGATTATTTTTTAATGACCCGGTAATGAACATCCCGGCTTTGTTTGACGTCGTGATTGTGGATTTTTTTATTTGCTTCAAATAATAGACCTGACATTCAGGCTGCTATTAGACATCGAACATCACGCCCAATTCTAAACATTCTGACTTCAAAATTCGCCCTCATGTGTTGGGTTCGGTCGACCTGCTAGAGGAAGACATCATATTTATTCTATATCCACTTACATAACCTCAAAAAAGGGGCAAAATCTACTAAAGTGAGAGGTGGAAAGAGAGAGACAGAGAGCGAACAAAAGGAAAAGTGGAGGAAACCTCTTGAAACTCACACGAATTGAAGCATTCCACTACCATTATCCTAACCTCAATTTGCCAACAACAAGCGGCACCAAACAAACCCGCGTCCTGCTCCATCCATCGGGACAACCGGGCGCATCACCGAACGAGTTACCTGTCCACAGTCCCAACCAAACCGGTGGCTAAAAAGGGTGTTGAAACTACTTGGCCAAAATCTATAATTAGCCCACCATAGTTTTCATCTAGGACAGTGAATTTTCTTCCGTAAGCAGACCGGTGCCATCGCGTCCGGTTAGCACGTTTGCCGGTAGTGTAACAGTGCTGAACAAAAGGCGCTTGAGCACGCCTTGCTCTAGTTTCGCTGTTGTCGCCGTGGATTATCTTACAGCGGCGACTGTCAACTCTTTTTTTTTCCTTCTTTTTGGTTTGCAGCTCTGTTTTGCTGGTTCAACGGCTAGGGCATCTGCCAACCGTGATACTGATAACGCCGGTCTACGGCCAGCAGTCCGGTAGTCTTTCTTTTGCCGGGTGACACTGTCGACCCGGGTCGACGTCCAGTCTGGTCCACCGTGGATACACGGCATGATATTTAATTTTATTTTTGCACATTGTGGTCATTGAACTCGTCGTTGCATTTTCATTGCACCAAGTGAAACATTTCGCCCACACGAACATTGTAAGATCTCTCGTGAAATAGTCTAGCACTAGCGATGTCCGTCTAGAGTCGTTCTAACCATATAATGATTAGAAGTTCCTAGTTACTTCTCAATGAATCCAACCGACCGACGAGGACTCGGCGGTGCCTTATCGTTTCGGCCAGGTCACGGAGTTCAGGTCCACTATCAGTCTGCGTTGCTCCGGGTCATCGGTTGCGGTTGTACAAGCTTAACCTGGTGCTTTTCGACGGCATCAAGCCGCCGTTCAAAAGTGGCAAGATAACAAGTGTGAAAAGCACATCTGGCAAAACGATTGCACAAACAGTAACAATAAAAAAAATGCCGATTACTTCAAGCGGGCTTGTCTGGCAATGTGGTGCAACTACGTCATGCAGCTTTTGGCGAGACCCCGCCACACGGCCAATCATTTATCACGCTGTGCGATGCTGTCATTAATTAGCAGCGTTAGCGAAAATAATCGCCTAATTGCCATCGGAATGATAGCGGAGAGAAGTTCCCGATACAAAATGCGATAGATGACAAGCCAGTTTTGAGGATGTGATTGCAAGGGGCAAAAAAAAAACAGTGCATAAATTAAGGACAAAAGAATCAGAAAAGCAATCAGATAAAGTAGGTCGATTGAGGTTGAGATGAGATACTGAGCTGAGTTACAGGCCGTTGGAAAGTATCCTGTACAACCGGGTATTAATTTTTGCAAACGGCAAATCGCCTTAAACTTGCACGTCAAGCAGCAGCTGGTGGAACATCGTTGTTATCTGTAACCACTCATTAGCTGGGGCTGGGCAGGTACTGCAACCGGACACATGTTTCTGTCCAACACCTATCATTAAACCCAGTTCCCAAGCAGTATCCCTTTGTTCCGTGTAGCGAAAGAAAGTCTCATGCTAGTTCCGTCCGTAGTGTTTTTGCTTGTGCACCCACCAAACTCGCTCCAAACACGCTGTTCGACATCATCGAACCACTGCATCGTGCTGTTTCAATTGCGTGTCGACAGTGACAGTAGCGTTATGTGCCAATTATCGTCGATATCAGCAGTGACTGGCTTTTAAATCTTGCTCATTTGCTCGATTAATAAACGAGTTCGACCATCACAAAATGACATCGATCAATTGGTCTTACAATCGGAAGGAACTCGCAGTTGTACCCGATACGTTTAGCGCACTGGCTTCACCCCGATATACAGAACATGCTATAATATATTCTACATGCAAATGTGATCTCTTCAGAAGTTTCACCCCACTCCGTCGGAGTTAGAGGCACGCCGCATTTTATTGATGATCATCAGCACCGTGGCGTTGCGGCCAGGCTTCTCGACCATAGGCGGAATAAGTTATGCAAATTAAAGACGTGTGAAGCATTGGAAGGGGGGGGGGGGGGGGCACATTCGAGTGGGATACCGTGTTTCAAGTTTCGTGCGATCTCTATGGGGACCGGTTCCGGAACGTGACCACAAACGTCACAATGGCAACCGGTGCCGGGTCAGCGAGCAGGACGGTGACGCTTTGACTGCGGGAGACACTTGAGACGCGGTTTCGATTTGCTGTCTTATATTCACTAATAGCGAACCGTTGATAAGACGTGCGGCGTCCCAGGGAGTTGTATTGTTTCTTGGTGGACGAATTTGGTAGCGCTCGATGAAGTGTAATGGCGACTGGAACGCGACTTCCCAACTGATAAGCCGGACGACGGAGAGGACCCAAAACATCAAGAGTGTTTCTCTCCGACAAATAACAGGCTTTGATGAGTCTCTCCGACTGTGTGTCGGAAGGTTTGTTTATTGAGTTGCAGTAGGAACAATATTTGCCTACTGAAGGATCTGAAGGCGCAGCTTCCTGGTTGATAAAGCGGTAGGGATTTGGGGATTCCAGCATGGAACTTGCAGCTCGAAGCGTTCTGCAATCATTTGCTGAATGAATCTAGTGCGAAAAGCTAGAACTGACATAATTAAGCAGTCACGTTTGCTGATAAGCATTGTTTCACTCAAGTGTCTAGTCACAAAGAAGGTACTTAATGAGCAGAGGCGTGGTTATTCCGCGATGACTTCAACTGTTTAGATTGACCAAATTCTTGGAGAAATATGGCTTGAACAGTGAGCCCCAGTTTCTTCAACTATGAAAGAGCTCCGACAAACAGTGATCTAGATAACACAAGCCTCACAATATCCAAACAATGGACCTTGGACTTTGATTGCACTTGTCGCACTTATCGTGAAACTTTAATGCCTTCTTGGTTCAACAATACGGACGCGCCACAACGGAGGCAGACAAACAAATTGCAACACACGAACGGAGACCTCTTTTCGCTTTTGAATCGATCGAAACACACGCAACCGCAACCGTTTTCGTTTCCTCGTACGATAGGTTGCAATCGATCGCGAATGTTCGCCTGACGTTAAAACGCAGCCAACGAAACCAACGAAAAATGTCGAAGGTCACCGATTCGCCTAGGTCAGTACAGCACCAGCATTGCACATCATAATCATAGATGGCAGGCTTAGCAGGGGGAATAAAGAACCACTGCACCCCGCAACTGCAACTTCCATGGCCGCGGACGCGATGAGTCAAGTTCGCCGAGGCATGGTAAAAAACGCTGTTCAACCCTTCGATTCACCGCTGCGATTGCGATACGTCATGTGGCGGCGCGTGTTTCGTTGGGAGAAAACGCGAAAATCCAAAACAACTTCCAACTAATGGCATTCGATAACGGGGCAGCTCAACAAAAGGAAGCTCACCGGGTGCGTGGTAACTACGACACGACCAGGCAAAACACAAAGCAACCACAGCGGCTTATTAAATCGAACAACTTGCGACTCGTGCGGTACGGTGGGTTGGTGTGTTCAATGTGTTTTGTGCAGGCGGAAATAAATGGCTTACCAGCAAAAATGTTGCTGCTCACACAGCGTCCGATCGGTAGTTTCGTGCCCGGGCCCTACACGCGCGCCTTGTCGTACGCGTTAATTGTGTGCCACATGGGCACAAGGTGACCTGCCGGTGATTGACCAGGTGGAACGGTACAGACGGTTATATCGTTTATCAGACCGAGCAAAGCCGACACTGGTGAGGGCGTCATGTTGTTGCGATTCCATCGTCACTATAGCCTTCGGGCAGGTTGTCCACTAAACGGAAGCTTTATCTTCCTAGTGTCAGCTGGTGCCTAGTTGATGATCCAAACATCAGATCAGGTACAGTGACTTTGTGTGATCCTATGTTGATAAAGCCCAGGAGGACTCAGGTCGAAGAAGAATAAAAGAAAAGAACTACAAAAGGAGTACATCATTGAATGGGAAGGAGAGCTACCTGAAAGTGACTGAACTCTGACTCTTCAAAAACTAAAGATTTGTATACAACTTGAAATGATCTCAGGTTAAAAAGTATACGAGGTGTTTAAATCATGAATACCTAGACATTCATGAAACTTTGAAGCTTCATGCAACCAACGAATTAAAAATTCACGACTCTTCAGAGATTCTTAAGTCCTTAGATATTGACAGTTGTTTCGTGATTGGAATGGACTCTCCTCAGAATATTCATACGAATGATCCTCCCCACAAATGTATTAAACAAAACACTAATCTAGACCTGAGCATTAAAAGAACGACACTCCCATCTGATCAATGAGTATATTCACTATTATGTCGGCAGGCAGACACTGCTAATGCCAATAATTATTAAGAAAGTGCTAAACGATTACGTCGTCTACGACAAAACAACCGACATGATTAGCTCACTTCCTCTACACCGTCAGATGTTGATGATTGTGAGGATGCTTTAGTATAGATTAACCTACTTCTGTGTAGGGTAATCATCCATAAGATCAGCGATTAATACTATATATTGTAGAGCCTCAGGGTTAACATGCACGTGACACACAAACAAGATCACTCAACTGCACCGAAGACGTCACAAGAGTTTGCTGATCTTAAATGTGATCTTTCCAGCGCCTCATCGTTTCATTCCCAATTGACCTATGTAAAAACAACACCCACCAACTAACCGGCTTCTTCGTATGATTTTCATACATTACAGATAAATCAGCGTCAATCAAGCCAAACAAGCCGCACCATCAAACGACAAGCGCTGCACAGTACTTATTCTCCCACACAAGAAGTGCGCTCCGGTTGGTCGGTGTACTACCGACAATGCACCGTTAAGGTGGTCAGGAAAAGCCGAGCTTCCTCACAAGTGGTGTAAATTGGAGTAACATTTTTCGCAAAGTGCACCACACAGGCTGGTGAGCCTTGAGCACACGCAAAGCAAACGAAAGTGCCCCGGACGTTCAACGTGTTCGGGGGGACCGGTTTCACTTCACACCGTGACCTCTTACACTCACGGAGCGCGGTGCATGGATTCGGAGACGGCACCATCCAGCAGTGCGTCGGTGGTGAGCTACTGTCTCATTGCGACCGACGCTGGCAACAGCGCACATAGGACCCGGACCGGCAGCATTACAATGATGGACGGTATGAGCATGTGGTCACCGATGGATACGAGCTGCATCGGGGACGGTTCGGATCACCGTACCGACGACGGCGATGATTACTACAACGAGAACAAAGTCACCGTGAACTTCTGTGCGAATGCCATAACGGCCGATGCCGTCGAACAGCTGGTGGTGAAGGAATCCGACTGTAAGATGCAGCTGATGGCGAAGCCAACGGAGGTGGCGGTGGTGGTCGAGTAAGTACAACCCATGGAGCAGGTGTATCATCTCACACAGTGTACACTCATCAAGTAGAAGTTCGTCCGTTGTTATCATCCCTCCCGCCGTGTTGAGATAGATGGTAGTCATTTGGCAAACATCCAAACAGTTCATCAAGTGCGCTTTTTTTGTTTTTTACTCCGGCCACGTTAGTGCACTGATTCATATCTGCTATTTACATTTGATGATGACTGTTATCAGCCGGCAAACTTCCAGCTGAAATGATGATAACACTTGTACGCACCGCTAGTCAACGTGTATGGTCCTGGGGGGTTTTCTTTCTCACGGAATCTACACGGCAGATAAAAAGCTCCACCGAGTCTTACAGCGTCAAATCAAAGCAGAATAATCTGGCGGATTATGTCCGAACCGTATTGGGTTCGCGATTAAGTGATTGCCATGAGGACAGTGTGTGAACCCAGCATTATCGATAAAAAAAAGGACAAAGAGGCCTTAGTAACAGCGGGTTCCGTTCTTGTCGCTTATCGCATCGAATCTACATTCAGAATGGAGGTTCAGCTGGAATAGTGTATGGGGTACACACTTGGGTAAAAAAAACACTCACACAGCTGCCATTAGAGCTCGTTAATGCAGGCAGGGTCACATTTTCACTACTGTTAGATTGACAGCACCGCTAATGGTACATTCTGCTCTATCTTTAGCACACCGAACAACCGTGTCCGGATGGCGCTGGGTGTCCTGATCCGTCTGATGCTTCCGCTTACGCATGGTGTCGCACGTGGCTGGAAGGGGCTTCGTGGTCTAAGTGTGCTGGCGTTGCTCCGGAAGGTTCGCGAAAGCCACGGCCTTTTAACCACACTGTTCGCGGTGGCGGCTAACAGCGTCTCGATGAGTCTGTCCTCGGTACAAGGTAGGTGTATCCAAATGACAACAAGGAACAGCAGCAAAGAGTTAAGTTACCCTATTGGTCATTGAAGGGTTTGAAGGTGCTGGGAGCATTTCAAGACATTCGTCTGAAAATGTGACCGAGTCGTCTAAAAGGGACATAAATAAGTTAAAACCCCCTTTAGAATCGACAGTCCAGTAATAGTGTTTGTTACTATATTGGATGTAACACGTGCTGAGGGGAAAGTGATCACGCGGTTGAACGTGCTGTTAGATGCAGCACGAGGGGGTTTGCAAAGCTAAGGGTTTATACGTCATGTTTTGCTGCTAGTACACGGTGTCGGATAAATATATACAGGCAGGCGAGTCAATAACCCTTGCTAATAACAACAACCGTCTGTTTACAAATGGGTGCTAGTGCTGTTTGGGCTTAGTAGAATTATTACATTCTATCAACAGGTGAGCCATGTATCATCTGTTGGCAAACGTCCCAAAATGTCCATGCCCAGATACACTTGTCTACCAATGTGGGTAATTCTGAAGGGTAAGCAGTGTTGGGAATCGCTAAGTACTGAAGAATGTTAGCGATAGTATCAGCTAGAAATGTTGAAGTTAAGATGATGACCAACGGTACTTAAGTGATATAGTAAAAGAAAACAAGACATGAGCAAGCTGGGACGTTCTTCAAGCTGTTGATAATAACATAACGCAGTTCTGAAATACAAGGGAATGTAGTGTACTACTTCAAACACTTGAAACCACTCCAAGACGCACGGTCTCTTAAACGCTTTCCTCACTCGGTCGTTATCTTATCAAAAATTAAAGTCGGATTCAATGCTCTCCGGCAAAGTTACGCTTCCCGAATCGATACACAGTTTATATAAACGTGCTAATGCTTCGGTGCAGTTGGACCGGAACGCTAGAATGACACCGTAATCATCCGTCTTAGCGTGCAGCTTTCCGTTGGGCGCGGGTCGCATTGATTGCGTAGCGCACGGGAATCAATACCGGCAATAGTTGGGATAAAAATAATTTCCAATCCAATTAGGATTCCGCCCGACGGGCCAGCGTTCGCGGGCAGGATCGCCTCCTCGCATGCACATTTCTGGGCGCTGCTTTTCTTTGCGAGCCGCGACCATTCGCGTTCGTACCGTCGATCGGTAATGGTTCTGTTCTCGACGATAACGGTTTCGCTCGGTGGTGTGGACGATGCGTGGGCATCGTTCGATACCATCGGCTACCAGCAGCTGTCCTCCTGCCTTACCTGGATTCTGTTCCTCGTTCTAGTGGCGCATCGGATCGATCCACTGCTGCGGGTGATCAAGCTGCGAAAGGATTCCACCACATCGCCTACGCTCGCCATTAAAGCGGGTGGAATCGCGGAAGCACCAGCCATACCCAGCGCACAGCTAGCAACGGTACGTGTACCACGCCACCTACCGGACAGGTGTGTCGATTTGGTGGTGCTCGCGGAACCACCGCCGGGCGTACCGATCCGTGCGGATATAGTGCTCATACACGGGCTGCACGGTTCGCTCGTCAACACCTGGAAGCAGGGCCTGTGGAATAGTGAGGGCCGTCTGGTGAACTTCGAGCGCCCGCCGAAGCCACCGCTAAGGCCACCGAAAAGGCAACGCCACTCACGGGCAAACTTGTTCGCTCCACCGCACGTGTCGAAGCGGCCCAAGTACGATTGCTCCAACGCGGATGGGCTGGAGCACAGCTACAGCGAAGCAGACAGCCCGTTCGATGAGTCGCGGTCAACTTCGTACGAGTTTGCCCACCGGCGCTATACGTACGAATGTGGTGAACCGGACGAGGTACACTTTGCGGACGATGTAGAGTACAGCTTTCCCACCTTCCGGTTGCGCATCGAAGAGGAGCATGGTCAAAAGACATCCACCATCGACGAGGGAACGCCAACGTCTGCTGGTGGGAAGCGGAAGCTGCCGAAACCCACGAAGGACGCAAATTGGTCGCCGTGTTGGCCGGGCGATTGGCTCCCATTGGATTGTCCAGGGGTGCGTGTGATCGCCGTCAACTATACCACCGATCCGTACCTTTGGCGACCGGTGTGGATCACTAAAAGGAATCGGTAAGTGTGCAGACTCTCCAGAGCAGTGTGTATAACCTGAATCTGATCTGCAAAACCTTTTCTTACAGTTCAAGCCTGGTTGATCGTGCGCGGGAAATGAGTGATCTACTGATAGCCAAAGGTGTGGGCCGTGGTCATCCGATCGTTTGGGTTGGTCACTCGAAAGGTGGCATCTTCATCAAGCAGATCCTGGTGGATGCGTGGGAAAGTGGTCGTCCAGCGGCAGAGCCACTGTGGCGATCCTCACGAGGTACTCTGTTCTATTCCGTACCGCACCGGGGATCTCCACTGGCGGACTTCAATTTGCCACTGTTGCGCCAATCGGTGGAATTGCTGGAAATACAGAAAAGTGAGTACAGAGACGATATCTTTCTTGGGGCAGTTAGATGTTTACCCAATGCGATGGTGTTTTTTTCAGATTGTTCCAGTATTCTGGAGCTGCACAGTCGCTTCGTTGCCCTGTACCACAGTGGCCAGCTGAAGATAGACGTGTTCAGCTTCGTCGAAACGGCCTTGACGCTCATGTCCGTACTGTACCTGCGCATAGTCGGGATTGATTCTGCTGGTAGGTAGTGGTGTAAATTAGTGTTGTGCTTCTTGAATCTTTTGAGAAGAATCTTTCATTTGAATCTAAGTATCGTGAGGAGTCAACACTCAAAAGTTTGAAGAGGTCTAAAGTGGAATGGCAGTTAAGTCAATTTTTTTCTGGGCCAGATAAAGACATAAACTCTTTCATTCAGTTCAAATATTCATTCGAATTCATAAATCTGAATCAGAGTCGTCCAACACTAGTGTAAACTATCCTAGACAAGTGCACACTAACTCAGGACCTTTACACTTCCCTCCAGATCCCGGCATCGGTGAAGTCTGTGGAGTGCATCTGGACCATCGGGAAATATGCAAACCCCGCAGCCGCAACTGCATCCTCTACACCGAGTTGGTCAAGATGATTAACCGTGTGAGTTGAAGCCAAAGACAACGTGATATGGGAGACCAGTACTGGAAAGCGAGCAGTCTGCTATGTACATAATAACTAGACAGTGTAAGATCGTTAATAATGCTACAGTCGTACCGTAGATGGAAACAGGCAGGCGGGAGCTGCTTTGTGAAAGCAGCTCAATATTTGTTTTAAAATATGTTTCCACTTTAACGCGTTTGCTACAAACGAAACCCAGTTACCATAAGAAGCGTACCAAGTAACGGTGGACGTAACGTACGTTAGCTTCAAAAACGGCCACTCAGCTACCACCGTGCGGTTAAGACAACTTACTGGTATACACGATAGTGTACGGTTTGAGATTAGATGGCTCAACATCGCAGTCTTACATATTTGTTTAAGCAATATTTTTTTTTATGTTCGTACGTTAAGCATGTTTGTTTCGTTTTGTCTTATGTGACAAATTGTTTTAGCACGCAAAGTCTAACTTTCTCGCAATCGGAACGTAGCAGTTAGGGACGCAGTTGGAGCGAAATGCAACAACCGGCAACAGTTTCAATTCACAACCCCTTACGGACATGTGTTTAGCTTCCTCAAAGGTATGTTGTGTTGCTGGCCAAGCTGGCGCGAGGGAAATTTAGAGTGCAGCGAATACTGCTACTTTGTGATAATCGATGAAGCTGTATAGAGTAGCCTTTGGAGTGCGCTTCTAGTGATATGGGGACACACTTCTCACGTAATAAATATTCGATCGATGGATCTGCATTCCACGATTAGCGATAAAACGGAATACTATTTTTACAAACTAATTGTTTTCCGAAAACATACTCCTGCTCGTTGAAAGTTAAATAAAGATTAAAAGCTTTAAAGGTTGAATTTACTTTGATTTCCTACCAGTAAAGCTCTAATATATGTCAACAACATAAACGTTTGTTTAAATTTGTTCAGTTTCATTTTATTATTAAATACTTTCTCGGTGTAAATATGCTTCGTAACAGTTCCATAAACTATGCAGAAACAATAAATAAATAACGGAACTACAAAACGTGTTTCGCGCTAGCTCTAAATTACACAAATATTAAATAACGTTTAAAAAAAAGATCACTTCTTTACATCGAAACAAATGCGATGTCGTTGTCAACGGTTGAACGGAGTTTTGTGGTAACTTCATCTTTAGGAGCCAATTTAGATAAACACATTCATCAACTGTTCAAACTGTTTCAGCTGTGTGTACAGTACCGACAGTGCGGATGCTGAACTGCTACCCTTTTTGGTACCGTGGAAAATGTGCTGTTGCTGATGGTGTGCCGGGGCTATGACTACCTTAGCTGCCGGTATCTTCCCACTATCCGGCCCATTATGGCGCATCGCATCCTGGATGGCACCGACCAGCCGCTGGTAAAGGAACGATTGCCGGCAAATGGGTTTGCTGAGATTCAGGTGGTCCTCGCTGGTGAGATAGAAATCGCCCGCATCAATTCGGGCGGAACTTTCCGGCACGACGTGAATGGCGAGTTTGAACGAGGTTAGTACGGTTGGTCGACCCTCGCACAGGGTGATGATTTCAGGCTTCCGCGCCCCCAAACCATCGACCGTCCGCAGGAACGTTTTGTTTAGATGCAACAGCTGGGTGGAGTTTTCTTCGAGTTCCTGAACCTCTACCGAGGGCCAAACCAACGCCGACGTGTGCTGCTTCAGCTTGGCCACACCACTGCCCCGATGAGGCGTACCGAGAAACATGACGACGCGTGAATTCTCGGCAAGACGGCGCACCTTGGGATTGGGGCTCTCCAGTGCCTGCACCATAATGCTCTTGATCAGGAGACCGCCCATCGAATGGCCGACCCAGATGATGGGCCGATCTTGACCAACGTCCGAGGTTGCAAGCTTTTCCAGGAATTCCGCCGCACGCTTCTGCAGCTTGCCGTCGTACTTCTCGCACGGACAGCCCGTCGCGGACCACTGCGAGAGGGAGGAATCGTAGTCGAGCCCCAGCACGCGTATGCTCGGGAAGTCTTTCGGGAGCCACTCCATTGGCCAGCAGAACGATCGTTGGCCGGATTCGAGTGGTTCCTGTAGCCAGCGGTCTCCCGACACGCTGCATGCCGTTCCGTCAGCGGTTGCCGAAGGCTTGCCTACCCGGACATCCTCATCCGCTTTCAGTGGCACATCCGGATAGACAACGGTCCAGTCCGAACCGAGTGGTTCTTCTTGTTGCAATGCTTCTATTAGCTCTTTGGTTTCGGTATCGCTGATCGATGGATCCCGTGGTACGGCTGTGGTTTGTTCCTGGAACGTAAGCAGTTCATCTTTGTACGGTGCAATGCCCTCTGGAAACGGAAAGAGATGGAAAACACATTAAACAATTGCTCAAAATTTCCGATTTGACAGGCAACCCCAGGATGAATTTGGCTACCATCTCGCAAGATGAAGTATTCCCGGTATATTCGGAGGGTATTTTCGTGTGAGTTTAAGCTCAATTTTTGATCTCAATCGTGAGTAGTTTAAGCTCAATTTTCGACCAAACACATTTACAAACGTCCGTTTCTTTGTACGAAAGTGAACAGCAAGCGAGCATATGATATTAAGGACTAATAATGTAAAACACACAACAATGAACGAACGATAGAAAAAAAGGAAGAGCGTAGCACATTTCGCTTACGCTTACCTTCAGCTTCCACGGCGTCTTCCTCAAAGGAGGATTTTTTGGCGGACCAACTTTTGTACCAGCGGGCAGAAGCAGCCGAGCCTTTTCGTTCGTGATCCGTGGTTGTGTTTGTCCAATTCACGCGGGTAAATGATAAATCGTCCAATGGTGGTTGCAGTGCATTGTCGGTGGTGGAGGAAGACGATGTGGACACTAAATGAACGTCTTTATGTTTCTTACCTAGTAGACTGGCAGCCTGCGGTTTGAGATCCTTCTGACGCCAGGTGACAAATACTCCACCTAATAAAATGGGCAAAGGAAAGAACGCAGAAACAACAAATCGTGAGCGAATTTTGTATAGAAATCCTTCTAACACACCGCAGGGTCGCTGCTTACCTAATAATCCGTGGATGAACACCACGTCGACGGCTGGTTTGGCTTGCTGGCGACCGCGCGGATGCAAGGGATAAACTTTCGGCGCGTACCGGAAACCGTTCGGATCGTCCTGATCGAGGTTTTCTAGCGTTAGATCGGCCGTTACCTGCATACGCATGTCCACATCACGTTTCCACCGTGCCAGTATGCCAATCCATCCGCTGGCATAGAACTCGTAACCCAAACCTTCGCACGCAGACAAGTTCCCCACAAGTCGACTAATGAGCAGCTTCATATCAATATCACCACGGAACAACTTCTCCGCTTCGAGCAGCATCAGCAATCCACCGGAATTGACTATTTGCCGGCAGTGTTGCTGCCCTTCTGGCCCGACCAGCCCAGTCAGGTGTATCAGTGCACTGAGCGACTGTTTAAGCTGGTCGTACTCGAACCGGGACGGAGACATCTGGTACGTCACCTCATCACCGTCCGGTTCGCGAATGTGTGCAGAGCTGCCGAACGTTTGCTCCAGCGCATAGGCGGCACACTTGTGCGGTGACAAAAGTTCCAGCAGTGATTTCATATCTACCAACACCTCGCGCATCTCCTTCTCGACGCCATACTGACGCGGTGGCAAGAACCATCGGGTGTCACAGTTGGACCGGGCTAGTGAAATCGCTGTCCGATGATCACACAGCTGGGCCAGATGTTGAAAGTCCCAATCTGATCGAAAAGATTCGAAACATTAGTGGTTGATCTACAAAAGAACCCCGATGTATTGATGGTTGCTAACCTTTTAAATGATCGATCTGTGCAAGCTGATGAATGGCCTTTAGCCGCTCGGCTTGATCGCCCTGCTGGGCGATCCGGAGCAACCTCCAGGCGACGGAATGCTTCAGCGCTTTCCACCATTTTTCGAATGGCTGTACGACGATGTTCAGCAGGCGATGCTGATTCTCTGCATCGAGCGCACGCTCGCGCAGCGACTGCCGGTAAATATGATGCTTGATGTAGATGTAGTCCGGTCGCTTCCGATCAATGTCTAGCACACGTGTGTCGACCAACGAGGAAAGGGCTGCGTACGTCCGGTATGCTTCATAGCTCAATACTCCCAACCTAAAAATAGATCGATCGAGGGGCACACATTTAGCAAAAGGGTCAAACCACAGTCGCCTCGTCACATCTCGCCGTAAACAATAACAACGTGCGCGCCTAAAACGGATGGGGTGGGGGAAAGTGCGCAACTCTAACTCTGATACGCAATTCGTACATTCCGCGCTTATGTAGTCGGCGCCTGCTCAAGGACACGTTTATGGTGGCGTGATATGTCTCTGGTGGGTGTGTCTTAGGTGTTAGGGAACTAGTAAAAAAAAAGCATATAGATAGATACTTACAGTGACGCTACGCCACAGCCAGAAAACAATTTGGTACACTTTTTGTACTCGATTTGCATTTTCTATTACTTCGGCCTGTTAATCACAATAATTTGTCTACCGGTTTTCACTGTTCTCGGCCACACACGTCCACGTTTTATGTGTGTGTGTGTAAATTTTTGTTATCACTATCTTTTTTAGTAAACTTTTGATTTGATTTTCCTTTTCTACGTTGCTGTCGTTTTCAACGTGTGTGGCAAAGTGCGATGCTCTCGCCTACTGTGCTTCGGTTGCACAAATTCACTCCGTGCTCAGGGCGCGTACTAAATTAAGCATACACCACCACCGCTCGGCACCAATAAAATGGGATAAAGGCACTGGCTGTTACTGCTGCACTCGTTCACTGACACGTCGATTGTTGCAATATTCACAAAACTTTTGCTTAAAATCACACCAACTTGTTATCCGTTGCTTTGAAAAGTTATGTCTCTTTTGCTGGTTTAAAGTCTGTTCACTCTAAAGTCTGTTCTTATTTAGGGGCACGACCTCACTGGCTAGTGGGATGCCTTGGTGCTTCACGTATTTCTGTTCTGTTCGCTGGTGAGTCTGAGACTAAATTTCTACCGCCCCGGATGGTCCTACTTAACGACTTCGCGATGTCGTCAACAACATCCGATAATAACAACAACATCACGCCATACGATTAGACACACACACATATAGGCAAACCTCCCCAGGCCGCTCTACGTAAATAACACTCTGCCACAAACAACAGCAGGTGAATTTGTGAATCATGTACGGAATGCCGTCAACACCGTTTGTAGGAAAATATTACCGCGAACGTAAACATCAACAGCAATACGATAAACCAAACGTGTAAATGTTTTCACCAAGAAAATAATCGGCTGGACTATTCAAAAACTATTGCCAAATGAAATGAAAACCCACTAGCAGCCAAAATCAAACTTTGATGGAGACTCACAATGCGGAGAGAATTTCGTAGAAAAGAGAATGGATGAAAGAGAGAGCAAAACAAAACACAGCTAGTACGAAACTGGACGAAAGCAATTCAAGAAAGTGTTCGTATGATTTGCATTTTCAAGCAAATTCGTAATTGCACAGTGGGCTACACTTTCGTTTGCAATTTTTTGAGCAATTTGAATCGTTGCTGCTGGAAATTTTTTAAAGGCTTGAGAGGCTTCTGTTGTTCATCACACTTCAACAGTATTTGGCATGTTTGAAGATCGATCGTTCAGTAAAATGACGACTAGGCTTCGGTCTGATAATTTCGGATTAAACGCGTTCATCTTCAACTTTTAGACCTGGTCGGCTTTAAAGTATTCCATGTATCTTTCCTCTTTGATACATTATGGGTACAGGAAGATCCTCTGATACTCCAAATCACTTCATGTTGGGGAGCTGTGGTGACGATTTTTGATGCCCTTTGAAGGTTCGGAGAAGGTAGTTGTCTAGTAGCTAAGGTGAATTTTGTCATAGCTTAAGTTTAGAGCTATTATTCGTCATTAGTTGAATGCAGCTGTATGCTGAAGTTATTCGGCATTAGTTTTATGCAGTATGGCCGTTTCTGATGATATAAGAAATAATGTATCTCACAACAACCCGGGAATGTCGATCGTATTCATGAAGATGTAATTTTGGTTTTAACTTTAACGGCTAATTTGAATTTGCTTCGATAGCCATTTGACAATATTTTCGAATGATTCGAAAATGCATCGTAATTTCGTGCATTTTCGCGGTTCTTCTTCGGCCATCTTCGGCTATTGCGTTTATTCCTACGATTCCCGAGTTGAGTTCTACACATCGCATTCAGTGCAGAAAAGGCACGAAAATAAGGTCTTATTCGGTCAGAAGGCGAGAATTTGTCTCTTTTGTGAGGTAAAACGAAGAAAAAACACAATCAAGAGTGTTTTAACGTGGGGATAGTTGAAAAACCTGTGTTTGAAGTTCGAATGGAAGGTTTAAAACAGTGGCAGAATGGTTAAAATTACACCATTGCACACCTACAGGGCGTTTTGATCAGCAAGGTGCTAGCTTTTACGGAGGTGAAATAAAACAATCGGTACGGACAAGCGTGAATCGCTTTTCAGAACTGTATTTTACTGAAAATTGTTGAAATATTGTACGGTGCAAAGGTGTGCTTAAATATCCCGAAAGTATGAAGCAGTAAAGTTAAAAATTTGCACAGTTTTCCCTTGCGAATGCGGTAGTGTGTGTGTGTTGATTTTCCTGTACAGCATATTTTTCTGTGCCTGTACACCTGTGTGTGTGTGCCATCGGTTAAAATGGGGTACCGTTTGTTTTCCCCCACTCTGGCGTATTTCTGCTTGCAGATTCCAAAAGTCTAGTGCGTTTGCAGCAGTGTGTGTGCTGCTACGAAGCAAGTGCGTGAAAGAGCGAAAGAGAGAGCGCGAGTACGTTGTGTTGAGAGCGAAAATGTATGAATGAGTTCGATCGCACATCTTGCGCTTGTGGTGCCGCGTGCACACACATACTCGGCGGGGATAATAGGTGGAATGCATTCGCATAGTAGTAGTGTAACGTCAGCCAGGCAAACAAACAACGTCGTCGTCAACTATTGCGTTTGCACGGGATGACGGAATAGAAACTACTGCGACGCAGACAAGTGGTGTGTAGCGTTGCCGTCTTCGTGGCAAAATGTTTACGACAAATGGGGATTAAAAGCGTACGTGGGGACTAGAAAGAGTGCAAATGGTATTTTTTCAGTTTTCCACGGTTTAGTAATTTTAAAAGTGTGCTTAAAACAGTGAACGATCACGGGATCGCAATTGGTGGCTTCTGTGTGCTATCGATTAAACAACCCGCATATAAGCGTTTATGAGTTTTCACCTGCTTTCCTGAATCGTGTTGGTTCTACTGTGTTGTGATGGTGTGAAAAAGAGGCACATAGTGCAAACAATATGAATTTAAATTTACCTAAAGTTCATTCCCGTTCTTTAAGTGTTGTTCCCTCCGGCAACATGATTTAATATTTGTTTATCGTCGATAAATCGAATGATAACTCCTTTGCGTAGTCACCTTCATTGTGGTCAGACAAGTGTAAAAGATTAGAAATTTACTACTCAAGCAGTTAGTGAATGCAATTTTTCCTCGCTGCATCATTATTCGCCTTCGCATCGACCGGTTCCACCTTGTGCTGTTCGAGGGTTATCAAGTTGCCCTTAAAAGGTGGATCGTCTTTCATGAATGAAATTAAATTCCCTGCATCCGCTCATCCATCCATCGCGTCCTTATCGCTACGGTGCGCTCATCTCGGTTCATCGCTTTCGCAGTCTCAAACTAGCTGTGCAGGGGTTTTCGGTACGCCTCTATGTGCCCAAATATTGATAAAGGCTTATAACCACCGTGTGTGCGTGTTTGCTTGTTATTGGTTTAGTGGCTCAACGAAAAGCAAAAGAAAACCCTCCTTCCGGTGCATTGATAATTAATCGAGCCGAAATTCTTTGCTATTTTTCGCAGCATTATCTCTCAACGGGGGGAAAAAAAACTTCATCCAGTGAAGCATTTGTGTTGGTGTCGGTTGTCGGTTTGTGAATAGTGAATTGAAAGTGAGTTAAATATATCGTCTGTGTGTATGGCGAGTTGTGCAAGAAGGAAGAACAAAACGAAACTAACTTAGAAAAAAAAACTCCGACAGCGGAAGTGGTATTGTAAAATATTTAAATTATTGCGATTGTTGCCCCGTCGGCAGACGTCTGCAGTTGCCCAGTAAAAAAGGCTGCGAGGGAAACTACAATCGGTCCAGCACAACAATTAGAAATGCAGTGTCGGAAATAAAAGGTAAGTTGCGATAAGTTACGTTTAAGTAAAAGATATTTTGACATACAAGAAAGTATAAATTATCATGCATCTAGAATCGTAAGGGTTAGGACAATGCTATACAGAATATAGATCAAGGTTTACTGTCCGTAGTATTAGATCTCCAGGGTTTGGATCTTCAGGACTCTGATCTCCAGGTCTCTGATCTTCTGTACGCTGATCTGCAGGACTCTGATCTCCAGGACTTAGATCTGCAGGACTGAGTTCTCAAGGTCTCAGATCTCCAGGTCTCAGATCTCCAGAACTTAGATCTGCATGACTCAGATCTTCATGGCTCAGATCTCCAGGCCTGAGATCTCCAGGACTTAAATTTGCCTGACTCATATCTGCAGGTCTCAGATCTCAAGGTCTCTTATCTCCAGGTCTTTTTTTACAGTCCTCAGATCTCCAGGCCTCAGATCTCTAAGTGTCAATTCTTCGAGAAATTTTGGATTACTATTAGCAAAATATTCTTTTGCGATAAATGTATTCGAACCTTTAATATATTGATTTGAAAATTGTACCAGATATTCCTGAAAAATTAAATGAAAATTTAAACTTACACTAAACCTTTGACATGACAACTGCACCCAGAAACAAATCATCCAAATAGCTAAAAATAGAAAGAAGTAGAGTTGCTTATGACTAAAGCATGTTGTTGTTTATCGTTATATGGGGGAAATTTTATTCGATAGGGCATTTTGAGTGCCCCAAAGAAACAAACATCGACGTAAAGTAGGAGGATAAAACCGTAACGATACAATAACAAAACATCAACCTTGGCATCCAGCCTAGATTCAACCAAACCTTCGGTGCTTAATTTGTTGGCAACGGTTGGTCAACAACACGCTGCCCGGCCTCTATGGCAATCCACGTCAAACGGCCATATCGACCATCGTTCGTGTATTTTTCGAGGTATTTTTGTTATGCTGCTATTTTAAATCTATTTTTATTGTCCACTGCAACCGAACTTCCGGTGCATCGGGCGACACAATAGTGGGTTTGGTGTAACAACACAGCCAAACACAAACATGCAAACAGAACAATGTACAAACTACATAAACGCAAAACAAACACAGCGGGACTCCCTCGAAGGGGGTGCATCGAGAAGGAAGGGGCCGTATTGAGTGCAGCGTTGGGGGGCGTTTTTATTTCGCAAAAAAAAACAACATCGTTTGCATACATCCACACAGAGACTGCGGCACTGTCATTGTTATTTGCTTCTCGGTGCGGTTTTTGTTTTGTGTTGCCATTGCTATGTGCGCTTCCTGTCTCGGCGGTAGCTTCGTGTATCTATTTTTGCACTACACGAACGCACGGAACACAAGGAATTCGTACCACGGCGATTGAACAAATCCTCACTTCGGCAGCCGATTTTTGCATTGCACATCGCGTGCAGGCTGCATTGAGACAGTTGTGTGCGGCAGCAACATCATCAGCGTCCCTGGGATGGAAATTCATTCACTGTGTTCTACGGCCCGCCCTTCCACCCTCCGTCCAACGGCCATGATCCCCGTGATCGGTGGGCCCCGACTGATGAATGACGCTGACGTAACGCTCACTCGCTCCGTCCAGCCCCGAACGAACTCGCCTCAGGAGATCTATCAACGAGGTCGTCTTCCACGCTTGTTTTGTTGAGGGTGTTGCGCTAGCGCCGATAGATTACCGATGATTAAAAGAAAACATGCTTTCCCAACCCAATCCAACACTGCCACCCCCCCATGAATGGGGGTTTTGGTTTCGTGCCAACGTGCCCTCTCGAGCGAGGGGACTGTTTTCGATTACAGTCGAACAGCACTTTTGCCGTGGCAGTGCCGAGTCTTTCCATGTGCAAAGCAACGTTAATTGTACGGTTTTTTTTTGTGCGCTGTGGGGCCTCTCTCGTTGAAAAAAAGCTTTCATTCAATTTGGAAAGCTAATGGACTGGAGGATCTTCCGATGGAAAATGGTTTGCCCGGGACTGGGGGGTTGGTCGTGACTTCCTCATGCACATGGGCCGCACGTATTGTGCTCGGTACTTTTGTTTTCTTGCATCCGGCTGTTAGATAATGCACTACTGCACCATCCATTTTACCAATTGTGCACTTTCATCCGAATGGGAACATCTCGTTTTGAATTTCAGTTTTTTTGTGCAATTTAATTTGTTTATAGTTGAATTATTGTAATTATTTCGTTATTATATTCTTTTTTGTAATTTTTTTTAAATATTCTTGAACTTTTGAAGGAATTTCTCAAGTAAATACCTACCTCAGTTTCTGGGAAGTACTGAATCACCAGGAACAGGACACAAAAGATGGAGCCGTATAAATTCATTGGCGTTTGAAGTACCCAGTTATGCTTTTTTAATTAATTAAAACCCAATATCTTAAATTTTTTTTATAAAATAACGTACTTAACACAAGTACTCTACGTGCCTGATTAAAAAATAAGAATATTTGCCCATAAAAGCATATTTAAAATTTAACTTTTGACTATAAAAATCTCTCAGTACTTTTTTTGTAACAAAAACATCAATTTAAAAGAAAAGATCTCGACAAATACGAGTAAGTTGTGTTGAGAATATGTAATGCAAGATTGCAAGTAAATTTTGGGGTTTTGAACAGATTTTCAATAAATTACTGAGTACTGATCTATAAAACGTTGTTTTATGGTCGATTTGATTCATGATTATGCATTTGTAATTGTGTTATAAACATTTTTTTTAAACAGATATACTTAAATTCTCAAGTTTTCAGACATGGTGACTTAATATCTCACCTGATATGTGTTAAAAATAATTATTGTAAACATTATACAATTATTACAACATAAATATAAAAAAGTAGAGACAATCAAGGGGTCGGCTCGGTGGCATGATGGTAGCGACGCCGGTCTTCACTCAAACGGACCGGTCCAAAATCCCATCCGGACTAATCCGCCGTACGCAGAACTAACTATCTAGCAACGGGTAAATAATGTCAAAGTAAGCCAAAAATGGCAGGCCTAGACCTATTGACGTAATTGTGCCAATGAAGAAGAAGAGACATTCATAAATCTAAACGTCGCGCAAAATGTATCTATTCTGACGCATCACCGATCTCGGCCTTTGTTTCACACTTTGGGGCTGCAAGTAATGTTGTTTGGCTTCCAGCAAGAAGGCTTAGGGCTGTTCCAAATAATCTTATCTTGTCCGTCTCGTGCTATTCTCACCGTCGGGGAATGTTTTTGCGGGGTTTAGCACTTGTAGCGCGAGGCATCATTTACGCTTAAATGGCTTCCATTTTTTGCGCTGGTTGTGAGTCATCGGAAATTGCTCGAAAAGGGAGTTAACGTTAGTGTAATAGTTAAAGGTTTTTGGGAACATTTCTCGCCTGTAGCCACACGCCCGTGTGGGAACCGTACTCATAATGCAAGGGGAATAGGGGGCCAGCGCACATGGCGGTTTTTTTTTTGTTCCGCTCAACCCGCCACGAGAAGATGAATGGACGGAAGTGTAGTGCGGTTTTGTGGCCAACTTCCTGCAGATGCAACAGTCCAGACCAATCACCGATGCCATCACCGCGTGTGGCTGTCTGTGGAGCTCATTTGTTAACGATCTCTGTTTAGCTTCTTGTGTTGCTTTTTTTGGTTGGCCGTTTTTTTTTTGCATCGACGACAGGAAATGACGGAATGTGAACCGAACGAATGTGAAACCTTACTATTGTGCAGCTTGTTTTCGGCTTGATCTTGGTCTTGTACTTGAGAGAGGAGATACGAGAATAATGAACTGCCGTATGTGTGATTTAGGCAACAACAGTAAGGAAGGAAGTCGTTTGGTGATTTTTAGTGATTTTGGGGGACTTTTTGCCAGTTTTTTTGTATGTCGTACTTTGCAAAAAAAAAGCTTCAAGCCTGCTCATTAATTCTCATCATTACAGCGCAAAAGGAGACGGATTTTGTTATCAAATGAGTCTTTTTCGCTTGTGTTGTGCAAGGAACACAGTGTACACCATCAAGCTAGTGCCAAACCTATTGCACACAACGATGACTCACCATCATTCACGTTTGGACCGGAAATTGCGTGAAACGTGTGTGTGTGTGTCAATTTTTATTTACTCTTCAAGGGTGCACGACTATTTTTCCCCTTTTTTTTTAAATATTGGAACAGATAGTGTCTCGCACAATGCGTGCCTTTTCCGCACTATCTCCCGGATGGGTGCTTGTCTACCATCGATCGATTGATATTCGACCCAACCCGGTCACACCCCAACCCTAGAAATTGCCCCTCGTACATTCAGTGCCATCCATCATTCGGTGGCGCAGAAGGTTGTTTTCTCGATTTCGGGTAATGAGTGTGACGCTGATAGCTTCATTATGATGATGGACAGCCGCTCCCTGGCAATTAGCGGACGGGAATCGGAACACCACCGGAGTGGAGTCGTCGCGCACTATCGTCCCGTTTGGTGATGTCACAATTCACCAGCAATCTATTGGCGGTGCCGAATCGGGGTAAATATCTGGCTACCGGTTTTTTTAAGCCAGTGTCCACGCATCAGAAGTTCGCTAATCGTTTGCGTAATGCGTCCGCGTGAATAAACGATTCTACGTGAGGCGATCGTGCACGGGGTGTTAATTAATAAATGGCGAAATTCGCCTAAAAGTTCGTCGCAAGAGCTCTATTTTGCTGAAGTAAATGGGATTTTCGCTTGAATCTTTTATTCATTACGGTTGAAGAAGACAGAGTAAAATGGTTGAAATGAGTCTTAACATTTAATTGGGTTGAATTGATTGGTTCCGAGCCGTAAATTTGATAACGTTCGACTACTCTCGTTTATAATCGCGTCAGTATCAAAAAACCGGAAGTACCTCACCGAATGTCCCAACAAAAAAAAACTCCAAAGTTCCTCAAAATTGCGTACAATATCAAACCCTAACCTCAACAACAGTGAAAAGATCGAACGATTCATGCCGCCACACAGCGAGAGAGCGAATGCGTGGAACGAAACGGAAGTGACACAACGCGAACCCCATTTGTCGGATGTGGGATGATAAATGGGCGGCTGGTCGGTCGTTTTGTTGTGCTCTGATTTGATTAGGGCGTTTGGCGAAGCGCTGACGAAAGTAAAGTGGCCCTCTCCACACACACACACACACACACACACACACACACACACACACAGACCTCACGCACACGTGGTGTGGGGCGCGTACAGTTTTGGTGTAAAAAAAGAAAAACCGGAGACGGAAACGCACCCCCCCCCCCCCCCCTCGAAATAATGCCCCTGCCAGACGGTTACTGCCCAAGGATGACCCAAAGGGCTTTCGGTTTGGATTTCTCGTCAGATTTCGCATCATTTCGGTTTTGGGTGTGTAACTCTTCCCGTAGGCGAAGGACACTTCCCTCACAGGAAAATTGTCTCTCCCACGTGTGGTGAGATTAGAGTTGTTCGGCGGGTTGGGCGAAACATTGTTATGCTGCCGGTGTTTGAGTTTATTTAGCTTTATCTTCCCACACTGTGGGAGCTATTTTGTGATTTCGGTATGACGAATAGCTGATGGGCAATCGTACCAAATAGTGCGCCTAAAGTCCATAAAGCTCTCGGGAGAGATATGGTGGGTAGTACTGCGTGTATTGAGAAGAAGAGGTTGATTTATGCGTTCAATTTCGTACAAGCGGAAAATTACAGACAAAGTATCTGTCTACTGAACGTAAACGCCTTCATCCACATTGAAGAAATCCTCCGTCATCTGCTCTCTGTTTAGAACGTAGTCTGCGTCTTGTACAACCCACTTACATAACCTCGATCAATCTCTAGTGCATTTTCTTTCCCCAAACTCATTTGAGCACTGTTTTACGTCTTTTTTAGGGACAAGACAAGACAAATAACAACGTCGGTGTCGTGTGTACAGCATATTTGCAATGCAAACGTGTACGGCTGGGCACACGCCCTCGCAGCATTTGCGGCTTATCTAGCGAAGGTTGTTATTCCCCCCTCAAAAAAAAAAACAAAAAAGATTGTTTACAAAGATTCCACGCGTTTTGTCGCACGGAATTCCTGGAAGATAAGGAATCAGTTTCACATTTTGCAACAACAAAAACCAAATAAACGGCGAACGCAAACGTAAACGCGTTTTGACACACGTCACCGTTGCGTTATCGCCAGGTATCTCCGCGTGCGTTGTTTGGTAGTAAGAAATAACGACGGTTCCAATATCTTATCTCTCGCCGTTCAGAATTTCCCCGAAAGAGGGGATGGTTGGTAGGTAGGCGACGTGTGATATGGAATTGGGGTTTTGGTAATCGGAACTTCGAACTCACCGTTGAAGCATGTTGTACATCGTATTTCGACATAAATTGGACATTTCCTGGAGATGTTCAAAGTTGCCAAAATTCAACTGAAAAAAAAAATAGAACATTAGACACTCTATGTCGTGTTCTGACCGGCTGGGTGGAATATGCGCTACTTCCGTTCGCTGACGAGCGATGTCTTTCGTCGCTTCGCTTATTGCACAATGGCGGAATGGCACTGATTGGGAGCTTCCTTCTGGGTTGAATCGACCCCCCCCCCCACCGAGCCTGGGCCGACGGTAGAATCCAACGCCATTAATCGGCGTGTTCTCGCCAGCGTTGTCTACATCAATTTACCGCAATGAACTTAGCGAAGGTGATGGGCGTGATTGGACTGCAGGAGGAAACTGCATCAACTCTGTTCTTAGCTCCTGTGCCGGAGAATGCGTTTCGTCCACCGCCTTTAATCGAGGGACAAATAAATTTTTAACAGATTTGTTATTTCTTTCTTTGTGCTTTGTAGCACGGGAGAGGGACGGAGCGTCTCGAATTGCCATGTTTGGCTGTGGTATGCCTGGAGGATATTCGTTGTTGATCTTCAGAAAGAAGTAGACACGGCAACAGACCGTTAAATCCGTGACCAAGAACCAATGCGCACACTAAACTTGAGCCTGTCGGGAAGGGAGCAAGGAGTGCATTGTGAGTCATCTGAACGGTTCGCATTCTATACCCCGATTGCTATTCAGCAATGTCTACGCTTCAGGCGCATGGACCCTGTACTATTATGGCTGCTTCCTAGAGACTGTTTCGGTTGAATTGTGGTGCTGCTTGTTCGCGTTTCCCTTTTCGATGCGCAAGCTGTCCTTCGGTGTACGGGTGTGTGTACCAGTCCTCCCTGCGAAGCACTTCGGAGAAGCAGTTTACCCGACACACACCAGCTGAAAACGAACCTGATCGAGCGTAAATGCCGCGTGTGGTGTGCGGTGACCGGATCCCTCCCTGGAAAGCGACGTGAAGGATCAGTGCTTTAACATTCAGGAGGTCCCTTGGGAGGCTTCCTAGAAGCCGGCGAGCCGGTCTTTTAAAGTGGGTAGCATGTTATCCGACCATCAATCCTTGCAATAAAACGGAGCACAACCAGACTGATAGGGTCGAGAGGCGTAAAGGGAGAACACATCAACGTGGAAGGTGGTTGAAAGCGGACGGCAAGAGTCCTTCGCCGAACGGTGCGTGGGTATGAGAGGACCCGGTGGTGCTGGTGGTGCTGACACATGTCCGTCTGGGCCATCTGCGTACCATGCGAGCGCAGGTAAACCCCGGTGCACAGCAAACAGGCCGTGGATCGGGTCCATGGTAAAACGACAAGCTGTGTTTATGTGTCACGTTACTGCTGCGCCCCATATATGGAACGGTAGAGAGAGGCTAACCTTTTGGGACAGAAAGGAACAGAAATGAGGAAGGAAAAAGTGAAATGTAAATGCAGGATAATGGGGAGGAAGCTGGTAAGCGAGAAGCGTGATGAAGCCCACATCCGACGAAGGTTGATTTGAGGAATGCTGAGCAATAAATTTGCCTACCTGTGGTGTGGATCTAACGACGGTAGGACTGAAATTACCAGCTGTTGGGTGAATTAGATGTTGAGAATTGAAGCTGAAGGACACATCGGTTCCTCCGTCCCAGACAGCAGAAGAAAGTGAGAGAGATTGATTTGAATAAGGATTGGAATGCTGAACAAGGATGTCCATGAAGGGAAAGGGCCAAAGGGGATGTAATGGCAGCGGACGGAAGCTTAATTACTTTACATGGGTAATTAGACCTGTTAGTAAGTTGTCATGTAACCATGTGCCACAGGTAGTAGGGATACGAATTCGCAATGATACTCGACCTGCCGGTTCCCTATTGATACCAACAAATATCCTTAAGGCAAATAGATATGTTAATTACATGCTCGAGTGATAGTTAGCGCAATCGGTTACGAATCGAACGGAAGGGAATGATTAAGTGTTGCATGTGGTTAGATATCGTTTCCAAGGAGTTTTGTTTTCCCTTCAACCGGCGCTAGTGCGCAAAAGAAAAACACTTCTTATCGTACCATGTGATGTCATTTTCCTGTCAACAAAACACGTAATCGCGTATGGCGCTTTGGGCTTTATGGTGCTTACTTTTGATACTTTGGGTAAGTGCAGTTTTGGAAAACACATACCTCTCCAAGGTCGGGGTTGATAAGATAAGGGTGTACCGTTGCAATTACGGATCTAATATGTGGGAGACTGCGGATATGCAGTGGGGGGGGGGGGGGGGGGGGGGGGGGTGTTTATACTAGCCGAATCAAGATATTAAATTTCGGTGCGAAATTCCAGAAAAAAACATGCTAAAGACTTTTGAAAGGTTTGGGATAATCTTATGGCAGCTCTTGGAAACTAATATCTTAGATATACCGGCGATTCGTCAGATATAGGAGAGCCATTTAGTTGTCTAAGAATGGCCAGAATCATACTTTAAGCCAGTTTTTTTTGCCAAGTTAAGCCTAGGAAAAAAGAATTAGATTGGTTTCCCAATGAAAGCAGCTAACCCAAGCTCGACAAATGTCAAAACAAAGAATTTTGCTGGTCTGAGCCAGCTTAGGCCATGTTTTCCATGTGCGAAAAATGTAAACAATTTTTTTTTTAACCAAAACATCAAAAAAATAATTATTTTAATAATCAGACTTATATATTATTTCAAATGAATTGAACTTAAAATTAAATTTCTAAACTTTAATCGATTTTCCTCAAATTGTAGTTTCACAAAAATGATCCCTTGTGTCATTCTTTATGTCAAAATGCTATGTCCTTTACGAATCTGTACAGAATGATACAGCCTGGTACCAGCATTATTTGACAGGTACAGACTAAAAGCTTAACCTTTCTAACTTAGAGTATGATGGTGTAATATTGGAACTTCCTGGTATTTGTAGATTTTATAGAAACTGATTTACGACATCAGATCCAGTGACTTACGGGCGCTTGTCGTCCTAATGTCCCCAAAGCTAGTATTTTCATCTAAACGACTAAATTCCGAAGAACAGAAACCGTTTACGACAACTAGCAGACGCACACGATACTCTGACGTGCGGCCATCATATCTCGCATAAGGGTTTCTTTTGATGTGCGTTGCGTCGATGCTGATGTTGAAAGCTCTGACGCAATATGCCCTTGCGTGTCATGCCGTGAGTCGCCCGAGCCAACCACGCCGGGAGGCGGTGGGCTTCAGACGTCCGGAGGACGTCCCATTCAGCAGAGGGTCGGTTGTCTTTTTGTTGTTTTTGTCCGTAAACTTTTGCGTCTTGCTGAGCAGCTCGTACGAGCCCAAGGTTCAACTGGTGATGCATTACCATACAAATAGATTTTCGGGGCCGGCAATGTTTATCTGCACTTCACTCTTTCCTTTGTGGCGTGTTAATTCGTTATGTTTATACATAACCACGGGGTGAACCGGGTGAAAAGTGCATTATGTGCGTACGAAGATGAACGTCTTGTATGCACAAAACTCTGCACAAACCTTGGGTTTCGTGGGGTGGCCCCTCTGCATAGTTGCTTTTGTGTGCCACTTTGGCTGCAGTTTTCTTGAGGGTTTAGGCGCTCCAGTGGTGGATCACACTCACACACACACACAAACTCTCACGAAGATGTCAATCTGCTGACCGGTTTTCGGTGGATCGATCGGTGGTGGCGTTGTAAGCTGATGGGGTGAAGGTATCACGCGCTGCTTCCACCCCGGTGTGTTTGACCAACCAAGTTCCAACGAATCGTGCGCACAATCACACACCGTTCCAGGGAGTAACGTCGAGGCCGAGGAAGGTAACAGAAGTGACGCTTACGCATTGGTATGAGTGGACGAAAGAGACTGGTTTTTCGATTCACCGGAATCGTAGCGCTGGGGGTTTTGAAGATGCACGATGCTTCTCCTTTTTCGAGCGAGTGGAGAAATATAAGCTTCGCGGTTAGTGAGCGCGAACGCAAGTAAAGACGCTTCAACCTCCGAAATGGAGTTGGAAAATATACACACACTTGTATATATATACCTCAAGCGATGATGGATTCCGTTGCCTTCCGGATGACGTTTAATGGCCATTGGCCTCTTTCGGAAGGGGGCAGGCATGGTGCAATCGTATTGTGGATCCAGCTGCAAGTCCGAGACGGCAGGCCATATCGACATCGAAGTAGACTTAGAGGAGATCGGTTACACACCCTGCGGGGATTGCTTAAAAGATGGAAATGTAGAGAAATCTACGGCGAAACAGTGCAAGAAGCAGGGAAGAAAAAATAAACCAGAACTTTAATCAACCCAAAATACTCCGAATTGCCGAAGAAGAGGAGAACGAACGCCGTGAATGAATTCGAAGAAATACGCTCTCTTGTGCCCGTTCTGGTGTTGCGTAGTGTTGCGTCTCCTTCCGGTCGTGCTTCGCAGCTTCAGCTTCAGTGGAGTGGATTGGTTACGGGGACGGGTTTGGTGGTTCATCAACATCACCCCCTTCCGATGGGTCTCCCGGACGGTCGTCCGGGTTCTCGACGGTATTTCTTCTGTTTGCGTTTCCCGCTACTGTCAGTCCTGGTCGTTTCGGTCGGTGTTGCACCTTGTACGTTCTTCTTGATCGTTCGGGCTATTGCCCTCACTGCCGCGCTGCCTTTTTGGATGGGTGGTAGTGTTGTGTACGATGAGCCACCACCACGCGCACAACCCTTGGCCAGCACTGGGTTGTAAAGAACAACCCCTGCGCGGTAGAAGCGAACGCACGTTAAATGTGCTTTTTTTTTTTGTTCGCTGGCTGGATCGCTTTTTTGTTCGCTGGACAACCTGTGGCGCTTCTATGTGCTGAGGAAAGTTTGATGCACTCGCATTCGACCAGGTTTGGTGCATACATCGTACGACTTTGCAAGTGTGCTACCGAAGAGAGACAGGTGTTCGACAAACCGGGCGGTGAGCTTACGCTTTTCGGTAATGGAAAGTTATAATTGGTTTCCCCGTGTGCCTGCATTGTTTTCCTCCCCATGTTTGATGCGTATAGTGCATAGCCCTCTGTAGTATGTGGTGTGCTCCGATAGTTTCGGAGAGATTTCCTGTAATTTAGATGCACACCACGGCTTATCATCTGCAGAGAGCAACCATGTTGAGCTTTGTTTGTTAGACATGAAGGATTCCAATAAACAGCTCGATCGCAACATGCTGTACAGCTGGAACGATAAACAATTAATATAGACAACCCTTGCCCGTGTTCCCAAAATGCGCTTCACGACTGACAATGACTCCTTAATTTCCTTCCCCTTTCAACCGCCCTGCGCTTTGATTATCCACCGCCAACCTCGTCGCCTGCACTTGACTGATTCGGATGCATGTTTCCGTGAAGTGTGGAAGCACACGTAGAAATGAGTAATGAAATTCAATTAAATGCAAATCACCCTATAAACTTCATCCATCGTCGATTGGACGTTGGTGGACGGGTGCATTAAACCTGACATGCAATTGCGCTTTTGCGGGCTCTCAGGCAGGGGATGGGCTGCTGTAAGAGTGCCACTGGACGACACAGTCAATGGTTGTGCATTTTAATCGAATAACTTCGTACCATCGACAACTAACGAGACGGGGAAATGGAAACGAAGGAGTTCGTTGAAAAGGGGGGGGGGGGGAAACAAAAAAAAATGGAACCCAAATCGGTACCCAAAAAACCCCCCGTGTTCCTTGGGTGTGTTGAACTGTTTTGAATAGTACATCAATTTTCCGACAGAGGGCGCACCAAGCGGATTTATTGTGTTTCAACTATTTTCACTATAAGCAACCATGGGTAATAATCCCATCAATTGGACGTTTCTATAGTCTCTTTTGCTTGGTTTTTATCATTGGAGCCTTAAAATTCCAGAGATCCTGGTTTTGTAAGATCCTATCGTGCGTAATCGTGAACTCCAAGGGTTCGTTCGTAAAGGAATTCATCAATCTGCAATGGGTGCGAAGTATGGTTGAACGAAATTTTTACACATTATTCTCCATCATCAAACGAATTCTATCGAAGGATCTCCACTGCCGTATGGTTATGTAGCCCTGCACGGGCACGAGCTATTCTAGCGAAATTTAAACTAACAATTTTCTCATTTCCAATACATTTCTAGAAAAAGTACACGGAACAGGCACCACCCTCTGGTAGCACCTACTTCAGTGTGTTCTGTTTCAAATGGAAAGTTAGTCGATTGAATCATTTCAGTCACGTGACAGGAGCGTTCCGTGCCTCCACTCATCTTCCACCTCTTTTTGGCGCACTCTCGGGCGATGTCCGCATTTGCATATGGTGGTGGGAAATGGTTTCGCAACGTCTTTTTTCCATTGAAATGGTTTAATCATATCCTTCTTCCATCTTCCTGGAACGTACCCAGCAAACGTGTGTACATCGCTATCCTTGATTTGATTTGTTTGCCTAGCGTTTAGTTCTGCACCGGTCCTTTTATTTACTGCACGACGGTAGCAACCGGAATGGGTGGGAAATTCTGGAAAATTAAACTCCACTGCCAATGATACGTGTCGGGAAAAAGTTGACTCGGATTACCATCCCTTCCGTTCGCTAGTGCCGATAGTTATTTGATACTAGCCTCTGACTCTCCACACACACAAACACATTAGTGTGCGAGTGGCCTTCGAGTGTCTTCGATAACCAATTCTATTGCTGTTTCGTGGAATTCATGCTAGGGTTGTACCGGTCCCCAGTATGTTGCGTTGGTAACAGCACCCTCTGCAGCCCCCGAGGAAAGAAAGTATCTCCGGTTAAGGGTAGGGGTTTTCCATCCCGTACTGTATGTACTACCACTTCGCCAAAGTGTTCGTTTCGGGGCACAACATTTTCTATGTTCGCTTCCCGCCACCACCCACCACCCTGTCTCTCTCGCAATCGCGGTTATTTATTGGCTCGAGGTTCAATTTCGGTGTAACTTTTCCACGAAATCCGTGGTATGAAACCCGTTTGCTACTGCGTGTAAGTGCAACCAGGGATCCAATTAGAATTTCGCAGAACCGTGTCCCCCCCCCCTTGCATGGAATGAAATTATGTTCGGCTAATGCTAAGGTTGTAAAGGGTGAAACAGAGCCAATTCCATCCAAAACCAAGTGCAAATGGAACCGCTGGGCTCATGAATGTGGTGTGCTAGAGTTTGGAAATGTTTCAACGGCAAACTCCGAACTGCGCTTGTGCGCGGTGGAGTTGCCATCCCTGTTGTGGGTGTTGCTGAGAAAACAGTTTCGATGCGATGCTAGGAAATATTTGCTGAGGTCATATCATTGCACGATAATTTGCCGTCTGCACGATGTCTGTTTGTCGTCATTCGTACTTCGATGGGAATTCGAAGAAAGTCAAACATATGAATGTACATTCATATTTCAACGTCCCCCTCCCGGTGCTATCGTTGGCGTTTCCTTCTAGCTTCATTCGGCGTGGTTAACACCGGTCGTGTCACCACCCGAAAGGACATTAAAATATCGGGGTCCGGATTTGTTTGCTGTGGTGAATATTTGAGCAGCTCCAAATTCTAAGAAATGCTTTTAATTATGTGTACACATGAGCTCATTGGCGTATCGCTGTTTTTTGCAGAATGAATAATATGCAGAGGGGTTTGTATTTTTTTTTTACCACAAAGGTTGCTTACTGATTGACTACCATAAATATTATTAATGACCACGGCTGTGTGGGATGTGATTGCGCCAAGCTTGGTTGATCAATTCAAGTTTTGTGTCTTTTTTGTGGTAAAATATTCATTTACTTGTAATATCATTCACGTCTCTGGCTCTACTTACGGTTGGTTGGTTAAGTTGTTTTTGTGTGCAAACAGTATTGCACAACACCGAAAAGGGTCCGTGGACGTTATCAATTACTTAGCTCTGCTCTTAATTTAATTATGAATTGTACTTCACAGCAAATTCTACGAAAACCCCCAACAGCTCTTGTTGGAACGGGCACGCACTTTTCATTTGGAAACATTGTAATGCGTGGTGGTGAGGAAAAACAAACATAATGCTTTTTGCGCACAATGGTATATTATTTCATGGTGAAACCCGTACCGGCGGCACAAAACGCATGGTTCAATCATGACAAAAGGATTCGCTTTAGGGCCCTTTGTTGTGCCCTTAGCATCATACCTGGAAGCGGATGTGTTGTTGGTTGCGATTTCGGTGTGTTCGCGTATTTGGTTATGATTGTGTTATGATTATTTTCCCCCTCATTGATATGAATTATGGACCTCGGCGGTTTTTTGATGCTATGGTAGCAATTATGAATTTCTCATACATTGTGAAACCGGGTCGGATCGGATTCGGAAGCCCACCTTATCAATGTTTCGCAACAATTCGTCGAATTCGACGAAAGCTTTGAACATTTATTCTTATGATTGTCCACTGCTTATCGCAACCATTTTAAATATAAAGAGTTGTTTGGCTAAAGCGGTGATGATGGCTCATGAAGGGTTTTCCAGGAAAGTGGTGCGTAAGAAAGTTATTAGGAAATTTAAAGCATTCCACCCATCGTGTCGGGGGCTCCCGCTCCCCATGAATCTCGAAACCATTCAAAACAAATTCATGCGAAATTGGTACGATGATGGAACGGCTGCTCGTTTCTCTCGCGATGGTGGTCAACGATATAATCGAAACCATCAACCCCTCAACCCCCCACCATTTGGTGCTCGTAGGGTCTGTGGACACGCAAAAAAGACGTTGAAACCATTCCAGGAATTTAAGGTCGCGTAATGCCGACGTCACAAAACACCCAACTGCCCAACGAGCGCCCCTTCGACATTCGACGTCGTCTCGTTGCTCTCTTGCTTTTGCGCATCGACCTGTTTGTTTTTCATCGCTGATTGTGCGTCGCGTGATTGCTACCCATGTCGATTTTGGTCCATGATGACCCTCACACACTATCAGAAAGCCGATAGTTTGAAGGCAATTTCGGGCAACTGTTTGTTTCGCAATCGGATCGATTCCTCATACTGATAAGGCTGCCCAATGAAGTGATTAGTTTTGGGTTGCAACGTTGATAAGCACGTGGTGGGAATTTTTCAGTCGTTGTTATACATGTTTTTTACGGTTCGATCATATACTTATCGGCAAAGTTGGAGAGTAGAGATGTGCAAAAATGAGGCGAATCTATAAATTTGAGCCATTTTTTATGAGTGAGTGAACTAACTCTTAATTTTTTTGAATAGCAACTGTTTTGGATTTGTGAAATACAAAAAAAAAAACTGTTTGTGAACAGGATTTTCCACACGATGAAGGATAAGAATAAAGCGCACATACTGACGGTAATAGTTGCAAAATCATTTAATAATTTACAATTGAAAAAAATGTAAACATTCCCTAAAAGCAAGTTAAAAGAGCAATACGCTTAAATTCCGTAAAGAATTGTTAAGCAGTAGTGAGATTTAATTCCGTAAAGAATTGTTAAGGACTAGTAATATTTAATTCCTTAAAAAATAGATAAGGGATAGAGAGGAACAATTGTAGAAGAAAGTAAATTCCGAAAGAGAAGAATGGAATATTTGTACACTGAAGTGGGTCATTTTCATCCTTCACTCACACATGCAGAAAACTTTTAGAAATATGATCAAAGTTCTAAAAAAATTGAAAGATCAAAGTTCTTTTTAGATTCAATAAAATTGATTCCTTCTGTTGTTGTTGAACTATAGTAGAAGAATCACATGTTGTATTTTTCTTTCTTGTATCTTTCCTTTGGTTCACTGGGGACAAATTCAAGCTGCATTCTTGCTATGAATGCTTCGGTTTTTAGTTAAGCATTTTTTATGCTACGATAAAGTAAATCGATACAATGGAGATCAAAGAATGGAAAAAATTGATTCGCGATTCAACTCTTTTGAAAGAGTGACTAATTGTGAACCACTCTTTCAAAAGAGTAGAAAAGCTCATCTTTAGTTGGAAAGTAAGGATTTGATGATTTTATAGCTTTTTATTCGAAAAAAGATTTTAAATTTATTTTTATGTTTTTTGTATCTATAAAATTGCATGCACTAATGTGTTGTTCTATAAAATGCTATAAAAAATTATTATATTATCACAAGTCTCTTTAAATATTTTTCGTTTTTCGTCAACGTTGCAGCAAAATATAAAAAAAAAATGTCGCTGTTGCTTCTTTTCATTTGAACCGTTTTGCTTTTTTTGTTGTTGAACAAATCACAAAAAAACACACATTTCTGTTTTTAGATTTTATGATGTTTGCCAAAAAACGTTACACTACTGCGCGATTCAAGGTTGACGTTACGTGTGGAAAATATTTGCAAAGCTTCAATGCCGACAAAAAAAAAAAACAACAAAAATGGTCGTGCAAAAAAAAGTAAATAAGTTGTTTTTTATTTTATTTTCGCAGAATCACGCCTCTCACGTTTTGAGGGTGGGATTTGCCGAGGGAAACGAAACCGTCAATCTCTCCTCCTTTCCCGCGCTTTGAATGCGTAATACAAACTTCAATGGAAAAGTTTCGTTTCTCATTACAAAACAAAAGCTAAAAGCACTTTATTTGGGGCCGCAAAGATTTGCCAGCGCGCGCGATGAGGTCAATTGATTCATTTGCTTGATTTTGTGCTTCAGTTAGAAAAGCTGGAGCCAAAAAACAACAACGAACGAAAATGCTTTCATGCTGAACCGATGCTGCAATGGAGTTTGGCTAAAATCAACTCGGTGTTTTTTTCGGAATTCTGTTCAAATGCGGCAAAGTTCCGGGAAAGCTTTCGTTGGGGGGGAAGATGATTTTTCTTACGGTCGCGTAAAGCTTAGTTCCAGGAAGGTGTGCATCGGAAAACATCCCACAGTAAAGTGTGTTTTGCCAGGTTACCAAATAGCACAGTGAACCCGAAAGTTACTTCGGGGAATTGTAGGCAAAAATCCTGGAAAATTATGGAAATGGAAAAACCTGGTCGATGTTGGCAGGCTAAAAGTTCGATGCAATATCACGGCCTGACGGTGGTGGGCGATCGATCTGATGTCAAGCAGAAATAGAAAATTGGAAACGACGAACCAGCGACAGAAATCAATGGATGTTAGGGCACAGAAAAAATGAAGAAAAATGTAGTGAATGAACCTTCTATTTGTTACAGAATAGTTTATATGCACAAATAAAATAAGAAAGCGATCACATCTCATCTCAGTACTAGATGAAATCAATCAGTACAATCATTTGCTAAGTTCTCGAGATGCACAAATATCAAAATTTTGACAATTTGTGTAGTGGAATTGTATCTTGTATTTGTCAAATTTCTAAATTTCCGTTACATTTTACAATAATAAAAATGATTTTTGACAACATTTTACTCTAATTGTCGAAATATGAACGAAGAAATATGAATTATGAATGTGTTTCGTAACGTGAGAAGAAGTATTCGATCCCTGAATACCGAATACAAACGATATTATAAAGGGAATTCGACTTATGCGAAATTCTCTCCCGCGCATTAGTTGCGTAACACGGGAAATGACTGTATATGCTGAATATTAAAAACTCTCTGACGAAGTAAAAATTCCATCGAATTCGTTTGTTTACGTGTTGAGTGCTTCCTGGAATTTTTCCATGGCCAGACATGCTGGTATCACTGGACGTTGTGCTCAAAGGTACGTGTCGGAGTTTGTTTGAAAAGCTGTGAATTATTATCTTAAAATTCCTGCCAGGTATCGACCCTTGAATATTTACTGTCAATTTAACCGTTCACACCTGCCACGGTTTGTTTTTTTTTGTGCGCAATGCCTCGACGGTAGTAGCGTTGCGGGCCATGATCTAGCGGCCTGTGTTATTTTTCACAGTTCTTAGGAAATTGTTGTTTGTGAGCCCTTTTTTTTCGCGAATTTCATCATAATTCTCTAATCAATATGAACAGTGTGGCGGCACACGTTCGTGGCACTAAAGCGAGGCTCCTGCACGGTTATGTTTTCTACTCTCGATTGTATTACAACATTCCCGGAAGGTTACAAAATCGCACAATGTTTAATAGAGTACTGTAGACATGACGAAATAGAATAATGCCATGTGAAAGTTGCCACCTGGGCTAGCGGGATAAACATGTTTGGCAAATTGAGTTGTGTTTGTTGATTTCTAATTAACGCAATAAAAAGTAATTGTTGGGCGCAGAAGTTGTGCCAAGTGCACAGAATTCTCGCCAACAACCATAAACAATATTCTCTCTCGCAAACGTTGTGCAACCAAAGCACCACCATGATGGGTTAGAGCTGGCGCGGTGTGTGTGTGTGTGTGGACCGTGTCGTCTCTACACTGTTGGCCCATTTTCGGAATGGCCGTGAGCCTCCCCCTCCCCCTCCCCCTCGCCATCCTTCTCCCTTGGGCATGGACGTAAGCAGGCCACCAAAAATGCTGGTGATGCGCGTCGTATGTCACGTGTGTGAATTTCTGAACATTCTGAACTGATGTAACCGGCCAAACGTCATCTCCGGCCGCTGCGACGACTGTCGCGTCGGTTGGTTCAGAAACCGCGGGGTTAGTGCGTCTGGTCAAACGCGACGCGGTGGTTGTTTATGGAAACCACCCATTGCGGGGGCGGGTAGGATTATTGTTTACACGGTGCGCGAGTTGTGCTAGAGCCAAGCAATTGCACATTTACCGTGCAACAGTTGGAGAATGTTTGTTTGTAAATGTTCGACACGAGGTAAAACTTCTAACCAGAAGCAAGGAAAGAATGAGTGAGAGGGGGAGCACCTAAACTGTGTGTTAATGGTGCGATTTTTCATCATCATCGATCGATATAAATCCGATACAGTCCTTCAGGTTTGACCTCCTTACGCGGTCTTAGCACACGCTGTTACCTCCAAAAGTAGGTTACGTCGGAGTGGGTGTGTGGAGTTTAGAACATGTGTACAGAATTCGGCGAACCTGACTCTGTGCGCAGCACTGCGGGCGACTCGTCTACAAGGATACTGGGCCGGTGACTCCCCAGGTGTGTAGTTAATTCAATTTCAGTACGCACTCATGTGTATTCCGCCACATATGCATCTACTTTATCACTATTTTACATTACAAATTGCCCGTCTCAGCCACTAGTTGTTTAAGAGTTGCTACCAGGTCGTCCCGCACTTGGGTGGCTGGGATGACTTTCAAAACAAACGCTCGGAAAAGGGTGTGTTGGCTGGTTGAATTATGGAACAGAAGGTAAAACAAATCAAAAGCAGCGCTTCCCTGCATGCGCATGATTCTAAACTCAACCGAGCCAAATTGGGTTATTTGGTTTTAGTTGTGTTGTGTTTTTCCTCTTTAATGGACATCGTCGACTTCTAAGGAAAATAGTGCTCAGGGTCACTTTGCGTGTTGAAGAATTCTAGCGCAAGTGAGTATGTTACGCGTATAATGTGTATCGCTGCCAAGGATAAATGGTTCACAAGGTGCTTGAAAGATAACGATAGGGCGAACAGTGCACGTGTAGAAACCGAATTCCGATGGCATAGTTTGACGTGATAAGTGCTTCGCTACCTTGGATGTCTAAACAACATCACATGGACCAGAAAGTGGGTTTACTTACCTAATTTGAATCGAATGGGATATGCCGAATGGTATTCTACAATGGGAGATGTAATGCTTTTTTATGTACTGAGAGGTCAATCGATACCGGTTTTCTTGCGAAGGAGAGCACATAATTATAGGAACGATAGAACAAGATTAGAAATATAGTTGGCAGGTATTTTACATTCAGTGACCTTGAACTTTACTGCCGGATTGGGCAGACTAGCTGACGAAAGGCCACGTCCAACAACCCACGTAGCATAGAAATAAAATTCGGAAGAAATCTAATAAACGTTTAATCTCTTCCAGGAACCAAACATCATACCGCGCAAACCAACACCCGAAAATACGTTACTTTCCGGCTAATCGAACCTACCGCGTGCGTTCGGCAAAACAGCACATCACGCAGCATAACAGCCCCCAACCTAACCAACCGCTACACCCCGGCGGTGTCTAGACCGGGGCGTGTAGAAAGTGCGACTGCGCAATATCGCAGTAAGATAAACAGACTGAGGCAGAGAAGGGAAGGGGCGGGTGGCCGAACAGCGAACACAAACGTGTGCGCGTCGCCGAATAAGTAAGACCGCCGCGTTACAGTCATCATCATCATTCCCGACCGTCGCAAAGTTCGTGTCACCGCGTGTACCAAATGCGTACGGTTGTGCAGCAGCGTGTACGCCGCAGACATCGTCAGTCGTAGACGAACGATCGGATCGGACACTCATGGGGGGCAAACATAGTCGCCTCCAGCGAGAGCAGAAGCATCAGCAACGGAAGCAAAAGAAGGAGAAAAAAGGTTCCAACCGTGCCGAACAGCAGGAGGCTGGTGGTAGCAGCGGTAGCAGTACTGGCGGTGACGGTAAATTAAGTGACAACTCACAACTGATCGTGACGGCTGTGCACCACCTGGTGCCGGTAGAATCGGTTGCGAGGAAAGTAGTGACGGTGCGCGACAGCCCTAGCGTTCCGGGGCATGGTGGTGTGGTCGATGTTGCGTATGAGTCGGCGCTAAACGTAACTGAACGTGACATCGAGCGAGTGGGACGTGTGCCTGAGTGCAACGCAGCCACGACCCAGGAGGAAGAGGAAGATAACGCGAAAAGCTCCGTTACCATTACGATTTGCATGCTGAAAATGGAACCGAATGACACCGGTGCGGAGGCAGCGGATATCACAGCGACGGGCGATACCGACGTGCGAACCGTTGCCGGGGAAGCTGATGGTAGTGTTGGACCTGCAGTGGACGGCACCGCAGACGATTCACTTTCTCCGCGTCAGTGTGCATGCCTTGAGAATGGTAATTTTGGGTGCTCAGTTGAACCGACAGCAGATAGCGGAGAAACGGTAATGCGGTGTAGCTGCAGTGTGAACACAACAGGAGCGATCGACAATCGGCTGAACAATAACGAGACGCCAAATATGCCGACACCTTCGACGATATCGTCGACACCCGCCGCAATGGTGCCCGCTGCATTATCGTCGACGTCTTCCAACTCTGCGAACTCAAGTGCAGTGCCGGTACCGCCTGCAGTATCGTTTATGATCGGTGGGCACGATCCCGCCACAATCAGTCATCTGTTGCATCGGTTGCGACACTTGCACCATCATCACCACCATCTGCACCATCACCACCATCATCATCATCTGATGCATCTGCACCATCTACATCATCACCATCCGGTGACGGGCGGTGTCGCAGATTTACCGCCAGATGTCGCACTCAGCAGTAATACAATGGATTGGAGACAGCAGCACGCTCCACATCAGTGGATCCCCGCTGGGATGGTTGGCTCTAGCAATGGTGCGATAGTTCGCCCGGCCGATGTCCCTTCCGGTGGATCGTCCGTGGGACCGGCCACTGCCGGCCCACACTTTATGGACATCGATATCGATCTGAAGGATAAGCTCGAGGGATTGAGGCTGGGTCCCGCCACAACTTCAGCGACAGGACAGCGACAGAGTAGCAACAACAATGTGACGGAGGAAAGTGGTGAACATCCGTACAGTGTTGGTGAATGTCCGACGTGCTGTGCCATGGCAATGGCAGCCAATGCATCTGGTTCGCTGGGCGGTTTGCTAAACGGCAGTGGTGGAGCCTCGAGTTCGATGGCGAACGGAACGAGCATCTACAATGGCAATGCTGGCGAGGTGGAGGAGAAGATTCTCAACACCAGCAACCAACCTTCGGTGACACCTTCGCTAACCGGTGGCGAAAAACTGCCAGAACTGAGTGCTCCTGCGGTGACTTCACTGGCGGTGGATAGCAGTCCGAGCGGCACGGGCGTCTCTCCTTCGTCTGTTCAGATTTCAACCGAACCGGACAACACTGAAGGTAGGTGGCCGTGATGAAAAAGGGCGGGAAAAATGTGATCAGTTTCTCAGTGCCTTAGCTGCTGGTCGGTAGAATTTACCTTGGATCGTGGGAAGTTATTTTGTATGGTCATGCGCGGTACCGAAGGCATCTCAGTATCATGTCCACTGAGTGAGTTACGCTACCGCTACTCGCTCGGACATCTTGCTGCGAGTCATTAAACGGTGGTGCGAGTTCCGTGCGCCCGTGGTGCAGGTGAGGGTTTTCATACTGGTTCTCTGTTCTCTATCGCCCATTTATGGAATCGTTGGGATTGGTGGGGGATTGCGCGCGCTGCGGCAATGCAGGTTGGTGCCCCTGATATGGAATGTAGAAACGATTTTGTGTGCCTTATTTCGCGACAATAATATGTATTTCCACAATCGTGTGCGATTAAATTATTTGTATTTAATCTCATGGGTGCGCATACTTCGCATAAGTTGTCCGCCGGATAACGGATCCTCACCCATGGTTGGGAAATATGGGTCATAAAATTTGCCTATTTTGTGCTGTGCTTGAGTTTTACGATTCTGCTCGGTGTGTGGTATAAAAGTAAGGTCGTAGGATCAGTGAGATAATGTTCAAATTTAATGGCAGCACGTCAACTATTTGAATGAGTTGTTTTCGTCTAGACCCGGTTCTATTTATGAAGATCAAGGTTGCGGATGCACAAAGTGCTTTGCCAAGTATTTTTGTGCAATTAATGGGATTTTTTTTGTTCTAAATAATGCTTTGCATCTCTGCAAAGGAGTACAAACTCTTTGAGACAATCTTTCTCTTTCCACGAAACATGTTGCTGCACACGGAGGTAAATATTGATCGACGGCGCTTTGTAGTGAATGTTTCCACAAACGGTCTTTGAAGTCCCTTCTCGTTAATAGTTAATGGCACAGCGATGCACAGGAAAGTTAAGTGTCAGTTACACTACACCACGCTCTTCCCTCCCGATGCTCTGCACCCCTGCTGACGATTTATTGAAGAAACATATTTTCATAAAACATCGCTGTCCTTGTTGGCAGCTGACATACAGCCGAGATGCACCGGCGGCGGCGGGCGTGGTCGTATAAAAACACGAAGCGTGGCATTGTAGCGTTTCACCGGGCGCTTATGAGATTGTGCGGATGGCGTTGAAAATTTCCGGAAGTGCCGGTACACTTTGATCGTGGCACTGCAAGAATGGAAAATTGTGAATTCAATTACGAACAATCTGCGCTCGGTCGCTTCAGGTTTTTTTTTTTGCTGTTTGTTTTATTTTACCTTACCGTCTGTTCTATCTCGAGGTATGAAGCTGTGTCCGTCCTGTGTTGCGAGCATGAGTTTGTTTTTTTTTATTGCTTCTCCTATCTGCCTGGGAAAGAAATTTTCCATTCCAGCGTTTCCGATGAATTTCCGTGCTTGTTTGTTGAAGCGTCGTGTTTTCTTTTACGACGATGACTCCCACTCGCTCGGCAACAACACCAAAGGGAAAAGAGTGTTCCGTAGCCGAGCAGTCGAGCTGTGCTCGTCTTCGTTCCGGGAAAAGTGTTTGCGATAAAATGGGAAAATTGGATATCACTACCTGACGGTAGTGTGTCTGCACAGAGAGATGCATTTTCGTTCGTTCCATCTTGCACGGCTGTCCTATTAACATGCAAAACACACCCGAAGCACACAGTGTTTTCCCATTAGCCTTACCTCAAGGGTGTTGTTTACGGTGTGTACGCCATCACTGCTACCATCGTTGAGTATTGTTCGATGGGAAAGTGAGTGTCCTAGTTAGTGGGATGGCAACTATCCTGAACGACTTCGTCCTACTTCGCTCGGTACAGCAAGTCGGATGATGAAGAAGTTTGGGGCAGACCAAACAGAATTGGTAAGCATTGATTTTACATCACATCACACCGTTCGATGAAGTGTTTGCTGTCAGAATCAGCGCAATTCCGATTGCGTTGGGTGGTGTTTGATTGTACTGCTGCATTATAAATGTCCTGTCATCCGTTAGACGTCGTGACAATCTGAAGATAACAGCACATACAAACGTTTTCTTCATGCTGTAACCAATGAAGAGTTATATGTGTTGTTGACGGGGTGTATGTGACTAGGATGATGAATGTGACAGTACGCCAAATTCATTGCAATTCGTTTTTTTTTTGACTTCGTCACAAGCACAGCGCATTTCATATCTGTTCTAATAACAGTCTAAAAACCAAACACACGTGCACAGCAGCGCGTACATCTCTCTTATCAGAAGGTTTCACCGAATCTGTTTTCCACACGCTTAAACACTCCACATCCGGTGTTGTACGGCATGGGATTATACGCCAAGAAAGGAAATTGGCTTTCGGGTTCGCCGAACATGGACGGAATGTATCGGTAGTGTGTGTGTGAACCGTTAAGATTTTTCCCATCAGTTGTTTCAGTGCACGGATCGGGTGGGTGATGTACGACCACATCCCATGCCTGCAAGTTGGATGAGCGTTCGTCGGATATTTCGCCCAAGACTGACAGATGTGGGAGTTCCTGGAAGCAGCGTAAGCACTTCCAGCGGAACAATGTTCACGATGTCGTACATGTTTGCTTGCGTTTGCGGTATGCAATCTCCACACCCTTGTGGGACGCGGTGAAGCATTGGGTGGTGGGTTCGATAGCTACCCGGTCTTCCCCGGAACTGGCCAGAAATGTGAGTCAATTCCGGGAAGGTGTTGCGTTATCAGCCCACGGCCGTGCAAATACCGCCGCGCTCTACTCCCCCGTTTGCCAACTACGCTTGACAGACGACACGCTGGTCTAAAGTTGTACTGGTTCGCCCTAATACCCGGCTTCCTGGGCCGGTGCTTGAATGCTTGGCCCGCGTAAAAACCGGTGTGGCGTTTCTTCTTTCAATTTGTGCCCCAGTAGCATAGGTAACGGGGTATTTTCGTCACTAGATAACGGTGCAATATGCTTTGCTACGTAACAATGGTGTCACGGGCGGTGGTCAATAAGGTCAAGGGGACATTACAGGGAATGTCGGTGGGTGTCGGAATTCCGAGCAAAATTCCCAGTACTGCCGTGGGGATGGGATTTTACTTTTCGTCGTGTTTTAAAACATGTTTCAGGAGGTAGTTTGAGGCAGATAATAGACAAACACTGTTTCTGATACAACGAACATGAACTGACACACCGCGGGAACAGGACCAATTCTAGTCCATTAACGTGACGAATCGTGTACAACACAAGTTCCTTCACATCTTTATGTTCGGCGCGACTGGGAAACGTTTGATTGAATTAAACCGTTCAATATGATAATTGGGACAGTTCATAAATGACACACCACGGTCTATCCGGCCACCTCACCTCACCGTAGCTTCCCGTTTGTCTCTACAAGCATCCCGGAACCGCTAACGCTTCAAATGCGCGAGGGACTATCGAAAGAAGTGTGATCTTTTTTTTTTTTGAGGACATCTTCAGCCTTTGTCCGAGTTCTCAAGAAATTGTGCCTCAATTGCTTAAACCGTTTCCGGTTTGCTGGTGATAGAATTGTTGCGTATGCGATGTTGTGTGTTTACCTTCTTATCACTTGCTTGCGTCTCGTTTTGTGAAATGTTGCTCGAGCGCTCTGGTGTGCGTGAGTGCGTAGTTAGTGGTAACTTGGCTGTCGCCGTATTTCCATGCATTTTATTAAGTGGGGGGGAATTTCATTCACCGTGCAAAGTGTTTATGAATGAATCTAGCAAACGGCAAGTGGGTGTGGTGTGTATGTGCTATCGATAGTAAAGCCTCTTAGGAAGTACGGTTTTTGAGCTGTATACCATTCTGTTTTGGACCCGGACCCATCGGCGGTTATGACTAAGGGGTTTTGCGAGAACCTAACACGCTACCTTGTGAAGAATTCGATAAGACTGATAACGGAAATAGCGCACCGATAGCGAAGTTACAAGAGGTGGCGTAATGTGTGTATCATATGCTTTACCGTCATGTTTGCTCTATTCCGTGCATGTTTGTCAAACGTTTGGAGCTACGGTGATATTCCGTTGAAAATTCCAGTTAGTGCTGGATGTACAACTACTGGTGAATCATGCTTATGATTGCTGCGAGTTAGAATGGGCGGATATTCTTGGAGTGTTCCATGAATCATCACTGAAAAGAATACTGACAAATTATGCATTACAAGGCGCAGGGCTCGTGGTGTCCGGGCTCTAACTTATTATATACCTCCAAAATGGTGTTATCATCTGTTGTGTTTGTCTCTTATTTTTGTAATGTTAAATGGCCTCTGCTTGTATAGCGCATTACCCAAGCTTTATTGGATGTGTGATTAAAATTTATCATTAATTTCCTAAAAACATCAGTCTCTTATTGCAACGGTAGGCGTACAACTATCGGCATCATGTGTTTGCAAATGACGAACATCTATCTATTACCAGAATTACAAACTTTCTTGGAAAGTTAAAGCAAAGATTGAGACCATATCGCACGAACAGTTGCGAGAAAAGTGTTGTCATCTTATCGCTAATCAATCATGTGTCAAACATGCCTCATTTACGGAATATGGTAGTGACTTCCAGATAGGTCCGTCTATCAACATCACACCCCACCGTTCGGGTGGTTTGTGCAAGAATAAACAGTCCCATTCCTCCCAGTAAGTAGTTCCCCATCAAGCACCCAGTAAGGCCGTTTCGCTTGGAATGTGGATGTTTTAGCACGCGCAAAATTTGGTCCAGAATGTTCGAGACTGCTCAATGTCACCGTCTTTGACGCTCCGCGTTACGCCCCGAATCCTCTGCTCCAAATCTTTGTTAAGACGGGATTAGTATTGCATCATTTTTCGGTAATACGGGTGCAAAGAAGGATGATGTCGTCATCTGATCTCGAGTCGAGTCCATCTTAATCAAGGTGCCATGTGAGGGATGTGTCTTTGGCCCTCTGGGAACTTCCGCTGTGGGTAGATTGGTGGATGCCCCCCTCCCCGCACCCAGCACGAAGGCACGAAGAATAGCCCGTTAATGTGCCAGTTGCAGTTGTGGTAGGTATATTGGCGATAAGGCGGCTTAATTCTAGCGCGTGAGAATCGCAAATGCCGATTGTAGACGAACGAAGGTTTGGTGTGGGGAAAGCAGAGTTCGTAGCCAAGTGTGATTAGAGCGGAAGCCATTGTATTAGAAGCTTTTGTGATGTTTATTAATTTATGTTTATGGAAGATTACAAATCTAACACTCGGCCGCGAGGGGATGCCGCGAAGGAGCCGAGACCCCGCTTGAGCGTTGGAGTGCGATACACATGCGGCAGAAAATTGGCACAGCGTAATAGAACCCGCGCGCTGATGTAAACAACTGCAGCTGCGCGTAACGCCGAGAATCATCGAACAGCAGGATCGTTCATGTTCGTTCGCGGTTAGTCACAGACAATTTTCGATTCCGATGAATGGAAACCGTTGTTAGGGTTGCGGTAACTTCACGCGAGTTAAGTTTTTTGGACGCCTCGCGGGACAAACACTGTAGCAAGTGTTGTTGCGATCGCATCTGCAACGCAGTGACAAACGTTGCAGGGGACAATCCTCTCCCTAACCATGTGCGGTGTGCGATGGGCTGGTGGTGGTGGTGAAGATCGCGACGCAACCAAGCAATACTGATAACTCATGTTTCCTTTCCTTCTTAACTTCATCAATCGCGGGGAGGGTTTGCCGTCAGCGTGACATAGAACCAAGGGGGGGTACTCTAACACGGGTCACTCTGCTGTTAGTCGAATCACACACGACGCACACGACGACCCCGGCCAGCAAGGAAGTCACCCGTGGTAGCGGTTTGTTCTCCTTCGCTGCAGCAAACAGTATCGCGCTCGCAATCATTTCTACCAGCATTGACTTGAAACCCATAAACCCTACCTCTTCCACCCCCTCCCCCTCCCCCCCCTCGGTCCCATAAGCCATTGGAATCATCTGTAGGGGAGGGCCCGCGATTTTACGATTCAGCGATTCGCGGCGGTTGTGTCGGGGTTTCGGGTCGGTTGTGTTTCTTTCGTTCTGCCAGCGTGCGGTTACGGGCTAATACGTACCGACTACTGGTACGGCACGTCCGCGCTCCTTCGAGAGTGAACGATCAAGCTCAGATCATCCATCGGAGCACGGCCGGGAGGGCGGCGCGGGCAGGACAGAAGGTTTTCGTCGTTCTCTCAGCATGCGTCACCATGCTCGTGCACACACACACACCCTCTGCGCTGAGTTCGAGTCTGGGGCACCCGGCTCATCAGACGTTTGTTTGCGTGTGGTACAATATCAGTGAAGATTACTCGCCGAATTAATGCAGTTCTGCTACGACGGTGCAGGGTGACAGTTGCGCTTTGGGAATCGAAGTTCCCTGGTGATCGTGTGCAGTGTTAGTGCAACTGTGTTTGCGATTGGGCGTCAATTAAAAGACAATTTATCGCTCTTGAAGTTGTTCAAAAGTTATTGTGGTGATCATCATTCATGCGTGGAAGACATTGAGTGCTTTACCTGCATCGTGGACAGCTTCATCTGCAGATGTTATCGTGATGGCTCATAAAAGATTTTTGAAGATATTGTGGCCCTTCCAGGACTGTGGATCCACAGCTTCCGAAGGTTAGTATAGGTTTTTGCAACGGACGAGTGCCTCAGTTTTGTGCATTTGACATTGTCTAGAATCAATCCCTTCATAGATGTCGTCTTATTACAAAAGTGTTAACATTGTTAGTAATTTATCAACCTTTTTACGTCATGCTTCTTGCATAGGAGAGAGAGTAGATTATCTGGGTTCCCTGACCAGCGTGAATTGCAATTAAGCAAATTAAGGGTCGAAGTCAAAGAACTACCATCGGTCTGTTACAACGCCGAGCATCATTCCGCTTCTGGAAATTAGAATGCTGGAAAATAGGCACAGAGATAGAGAAGGAGTGATCTCGTTTCCAGTATCGTGTAAAAGGAGGCAACGTTTTCCGAACAGTCATGCTTTCGGTGATGTCTAAGACAAATGGTCGGATTATTGGTCATCCAATTAGTAGTAAGAATTGGATGCCAGCAGGGAAGCGTGTGAAGTGTCATGGGAACTTTGCGTTAATTGCCGTGGAATGTTTTGCCAGGAAGCTGATGAGCTGGTGGCTAAATACTTTCACTGTTCGCTCGGGAGATTAGTGGCAGAGGAGGAGTGTGAACTTCTTACGCGTTATGCTATGAGTCATTGGGTATCAGTGTTTCCCTGCAGTGGAATTCACCGTCTGGTGTGTCTATGATATCCGTTCGCTACAGGCTTACGTCTCGGATTTCGTTTGTATGTACCTGGTGATGCAGGTGATTCATGTTGTTTCCATTGTTTGGTAGGCCTTTCGAAACCCTTTTGTGTGCGTGTCAAAGGTAGGGAGTCGGAAGTATCGTGTTTGCATGCTACTAATCGTTAAAAGCGCCTCAAGCGATAACTGCCTTCCTCGATATTTGATGAACATTGTAAAAGTTGGGGCTTTTAGATTGATTCTAATCCGGAGATATTTCTGTGAAGTCAAGACGAAAACTATCCAATTCTAAGGATTACTTTACATCTCAAACTCGGTGATTAGTTGGGAAATAGTTTGAGTCTCATGCTTTGTATTTGGGGATTAGTAACCGGTATTTGATATTATCTTCTTTGTTCCGAATTCTGTAAGTTAGTGTAGCATGCAAACTATTTGGAGAATACTTAGAACTTGTGGGAAGTTCAAGACAATCGACCTCTTTTGTAGGTTGCCAATTGCTGGGAATCATGCTTCATACAAAGTTGGGCACATTTTTTTGCAATAAAATTTTACTGTTTGTCATCTGCCTGCCTGCTTGAATAACTCTCGATTGAGCGACAAGTTGTGCTTTTGCATGCATGTATTACGTCATCCAGAAGTAAAACATGACGCTCAACCAAGCCAAACCTTTGCTGATCTTCAAAGGGACTGCAGCTTCGGGGAAAACAGCTTTCCGTCTTAATTTCTCCGCAATCACCTTCGTTCTTAAATCCGCGGAACGATCTGTCAAAATATATTGATAGAGGTTTGCAGTGGAGCACGAAGAGTAGACCTTTTGCTGTGCCGTTGTTCGCTGGTAGACGATTACTTTAGTTTACAAAACCGTTTGATTTGTACGTGTTGCCAACTACACACGGACGGGAAAGGTTGGGTTAGGGGACGGTTGGTCGTACAAACGATGAATGGTTGGCACTTCAAAGGGAGAACGAGGGCGCACGGTGATGGTTTGTTTGTTTTTCTATTTGATTGCAAGATTTCTTACGATGATATAAGGTGATCTTGGTGAAAGTTCCATGAATTTGTTGAACCATTTCTGCAAACTCAAACATCACAGGCGTAGGCCAATTTCAAAGGAATTTATTGATGTTGGTTTGTGATGATCGTGCTCCGAAAGCGGCCGGTGACAGTTTCTTTGCCGAGATGCAGTGAAGACATCACTTGGAGTTTGAAGAGCTGTTTACAAGCGAAAACGAATAGAAAAACAAAGAATATGGAACTGTTTTTTTTAGTAATAGGTTTTGATAACACATAAAATAACGAGTGCGGCGGATGTGAGCTAGCAAAAGCCACCCTTATCCATATAGCGTCCGACGGTCTTAATGGGCCGCTAATTTCGCTTTCCTGTTTTGCAGTGCAGTGCAAAAAGAAAAGAGGATCCAAAATTTCCTGCTTCTTCGTACCGTCGCGCCATATTGGATGTTGTTGGAGGATCATTAATTTTGTTATTTTTTCTTGTTACCAGCAGATTAATATTGCCGGTGTTGCAACGCGAGGCCTGTTCGGGACGAGTGCGAGAGGAACATATGAACTCTCGTTTGACCGTTTGTCGATTAACGTCGCCCAATTCGCGCGATTCATTTTGATCGGTCTAATGTTTTAATTTGCGCTTCGTACGTAATGTTTCTATTAGCAGCTGCAGATTCGCGTTTGTGACCACAGCAGGAAGAGAGTCGAAGGAGTCGAGAAGAGTGGAGAAAGAGAAAGGAGTTGGGTTTTTTTTCTTTGAAGTTAGAGTTTCTTCTCGATCAGTCTTCGACTACTCAACTTGGTGTAACAAATTTGACGTTAGAGATCTTATAGAGTCATTTGTCGTAAGAAATCGTGCGAAGAGTAGAAACTTACAGTCCTGTCCTATCTGTAGACTACCAATAATTGATTTCCATATGAAAATGAGTGCAATAATATAGACTTTAATGACCCACAAGACGAACGTTTCTTTCGCCGCGTTTCATAGATTACAAGTCCTCCCAAGGAGGAACTATCTCCGGTCGCGATCCGGAACCTTTGAAAACTCGCGGAACCGCCGTTACAGGGACAGAAGGTTCAAGACAATTAAATTAAAAAAAAAAAACCGAATGCCCTCGCACAATCGCCCAGTAACCTCCGGCCGGTGATCTGCCATAATTTGTCCCGCCGGCCCATTATCGCATTTGCTTCCAAAAAATGTCTGTCTCGCATGTGTCGTCTGGGCCAGTGGGCCCACCCCGAAGTACTATGTTTACTGCGTCGCGGCGATACAGTTTTGCAATAATTGGCGTGCCAACAGTGGAACTGGAAGCGGTGGGCCTATCGGCAAATCGTACTTAAAGCGCGGCGATACGAAACCAAACCGCTGTGTTGCTCTATATTAGTGTCGGTTCAGCGCCGATGGAAGTGTGCCCTCCTATTGTCAGACGTGGAGGGGTTTGAGGCGACACCGAAAACGTCCTGCCATTCGGGACACGCTTACAACTGGAGCGAACCTAGTGGGTGTAGCGTTACAGGAGGTGTAGTACATCTTCCATTGCAACTCCACAAGTACCGAGGAGTTCGGAGCGCAAAACAGGTCACTTGGTCGAAAGGAGGATAGCAACTGTGCGCGCTATAGGGCAAAGAACGTTCGCAGCTGTTCCGCTTTCGTGTGTACACACGACCAGGAATTGCCACCGGAATGGCGCAGCTGTGCGATAAGCAGCGGTAGCGGCTGTGCACACGAGATACGCCATCGAACCCCGAACATAATATGCTGCCGTTCTACTTGTCGCAACATGTTTCACCGTGAATTTCGGATGGTTTATGCTCGACTTTCGCGCACCGATGATGAAGAATGAGCAACAGAGATGATGGGCGGGACGTGAAAGGAAGATCCTGCCATGCTTGTATGTTGTATTGCACAGTGCAAATGATGACCTCTTGGAATTCTGCGTAAACCGGTAAACGTCCTGTCGACGCCTTTTGATGTAAATTTATGCGGATTCATGGAAGGTCGTTGGGTTTGCTATTTGGAACATTTCAAATCTAAACGCATTCCCGTAGAGCGAGGGTGAGGGTGAAAGGGTGCTCTATACTCGGAAGGCCTCGCACTGCCGTTGAGCCAGGATCAAACGGCAACTGCTAACGAGCGGTTCGGGTATCGGGTATTGCGCACATCTTGCACACACCGTTCGCTTGTGTTGACTGTGTTTACATTGAATCCGCTTCACGGGAGAAAATCAGAAAATCCTCAAATTAGCAATCGGGAAGGAGCGTGTTTGGTGGGAGGGGGCGCGTCAAAGGACATGTACACGAGGACACCTTTTAATGCAGGAAGGGACAAACGAATCATCTCGTACGCAGCCAGGGAGGGATGAGATTGTCCCGAGGACGAGTCCCAATTGCTATCCATTCTTGGTAAATTGAATTTTGTACCTTTTGTGTGCAAACTGCTAGCGCATGCACACCTTCACAAAAACAGGATAACCGTCCGAGGAAACCATTAAGCCATGTCCGAAAGGATAACAAACTGTTGGCGACGGGGAGGAACGTGGGGGCAACTGACCACCAGCGTAAACTCCTATGTACGGTTCGAGCCAAAAGGGCTCGGAAATGGAAGCATCTCAGTTCGTGGCAATTGTTTGTTGGTAGATTAGTTTTATTTCCGCGTATTCGGTTCCGTTTTGTAAATTGTGTTTTTTTTTTTCTATCCTTTTTTGTGTACGCGCATGCTCTTATGGGCGTGTATGTTTGTGTTAGCTTCAGAGCAGTAGTAACTCCTCGTGGAGTTAGTTTTCTACCAAATCACATTGGTTGATTGAAGTTTGGGTAACTTTTTAAAAGGGCTTTGTGCTAGATACACTTTATTGTGGGTTTCCTCATCTCAAGAACTCTTCTTTCGCTACACCATTGCTTTGCATAAACCGTTTTGCTCCATTTTGTAGCTTAATTTTGCCGCCCCGAGCGCTGCTTCCTGCTTATGATTTGTTCGGGGTGTTGGAACTTTTGAACCATCACGAAAGTTGTCTGTTTTATCGTTTTTATTTTGTGTGGCAAATTTACCTTCCAGTTTGGCGGTTCCATATATTGTTGCTTTTTATTTCTAAGAATGTCAAAAAAGAAGTTACATTGCTGCCATTACATTGTATTACATTGGCCCAACCTTCTGAGAATGGGGTGTCCCTGGTAGCACTTCCGATGGGTGCGCTTGTTTGCGGTTTATTTTTTTTTGTGTTATGGTTGGTGCTCTGCGCTCAAAGGCACAAAACCATTTGTGGGAGTTTTGTTTTTCTATCCCCTTAATTTGCGTTCACTCGTTGTCCGTGTAACAGAAAAGGAATCTCGGGCCGGTTCGCTGATTGATACTTGCAGCTTGGTCTTTCCGCCATTCGGGGAATTCTGGCATATTCGTCGAGGTTTCCTCCAGGAAGCAGAAGAACCGGTAGCATTTTCATAGGTCTAATGAGTATTTTCCTCCCCTTTTTTGCTGCGGGTGAGAATGGGTGGGTCCGAAAGATTTAATTCTGTAGTTTTTTGGACAAAAAAAAATCCCACCTTCAACGAATTCCTATTGTTGAAAATGCGGATCCTGAAGAGAGAGTTTTATTTTACCAAATTCTTGTTAAAATGTGTCATTTTGAACAAAACAAAACAAGAACGGTATCCTTTTGGAAAACATGTCCCAATCTAGATAGAGGTTCAGTCACTCATGTTTCACACATCCACATTCAGTGTCGATCACATGCTTCCTTCAACCCAGATGCAGGGAAAACCCTGCAGAGGCCTACTCCCGCAGAGGAAGATCCTTTTTTTTCCACCCCCGGATCCCTTGCAGTGCTGTCCAGCTTCATCCCGAGAAGGATAAGGACACGGAGAACACTAAACCGAAAGGGATCGTGCGGTGATGAGTTTCTGTTCCGGGATGTGCTGTGGAGGCTTTGAGCATTTGCGCTTGGCCCGAGCTTCCTGGAAGTGCTTCCAACTTAATAAGATTCCACCCGACCGTTACGCTCTCATGTTTCGCTTCCACTCATGTATCTAGCCCAGCATCATCTTCTGCTCTATCGCTCTCTCTCTCACGCTCTCTGTAAGCGTATGTGCGTTGAATTGTGCGTGGTTTCCCTGCTGCTGTGATCCTTTTCCTCTTGTGCCTTTGCAAAACCATCACCGTAGCGTGTGCGTTTATGTTCTCACTCTCCAAACATCTCCTATATTTATCTTTCGCTCTCTATTTTACTTTCCATCTCTCTTTCTCCCTCTCACAGCTGGATCATCTTCGGTGGTAACTTTATCTGCCGTTGGTAGAACGGTACCCAGCACTGGGAAGGATGCTGTACAGACCGTAGCGTTGGAGGACAATTCCTCGAAACCGACAGCAGCGGCAACAACAACACCGACCAGTACAGCCTCGCCGAGTTCAGCAAATACAACCAGTGACAGTCCGCCAGCAACGACGGTCGCAGCTGGTAGTGTTGTGCCGTCGTCGTCCACAGCCGAAACGAAAACAACAGGATCAACACCGGTACCAGGTGTCACGTCCTGTTGCAACCGGAAGTCTTCATCGTCCACCGCTTCTACCCTGTTCGGTTCCTTATCGTTTGCCGGTCGTCGATCGCGCTCGTCAAACGCACGCACCGGTAGTTGTTGTGCCAATAACGCCACTCCGACGGGTGACGGTGTATCACCAGCGGCAGCAACCACTCCAGAACCGCAGCAACGATCGCGCATCTCGTGGATACCGGGCAGTGGGCAGAAGCAGCAGCGCACCAGCGGATCGAAGAATGGCCGCACTGATACGGCCACAGCTGTCACCAGCCCCGGCAGTGCCAAATCGAAAAAGTCCAACTGGCCCTTCTCACTAAAATCATCCAGCGGGTCTTCACAATCACGAGCAGGCACGGGAACGGCACAGGCACACAAACAGACGACCAAAGCAACCAACCAAGGTGCCGGCTCTTCTTCCAACGGTTGTGCCTCCACCAGCACGGCAATGGCCACGGATATGAGCAACAGTATTGTGTCGTCTGCCGTAGCAAACGGTGGCTCATCGCTTCGCGGAAGCTCGCTGATAAGTTCGGCCAAGCTGCTGAAAGGTGAAACGGATCAGGTAAGCGGTTTGTGGAAGGGTGCATTTTGCAAACAAGTGTGAACTTGGCAGGCGTTCGTGCGTGTGTTTTAATTTATTGGAAGTGCTTCGTCTAACATGTTATGTATTGTGTTGCTTTGCCCAACAGGATGATTCGTGCGTATGTACGGCTTACCGGAAGGTGAGCGAGTCGCCTCCACCATCGTCATCGCCTGTGCCGCCGGTAGTGGCGGCAGGACCATCCAGGGTAGCCAGCCCAAGGCCGGCCGAATCGGTCGAATGGTTGGAGGAAGCTATACACGGGTCTGGACTGTTGCCGCTTAATCTCCATATGCTGAGTTCGCTCCGTTCGGGTAACGCGGGAACATCCGCACAATCGATGGCCGGTGTATCGGGTCCGATGATTTCGCTCAGCCCAGAACCGATACCTGCCTCGATGTTGGCTAACCATCACCATCACCATCATCACGCGATGACTGCCGCCGCCCTGGTTGCCGACCATCATCCGACGTTCTTCTTCTCCACCGCGTCCGGTGGTTCGAATCATCACGCACACCACGGACCAGTGGGGCCAGGTGTGGGCGGATCATCACCAGCAGCCGGCCAGCTATTCGGTACACCCGCCAACGATGTGATACTGCTGTCGGATTCACCCGTGCTGTTTGATCTCACCAGGTACGACGTGCGAGGAGTTAAGCTTGCAAAATAATCTGTTTCTGTGGCTGTTTGTAAAATGTATCGGTGAAGATTTCCCCGAACTGAAGTGGTTATGCGTGGTCGGTGTAGAGTGCTTCCGAGAAAATTCCACTTCAACTAAACAATCGGTGCAGGCGAACGGTGCTCGTGTACGCATGCTATTTTAATCGGTTGTAATCAAAGTGAAATATGTTGCACAGTTCCTATGCATCCAGCTACATTCATTACCATCCCGATGGACGCTAAATGAAGTGTGAATGAACATTATCTGCCCTCTTCAGCAATATTTGTAGTTCTTGGAAGGATGGCAGTATTACTCATAACAAGTACGCTTATGTGCTGCTTAATGGGAAGATAATTGAATATTGCACCCTTCAGCTGTTCAAGAGTAGAATTATCGTTTGATTACAACGCCTCAAACGCAAATGTCTATGATTCGAAGGTCCAGTTTTCATACCACAATGTCCTCGTACATGAGAACATTAGCTTTCCACTTCAACGACTCTTCAGTTCGAACGACTTCTCCCTTAATGTATATGTTTCTACAAGTGCACAATTTAACACGGATTTCTTTTGCTTTCTTTCTTCCTTCCAGCGATGACTTCTCGGTGGAGGATTGTGACGAACGGGCCCGGATCCAGCGTGAGCTGGAAATCCGCGAAGGAGTGGACGCACCGCCCAACTTCCATCCGCGTCGTCTAATGTCCGGCGGAACGATTGCGTCCGGTCCGGCCGCAAACCATCCGATAGCGTTCATCTATTCGCGCGACCTGATGCAGCGGGGTCTGCTGATGGCGAACAAGCTGATACAGCCGCTTGATGCGGCCGGTCGTTGCACGGCTGGTCGTGACGGTTTCGGTCGGTTGCGCATACATTCGCAGGTCGATTTCATACACTGTCTGGTGCCGGATCTACAGAAAATCACCAGCTGTAGCTTCTACTGGGGGAAGATGGATCGGTACGAGGCGGAACGGTTGCTCGAAGGCAAACCGGAGGGTACGTTCCTGTTGCGTGATTCGGCGCAGGAAGAGTTTCTGTTTTCCGTGTCCTTCCGGAAGTACAACCGGTCGTTGCACGCTCGGATCGAGCAGTTCAATCACAAGTTTAGGTAAGTATCTCAAATGGACAAGAACGCAACCGCTACTCGTGATACTAATCCCATGTTTTATCACTCTGTATTTATAACAGTTTTGACTCTCGCGATCCGGGTGTATTCACGGCCTCGACGGTAACTGGACTGTTGGAACACTACAAGGATCCGTCCTGTGTGATGTTTTTCGAACCGATGCTAACGTTCCCGCTGAATCGTAACTTTAGCTTCAGCCTGCAGCAACTCTGCCGGGCGGTGATCGTGAGCAACACGACGTACGATGGCATTAATGAGCTGACGCTACCAAAGTCTCTTAAGTCATACCTGAAGGAGTATCACTATCGGCAGCGGGTCCGCTTCCGGCCAATGGATGAGCATCTCTACTCCAACGCGTAGCTGCCCGATGACGATGTGTACGATCACGATTCGGATGATGACGACGACGATAATATCGATGTTGACGATGGTACTCGTAGCAGGAGGGAATGCAACAACGAGGCACTTATACTCGAAGCATCCGGTGGCAGATATAAACCCGATGTAGCATTACTATTGAGAGGTTTGTTGAAAGGCTCTGGCATTCATCACTACTGCTACGCGATACATCCTGCTAATGGAGCTTTGGCATATTCACGAAAAATTGGCAATGGAACTATGCAAAGCGTTATTAAGCGGCAGTGTAAAATTGCGAAAAAACAATCGATGGGTTACAAGTGGCGTAAGCGTCTTCAGCTTCGAGGTGGTTTGTTCCGGGCTAGATCGCAACCATCGACATCGGTATCGTCATCGTGTTCGCCATCGTCCCACTGGATGATTGCACTAAAGCGGTTCCTTAAGCGCCAGCAAAGAATAATGTCTACCCATGCCGAACAATGAATGGTAGTGGCATTGGATTTGTTCTCGTTTGTGTTGGTGCGTATTGTTTTTGTATATTTCTAGATCAGATCAGTTGTTTGTGTAGCTTTTGTGTTGCGGTGGACAACATATTTTTTCTCATTCATACTAAAGAGCACAATAGCTAGTGTGAACGATTCTGTCGAAAATGGTACACAATACCCCTCACTATCGTACATCCCTAGCTTCGTTCAGTAGCTTTAAATCATCGCCCACTTACTGTAGTGGGTTTCAATGGCACTTCTCCGTAGGTGTATTAGTAAATTATTTGCATTTCCATTCCATCCCTTTTCCTTCTACAAAGCAAAAAAGAGAGAAGCATTATTCTTGTTAGTTAACCACCAGTTAGGGAAAGCAATTAACAACCAATTATGAAATCCCTCTGCGTACGTTGAACAGTGAGATTGTGAAGTAGCGTTCAGAAAGGAGAGGTATAAAAAACAACCACCAGTATCAGTATTTCAGTAGAGCAATGCGCGAATAACCGTATATGGATCCAGTTTGAAGAGTACTGTCCTGCCAATCCCCGTATTCTTCCTTTCTTAGAGCAAATTGTATTGTTTGTTTATAGTGTTAAAGCGATTGTAGGGCGGTAGAAGAACAGAAGCAAGAAGAAAAAAAAAACACAAACACAACCGTATGCGTATTTATTACAGTAGCAATTATGGAAGGATTTTACACGATTAAGGACAACCCGGGAAAGGACAGTTATATTATAGACACATCTGCATATCTCGCAAAAACGAGACAGAGCAGCTGGGAGTGACGATTCGCTATCCCTAATTTACTTACGTCTTTACACCTAGCCAGATTGTACATGAATTGTTTTTGGATTAGTTTAATATTTAGTTGTTGCTTTCGGTACGCAACGGCCGGAAGAGTTTAGTTTAAATTGAATATAAAACACCGTGAGGAGATCAAATGTGCATGTGTTGTGTATGGGGGTGCACCATTCGTCAGCCGTGTGCGTGTGTGAGCTTACAGAACTGAAAATATTCGGTCGCGCGTGTATGATATGGAAAGAAAACGAAATCCAATTACAACCCATAAAAAGGCGCACAAACTTTAAACACTCATATTCAATGGAAAAACTAAAGAAATGTTTATAAATGGGAAATCGAGACGTAAAACAAAAACGAACAATCTCTACCAGTAGATATGGAATAGGTAACCTTAATCGCTGTTCTAAACCTGTAATAGATGATTTACACTGGTGTGTATGTGTTTGTATGTCCTGTATGTGTGGAGTAACAGTGAGGCCAATGACGAGAAAGAGAGAGAGAGAGCGAGAGAGGCCTTTTGAAGTCACTCGAAGTGACACTGGATGTGGTAACGAATGGTGAGGACAAACGGCTAACCTAGCCACACTAAACATGATGGTCTAAACACGAGTCTGAATCAAACTTTAACAGTAGTGCTGTGCGTTTATATTTGGTTGGATAACACAAAAAAAGAAGGAAGCTACAAAAAGAAAGTGTCTAAATTATGGATTCTTACCGCTGTAGATATTTTTCGTTTTTGGCTTTAAATTGTACAATGTGAAAAGGAAGCAGAAAGGAAGGTGAAAGAGAGGAATACGATGTGGAAAGCAATCAAATTTTAAGCAGGGGTAATTACGAGTAAGCAAATTAGTAAAAAGTAGTAGTAAATATTATAGTCTGCGCAAATCGCAAACGATACAGATTGGATGCAGCAGCTGCTAGTACTCAGACTAGATTATTATCAGTAATGTACTATTTTTATTATTGTGTATTCTTAATAACATTATTGGCATCAAGAATAACTACTAGCGTTAAATTGGATTCTGCCTGAAACAGAACAAAATAAAAAGAAGATATGATTCAAAGTTGAAGTTGGATTAGTTCAATGCTATTTGTACCGGTTGTTATCTTGGTTCGTGGATCGTGGTGGAAAAGAGCAGCAAACGTAATTGATGCAATTAGCATTGTCCGTGGTGTTTTGTTATAGTCTATCGAAGAATATTTATTGACCGTTTGTGATGGACTTGCGCGCCCGCCCATCCGTGAAGGGCCGAATTTAGTTTTACTCCTTTTTCGTGCCGGTTAAAAGGCAACCTGCAGTTGTTTTTTTTGTTTTGCAGAACGCAGTAAAAACATTCCGTTTCGTTTGCTAACGTATCGCAAATGCTCTTTTTACCATAAACTTGAGCCAACTTTCAATATATTGTGCAACAAATTCCTAGGAAGGTAATTGGACCCATTCCTGGAATAAAATCCGCGATAGACGAACATTGTTGATCTTTCCATGCTTTCCATGCTTTCCATGCTTTGCTTTCCATGAAGTGAAACGGTGTATAATTATAATAATCTGGGTTAAAACAAAAGAACGTCACGAGAGATTCGGGTGAAAATGGAACCGCGTTTCCCGGTAAGGTGGTTATCATTGAAGTTTTGCCGCCAGACCGGGTTGGACGCGTTGCGAGAATGTATCGATCGATGGATGTAATACAATTTGACATTTGGCAAATTTGTTACGCGCTGGCAAATGATTCGCACGAGCTGTTGCAGGAATTTTGTAGTAAAAGGTTTCCATGGGGAAAAACACATTAAGAAGTTGAGGGATGGTGTTGGAATACTGAGAAATGCGAGAAATGCGAGAATCATCTATTCACAGTAATCGAATTACGCATTGAACTTTGTTTACCATATGGTAATACTTTTATGTTTATTATTCTCATTTAGTAATCTGTTATTTTCACTCATTTATTTGTACAATTAAGAAGAATACCGCATTTATGGCAGCGATTGTATAACAGCCGTGCATGTAGCAAACTGGCTGTTGTTATAAGCAATGCGGAAAGCCTACATTTGGGCGCCTTAAAATAAATCTTCTTGAATGCGATGCTGTACCCACACGATCAGATTAATTTGAGTGTTGGTAAACACAAATATTAAATTAATATTACACTCGAATGAAGGTATATTTTTACTATCAAAATTGTATCACATACTAAATTTACCATCTCTACTAAGTAACTATCAACAAAGACAAACAACACTAGCTACATGTTGGATGTTTTTGCTTTCACTGCTCGTTTCCGGTTAGCAGCGGACACGCGAATCATCGCCGTTGCGCGTCACATCTTTACAGCGATCAACCAAAAACCGTGATGGATTGTTTTGAGTACGTCAACGCAAAAATAGGGTCTCTCGACCATTTTACCTTCGTTGCGCGTTGTCATTAGCTGTATGAGTCAGTTCCGAAAGATGTGTTTCGTACGCACATTAGGAAAGCAAATAACGGCGTAAGCATTTCGTGGAGGTTTCTTTAAAATCATCAGTTGAATATATCGGTAATAAAGTTAATGTTAATCATGGTTAATTAAAGTTTGATAAACTAATTAAAGATTGAAGGCAATTTTGTACGGTTCTTCTTTGATATTCCTGTTTAAACCGAACTTACAGATCACTTTACACTACAAAGTTCAATTCAACGAAACAGGTGACAACATTTCACTCTCAAGTCTAGGAATGCCAGAAATACGATTCCGGCCATAACGCCTCAATTAATTCTTTGGAAGGCAGATGGTAGCTTGAAGCGACCAAGAAGATTGAATATTTATAAACATAAACCAAAGTCTGCTTCCTCCTCGTTCCGCGCAGAGCGGCATAAACGATCGTACAAATTTATTGACAGCCAGATGCGAAAAGACAACCACTCGGCGATGGAAAAGGTGTAGTAGATTAGGAAAATTACTTCCTTCGCACCAGTCCTTAAAAGTGTCAATTTGATCTCAAAAATAAAACAAATTTTGTGTTGTTTTCCCCCTCTTTTTTTAACATACTGTCGGTTAAACTGTTACTGAATTATTTATCCACGAAAAGCGGAACATTGTTTGATTGATGGTGACAGGATGTTTACGTGGTGTTTGAACAGTGTGAGCTGGTAGCTGGAAACCTAACGCCGTTAAGCAGATCAATTACTAATCGCATTCCACTTTTTTTTGCTGAATATTTGCCGTCTCCTTAGCACGTGGCACACGCTGAAGCGCACGCACCTTCATCTCGGTTGCAATTAATTCGTTGAGGAGGGTTTTTCACACTGTGCCATTGATCCTGTAGGGGGGGCAATTTATGCATCAACAGGTGTTTGCGTGCGCCATGACACTGTTGTGTGCGTTGATGTGGCCGTTGGCGGGTTGATATTTGTTGAAATTATGCCATCCGTTCGGTTTTCGCTGCAGTCCGAAGCGCAACGGGGCAGGATGATTTATGGTGTGCTATGGCCAAAGGGGTGGTTGGAATGAGGGTGGCAGATGAAAAACCGAATTCTAAGAAACCGAGGTGGACTTTTTGGCGTGCATAATTGTCACAGCTGGATGGCAGAGGAGTGACTGTGCGTGCGTTTGAACAGGTGCGCGGTCGTTAGTTGGGTTGGATCGAAAGTAAGTGAGTACTGACACAAGTAATCTAAGCTACTTTCGAGGATAAACGTAATAGAATTCATTATCAGCTGCATAATACTGCCAGTTATTACATCTGTGAAGATGTCTGTAACACCAGAACCGTGGGATTTTAGAGTAAATCGCATGAAATTTTCTATCTTGGTCTTCAGAACTCGTTAAAAGTATGTGTGAACTGGCCATTTATAAGTTTAACAATAAATATCTTTAATTCATAACAGACTGCTCTACTCTATTGACAACCATTGTACAATTTCCAGTATCACACTTACTGTGAAACTGTAGACAAGAGCCCAGAATACTGAATAGACGAGCAGAAATCTTCTTTTTGGCTACTTGGGCGGTGACTATGTGCAATGTCCATGGTGAAGATACTGACGAAGTACAGCTTTGCATCCAGGACCTTCGAATATTCAATCAAAAAAAGTTAAACTCTCTCTGTCAAGGCTCTCTAAGGTAGTATCTCTCCAAGATAGCAAATCTCTATGACCCGGCGGTCTACAGTCATCGAGACTTTTTGAATTAGCTCAATCCAACAAAAAAAGTTCGTTTCTCCAAGACATTTCTGCGCTCATTTCTTTATTTACATGCCACTTGTGCGTGTTTATTTTTTTATTCATGCAGTTAATATTTATTTTATTTGAAGCTTAAAATGACTTGTTGTTGTGGATAAAACTTGTATTTATGAACAAATGACAACAGAACACCAGCCAAAATAGAGCCACTTTATACACGCGAAGTAAATGGGAAGCCGTTTTTTTTTATATTTGGACTTTTCATCGCATTTCATCGAAAAATGCTTGTGTGTCCGTCCACAATTTGACAATTGTGTCCGTCTAATTGCACGGTCAAAGGAAGCCGTGTTTTGGGGTTTGTCAATGACAGCTTGTGATGGCTGCGTTTACAGAACATGGTTAAAGACTTTTGCCATACATACATAGTATACCATCCAAGTGTTTTTGTTTCCCAAAGCTGCAAGTCTCTCTAAGATAGCGGTCCCTTCAGCTTGCAAGTTAGATAGACTAGACTGTATTAAGGTATTATGTAGAGATTGACCAAACTTTCTCACAAACCTTATTGTATCCACGCGCTGGAACGGCGTACGGTCTTGCAGTTGCAACGGCGTGCCAACTATCAACTTCAGCTTGAGCGCTGCCATTCCCCATTCCCTTTTGCCTTTCCAGCCATTCCGTGCAAACCACGACAGATGACAGATGGCACTCGACTGACATTAATTAAGCTGCTAGAACAGTTGCTCCCCCACCCCCACCCGCTGGTGTCGGGTGCTTTCCTTGTCTACAAAATTGCACGTTGGTGCAAATATTCGTTCGATTGCCTCACGGGTAGCTGCACATCAGTTGCACATTTGGCGCCAGGTGTGCGAAGGTCCGATGAACAGCAACTTCACGGGCAGGAAGGAAATGTCAATTTCCAACCCGTGTACCGGTTTACGACCCGGTGTACGGCGAAATTTACGGAATGAGTTTGCTGGCGGACGTTGAGTAATGGTTTCTAATTGAGCATCGAGAATGTGACGGATGGCACGTTTCGTGCGAACCTCGACTGCGTCCGATCGAAGGATGCTTGGATGCTTTTAATTGCAGTTGCCATCGGGATGGAGCAAGCGAATGTGATTTGATGCAACATTGAGTGCAGGAGCGAATGAAAATGTGTCAATAGTTTAACAATTAATAGGAAATAAAAGCAATATTCGTTTTGATTTTTTAAACATCATAAATACAACATATTTAATGATTCTCCGCATCGAAACGTACGTGACCAGGCGTCTCCATTGAAAGCGTGGCACACACAATAGGTATTATTCCAATTTTAATGGTGCATCCACTGTTTTCCCATGAAAAACCAATCTCTCTTTTCACTAGAAAGACATTCTACGGTCTAGAACTTCTGTCCGAAAGATACATCCACCGTACGAAACGAGATGCTTGCCTGGGAAATGTTATTGTTAGATTTACTGCGAGCATTGTTAGGAAATGTGGTCTTTTCCCAGCCCGAATGAGTGTGTGTGTATGTGTTTGTCACTGCCCGGGGGGAATCAGCGCATTATTGAGCGGCTTTTCTTCATGCCCGATACGCGGCCGTTTGCTCTCTTGCTTCGCCCGTGCGGTCACGTGCGGTTTGTTTTTCCTCCCTTCGGATGGCGGATGTGGGGAGACCGCTCGATGGTGGTGGCGGTTACACTCCCCGCGTAACTGATAAATCTTCGGCTGGCGCACGATCTCTTTCGGTGTCCACCACCTTCGCACACAGAAGTCGTTCTCGTTTGCTCCCATGGAGATATGGATAGGATGGACCGACGATCGGCTTAACTAACGCTAGCCGAGCACGTTGGTGAGTTTACTAACCGACGAGTGCTACGGTCGGGCCGATTCAATCAGACAGATGGCTTCTGTACTAAGCTAATCTACAACTATATCAATGTTTGAATTTTTGTTATACCCTTAATCAAAAGAGAATTCGATTTCCTTGACAAGGGTAGTTTGTGTAGCAGAGAAAACAAACGATTAATCTTGTGCGAAGAGTGTAGTGTTTTCTACCCGTTGACAGTAGCACACGAAAGTAAAAACAAAAGTGCATATTGCAATAGCAAAAAAACAACCACGAAAGCATACGGTTGGCAGATATTAATTAATTCGTACCAGAGATTTCATTCGCATGACACAATGTTGTGCGTTACGGCAACATGCACACGAATCTCTGCCCAACGCTACATTGCAAACTGTCATGCCATGTCATAACGTGGCCATTACACGCAATACGGACCCACCGTTGCGGTTGTGATGAGCGCATAAAATATAACGTGCGATGGCAAATTTTATGGCCCATTGTGGATTTTTCGTATTTATCCACCGACGGCTCATAAATATTGTAGTTAGTGTGGTGGCGTTTGCAAGCGTTTTTTTTTTTATATTGTGTGTTGATTGTCTGAAATAACTGTAGTAGGTACACTGGGTGGTCCTGAGGATCTCATTTTTTTGTACTCGACAAAACGGTTTATGTACCCAATTTATGATGTTTAATTAGCTTCATTGTTATGTAAGCTGAGATGTAGTATGAGACCATGATTTTGAAACGATTTGGCTGTCTTTCTGCATGGTTTGAGGTCTCTTATATATAACATTCAATATTGGGCCCTGCACATACCATACGATTCTGAAAAGTCCACACAAAAAACGAACAATTAAAAGTGAAAGCCATCTTGCGGGGAAGAATGCCAACTAATATAGCTGTCATTATTTGCTGCACCTTCTTAATGACAGAACGAACAAATATGCATCAACCCGGCTGCCAACTGCAGTCAACTCTTCCCTTATTACTGCATGGCACCGGCACTAGGGTGCAATGGGCTGAATACCACTCAACACTAGCTGTGAACATTCTCATGAGCAAATTCTTCCACACCAAGATTTGTCAATTGTCCAAATTCCTGGCGTCGCGCAGAGTTCTAGCCACGGGTTGGTCCGATGCCAAATGCATATGCCTCACGCAGGGCCTTTGCCGACACTGCCTATTAGCGTAATGCGCTGATGTTTTGTATAAATTACAAGCGCAGCGCTCGGTGAAGCGTACAGCAAACAAACAACAGGTAGAGCATGTTGCTGGTCTTGCAACGGTTTAATGGCCGGGGAGAACGAAACGAACTGTGTGTTTCCTTGTACTTCTTACCTGGTCCTGGTACCGGTCCCAGCTTATTCTTCTGTAGCGTCTTTAAAATCTGTTTCTATCTGGTAATAACGCTTCTTGCCCTTGCGTCCACCCAGAGAAGATGTAGAATGGGAAAATGTCTTGGCGCCTAGAAGACAGCACGATGAGAACGGTTTAAAAAAAAGCGTAGCGAACGAACAAAAAAAAACCCCTGACGGCTGTTCTGGCGTGCTGTTTATTAATGTTTTCCAAAAACACAAACGACATAATCAAGCTCGTCAGGACGGGCCACATCTGTGCCGTTGGATTGGTTGTTTTTCTTTTTTTTTCTTTCTCTCGAACTGTGGTCGCTTCCAATGTTGCCCCCGCCACCGTCGCCGCCGCCGGGCAAGCGAAACATCATCGATCATCGTTTTATGGGTGACGGAAACATCGGAGCGGCAGCGGCGTTCGTCGGCACAATGTTGCACCAATGGGTTGTTACAAGGGGAATGATGAGTGTAGCGGACCGATGGACGGGACCGAAATGCTTTACAAAGTGTTACAACATTGAGGATTAGTAATAGATTTGAGTGAGAAAAAAGAAACAACATGTATTTTACTTTATTTTTTTGTTTGGTGGTTGGAGAGATATTTATCACGATTAAAATTGAATATTTGCAATCAATTTGTTGAGTGAGAGAAAAAACTTTTGATTAAATATTTACGAGACAAAAATTGTTTTAAAGAATTAAGAGCATTCCACTTGAGATGGTGAGATACACTATTAATACTTCACACGATGATGGATAAGATGATGCATATTCAAGCATTCAATACACAGAATTCTGTTTTAGTTTGAACTTTCTTGGAGTTTTTTTTATTCAACAAGGCCGACCAGTCCGTATTGCTCAAAACTAAAAAGGTAGCTTAATCTAAGATACAATTCACATTCGTTTGTAGACATTTCTATCTCCTAACAGTGAAAGTTCACCTTATCCCGGATGTATTCGGCCGTGTTGCTGCGTGATATTCCGTCATCCAGTAGAGTGGTGCTTTTTCTTGCGAGGGTCTGGAACTGGAATTTAGGTTCGATCATGTTTACTCCTTCGGCCAGATTTTGGCAAGTCGTTGTGGAGGTTCTGCCGCAGTCGACTTGCTTTATCGTACCCACATCTTACACGCATCAAACTCATTCATACTTTCATTCATTCCTTCATTCATACAAACACTTATTCTTCATACATACAAGCGAGAACTTTCTTGGAGTTTTTTTTTTTTTTTTTTTATTCAATAAGAACGGCCAGGCCGTATTGCTAACTTTCTTGGAGTTATTGGAAACTAAATTTCTAAGGAGCATCTGCAACAATTTTCTTGGAGCATCTGCAACACAAACATTGTCGGTTTGTCCCAGATTGTTAGAATTAGCCTACTTAACTAATCCACAGTACAGAGCTTTGATTCGTGTAACTTTGACTAACAATAACATCTTATTAGGCCAAACGAGAGCAATCGTATTTGAAGAGCTTGGAAGAAGTTTTGTTTTGTTTGAAGTTTTGTCTACAAAGTTGGTTAAATGGTCGCGACATCAGGATTGAACCAGAATGCAGTGTAGGTGCACAGCCCGGCTGGAACACGTTATGCTCATCTCCGAAGAGGCTTCGGAAACTGGAGACAACTACCGGAGGTCAAAACTGATCCCAATATCAATAAAGAATTTATTCATGGCAAATACTAAAGTATAAAAATAGTGCTTTAGAACAACGTTTGTATTCCTATATTCGACTCCTATTTCCCTATCCTCAAAGTCCCATGTATGTATGTATGTAAAAAAAATCCAATTTTAAAGCATTTTGATGGTTAATTTCGACCATAGGAAATTTATTTCTCATTAAAAGATTAAATAAGTCATCATGAAATGCTATTTTTCTTATAACTTAAGCAAATTACCTAACTTTTCATTTTTTGTAATCTAAATACTGAGAACATTTTTAGTCAAGCATGTATTGTTCATCGTTTAATCTTCAATATTTCTTTATTATAAGAAGTGTTCGAGGATTGACTCACCAATGTTTGGTCTACTATTACACTAAGTCATTTAATTTCTAATAGTATATTTAAATGTTTTAAGTACGGTTGATTAAAGAAGAATCGCTGAAGGCCACTCAGCGTTTGTTTGTTTATAGAGACGTGAATTTATATGATTTTTTACATAATATTTAGCTTCATTTTATCATAGATAAAAATGAAATAATATACTCCTTTTCTTGTACAAAAAAGACGAATGTAGTCGAGAGACTCAAAGTATCTTTGTAAGTCGAAAAACTCACCTTCCTTTCATGGTACAATTCTACGTCCACTTTGGACAACACTGCTTAATAATTTCATTCCAACCTTGTCCCATTTCTTTCTAGTCGGCTTGAAAGCCTCGCATCAAACAGACAAATGTCGACCAACTATTGACATGTTTTCATTTCCACTTTTCTTCTTTGCCCGAGTCCCCATCAAAACGTGGTGCGATTTGACGTTGGATGTTTGTTCCTGCCCCAAACACACGAGTACACGTGCGAGCGACCGTAGCGATCGTGTGTAGTAAATGCGATGTTAATTATCACACCTCGTCCGTCATCGCTCGGTGCTGACACGCATGGTCTCTGTACTAGGAAAAGCCCCGCAAACGTCACTACACTGACAGACATTCGATAATGCGCTGCAGTAGAAATGGTCGGACCGATCGCAAAACCCTTGAAAGGTTGGATATTTATGTTGCTGTGAGTGGGCATGCGAGCGGAGGCATTTTTCCTCAAACTATTGCAACAAGGGATATTCAAACCACTCGGCGCAAAGATCTGAAGAAGGTTTTTTGTTCGATGGGAAAACTGATCTTTAAATAAATCATCACACGGTTCAAGTATCGTGCGGAAGCACACCCGTAGCCTAATGGAACTGAAGTATCTTCCAGGGCCGAAATCGGGAATGCAAATGCGAAATGGCGCTTCTGCAATTAGAGTTGCGAGTTGGATCGTGTGCCGGAATTTCACTATCGTGAGATCACTATCGTATGGCAGCGAATCCGATCGTACCATACCGATCGTGTCACGGCGCGTGCCCCTACACATACGCGGTTTGCGTATTTGATGTTGGCCTACGCAAACAGTTGTGCGGCTGGGACCAGTGTGGCCAACAACCGACGAAACAGCTGAGCGATATTTTAGCCTCCGTTGCGAATTTGTTTTCCCCGGGGCCAGAAGGTTTGTGTATTTTTGCTTCCTGCTATACCATATCCGTTCCCCTTCGGTTCCACTGTGCCCGTAATGGGGATTGGTTACGAGTTGATATGTGCTGTTAAACGGTAAACGGACACCAGAGGGAGCAGTGAAACTAGAGGACGTTTTAAAGCAACACTATGACATACGGCACATGTGTGCACATTTGTTCGGAAGGCCGTTCGGGGCGGCGACTAATTATGTGCTGAAAGATAAACAGCATCGACTTGTTGAGCGTAATTATATGTAAGAAAAGCAAAATCATTCTTTCCGCGCTTCAATTGGCGTGAAGATGATTTAATTATAATAAACGAGTGGGATGAGCCAATTTGTGGTATAGAAAATGCTTGGTTTTAAATAGAATTAATCGATTGAGTTACTACTTATTGATAATTTTTAAATGTACTGAAAGAATAACCATAAAGTTTATCAAATGATTTCTTTCTGAAGTAGTATTTACATTTCGTACAAGGAAAACCCTGCATGCGTACTAATACTAACATTTGTAAGGTTCTACATTAGTTGTCAAAGTCAAAGTCCAGTCATTCGGTAGGGTAACTTATTTTGAATGCGTAATAAAATTAAATTAGCGTTTAAAACAACCTGGAAGGATTATTTTATTGGATTTATGGTTCTGTTTCTAATGTTATTTTATTTCGTAACATTTATTTAATATTTTCCTTAGTGTATACAAAACTTCGAAAACAAACTGTAACGCTGCAGCTCATTTTCTGTCCGTCACTGTGCGTTACGCGTGCACTAAGTCATACCGCTAGAGCAGTTTTATCTAGCCGTAGCTTAAAATATCATCAGCATCCACGAACGATAAACCGAGCTAATCCCAGTTGCGCTTGGCCAGAGCATTCATTCCATCGGTGTAGTCAACCGGAGACATTTTCTCTTCCCGTAACGGCTAATAACTGTTCTATAAATCTTCCGAAAAATGAGATACTGAGCGAGGATGGAAGGAAGAAGGTGAAATTCGGCATAATAAGAATGAAGATGTTCGTTGCTTATAGGATTTGTAGGAAATTTAGGGAGCCGAATGGAATGGTGCTGAGGAGAACGGGCGCAGTGTCGGAAAGAGGCGATGAAATTTACATAAAAACATACATAACGTTAAACACGCCTAGCCACATGTTTCACATGGGGTTGTAGAAAAAAAAACCTGTGTGTGACTTACGTTTTGGCTTGCAGCGCTTGCGTCAAACCGCTCGAGGAATGGCTGCAATCATCTTATCTTGACCTTATCGCACGTACGGCGGTGCGAGACAAGCACCTGGACACACCTGCGCGAAGACGTTGCATTGCCGATGTCCGAATGTGTGAATAGAAAGAAATCAAAACAACATCAACGGGTTTTCGGTTCCCTTCCCAGTGTGGGATTTGTGTTGTGACGTTCCCCTTGTACGCCACGCTCTCGTCTAAGTTACGTCTGACGCGGGGTTGAGACGCCAACAAAACGGAAGGTGTGAAGATGATGGTTTCTAAAAATATTCATGATTTCTTCGGTTTTGCGTTGAACCGGTGAGCCGGTGTGTATTTTACACCAGTCACGAATTGCGCTTCTTCAATGGGGTAGGCGTTAGACATCGCTGCTGCAGCACTTCCAACGATGCTTATGGGGCGCGCAAGCACCGACGGTCAGCTTGTAATCGTTGATCATCACAATCACGCTTCAAATATTGCGATAGCCAAAATACGTTACTTTACACGGTAAATCTTAAATATTTTGCTATCCATTTTTGGGTTTGCCTTCAGCAATAGAGAATTAAATTTCCTTGCTGGAGCGTTTTCTGCTCAGGTTATGTGAAACTTTGGTGCGAAAAGCTTAGTTTATGACCATTGATTATCATGTCCGGAGGGTTGTTAATGTGTGTAGAATAGGAAAATGAAGTTATCAATAATTGTACATCCTGGATTTGTAAGGTTTTGAAACTCAAACTGATCATAGAGAACAGATCGAATGTCTTTAAATCTTGGCTGCATTAAATTCTTAATACACCGCAAAAACTGATTAAGTTAAATTTATTTAAAACATGAACAAACATATAAATCCTTCAACTAATTAGATGTATAGTATTCGGCTTATAATTAATTTTATTTTAAATTAACAGCAAAAATAAACCCAGCAAAAAATCACGACCCGCGCGCCATCTGTCTGTGAAGGTTTAAACTAAACCAGTTCATACTGCTTTGTGTTGAGCTTTCCAGCAGCATTTTCATTTTTGTTTTAGACGACTGTTGTAGTGCTCTACCGTTTAACAGTACGCTATCACTGTGTGTAAAAATAGTTACTAGTTTGTTATTATTGTTTTGTAATTTTCTTACTTGCTAGGGGTAGTTTAAACAAATGTCAAAATGTTTTAATTGTGAAGATTTTTTTTTTTAGAATTAACTAAGGATTTTATTTTAATTATTAGATTATTATCAATTATTATTAGATTGAATCAACAGATTTTATTATCGAAAACTGTAACAAGCTAAGGTGATCTACGATTATAAAATAATCTATAAATAATAAATCCTTCACTATTTATTCAACAGAATAGAACTTTTAATAGAATCATGCAGTACATTCACGGAAAGCTATTTTTTCTCTTAGAAAAATATTTACATTACAACCTCGAATATCCGGGGCCTGATTAACCGTGATCCGGATTATCCGTGAGTTTAAATATGACAGCTAGTAGTATAGTACTGAATTTTTAACCGTTTAACCGGTTGGCCCAAGAGTCTCTCTCTTGGTTGAAGGAGTTTATTTTCCCCCTATAAAGAGTTTAACTTGTTATATTAGCATTAGTTTGAATTTTCCCTGGAAAATGTTTTATTCTGTTAATAAGTAATAGCTACTAATACTATAATCATATGAGTTCTTTTAACGTCATGTTCAATTATCGCACGTACAAAGCTGAAGGTTCTGTTAACTGTGGGAATCGATTAACCTGTCCGCATTTGCCCGGATAATCGACGTTCTACTGTATTACAGTTCAATTTAGTTGATATTTCAAAATAAAAATCTTTCTTCATAAGTGTTCGTTCACATTCCTTCAATGGTAACTAATTAGTCATTTCCTAATCATATTTCCACACATACACACGAAACCGTATGTGTTGGCATGAAACCGAATCCCAACGCATGAACGCACTCTCAATTAACGAACATATTCTACTCCCGACGCCCGGCTAACGAAGTTACAGTGTCTTCCTGTTTCCGGCAGGAGTTTTCTAATTTCTTCTAATCCAGCCCGCCTCCGCCAAGTTTTGCCAAAAATCAACCCCATTTGTGCCACTCCTGGGTAAAACCCGGGGCGGCGACCTGGTGTGAAAAACAAACGAAAACAAATTGAATGCCTAAATGCTGTTTCCTTCGATTCTGGGGGAGGTTAAATCGGGTTTGTAAAGTTTTGTGATTTCAAACCGTGACACAGCAGGAAGGATTCATGAGTTTTGGAAGTCAGCTTGATGTTACAGGGTTAAGAATATTACCCCCGTCACATTAGTAAGAGGAATCGTTCCAAATGTTAGAAAAAAAATCCCACCCCGAGTGAAGTACTTGTACAACTCCAACGGAAGGAACATTCCGCAATGCCCTTCACGGCGCGAAGCCGGAAACGGAACAATTTTCCACAGTCAATTTGCAAACGGGTACGCGTACGCGTCAATTAGATTTCCGTCCCACGCTAGCACAGTACAGCTTCGCTGCACGTTACAAAGAAGTTTAAAAATATTGCCTACAGGCGTACACGGACGGCCCCCGATTCGAAAGGGGCCGGTTTTTTTTACCATCAACCTTTCTCGGTCTCGGATTTTCCACCTGTTGCGTACGATTGTGTTCGGTTAGCGGATTAGCACCGAGCGTAACAATCGTTTCGAATGTATTGTTCGTGCCGAAACTATGGCCGGCGGATAGACGCAGCCGAACGTTTGCCGACGTCTTGCGCCCGAGAGCACGGTGGAGTTGCGTTTGGTTTCGGAAAATTCCTTCATTGTTCAAAGTGATTTCAACGCAATGAATGGAACGATCACGGGGATTTGGGACTAAATTTTCTTTTCTGCTCCTCCCCACACTGCGCGTTGTGATGGGAATGTTAATGAGCAATATCGGCAGTTCGTTCGGTGTGCGTTTTGTAATGAAAAATCTGCAAGTGAAAAGAAAACTGTCCTCAATGGAGAAACGATTTTCATGAAATTAATTTCGCCTTCGACTGGTTTGCGGGAAACCCCAAATGTGAATGGGGATTTGTACTCTATTTTGCGGTGCATAATCCATCTTTTGTTACCTTTTCCCACCACGCCGAGATCACGGCGGGATGACGAGACTTTCATTAACACGTGTTCTCTTTATGGTGTTTGTGTGCGGGACGGGGGAAGGAAATCGCATGCTCAAGGGGTGTCCATGCCTCGAGGGTGTTCCATTCGGATTGTACATGACCCCGGACAGGGAAGCCGAATGGAAAGTGGTTTTCTTTTCCAACGACAGGTGCGGGAAGCTTCTTAGCCTGAGATGGGCTTGTGTAATCCGCTTGTGTGTTTGTGGCACCCTTTTGAGGTGGAATTATGCCACGGATGAATGGAATGGATGAGCTGTTGATGGTGATTTAGTGCGCTATTTTAGGATTTTACTAATAGCAGCAGAAGTTAGCACTAGTTTCTTATTCATGTACTTGTTATGTGAATGTTATTAAATAATTAAATTATAATTTGTCCAGATTTATGTTTTTTTTCTATGTCCTTATTAACAATTTGTACGAAATTACTTTCATTCATTCATTATTCATTACTTTTTTAAAGCGCAATAACAGCCATACATTTCCATACGTGAAAACAATGCAAGGGACAATAAAAACAAACGCACCAGATGATAACACAAACAGTTCAAAAGACATAACAAAGGCCAAGCATAATACAATCGCAACAGATGATATCGCAATTTTTATAATAATAAACACTGGGTTATACCTAATGATCTTCGCCCGAAGGTCGTTCCGGGCATTTTTAGGAACAAGTTTGGCCATTTAGACCCTTCAAAACAGTTCTACACTGATGGATCGTCTTCTGGGGAGGGTACGGGCTTCGGTGTTTTTGGCATAACAACGGAGGCCGCGTACAAGTTGAGGCAACCATGCAGTGTATACACTGCCGAGTTGGCTGCAATATTTTACGCGCTACTTATCATAGCTGCGAGTCCTTCCGGTCAGTACTTCATCTATACTGATAGTTTAAGCGCAATTGAGGCGCTAAAAACAGAGAAGGCTGTTAAGAGCAAAGACTATTTTATTAACAAAATTTTGGAAGTACTTGGCTCGTTGTTTGAGAAAGCATTTCGCATTTCACTAATTTGGGTTCCTTCTCATTGTGGAATTCCCGGCAATGAGAAGGCCGACTCACTGGCCAAAAAAGGCGCAACCGAAGGCGCATTTTACGACCGCCCTATCTCAACCCATGAGTACCTACGCTCCCCACAGCAACTTTATCTGTCTCGCTGGCAGAGCATGTGGGAAGCGGATGAACTTGGGCGATTCTTTTTCTCGATCTCTCCGCAAGTGTCCCTGCGGCCCTGGTTTGGTGGGCTCTCTGTGGATCGTGCGTTCATACGTATGATGTCTCGGCTTATGTCGAACCATTTTGCACTTGATGCACATCTACAGCGCATAAACCTGTCGGACACGAAGGTATGTGGCTGCGGTGTAGGATTCCACGATGTGGATCACCTTCTGTGGCACTGCGTGGAATTCGAGACCGCCCGACCTGACTTGCTGAGAGCAATCCGGGGGATCGGGCTACAACCGGGTGCGCCGATCCGCGACGTGCTAGCCAATAAGGACTTGAGGTATATGATGATTATATACCGCTTCTGCCGAGAAAATGGTCTTATCCTTTGATTCCTTTCCTTAAATTTCTTGCCATCCTTCCATCCTTCCAATTGATCCATTAATTGTTAAATGTTGTCCTACGTCATATTCGTATTGTGCCACATAGATTCCGACACCAACGCGACCCCTCTGGGACACGGCAGCATCTCCGAACATCCACGGAGGCAGAATAAAAAACAATGTGCACGGTTGTATCGTTCCTATCTGTAACTAGTATATGTTACACTAATTCTTCGTGCCTGTTTTATGTCACCGGTCCATAGCACAACTACAACAATAGACCTGCAACAAAATCGATAGCCCAGCATAACATCACAAACAGTCACAACAACCAATATCCACCAACCGACTAACCAACCAGAATCAGCATCACCAGAAACGAGTCCACCATAATCGCCACCACCACCAATGCCTCAACCCGCAATACCACCACTAAATCCGCATCAATAGCCACTACTTCACATCACCATCCGCCACTACAAACCATAGTTATAAGTTAGTTTATAAGACAACCGAGCAAGCCCGGGATAAGGCTCATAACTGGGAGGAAATGCCCGTAGCTGTTTAATTTCGGCAAACTTTGTCGACCATACGGCCTTTGGCCGTCATAATGGAAATAAAAAAAAAAAAAAAAAAAAAAAAAAAAAACACTGGGTTATAATAAACAGACGGTTTGATGGATTAAAAGGAAAAAAGCCTTGCGATAAATGTAGAAAATATTTCACAGATAGCCCCAAAGTGGAGCTATAATGCGTCACAATTGTGGTATCATGTGCATACGATTGTATTACGGCCGATTTTCTTGTCGTGTAATCTGCTGCAGTCGTTTTGATAGCCGCTTGCGTTGTTCTAATATCGTGAAAACCTCTGCAAGAACTCAGTTGCGTTTCTTGAAAGTCAAAACAACAATAAACCAACTGATACACGCACGCACACAACCCCCATTCATATTGCACCATTCAGCTCATTGATGCCGGGACGGACGGATTCATTCATACAATAGCCCAAAAGGTTTCCGTTTGGCCTTCCGAGCGATTCCCAAACGATTTGCTTCCGCCTAGAATTGTCCATTGGTCCACCGGTGGGATGGGAAAATGGGAAAATCGGGACAGCATAAGGGTGAAGTATCCTGCTGTGCTGAGGGTGACGCTAGCCATACTGTGCGCACCGCTTTCCCGGGGGGTTCCACAGGACCAAAAAGGAAATGTATTAATATTTATTGTGTGGAAAATGATGTTTCTTACCCGGGTAGGTCTGTGATCGGATGCCCTTTAGCTGGACAAATGTGACGTTTTTATTATTAGAATGTGGCCAAGACACGTACCGGTGTAATGGGAATACATAATTATGCACATGAAATGGTTGGAGATGTGTACGGCACAGCACAGCGGCCAACCGTATGAGGCGTAATGTTTTCTTTTTTTTGGCATTTCCTGTCATATTCGAATGCGGGATTGAAGTGAAAAAAAAACATGAAAATCGAGAATGAAACACCCATCATGGCATGATGCGTGCCACATGGTGCCTTCGGTGTGACGAAGGAGTTGCGCATAAGTGTCCCAAAATAAACTCCAAATCGGCTGATGTTGATCCACTGGTGCGGGGTGTTGATTCGCGGTGGAAAATGAAGAATAACGCCCGGTCCACATATGTCTGAAACCCATCAGCATTAAATGAGTGAAATAACTTTCCAACCGATGATCGTCCATGGGTGGCACAACGATCCGAACGAGCAATGTTTCTAAATTTAACAAACGGCCACGAAGGTGAATCCAGTGGAAGAGTTTGAACGTAACGGTTTCGTGCGTCGGTATGAATGGGGCTCGGTTATGAAGTGGGAACATTTTAGTGTACTGTGAAATGTCCCCATCCCTGCATGTTTCCATTTGCAGTGGAGTTATTTTCTAAGAAGCATTCATAATTTACAGCTTTGGTATGTCTGTACAAGAAGTCAAGTCAAGATTGCTGCCGTTGGAAGGAACAGAATTATTACTCTTGCGCAAAAGAAACACTTCCTGTGTGCGGAACCTTTGTCGGTACTTGTCGGCTCATTATGGGACCATTGTTTCTCCCTCGTTCCAAACGACATGAAGCGCTTCATAATTTCATTCATTCGTGTTCTGTGTGTTATTTGGCGAAGAATGGATGAGAGTTATAGTTCTAAATGTATGATTTGTCAAGAATCATTTTATTTATTGCACATATGTATGAAAGACACTTAAATATGTACCATTGTACAGGCAGTCCTCGAGATACGCGGTTCCTCTTGTAAGTAGTTTAGAAGATACGCGGTTTATGGTAATTTGACAGCTAAATTAATTGTAGCACAAAATCTATACAAAAAGATAAACAAATTGGTCGAAAATATCTTCCATTCGATATAAAAAATTCTTTTAATAATTGTAATAATTTAGTTTCATGCTATCTTACACAAGGTCGCCTGAATTGCTGAATACATAAAGTGCAGAGAAATCAGTCAACTCTGTAACTTTAAAGTATAAACGATTCTGCATCTGGATTGGACCTACGCGGATCATTCAAGGATTATATTTTACCCACTATAATAGCGTATCTTGGGTACTTCCTGTATGTATTCCTTCCTGTACTATTCGTTCAATTTAAAACAATCAGTAAAGACCACGCTATAAAATGTGGTTTGCTATAAATTGTCTACCTTCTATACAATTCCAATAACCCCTTCGACTACATCTATGTCCCTTCCTACCTTCACGAATGAGAGTTTATTTTAAGCATCTCGGCTCATTTCGCCGGAAAAACAACACAATTTGCGATCGGCAAAATCCGTCTTTTGGCACTCATCACCCGTAACCCGCGGTCCACGATTGCGCGCTCATTAATCCTTCAAAAGGGGATGCCATTTGGCCACAATAATAAACAATTCAGCGTGCGGTTCTATGTCGCTACACGAGCATTCTACGAGTTTTCCCCCGTCCAAGAGTGTCCTCTTATCTTCCGTTTTCCATCAGCACGGCGGATGATACTGTTGATGGGACAGAGATATGACATTAGCCACAGGAGAGTGCACTCGGATGAGCAATTTTCCCTTTTAATAAATAAGCAATTACTTAATTTATACAGTTGTTTGTGAACTGACAGCAATGAGGCAAAAGGACTGTAGAAAAAAAACTGTTTAAAAATGATCTGTTTAATATGTTTTAATATGCACTGGAGACGTGAAAAATGTAGCGGGAAAGTGAATCAGTGAAAATATAATCATTATGCGATTATTATTTTTGATCTCCTTTTTATGGAGGGGTATCTCTAATGATACGCCTCTGTATCATTTCGTTCTTGATCCTTGCTCTCATTTGTGGGCACATAAATAAACATACCCATTTACGAGCAAGATAGCCAACGAACAGGGACAGTGAAGGAGAAAAAGGTCCATTCATTTGTCCTTCTATTCATAACTTTTCCATCCAGAGGAAAATAGACCGCCGAAGACAAAGCGAGGTGATACGAAAAGTTTTCCTCCCCCGAACGGACGTTTTGGGTGGAAAAAACAGAAGCCGGACGATTGCACCTTACAGCAAAACAGGAAAACAGGACGAAGGGAAGCTGGAAAGCGGAAGGAAACTTTTATGCCAATGAAAAGGAACATATTTGCTTTGATGATGTTTGAAATTGGTCGCCGATTTTGTTTTACGAGCGATGATGCGGTCTATCCTCCTAGCAGCGCATTGAGTTGGAGAAATATTTGATGTAATAAGTGTTTAATATAATTTAAATAAAATAATTTAAAAGATATTTATTTTTTTGCGTTACTAAACAAACTAAATAATAATAGTTGTTGTGGAAAATCTTGTTAAAATAACTGGAAATAATGTAAATTAAATTAAATAAATACTGAGAAAATATCACGCAGAAAATATTAGTTAGGCTGCTTTCTGTACTTAATACAGAGGTTTCAAAGTCAATTAAGAAAATTAGAATCATTTCTGGACTATAGATTCTAGTCAAAGTGCAAATATGAAATTTGTCCCACTTTTTGCATCACGTTCAAAATTAAATCGTTTTGCATAAAGCTGACCGGGGTTTTCAAGCTACGGCTGGAAAGTTACTGTCATTTTTGTGTTTTTTTTCATGTTGAATTAGGATGTGTCGAGGCAAAGCTGGATTCCTTGCCATTTTTTTTTTATTTTTTCTGTTGGAAAATAAGTAGCTTTAAGTTGCTTCCACAGCAATTAGTAAATTAGAACAAAATAGCATAAGATCTAGAAAGCGATAAGGATTCCAAAACAATCTCGACTCATTCTAGTTCAACCTGGACAAAATTCAGAAATGGTTTCATCTTTGATTCGTGAACTCGACAACCCTGTATCAACTGATACATCTTGTTTTGTACCGGTGAACTTGGGAGTCCTGGAGGGTTCTGTAAGCATCAATTTCCTGTTCTTCAATTAAATAAGTTTTGTATATCGTGGCAGTGTACACTAAAAAAAGTCGATAGTTATACAAACAGGATTTCTAAAGTAAGTATTTTTATGAAAATTTTCAAATAATTTTCTAGATGTAGAGAAATATAAAAGAACTCATTGTTAAGGACTAAAAGAAACCTGAAATTCATGATTTTACTGCTTAATAAATCCTTTTCCATCACTTTTCAACCCTGTCCCAAAAACAGCAAAGTATCTCAATTGCTTCACGGACTATTGTATCTGCGAAGAGGACACCGATCCGGAACGCATCGCAAACGACAGTGCTCAACGTGGAAAACCAAAAGGGCCAAAGTTCGCGTTCGTTAATCAGGTCAGAAAATCTTTCCCGCGCTTCTGTACCACTCCCGCCGTGTCGGTCGGTCGTTTTTATTTTCCAACAGATCCTTATCGAACAGAAGCTTACGGTTCGTGTTGAACCTTGCAGCATACACACATTATCGGGTTGCGTTGCTAAAATCCGGGCGGGGTGGCAATGGAATTGATTATTACATGATGTGCGTTTGGTGCGGGGCCCCGACACCGTGCCCAGGATATCACGAGCACCGCTCGGGGTGGGATTGAATAGAACTCAAATTACAGCGAATAATGTCACCGTTGATGACGCCAAATTAGAGCATATTATTAGTTAATAGACCGTGCCGTGTTTTGGGTGCTGAGCGTAAGCGAACGAGACTGACCCATTGCCGTACCGTGGTCCTTTCCGCAGCGAATTTTTCGTGTTGGGGATTTGAGATGTTCTGTTCCGTCCCATCCATCACTTCAAGGTCCATTGGATGGCTGAATCTCTGGTTGGGTGAGGATCGCTCATCGATGCGGTTCTTCGCGTACCTTTGACATTTTACTTTTGAGACAGTAATTAAAACGATTCCCGGAAGGCATTAAAAATTTAACACAAGAAGAGTAGGCACCTCTTCTGTGCGAGAAGGGACCCGATTGCGTGAGATAGAATGTAAAGCGATGAACTGTTTAATGCACAAAAAGTCCCTTTACTTTATAAATTTATTTTATAACCGAAGATTGTTATCGAATTAAAGATGTATGTAAAGTATTTACTGCTCCAAAAAAGACGTAAGTGAGTTCACTTGAAGCCCTCCACCAGAGTAAGGCTCATAAAAATGAGCATAAAACAAAGCTTTATTTTAATTCCGTTTCACCTTACTTACCGGACCCGATTTGACGCACGCAGATTTCTTGGTGGTTTGTAACGATCCTACCCAGCAAAAGAAGCTTTCTGGCTTCAGGTGGACGTGGAGAAGAAGCGAAGCAGTGTAGATGCTTTTAATGAAATCGAGAACATCAACCGAACGACATACCATACATAATGAAAGATACTTCGGTGCAGATATAAAAACAAACAAAAAACAAAGCCCATTTAAGAACGACCCGGCACGTCGAACGGGTGTGTTAAAAATGTGAAAATGCTTAAAAATAAAATCTTTAATCACAGGCCACCCCAACAAACGCCAAGTTGTGTCTCGGTTGGAGGAGTTGGGATATGTTTAAGCGAAGCCTATCGCTGTTTGTCTCAGCATTCCAGGGTTAGGCTTAATGGAGGCGATTCCAGAAGGAGGGAGATAAACGAAAGATGACTGACCAGTGCTAGGCGGATGGTAAGAGATCTTTGTTGCGAATGGATAAGGTATTGGAGGAGCCATATTAATCTGGGGAATTTATAATATGAGATTTGTTCAAAAAAGAGTTTTAAAATATATTTCCGATGATCGAAGCTGCCTGATTTACGCTACACGCAAAGAAAGATTCTCCATCCGTCTCCATACACTTATCAATCCACATCGGATTCATTTGCTTCTCCCACGATCGCCACCAATCGGCAGGCGGTCTCCAGCAGGAACCTGTTAAAAGGAGTCGCCTTCATTTCGAAATCGCACAATCGCTAACGACCTCATCGGTTTAGCTTTCAGCAAACTGACATACGAGAAGAATATTAACCCCCAAGGCTTCAAAACCCTCAAACAACCAACGGACTAAACAGTGCTCTCCGTCTTAACCGACCCGAGATGCGACCTTAGGAACAGAAACAAATAAAATGTTTAAGATGAAACAATAAAAACCGATAAAAAATTACCGAGCATTTTACTTTGGATCCCCGGTCCGAGGTGTGCCCCGATTGAACGGACGTATTTGGCGTGTAGTGGCAATTGGGAACTGGTTTGGCGCTGCTGTTATGCTGATTGCATGCACACTCTTTAACGGAATAATTACAATTTATTAACTCATTATTAATGGTGCAGGTTCGGGGGTAAGGATTTGTAGCTTTACTTGGAGAGAAACTTTATCGCAAAGCGATGCGAGATGAAGAGATGAAGCTTGCTGCTGCTTCTATAAAACGGGGACACCCTGAGTTATGACCATCTAACGAACAACCGGTACAGTCACATAAACGGGCAATTGTTGGACCGAGGCTTACAGCGACCCCATTAAGCCATTCCTTTTACAGCGCAGTTGGTGTCTAAGTGCAGGAAATTCCAGCCGGTATAGCGGGATTGCTCCATCCTAGAGCTAGACTCACGAGTACAGCGCTCGTTATAGCGATCCCACCGGTACAGCTGAAACAAGCACCGCTGGGAGTTTGTTTCGAGGTTGAAGAACTGTGGCTGGAACCGTACCGATACAGGTTGGTGAAGGTGAGAAGGGGTAGTCGAACAGGTTGCACCGTGACTGCAACTCCACGAAGATGTCCCACGAGAGGCCTTGGGATGTCCGGTTGGATTACTAATCTTTGCACTATCGATACGGCCTTAGGGTGAGGTTCGTTCCCCACCAGCGAGGGAAATAAAGGAGCACAACGGGTAAGAAAAACCTGCTTCCAACACTCGCGGAACTTCGCAAAGTATCGCAGGCAGGTTTTGCGTTCCCTTCGTGCGTTCTGGTTCATTGGCCCTCATGCTGTGTGCAGGAATCTGTACGCGATATGGGCATGATATCGGTCTGGGCGCAAGATGTAAATAATGCGAAAAGAAGTCGTACACTGTTTGGCAGCGATCATTTGTGATCGTTAGGGAAATTGATCGATTATTACTCGACGAGAGCGATACATTTTCGGTTGTATTTTCATAATGATCACTTAAAAACATTTCTACTCCGAAAACCCACTAATAATTTCATAATGTGTGAGCGATGAGGTCCAGCTAACAACAAGCAGCAGTCTTATAGTTTCGTCAACCACTGTGGCTTCCCGCGTTTGGAATGATCATTCCATTTGCACGACAGAATCCATCCGTTGGATTAAATTTTTATTTCTTATGGTTCATTTTGCCTGTTGGGCTTGCGTATTCCGAGTCGCTTTGGAGTTCTTCGCGTTGCGATCTCCCCGGTTTCCGGTGCATTGACTGTGTAAAGTTGAACATTTCGATAAGCAATTCTTCGTTGTTTTTTTTTTATTGTTGCCTTTTTTGCATTGCTGCTGAGCCCGCGGACTTCCATCTTTTGCACATTTGCATGCTATATGTTGCACTTGATCGCTGCTGAAGGCACCACGGTTGAGCATCGTTGCACGGTTTGAAGGTCACACTGCGGATCACTTTCGAGGTTTTTCAGCGTGTTGAAGATTTATTTCGCAGTAATCGGGAGAAAAAATATCATTCCAAGTGATATGCTTGCAGAACAACTGGTTTGTATCGAAATGCCTTGGTGGAGAGATAAAATTGTACTGGGAATTTAATTTTAATTTATTTGGAGACATTTAATGTGTCTTTCCTCCCAGGTTGGACTTGAATGCTAATCGGGGAAAATTTGATAACAAGCTTCCATTTGTCACACAAAGCTTCTGCAAAGCGGATAGGAAAAATTGAATCTTTGCTTATGAATACGGAATCTGTACGTAATAGGAACAATTTCCTTGCTTTCTTCTCTCATGTTCAAAGAAAATTGCTTCACTTCCGCCAACATTAGTAACATTACGTTCGATTTGGCTTTCCCCATCAATGAGCTGTCAATGGGAACGAACGAAGACACCTTTCCACCCTTAGCTCCGGTTTTTGTGCAGCGGCAGAAGCGAACAAAACCAGCGTTACAAAGCTGAATCTTCCCTTTGCAAAATGCTTGGTGTTTCCCTCTGGTGAAGCGAAAAAAACCGGTGTACGGAATGGGGAAAAACTTTTTCGGCTTCCCAGCGGGACGCATATTGCTCTAATTTACCACCCCAAAATCACCACCACGGGAGACGCTCGTGAGAATCTTGCTGCAATTGCGTGCGGAAATTACCATGTACTCTACGGATTGGAAATATGATTATAATTTTGCGAACAACGCGGTGTGGGGTCGGATTTGAGGAAAGAAGAGAAAACGAATCATTTTCGGGACAGTTTTTTTTGTTTTGTTTTGCCTTTCGAAGGACCCAACGTTAGATGATTGAATATTGAATCAAAAAGAAAAGCTGTTCCCAATTAGCTTTGAGGAGGAAGATGGCAACCAAAAAAAAAACAAATTACCTATCAAATGAGTGACATTAAAAGAATTGTTACAAGTCGTCTAGTCGTCCGTCTTTCACCGAATCGCTTCCAACATTTCCAATCGTTTGATCGCTCGTTCGTCTTTCTTTTTAACCGTTCTTCTACCGCTCTGGTTCATTGCAGTCCTAGGGCTTTGCTAATCTTTTTTTCCCTCCCCGTTCAGCTTCTGTGGCTGACAAGCGCGCTAATGGAAAATGCCCGGGCACCAAATGCACCACTAGCAGCTAATATCGAATGTGTCAAACTTTAGCCTGCTACTAGCATAATTCCGTAATGACTTTTGCTGTCGGATTAAGCGACAGTCAGAATGGGTGGGCAGGGACTGCGTCTTAGGATGAGTCGGAGGGAAGGAGATTTTTATGAAACTTCAACTTGTTGGCTTATTTGCGGGTGATTGGACATTGGTGGTCGCATTTGCAGCTGCAAAACACATTAACCGTCGTCACACATGTGGTGGTCGTGTCGGGTGTCTTCGAGGACAGTGGTCAGAAGTTATTTATGTCCAGTCGTTAACACGGTATGAGCCTTGGGGAAAAGTATTAAGTTAAATAAAAATTTTATGAGCTTAGTCTAGATAAGGTTAGACAAGCATAAGCTGGAAACATCAATCGACATCACAAGACAGCGGTAAGAGCGCTAGATCTTCATAAAGTTAGATCAGAAATCAGAGAAACCGAGAGATCAGAGTAGGCTCTCCTGTTAGGAGAAGGACTGCCTGTTACTGCCTGGTAACTATTTTTAGCTTTTGGAGCTAAAATAAGGCACTTTAGTCTCAAGTAGGATGTCTTGTAATAAAATTTACTTTAAAATATTATATGCAAACTAAGATACAAATCCCCAGAGTAGAGGATCTTATCCATCTGTCCGTTCCTCATTTGTATCCTTCAACGGCTACAAAGTCAACCGATGCTCCAAACGATAAGCTTTTCCATCAGCAAACACTCATTAGCGTTTGTCGCCGTTGTCAACTGTAAAGGTGCTGATTGACGGCTTCTTCGTCGTCAACCCCAAAAATAAAAAAAAAAGAAACGAACGAAAATTGAAACCACACGTCACAAAAAGACAATTTACGATCCAGATCTTAAGTGTGTTGCGATCCGTGAAGGCATGTTTCGTAGTAGCGAAACGGGTGTTTGGAGAGTGGCGTTCTAATGGCGATGCCCCCCCTAAGGGGAGGATGTTGTTTTCATCTCCAAAATGGATGCTGATGTCATGCTTTTAATTTCGGCCATATTTAGTCTATGTCACACATTGCCAACGATCGGGTCCCCATTGTGACAGTTATCGCGGGTAAGCGAAGATGCTCCAAATTATAGCACGGTCGGCACGAATGCCGTTTCTTTTGTTGATGTTTTGAGTTGGGGTTGGGCCACAGCTGTTGAGCACATGTTTTTTACCTCCTTCTGGAGATGTGGAATTGTCATCATCTTGCATTCCCATTGTACAGAGCGCTCGTTGTTGTTGGTCGTGGAAAAGTGCTCACTAATCTCCAGGCGGATGCCGATAGGGGCCTCTGACAATGGACGATCATTGTTCTGACAAACGCGCTCAGTACAGACAGTGGGTTCTTTTGTTTCAACTCCACAGTCATCCGGTGGGTTGCAGCGATGCAAACGTGACCTGCTGGCGATGGCGAACGGAACCGGTTGACCTCGGGACGCCCGGGACGCATTCGAACCGCATCCGCATTGTGGCGCGCGAGATGTGCCCGGTCGACGTCGGGCCGGGCAAAACAATCGCGTTGATTGTGAAGTAAGGCCCCAACTGGACGGTTCACTTGGAAGCTTCTTCAGCCACTCCGGCTCCGCCAGTAATCTCCACTGATGATGTTTTAATTGCGCACTGTCTTGAAGGGTTTTTTGTTTTGGCTCTTGTCTGCCAGAAGCACCCCGAGGCATCTTTCCGGACAAAAGGGAAAGCCACGAGTTGTGTTCTCGAATGTTTGGAGAATATTGCGTATTTTTACTGCCCGTAAAACTTTAAGAATATCGGACAACCGTCGGACGTGTTCTGTTCCTTCCTTTCCGAAACCGGTTCACTTGGATGCTGCGTACGAACTGAGCGCCCTGTTCGCGGCTGTCCGTTGCTATAACCTACCTACCTGGAGCACTGGTTTCCCTTCGTCGACTATCTTGCTCACACGCGCGCTTGCCTTCGACCGACGACTGCGCACTGCCGCACGGCTGCACGGGTGGGAAGCACCAGAGAAACATTATCTATCGCTAGCGCAGCACGCACGGTTGGCTACAAGGCGAGCCGGTGGATGCTGCGGCAAACTGCCGGAATTTATAGCATCGAGCATCGATGGTGCGGGTGAAGATGAGATCGTCCTGAAGGCGCTTCGGAGTGTCTGTCCGACCTTACCGCTTAGCCAGCCGTTCCAGCCGGCAGCCCACCTTCCAGCAACCGTGTCGGTTGGTCGGTCCAAACTGAAGGGGCTCCACAGCACATTGCCGCCAGGCCGTGGATGCAGCGTGGGGATCGTGTGGTCGAGTGCCGTGTGTTTAGTCGTCTAAGCTTTGTGTGCGGAGTTTTGGAGGTGCCTCTCGACTGGGAAGCCATTGGTTACACCGTGTTGGTTAGTGTTGTTGGTGTTATCGTTGGGGGCACTTCAGCATCCTTCCGGTGGCATCTGCAATGGAACGGACCCCAGGCCCTTTTGAGTGTAACAGCTCACTGCCCACTGCCCCGTCGGAGGAATGCCTTCGGGCGGGTGTTAATGGGTAGAAAAGGATTTGTGTGGTTCTGCACCGTTGTGGATGTTCGCCGAAGGAATGGTGTGCCCTTGACAACAGCCCGACAACGTGACGACAGGTGGCAATGGTTTTACTCGGTTGTTGACGATACCTTCACTGTTCTTCATCCAAACTTGGACCTTAAACGCTGGTGTGACGCCACTCTCGTCCCAATTGCTGCTTCTTGTCGCTGGTGTGTGGTGTACCGTCAGCCTTGTAGGGGAGGTTCCTTCCTCGTTCACTAGCCGGGAGTGCGGGATGTCGGTTACGGCAGGGTAGCGTCCACGCTGCTCGGCTAAGACTCGGTACGGACTCGGTCCCAGACGCATCCGCCCTTTCGTGTGCGAGCGCTTCGGGCACGGTCGACTTTTCCACCCGCGTCCATTATGAATCGTCAGAGAGAGATTGATAGTATCACTTGTGTTTTTAATTCACTTGCCGAATTTTAAATGCAAATATTGAACAAAATAAGATCGTTTTTGGAAAGTCCTTTAACAGTAGAGAATTAAATTTCCTCGTTAAAGGTATAAACTTACAACAATAAGCAGTAGTTTAGCGAACGCTGGAGCTACGTACGTGGCGTCGACGTATAGCAACAGCTCGTATTAGGTAGATACTTGATTGTATAATACATTTTTGATTATTTTTCGTATTAATTTTATATCCAGTTTATTTATAAAATCCGCACAAAATGATTTGACAAATTTCGGGCTGATAAGAGTTTGCGTAATTCCACACTAAATTAAGAACGATGTATTTGAGAGGTTCTTATGTCATTCATTATCACCGATGGAAGACAAAAAGTAGCAACTGTTGAGATAGGCTTATCGCTCCGTGAGGCAACCGAAGGGGAGGGCGGAAACAAATATTTCATAACGATTGCTCAATGTTACGAATTAAACTTTTGTTATAGCGCAAAAACAAGGGTACTTATCAAGCTGTGGTTTTTTATACGTAATGAGTGAATTTTAATTTCGTAATTTCGTAACATTTAAAGTCGTAAAGATGCTGTTTAGGCTGATGAGCTGAGATGCGCTATTAAGAGAGTGTTATCTTTCGAAGCAGTCCAAATCCAAGTCGCAGAAATAAAAGTCCTTTGTTCTTGGATTTCTTTGTTATAATAATTAAAGTTCAAATATCTTAACTGGTTTTTTCATTATTCCTTCAGAAGATTTTGCCCCGCAGTTCTGGATATTTTTGATTTAATCTTTTAATTTTCTTACACCAATAAAATTCCGATGATTAATTTCTCCTTACACTTGTTGCGATCATTCTCCAGATCAGTGCCCTCTACCAGCACAGGCGTAGTTTATAATACCGCTGACGTAATTAAATTACGGTGTGACAGAACATGGTCATGGTTTTCTAAATCCGGAACATCAACCCACCAAGGGAAGTGTTCCGGAGTGTAATAAACTAAAACCAAGATTCTTCCTGCACGAAGCAATCAGAAACGGTTCCCCACTGGCAGTTCTATCATCTGCACGAAATTACACCCATTAATCACGTGGATGAGTCAAGTGTAGCGTGGTAGTTCATAAACGTGCATAGGAATTTAGAGAGACTTCTAAATTTAGCCCCAAAAACCGATGGAACCCAGCGTCCTGTCTTTCTTCTCCAATCTGGTGGATGGGCTACGCGGTGCCTGGTATTCCGGTGGTAGATCACACTCGATCGATGCGTTCCCCCAGCACTGTGTCGGTCGTTCAGATTCATTCAACTGCCCGAAGCGTACCATATGGTTCTGGCTGAGGGTTGTTTTCCTTGGCAAATACACTTCGTACACGGCGGTTGTCTATCGACGATCGCGACCATTCACTGTCTGCTAGGAAGCGATGAAAGTATTGTTGTTGAATGTTTTTATAGATCGTACTTTTTTTTTTCTTCCCCCGGGAAGTGAGTAAATTCGAAAGAGTTAGCTGCTGACTGTTCGGATCGCCATCAACGGGCGTACTGCAGCAAAGCGCTTCCGCGCTGTTTATTTATTTCGCTTACGTTGATCTTAAGACCATCCATCATGGTGTCGCAGTTAGTTGGGTTGGTGGCAAGCGAGACATCGAGGCGAAATGTGTTTGTTGGACGTTTGTTTTTCCGGCGGATGTCTGGAAATGGAATTAAATGTTGTCGTCTATGTGCGTCTTTCTGTTGGGGTGTTACTCTAATTAATGCATATTAAAAATAAGTATATAATTTAAACAATATAAAAAATGTTCCCTTAAAAATTGAGCTCTATCCGAAGATCTTCCAGCTCTTCAACTGATTGATTTTGTTCTCAATACTTCAGACGCGTTGGAGTATACTGTAGGGCTGGAATGTTTCCAGTACCCGAATTATGCATCCCTCGATGCCTCCGACGCTTTACTTAAAATGATCAAAGTGAAGTAGTTTTTCTCCGTACCTGTTTATTCGCTCCATCGGCGAGTTTCCACCGGTGAATCCGCACCCAAGGGCGTACAATTTCCCGAAAAGTCAATAATCATAATGAATGGCTAACGGTTCGAGTGGGTATTCTGAGGTTTTCTTACCCCAGTATTTTCGTTTTCATGATCCAGCAACTCACTCGAAGCTGATTTGGCTTCCACCTGGTTCAAAGAACGCATCACAATTTTCGGCCGTACATATTGCCGTGGTGGAGATGTTTTTATTTTTTCCCTACTGGTGCTCTCTCTCTCTCTCTCTCTCTCTCTTCCGTTTGCAGTGTAAAACTCTGCTTTTCCGTTCCTTCCATTTTAGACGATCTATTTTTGGAGGCAACAGCCAAACCAAATGCGTGAAACGTCATCAATGAGCAGCGGCACTTGCAATCGGCTAGTCTCTTTCTGGTTCTGTTTACTAAAACCATCTCCATCAAAACCCATTCCCAAATTCCAGTGGCCAGGTTGTATTCCGATCCGATGCATAATGGATGGCTATAGGTACCTTCCAGGTTTTCTTTCAACTTTACCGATTTTCGCTACAGTAGAATTTTTGTTTTTTGGAGTTACTGGCGTTTTTTTGTTTGGAGATAGACACACGAACTAAATCATGAGAGTTAGAGAGTTGGTTAGTTTAAATCTTAAAACTTTATAATATTTACTTTATACTTTACTCTTTTAGATTATTCCTCGTACGTTTCCTGCCAGTAAACATCACTTCAATGCAATATAATGTCTTGAAAGGTTCACCACCAAGCATCCCAAAGTGAAGTCATGAATGCCTGGAAACGCACCTTTCAACTTGCTGCGGAGCGATTTACGATGCCGATGGGCCGATGGAGAGTTTTATTTATAGCACCCGGGGTTTTACCTCCATTCACACCAAAGTGCACCTTTACGGCCTAGAACGACGCTGGAACTTGCTCTTGGAAGTGACTGCATGATGACTGATACCGAGTAAGAATACCGTCAAGTCGTAAGGGTACCACCGAATTCGTCATACAATTTCCGGACATTCCATCATACGTAGGAAATAACATGTGTACAACGATACAAGCGCATCGTCACTCTCTCCCTGGTGGCCATGAATTTAAAATTGCATCTCATTGTAACGTTGTGAGGTTCAGGCAAAAAAAAACAAAAACACATCCAAATGTCTCGCAAAAGGTGTGAAAAGATGAGAGAAACTTGGTACCGAACTTGTTTACCACATGCCAGCCGTGTACCGCGTTTTGGTCGAATAAAAACTCACTTTTTGACATCCATTTCCACGGGGTTCGGTCCAATTCGTATGCAAAGTGGCGACTCTGGGTCATGCATAAGTAATGCACTTTGCCGTCCCTTTTCGTGGTCGTGGTTGGGTCCTGCCCTGTCCTTGCGGAAGGGCTGGCTGCGAAAATGGATTGGACTTTAAGTGAAATTAAATGTGAAGAGTGCACCGATTAAAGGAGATAATTGTGTGCCCGGGCGCTCATCGGTCTGTGTAGTAACATCAATAAGATGTTTAGCCAGCGATAAGGTTATGATCTATAAGCGGACACTCATCAGTGCGCAACAAGGAGGGCACTGTTTCTGTCCGATTAAAATCAGCGCAGAAGCGTTCAATGTACAATAGAGGTCTTGTGGCACGGGATTAAAACGGTCGGGCATCATTTGAATATTCCACTCGGAAGTATGTCAGCTCTCGGTGTCCGATGTTTATCGAGCGCGTTTCTTACTGAGCACGCTTGAAGGTGGATTAGTTGTGTGATGGCAACTGTTTCAAAATTGTCCCTTCCCAACGATAACGGTGTATTTTCCTCAGAAAACACTTGAAATCTCGCAGTACAAAGAGTGTGACAAAAACAACTATTTGAATATCATCCATCAGGGTTCGGAAAGATGGCGACGGAGCAATCTCAGCATGGAAAACCCTCCCAGGCATAGAGGAAAAGCAACAGAGATTTTCAATTTATTTTACACCCGGTGAAGGATTTTCTGGCCGTGTTTTTCTTTTGTTATGCGATCGGTAAACCACATTTTACCGTCCCATTCCGATTTTCTTTTGAATCGTTTCGAGTGCCGAATCGCATGCCTACTTAGGTTCGAACGACAATGATAAATGAGTTTCCGATGATGGGTTTTTCCCCACCGATTATCCCGACGAAGGCTTGGTACGGGGAGCCATCGATGCCATCACTATTGTTGTGCGAAGGCAATACTGTAACGAGCATATTGTGAGTGTGAAGGCGGATTAGAACGGAGCACGGAGCTGAAGGTGCGGATGAGTTTTTGAACAATTGAAAAGAAATAATTTGCCACAATCCTTACCATTGCTGAATGGGCGATGATGCCCTCTCGGGAAAACACGCGCCTTTTTAAGGACGTTCGGGGTTTCCCTTGCTACCCAACGCCGTGTATCCGATCCTATGGTAGGCTATGATCCTGCAGCGGTTGCACCTTCGCTCGATTGGCGAACGATTTACTGTGGAAACAATTAAAGTACCCACAGATTCTACGACTCCCTCCCAAACAAAGGGTTTGTGGTCTCGGTGGCACGTGTTTGAGGCACTTTTGCTATGGCACGGCCCGCCACAGAGTTGGCATTTGGTGGGCTTATGAGAAGGTGGGAAAACTTGTTGACTTTGAACGGGGAGTTTACTTTGGTGGTGGAAAATGTTCAAACGAGGGGAAAACGTGTAGCGATTCCGTTCAAACAATAGGCTATACGTTTCAAATTAGTCGGAGTTGTTCGGGGATTTGAATGATCGTTTTTAAATGTAACTAATTAAAATTTAGAAGAAAAAAGAATAATTTAATCATTTCAAGAAGTAAAATTTTAAATATACTGTCGGTGGATTTACAGTGGATTAAGAATTTATTTTAATGTTCGAAATAGATACACTTGGTCTTAAAAGTAACAATTTCTGTTCATAACAATTTTCTTCATAAACATAATTTACCGAATATTTATATATTTTGGACTTAAACATTCATTCTTTTCAGGTCTGTGGGACGCTTTTCATTGAAGGTTACAAATTCAATTACTTTCTTCCGTTTAATCCGGCTTTGGGCCTTTATCTCGCATTGAAAGCCGTCGTCAATAAATCCTTCCCTTTGGCTGGCTTGCGGCACACTGCGCGCGGTTTCGCAACTCCAAACTTCAATCGAACACACCGACCTGCTTCAACAATGGAGTCCTTTTGGGGCGGCAAAGCCGCGTTTTTCTCCTGTGTGGGAGCCGAATGAATGCAAATTTCAATTACGGCAGCACTTTTTTCCCCTCTTTCTCGCTCTCTCTCTCTCTGCAATTGTTCGGGCTGGAGTTGGTGGTGGACGTTCTGCTTGCAGTTTCGGTCAGTCGGCAGATTTGGAATGTTTTGTGTTGCTCCTTTTTTATGTTGCACATCCAATTAGGTTGTATGGAAGCTTCACCGATCGGCCATTTGCTTGTTTGTTGTCGGTATGTTCCACTTTGAGGTCCATTATTTGATTCATCATTTCTGCAATGTTACGCTTTGAATGGATGCCGGACAAAACGCGGGGACAGTTGTGTGAAGGGAACACCCAAACAAGGGTCAGGCAAAAAGTAATTTAAATATCCTTTTAATCGACTGCTGCAATCACAACAGCAATGATACGCAAAACACAGGAGGATAAAAGTGGGGACGACAAAACGGACGGAAAGTCCTTTGATACGCAAGTGATCCGAATGTTAAACAAAACTACAAAGCTACACTTGAGAGGAACAGTTGTAGCATAACAACAGTGGAAAAATAAACATACAAGTCTCCCACATGAATGCAAACGCAACAACCGAATGGAAAACATCCGAAGGGCATCGCATAAAAGGAAACATTATTAGACCGCTATACATTATGTATATGATTATGCAAACACAATAAACGCAACACAGATCAGCCTACTGTGGTAGGCAAATGGAATTGTGCCCCGCGAGTGAAAAGTGCCACCAGATGAGAGCTACGCGCCGTCGGGCGGCAAAAGGAGATGGTGATGACAAAATTTTCGGTTGAACCTGTCCTGGTGTTATGTTTGTTTGCTTTATTGCTTGTAGTTTCCTGTTCTTTATTAGCTTTCTCGCTTTTTTTTTCTGTCCGCCTCAATCCGTCCCAACGACTGACTAAAAAAAAACACGACCTATTTCTATCACTTCCCTTGCTGGGTAATGTTTGTCATCGTTTCACTATCGTTCCAGGGGCTAGGGATTAAAAGAACACCGATTGCTCCCTCTACCACCACTGTAAACAGTGCCGGGAAGGGATGATAAAAAGCCGAAGGTTAGTTTAAGGGACGTAAAGTGTTTGTGAACCGTTTCGCTGACAAAAGGGAAACCCCTTTCGATGATGATTTGCCATCCGGCGTCTGTACAGTGAGGAGAAAAAATATAAATGATATGAGGTGAAATTCAATACCTTTAAGATTTCATTTCACATCCAATGAACAAATGAGCAGGTTGATAATTTTATTTAAGGAAAAGGCACAAATCAGTACAACATCAGTAGACTTCAAGGAATGGCAATAGAATGAAGTTATAAACCTTATCGCCTTATAAGTTATAAATACAATTATAGTTAAAAATTGCATATATCGAAAAATTAGCATAATACAATGAAGATAGTGGTGGAAAATCGAATAATAAGTCTCTAGTACCTGGAAGACTTCAGCTATTTAATTCCTGAAGGCTCCAAGCCATGACATTCGAGTCAGCGTCTTAGAATTTAAACCTGATACATACATATGGAAGTGTATCGGGGACTAAGATGAGAGATAGTGGTTGAAAGTGAAAGTGACGTATAACCCTAGAAATCGGAAATTGAGAGTGATATTGAGCAGTCAGGAAAATCATAATTATAACAATGGTTGGTTAAATGGTTAAATAAATTGTTTGGTAAACGTTATATAAAATACTAAATTTATTAGCACTAATCTTATAATTATACTCAGCAGTGTAAATTTGTATCGTCCACGTGAACAATGCACCAGACCGGCAGGCTCAATTGCTACCGGATGGTGTAAAGAACCGTGACGTCGCTATGTTATCCTTGCTTTCCCCCTTTTTCATGTCCTATCCCACCGTTCTAACCGTCCCTGGGAGACTGGCTCGGATGTTTCATCCCTTAATCGACCGGTGAGAACAGTGTGATTTATTGTAATCGAATGTCCTTCCGCTTTACACCGATCGTGTGCTAGTTCTGTACCGGTTAGGATTCGGTATCTACAGACGGATTAAAGGACCATTTCCGACATTCCTTTGGATCGGGCTTGTGCCCGGTTTGTCAATAGACACAGGTCAATTGATGGATTCCTTTAGGGAATTTCTTTCCAGAATGCGAATCTAACCCTTGTTGAGGTTCTGTCAAGAAAGTATTCTTTTTTTGTTCGGCTTTAGAGGATAAATTATGCAGGACACTGTAAATTGAGGTCAAATTATGACAATAAAGGAAGGTATTTACTTAATGTCTTGTAGGACAAATGTTTCTTGTTCAAACATTCTTAAAGATATCCAGTTGAAAAATGTTTTTGACGAAGAGAAAGAAATTTCACATGAAAATTTCCTCAGTTGGATGTCGATAGATTTCTTGCTTTTAATTACTTGCTATTTTACTTCCAGCACTAGATAAAAACACCGGGGCTCCAACTCTCAGGGGACTCATTTTTGATTGACAAACTTTTCCTTGAGGCTTTTTGGCTTAAGGAAAACTGGTATGCTCTTCTCTCTCACACTGTTGCTGTACGAGGGCAGAGGAAGAGGATTAGTTCCGATAGTTCCATACTCAAACACTCATTTTCCAACATGCACAAATATTGCTGCTGCTTATCGATGGTTTCCATCGACGGATGTTTTGATGCCATGATAGGGATTAGTGTCAAAAATGGTCCCGGTTTGGTGGTACGGTGGTAAATTATGCCACTCATGTTTCGCCCGTGTGACCGACGGTTGCGGTGATGCTGTAGGCATTTTATCGTACACGCGATTAGGATGATAATGATGATGGTGACGTGCGGAGGATTACGCTCGTGGACTCGATTATGATGCAGTAGAAGCTTGTCAATATACAGTGTATTACATGATCGTTATGATTGCATTAGACGGTGGCAGACACGTGGATGGGTGCGAGGAGGGTGGAGAATAATTTGCAAGAAGAAAGCGAGAGAATCGTTAAATCAAAGCCTGTTGGCAACGTGTGGGGTATGTATGGCTAGCAATTTCCAGGAAGAGCACGAGTCAGCAACAAAGTTCATGAGACAAGCAAAACAAACTCGAAGCGAAAACATTGCGCATGACGACAAATGTGGCTGTGCTTGCTTTATTTATCATAAATGTCCTTATCATGTCCATAAATGGAGAATAACTAGAATTTGTCTAGGAAAACCGTTATTATAAAAAAAAGAACTTAATTTACACAATCAACTCATTTTTTATCGATTGTAATAAAAGCATCCTTAATCTCCACCGAGAACACATTTTTCCACCACTTTGCAATATGGACATTTTTCCATTTTCCACAGCGACACGGCAAAAGTGACCGCCATCGGACAAAAATCGATAAATGTCACCAACAGCAACGCAGCAAAAACCATGGAAATCGTAAAATGAAGCGCCTTGGTCCGTGATGGTGAGCTGGGCAGAGCGCATAAATGTTTAATTTTTATGATAATTGAAAAAACCTCAACTCGCCATAAGCGACCGGGGCGAGTTCTCATCAAACTCGGATCGATGGTTTTGCGGTTCCGAACGCGGATACGGTTCGGATACAGCCAATCGGCTATCGGAAAAAGGGGTTAAGGGGCTTTTCCTGTAAATTTATACTCCACTCGAACCCGAATCGAACCTAATCCGGCTAAATTTGCTGCACATGCTTGGGACTTGATTTATGTGTCCTTGGTGTCCATTGGTAACTGGACACCATGGGGAGTGGTGCATCGCAAAAAAAGGATCCATTTTCATAATTTACTCCACGAGCTTTAAAAAATGGGTCCGACTTGTACGAGCACGGGATGAAAACTGCCCAAACATTCATGTGAGTTGATTGGTCAAATAAAAATTTCATACACTGATAAAAAAAAGGCCACTGTCGGTCCATTACGTGTTCGTACCAGCCAAGAAACTCTCTCAGCGTGATTAGTACCTTTTGTCGGTAAGTTTGACGATGTAATCGGTCGATTTTGGGAGGTGCAGAAAAAAAAACCCGAACCCTCTTAAAGAACCACAAAAAAAGGATCAAATAACGCAACAGTCGGTTTCCCTACGGTCAATTGTAAAGGCATGTGTGGGTGGTCGAATATCCTTGTGCGTTTGGATGTCCACTTGCAAGAGATGTTAAATTTTTTTCCTCCTGCTTTAAAGACGTTTCGAGCAAGCGTGTGCGTATGTTGTTTTTTATTTGTGCTCCGTTAGTTTCCCTTCTAAATTCCCGAGACGAATGCTCTTTTGCTTTCCACCGTACGCTTCCCTATTTGCGATCCTAACGCCGTGCCGGGTTTTGATGGCACGTGATGGCACATGTTGGTGGCATCGATTCGTTTGCTGCGTACGTTTCGATACGTAATTGAGTGGGCAGAAAGTGGTTCCATTTCAATGGTGTTTCGTTGATTTGTTTGTTGGATTGTGTTTTTGTGCAGACGTGGCGGGAGCTGTGGGTGAGCGTGTGAAGGGAAGGGAAGAGGCTTTTTTTCTCACTGCAGTTCACCGCGGTAGTGATTAAGGGATGTTTTATTGAACCATCAAAAGGCTAATGATTTTCTAATGAAAGTGGGTGCACACGAGGACCAGCCCGGAGATGGGGTGGATGAAATTTGAGGAGAAAATACAGCAAGGGAACAAGCGAAACGCAGCTTAAAAAGGATCAAAACGACGCAAAGGGCAACTGACCAGCAATGTGTTGGTCCACTGGAATGGAAATGCGTTAACATAATAACGCCTAAAAGCACCGAAGCCATTGCATTTATGCTCGCCCATATATCCTTGATCCTTTTGTTGCCAGGATCAAACGTTTGCGGGAAATGTGTGTCTTTGTGGAAACAAAAAGAAAAATGTAAATGGTCTTTGAGACATTCATGGACCATTGAAAGCAAGTGCCGGACTTGGTCTTGAACGGATCCTGTCCATTAATTATCTGGATGGATGCATCATATGAGAAGGCTATTTTAATTAGAGTAATCGTTATCGGACCTCCTCGCACATACTTGGAAGTAAATCGTGGATAACAATTCAATATGATGTACAATACGATGGTATCGTATATCCACATGATGGCAAAAGAAAATTCGAGAAAATTACAGTACGAAAAAAATCAATATATCAATTCATTGCTCGGACAGCTAAGCCGCATGTTACATCATCGGGGGATCCCAAGAAACTTCGAATGGAAGACATTATTTAGTTATTGCGAACATGAAAAATTATCGAAGAAGTACGTAAGATATAAAATCGACCTTTAGAAACAAATATTTTTTATCGACTTATTTTAGCACGTAACCGGATATTCCGTCCTGGCTACGAGGTATTGGTCCGGATGAGATTTTAGTTCGGTCCGCTCATATGAAGACCGGCGCCACGACCAATACGCCACCAGACCGTCCTGAGATTAAGTAAAAGAGCAAATCTTAAGATTTAGGTAAAAACTCTATCAGAGATCCGTAAAAGGGTTGAGATTTATACGATTCTTCGTCACTAGGGTTATTTTCAAAGGATTGTCAAGGCCATTGGACTGATCTAAAATCTAAAATATGTGGATTCTCTAGAGAACCAATGGAATCCATCAAACAATAACGAAACTATCAACCGAACAACCTACCAAATTTACTTTCAACAAACCCGAACCCGGTGGTCTACAGTAATTGATTGAGTCATTGGCATTAAGCAAAAACGTTAAATGTACGTCGAAAATATTTTCCGTAGGATTTACAAGAATTAAAGACTGTAACTGGCCGGGTACATTGCCTCTAAGACTCTGAGATGTTTAAACGCTACATAGCTTGTAATAAACCTCCATGCATGGACAAACCAACGAAAGAATTGACCAACGGAAATTAAAATGAATTGGATTATTTTAGAAGATTATTATTATTAGAAAATAATAAGAAGAAATTGTTAGAAGATTATTTTTATGTTTCATTTATTGTCTACTCCACATAAATAATCATGAACTTATGTGTTTCCCTTTTAGTTTTGTTCATATTCCTGGATGTCTATATTTCCTGACACCTGGATTTTCTTACAAGAGATATTCACGAGTATATAATACAACAAAACTTAAAAGTAGGAAGAAAAGTAGTTCTTGCAGTGCTATATCAGATGAAAGACATTTTAGAAAAAATATATTATAATGATTCAAACAAAAAACTCTCGGTGTTAAAGTAATGTTCTTGCTGTTTACAGCATACTCTATCAATTCGCGATAAATACTAAAAAAAAAATCAGTATGTTCATAAAAGTTGTGGTTCCGGAAACCTCAATCTTAATCTCAATCGTCCGTTCTTCCTTCCGCTAATAGCAGGAGCGACAAGCGGGAATCACTACGAAGCATGAAAAAACATTCTTCATGTGTCATGTGTACTTGATTTTTTATACATTCTTCCTAAAGGAAAGCAAAGGAAAGTACACAACACTCTTTCAAACAACACCCACCATGAAAGGGGACGCCCCATTGTTGGCTTTTCCGATTACCGCATTCATCTCGCTTTTGTCACAATTTCCCTATTGATCCTGTGTGCAATGAATGGGAACGATCAGAAGCACCGAGACGACACCGGAAACCCTAAATCGTTCGAAATTTCCTTCTTCCACTTGCCACCCTCACTGTTAGCATCCGCGATCCGATCAACGCCCGAATCATCATCATCATCAGCATCATCGTCATCAGTTATCGGTGTGACAGTGCCTCCTGTTTTCATCCCATTGTTGTTGGCACAGTCTCCTTTTGCGGGCGACGAAGAGTCAATAAATCGAAGTGTGCCATGGTGGGAAACATTACAACAGCCACCCAGGCGTTTTTCTGCAACCCCCCACACTGCTTCAGCACTATTAGCAAAGGGGGTTGCCTTTGGTACGTTTGTTTACTATGAGCGTGCGCTGCTCGGTCGGTGTGAGTGTGTTTACTGAGACTTGTTTGCGCTACAATAACTGTCGGGACGGAAGCGATTTTGACGTTCGTTTGAAGTTTGTTTCGGTTATTTATTTTATAACAACCTATCGCCTGTCATCCGGATGGGTGAGGTGGGTGATGGAATAATATGTGTAGGGAACTATTTGCATACAGTATTGTGTGATGTTTTCCTCCCCGAAGGCACACACACACACATTCATAATCAAAATAATTGATAAGAAAATTCTAAAAATTAAAAAAAAAAGAATTGTCATCGCTGCGAAAATCAGAAACTGATAAGTTACATCATTTATTAATAATGCTGCAATAATGTGACAGGGAAGACACGTTTCCCTCAATGAAAATTCTCATCGTTAGCAGAACGCTCTTTTGCACGTCATTGTTTTTTGATGCCATTTTTGTACACAAAGTTTAATGTTATTTATGTTTAAATAATGGTAAATAATGTATAAGTTTAATCAAGCAGAATAATTTGATTTAATTTAGTTTTATTTTTAATTTAAGTTATTAAAAAAAGAAAGAAAGTTCATAATAAAGTTACGGAAAATTTCCGTTACAGTTTAGCAAAATCTTCCTTACAATGATAATCACATTTTGACGTCATGATTTGCATCGTCATTGCAGCCAACGAACGAAGAAACAGGATCAAAAAGTGAAGCTAGAAAACTTCCATAATGAAAAACAAAATGCCTTCACAGTATCGTCGCCTGCGAAAATCTTACAACGTGTTCGTTAAGCGAAAGAAACACCGACAGGATGAAAAGACAGTAAAATCCATCACAAAAAAAAGGAAAATAAGAGGAAACTCTTCGCCATCGCATTTTCCTGTTAATTATCGCTAACGAGATACGGAAAATTGTGTTTACTTTGTAACCTTTCTACACATCCCATCACGGCACAGTTTCCCATTGACGTGCGTCATTCGGTGATGGTTCCGGGGGTTGATTTGTTCGGGCATGTTTTCTTCCCCTAACGAGGCGGGCCAAACGTTTCCAAAAAAGATCAAACGGGATTCGGGGTAAAAGTTTTGTTAAAACAAATTTATCTACAAAACTCTTCCGTCCTCGCTTCCAAGTGCCTTCTCCCTGTGGATCTTTCACGTCTCGTGGTTGTCTGTCTCCAGTGATACCATCACCTGTCATCGTTAGAATTAGTGAATTTGTACATTTTCTCCTGAGGGATTGAGAGAGCGAGAGACACACAAATGGAAGGTAAATAAAGATGGTGCTGTGGGTGCTTGAACATTAAACAAAAGAGTAGGAAAAACAAAAGAATCATCCTTGGAGTTGATTTAAAATGATAAAATACAACATTCGTAATGGAAATCCGGCAGAAGCGACAAACAAATTGAAGACAAATTGAATAGAAAATAAAACAATAAATACCTCTTAGTTGAATCCTTCTAATGAGCAAAAAGTCTAAAGGGGGAAAACAGACAAAAGAAAACCACGAATCACTGCACCGACAATGGCCATTGACGTATCACGTGCGATCTTTTCCGACACATTTTCCACCGACAAGAGTTCTTCAACGCGCCTGGCCCAAGAAAAAACGCGTATCCGATCGTTCTGATCTCCCACACACATAAAGCATCCCATCTTGCGGAAAATTCCGGTTCGTTGCCAAGAAAAATGCCTTCACAAAGGCAGCTCAGTTCTCCCCATCGTTCAGCAGCACACACGGCACATTGTGTTCAGCTCACAGCCCGAGTTTTCCCTGGGCCAAGTTTCCGTTTCGCTCATTCGCCTTCAACGCCCTGAACCACCTGTTTTCTTTTGGCACATTTTGCACCCTACGGCGGCGGCAAACGAAGAGGAGGCGCTATGCCGTGTTGTAACAATGCGCTGCGCATTGTCAGCGCACATAACAATGCGATGAGAGATTTTCCGCATTTTCCCACCCGTGAAGGCAAAAAGGGGGAAAACTCGATGTATTGGCAATTGTTGTTGTCCGGCCGGGTTTGGAGAAAAAGTAGGTGGAGCTTTCCTGAGTGTATCTTTTGTTACGGGAAATGATTCCTGGTGAATGGGAACATATCTGTTTTTATTGGAGATATGATGTCCAGAGGTCTATCTATCTATAAATCTAGGAACTTCAGGATCTAAAGGGTCTTGGAAACTTAAGGAATTTAGGAATCGACTCCTAATTCTTAAAGGGTTTTGCTCAACCTGTTCTTATTTTTATAGACAACAATCAAATTGGATGGGTTGTTATTCATTTTCTTTGGAGATTTGTTGTCTAGAAATTCGTACAGGAATCTAGAATATTCAGGATATAGGAATTCTAGGGAAACTAGGAAATTGAAGGAATCTAAGAATTAATTGTTAGCTCGCAATGACTCTGCTTAGCTGCCAATCATTATTATAGACAACGATTAACCATTCGATCACATTTCACAATGTAAACATCACGTGATAAGAAGTTCGGTAGGCACGTTGTGTGCTCCGCCAGCGGTAGTTTCTAGGTCACCCTATTTATTATGAAATTATTTTAGACACCCATTTCCAGTCCAGTGTGGCATCAACACGGCACCACAACATTGTCGGATGAATCGTAATCGTACTGCTCGGGATGCTGTGAATGTTGCTCAAACAAACCTGTTGTCTAAGCAACAAGCAAGCATGACAAAACATTTCAACTGTTGCATTGTCGGCTGCTGGCGCCCCGTAGGTCACTCGTGGACTGATAAGCCTTTCGCATCAAGGAAGTAGAATCGTTCCAGCGTTAAGGTTTTTTTGTTCGATAACCTTTTGTGCAGCAGTGAAAGGTGCTTGCGCGTGGAATTTTGAAGCGAATGATATTATAGAGACGAGAGTTTAAAGCAGGAACACTCGATTATTTTAATATTCGTCTAGAAATCAATTCATCCAGTACTGCCTCATTGTTCCAGCTTGTAGCCTAGGTGCCTACCCCAGTGACACCGGCATGATTGATCGCCTCCAATCGTAAAAGGGACTGCTTGTGAAAGGGAACTCCTCTAATTACCAGCCATCGTGGTGTAATTATTCTCAACCGTACGAACCAACCGATGAATATTGAACGTGTCGAAAGGAGGCAAGAAATGGATAAGGTTATACATATTTGTCTGGAATGAAGTTGAGAGCAAAATCATCCATTCTAGAGAAGAAGTAAAAGCGATGGATTAACGGCACAATCATTCCAGCGTGTCCACCGTTTGCGGTTTGCTTTGGTGACGCGTTGTTCTCACGGGTTGACAGTGATCGATCGAGCGTCGATGGATTAGAAGCGGGGTTTTGGGCCCTTTTGAAGATGGCGATCGAATACGCTACAATGGGACGAGATAGAAATGAGACCCCGTCGACAATTCGACAACCAGACCAATCGAGCGGATAGAAAGCATTACAATATGCTATTCCTGCGCGAGGCACAGCAGATGTGAAATTTGCTCTTATCTGGAAGCTGTCATTAAAAAGCTTAATGTCATCGGGCGGCATAGATTGATGGGTCAAAGATAACTTGTTTTAATAAAATACAATATTTTACTCGCTTCGTTTGACTCCGAAGCTACTGATTGTTTCCCACAATCGCTTGTGCCACTGTTCACCTCTGCGCTGTGGAGTCTCTCACTGTGCTCTCCGCGGTTCCCGAAGGTCTCGCCGATAATGCCGCATTGCGCTAGGCGTAGCTCGAACTACGCATGCACGGCGTTACCTTCGTATGGCGCAAGGTCATGGCAAAATGCAGCAACATGGCGGGCTAGCAGACAAACTACCGTACCTCACCGCACCAGCGTAGGTCTTTGGTCGAATGTATGCAGCATCGCGGCATTTTCGTGTCTCTCTCTCTGCCTTTGTTTGATATTATCCGCCGCATGTTACTGGAAGGTATTTTTCTTCCTCATTGCTAGTGGTCATCACTTCCAATTGCTTCTTGTCTAGGGTAAACCGAACAAAGAAAGCGAAGTAACTTCTTGTGTTGAATCTGATATCATCACGGAGGTAGGCTGCGAAGGAATGCGTGTGGAAGAGATGGCAAAAATAAACGCATAAAAGCTGCTCAGAACTTAATTAAAACGAATTCTAGCTCTGCCTAGCTTCAATACGCAGCTCTTGTGTGTGTAGATAGAATCAAAGTAAAAAGAATGACTCAGGAGAATGTAAATTTGAGAGCAAAATTAAAAAAAGGAAATCAAGATGATTAAAATAAATTATTTATTTGCAACATACGTTAATACAAATAATATATCTTTTCGTATTTTTTTACAAAAAAAAGGAATATTATTAAAAAGAGGAAAAAATGACGTTAAAATCGACCGAGCGGCTCAAGAATTGTAACCACAGTGACAGAACACTATAAATGTCACACCGTTGTAGATGGCGCCACCTCAAGCATCATCCAAAAACTGATGCTCCAACCGCTTTCGAGATGAAAAGCTTGTAAATGGCTTCGATTTGTTTTGTTTGCCAAAGGTTTCCTTTCGCGAGGAAATTGTGCGAAACGGAACGCTCCATCTCACCAATTTCTCTGTTGCGAAAAGAGTTCAAAAATAATCATCCATAAACAAACCACCAGCGCACACAGCAACCAGCGAGTGACGGTGACTCTGGCCTGCCTGCGGGCTGCTGCGTGTTTTGTTCTGCGGATGTGGAAAAATACGATTAACTGGTAACGTGTTTTCGCTTACGCATCGTAAAACGGTGCATTTCGGCTGGCGTTTAATTTTATACTGGCGCCCAAACGAAAGCCGCATTGATTTATCAACGCGAGCGTTCTATTAGTTCGCGCTTATTAGCTTTCTTGCTAGCGGCGTTGTCTTCCCGATTCGGTTTAGCTTATCGACTTAAGCTTGATGGACTAATTAAAATATTAATATCAGATTACATCGACCTCCGAACGGTCCGAACTGACGAGATGTCAAACCGTCTGATGCACGAAAGCGAACAAGCAAACGAAACATCCCGCAAAGCATAAACGTATTTAGCAGCATAACTGAAGGGTGCAAGCTGACGGCAACAGTTTGGAGCCTCACCTGCGTTTGCTTCTTGCAGACAGTTTGCAATGTTCTTTGTTTTTGGGGTTTCCTTTAAAATCTGGTTCAAATATTCGCCGTTGAGCCGTAGCAAGAAAAGTGTCATGTTACATTCAAATTCCGCTTTTTGACATGCGGTGACGTTTTAATTGTGCGCCACAGCGGGTGAAGTAGCGCAAGACTGCGGGGGTGCGTTGATATCCCGCGAGGTGAGGGAGGAAGACTGGTCGCGACGAATGCTACCGAGAAGATTTGAAGGGCTTGTTGAAGCTCGTCCTGCTGGAAGCTTTTGTTCGGATGAGAAATTTATTTACGCAGCATTTCAACAGTGTGTACCACGCTTTTAGTTGAATATCCTGAAAAGGAGCTGATGTTGAAATATTTCAAAAAATTATCTAGCTTATTACTTTGGTGAGGTGTAGCAAATGTAAAATAATTTAAAATGCTATCCATTTTTTGTGAAGATTTTAAATATTGATTTTTCATGTATGTAAACTTGAGTTTGAGAATTTTTAAAGGTTAAACAATTTGGACTGACCAATTAAAAACAGCACATTTTGCTTAAATACATTTTAAATTACATGCTCCTCCCCGAGGAAATTGAATTCACTGCTGCGAGAGGACAATCCAAAAACTCATGATTTCCATAAAGTGATATGTCTGTAGTTGTAGCGTTATTTTTTTCTACAATGTAAACCGCATTCGGGATAGCCGGAGGCTTTAGTCAGTTGAGCGGCATACTTGTCTAGCGATGCAAAAGAATATCGAGTGTAATAGTAAATCGTCACAGACACACAAAAAAACTATCGCGTCATAGCGTCTGGCTTAGTGTGGCGCCAGTAAGTCTGACCGACCGAACGCAAACAACATCAACCCCATCCAAGTGCAGCATCCGCGTGAAAAGTAGCTTTTAAGAACGTTCGATCGATGCTAACGGAATGAAATTGATGATTTTGGCGATAGAAGATAAGAAGTTTCTTTTAATTTTTTAATAGTGCATGGTAATAAAACCGCTGTAAAGAACACACAATTTAAGAATTACACCGAAGACTAAATTAAATTGCATACCTTCAGGCGGATATGTGTTTGCGCAGCGCCATCTGTATTCGAATAGCAGTAACTGGTGAATTCAAAAATTTACTACTAGTCGAACAAAATTGTGTCTGCGTTTGAACAAAATTGTGTCTTTTGTATTGTATTTGTAACAAATTAAGATATTTTATAACTTTATAAATACTATATAGCGAGTTTATAAGTTACGTAGTTCGTAAACCTAAAAACATAAGAGACCAACAACAAAACGTTATCGTAGAGGATACGTTAAGCAAACGATAAGAGGATATAAATGGCAAATTGTAGGTTTAACTATTTAAATCATTTTTTTAAAAATCTGCTTTACAAAGCTTCACCTTAAAGCACTCATTGACAGCCTCGTAAGCTCGTCAGAGTTAAAAGAACCCTTCTCCATTTACAGTTCCTGTAACGGAAGAAATGAACGGAAGCTCATCCGCTTCCAATAATTTTCTGCGCATGACACAACTGGTTCCATGATTCACCTTCACCTGATCACATTTACAGCTAACATTTGGGTTTAATTTAGTTGTAAATGTAATAAAAAAAACATATTACAAATTAAGTATGAGAAAAATATTTCGACAAAGATACATAATTATTGTTAGATGGATTTTTATCGTTGTTTGATCAATTTCCTTAATCGGTTCGTTACATTCTCCTGCATGATTCATTTCCTATCCATCGCTAACGGAACCATTCACTCTGCAAAGAAAGCACTTGCTTGCAACCGCCTCCAACACATGTCAAATATCGCCAGCCAGCTTCGGCTGGGCTGGCGTACACAATAATCAACACTTGTTGAAGTGATATAAGGTTTTTCGTCAGTCCTCAGTCAGCAGCGAATTAGATTTCCTCGCTGGGGACAATATTGTGGATAGGACAGTTGCGGTAGGATTTGTTTTTGTCTGCAACAGATCACGGATTTATTGGAGAGCATTTGTCTGATAAGTTGCTTTTACATCTATTGAAAGTATTGGAAGTATTAGTATTGATTGATTTCTATTCGCAATCATGAACGTTCCAATCGTTCTAGTGGAGTTTGCGCCGTTGCATCGTGAAAATGCACTTTCCAATGAAAGGGGAATTCTTCAGATTGCAAAGTAGAAAAAGGTTATGTGAAACAAGGTGGTTGTGAAATAACATGTTTTTGGTAAAACTAAGTCGATAAAGAAGTTTAGGAAATTTTTATTAATAATATTTTATTTTTTATTTACCAAAGAAATAATCTGTTTAAAAAAATATATTTATATTTTGAGTAACTTAACGTAACGAGTTAATTGGTGATGTGTCTAATACACAAATATCCTCAGTAATAAATTGTAATATTAATAATAAATAAGTCGAAGATAAGCATTCTACCTTTGTCAATTATCATGAAATATTCTGAGCCTTTTCACGTTTTAACCCTCCGAGATTTACATCATGTCTACTAGCAACGAACAAGAAACTCATTTGTCCGAATTAGTAAACTAAACAAGCTTATGCAAATGAGCATCGTCACATTCCCAATCAAATCCCGCAAGGCTTAGGTACTTCAGAATCGAACGATACCGCACAGAGGTCTCCCGTAACAAAGCCAACCGATAGAATAACATTAATTATAAACTAATTATCTACTACGTGCCAGCTGTGCTAAGATACCCTTCGGATGCACCTTCCGAAGTTTGGATGAGGAGAACGTGGAGTTTCTTTGCTGGAGCGAAAAAAGGATTGCTGCTGGAGCACATTTCATTGCGTGTGACTTGTTGAGGAAGTGGTAAGCAGAGTGTTCTTTCTCATCATTGAGATAAAATAAAGGACACCCAGCAGTGAAAGTTGTGCTACCTGGCATAATTCAACCAAACTTCTGTTCGCTTTCGTTCTGTTTCACTCCACAGCGCCTTTTCGCAACGTGTGGCCCTTAAGCTTCGCAATGAAAGGGACAACTTTTCCAGCACCCGGTGGAATTTTTAATAACTTCCCAAAGCTGTAATCTGTTATCGAGGCGGAGAGGAATTTCACAACTTTCCTCTGTGTGTTTCTGTTCAGTCCCTTAAGATCGTAATGGCCAGCAAGTCGACTTTTTTAAAGGAACTTTTTTCATTAAACTTCGTGTCAAATTGAACTCGTAATTCAACATTGGCACGCACCGCACATTCTTCCGCTCACTCTGCAAAAGTGATGCCTACGAAATGGTGCCAGTCGCTTTAAGTAAATATTGAAACATTGTTCACTTCCTGCACATGCCCCCGAAACGGCACGAGTTTGATGCGACTAAATCGGAATATCCGCCACGAAGCCACCATTAATCAAATCCATCCCGCGGCAAAGGCCGTCTCGAACGGTCGCGGTCGTTTTGTTCCTTTTCTTTAAAGGAAAATGGGAAAGAATTCAAATTCGCGAATCCCACAAACATTTCCTTCCTTCCGATTTTCCTTCCGGTTTTTTCCAAGATTTTGCTTTGTGATTTTCTTGCCGTTTGGTTGGAAAATTTATCAAGGCTAAGAAAGTTAAAGTAACAACACTTAGGAGGAACTTCCTGTCGTCTTTTGCTTGGATTAGTGTTTTGCGGGAGCAAAAGGCACAAGCCGAAGGTATACGTTCACGTTTGCTCGACAACATTCCAGACATGGTCGTAAATTTGCCAGCCAAAACACACAACCTCTCCCACCGATGTCATTCCTGCGTCACCGTAGCTTGTAAGAAGTGTCTCCCAAGCCGCCGTATGATCGTATAATCGTACGTACGACTTGGTTCAACAAATACGATAAAATAACATCCAAATGGCTGGAAAAGCTACCAACAGCAGCGTAAATAAAAAAAAAACGAAAATGTGACGCGACAGGAATTTAAGTCCTTCCGAGCGCGCACACCACGCATGGTAGACATAAATTTGTGGTACCCACCGAATGTCGACACTCAACAAATAAACGGGGTTTCAATATTTCTGGGGATTACACTTTCGTTATATTAATGGTACAAATTAAATTAAAATATCAATCCCCAGGGAGGGGGGTCCATTTTATTGCTTTTGCCGAACGGCACATGGGGGACATGATTGAAAGGATGATGATCGACAGTTTGTAACGGTGCGAAACGACAGTTGGCTAACAGTTGCCCAACCATTGCTTCCAATAAAATACCCCACCATCCTCTTCGCCGTGCTAGCGTTCCAACTTTACGCGTCCGATGGTCTCCTTTTAACCTTCCGGGCCATATTAATGTCCGCCATTTAATGGGTGCCTTTTTCCCATAAAGCAATGAAGCGTAGCGTGAGTCGTCGGGGGCTTTGTAAAATATGGCACATTATGGGTGGTGGATTTTGCTGGAGAGGAATGCAAACATACGTCAAGAGCGAAATGGAAACATTTTCCACCACCACCATCAGTGCCGGTTGGAATGGGTTAGGAGTTTTGCGGAGTATTGTAAAGTTTGTGATTTTGATTGACCGTCCCGTGGAGTCGGCTTTAAATCCACACCAAGGATTAAATCCATGCCTCGGGGCATTCACGGCTATGGTTGTTTTACGGTGTGGCTTAAATCATCGAAATGCTGCCCGTGCCCCTGGTCGAAAACAGTCGAGTACCACGTATTAAAACGATTTAAATCACGCACCACACGAAATCCCCTGCAAACGGTTTGCTGCTTGGCTGTAAAAACACATTAATGAAACACCTGTTCGGGGCTTTGGCCTCTCGTTAGGAGGGTTTTTTGGAAGAACGGTCAAGAAGTGGAGGGTAAGCTAGAAGCAAAAGTAAACATTCCCGACAGACGGTATGGATGGTCACACACGCGTCCCGTCTGAGCCAGTTACAGTTATTGCAATATTTATAGCACTAACATTAAGGATAATATTTGGAGAATTGTAAAGGGAGTTCAGCATTGACTCCTTTGATTATTGTACTGCAATTATAATTAAGGTAAGGTTAACAACAAATTAACAACGGAGCCTGTAATGTCTTTTATCTAATCTACCCTTTCTCACGGTGTGCTGATAAAACCGTGCTCACCTCCTCAGAGGTTGTCTAAGACGCCATGAAAACAATATCTTCAGCAAAGTCCTTGATACCCACATGTGTTCGTTGGAATGAAAGATATAATAGGTCATCATAGAGAGTATTCCATGCTATTGATCTTGGAAATGATCCCTGTGAAACGTCTAGAAAGACCCGACGGTATATCATTTCTGCGTCTTTACGAAGATGCCTTTCCGAGGTGCTTTCCAGACCTTTGTCTTTATTTGTCTCTTGAAAGATACTTCCAGCTAGAAACTGAAATTTCTAGCATACTCAGCAGTTTTCGCATATTCTGATCTCCAGCTGCTTGCTTTGTACTGACATTTCTAGCGATTTTGAAGAAACGGACCGGAGGAAGAGTGGACAAGCCGATCATATCATAGAAGGTCGCAATGGGGAAGCAGGCATGACCAACTTAAATTAATTTCACGGCATATCTTACCTATGGAATCTGATTTTCCTTACGATACTTGCTTCTTGAATTGATATTCCATTCTGAATGATCATCATCGAGCTGTTCCAACATTTACTTGAGACACTTAAGTACTTAGTACTTTTAAAGCCACTCTGTTTTCTTTTCTTTATTCGGTTTAGACTTAATTGGAACCTCGATTAAAATGGCTTTCTCTAATCTGCAATTTAGTTCGTTCAGCGGTACATCAACGTTTGTCCATGGCTGTTCCATAATTGCCTGTATTTCTTGATGTTGCAGGCTCGAGTCCTTCCAAACAAGAGAGATCATTTGTACACGGTCTTACAGGCAGCGTTATATCTCAGCGATGGCTTCGGTTTATATCATACAGAGTTCATTGAGTATAATAGAAGATATACTTATCAGAAGATATATTCATACTTTGCATAAAAAATATGTTTCTATTACAATTCTCCACATAGCCACACTCATAACACCATCCACAACTGTAATGCAAACACTCAGTCTCATTTTGTAAACTCTACCTTCGGCAGTCGATTGACCGAATTTGATGGAAAGAGGTTGAATAAACAGTTTTTCCAATCCTGCGGAAACCGTTTCCGGGGAAACGTTGGAAATGCATCGGTTGTGGAGAAGGGAAGAGACCAGCCCAAAATGTTATTATACTTCCTCGCCAGCATTCCGACACCGGCACTGCTCCCCGCAACACGCAGTGGTGCAGATTAAATCGTGTTGGTACTGTGAACAGGAGACGTTGAAGAGAAACATGTTGGGAAAGGTAGAGAAATTCCTCACCCTGCGGAGAAGCGGTGAGAATGTGGGAATTTCACCAGATGGATGCAAGGTGTGGTACGTACGATGCGGCTCGTAAAATGTGTGTCCGAGCGTGCTGTTGTGCGTGCAAAAATGGTTGTGGCCAACATTTATGACATTCATTAGTTCGGTCCGGTCCGGTTTGCAGCAGTTGGGCAGATTTGATGCCATGAAACATGGGCAAAGAATTCATTCTATTTGGCAAATTACGCTTCGTCGTACGAGTGAATGAGTTAAGATACATTAATCATCGCTCTGGATGTGTCCCGTCGGACGGTTGCGATGGGTTGTGCGCTGAAGTGCCTTTGATGAATATGCTGACACAGGGCAAACCTCCCAGCGGCGTTCGCAATCGATATAGAATCGTCAAAGTTCAACGGCGCCTAAGACACCGACACGCTCATTGGTGGGATGAGTTTCTAGAGGCCCCCAAGGACATACAACCGAAGGAACGGCGAACTTCATGCTCTTGTGGAGATGAAAAATCGATATCTTATTGCTTCCGCCTTGGCATGCGGCGTCCAGGATGGTGTCAGACCCCAAAGGGAGGTGTAGTAAATTGATGACGCAAGACGTTAGAGCGCCACCGGTCTTGCCGATCGCGTGAAAAAAAACGGGCAAGCAGCCGAGAAGGTTTTCCACATTCGCGAATTTACGAACAAACCTTCCCCCGCAGACAAGACAGTCTGGGGGGAAACGCACCCTACGAGCACGATTTAAACCGTCGGCTGTCGCTAATGATTCAATTATAATAAATTTCAGCGTTGAAGATATTCTACCAACGCACCACCACACGCGACAGAACTGCCCCATCAGCAACCGGAAAGGGCGAACAAGCGAAGGAAAAATCCTTTTCTTTTTGGTTCGTTTCGTTCTTAGTTTTCTGCTTAGGTGCTGATGGGTAGGGCTTAATGGGATTACTTTACGATTCCTTCCGAGTCCGTTCCGTGCCTTTGGAGGGAGAAATGTGAATCGGGAAAGCGATACTGTTATTGATCTGATTCCTTTTTGCTGCTGGCAACAAGAAAGGGCAATTTATATTGATGCCGTGGTGGAATCGTGCTATGCAAATTTATGCTGACGCACCGAGTTTGGCCTTTTCGGATGTTTTGGGGGTGAGGTGCTGCAGCACACAATCTGTTTTTTGTTTCGGTTTTAGATTTGCGTGATCGCTTCTGACGATTCGTGGAGGTTCATTATGCAAAGGAGGCGATAAAAAATTCATTTCATATTGAGTAATATATTTCTTATTTTATAAAAATTATTTAAATAAGCTATAATTATAACCCAAAACGTTACTATTTAAATGTTTGTTGGAAAAAATAATATCTTTAAAAGTATTTGAATATAATTCAAACTATTTGTTATGTGATTTTAACAATTTTGAATATTTAGATCAATCTAATATTAAATCTCTTATAATTCGCTTTACCAATACGCTAGACGAAACATTCCTCTTAACCGCACTCTATATACAAAGTAATCCCGGCACGTGAGTCAGCTGATGCTTCGTCGGTTGCCAGTTCCGCGGCAGAACCATCGTGCTTGGCAGGCTGCCAACGAAAATATGGCAAAATAATTCCTCCCCATCAACGATCACGAATGAGGCATTAAGCGAGAATATCCACTGATGTCATGCGTTCGCTTTGAATTCACCACTTCACCATTACGGTCTGTATGTCGGTGCATCAATGCGAGTGTTATTGGAATGATTTGATGAAGAAACGATTCCATAACGAGCGACCACCACTTGACGTGCCAGCGAATGGAACGATAATCGTGCCACAAGTCTGGTGTTTCTTTACGATCACATAACAAACGATAGTTTGGTTTGAGGGTGAGATTGTTTTGCTAGTGAAAAATGGTAACAAATTTCGTGCGAAGAGCTGTAAAACAATATTTACGGCAAATAAAACGATGGGCGGTAGTTGATGAATGTTAGAGACTTTTTGTTAGTGCTTAAATTGTTTGTAAAACACCCCAAATATTGCACTTCCCTTTTGATGTTTCACTTAAATCGTGCAAAAATCACAGACGTGCTCCCATCTAATTGCAATTATCATAAATTACAAACGCATGTAACGATGTAACCGTGTAGTGAAAGTAATGAGAAACAAAATTCAAATTATTCTTCCCCCTTTTCCGGGGCCTTCGGTTGACTAGCTCGAACAGAAGCGGCAGCAGTTCGTTAGCATAACCGTTGCACATTTTGCGTTCGAACGGATCCGACCGGTACGGTACGGTAGGAATAAATCAAAAATGCTCCACCACAATAAGAGAACAAGGATTTCCGTGCCGGGCCGCATGGCCGGGAAGCATCCGGCTGTGAGACGATAAAACTTTTCCTTCCGCTTAACGAGCAACGACGAGCAAACAGACGCGGCATCGGCAGTTGTTTTTGCATGGAGGCGCCTAGTCGCTTGTACGGGGACGATAGCGCTGGAACGAGGGCGCATCATGCACTTTGATGGTAACGTTTGTAATCAACGTAGAATTTGTTCACCACACATGTTTCTCCCGGAGAGCCAAAGCGGCAGACACAAAAAACCCCAAAACTCGTCAATGTCTGGAGAATTCCAACCGCAGCAGTAGATTCGTCTTTTCTGCTCCCATTCTCAACACCATCGCAGCCTCCAAGACAACTTTAATAACGTTTGCGGTTTCGAAGGGATCGTAAAACGATTTCCTTGTGGGTAGTGCGAGTAAGTCCCTTCATGATGAGGCAATTAAATTGTACTTTGTGCCCTACTGTGGGAGTTGCGGGAGCATCGTAGTGAAGAATATTGACCTTTTTTTATTGAACAAACAGATATCTTGTCTGAGGAGAGCATGCAGTCTACTGTTTCCGATCGTATATGGCATTTTATTGGAATACCCTCTCGTTATATCCATAAAACACACCATCGGTTTGAAGTGGACGTCTTTCACACTAGGAACACTAACGAAATGTGAGGCTCATACAAAAAAAGATTCCACATAAATATCACCATATTTCATCGGCACACGCATGGGAAATCCACCATGCGAATATGAACTGCTTGAAGACTTCATCTAAAATCAACTTAAAACGAAACTGAAAGCCACATACGTCCGTTTGCTGTTGTACGGTTGGTCTTCCACAACTGGTGAATGTGAAGAAAAAAAACATTGGAGCATCCTCCTCTCCCAAATGCTGCATCGTCAATCATCATCAGCACTGACGAGCTGTCAGCAAAGAACGGCACGCAAACATCTTGGTGTCTGTGCCCTTTTTGCCATCGGTGAACTTGAACCACAATGTGACGGAAAGGCAGACTACAGCAGGAAATGTTTCCTCTTCCTATACGGGTTACGCGTTTGATGAGTCGAGATGAGAAAGACCTCCCGGAAAGTGTTGACGTTTCACCATCAATTAGAATTATCTGATCTCAGGAAGCGCTGGCGTTTTTTGGGGCGGGGTGAATTTTTGGTTTGTCAGCAAAACCCAACTAACTGGTTTGTCTTTGTTTCGCTAGAATGTTGCCTGACCTTGCCGGCGTCTTTGGCTGAAGCTAATGGTTGACGGGAAGGCAACAGCTCTGCACCATCAACAGCTGCTAGCGATTGTCACTAGATGGCGCTGGATTTTTGGGGAAGAGTTTTGGGTAGAATGGCATTTACAAATGACTGTTTCTTTGAGGGGTTTCCATGTTCCCTCCAGTTAAAGCCATTGCGATGCCTTCGGAAGACACTCACAGAGACAAACTCAATAAAATTACCGATTATCTTAACTTTCCTAGCTCCCTTCCGACATCATCTGTGGCGTTGCACACCACAAAACGATTATCTCGGCAGCTTCATCTCATCCCCAGCTTCATGGGGAAAGTTTGCTGCGTCTAGACAAGGGCTAAAGTTATTTGCAGTGCGTGCTAAAACAGTCGAGTGTCTTCTCTTAGTGTTGCCCGGTTTTACCGCAAATGATGTTTACCTTCGGGTGCGGTTTCTTATCCGATGAAACCAGAAGGGGTTTTCCGTTTCATTGAGCTGTGAAGTGGAAAGTGTTGGATTACCGAACTCCGGTGTGACGGTTTGAGGGATGATTTAGTCTTTAAGATGAGTTTATCTGATAGGACGGTTAATTTCTTAATCAGCAAAAGGCTTTGATTAAAGTGTATCGAGCGAGAATAATTAGAGCATTTAGTTGATTCTTGATTTCTGTGAAGCGTTTAGAGTTAGTGGATATTTAATTTATTCCTAAAATAAATCTTAAGGTTCCAATCTTAAGTGATCATTCTAAACTAAAGTTCGAACCCCAAGAAAACAATGTGGCACATTAGCATAGATGTAAAATCGTTTGCAACTTCGCTCGTAACGTCTTGGTAATGTTTCCTTTCACATGGCAAGATTTATGACATTTGCCCTTTTGAGCAAGAATGGTTTTCCGGCAGAGAAACATGCGTTTTGTCTACCTCCGGACGTAAAACAACGGTTGCACATGACGATGCTCCACCCAGCTGGAAGCTTTCGGCAGTCTCCGTAATCCCTTTTTGGCAATCGAGCAAGAAGCGGATGTTGTTCACAAGATGTGTCTCCCCAGGTCGTTGGCAAGAGAAACAATACGCAATGTCCCGTTCGGGATTTGGTGGTGTCAGTGAAAGATGTTTTTCATTTCCTGCCGTTCAACATCAATCTGGCTTTACGGGGATATACAGCAGGGTGCTCCATTAATATCAGCTCAGCAGCAGACGAACTCCTGTCAAGTTTAATGCACGGACATGTTTACCTTCCTGCTCATTATTATCTCTCAAAACAAAGCTAAACCGTCCTTATTAGCACAGATACACTGTGCAGCTCTCGAAACTCCCCACAGCTATTCAACCACTCGGTGAAAGTTTAAATTACTTAAAACCTATTAATTGGTCACCCTTGTCCGGACGGATTAGAGAAGCTTGCAAGTGACACGCCGCAGAAGAAGAAGGAAACAAAACCACCTTGGGCATATTTTTCTTGCCGGTTGTCTGGGAACTTAGATCCGGCTGGACGGGAAAGTCGGAGATGAAGTCTATTAAATTTCCATAAAGTAGCTCAAATCGGCAGTTGCAGTAAAAAATCAATTTCCATGATACACAAACATCCATTACCGGAGCCATTTTTTTCGGATTAGACAACCGAAGAAGCAACCGAGGATGAAACGGGACAAAAAAAAGTAAAATATAAACAAATGCAAAAAAGGCACGCTCGAATAAGCTGAATTTCGTTTAAACGGTACCATATCGCACTAAATTCCTCCCTGCTCCCGCCAGTACGCAGCCAGTTACCGGTCCGTGAGCTACTGGGCGTCCGCTTTTTAATCCGCCTTTTCATTCCGGTCTTTCTCTTTCGCGCCTATTCTCATCCGAATGACCATTGCCTGTGGGGTGTGTTTCAACATCGTGCATCGTTTCAGGGTACGGTCGGCACTTCCGGTCTCGAGTGGCATGTAAATGCACACCCTTTTCGGGTTCGCCGTTAGCGTTGGCTTAGCTGTGAGGTCGTTGGGTATGGTTGGGGGTTTTGTGAAACACCGTACTGAAGAGACACTACGACAAACGAGAACCGACGATGACTCCATTGTTTGTGAATTTAATTACATTTCCACTGGTTTTTTGTTAGACTAGCAACATGATGTGTGTGGTTGCTGTTGGAGTAATGGGCGAAGCTGGAACAATTGAGCAAGGGCTACATTGATCACTCGTTTACCACTTATGTTCGGAATGTGGTAGAGTTTTACAAAATATTCCTTCTTTATTATTAATTAAAAATTCACTAAACAATTATCTGTTTCTTAGAGCAATCTTAATTATTATTACCACAATATAAGAGATAATTTTTTATGGAAAAACTTTTTGTAGTGTAACAATACAAACTACACGCATTACTTTTTGCTCAACCCAACCAAAACGCTCACCAATCACTTCCAAACCAAGACCGAGACGTAACGACGTAACGAAATATCTACGGCAAACAATGCCGGCAGTCTCTTTTGCAGTTTCGCTATCTGTTTGCACTTTAGCCTTCGGGGTTTCCCAGCAGGATTTTTCCCCTCTGCCCGGACTTTAGCCCTCGATGCCACAAAAGGACGGGAATGAATGAAGCAATAGCAATAGCTCGATCGGCTTGACAGTTTTTCCTCTTTATTTTCCCGATTACATCCGGCACGGTGTTTTTATTCCCGTTCGTTATCTGTTCCGTCGCTAGAGATTTGTCACGTCTTTTTTTTTTTGTTTTCTTTTCTGCTCCACCGAATGAGCTTCATTTTCTCGTGCTCACGGGTTAGGGTATTGTTTTTGCCCATTTTAATGCCCATCTGTATCGGTGTCGATTTTCCCCAAACCCGTAACATGCAGTGCACTGAAGCGTTTGTTTTTGTTTCAATTAGTTTTTTTGTGCTGTTGCTGTTTTCGTTCGCCGTTGGTACGCCACTCTCGGGTTTGGTGCGTTGTTTGTCGTGTCGTTGGTACCCGCCATTTACCGATTCCCGTTGCCGCTTCGGTTGGTATTTGAAATATCTCACATTTCAGCTGGCGTCGGATGGCTTGTTCGTGTTTTGTGGCGTACACTCGGTTTACGTTAAACCTCGAACACCCGGACGATGGATGCATTGGATGCCGGGCATTGGTGTTCGGGCGCGGGTTTTTTGGGATATTCCTTGGTTTCTGCTTCTTCTGCATCGTGTCAGCATCGTTCAATTATGGTCGACGGTTGTGTGTTGTTTTGGTTGGCTTTTCGCGTCTCGTGCAGCACTGGCCCTCGTACGGTAACACGGTGCACAGCAAAGTCAACGTTTGGTCTGAAAGGGGTGTGTAGAAGCTAGTGATTGGTAACATGTTTATATGCACGGAGTCAGATCTCCAAATGCGACTCTTGTTGAACTCCAACTTTTATGAAACGAGTCTCCTTCCTCTTCCGGGGAGCTGATTGTTTATCTAAATTTGTCAATTAGGAACCAATTCCTCAGATATAAAATATAAAACCCCAAAAAAATAAATGAAAATTGATGGAAAAATGCCTTGAAAATTTGTGAATTTCTTGGTATACCTTTGGAAACCTTGCTGATAAACCTGTAGAAAATAGGCTTTTTAAAGCAAATTACTATTCGAATGGAAAATTAACTGCAAATACTTAAACACAATGTGAAAACCCTAGTAAAACAGTGCTGTAACATTCTTAAATAACAATAGCTCAAAAACCGAGTTCACAGAGTTTACTACACAACATTTAAAATAATTTGAGAAATGTTGATAATTAAATCCATGGAAAATTGTTGAAAATCTTGACAACAAATTCCTTGAAAGACCCATTAAAAAACATTGGAAAATTGGTGGAAAACTGCATGAAGTCTTATTCCATATTTCATATTCCAGAAAACTATAGGAAAACCGAAAAACCCTTAATGATATCTGTGACAAATTCCAAGCAAAGCAGAGTAAAAGTTCTGAACTGAATGAATGATCCTCCTGAAAATTTTCAGAACTGGAGTAGTCTTGAGTTTGGTGTTTACTAAACACCTTACTACTTCTATATACTACGGAGTGTTCGAAGTCCGGAAAAGCTGGACTATTTTTTAAGTCAAATTTGAGTTTTCAGATTCCAACCCTGTATCCACCTAAACCTTTTGCACCAACCAGTATAGCATTATTCTGGTGTATCCGATTTTTCTTTCTTCGTGAACAAACGTATATTTATTTTTTTATGCCTACTTTTCTTTTGTTCTGTTTCAAACTATCATGAATGTCCCGTAAATCAGACCAAATAAATAAACAATCTTCTTTCTCTTTGTGACCTGTTTCAGTTGCGCGTCATGCAGTGGCGCTTTTTTCCTCATTTATTTATTATTTTGGTGTAAACACATCGGTACAGATACGAGCAATGAAGGACTACTGTGTGGTGGAAAATAAAGTTCGACTGTCAGAAAGTAACGCTATAAGTATATTTTCTTACTAAAAACTATTCCCGGTTGAAACATTTCTCGGTGAAAATGTTATGATGGAAAACCCCCTATCGCACAATGTAACATCCATATCCTCAATGATACAATCCATCTTCCGGTTCTAGCATTTGCTCTAAATCAACACGCTGTATAAATATTTATCCACTGCTCGTCGCCGGACAACATCGCAAAATCCCATTTTCCGAACCGGGGAGGTCAGGTCAGATACCGATGTCCAGCATATGATGCTTTCGGAGTTCTATAGAGCCAATCTGGACATTGATTTATCAAACGTCATTAGCTAATGATGGCAGGTTAAATAAACATGCCCAAGGGGTTACATCGGGCAGGGAAAACAGGATAAATAGACACTTTTCACTTCTAATGTGATGCAAGGTTTGAAAGTTGTGGTTGCATTTTGAATGCAAGGCATTAGCTCAATAAATTAACTACGAATTATCGAATTATAATAAAATTTAAGATTTTGTAAGAAGGAATTTTAATAAAGGCCACATTGCTTTTAAACTAATTGTTTCGAAATTTCAACTTTAAAATCGAAAGAATGCCTTTAAAGCCGTCTTATTCCTCCCAATCGAATATATACGCCACGGTTATCTTCTTGCTGCGTACATTCGCTGCTCGTGATTGCGTTCTATTCTTATCCATCCAAGCCCAATTAATTACGTGCCACGCTTGTGACGGGTCCCATAAATTACTCTGCTACTAAGTATAGAATTTTTCTGTGTTGCATTTGCCGATAAGCGTTAGCACGGTACAATCGAAAGCATTTGAAGGTTTGTGAGTACGAGCCAAAACACGACATAAAAGTTGATGCAATCACGCGTAAAATAGTGACCGAGACTAGTCGCGTACCAAACAGAATACGACATTAATGAGGGGGTTTAGCAGTTGGCTAACATATCTAAGTGTTGCTCAGTTGCCAAACAACAAAGAGGTTAAGCCGGCTAGTTTTGTTCTCGATGGCCACGCTAATCTACTTGCTCTGATTTCCTTCGAGTGTAGACTTGTTTGTTTAGATGTTTATTACCCACTCTATCAGCGACCGGTGACCACAACCACGGCGAACAACGGAAACTAACGGTGGAAAAAAAAACGAAAGTTCCGTCATTCCTCGAGGCCGTTGTCAGTTCCGGGATTTGCTGATAGAAAGAGGGTTTTCGACAAAAATTCTTAGAAGATCTTACATTAAATCGAGAAATGTTTTTTTCTTTAAATCAAGACATGTTTTCGGTACATAGCCGGCCCGATTGGTGGCCGGTGTGCTTTGTACCGTCCGGCGCATGTTACGCTAGCGATGCGTTAAGTCGAACACGAACGACAGATTCGGATCGGTTCGTGCGCCGATCGACGGGCCAGGAAGCAGTTCCGATGTTGGCGCGAAGCGAAAGATTGGTCATTGTTGGGCCGAATAGCGGGTCGAATAGCAGGATTGTTCGTCAACATTGTTGCATGCACTAGCAACCCGCTGTTGCGATGAGTTTCCTGTAAACTTTTGAATAGACAGGATAAATAAACGTTGCTTGATCGATTATTTTTTGATGGATTTACCAGTTTAAATCGATATCCTGGATTAATCTAGAATAATCCTAGAATAATCCATCCGCGCACTTCTCTTCGATGCCGCCTTTAACAACTGCGAATGTGTTCATCACAGCGGAGAAAAAAAAAAGTCTCAGAAGAGCGAGAAGGTACACGAAGCAATACAATGTGCGAAAGGAATAGGTATAACACAACCAAGAGCCGCTCAGTGGAGTCAGCCGGTGTGAAACGCTGACGCAGAACGCACGATCGAACTGTTAGTTGCGGGGTAAACATTGTTCCTTGGGGGACCAACAAATGTTGCGAATCAATTTTTCAAGCAGATAAGAGTCATGTTAAACAAAGACAGCAGTCGCGAGAAAACCAGCACGCGAGCGACTTGGTTCAAGCTGATGGTGGATGAAGAATGGGAACAGCGCGCCAGTGTTCCGAGAGTGCTCGATCACGGCAGGGTGTTTTTGTTTGGTGATGATCAAGTGTTTTCCGACCGAACAAGCGATAGGTTGCGGGAGTCGGATGATGGGGGAACTTTGTCGCCATAGTACCGCCGTCATTCCGTAAAATTGTACCGGGACATGAGAATGAGCGGTGAAAATTTACGATCGTACCCCGTATCCATTCGTTGCGGTGTCGGCGATCGTGGCATCGTGTCAGAGAAAACAGAAAAACCACGAACGACATTTCCGCCTTTCCGCAACACAAACGGTGTAGAAAAACGAGAAAATCCGTACCAGATTTTGTAATGCTCCAGAAATAAATCATTCATCAAAATGAAAACGGTTTGAACGGAGCAGTACGGTGAATGAGTTTGGTGTCTGTTTGTGTCCTTGTCGGTAGCAGGAAATTGAGTGGATTTTCCTTTGATTGCTGGCTCGGTTTGTGTTGGGAAATGTTAAAATATTTTTAATTTTACTACGTCGAAACGTATTCCGATAGCAACCGTCAACAGATGGTGCATGATGGTGTATGATTGTGGGCACAATACATCAACAGTATGCGACAGCAACACGCACACCATCACGCATGGAGATGATGGAAAAACTGAACTGCACAAGCTGAAGCATTGAGTATCACACCCTCGAGAAGAAAATCAGAAGGCAATGTTTCGCCGAGCAGTTGTGACAGGAGTGCGTTGGTTGGAAAATTTGGCCTGGTTGGCTGCACCTGACATTGACCTACAATTTTACGGCCGAACAGGATGGCATGCCACTGGGTGGGTGTTGTTGATGAGTTGATGGAGGGGTTTGGTTTTTATTTGAATCGGAAAATTTCCCAAATGGATGATACAGTGAGGCGTAAATTTTATGTTCTTATTTATGCATGCTTGAATGGCTGATTTTGAAGCGAACTCTTTTGAGATTTTTTTTTAAATTAAACTTTTTTCTATTGAATACATCTATCTATTACGTGTATAATATGAAAAAAACGTATTGATGTTATCGCAGCAAAATGCAAATGAAGAAATTCGTGATTTTAATCAAGATGTAAATGCTTATTTCTCCTCGCTTCTCTGTTGTTCATCGTATTAATTTTGCAGATGAAGGATTGTGATTTTATGCAAGATTTATTGAGCATTAAGATCAACTATGATCGGTTCGTCAGGAAGCATATGCATCTGTTGGAGATGGTATCGACCGGGGTGAAATTTTGGCTTGAAGATTAAAATTTGCCAAGAACATCTAGCGAGAGAAGATTAATGCTTGAAAGATCGTAAAGTTTCTGGAAGTCTGGCCTGTTAGACATCTTGGCCACGATCAACAGAAAGTTCGTCGAAACCGTTGGGTTGAGTTGAAGAGAGTCAACGTTCGAAGAACTTAGAGTTGGAGTTAAAAAGGGATGAGACAGAAAGAACAGTTATTAGAATTGAGGAGATTATACCACCGACACCACTGGTCGAAATTTGATTGGCAGATGTACTTATCAGGTGTTGGGCAACACTTTCAAGTGGTCTTGTAACTTGTGTGGGGTTATGAAAATCCTAGGTTTAATGTTCATTACACAAGCTCCAAACATATTAGCATAATAGAGTTAACATATTACTTCAAGAAGCTTAACATTATAACCCATTTCAACATTAAAGAAACCGTCATTAAAAAAAACATTCTCCGCTGATCGTTTCGAAGCCTTAAGGAAGAAGCTAGGAATAAACGATCTAGAACTAGACTAGATTAAACTAGACTTTATCGACTCCTATCGAATAATTGATGCAATAAATATAGAAATAATATTAAATGGACAATGCTTAAAATGCTGGGAACATTCCTAAGTAAAACCTCTTACTGTAAAGCAAAACAAAAAGTCCTTAAAAAATGTAGAACAGCTAGTAATAAGTAAATAAATCCCATAAACATGAATATTTCTTCCATATCGACGACTATTCATATGCTGTCCCTATTCCTGTGTACGTCACCAACCCGGTTTTGAAACCTTATTTACATCTTTTTACATCCGCTTCTTACTGACAGATGATGGCGTCAACGTTCGAAGCGTCATTTTAATAGGCCTTCTCATCGATACTTTCGGCCCAACTCGAGAAAACTCGAGTGATAGAAAATTCGTCAAACCTTTCGCTTACGAACGCAAACGTAACGGTGTTGATGGATCTTCCGAACGATACCGAGAAGCAACAAAAATGTCCGCATCGGTTAGGTCAAACTGTTTATTTTTCTTAGCTCGCGCTCGGTGCGTATCTTTTTTCTTCCCATTGTTGTTGCTAGCATCACGTAAACGAGTAGTAAAAATGTGTGGAAAATTGTTTTTTTCTGCTTTTGGCACGATTTTAATGCTAAAGGAGCAGGGCATTGATTTTGTTTTATCGCAAACACGCGCCATCTTCCGCACGCAGTCACACGCTCTCGTGTGTTTAGATTTGATTTCGTCCAGATCGTGGTTGGATTTGGGGGGGAGGGGGTGTTTTCAGATTCAGAACTCTTGACCCCAAAAGCTGTCTATGCGATTTGGAGATTTGAAAGGAAGCGTAAGTGTTTATTTGATTGATTCGAGTGGATTTTCTTCTCTTGAAATGGTCTCTAGTGGCCCAAGCTCACATGTATGAGAAGATTTATTTTTATAAAGATTTTCACCACGATAGTGAATCGATCTGTTCCTCCTGTGTGAATCCGGTTTAAATATTATTGATTTCCTCTTGAAATCAACAACCCTTGTCTGCATCGAACCAATCAGACGGAACAGACATGACCGACGATCAGACACCATACGCCGCGTTTTGCTGCAGCCAACTTTTGTGATTCGATCAGACGAAAAAACAGAAAACACCAACCCAAACACCGAATGTGCCGAATGTGACAGTGATGTATTTGGAATGTAAAATGTGTTCCCTTTCCTTGCCTTTCACTGCTCCCTTGCTCCCCCCTCCGTACCATCCGGAATGGAGATACCTTCCAAACAAACTAGTAAAAATCTTTCCCTAAAGAGGGTTCAATAGTGTTCTGATGTTTTTTTCCATTTTTCTGGCTGGCAAAAATCATAGAAAAGGGCAACATTGTGTCCTTTTTCCGCTGACGGAAGCAATCATCGGCAAAAGCTTCCTTCGTCAGTTCTTGCGTCGGCGACGGTAAGGTCCTTTCGAAAGGTGCGTGTGGTGAAATCTTTTCATTGATTTTCTCTTTGATGGAGCTGATTCGATGGAGGAAAAAACAAAAATCAATATAAATTCCTTTTCTGTTTGATATTTTTGCCCCGCAAAACCTTTCTTGATTGAGGTTTAGCGATTTTACAGCAGGCTTCAGAGGTTGAGATAAAAAAACAACCAAGAATAGTTAAAAAGGCATGTTTGAGTGATTCTGTGTATTATTTCGGTTTTTAAAAAAATAATGTAACAGTCCGTCCTATAAAAATCAATCGATAATGATTATCAACTGCTTCATCAATCATTTCCACATGGCTACGTTATCCTCCCTATTGTTCATTATGGCCTGATGGCCACTTCTGCCGCCTTCCCTAGACGATTTAAAAATAATGCATTTCATTTTTCTCCACAAATACCACTCATTTATTTTCCGACATCTCACTTCACTCGATAAGTACTGACCGCTGGAGTCACGTTTGCAGCTTCCTCCAAGAAAGCAATTTACTTCTAGCAACCAAGGGCCAGCAAAATAATTGGAAAAGACGATGGAAGAATAAATGAAAAAAAAGAGCAAAAATCACTGACGGCCACTTCAGTATTTTCCAGAAGTTATTAAGTTCTGCTCGATTTCACTGCATTTTAATTTTGGCCACGACGGGTCGCTGGGTTGCGATGGTGCGCGAACGGAGCATTGCCAAATGGTGGTCTAGGGATGGTATAAAACAAAACGAAAGCTTACGCATATTCGGTGGACGGAATGGACGATTATTCAAATTTTCTTCTCTAGTCACCCCACGCAGGCTTGATTTCCACCCCACAGGAGGATGGTTTGAATTTTCGCATCGTTACCCACCATGCATCTGTTTGATTTTGGTCGGTTTAGTCGCGGTTTGTTACGCGAACGATTCATTCCGGCTCCGGCTTGGCAGCAATAGGGGAGTAAATTATTTTCGTAATAAATTTTCCGCGAAGCACTGCAGAGACAAAAGGCTAGACAGGGGGGAAAAAAACAGGATCATATATTGACCCGTTGATGAGAAACGCTGACTTCGTTTAGCAGCGGTATGCGAATGCCCTTGTCCGTTCACCGAACGGTGTCACATTCGGCGTTTTGGGGGTGCGTTGGCGTGTTAGCTCATTAAATTAATTCACCGTACGCAGCCCGTGCGAGCGGCCTGTCGTGCTAATCCGTGACAGCATTATTCGCGAACATTATCGTAATGAACGTGACAAACAAAACCCGCACCGACGCCACTCACTCGACGCTCAATTGAGGACAATTAGAGTTTGTAGGATGCTATTTTCATTTCGTGCAGTTTAGTGTGCAGGACAATAATTTCACGTGCACGGCCAGGCGGTCACGTTTTAATAACAATCGTAACAATTAGCTACTCGTAACTATTTATCTTAATTTTTGCCACCACACAGAAAGTAGGATTTTAGTACTGCAATACGATCACTTGTTTGAAAACGAACCGCACATAAAGCAACCAAAGTACACATCGGTTTTTCTTAAGATATTTATTACTTGGACGATCTTTTTACAACTTTTTTTGAACTTAACACTATTTTAGCTTTTAGCTCCCGTTCTAGACGAACCACTGATGACTGACGCGTTTTATATTGCAGAGCACCCAGTGCGAGGAAATTGAATTCGCTTCTGCCACTGGGACTTTCCAAAAAAGATGCTTTTTAATTATTATTCTCTTCCGATTATACCGAGCATAATCGCTGCTTTCAAAAATATTTCTGTCCGGAAAATGTGAACCTAATCATCCCGTCAGCACCCCCAGCGAAGAATTTAGACGAAGAAGCTTGGGAGGAAGAATTGATCGAGAAACGCTCATTACCAACGCCACCGCATCGGGAATGGAACGAGAAACGTTTGGGAATCAAACAGTAGACGGGAAATGGGGAAACGGAAACTGTCACCCATGTGATGGGTGACAAGGGGATTGTAGGATAGAGCTGCTGGCGAGAGAGGATTTCCTTCGATAAAATATTTTTGTTTGCTATTCGAGTAGAACAATGACTGCGAGTTTACCGGAGGCGATCGTGCCCACCTTCATGCGGCGAGCACCGTGCTACACTAGCGACTGTTAACTTTTGAAATGTTCCCGGTTGTGCATGCCGTTTGTTTGTTACCTTCCCGGGGCTGATAAAAATCAAACTCCGGTTGTTTTTTCTCTGTCACACGCGTCGCCCTACGGCGAGGGCCCTTCGCGGCCCTATTGCTGGGCGCTTCATTTGGATTGCGAATTCGGATGTGCTACTATTTTGTCATCCACCTCGGGTGACGGGCCGGTCGAACCGAACCGAACATGGTCGTGTTCATTTACCGCCCTGCGAGCCCCATTACTGGGGGGGAGAAAACAAATAAATGTGGCACACAAACATAGTGTAATCGACTGCTTCCAGCAATCCGTCCAAAGCACCGGCAACAAAACAGTATCGTTCGGTGGGCAATAACTATCAGTACCGTTTAGTAAGCGAGCGACTTCCATTGGGGGGGGGGGGGGGACTCACGGGGGAGAATCAGCTGGTGAAATGAACCCCGAATAGATGGGTAGCAAATGTTGCCGAATGCATCACTGGAACAAACAAACATACCATCAGGAAAACAGGGGAAAACACGTTGCCTCCTTGGAAGGATGCATTCGCCGGACGAAATTTATCGTCTGCATATTGCGCATGCACCAAATTCCTTTAGATATTCAAAGAGCAGCAGCTGATTGGCTGCTGCATTGGTTATTACTCGGAAGGCATTGCAATGCTTTGTGGCTATGCAATGCTGATTTGTGTGATATATTTAGTGTATGTAATGTCCACGGTGAGAAGTTTATATAATTAAATGTTTTGATAAAGTGTCTAAATATTGTTAAACAATTATTGTTAATAGCTGTACTTTTGTTAAGTAGTTTAGTTTTTAAAAATTTGTTTTTTTGCTTAATGACAACTAAGAGCAATATTAATAATTTATCCTTGAGCTGCACCACACTTAATCTCTGCTGATACATGAATTATTCTTTCTAATATTTTTTCTATAAAAATGTGTCAATAGTTAAATATTTACGTGGGTTATAAACATATGAATAATACTGTACAGTGTGGTACCACAGTATAAATTGAAATGTTAATTTAGCCCAGCTTTTCTAGTGAAGCTCAACAGCACTTTCATACAAGATTGAACAGTCAGTTGTAGCTTGTGTGCAATGGACTTTTAGAGCTTTGAGTGAAAAAGAGAGAAGCCCTACAAATGTGGCCATCGCGAAGATTCCTTTGCAGAGAAAATATGTATTTTTAAGTAAATAATGTTAATATTGTTTAAATGCACATAATTTTCATTTTATTACTTTCAGAATAAATTTAAAAAATATTAACGCTATCAACAAAGGAGCTAATGCAATCAGTTTCAATGCGTATACAGAGCGTCTGAAGCACAGTTCGAGAATGATTTGTGCAGCATTACAACAATCGCTAATGGAGCACGTTCTGTAGTCTATTAGAACTTTTGAAAATTGATTCTTGAATTTCTCGTTCAACAAGAAGTCAAAGTCTCTATAAAAACACTATACAACAACTCGTTCAACAATTCTGACCCAAATGAAGCAAAGCCCTAATGCTACAGTAAACATAATCAAATTATCTACAAACTGAAAAGGATATAAGTGCAACTTCGAAACGTTTTAACAACATGTTCATAAAGAGTGGTGTGCAAAGATTTGTTAGGAGTTAGGAGTTGTTCAACTTTCATAAATGTGATCAGTGTTCCCCTTTAGCTGTGGAATATACCGTGCTTATAATGTAATCAATTTCGTGCATTTCCAATATTTTTTACCCAATTTCGCTACCAAAAGTGTGTAGGATGGTGATGTTGTACAGGGATTCACTCATACACCAGTGGATAAAAAGCGCGCTTGTGGTTGTTTTGTATCCACGCGTGCGCCAGAAATGAAAAGCAATTGGGAATGAAGAAAGATGCTTGGTAACAGGATTACGTTAGCGACGGCAAATTTTGCTACGGTTTTTTTAAATAAAACGTCGCTTCTATTTGCTTCTACAATCGTTATTTTATTCTATTTTGAATCAAGTACATAGAAGCGTTAAAATGGTATTAATAAAAACGAAAACTGTTGCAAAATACCTATTAAAAAGAAATTTTAAAACGATCTTTCTGAATTTGAATGATGATGCTGAAATCTCAACATCTTTGGTGACTTCTTTTGAATGCCGATTTTCTTCTCTCTGTTCACCCTCTCGCAAATAATGTGAACCTGAACGACGCACATAATGCGTCACGATTCTCGACTCAAGACTGTTCAAAAAGAAAGACGCTGACTGTTATGACGACCAACGATGAATGACGAGAAAAATCGATATTGCTATGAACGATTCGTCTATCTTTTACTGGTGGATGGAAGGTTTTACAGTTTTTTTTTGGATTTGCTTTGCTGAACGAAGAAATTTAAATTAGCGTGTCTAATTGTAATTTGAAGACAGCATGCTATTATTGGGTTTGAAATAAGCGACATTGAGCCGCTGTGGTGATCTGGGCACATTGCAGTTGCTTATGCGATTTAATTTCTATCTCCTATTCTACTCGATGGGGCTCGATAACCTGCTATAACCCGCATTCATGAAGATACACAAGCGTATTCTCACGAATAGAACCAACACTCGCTGCTGCAAAATGTTCTCTTGCTAAGCAAATCAGATAACTTCCTCAAACGTCCAACCATTAACGTTGATCCAATCAGTATCAATTAAAATTCATTGAACCAATTCACGAACTCCGGTCGAAATCTGGTCGCCCTCACTGATTTACAGTCGTGACGGCAAAAGGCAGCTGCTGTTTTTCTGTTGCTGTGTTTTACACACGTACACAATAAGAAGCCACGCTTGTTGTTCGGGGAAAGAACAAGAAATGGGCAGGGGAACACAAAGCTCACACTTAATTTGTTGCATGCTCGAGCGTGACGAAATTGTCGCCATCATGGCCCCATAAAAAAGCGTTGCAGTGCTCAGTGCGACAGAGAAGACGTAGAAGGAAAACCACCGGCCAGACCTAATAAAATTCATTCGATAATAATGGGCAAGTTCCGTTTACTGTTTTTTTTTTTGGTTTAGCTTCTGTTCGAAAGGGAGAGACATTAAAATAAAATATGGAGCATTATAAGAGATACTGAAGAAAATTAAACTCAAATTCTATAAAATAATATCATTTAATTTAGGCGTAAAATTACTTTTTAATCTAAACTACTTTCAAACATGATATTGTAGCAGACTTTTTAATGAAAGGCTTCCAGCATGATATTCCAAACAGGACCAGCTGTATGTGCGTTGTACCATGACAAAAAAACCACAAAAAAGAACGCTAAAACATTTATCGAGAAAGTCGACGAGGTGTTAATGAAGTCAGAAACCAGCCCAGAACCGATGTAGTGCGATAAGCCGGACACGAGACACGAGTGGCCCCGTGAAACCCGGGAGTGCATTAAGTCAAGACAAGAGCAAATAAACCATCAACCCCGGTGACCCGAAGGAGGTGTGGGCCCTACACAAAACAAAAAAAAACAAGGAACATACACCCGGAACGAAGGAATGGAAACAAAAAATTAAAAACACACCAAACCAAAGCCACACGAAAACGGAGCAGCAGAAGAAAGCGAACCTTCCAAACGGGTAGCGGGCGCAGCGGATTGAGCAGTGTCTGGGACCTGCCCAACGTCACACCCGACAACATAATTAATTAAGCGCTAATGTTTACAAGAATTTCGACGGAATCAACGCCTCTTTGCGAGACGTGGGAAATTGGCATCGGGTGGATGGAGTGTTTTGGGTGTTTTTTTTGCTGTTGTCATTATAGATAACGATATTTTCCTTGCGAAATTAAATGTGTACACTGAGTAAATCAATGTGTACAAAAGATGGAAAATAAATGACTAGTAATTGATTAATTGATGAATAAACCTTTGCTCTGAGGAAGACCTACGATGACAGGAATCTTTTCTTTTAGTAAGTAATTAAAGAACGGTTTATATGAAATCTGTGGCGAGGTTAGTAAGATTTGCACAAAGTAAGGAACAATTAAACAACAGCAATGTTTGGTGTATTTCGATGATTCTAAAACAGACAACTCTTTCCATTGTTCGTTCACTTGCTTTATTGCTATTTATTCATTTATTTATTTGTTAATTTAATTATATTATTTAATAGTTAATACATTTTTTTACCTTTTTTTTATATTGAACAATTTTTTTATTTAAATTTTCTGTCTAGGTGTTTTTTGTGAAATCATGATATGTTAAAGCCTAGGACTAGGTATCTTATTCTTTTATTGTTTTTTTTGTGTAACGACTATTGTGTTTAATGCCTTCAAATCAATTTAATAAAAAAACTAAAGCTTAATACAAGTCATAAGGCTAACACACATACAAGGCTTGATAGGTTAAACTTAATATTAGAGCTGAATTGTTATATGCGGTTTTTGTTGGGGTAAACAGAATAAATTAAAAAAAGTATAATAAATAAAGTTTATAAAACAAATATGTTATCTATCTTTATGGCTTTGCATTATTTTTACCCATAAAAAGAAAAAGATGACAGCATATGCAGACTGTTGTATTTAGTTAGATAAATAAATGCCTGTTAGTACAACCAGCGTATACTTTTTAATAGATTCAAATGTTTTTCTAAGCACCTTGAAATTAAGATTAGAAAAGGGTTTCTTTCCTGTTCACGCTGCTATTGTTCTTATAAAAACGAATGTTGTCATAAATTCTCTTGAATGCTGAAGTTCAGGAATTTTAATTATAATAAGTTGAGTAAGGAAAAGCGTGAAACCAGCACAAAATGTATATAATGGAATTGTGAAATATTGTAAATTAATTTAACTGAACTTCCACCACTTCTTCTCGATTAGTTTTATGATATAAAGCAGGTAAGATATTTTGCAATAAATCATTTATCTTGTTATTTAAAACATCGTTATGTAAAAAATATTAAAAAAGATTATTTTATAATTATTGAACGTGAAGTTCATCAAAAGAACTTTTGCTATATTTTGCAGAAATTATAAATCAGCAATGCAGTGATAGAACCTCTTGTCGAACAAAACATAATTCAGTTTTGTGGAAAATGTATGGCAAAGCTAATATTTATTACTGCAAACAACACAATGTTAACAACAAAAAAATAAACCCAAAGCCGGCCTGAACGGAGCTAAAAAACCTTAGAAAGTAAAACACAATAACACACCAAAAAACACTTTCCTTTCGTGTTGCATTCCCTGACTAGGGGGAATTAAAAATAATTTATGCATCACAATTTTCCGCTTCCATACCACCGCTACTTGCAATTGACAATTAAAAAAACACACACACTATAAAAAAACGCTAACCACATAATGCCACCAATTAAGTCATTTCGTTCTCGACACCCGGCATGAACTTTTCCTTTGCAACCGACAACACACTAAACCGCGACAATGGTCGCCATAAAAAAGAGCCGTCTACTCCCTTTCATTCATTAAATCTTCAAACACACACGAGCGTTAATGAATGAACGGGGGGGGGGGGTGTTACGATATTTACGGTGTGCACAACAACCAAACCGAATACCGACAACTGGCTAGCCGTTGTCCTAGGTCCTGACAGAAATGTTCGGGAAAGTGACTAAAAACTAACCACCGTAAGCCTTCCGTCGGCCCGCGTAAGGGTGTGTGTTTTAGTTAATGAGTGAAACCTCGTGGAAGAGTTAGCGTGCGAGAGGGAGACGAAGTGAGCGCACAAGGACACGTTTGGTTAAAAGAGACCGGAACTTGTGAATGGAAGCTTAGTGCACAGAAGCGAACGAATGGATAGCGTAATTTCGTTGTTGTTGGAATTTTCCGCAATGGAAAACACTCCCCCTCTCCCCCCTCCAACTGGGAACAGGGAGAAGTAATAGTGGGATAGAAAGAGCAAGCCATAAAACACACACAGCCTCCTTTGGGTGTTGCGTTGTTTTAATTGCCCCCACTGTAGAAGTAGTGGTGAATGTCCTGTCCACGTCGAAGCAGGCGCTGATGAGTGAACGAGCGAGAGATGAGTGTTCTGCGCGGTGTGCGAGTGAGATGTGGCGTGCTTTTCCATTTCTGTGGTGGAGTAATTATCCCTGCTAGTAGGAAAAAAGGGATAAATTCCAACCCTGTGTAGCGAGTATTGTGTATCGGCAAGATGTGATAAGGACACATCCATTCTCCCCTTTTTTCCAACTTCGAACCTTTTATGGCGCTCTGATTGGTTGGTTTACTTAATTACTCACCCGCCTGCCACGAGGGAGAGCTGGATGGTGGGTAGGGGTTGTGGAGTAGTGGGTTTAGTGGGGGGATGCTGTGAAGGAAGCTCTTTCCAGGACACACAGCAAGCGCGAATGAGCGGAGAGCAAAGCAAACACTGCTAAAGTACGCCTCCACCAGGGCCGATATGTCAATAGGAGATTGCTCTTTGTTGCGCGTGTGTGTGTGTTTGTGTGTGAATAAAACAAACAGGAAGAAGAGCCGTTTCTCATTTGCTCGGAAGGACGTTAATTAAAAGAGCAAAGCCCACTGGGTCCACAGCAGCTGCATCTTATGCGCCTGTCTGGGCTAGCACTGTGTTTCGGTTGTTTTAGGGGTTGTATCAATAGAACTAACCCCCCACGGAACGGGAGCACTATTACTGTTGGCCTTCTTTTGCTTCTTCCGGCGGTCATTTTCTTCTCGCTCCCCGGGGAGCTTTTTTGCTCAACTGCTTTTGCTTGATTTTCATTTGCGCTTTGCTGCCGCCCCGAAAAAGCTTAATTAATTAACTCGTTCACTCATTAGCGTGAGCGAGATGACCGGTTGGAGCGGTTCGGCTGTTTTTCCCGCCAAGCTTTGTCTTCCCATTCGTTGATTTTTATTCGTTTGTCGCGCGCATTTTTTTTTTACCGCGACTCGTGCCTTTTGTTTTAATTAAGCTACACGCATTTTGCGCCGTTTTGTTTTGTGTTTTCTTTTCTGGTTTGTTTTGCGATTTTTTTTGTATTTTCTCTTGCGGCGAAATGATGCAAGATTGAGAGAGTTGGTTGAAGTGAGTCACGAACCTTTAGGGGTAGGTGTGCCGCACCAAGGGGTGCATGTCTGCATTGAAGGGAAGTTATCGCGAAAAGCTTGATTTTGTGATAAATATTTGCAGAAGGGTTGCAAAAAGAGGGCGTAACCTTTTGGGTCCGGTTGGGGATAGGTTTTTTGTTTAACGCGGAGGTCAACAGAACTTAAATCGGGTTATTGAAACCCTTGTGAAAGATACTTTTGAGATGAAAAACGCCATTTTTGTTGATTAATTAATTATTATATTACGCGATTATAATTTTCCTTAACTAAACCACAGCCATAAAGTTTTTTTCTTTATCACATTAAAACGTATTCATGGCTTTCATTGGAGCTACAGCCTTGAAGCGTGTAGCTCCAATGCAAAAACATCTCTTTGTCCGCTAGCCGCTGTGGAAAGATATCGATTTTTCTTCCAAGATGTTCTCGAATGTTCCACAGAATTTAAATAATACATTATATTCATTCCTGCGCTCTGCTCTCCAGCGCCAAAACAGGAGCCCTTGGACGGTATCTTTAACGGTCCAGAGCTGAGTGAAGAGAATTCCTAACCTTTTTTTTTTTAGCATATTAAGACCCGGTTCTCTCGCACGAGAAGATGTGAGTCTTTTATTTGTCGTTGTTGCTTTCCTTGACACATACTCGCAAGACGTTCAACCCAAGGATCGTTTCACTCTAGCGAAAGAGCTTTAGCAGCCTTTTATTCTCTTTCGACCGGAGTAAACATCCTTTCCACACACATATCCGCAGCGGAATATTGATTTTGTAGCCCGGTCCAACAAGCAGAAAACAACAATTCCAAGGCCGAAACAGATAGTGGGTTGAAATAATGTACACTTACAGTCAGTAAATATTCATGACGACCCAGGGTGTTTGGGTGGATAATAATTGGGATAAAATTCGTGATCACCTTCCAGTTCACCACTGCCCGGTACGTCCGCATATCACAATCGATAAATCGAATCTGAATCGATTCATCATGCAACGAGCTGTGGTTCGTGGGAATTATCCCTCCAGTAGAATGCACACCCGCCGTACGAAGGATGTGCGCACCGGTGGTGAATTTGATTGATTATCCTTGGCCGCGGGAAGGAAGCGACGCGGGATTATTTATTTGTTTGGCTGCAAAATTCCCCCGAAGGCTCATTTTTCACTGCCCGATGACGCAATTTGCGGAACCTTCGTGGAATGTTGAAAAGCCTTGAACTTTGAATGGTGATTTAAAAACCAAAATAAATTAGGAATTTTGTTGTACTGACGGTGAATGATGAGCCAAGTTGTTTCATAACAAAGAGGCAATACATTCATTCAATATTCATCACTTCCTTGCTTACTTCAAGTAATACATATTTTGTGTCCCAATTCCCCAAGAATTGGACCTTAAAAGCTGAGAGCTCGTCTAGCGTTTGCGCTCTTGCACCCAAAACCATTTCACACTGCACAGACTTTCGAAGTAATTTATCAACAGCTCGGACCCATCATTAAAAGTGACATGTGCGAACACGGTCGCTCTGTACAATTGCTCTCACAAACGTTACCGAAAATTAGTGGCCCCAAAAGCAAAACCCAAAAAAAAAAGCATAGAGGCACCAATAACAAAACTAAATCGTTCCTACACAAATCCCCCCCGCACAGAAAAGGAAACAACCTAATGACCCTTTCGCAAGTGAGCATTGTCGAGGCAGTGGTACACTTCAATCATTTCGGGGGCTTTTTTTTCTTTGGTTCGATTCGAATTTCATGCTGGCTGGCCGGGCAAATGCTTAGGCAAAAACGCACACCAAACACCAAATAGCCCGGGTGATTGTTGTTGCTGCTGGTAATGCTCCGTCATTGTGTTTAACGAGTCCACGATCAAGTGTTTCGCGGGACCTGGATGTTGGTTTCCGCTACGGTCGTTTGTGGAAGAAAATAGGGACGCGCAAGACGCAAAACCCTACGCGTAGACGCGAGTGTGGGGGGAGGGAAGGGAACTGATGTTATAATTACTCGAATTTTTTGGGTTTTCAAACTGTTGGGGTGTTGTTCATTAACTGATTTTGGGTTGGTGGTTCTAGCGGGCCTTCGCGGGTACAGGCCTCTTTGGGAACGTCTAGTGGATGTGCTCAGCTGGAGATTTTATGCTGTTAGGAGAGGCTTTTCCCTGGAATACCTCCTCAAATGTTGAAGAATCAAAGATAAACTTCCTGTGAGGTTCCTTTGTAGCCGTTTGACCGTCTCCGGAGGTACAGAACACGCGTCAAAAATGCTCCACCGAAGATGGGTCCCAACGTTTTGCACGCCCCGGCGCTTTCTTCCATCGCGAGTTGTGCTCCAATCTCGCACTGCGTGATTTTTGTGTGTGAGTTCAGCACCAAGCGAGACGGGAGACCATCATCAACAGTTCACCCTCCAAGCGTGAGTGAGTAAAACATGAGATGCGTGCAACCCCTCGCAGTAAGCGAACCAAAGCATTCATCTCGCTCTCGCTGCATGCAGTAGGCAGTGGAAAGCTTTCCCTCATGCGCTGGTTCTTAACAATCGCTAGCGCAGCACGTCGCGCTGCTTACAAGGGCCACCATCGTTCTGTGGCAAGCTTTTGTTCGTACGCATTTCGGTGTGGGTCGTCGGTCTGTCCCGTCGCTTCTGGCCGGTGGTCGTGTTGGTGGGCCGAGCCGAGCACGGCTTGGCTGGTGTCCGTTTCCGCGGGGGAAAGTGTATTGCCGGTGCGGTGGGGGGATTGCACCGTGTGGAATCCTTGGCGTGGTGTGTGTGGTGTGCATCCGGAGCGGATCGGAAGGAGGACTTCCCCCGGACAGGTGACGGAGGATGACTTACGGAGCGACCGAGGGCCGGTGTGGTGTTTGAGTGTGGGAAGCAGGACGAGCACGCGTGACACAGACACAGGGATGTGGGTGGTATGTGGAAGCGGGACCGGGAACGGGGTGCATAGTTCCGCTACGTGCATTTCCTGCTGACGGACGACCCTTTGCATCCGGATGTTCGTTTTTCCAAGTCCTTTCCGTTCGGCTTGTTCTCGGCTGGTTCCGGGTGGAAATGCGGTCAAGCCACACACACACACATACACTCGTGCACGGGTGGGTAGGAGCGTGTCCGGGGTGCGTGTGTCTGTGCGGCTCCATGTCCGGATCCACGCGTGCGCCAACAGAGAAAGCCGGAACAGGAACGGGTATTGGGAAGGTCGTTCGTTCGGGTTCGGGGTACCTCAGACAGGATCACGTTTGGAGACTCATACACTTCATTGCCTTGGCTCTCCTCCCGCATTCCGCTGCTTCCTACGTTTGTTGTCACCACTCTCCGCCTCTCTTCTCACACCTTCCTGCCTTCCAGCTCTGCAGTCTTCCATCCCGATCCTGGGGTTTTAGTTCATCCTTCATGATCCCAACTCCAGCACGCCTCTCATCCACTGCTCCAAGCTCCAACACGGTTGCCCCCTGCCAATCCGCAGTCCTTTCGCTTCGGGGCGGCTCCATACCCAGGCCAGCTCCTCCACCTTCACACCTTCACGTCTCGCAAGAGGTGTTTAGGTCCACCGGGCGCGGGGGCACGCGGGATGGTGGCGTCTTCACCCGGCTTGTCGTGCGCATCGTCGTTCGCTACGCATACATTTAGTGTGTATCGCAGCCCGCCTGCAGCAAACAACGCTTGTTCAAGAGAATCCAAAAAAGCAAGATGAAATCCAACGTAGAATAAAAAAAAATAACACAGTTTTTGAATACCCTCAAGTCACAGAAGAGAATTTGATTTCCTCGTGAGGGGTTATTATCATACCAAATAAAAAGGGGAATGAGGGCTGGGGGGAAGGTGGGATTGGGGTAGGTTTGCTTCGCCCGGGCACCGGAGGGGGACCTCCGTCGGGGGTCGCCATGCCCGGGCGAGGGATGGCCATCATCAACCCCGCGCTTGTGGGGAGGTTTTGATGGCCGCAAGGCGTAGAATTCTACGCAGTTTCTCTCTATCTCTCTTTCTCTCTCTATCTCTATCCTTCTCTGTCTATCTCCTTAGCTGTTTCCCTGTCTTCCTGTCTTCTATTTCTTTCACTCCCTAACGATCTGCACCGTGCCGTACCGCGGGTACCGTATTCGGAAGCAGGGTTGGAAAATGGAAGGAAAAATTATTATAAATTACTATAATTAAGCTATTGTTCGACGAATTTACCTTCCAAACCGGGCGTCTAAAGCTGCCCAAAATCATCTCCGATAAGTGGACCTGTCGGTGATGTGCGTAGAATAAGAGAAACGCAGTGAAGTAGGGACCGCCGAGGAAGTGTGTTTGTGAAGAGCACTGGAATGTGCGGACAAATCAACAACGTCCGCTTTCATCAATCAGCCATCACGAGGCAACACTCACAAACGCAAGTTGCGCGAGAAATTCGTGGTGGAAATCGGACGGCGACGTGACGGATTTGTTGCGGTGCCTCTGCCAGCCCGTGCTGGTGTGACATTAAACTGGCGGGGCAATCATCAGAACTCGGCTGGGAAGCATAATTAATGGTGAATTAGTGTCGGATTGGAAGCTTCATTCTGTTCACCGCTGCTGTTGAAACGAATCGAGTGAAATGCGCAGCGACTGGCACCGGGAAGTGTGTTGGGAAAGGAAGTTCTATTTCCTTGCAGTGCGACAATTGATCGGGATCGTGAGTCAGGTGAAACAAAACCAACGAAATTCGACAACCTAGTGGAAACCTGAACGTGGTTTTAATTTTCGGTATCCGACCACCGGAAATGGCTAATGTATGTCTTTGGAGGTTTCGCCTGGAAGTTGGCTTGAACTGTACCATTGCCCATGAGGGAAGTGATAGTTGAGGGAGCTTTATGACAGTGATTGATGATTTATGTGTCTGAATAATGGAAAAGATTTCCAACACTAAAAAAAAGGAATTCGTGAGGTGTGAAAGGTGTTGCTGAAGGGATTTTAAGTGTAGTCTCCCAACTGGCTCTAGCTCGGCTGAGCCATCAGATCGATAGCTTTACGTGTGTTCGCGTCTAACCCGTGGTTTTACGAATGTCGCTTTAAAAAGGAATAGCTAAAAGAGAGACATACATGTCTGTGCAGTGATTTGAAAGAGAGTACCACCACGATAAGGGAAGATGTCGCTAAACCTCCCTGTGAACGAGCGAACGGGTTCAGATCAAGCCAAAGGGCAGCAGCTGGCACCATGTATCGATCGTGCGAGCGACAGAGCAGGAGCAAAAGATAAATGTGCTCCAAATTGATTGCAATTGCGACCAGCTCTCGAACTGGGAGGAGCTTCACGCAAAATTTAATCCAAAATGCGACGATGCACCCGATGCACATCTGCGGGTCGTGGGGTAGCTGTGATGGTTTTATTGTGAACTCGCTCCGGGAGGTTTCTTTGGCGTATGGCAATGCACCGTGGCGTGATCGTTTAAATTAAGCTGCGACTTTGTTGCAGTTTGTTGAATGCATGAAATGCCTGTGTGAAAAGAAGCGGTGATACTCAATGAACAATTGATTGTTTGTGCATGGTTGTAATGGTTCGGTTGTCAACTGTGATTCAATTAGACTGAATAATACATTGTCCGATGAGAATAGATTGAATGAATATTGTTCGAATAATTTGTTTAAATTATGTTTTAAAAATATACAAAAACATTTTAAACCTAAAAAGTTCTGAAGCAACACAGCAGCATCGGAGTAACTGCAGTAGATCATTTAAGAAGAAAACAATACCCCATCCAACCCAAAAAGATGAATAATGACAGATTCAATCGAACATCATACCAATCTTCTCTCGAAAGTCCCCACTCGGCGTCCAGTTGCATCATTATTCAACTTCGGGTTTGTTTTGTTACAGCCTCTTCCCGTTGCCACAACAATGTCGCACCGTACAGTATAAGTGGGCACCGGGGTTCCATGGCCATTGCCCAGACGGCGATGCAATCAGAACTCATCTTCGAAAAAGCCACCCGTGATGGTCATTATCATCTTTCTGCCTAAGAAACCATTCCTTGGTTTTCCCACCGCATTCGCATTCGTCGCACCGCACCGGCTGAGGAACTCCGTTTTTTTGTCTGATGGGTGTCGATGATGACACGCAACAAAACTCACCTTCACTGTCCGAATGCGCTACCGAATGGAAGTGGCACAGAGGTGGCGAAGAAGTACCACACCCGAAAAATAAACGAGAGATGGAGAAAAAACAAAAGGAACGATTGCTCAAAGGAGCAAACGATCGTTCATTAGCGAAGGCCGAAACCGAACCTGAAGACCTCCACGTGAGTTGGGATGTGGTGCAAAAAAAAAAAAACAAGATAAGCCATCCCCCTGTGTGAAGGTGAACAAGCAGCTTCAAATTTACACGTCCGGCACGGTTTGTGCGAGAGGATTATTGATGCCTTCATCAAGCGAATGGAAGAGCCCGATACTCATCTCGGAGGCGCGTGAAGAACACCGCGATCCTCTGTACGGGGTTGCAAGCTTTGCATGTTGATGCAATTGGCAGTGACATAAAACTAATATAAATCATGTATATAAATGCAAATCAAGCTTTAGCTCATTTATTGCCTACCTCTCTAGGTGAGGAAAAAAACACACACGGATGTAGTCCCATTTACAAAGCCCCTTTAACAGGTCCGTGTCCTTCAAGGCAGCATCAGCTCATAAACGTGTTTGCTCCACGGACAGCAAATGATGCCATAAAACCATAACGAAGGCAGACGAACACCACTCATATGCAAAGTGTTATCCTTTCCTGCATCCCATGTTCCACACCTACATGACAGCAACACCTGGAGTAACAACAGTTTTGTGGGGCACACAGTTTTATTGTTGCACTCCGTTCTCTGGAAAGGTGTCCATCTGCTTGCATGATTCTTGTGCTCTTGCCGAGCCCCGATGGATGGCAATTTATTCATCCCCGAGGTTCGAACTCCACCAACAGCACCAACTGGCCGGTTGGACTTCGACACCTTATTACTTGTTTGCATCCATCTAAGGGTTTTAAGGGCTTTTTGTGCTCGATATGCCCCCACGCTTTTTCGCCCAGGGATATCATTTTAACGAACTTCGCTTCTTGCACCGTGGATTTGTATTACGCGGGACGAATGTAAGCGAAAAAGGGGCGACACACTAAAAAAAAAAAGGTGAAAGAAAACAAAAGCAAACCGAAAAGGTGAGGAAAAATAAAAACAAACCCCCAACCGGCCAAAGGAAGCGCAATCGAATGCGGATGTTTTTGTGCATATCGAATTAAAATAAATTATTCTATCGTTTTTTTTTTCCTCCTTCTACCAACTACCTTTTCTTCCATTCGATTGCGATTGCTGGAACGACGCCTGTTTCACTTCCACCTTATTATTTTCCTTTCCCGGTGAGGGGTTTTGTTTTTGCTTTCCACCAAATTTCCATCAGTTCTGCCATCGCACGAAGGGCGCAGGATGGCTCTCTTATTATGGTGGAGTTTTACCTTCATCACTTCCGCTTTCGTTACATCAAGGATTCAGCAAACGTGGGGGGGAAATCAGCAGCAGCAGTGCAACGAACAATTTCGATCGATTGTCCGATTTTTGGCATTTGTTTTTGCGTCCTCAAACGCGCCTTTTGCTCCCTTTTTTTTATAGGCGTCCCGGTGAAGGTGAAAACGGTCCGCGGACCGGGAACTCAAAACAAAGGGAAACGGTTTTGTATGCTGCCGTATGCCGTGAACCGTTTGATGGTTGTACAAATGGAAGGGATAGGCTCAAACAAAGCAGAAGACAATAACAGGAACACTCCTTAAGGTTTCAATGTCCTGTGTGTGAGTGTGTGCGCGCGCCGTGCCGTCCGCTTCTCATTCTGTAACTGATCCTGGTCACGGCACCACCGCAGGTTTGTTCGGGTATCGAACAATTGTGGAGCATGGGATTTTCGTCGAATTAAAGAACAAGAAGCCGCTGTGGAACAGCCAACGGACAGAACAAAGCAAACGCTGGTGGATTTTTGCAAACTGTGGGCCATATAAGAAGAAGGAGCATTACAATAATTCCAGAACGCAGAGGTCGGCAATGGAGACGATGACCCAGAGGGGGTTTGAGAGGAGGCTGTCGATTGTGTCTCGATACGCTTTCCTTTCTACATCTTGTCCACCCTTAGCACCGCTTTTTCCTAACTCCCCATCTATCAGCCAGCAAAAGCAGGAGGACTCCGGGAGAAGGAAAAAAATCGCAATAAGCCTCCGGGGCCTTCGCTCACCGTTCTCTCGATGAGCCTCTTAATTTTACGATCGTTGCTGACCAACATCATGAAGCCCAGAGAGAGAAAGAGAGAAAGAGTGAGGGGAAGCCAGGAGGACAAGTGATGCTTAACCTTCCCTTACTCGCTCCAGTCCAGCGTGCTGCCATCCACGCAGAAAGATGGGAAATGCATCATAAAGAATGCCGCGATATTTTTAATGGTGTTTTATGATTTATGCAAAAACGTAGCTTTCTGCCACCGACACGGAACCAAGGTGCTCGTGGCTTCGTTACCTTTCGGTTACGGAGGTTTTGCGGTCGGGTCGTGCAGAATCTTTGGCAAAAGCAGCCGTCAGAACAACGCACTGGGAAAGGCATCTTTTCGCTGTTGTCTTGGCTTGCCGGTTCGTTTGCACCATACGTTTGACGAGGGCCCATCATCTCCCGCATCGGACGATGCTTAGACTTCATTTTTGCTGGAGATTGTATGAGTTTTTTCTTTCCCCCCCCCTGATTGTTGCACTATGAAACAGTTTTACGGTGCGCGTTGTTACATATTAAATGAGATCGAACTCCAATTTACTCTGGCATTTATGGCACGATCGGTTGTTGCGATGCTTTAATTCTTGGTTAGGATTAGTACGTGTGGATGAATTATGATACTAAAGAGAGATGGGATTACTGCATAATATTGACATTTTGTGCTAAAGGTTTACAATATGAAGGTAGTTGTGCTATTACTTTTATAATAAATATTTTTTTTTATGATTGACCAATACCAAATTCTATTGACCATGACAATTATGCATGGAAAGTCCTAATCCGTCTTTGTTATCTCATATACGACGCCATACGACGCGACGGCTGTCTCATGCTCAGACTAATATACAAAAGCTGAAGGATCTCATCTGGAGTACAAAGGTAGAATAGTGATCGAAAAAAATTCTTAGAGCAAATAAACAAGATTGACAAAATTTGTTGAAAAACCAAATTGTGAAATTTGGTACTCAAACTTACATAATGCTATAGAAATTCAGAATGTTTTTCAATTTTATATATATCTTATAAATAATTTAATTTATTTAAGGAATGATTGAATGATTATACTGCACAGTAGGACATCACACATTTTTAACTGGTACAGCTTAGCTAATCAATCGCAAATAATTCAAAAGTCCACGAATTCTCTCTGTTTTTCAAGGTTTTTTTTATTAAGGAAGGAAAAAAATCAAAAATTAATAAATCAATCAAACTATCGAATTAAACGAAATTCGTTTCTAATAAACAAATTATTTGTTGTCTTATCAATGTAAAAATATATCGTATAAAAAATTCGTTTCAGAAAAGTTATTTATTTGCACTGAAAATATATTCAAAAGTAGGATAAATTCAATAAAAAATGCAATCATTTCCATATAAAAACAGGCTAACCTTTATGCAACCTTATACAGCGAGACTAATCTTATCATCATAAAGAAAAAATAACAAAAAAAGAAACAATTAAAATCAAATCATGTTTAATTGACTATGAGTTTCATTTCGGCAGTCCGAAAAAAAACAACAAAATGTGCTTGTAATTTCAGCATAGCAGAAACCTTTAGTAACAATTATGATTTCCTTCCTGGGTTTCCTCGCCACGTTAGATTATACAATTATCAAGAAATCCCGTGTTGGGGGTTCCACTCTTTGGCTGAATCGCATTAAAAAAAAACGTTCTATCGCCCTTTCGAAATGCTCGGCACCGGCCAAAGTGTGGCACCGAAGACGGTTGGCCGATTTCGCCGAACAACCAACACACGCTACCATGTAAAGGCACAAGGCACCGGCCGATGTAAACCGGCCAGCAGGCAGCCCAAGTGGAGCCCGAAAATCAAATCTTCGCGGCAATCAAACGATCGTGAGCGCCCTGGCAGGGGCAGAGAGAGTGTGGACGTGGAGTGTAATTACACCTGCGATTATCTTCACTTTGCTGGCCCTTCGACACAGCCCTTTCCTTTCGGCGATCGTGATAGTTTGCGTTCGGTTTCCCGTTGCCCATTTTCTTTGTTCACTTTTATCCCCGTCCTGGACACCACCGGCACCTTCGTGTCCGTATCCTTTTTCGTTCCTCCAAGGTGTACCATAATCCTTTCGGTATGGTAAAATGAGAAGCGTAAAGAGTAGGAATCGCGTACACGCGTACAAATACACATGAAAAGCTCCAGGCACGTAAATGACCATCGTCTTCCCATCAACAGGGCTCAGGATTCGAGGTGATTCCTTTGGGCAGGGTCAAATCATTATGAACTGTTCGATGGTATTTTGGTGTGTGCAGAGCAGGGAGGGAGGATCAAAACTGGTCCAAAACTTCCCATCTGCAAATGCAACAGTGCCAAAGACTTTCCTTTTCTGCTTCCCTTGCGACTTCCAAAGCGACAAACAATCCCCGTTTGTCCACCTTCGGGCACGGCATTAGCTGTCCCAACTGGCCAAAATTGCCTTCAAATTGATTTAATGATATAGAAAAGAATGTAAGTTTGAAACCTTTTTCTGCTTGGATTATAATTAAATCCGCTCCCTTCCATAGACTCCACACTTCCTCGTCAGGCGGACGATGGGCATGGGGATGGGGGGTTTTGCATCGGGCTCGGTCCGGACTGTGCATGTTTGTCTGTCGTATGGTATGGGGCACAAGAATCCTTGCGCAAAGAACACCACAAACACAACAATAGAACCGTTCGTAGATGACTTCTTCGTAAAACCATAATCCTGCCCCGGCGTCTCCTTTCTGCACTGGACACACCACCGGTCCACTTCCATGGTCATCATTATTATGCCTTTGATATCAGGTCCTTCGCGGCGTACGGTCTTTCTTACCGTTAAGGTTTTAATCCCGTCCAGCGTCCCTTGCCTTCTTTGGTGAAACAGCAGAAAAAAAACCAGGCAAACGGCAAACGGCAAAACGGTCTCCCTTCGTTTGTGAATCGGAACCAAATTGTGTACCAGCAGAACGAGGCAGGAGAGGTATGTGGAGGTGGTAGGGAGCTGTGTACGTCCACCGACGGCGGTATCGTTGGGCTCACGATTATTTTTCGGCAAGTGTGTTTTTATTTTCAGTTTTATCCACCAAAGCTCATCCACCCGAATCCTTCCACCAAGGGATGAACGGGAATGCAGCCGGGAATCGTTTTTTTTTGTATTATTTTGCTGTTTCATCTTAACTTCATTTTGCAAAAGATTTAATAAGGTCTATTGGCCTGTCGGGGTAGCGATAATTTTGAACAAAAATTTCCTTTGTTATTTGTACTCAATTATGCTGATTCTTGGTATGGGATATTTGTTCATTTATGGCGAAATATAAATGATGCTAGGAGGATATTTGATGCACGAGCAAAGGTGATGCATATCTATTTGTAATTTTTGCTATTGCAAATTTCATTACAGTAGACCGAAGAAAATTCATAAAGATAAAGATAGACATTTAAATTAAATCCGAAAAGAAATTCAAAAATCATATTAAAATTTGTTTTGCAAGTTCAACATTTAACTGTAAGGACTAAAGTTTGTTAAAATAAAATAAAACGGGACGAAACAGACAAACATGGTGTTCAATGAAGATAGAAAGAATAAAAAAATATCCTCTCATCGACTGGTATCGCTTTCAGCTGGGTTTTTATACAAAAAGCAAAGCTAAATACTTTTAATTCTGATTTTTTTATAATTTAAAATTAAAATTCATATTTTTTTATAATTTAAAAGTAAAATTTCGCATAACGAGCAAATTCTAGTGCGCTCCTATTCGCTAGTCAGTGCCGAAGTCGAAGTGAAAATATAGAACTTTGTCATAATATGGAATTCTCCGCAGATCAATTCCACCATAGATTCCACCGTTAACGTGTTGTGATGTTCAGAATTGTAATTGAAAATAATAACATGGAAGGAACATTCTAACGCAGCTCATCGATACTGATTACAGATGTTTTAGAGAATTAGTTTTTATAGCAAAAGAGAGTCCCACATACATCAGATATTTAAATATAAAAACCTGTTGTGTCCCCTTATTTCATTGTGATAATATCATACTGAATGGTAAGCAAATGAATACATTTTATGATACAAATGCTATTAATTTCCGGTCAATATAAAACTATTGACCATTATTAAACATTCTCGGAAATAAACTTAATAAACCAACAACGAACAACTTTTAAATAGGCAAAATACAATTGTAATTCTTCTAAGTAAATAATTTTTAGGCGTGGAATGGAATACTTGGAATGGAATGGAATAATGGAATTGTATGGAAAATCAATTAGGAAAAATACTGCTTTGAGCATTTTCAACAACGGTAGTATGAAAGTCGTTGTAATTTTAGATATTTCTTTAGAAATGATTTTATGAATAAAAATGATAAAATATTGGAAATAATACGAACAGGATACTTCCATCATCCGTACACTATTGCAAGCTCTTCTCACTTCTGAAAACTGCTGCTGCTTTGCACCTTTTGTCCAGTACGGTTAGCGGCTTGTTGTCGTCCAGCCACATCTCGCGATCAGCGACCAAACGTGATCGCCTTACGCGCCTCATCTGTTGCGCGGTTTGACGCTCGCGGTTTTTTGTTTGTTCATAGCAGCTCGTTCCACACGGTCTCGTGCAATCGTCACATCGACTCCTTTATTCTTCCCGGTCAAATGCTAACAAGACGGCGCGTTGTATGCGGAGAGGGACGAGCCAAAATAATAATAATAATAAACTACCATTCCAACAATGGCCACAAAATGGTTGTTCCGGCCCCAAACCGCTGGCTTATCGCGACGATCAGCACACGGAGTCACACAAGAATGGGACGGGACGGACAGTTTAACCCTTCATGCCGGGAAAGGGATGAACGAAATAAACCAAACAAAAACGCAAAAATATCCTCACTTGCGGGACACATAACCCGCACCTTCCCCGCAGTCAAGGATCGTGGCCTTCTGACTTTCCCCACACTCCCCTCTCCGCTTTTGCCACCGTACGGTTCGAACGTGCCATGAATGGGATGGGAAGAAATATCACACGTCTTACCACGTCTGCACGGGTTACAAACGATCTCGTGGGGTTCGCATCGTTCACAGACAAACGCTTCGCTGGCGGAAAGATGCGTATCTTCAAAGTGACCGTTTTTGGTCCTCTTCTGGCACTCTCGTACGCACCAAAAAGGGGAAACGCGGGCGGCATCTTGGTCAACGTAGGTTACAAGATCCTGCACACGGCAACAAGGAAAACTACGATAACCCTTCCCTTTATGGTGCTTCCAATATGGACGGTTAACGAGCGAAAGGAAAAAAAACCACACACACACACACGCATCCAAAGCTTCCTTCTTTGCGACCTTAGCAGATGGATGTGGGGGAGCACAGGCAACAGGGTAGCCCCAGCACGGTAGCCTTCTGGTGTCAACTGTCATCACCGGACGCGCTGCGAAATCCCCATTTCGCACAAGGGTTTGGCAGCTTCTTGATTTAATTAGCACCGTACAAAACGATCACGGGATCAAGGTTTGCCGCCGGTTCGAGCATCGAAGTCATCGAGTAATTAAAACAGGCTCCCTCCTGTTGGAGCACGGCTCGCCCTCCCCCCGAACGGCTCATTAATTCGCTGCACACAAGCAGCGTGGTTTGGAGTGAGTGATTTGGTTCGCACAGCAACGAAAACAAAAAGGTGCGCGTGCGCTGTCTCCGATTCGATTCGTTTGTTTTCATCTCGCAAATTGAGATGTGAAGGTGGTTGGCCGGATGGTTTAATTAGCAGCTAAGGGCTGTACCGTTTATGGCGGGCGTTCCAGTGCAATAAAGAAGGGAATGAAATGCATACGTGTGTGAGTTTTACAATATCCGTTTTTAGTACCCACAGTGTCTTACACCTTCGAGGAAGGTCAAGATTGCATGAATTCATTGCCCTTTGAAATTGAAGTTCTTGAACTTGAAGTCAACCTAAAGTGGCAATTCTTAACATAAAGCATTGTTTTTCTTCGTCAAAATCTCCAATCCTGTGGGAATTGAGTGTAAAATTTAAATAAAATCACAGAATCTAATTGAACACATCATATTTCTCATGTACAAACTACAAACGATGATAAACGTCCCCATGAATGTCACCTATGATGCGTCAAAAAATGCGACCAATGCCAAACCGTACAAGCGTGTCGCTCATCTTGGATTCGTTTGCGTGATCACCATGAATAATTGCGTCCTATTAAAAACTCGGCTGGGAAGGCCAGAGACCGAACAGCAAAAAGCTATACCCACCACACATCAACTCGAAGTCGCGGAAAGCACCAAATGATTGCCGACCGGCGACCGGTGCCTCCAGCAACACGCCGCGCACACAATTCAACGTGACACATGAATAGCCAAACCCGATCCGAAAACCCGTCAGAAATGTCATTACTCGCGGTGCGTTGTTGCATAATGCATCGCTGCAAATGATGGCCGTTTGTTTGGGGAAGCATACGGATGACCTCGTTCCTCCTGCCCCTTCGTTGCACTCTCCCGCCCCCACCCTTCATTCTCCGTCCATTTTATTCTCTCCAATCCTTCGTAAATAATAAAAAAACACTACCGCCGCTTCGAAATGCGTCCCAAACGGTGTATCTCTTGGTGGTACCGGTTCAATAACACCCATGCAAAGGTTTTATTGGGGTCCACCGACGAACCCCGGGTAGGTTTGGTTGGCCGGGAACGGTGGAAAAAAACGAAAACAAATCGATGATGAATTCCGGAACGAACCAACCGAATCCAAATCGACCACAAAACCCCACCGGGAACCGAGAGTTCGATTCAGTGCTGTGCTTCGTCGTGTTTCCCGCGGACACTCCCCACCGGCGGGTATGAAGTACAACAAAAAGCAGGGAGAAGATGGAGTAAAATGTATGTTCTATTCAAAAGATGAAACTCATTGTAAATTTGAATTTATTTCAGCCGCCACCACCCACCGGCCACACTCGGTCGAATCGGTGTACGGGGGTTTTCCTTTCGGTTCCCACCCGTCGGGACCGAAACCACCAAGCGCGATCAGACGTATCGAGAGACAATTATCTTCACCATCCATCCACGGACAGTGAGGTACCAAGTTTATGAGCTACCATAATTCAATATATCATGATATTAAGTTGATTCACAGATTGACCGTTCTAAAATACATGGTAAAAAGTTCATACAACTAGAACTGTTGACAAAATTACCATATTACGTAACAAACATTTTTGTATAGTTTGATGCTACTATCTTTGTTTTCATTTGTTTCAACCTTTGTAAATTTCATGCGTTAACTATAGTAAAATCAACTAACCACAAAATTTTTCGGTGTTCAGAAGTAGCTAGATTAGTAAAAATGACCGATTTGTTAGTTCTAGTGTGAAGGAAAGATGCGCTGTGGGAAACCTCTATATATAGTGTCAAGGGATACTTATTTGAAGCTTGAATTATCAGAAATGTCATGTACAGAAACGATGTCAATCCATAATTAAAATGAAATTAATTAATATTAACGGAGTTATAGACTAAAGAATTATCTCATCTCGTTTTCGATATCAACAATTCCTCCAAGAATTCTCAAGATACGACTTGATTTTTCAACACGTTAATAGCAAATTTTTGAATACTTGATTTATATTGCTTTAATAGACGAAATGTAGACCGCTACAGAGCTTGGTAGATAGTCTAGTAAAAGAGTCATTTTCTATGTTTGTCCTATATATTTTGCACCTACTTTTGCAAGCGCTTATTTCCATAAGAAAACACTCTCTATACAATATCTTAAGTAGTTTAATATTCCAAAATATTTACACTCAGAACCTTCGATTATACACATTAAGATCGTCAATAAGATCTTTGAATCTTTACAATTCCCGAGTAAAGTGACGATCTCATCACAGCACATTGCCAAACTAACTATTGAAAGCTACAAATAACAATACTAATTCTACTATGCACAAAAGTGATAACTAATGCAGGTGTGGATAATTATTGCACAGCACTGTAGTTTAATATTGGGGCCTATTTTTTACAGCCACAACAATCTGGTCCCTCGTCAGAGACGAATCATCGATCGCTGTACACCTTCACCGTAACCTACACTTGCCTTGCACCAACCTAACCCACCCCGAAACAAACGATCGTGCACCGAGGATCGTCATGATCAACGTTGGATCATTTTCATAATCATCATCGAAAATAAATCACTGTCCATTTATGATCGACGAATTTCGTCTCCACTCCGGTTTTGAGGCTTTTTTTTCGTGTTGTGTGTACGTGTGTAAGAAATTATTTTTCTTTTGTTGCGCTGTGGCGCGTTTTCAGTAATTGTAAGAAATATTTTCGCCCCGTCAAAACCGAATTGGTTGGGTTATGTGTGCCAAAAACAGACAAGAAACCCACAGACGCCCGAAACGGGCTGGGAAGGTGTTGGTGGAGGTGAAAATAAATACAAAATTATAAGCCACAGTCTGACCAGCACACCGGGGTGGGGTTCAGTGTTTCAGGTTCCGCCAACGTTCCTTCTGGGGGGTGGGTGCTTGATGCCTCGCCGTTTGATCGGGTTTTGCTGGTTGGCCGTGATCTTACCGTGCTTCTTGCCGTGGTTTCCAACCCTTCGGTTGGTTTGGTTTCGCTTAAATTCGCGATTCGAATCGCGGGGTCGATGAAACCGTTTGTGCCCTGTGGAACAATCGACCCGTTTTTGGCCATTCTAATCACGCGTCCCGGCACAGCGACATTCGGGCCGGGCATCATAAAGCATACCACTCCCTCGCAACACGTAACGGAGGAACGAGCGCAAAGCATCGGGAACGACACCACCACAGTAGGCGACGAACCGGGCCAGCTTGACGCGCCGGGAATAGGATGTAGGACAACATTCCAGTATCGCGAGTCGCGTTTCGACCGCTGCGCTGGATCCATTGGCCATCCAGCTGGCGTATTGGCATCATCAATTATGTTCGGGTCCGTTCGACACCGTGACAAGCGATGCCATGATTAAATGTGTCTCTGTGGGTGTGCTTTTGTGTCCGCGTGCGTGTGTGTTTGTGTGTGGAGAGTCGGTTGGTGTTGGCCAACCATTATCAATATCGTTCCTGTCTCACCTTGGAGCCGGTTTGTTTTTATTATTTGCTACCCTTTCTATCCGTTTCTTCATGCTCCAACAAACTTCATCGATCGTCGTCGTTATGTCGTGTCTTCTTGCTGGATATGTTCTTGCAAAAGAGGTAAGGTAATAGAGGAGCAACCCCCCACTATCCTTCCTCTCTACGCCTTAACACCTCGCTCGTCCACATGATGCTCATGACGAACGCCCATCCCAAATGCGCTTCTTTGCCCCGAGGGGGCGATGCGAGAAAGAATGAACGATCTTCGGTTTGATGTTTTTATGTGTTCTTTTACAATTCTAATTTCAAACACCTTCAGGGGGCACTCTGGCGAGGCAAATGAGTGTTGGTCTTTTTGTTGCCGATGTTCACGGATGCTGGTGTCGTGTCGAAGAAGCCAACATACAGTGTGAGCGAAATGTTGATCGGTTACCGCTGAAGACGGTTGTTGTTCCAGGTTGTTTACACGGGTAGCAATAAGTATAAGAATTACGAGCTTTTTTAAAAACTGCCAGTCGATGTATCCCAAATTGCCAATGCAAATCAGCTTGAAAATAAAAAAATGTGCGGATTGCATTTTAAACACTGTTTTGATTTGGATAAGGACTTATCCAATGAGGAACAAGCTATTCTTCAATTTATATATGACTAGGCTTGGTGATAATGTTGCATAGATTGCGTAAAGTCTCTGCTTTTCCAGAAATTATCTGGAAACAAATACACCTTTCTTTAATATTCTGTAACAACATTCTGTAAAATTCGTATGTTATTCGAAGTAATTCTTTGAAATGTACGATCTACCAAGGTTCACAGGGTTCTTATCGAAGTTAACCATTTTTTCTAATGGTGTTTCATATTTTCTTTCCTTTTCGTAATTCTTACCTAACAGAAACTTCCACGTATATCTAGATGAGCGGCATTGCCACACCGATAAATCATGTTCTGTGTTCTAACTGTAGGTCATCTTGTAGATCTTCATTTCAAGTGTATAAAGAATGATTTTCTTACAGCGAGTAATGAACTAATGGAAACAGAATATAATTTGCTTTAACAATGTGGAGTTGCCAGTCACCTTATATTACTAGCTGCTACAAAGCTCCTTCTAGATAGAAACATTTGAATATTGGTTGTGCTCTGTACCCATTTCCTGGCGTCAAAGGTGAACTAATTTAATGAGAACGAGTGAACAAAACCTTATTAATGAATTTTATCAATTCAAACGATGCTGACAATTGGGAGAAAACTCTACTGGATTTAATCAAATGCAGTTCAAGTTTTAAACTTACTTTCAGTAGTGTAGTTTTCAACATGAGATGTAGCTTCAACATCGTTTGATAAGTGCTGAAATCAATATTGGATACAATGGTTAACTTTAGTACAAATATTTTTTCGATATTAAAGCATATTTCTTAGCTGAAAAAGTTACAAACAAACCAAATGCAGCGCGATCAAATCTTACCGCGAACGCTATGTTTCCGACTACTGTCACGCTGTTGTGTCACTCGTTCGGATCTCCAGAAATGGATTCAAACGGCGAGGCAAGCAACGGCACGTTCCCTTCCCCATCCCAACCTTAATCCTCTACCACAAAAGGTGTTGGGAAACCCGTTTGTCCGATATAACAATACAGTAAATTTTTCAACTTTTGAATGAATGGAAACAAAAATAAACCATGACAGGCGGGATGGGTTTCGGTGCGCGAACTTCAGGCTTGTCCGAGCCGAGCCCGTAGGTAGGTAGGAGAGTGTGCCACACCAGCAGGACACATCTTCGGAAAGGTGTAGATAATGGGAATGCGATACCCCGTAACAAAGTGTCTGCCCGACTCGCATCTCGCTTGCACGTTCCAACAGCGCACATGTACCGCCTCGAAGCATGTGCCACGAAATGGGACGGACAGAAATCAGAGCAACCGGAAGATGACGGTAGGGCGAAGAAATTGAATGGCGGTTTGGAAGGGTGAATCGTGAAACCTCAGAAAGGATAATAAAACACGAAACAAAGTGTGGCCACGGGCGCACCTGAAATGACTGGTCCCGGTTCATATGTGCGCGCGTGTGTGAGTGTGCAACTTATTTGTGCTTCTCAATCCGCCTTTGGTCGCGAATGATGACACGAACGATGAGGTCAGAAAAGAGAGATGTAAGCAGGACGACACGCACCGGTCGGCACCGATCCGGATTCCACAGCCCGATGCGAGGTGTGGGTAGAAACATAAAATATACGAGAAACGATCAAAATAATAATAATAAGCATCACCTTCTACGTGGTATGGGCCGGTGTGAAGCTGGTGTGATGACGTGGGGCGACCGGTCATGACCACCAGCTCGCAGCGTCAGCCACCGTCAGAACGAACGGTTAGAAGACGCTGAGCTTAAAATTAATAATTCTCCAGGAAAAAAAAACAACAACAAATTCCTTCCAAAACGACCGCGGACGCGGTGTTGACGAGTGAAACCCGGGGTGGGAAAATGGCTGGACGTTTATTAAAAATTGGGACAAAAATTATGATTATAAGCTGCCGAGGGTCGAGAGCCGGCTCTCGTCCGGTCTGGTGTGTCGCCATCAGTTTGGTGATAATTTTAATGATAAATAATGCTCAGCTCGCCACGGCATCCATCGAGCCAAACTACAAGAAATGGTTCGAAAATTTGTTACGCTGCTTGAATTTTGGTTGTTTTTCTTTTTGGTTTTAATTCAATCAATGAGCCACATCCTTTCTGGGCGGAAAATAATTTACGAACAGTCACTGTTCGTTCGCGGAAGATTGATTTTCTGTGGTAATAATATTGATGTGCTTCTGGTTGAAAATTAAATATCAATGGCCTGGCCTGCCCAAAAGGCCCACCATTAGCGAGAAATCAATATGATTAATGTGCGGGAAGCTTCTTTTTGGCGCATAATGAATGGCCTTTCAGAAAGAAAGCTGCGTGATATATTTTGCTCTTGGTGTACGAGCGTTCATTATCGATTTTTTAATTAAATTAATTGAAAATTATGAAATATGGCATGAAAGCTGAATGAACATACGAAATTTTAGTAGTAAATAGTCAATAATACAGCAATTTTGGATCAAAAATAACCCAAATTGAATGTATTGAGATCTGATTGGAAAAAGTCTCGGATACTTAACATAAAATGGAGCGAAAAATAAAATTACCGATGTATTAAGCAATTTACTGCGATTTAGTTCATACATGAAATATTGAAAAGCCCAAATATAACCATGACAAGTTCTTCATCATTCTGGTATAACAGCATTAATGAAGCAACAATGTAAAGTGGAAGTCTTCAAATAGTTAGTATCACAATTTATCGTATGTCACAAATTTTACCACGACTCGATCTACACTGATTCTCAAGGTGTACACAGTTTCAAGGTGAGACTCAGACGAGCCGGACAGAATCAAACAGTCTTGTTCGATGTCGTGTTTGTCTGGCACGTTCTATGTCTGATGTAGTGCCTCCATGTGATTACATGGCTTTGTGCTTGTCGCATGTCTAGTTGGATCGCACGTAGAGGTGGGCCTTGCTCAACAGAGTATTGATCTGTTAATCGGGCAGCCATCCACCAACTGGGAAATCCTGCATGGTATAAATCAACAACACACAACAAAACATGCGAAACAATGGTAAAAATGAAACAAAAGTTAGCTTATTGAGGTGACAAATTGTAGTGCGAGACTTCAAACTACTCGAAAATATGGCGAATCTGTTAAAATGAAATAAATTTCACTCTGTCTGCGACTTATTCTAGTCAGTTTAGGATGAAAAATGAATATCAGCTCCGAACTCATGGGAAGTTATACCTAAAACATGATGACAAGAACTAACTTTAATACTGTTTAGATGTGCAACCGATCAAAGAAGATGATTTGAACAAAATCATGAGACACGGTACATCGCCGTTTTGGAAGTTTCGTGAAACTCCTTGTATTATGTAAACAATTCCAGCATTAATCTTTACATAATAAAGACTATAACTTTTAAGCCATTAAAAGCAATTAAGAAGGAATGTCTCTTAAAACCACCAACGATTCCTAAGCCGCTGCCGTCTATTGGAAGAATTTTAAAGACTCGTGTTTATCATAATAATAAAAACAGAACGACGACAACAGACAAACATGTCGACTCTAATGCTATGCGTTTAATGGGCGCAACAAAAGTGCATTGCCACCTCGAGCGAAGAGTCAACGGCAGAGACACCGAACGATTCATGCCGTACCATTTCACTCGAAACGCATCCCAAAACAAGGTACAAATGGAAAAGTCAAATAACTTAACACTTCGGTACAAGATTATCGAATTGGTTATTTATGTTTTTTTTTCCTTCTCTACCTCGTTTGCTGCTGGACTCAGTTCCTGCTGGACATCGAGGGGGTTTTTTTTTGGTCAACGACAAACGCTCGGGGCACGTCCGCACTAATTTGTCTTTCCTCTTATCGACCGGAACGCGAAAACATCCCGTGACTTCTTCGTTACGGGTTTCGATCCGTGGCTGAGCGCGTTCGATCGATGAAGACGAAGTAACGTGAGTGCTGGAGGTAAAGGAGGAAGGAGCAATCGTACGACTCCCCTCGGCGTTCGTATCGGCTGGAAGGGAGCTTCCAACGCCCAACGGGAATGGATGAAAGCTGTTGCTGAAATCTCCAAAGCTGATAATTTACTAATTTCACGTTAAATTTACCATCAATCTGTGAAGAAGGGTGTTGCACGGGCTGGACTGGACCGGAGAAGGTGATAAGTGATTTGTTAAATACACTCTCGAATACACGCTGCACACACAGACACATAAATGCATCGAAATGCCAAACCGCGGCGTTTCCACGGGATGCTGCGGTTCCGTGCTTTTAAGATACATTTTAACATAGCCCGGACGAGCGAGAGAGAGAGAGAGCTTTACAGTGAAGTGAGTGAAGTTAGTTTTATTAAGAATCGATGATAATAATTTTTCCACCATTTCCACCAAGCTGGATGACTTTCAAATGTCTTCAATGTGAATAAAACTATTCCAGATGGAAAGACTTTAAAACATTTACACTAAAAAATGGTAAATTTGATACGAAAAATGATAATAAAACCGACAATAAACGACACACTTTCACACCTTCCAGCACAATCTTATTAATCGCACACGCACTGTACTGTGAAAGTGCTAACGTGCTACGGTGTACGGTCAAACAGCGCCGTAAATCCCTCGTCTAACGCCCATCGCAGGAAGGTGCAACCGATTGGCCAGTGGAAGCAGATTCCCAAACCCCCTCAACAGCGAAACCCTGACGGACGAACCAGCGAAACGAAGGAACGCAAGAGCAACACTCATCCGCAAAAGGTATGGTTTGGAGTAAATTAATTATGGTTCGGACCGGAGGGTAACGGACCAGAAGCTAGCCGGCAGCCTAAACGGACTAAACGCCGAAAAGAAGTTACCCCGGGAAGTGACGTGTTGCAAATGGAAATGCTAGGGAGTGTGCTGGCAATGGTTGCGGTGGTTATTATACGCGGATTACGGAATAATTATTACGGCCTGAAAGGCTGACCTCTGTCTGATGTGTCTGAGGGAGAAATCGAAACGGAATGGACAGCACCATCCTGTGTCCAGCCTGCCACCGAGTGGTCAGTTCTGGTGGAAGGGTGCGAAAAACCAACTGTTGCGTTTTTTTTGTGTGTGTGTGCGCTGTGTGGTCGAAGAGAATAAGCGAATGACGTCGTTACGGTTAAGCGTTGTACCGTAGCTGCTGAGCTGTTGTGTGTTTGTTCTGTGTCCCGATTCTGTCCTTTCCCACCCCTGTCGTGACGTCAGGCTGACATGGTTTTTTGTGTCAGCAGACAGCCGAGAAACTGTGACGGAATTGAAGCGATTACAACGTGCCCGTGTGTTTGGTCTATTGTTTGTGTTTGACTTTTCATGCCCAAATGGTTGACCAATTAACGGGGAGAGCTTCTTGTTTGTTCGGTCAGCACAACGAACCCCTAACCGAACGACGGTGCAGTCCGGCACTGCGGGTATAAGCACTGAGGACTAAGACAACTGGAAAGCTTCTATTGTTATTGCTTGATTTTCGATTCTTCCCCGTCATCGACCCAATCCCATGGATGTCAGTTGAGCAACGGAAGGACAAACATTTAATTGACGGTGCTCGTATACGAAGAACGCGAACGGAACCCCTTAATTTCTTCAGTTTGAGTTTCGTTCTTCGCAGGACATTCCTTCCGGGTAACAGCTTGCAGACGATGGAAGCAAATAAACAAGTCCATCATCCCTTATGGCCATTGAAATTCCGCGCTGCTATACAACTGTTGGCTTGCCGAATTTCTCCACATGGCCGGTTATCGTTTGCATCGCTTCGTCTATCGCGATCATCCCAGGAAGATTAGCTCAACTTTGCGCCGCATACCAGCGATGCAGTGAAACGGACGTAAAGCAAGCGAACCACCATCTACAACAGCAGCAATGTACGGCGAAGAAAAGCATCGATAGGAGCACGTCCTGCTTTGGAGTGAATCTTATTTAAATCCTGCTTCATCAACAGGCAAAACCATCCTGCCGTAGCCTGTGGCCAGCGGCCCGTAATTAAAAATGTTGCTTCTTCACTGGAACCTTCCAGGGGGGAATTTCTGTGGATGTTGGAAGTTCTTCGCTCCCGTTGCGCCTAAGGTGTGATTATGTTTTACGAGTATTTTGAGAACCCAAAAAACGAGGTGTTCGTTTCTTTTACGGTAAGAAGTGCTGTGTTTTTAAGTCTCACGTTTCCCAAAGAAATTAGGTTGGTCACCGCGCTAATGCGAAGGAAATCTCAACGGAGACCTGGTTGTTCATTTGTGTCTCCTCGCTTAGACGCAGAGCTTAAAATGTGCTCGAATTAATTCCTACTTCCTTTCAAGTGCTCAGTGTAGTGTGGGACGTCGTGCCAGTGGGGATCCTTAGGATCCGTTTTCTTCCAACGCAGTGCGAGCTATAATTATACCGTACTAAGCGGACAACAGAAAACGAAAGGCAGTGAGCTAAGTAATTTGTTTTCATTTTGTTTTCCGCTCAGGTCCCTCAGCGCTTTTCTAAGATTATATTTAGTCCGGTGTGGTTTTTGTGGTTTTACTTTGTTCTACGGTGTTTTGGGTTTTGTTTTGTCCATCAAACAGGAAGCGAACTCACCACTAATTCGAGAAGGAAGGTTGTCGCGTTGTCCCATCCTCCAACTGCTCATCGTCGGGTCAGAATGCGGGACTACGGTTTGTGGTCTTTCCTGGTGGAAAATGACTTGTAATTATCAGGAAGTTAGTATGGTCGAGTTTATCGTCTTGATGACTTGATGACCACACGGTGACACTGGATTCGCCGAACGATAAAGCGTGGCGGAATGAGGACTTTTTTTTTGTTGTTGCCACTGTTTTGGAACCGCTTTTGTTGTGCTTTTCGTTTGCCGTCTTCCAGTCGCAGTGGTGCTGCAAAGAATGGTGGCGGAATAGCTGCTACTTGTGAACCTAAAAGGGCATCATCGTTTGCTACGATCTGACAACGGCCTAGAAGAAAGAATCTAACGTCCAAATGGTTGAACCACACAAAAAAACGCTTAGAAGGCAGAGACAAAAATTGTCGTGACCGGTGCGTTAAGAAACTATGCTATCGAGCGTGAAATTGTAGGGTTTTTATTTTCTATCCAACCCTCGCGCCAGGGTTCAACAGACCTCCTCCTCCTCCCCATCCGCACAGTGTAAAGTGGTTTCCGGTGCAGCGGACGGCTGGCCGGACCAACTCACGACCGAATGGACGCGACCAGATGACATTGTCACGGCATGAAATCAATGGTTTAGGAGCGGTTGGTCTGTGTTTTTTTATTTTTGTTGGCCGCTGTTAGTTGGATGATTGTTTTGATGAGCGTAGGAGTGACATCCGGTGGAAATGGAGGGAAATTCGAGGGTGCATACCGTGGGATGATGGAAATTATCGCAATGAAGCCGAGTTAATGACTGGGAATCACGTTGATAACGTGGGACATGTAAATTTGTGACATTATTTATCAATTTCCATCCACTCAGTGCGTCTATTATTGTGTAAGGCATCATTATCGTGTTTTTAACACATGTTTGATGACTTGAGGACGATCCTACTAAATTTTGTATATGTTTAGAAACTGAAAGAATAAATTGGATTTAAATAATGATTAAATTATCAAAATATCCACGAATAACTGAAGAATTGAATGAAGGTTCTAGTATCGTTAGCGAATCTTTAATATTTGAAGACTTATTAATCCTTACAGAATTGCGGTTCTTTGGAGATCTTCACCAATTCTTGGGACTAATTCTAATAGTTCTCTAACTTTAACTCATGTCTAAGAACCATCCGTTCTTGTAAAGCTGAAGTCATTTTGTTCAGAGAATTTACTGATGTCCAAAGCAACATCACTTACTCGAAGCTCCAAATGGCCATATGGATAGTCAAATCTATATCAGAATTGGTTTGGCTTAAAGTAGCGTTTTCTTAATCTCAAACATTCGCATGTTTAGAAATTTGCTAAATTACGATATCTATACAAGATATCATTCTCATAAGAGGCTATTTATTACACGTGTCGTTCTTTTTTTTACAACGTACCCGATCACAAATCAAGCCTTATTCTTTGGTACAAAATATGAAACATAATGCGACCAATTGATGGAACCACTGAGCACAGCACGCGTACGCCATATATTCACCCCACCCTCCCGTGTGTGACATCGTGCCTCAACAATATCCACATATCTGCACGCACATCTTGGTCGCACGAACGTATCAACAGATTTATGACAATCGGCCGGAGCATCGGTAGACGGACCATCCCGACCGGCCGGGCCACTCCCAGGAGACGTTGGAAATTACATCAATTCAACACCGGGAGCGCATTCCCAATCAACCATGGTCGGAGTCGCAACACCACTAATGACTCGCCGCTGCTCCTTGGCGTGCGTAATGAGACAGGATCGCAACGTGTTTTGGCACGAGCCGGAAGCAGAAGGTGGACCATCTTGCTGAAAGACGACCACCACCACCACCACCAAGGCCCTCGGGGCTCTTTGCTCATCACCGCACAGCAAACGGGGGCTCGCAGCATTTACGCAATAAACTAATAGGATCAAGATACGGAGGGGCGATACATTTGTTAACTCATTTTCACGCCCCTATTTTATGCCGTGCTGACGGACGTGCATCATGAAGTACGGGGTCGGTTCAATGTCAGCGAAATTCGCACGGCCCGGCCGGGTTCTGGCTCCAGACTTCCCGTCGGACATGAGCGATCCGTACTGACGGGCGACAACCCTTTCGGTTGATGTTCGGAAGACAAGGGTTATTATGGAGTTGTTGGAAGATTGGGATTAATCAGCACAGACCTTTTTACCGGTTTGTTTCGCATTCATCGCATCGCTTTGTTCTGTGATACGTACGGGAATGTGCACAGTGTGCTTGTGGGGATGGACAAAATTGCTACTTATTGCAAATGATTTCTGCGAATTCTTGGTGTAGTGTAGTTAAACCATTATTAAAGGTATTTGAAGTAAGGAATGTAAGACTGGCGAAGATATCTTCATTAATAAATGAATTCCATTCCAATCGAACAGTTTGTCCATAGTTCGGTCAACCTCACCTACAGTCAAATCAAAGTCAAGTGATGTAAATGTGGGATGGGCCATTTTCAAGTTGCACAACGCACATTTGCTAATGTGCCCAATTCCGGAAGCTGTACTCCTCCCACCTGCCCACCACGGATGACCCCCGCAAGGCCAGCGACATGAGAACGGTTCGTGATTTCTGTGCTACAATTTCCGTTTTTTCCTGTCACGCCACCCAACATGGACACGATTTGCTTTCTCAACACGCCACGCAGTGTAATCGGACACCAGTTGGTTCGTGTCCTGCTCGTGTCCGACAGTTCCACTGCAACCGAGCGCCACTCGACCATTCGCACACGCCCGCCAGGATAACGATTAATTATATGTAAATAAGAATCACCCTAATGGGAGCGGACAGGGCGCTTGGGCGCGTACCATTCCCCAAATCGAGGAAAACAGCGAAGCCTCACGGTTGGCTGCTAACGAAGAGCATCCCACCAGCCCAGGCCCAGGATAACGAGATCGAGATAAAAATTCATTTCGATGAATTTCATTAAGGAAATGTTGCAATTCGTCTTCCAGCCCAATGGGATGAGAAATGTGGGAGAATGGGGTTTGCAGAAATCATTAAACCAAAATCGGGAGCCATACCCACCCACACACGCACAATCGTTACATCGCTGGGTAGAAGAAGGACGGTCGGATCTTTTGTTGTGGCGGCGTAGGGGGTTTGATGATTGGTAGACCGGTTGTAGAAATTTCCTGATTTTCCGCTGATTGCTTTCCACACGCCGACCGGCGACCCATCATGCCAATATTTTAATTAAAAATGAATTTATTATGTATGTGGAACGCGAACGGTTGGCAGCGGGTGGAAAGTTTCACGGGCCGAGGGGTGAAAGTAAATGACAAAGAAATCGAATATCGCCCAGCCGAATATTTGGGGTAGCATTATTTTTTCCTCCTTCCGATGGGGCTATGGAAAATGCACCGCCACCACAATGGTTTATGGCTCAGTTTTACTCAATTTTTGGACGATATACAGTGTGGTACAAATTTTTACAATACACGCAATAGATCGGAATAGCAATCTCTAAAAACCTTTAGGCCTTCGTGATCTTCACCAAGCTATTTAAGATGCAAAGGTAAGATCTTAACTATTTTTTAATTCTTTTCAGGTTTAAGTGGAATCTTAACCTCTTTTTTGAGGTGTCACAAAGTGAAATTGATGCTGTGAACTCTATTGTCCTTACTATCATTCCGTGTACTGCTAAGGTAATAGGATCTGACAACTACATCTAACTTTACATGTTACTTCCACTTCAACTTGCAAAGAATGCAGAAATGGTCACAACTTTCTCACACGAACTCAAAATCCCCATAGAATACCGCATGAGTCACCACTCTGGTTCGTCATTAAATCTCATTACCGATCACATTCAATAGCATCAAAATCCGCCATCTACTGTACGCCTTACCACAACCTGAGCATTGTATTGTATTTCGGCGTCGTGTTTGCCTAAAAAGAACCCTCCCAAGGACGACCAAACCACCGGTTCCATAGGGCGAGAAAAAAAAAGTGTACTCTCATATCCGCTTTCCTCTAGGGAGTGAATTTTGGGCCTCGGGACGGTGCAGGAACTAGAAAGAAGGCGAAAAAAAAACCCTCACCCATCGCGGTAAGCAATGACGCCCTGTTGTTGCACAATCTCACCACACCGAACCGTATCCTGCGTCCTGGGCAGAGCAAGCAATCGAAATTCGTCCCATTGCCGGATTCACTGCCATTAAATGAGATGATTTGCGCTCATGAAGCAGCGTGCTTAGAGAGGGTTTTTTTTCTTACAACGTGGCCCCATCCTTGTGGCGATTGTTGTTTGTTTGAGGAAGTTTTTTTGTTCTCTTCCCTTGGTGAGGAATTGAGGTCGAGAGCCCAACACAGCAAAACCGTAAAAAATTGTTATCCCTCAAGACGTTATGAGGGGGATGATTTTTTTTTAATAGGAAATATTGAGAAGTGTTGCCAGAATGAATCATAAAATTGTAAAAAAAATAAAATTACGTATAATTGCTTTTCTCAAACACCTTCCGGCCATTTTAATGTCAGCTCAAGTACGCATCAAATCCAAACTACTTCGGTACATTCAAACAACAAGTCGCTTATTTTGGAATATAACACTTAAAAACATACACACATCCGATTCCGGCCGATCGATACCTGGTGGTGAAGTACGGTGGTGCAAATGTTATTTAAATTACATACAGCGACAGACAGACATGGGGACATTTTCTACCGTGTGCCTTTGGTGATGCATCACCCTGCCAAGCCCCTCCACTCCCCGCTCCACAGTGACATGTCGTGCGGAAGCCCAATAACGGCGGCAACCTATAATGCCCATAAATTACCGAAACGAAACAAACCGAACGCTACTGATGTCGCCCATCACGCGGTCATGTCGACTACCCGGAGACAACAGGGCCCGGATATCTACGAGGTACATGTGTACTGTTTGTGCCGTACGGGTTGTTGTTTTGTTGCATCGCGTGTCTGCTTAATTTTGCCGATCGATTTTCTTACCGATTGTGATTATTATTGAGCAGCAGCTTGGCGTTAATACTGGACGTTTGGCAGCGGGAAAATCGTTTGTTTGTGCGTTCGTACCGGGGCGACTAGATAATTATAGATCGATAATCGGCTTAATTGATCGATAAGATAGAATTTATTCCAAACTAGATGAGGTGAAGCCTAAGCCATTTGCAATTAACAGCACAGATAAACATTAAATCACACATCATAAAGGAAACCAATGGATTTAATTCGGTGTGGTTAGTGCTGATAGCGACAAATGGTTTACAATACTAATTGCTCACTAATGCAAATAGTATTTTATTAGTATTTAGTTATAAACTATCAAAACAGTAGAGAATTCTCTACAAAAATGGTGCAAAAAATACTAAACCACGGTCTGTATTAGTATTAGAACATTAGTACATGATATTAGTGTCTTTCTTACTGGTTTTGCCGAGCAGTTTTGCTGTCACCCAAAAAGTGGGTGACACGGCAGACAAAATGTTAAAGGAGCAAAAATCCCCACGATAAATTGATCTTTTCTGGCAACCCTGACAATTCGGTCTTATCTATCCACGAGCAAGCACACATTGTTTGTTCGGAATATGTGCAACATAAGATTTTCCTCAGCGAAAATGAAAAAAAAAAACTAAAACAGTGGATAAAAGTGGATGAAAAGGCTCGTCCCATTTTTCTGTCACAGATGTTGCCCAAGTGTCCCTGGTTGGTTGATGGTGGTGGTAATACGAAGTAACGCCAAGTGCACGTCGACGTCATAATTTAATATCGCATTATATCGCCTCGAGATGTGTGCGAAAAACATGGAATTTAGAGCAATGTTAGTAGCAAAAAAAGTCCTAAACATCCTAATTTTTCTTTTGCCTATACCACCCAACAAGCTTTCTTGCTCACGCACGCACACATACGCAGCGGATGCCACTCACCCACACAATTTCTTTTTTGCCCGCTGATGAAAAAGATGCTTCACTCCGGAAGGAGAGTGGAAAATTTTCCAATCTGACGGGGGGGAAAAAACAACATAACTCAGGCACGCACACACATACAAACGGGTGGAAAAAGGACGCAGGTGGTTAAAACCGTAGGAAAAGTGCCTGAATGTTAAGGCGAGGACGAAAGATCAATGCATGGAGGAAAAAATTCGCAAGGGAAGCGTTTTCGGCGCCGGTTTGCGTTTTAGGCCACGAGCGAACAACAATGCCGCTTCCACTCGGCAAACCTCACCCTACATATGGCCAGCCAACCAAGGCCTCGAAGGATGTACTACCATGAAAGGAACATTTTTTTTCGTTCCATTGTAAATCTTCTCCGCCGCCGAGAAACGATTTCGTCCCCCTAGCGCTGTATAAAAAATGACACCCATACACAGATGCGTAAAAGCAAGAGGAATATCCCGTGCAATATATTAAACAAAAAACTGCGTCGAAAAAAGTAAGAAGTGGTCTCTGGTTTTTTTTCCACCATTTTCTGAGGGGTGATTTTTTTTTCTCTGCTACTTGTGGCATCCCTCGAGGGGTGAAATATATAAAAAAAAACTACCCCATCTATGTTAAGGGGTGAAAAATTGGTGAGGGATAAAAAAATATAAAACTTGCATAAAACTGCATTTGTAGTCTGCGCACCGAATGTGCGAGACTATCTTGCGCCCGAAAGTGCAGTTGCAGTTTTATTTCTGTGTTTTATTTTGTTTTTCCAACCCGACTAGCCCAGTATGTCATCGAACTTTGTTTGTTGTGTTCGAACTTAGATGCAACCCCCTTTTCCGCTAGCTTTCTTCTCTGCTGCTACCCTGCACATTGTGGTATTCGATTGGGAATAGCGAAAATCAAACTATTCAATCCCCCTTCCAGGAGTTGTCGATACGTCCGATTTTTGGTGCACAACATCCTCGTGGCTCGTGTTCGCTTTTCTTTTTTTATTAATTTCGCTTCATTTACACATCCCGGGCGAGCGTTGAAACCTGGAACCGAGCCAGATGTGAGGCTGTTTGTTGGCGTCCTCTACCGTAGCGTCGATTCGGTTCGATTCCGATAATAGTTTTAGTGCTTCGGTGCTGCCTTCAGTCGATGGAAATCGAACGGCAACATCACGACGAGTGATTGAAAGGGTGCATAGTTAATCAGGCGTGGCCGCGTGTGTGTGTGTGTACCGCCGATGCTAGACCATCCAGGGAAACGAACCCAAACCCAGGGACCCAGCGCTATCCAAGATGCAGCGCCGATCGAAAAGCGACACGGGTTGCTAAGGGTCTGTCGCTGATGTGGGTTTTTCGGTTGCGGAGGTAAAGGGATGTAATTACTCGGTGCAGGGTGAGCGTGTGCCCAAAGGACTCGTGCCTTCGAATAATGGGACGCGATCGACGTAATAATAATCGACACCCGTACCCGGTACCCGTTGGGGTGCCAGGAATGGATTGTTTTCTACCAAGGATGCGTGTTGGAAATAATTTACCAAAGAAAAAAAAAACACGTACCTTACACATGCTATTTTCACTCATGCAAGAATCGGGACGCAACGGGTGAGATAGTTAGAGGGAGAAGAAAAAAAAAATACAACAAGATATTTCAATCACAATTTGTATTGTTTGAATAGACCATATTGATTCATCGTAGTTAACCGTGTAGGCAAATGGAAGTATTAAAAATGCTAATTTCTTGCACAATTTTGAAATAAAAACATTTTATAGACATAAAATTGAGGTACATACAAAATTTGGTATTAAAATCCATTTCAAAGATCCTTGAAATTTTATGAATAAAAACCCGAACGTGTTTATTTATTCAATATAATCGAGCATTAATGCGCAACGCGTTTAAATAAATCATGCATTTATCGTATGCTTGCATGACATATTTACACTTCGTATTTAAAAATTATTTCCCTCCGGATAAGGAATTGTTTCGCAGATTGAAGGAGAAAAGTTAACTGATGTGAGTTAAAAGCAATAAAATGTAATAATTAATTAAAAGCCATTCTTCATAAAGGAATGAAAACATTACTGATAAAACAACAGAGAACGATTAAATAAATGAAACATATTTCGACAAATTTCGACAAAAAATCAGTTAAACTTCCGCCACAACTTCAAAAGGTCCTTCATTGCCTACCATTTGTGGCTTTCTTGGATTTAATTTGCCTACATCTGGATAAGCAGTTCAACGCTCGAGAGTTTCATCCGGATGGGATTTCGTACTAGTCCTGTGCGGAACTGACGAAGTTACCAAATACACCACCAGGCCAAACCCAAGTACTCTAAAACTTTACATTATACGAGGTGTCTGAAAGTTTACCGTTCCAAGAATCAACGTAGAGCCTTACAAATCTCAAATAAGCATACGTAAAATCAGACACTAAGGTATTATTTTGCTTTGTTGAAGAGGTTCTAGTCCAAGTAACATGTTTCAGACAAATGATGGAGAAATATATGAGAACTTAAAGGATTGATCAATATAGCCTAAGCTTCGGCGTCAGTATTTTAAGACTGAAACTTCCTTATTCAACCGTAGGATAGCTACATTTGCACAAAATAGAACATCAACAGCCAAATGTATCTTTAAAACCTGTCGCAACATCCACTAAATACACACCCTAGATGACATATTTACACGAAACTAAGGAATTGCTTACTTTCTAATCAAAAACTGGACGATGATGTGAGTAACGAATAGCATTCTGATGAAGTTTAAATACAAAATTAATAGTCCACACATTTGTGATGCTCCGTAAGTTGGAGTAGAGGAAGCTTTTGTATAACAGAACCCGTGCTTGCAAGCCACACGCAACTGACAGTTGCGTCCGATATTGTAAACGCTGCAAGCTCATCGAAAATATTGCGTGCAATCTGTTGCGATGTTAATGTACAGTTGCATGCGATGATATTGCTCTTGAACAGGCGATGTTATGCATGTCCTTTGAGCCTTGAATAGATGTAGTACGTCTATGCACCGTAGATAGTAACACAGACCTGGACATGCCCCTGGACATTTGCGCTACGAAATGGTTTGCAGTTTGTTGCTCCCCAAAGCTACTTTTAATTTGCTTAATGTCGTTTGCAAGGAAATTGAATTCTCTTTTGCAAACGTACTTTCAAAAACCGTTGCCCCGCCGGTAACACTGTGATTTGTCACGGCGAAGAGCAAGATCACGAACGTTATTCACCGATACAGTGGAGCTGCAGCACTCGAGTGCGTTGCATCCCGCACGTTTCTCCGATTGTTCCCCGAAGTTGGAAGTGGCAAACGATGACGCCATGAGCTTCGTCGCTTCTGTCGCCGCCGAACTCTGCGCCCCGGACCGTGCGGGGCCGGATTCGTTGCCGCAGTGTGCGCGGTAGGCCTCTTTCGGGGACCGGCACCGCGAACCAGTTGTGCAACGAATCCGACCCAAGCCCAAACCGCAGAACCGTACAACCGTGGGTTCGAATCAAGAATGGTCGCTTCCGGTGTCGGGCCACCGGTCAATGAAATCGTGCGTGCATGGTGCGTTAGCGATGGCTAAGCCGCGTGCCATGTTTCCCCGGGATGCATCATATGCCGCTCCCGGCCCCCACCTGCACCGTCAGCTTCCTTCCACCACCTGCCCCGCTGGTATGCACATTCCACGAAGGAGGAGGAGTGAAACATAATTAAACTTTGGCCCGTTGCGGTAAAAGTAAATAGCGTACGCGCAGCCTTAAATAACGCTCGCAAAACCGCCTTTTGAAAGGTAAATAAACCAATCACAATCCTTTCACGTATAGGTTAGAGTACATAATTTACATTTTGAAAAAAAAGAGAATGTTGCTCCACTTCGCGATAACAAAGGAAAATAAGAAATAAGGAAAAAAATATGTTTTCAATTTTTTGACGAATTAAACATTATTTGAATTAAGATTCTTCTTATTTATTCGTTTGTCCTCAACGGCACATAGTGCTGTTTGTCCCTAGTGCAAAAAGCAGGAGGAGCATAAGGAGTAGTTCATGTACCGACCACCAATGCCACGTTGGCGCTGTTCGCTAGGAGTAGTTAGTAGTAGTCACACATATTTAAAGTACTTTTAGAAAATAGGAAATTTAAATTATTTATTTATTTTTACTTATTTATTCGAATGTTATGAAAAAATTTGACTAAGAAAATTATAATGATTATTTAAAAAATAATTTGACTAAGTTAATTATAATGATTAATTAAAAAACAATTTCAACTTGATCTATAACTGCGTTTATAGTATTGAACAACTTGCAAATGCATTGTTAAATAATTTCACCAACCAAATGGGTTTTTGCTGCCACGTTTCGAAACAGACACACTGTCGTCAAGATTATCCGATTAAATTACAACGATGCATTAGAACAATGGATAAACTGTTCATCCCAGCGCACACCGCATACATAATTCGACATCCTTCTCCCACGGCAATAAACCACTCAACACACGCGCCGGGAAACTGCAGCAAAGCCAAACCCGGAGTCATTATTTGTCGACCATATTTTCCCAGCCAGCGGTGGTTCGGTTTGTTGGAAAATTGAAAAATGAATAATAAAATAAACTCATTCGCAATTCAGTCGCCTCCAGTACGGGGGCAACTATTCCTCGTTGGAAACCATTTTCCAGTAGCACACAGTTTGGTAGTGCCTGGATGATTGCGTACTTCACGCTCACCGATAATCAACTCAATTTGTATTTAATTAATTTTCACACCACAAATCGCATTCAATTACGCCCCGGCGCCGGGACCTTCGTCAAACAGGTCTTATAAATATATATCCGTAGCGTAACGGAGGCGTACGCGCAAAAACAAGCCTTTTCTCCCCGGGGGAAAACAAACAAACACACACACAATTTCCCACCACCCGGTAAGCGCTTCACCGTAAATCCGGGTGTGGGACGGACTCTCATTTATTTTCCTGATGGCATCGTGTGCGGAACGATAGCCAAAAAGTCAACTTGGCAGCATGGTTGAATATCTACTTTTTTTGGGGGCAAAAGCAAACGGTAATGATTGTCCGATCCTGACTGACGCTAGAGCAGGAGAGCAGAGTCCTTGGTGGATGCTTCTTTCTTACCACCTTTCCTGTCGGTAGGAAAATCAGTAGTCTTGTTTAAATTCTATTACCTCCGCACAATGGCGGACGGTGAATGAAGCTTATAAAACAATTATATCTAACGCAACAAAGACACCGGGGACAGAATCGGAACACCGGGCTGCAGATGCGGGAGACGTGAAGTGGCAGTCGCTAAATTTGTGACAACGCTCCGGTGCTGGTACCGGGACCGTTTTTTGTTAAATACACTGCAGGCATTGGCCCCTTTTTCTGCTTAGCACCGGTACGCCGTTGAATGGCGCTAGCGGTAATGAACGCGTAGCAACATACCCATTTCCTTAGTATGTGTAATTGAATTTTGTAGTAGCAATGTAGCAGCAAAATCACGCCCTCACAAAAGAACTCCACTGGACCAATCAGCCGTGTGCTCGGTGCCATTCCTTTACATAGCAGAAAGGCGCGCGCACTATTTCACATTCCTGCCACCGTGGGCAACATTGTCGCTGCGGCGTTTTGCGCCAGGGAGCGCCGGCCAGGCGCCCCCGAGAAGGTTCGGTCCGGCCCCACCCTCGACGGGTTGCTGCTCGTTAAGTTGTGAACCAATTTTCCATTATCTCCGTCACGCTGCTCGATCTGTTGCACGTTGAAGGTCCCGGGCGCAGAATTCGGACCAGAGTTTAGTCACTGCCGACGGCAGCATTTCACAGATGACGACGCAGCGTAAGGATCGTTCAAATATTCAACAATCTGGCCCGGATCAATCTGGATGTGCGTTATTGTTTTGCTACCGAATTTAGCCAAGTGTCGTGCGAGTAATCAAACCAAAGGTACGTGTGCAATGTGGAAGTGTTCCTGCAGTGACCAATGAATCATTTCCAACAAATAATTGTCCTAGACTACCGTACGGGAAATGTGTAATGATAACTGGATGCCAACTGTAAGTGAAAGTGAGTGACCGTTTGTGATCATGCCGGCACATTTCTAACGTGAAGATACTATTCTGGTTTGAATAGAGTTTGATGGAACTGCTGGACTGGAACTATTTGTGATTCTACACTCTAGGCAAATCAGTTTAACAGAGGCTCCAAGTAGAAGCAACAGGTTACAAAGCGATTCTCTAATAATAGAAGGTGTTCGCGTTGGTGTTCAGTAAATGTGCAACGGCATTTCGTGATTAGCCTTAGCGTGCACCGTTGCTTTTCTCTGTTAGTAAACTTGAGACTTGTTTCGGTTAGAATCTTAAAGCTATGATCATTATTGCTCACTACCTTTTTAATCGATCTAGTTGCTTAAGCCGAAATTCCATAACAACAGAGAGTCTTATTCCATATCTGTATAGATCAGAAGGAATTCGTTTATGGATAACAAATTTAGTGCAAATCTGCTTCTATTTGATTGTTCAAGCACCATCTAAGTTGAGCAGAGTTGAGTTAAACATATTCAAAATCTTTACTTTAAACCTAACGTAATTCCGTTCCGTGCGTAATTCGTTTAATTCCCTAACGTAGCATATAACTTACTGAGAATTGTCTAACGTAGTTTGAGTGGAGAAATCTCTTCAGTATTCACATTCAGACCGATTAGTAGACAGCAACCTAGTGTGCTTCTCAGCATGACTGTTATTGTCCATACCGATTATTAACCAAATACAGGTGAAATTTTGAACAAAATCAAAACCCCGTTGGAAAAGGGAAATTGCCTATCTGTACGATAAACACACTATACATAGAAATTTGTCATTACATTACATACCTACATACATTGAGAATTAGGCTGTACGATTCTCTGATACTCATCTACTACTTAACAGAGCTGTATTCCGTAGATGTCTCAGGTCTGGTTATACTAGAATCTTCATTTCCGTATTTGAAGATCCAAAGGTTCCCCACTCGAGTCACAAATATCTCACTCTACCACGAGATTAAAGAGTAGATGGGTTAATCTACGTCCCAACTTGGGATGGGACGTTAATCATTGTCTTTTTTAGAGCCTGGTAAATATTTTCTTCTTTATCGGCACAACATCCTCAGGAGTTCGAGGCCTGCCATTTCGGGCTTTCTTTGACATTATTTATCAGTAGCCGGAAAGGCAGTCCTGCGTACGGAGGAGTGATCCGGATGGGATTTTGGATGGAATGGAATCCCAGAATCTGTAGAGTGGAGACCGGCGCCACTACCAACATACCTACCGGGGCTGATATTAAAAAAGCTCATAGCATTATGCCCCCCACCACCCGGTGGACATGGGGTCTTGAAATTAATGAAAAGACTAACGCCTTGGAAACGATGCTTCGTTGTCCGATTTCAGACTTTGTAAGAGAGGTGTCAGAAGTGTCTCGTTAAGAAACTAATATAAAAACATGAAATCTTACTTTCATATTGCCTAATGTCTATACAAGCCCTTTGGGCTGGTTCGATAGTGTAGTACCAGTCTTCACACAACAAAACCGATACCAAATCCCATTAAGTTTAATGATGATGATGAGTCTTTCGTGGACCTTGTACATGGACTCTTACGCTCACAATGGCTTGAGAGGAGCAAATTTATCTCTGTTGTGTTTGAAAATAATTAAAAATTGAATAGTGAAAAAACCTTTATCAGGAAATAGGATCAATGAACGCTGACTTAAATGACTTAGTCATAACCTCCGAAAAATGTACAATCTATCAAATTTATGAAGCCGCTAAAACGTTCCGTTATACTTTTTCTACAATATTCGGAGAAGAGAATAGAAATGTGGTGCAATAATGCAAACATGTATGATTTGTGCAATTCTCTAAATTGAATAACTTACACTCGAAACTTAATTTGTCGTTGAAGCGCCAGGATTCGTATTGTCAACGCACAACTATTTAACATTAAAATCTAAAAACATCGGTCATATACTGAGGAGAATATAATATTACAAATATGTCTTAACAAAATGAATGTTCATTAACACAAATGTCCATACAGAAGTGATCTATTTTCAATAACCATTCCCCTCGAATGCACTATAATCTAAGTCATAATTGTTACCTACACCCTCTGTAAACAGCGGTACTTATCGTGTTAAGCCGATAGAAAAAGATACAATCCCTTGAAGCAATCAAAACATCCCGAAGGGCCTGCAGGTTCCACTACACCCTTCCCCGTAGAGTGATGCCCACCTTTAACGATTCAATTACACCCTTCATCTGGAAAGGCTATGAAGTGTTACATACCTTCCGAACGGGCGCACACGATTTTTACCCACCCACTCCGGACGTCGTGCACGTCGTGCCTCGCAAAACCAAGCGAACCGAACCGTTTTTTCGGCATTTCAGGACGACACGAGTTCTGGTAGTTCTCTGGTCTATTGATACTGAAACGAAACCTCCCTTCGTGTAATTTTCCCATGGTAAGGATTTACGCTACATTGAAGGCGTGTTCATCTCTTGCCACATTACCATCTTTGTTTGCGAAATAAGGCACCGACGGGGGCAAGGCAATCGTTGAGCAATAGTTTGTTTATTACGAGCGCTGCTAAACAAATCCACTCGACACACGCCAAAACTCATGCTGTTGACGGGAAGAGAGTATTTAAGGTTCTTCATTCTGCCTTTTATTTCCTTTCTGCAGGATAACCATCGCTGCCGAATGCCTTCCTCGTAGGAGCAATTACTTTTCGCTCATTATCCGATCATTTGCTCAAGAAGGGCAACCGTCTTAACGTGAGCCACACGGCATAAACCGTCAAAAGAACTATGGCATTCGAGGCGGGACCGTCGGAGCAATTAATGACAGATACCAATCGTCCTGTAACAAGGTAACGAGAAGCGGATTTAAATTGTCGTGCTGGTAAATTTATAATTAATTTCATCAATTATTCAGTACCAATTAACGCTATCGAGGACCATCGGGACATCCGACAGCGAGGTGGAATTTTCTTCTGGATGACATCTTGATTGTGCCGTTTGGGTTTGATAGAAACATTAAAAATCATTTTATACAATTTCACATATTATAAACTATTATATAAACTGTGTGACAAACGCGTGTGACAACAATCGTGAATATTTCTAACCAATCGTACAGAAGGATTTACACCAGTTGATTAAACAATACAATGGACTTGGTGAATCCTTGAATAACCCGTCAAGTGTGTTGCAAAATAAGCCAAACAACCTTCCGTTTATCCTTTCAGCGAGGATTACCACCATCAACGGTGCACCTACTGTCCAACGGAGGCGACACCAATCTCATGTCCACCGGATTGCTTCTGTAAGCATCCACCCGATGATGGTCGGGATCACATCTAAATAGGGGACCGATCCCAAATAAAGTTGTATCTTGCCGGGGTTATCTCAGACATACAAGCCGCAGAGAGCTTGTTTCCATAAGGCTCCTTTATCTCACAGAAATAAAAGCAATCTAAGTACGGTTCCAGCGGGGGCAGAGCAAAACCGCACATAATTTATCCGCGTGTAGGCTTTGTTCGGCATTAAGGTAATCTTTTTAGACCGGATGTGACGTATGGTATTGCTTGATCGGTGTGATATGTTGAGATTTCGTTGTTTCTCCGATCATTTCGAAGTTGATCAGTTGTGGTCATAGGATTATCGTCAGTGTAAACTAATGTTCGTGCAGCTTTTTCCTAGCAATTTTGTAGCAATTGACGATCTTTCAGCCGTCACATTCGATATAGTATAGCATTGTGCGGGTTAGCATTAGGTATTGATAGAATGCGTAAATGTTACTCTTAACAACATGGCATATGAATAGAAACGGTAAGCTTTTTGCATGCTCGTCAACCCAGTGTAACTGATAACATATAGCTCTAAACGGAAGCAAATAGTAAGATACAACAGTAAACATTGAACAGTAAATATCATTCAATCAAATAAACCAACGCTCTCATTAAAATCAAGATGTGTAGTTTCGTGTCATTTATATCACAGATGTGATTACTTCTGTAACTTGCTTTAAATATTAGTTCTTTTATTGCATTTCGTCGAAGTTCTACAGGAAAATTACAATTAGGCAAATCGCAACTTTCTTTGTAACAATCATGATAAAAACCCCAAATGAATACAGCGATCGTAGCGCATGCGCAATTTCTAAAACGAAATCATCGCCATAGAAGTATTGAGAAGCGGTTGAAGTTAGTTTCTTTTTAACCACCTTATCGTGCGGTTGCTTTTTACGAGAGTGGAATCATAAACAGCATCATAAACTAATGAAGATTTAATAATCAAATCTGCTTCTGCAGTTAATGTCAAAACAGATTAAATCAGTTTCTCAATATATTAAAAAGTGTATAGCAAACTTATACCTCATTCGCAATTCGGTAATTGAGATTTATTTTGTGATGCGCAAGAATAGAAGAGATTAAGGATCAATTTATCAATAAAGAATAATCAGTTTATATATTCGATAACGACGATATCACTTATAATCATGTTAAAGCTGAAACAAGAGGTTATTCTATTCCATTGAGTATGATTAAAAACAATGTAAGTACTGATTAGTATAGCATTCAATTAATTCGTTTCCCATTCTTTCCTTGGTTAGTATTACTTTCCGTATTCCCACAATTTCTGCGGCAACATCCGCATTGTCCGTCAGCAGATGCATTCATTTTTAAAGCTTTTTTTGTATTCATCCTTCTACTGTGGCTAGCCACCAATCATATTGGTGTTTGAAGTTAGGGTTTATCCTAGTATAAAAAGGTCACAGCATTCAATCGACGTGCAATTCAATGTTTCTAATTCAAAAGTGTGTTATACTGTTTTGTCCGTCCCGAAAGCATTCCTTAGTAGGTTTAGTTCGTTATTGTTGTGCATTCGCCAAATTTGTAATACAGTTCTGGTTTAAAACATCATCATTACATACCTGCAAAGAATGGTAACTATTAGTTATGGTACGTTCTACCAGGCAACCATTGGAGCCAGCAATTCACGATCCGCTACAACACTATTGCACAAAAAAAGATAACAAATCTGAAAAGAACAGAAAACAACAAAGAAACAAACAAAGAGTCCAAAAAAAAGTGCCCATTAGATATAGCTTACCCGTGCGGATAAGAATTGTCCTATGTTTTAATTTTCCATCCTATTTCGCTTACTTTCTCCAGTGTATTCGGCACATTCCAGCACCTTCAGCTGACATTCGCCCAGCTGTATGCCGTGCAGCTGCTGGATAGCTCGGTTTGCGGCAATAATGCTGGCAAATTCTGCGTACCCGTGCCGTTTTCCCGGCACGAAATACACTTTAATGAGATCGCCAAACCGGCAGAACGCATCCGTGAGTAGTTTCAACGAGACCGGCTCGGGAATACAGATGAAAAAAGCTTTCCTTACACATGACACCAGTTCCGATACAAGCGGCTTCGGTGGACCGAAGTGCGATAATGCATCTTTGGTAATGATTTCCTCCTTGAACTCGTCTTCAAATTGCACGATTATCCTTTCTCCGATCGGATATTCTAACCCATGTATTTTATCAACCGCCCGTTGGGCTTCTTCACGGCTAGAATACACTGCTGCGGCTGTTATATTTATTTCATCTGTAAAATAAAAATGCGAGTGTTATTTCAAACTGTTTCGGCAATATCTAACATGTACCTACTCGCTGTAATGATGTTGCAGTACTTCATTCCGGGACATATGTCAAACAAACGCCACAATCGATCCTGATTCAACTGACTGCTACAGATTACGACCAGCTTCGTGTCACTCCGGACTGACGGTAATCGATCAGGCGAATGTGTTCGCTTTCTGTTGATCGGATCTGCTTTTGGGGGTTGTCCTTTCTGTTCCCGTTCGTGCTTGCGTGGAACGCAAAACTTTGCTTTGTATTGCGGGTTGCAGTTTTCGATTGCCAGAGCCGTTTCTAGGAAGGTGTTGAACTTGATGTACGCCGCACACTGTTTGTCATTCTTTTTATCCGCTACCAGGCGAATCTGTGTAACCGTTCCGTGGCAGCCAAACTCTTCCTTCAGTTGCTCCTCCGTACGATTGCTCGGAACGATGGCAAACAGACGTAGAAAATGGTTTTCATTAACGTCAGCCGATGTATCGCTATGTTTACCACGATTGTAACTGTGTGAATAAAGAGTAAAATTGAGATATATGAATAAGGAAGTTAAAATTAACAAACAATGCAATACATACCTAGCAGATATCATCACTTTTATGGGCCGTCTATCACCCTCCACGATGGAACCGTTTTTCAGAAGCCCCCGGGCAGCAGCAGAAGTTTTCGAGAACTTTACGTAAGCAACACCTTTTCCTTGGCCGGTTTTACGGTCCGTTATTACAACGCACTCTTCAATCAAGCCGTCCGTTTCGAAATGCTTTATCAGCTGTTCCTTCGTGATCTGCTTGCCGCAAATAATAAAAAGTCTCGACATTGGCGGTTCTTCTGATATTTCCTTCACCCGCTGGGGATCCGACATGTTTACTTCACTGCCGGAAATGAAACGATAATCACGCTGGACTGCTGCTCTTAAGGATAACACACGAAATAAGTCGAGCTTTCCGAAGCACAATTTTAAAAAGCGCAGGTGGTACTCGAACTAAAATACTTGTTTAAATAGTAAGAATATACTATTTAAATAAAAAAAACAGCGTAAATCCAGCTGTTTCCGGAGCTTCCTTCACATTACGCTGCCGCCAATAACAAAACAAACCTGGAATGACAAACGTCAAATGAACAGCTGTTCGGAAGGGAATTTTCCAAGCGCACACTGGTACCATACCACAACAGGAGCGGGACATTTGAGAAATACGATAACATTTTCATTATTATTGAAAGATTTATATATTTTTTCAGCCCCGCACGATGGCCCGAAGATGTACGGGGTAAAGGGACCAGGTTTTTTTCAAGATAGGACAAATACCGAATTGAGAACTTTAGATTGAAGTACGACAAAAGAGACACTATTTGCAGTGCCACGAAAGAAGACTCTATGTTTCTTGGAACTGAGTTATATTTAGTTTTCTGTTGATGATCCTTATTCAATTTCGCTATAATCTAGGGTTGGTCATGATATAAGAATGATATCGGACGATTATTGAAGTGCGACAATAAACAAATAAATCCTACAAATCGAGTTCTGCTACAATTTTTAACAATCAATTTCTATGTTTTTATTGAAGATTCCTTCACTTTAGGTTATACATCGCAAAGCAACATCAGTTGTGAAGGTACTGCTTGATGAGACCACTTTATTCACTTCCATCCCTTACAACAATTCGCTCCCCTATCGGATATTCGAACTTGTGCAGCTTCTCACGGGCATACTTCGCTGACTGCGTATTATTGTAAGTGACGGTCGCGGAAGAGACCGACCCACCATCGTGCGATATGGAGCAGTTCATCAGTCCCGGTATGATGTCAAACAGACGCCAGATCTGGTTCTGCGTCAACGTGGAACTGCACAGTACGGTCAGTTTGGTCGGAGGCAGCAAGGCCGACGAACGACGTCGAGTAACTGGCCGGAAGAAGCCTCTCGCTTCCTGAGGCTGCGATTCAAGACTAACCTTGCGCGGTTTAATCTTCGCAAATTTCGCCTTATGTTCCGATTTGGCCGTTTCGAACGCTAGTGCCGCATCGAGGAAGGACTCGAACGTTAGGTAGGCGACATTGTTACCCGGTGACTTTTTGTCCGGTACCAGCTGCACACTGTTGACGGCCGAGATCTTGCTAAACTCTGCCTTTACAGCATCGCTGTCCAGTTCGGCGGGACATTTCACCTTCAAGCGCAAGCAGTCTAAGGGTTTCGATTCTACCGTGCTAGTTGCACGAGCGTTTTAAGGTTAAAAGTTGGTTCGATGTACAAGACACTCAGGACTTACCTAGAAGCGATCTCCACTTTGATCGCTTTCGGTTCCGGCTCGATGTGCTTACCGTCCGCTTCCTTAAGTGCCCGGGCGGCTTGCGATGTTTTCTGGAACTTTACAAACCCGATGCCCTTCGACTGGCCGGTTGTTTGATCCTGCACGATGTGGCACTGTTCCACTGTGCCGTACGGGGCGAAGAACTCCTCGAGTGCGCCGGCAGTAATTTGCTTACCGCAGAGCACGAACAACCGCGAGAAGGGTGGCGAGTTGAGGTCCGGTACGGTGGACTGCTCCTGAGTCATGTCTCCGGCGAACGTGCGTGTAGCGTCAGTGCGTTGTGTGGTGGAACTAAACCGCACGGTGGCGCAAAGATGCGGTAGACTGTAGACAAACTGTGCCTGGTGCTGTCCCAGTGAAACGGGTCGATTGTTTTCCGCTGCTGTGCTACAGCTCCAGCCAGGTGACTAGCAAAAATTCTTGAAAAACCAGTCATTGAACAAAAAGAAAACATGTGTTTGTGTCGATAAATCGAGCCGAAACATCCTCTGACACGTCTCTAATCTACCGTACCCGACCGAACCGTGTATCGAACCAGTGGCGATCGAATGAAAGCCGTATGTCCATAGTTTAAATAATTTATCAATTCATTACTTCGAAATGAAGCCGGTTTTATGAACGGAGGGTTTTGTCGCAGAACTACGGTTTAGGAGTGCCAACAAAAAATGCACTCGTATACTCCGGGCAGCTTTTGTAATTTAGCCTTTCTGCAACATCCGCTCAGTAAAAGATATGCAAAAAGAACCAACGAGTGCTCGTAAATAGCGATCCTTTCCCCCCATTTTGCAATCGGTGCGCTTATCCGATTTGCTAAATTGATTTTTTCTTTACACCACCATCAGCGCTGAGAGTACGGAAAGCCGTCACCCTTTCCGTACGGTCTACTCTTGTCCGCAGTTTACCAAACGGCTCGACACGGGGAAAATTAATCGGCGATTAGTAGTGCTCGGAGGCAACATCATCACTGCTGCACTATTCATGCCACCGACGGTGCAAGGCCACGGGTAACCGTAAAAACCATAGCTTGTATGCATTTCGCAATTTCACGCTCGAGATTTTGATCTCACTCGAATAAAACCGGGAACTGGGTAAAAAATCTCGTTGGCGTTTTCAATTTACAAAGTCAACCTGTTTGCCACGAGCTGCGTTTGTGCGAACAAGCCGGAAAGCCGATTAAGGATGATCTTGCTCGTTGTAGCGTTCGCGTTCGAAGGTGCATAAAAAAGAACTATTTAATACTTTTGTAAACGAGCGTGTTTAATTTCTGACAAAAAGAATAGTTACGTGCTAGAACATTGGTTGCCAACTGGTAAGGTGCTTTTTTAGTGTGGTTGAAATAGACCTAATTCGTGTCTAGTTCATTACCTTTGATGCCAATTCAAAATAGGAATAGTGAAATAAAACTGAAAAAAAAACGAATTAAACGTTTCTCCATCAAGCTTCATTGCATCTAAATTGAATGTTCATTAAATTTAACGCATTTTTTACGATGTTAATATAAATGTAAAAGACTAAAGTTTAATAAAACTAAAATTACTCAAATCAAAAATGGAACCAAAGATTGTACAAAATTTTATTTATTATTACATCAGAATTAAAAGATAAAATACATCTGCTAAGGGATATCGTAATGTTATTCAGAACATCAAATATTAAATAAAAGAATGATAGTTGTTTCAAAATTACCATCAGAAATGAAATATAAATAAAATATTTAGTAAATTAATCGTAAGATACACCAAGAATATGAAAATAAACTGTGAATGAATAATGAAGAAAATAAAAAAGAAAAATAAACTAAACATTGACTGACTGCTGACTGCTGAACAAAATAGACCAAATAACTTCAAATGAAGTAGATAAAAGTAGTAAAAATTTGATTATTAAAGACTTTTTATGTAGTAACTTAAAAATAATACAAATGGTTCAAAATATGTAGCAGTATTAACTATAACTTCAGTTAAATATGTAATTTAGAAATTGTTGAATGATTTCGAATTTGTTTAAAATTTGTTTATTTGAGTTTATTTATGTTCTGTTCAAAATTTATGGAAAACATCCAAGGGTAGTTTTTCTGTTTTGTATTTGTGTTCTTTGCTGTACTAGGAAACAATTATTGAATGTAGCATCACAAAATATAACAATCTCAATTGCAAAAATAGCCCTCCAATACCGACGAGTTTGTTTCGATTGCAACCAGATGCTTTCCGGGAAGTAAGTCCAAATGTAATCCGCTTTCCGAGTTCCACAACAGACCGACCCTCAGTATCGGAAGGAGCGGACCCTCCCTTCTCATACAACAACAACAACAACATGTTTTGTGGAGGATTATTTCGTCCCGATCGTTTTTCGATTGTGATGATGAAAGCCTCGAACCGCTGCCAGCAATCAATGCTGGTTGGAACGTGTGTCCTGGAAGCCAAGTTTGAAGGTGATTTATTTTGTCGAATTATTTCCCTTGTATCGGAACGAGGCGGCACGCTATTTGTGGTCAACTCGGGAAATTGAATTAGTACAGATGTTATCTCGTTATTGTTATCAGCTTATTGGTCATTTGTTGCGTCTTAGACTGTTGTTGAAAGAAAATGGTATTGGTCTGACCGAGGAGCTCTTTTGGCTTAGAATTGCCGTAAAGTACATTTTTCCCCTTTTTGTGTGAGCTAACAAACAAATATTCAGTTAAAAAGGAGACTTTTCTTATAAATTTTTGTTCAACTCTCTCTCAAAAAATTTGTTCTCACTCCTTTCGAAATAAATAGAAAAAAAAAACATTCCACAATCTTGCACGCATAAAAAAGAAAATCATTTACCAAGATCAGCCACCGTGACCGACAGCATGTTCATTTCGTGTGTCGCACATCGAAAACGAGAAATAATTAGGAAACAAGTACCTTACCATCCGATATTTGCATAATTCGAACATAATCGTTTTCTTGCAAACCCTCGCTCGACAAACACTTGTAGGTATGGGAGAAGGAAATGCAAGGAAAACAACACAGCAACAGCTAGAAAAAATAATCATAATAGAACTAAAGTAAATCAGAACACAATGGAATTAGACAGTAACGAGCGGGTGGATTGTTGCTACGGGTGGGAAATCTGTTTTCCCTTGGACCCGATAATTCCCATGGGAACGGAGCCGTCGAAACTGGGGTTGGAGAGTGAAGTTAAGCGGTGTTTGTTTAGCTATTGATGATTTGACGATTCGTACGGGACGACTGTTTTTTTTTTCCTATGAATTGGTGGTAAGAAATAAGTACGATTATGTTTACATCTTCCAGTTGTTTCTTGTAGGAGTATATACTTTTTGTTTCTTTTTAATAGATATAGTTTTCGAATAATACGACAAAAGCCGTAATATTTAACTTATAAATAAATATCAATATAAGAGATGGTTTTCTATTTTTTAATTTGTACTAAGGGCGGTATTATATTTTTAGAACTCTTATTGTCGTTACCAATTTATCTATTATTTTCTACATTCTTGTGCTGCTTTCGTTCCAACATAAAAATATAAATATACACCCGTTCCTTACAGAACCTCTGCAGAACCTTCATTAGATCACGTTAAATGACCAGACAAATGATGTCCGAAAGAAAAAGAATATCCCATTCACGTCACGGCTGATCAAAACGGGTGTTTTGTAACCGGTTAAGTGGACAATCTGTTCCGCAGCGTACGCAATCTGTCCCTTAAGGAAGTGCAAAAACAAAAACAAAAAAAAAAGATCCAAAGACCAAACACGTGTTTCTAGTTGTAGTTGCAAGCAATCGTCCGAAAATGAGCTCCCCTGGGTGCAGTTTGGTTTGTTACGGTTTGTTTTATTCCCGTGTCTTGCTCACAGCTGCCACCACGGGTGGATGAGATTTTACGATTACAAGAAAGACCAACGAATCGAATGGATCAATGACCAATAAAGGACATTTTTACATTTATCAGTACCAGCTTATGATGAACACATTATCAGTTGGGATAAATTGAACGAAAGTGAAGAGAAATTAATAACATAGGAATGATTCAATTGGTGAAAGTGTGGTCGGTTAAATAAATTTCAATTACCATAATTGAAGTAAATCACTGAGGCTGTTTGAATGCGTTCGAACAGAAGGAAAGAGAGAGCGGGAAAGAGACACTCACAAAGAGTGAATTACAACCCACTTTTTAATAACTGCAATTGGCCTGTTTGTACGATTCCTTTTCGCATATCAATTTCATAAAGCTGATTAATCTTCCGTAGAGGAAAAACCCCATCAAACGGTGCGTAAACGAGGGTGAAAATCGACCAGTGACACGTGTGTCCGAACGATGGGACCTTTAAGCAAGCAGTACCGTAATGCACTGCTGCTACGGTATTACACCTTCCTTGGATACCTTTGAAATGCTTCCGTGTGGCATTATGCTGCCACCCAGCAGAACAAACAGACAGCACGGAAAGGTTGCCCGGTGTGAAGTGGGTGTGATATTTACTTATGAATTATGGTATGAAAATGATGCGACCAGCATTGGTGCCTTTTAAAAAGGGCACTCATGCCCAAAGGAAGGAGCTAGGGTGGGAAAATGTCACATCATCGGTTAATTGCGAGCCAATCGGATTATGCCGGTACCGGAACTTCAAATGAAGCGCACTACGTTGGGCAAAGCGGATTTGCAGATAATGTAACCTTTTGTTGATGGGAGCAAAAATATCAAAGGTTGTTTTTTTCCTCGTTTTATTAACCATGGATTTTTATTTAAGTGTTTTTTGTGCATTAAAATTACTATTTCCAGAAGCAAAGGAAGAAGGTCCATTTTACACATCACGAAAAATACTTTCTCCTTTATAGAATAACAACGAAATGGTAAAACAATGTTGGGTTTGTTGCTGACAATTCAAATTTTGCTCACATTCAATCAACTTTATTGATCGACCAGTAATAACGTTCGATGATTGTATCGATCTGGCTTTGAAATTGAAAATAACAGATCCATTTATTGAATGCTTGAAGAAGGTTGTTGCAAGTCAAATAAAGTATGTAAATGTAAATTGGAATGAATGGCAGTGAGAGATGTCTTAGGACAAAAAGCAATGTAAAGTCCGTACATGTTTACGCAAAGTGTTGCCAACTTTACAATGCTTCGCCAGTAACAAGCGGAATTGTTCAAGCGGAATAATTGACTTTTACGAACTACGCGAGCAGTATGCATCCAATTTACCTTCATACGGAACCACCAGCAAAAGACAGCTAAACACCGGTAAAAGGAAAACAAAATCCAAACGTGTGAAATAAAGTATCGTTTAAATTCAATCAAACAATCACATCACGTAAAAATACAATGACACCGTTACAGCAAACCAAGTTACACAGTAGAAACCAGACCAGATAACATCTCGCGGGACTCGTTTGTCAACGGTTAGCGTGAGGCAAAATTCCCAGCCATGATGGCGGGTGGAAATGACTAAAATTTATTCCTCATTGCGTGGGGCGCGTCTTACCAACGTTTGTGATTGGTTGGTAGCCTTGTACATAAGGAAAAGCGGATGGAAAATAGGGGAAAATTCGTTTACTAGCGACAATTATCCGTTGGGTGGTGGGAAATGAAAACCTTAAAGTTCTTTTGCTGAGGAAAACTTGGAAAGTTCTTTACGGAGAATGGAGAATGGAAAGTTCTTTATGGAAAACTTTACGGAAAAGCTTTACAGATATTACAATACTAGTGTGAAGCTTGCCGCAGTATTCTGGGAAAGTTTTCAAGAAATTTTCTTTTCACAAAATGCTTTCCATGGCTTATGATTTTCCATATGTGTCTGAGTTTCCATGCATGCCTCGTTTATGGAAAAAATCATATGGATTTAAATTCTCCCTTGAAACAATGGCTTGTTAGTTAAAATATATCAGTAAAATAATTTGTTAACCATTTCATTTTTGTTCGATTTTTCATGATACTACTTGTATCTAGTTATTTTATCGTTGCAGAAAAAAAGGCATGGAGTAATAACCAATCTAAAAACAGATTTACAACACAAACACACCTTAAAACACTCAACTTTAGCTTCCTAGCGTTTAACAACAGCTCATGCTTTAGTAGCACCAACCAACACATAACAATCTCAGCTTCATGGCAAATTGTGTCAGAAACAACACACTGCTAGTGGGCTCTAGTCGTAAAATTTCATTACCAATTTCTACCTACTACACTATTAGCCGTACCAACCATGTCTTGGAGGGGGCAACCAGAGCACTGAGCAAATCTAATTAAATGGTCACTTTACTGCCTCCTTCAGTACGGCTGGGAACAGGAACACCAGGACCTGCCCGGTATGGGAAGGCCTCTTCCCTCCATCACCCTCTCCCATTTATCGTTCGGCAGTCGTATGCAGGCAAGGCATTCATGCGCGGAAATAAAACCGTCGACATGTCGACCATGCTATCTTCGACCATCTGCATGTTGCAAAAAAGAGAACAAACCTCAACTAACTTCGAAAATAAAAATACACAGAAGAATTGTTTCCAGAGCACATTTTCAAGCATAGTGCGGGTGCGCTTTGCATGTAGATTGTACCAGAAAATGGTTATTTGTAATGCATGGTCGTAAAAAAAACAGAGGAAACAATGTCCTCATCACCCGAGCAGATGGTGCAAGGTGGAATATAGAGGCAGATTACTGACGGTGATTCTTCGTTTTAATGACTTGCCGAAGGTGTCGCTTATATTAGTGACTTTCAATCGCGTGAAATTCTGCTTTAAGCCATCTGATTTACATGAAATTAGATCTGTTTTAAAAACTTTCATAAAAATTTGTGAACACAAGAAACACAAGAAAGTATTTGAATTAAATAACACCGTTTTTGGATTGATAATAAACAAAAAACAGACAAAGAATATAGTAATAATTTTAAATAAAGCTTTTTAATGATAAAATATCAGATCTCTTTCTCAACTTATCCAATTTATTGTTATACAGTATAAGTTAATTGATTTATCCGAACATTTTGTATGGTTAAAAAATACTATAAAACATATTTAAATAAACTTGTAATAAATAAACGGCAAGTAAAATCAATAAACGTCGTGAGTAGACGATTCCCTTTGCAATAGATATGAGGCAAACAAATAATTTACTCATCTATCGATCGTTTTAGCAATCGACTGGTTTCGATATTGATGAACACGAACACAAACGAACGTATCGGACGCCACAGCACAAATGGTGCTGCTGAATGTTCACCGAACGACTTTGAGGCTCGATGGTAATAATTTAATCCCAATTCGAATCAGATCATAAGCTCACACACACACACACACACATCCATATATTATGAGCCGGCGAAAAAAAAAGTATTATTCTCTTTGATGTGGCTGGCCACCGAAGAGGTTGGGTTGAACGGAAGCAAAAGCACAGAAAGGAAAGGAAAAACTTTCTGCCCAAAAAAGTTTTTCCACCCCGTGGGAGTGATTGGGAGGTGTAGTTGGAAATGGAAACTCGTCACTCGTATAAATGGCATATCGGCAAAGAGGGCAGAAGAAGAAAAAAATCATCCATCAACCATCAGTCCAAGTTTGGGTGTGGCGGTTAATGGCTGTTTTTCGGCCTGTTTTGTCCCCAAGAGAACAAGAGTAAAAGAATTCCGACGCCATGCGGATTCGTAACGCACGTTACGCCCCGGTTGCTATGGTAACGTTGACGTTTGGTTTTGCGCGAGAGTGTGCGTGAGAGAGAGAGAGAGAGTGTGTGTGGCGTTGGGATGCTGTTACGCTTCACGACGGTATACGGTTCCTCCTTGTGAAGCAGCGCCAGGGTCCCGTTGGCCGTCGGGATATAATGGTCCGACCACCTGTTGCCGGGTGTTAACATCAGCGAAAGGTTGAAGCGCAAAAAACTCTCATCTTCCACAGCCACAGTTCGTGTGCGTGTTTGTATGACGTTTGCTTCTCTTTTCCGATGTTGCCGCTCATTTCCCACACGGTGCGTCCGTTTTGCCACTCGCAAAAACCCCCATCAGGATGCTGCGTTTTGGATCGCTTTGTTCGTGGTTCGGTGGGGAAGGTGCGAAAAAGGTGCGGGATGGGTTGGGTGCGGTGGGGTTGAATGCGCGCTGCAGAGCTTTGTTTCGTCCGTTGCAGTCACGTGACATGAATTTTCCATGAAGCCGCACCCTCGCCATTCCTTCGAATCGGCCACGTGCGTACGTGCTCACGTTACATAACGACCGTTACGGTCGCTAGGCATAAAGGAAAATGGGGAAGTAAAATAAAAAAGTGAAACGGCTTCCATCGATAGTATGGATCGTTATTGGTGCTACGGGAAAGATTACAACAGCAAGCGGATCGGTTGGATACCAGCGCACAACAACATCCACTTAACACCAAGCTCGTTCAACCGATCCCATTAGAACCATTCAATCTGTCTGAGAGTGTTATCCCATCAACGCGGAAAAAAAGTGCAGGAATAAAAGTATCTGTTCCGATGAGACGATCGATTACACCCTGGTGCGAACCATATGGTTGGAAAATCGAATGTCAATAGCAGGCCATCGCCACAAAGCTGGGGCGCAGTTTTCACACGATAAAGGAGAACTTAAACGTTACAATAAAAGAAAACAAAATGCCCTCAAATGGAGCACAGTTTTTCCCACCTCTCATCTCATCCCAACAGCCGCTGGCAAGGCGTGGAAACTAAGGCAGGTGTTTTTAGGGATGTAATTGTCGACATGAGAAAAAAAACGTGACTGTGCGTGACTTTCACTCGCCAGCAAAATGCTGACCAACTGGCCGCAACCAAAAAACCACCCAGTGACCCCATCCTTTCCTTATTGTTCTGTATCGTTGCGGTACCTCCGATTAACTCCTACCAGGTCCCATCAAACGGTGAAATTAAGACCACAGATTAAAGGCACCGGATTTGTTCGACAATTTGTCCAACGTGTCAGTCGGGCTCAATCTACCCAGCTCCATGTCAACCCAGCTCGCACAACCACAAATCAAACGCAATTTCCACGAGAATTTATGTTGGGCCAGTAATTGTCGGTTAGCACGCAACGTTCCGAGTCAAGTGGATGGTTTGTTTTTTTTTTCCGGCCCGCCCTGGTAAGCCAAGGACATGACTACCAAAGCGACTAAATTTCCGTCCGACTACGAATGGTTCAGTGCTTTTTCTCTCGCTCTGTGGAGTGGAGGCGGACAAAATCACGTCAATATCATAATCGAAAGCGAACGATTATGTCTTCCTTATGGTGTGTTTGCGTGCTTGTACGTGCTTCCCTTGTATGCGCGCGGATGGCGACCTGGGGTCGTTCAATTTTCCGTGGTATTTTCCGCTGCATTTTTTTCCCCGGTTTGTTTTTTGGTATTATTTTATTTGTGTTTGCTTATCAACCTTTCGCGAGGAAATTGAATTCTCTGCTGCCGAAAGGTTTGTTCAAAAAGAGTATGTTTTTTTTTGTTTGCCGACCGTATCTCTCGGTTCCCACCCTGTTCACAGCACCCCCATCCCGGGACGCGTCCTTCCGTGCGCCGCCACGTACTGCCCCGCGTTGCCAGTTGACTACCATCAGCTGCGTTTGCTCGATCACAAACAGACGCAGCCAGATGATCGGAAACCAGAGTAAAACCCATCCCGCCCGTAAACGGAAACGCGATGCACAATCGCGGAAAGGGAAAAGCCTGCGTGGGGACATTCATCCCCAAAAGCGTTCCCTTGCGTATTCGATTGCGTATTCGGTATCCAAACGAGAAGGGGATGAGTTTTCTTGACGGTGAAGACGCGTAAAGCTGCTCCGGAAGACGGTACACCGGATGGGTGTGAACAAAGGATTGCCTGAGAAACGGTACGGCTTTGTGTAATGCGATATAGTTTTCTTCGACGAATTTCGTTGTGTTTCGGGGCGATGCTACCGTCGCCTCAAGTTCACCGAGCGACGTGCTGCGCTAGCGATGGTTTATCCGACTCGTGGCTGTGGGTTTTGCAAGTAACAGCAGGGACCGAAGGGGGAGGGGGCGGTTTTTGGGCGAGCACGGTCGGTGGAGAATATGGAAAAAATGACCCACCCTTGCAGCTAGATTATCGACTACACCGAAGAAGTGCCTTCGCGTACGGACTCCACCTCTCGCTCTACCGTGTGCGCACAACATTCCACCAGGCGTCATTATCACCAGGGGAATAAGAGCACCGTGCCACACAAAATACGACAGCCACCGAGAACGGAAAGGGCGGGAATGGGGAAAACTGGTTGGGCGAAATGGAGACGAAATTCCACTCAGTGTGAAATAGGCCACGTGGGCTATTCAAAATTGCTGCCAGCAAGCATGCATGGGAACGGTACCCGTACAGTACCCGCATGGAACCGCAACAAAGCAAGCCAGAAAAATGGCATGCCGACGGTAAACGAACAAGAAGGAAAATGGGCGAAAGAAAGAAAAAAGAACGAAATAGCACAACCTCTTTAAAAATACAAAAGAATGATGAGTTGGGCCAGGGGAAACATTGTGACGACAGATAATGCAGATACTGGTGCCAAGTGGACGACACTGCTCCAAACGCTTACAAAAGCACGTTGAAGTGCTGCTGAGTGGAGTGCTGAAAGGATCAGGAGGCAAGGACGGAGAGACACACCGCTCGTCACATGACTGCATTGAGTAGGCTAGTGAAGCATTGCCACCGGAAGTTTTCGAGAAAGGGAAAAGCGGGAAAAAAGGGGATGGTATGAGTGGGAGAGAGAGACGCGAAGCGAACAATTCTCCCCGCACACCAGCGGACCCGTTGGAGCATTATCACCCGGTGTTTGCATGCCCCAGCGTTTGGAGTTTTCCCGGTTGGCGCCTAACAATGATGTTTATTTACGATTGTCGCCAGACAACGACAACGGTTTACTCCCCTAAACTCAAACACACACACTAGCGCACATCTATCTCTCTGTCGCTGTATGGCGGTGGCTTGTGAGTGAAGCTGTCCGGCCGTGCACTCGCAATCTCCTGCGGTTGTGGTCGTTGTCTTGACGATTGTGACTCTCCCGCGAGACACACATGCGCACAGATTTTGTTTTTGTGTGTGCTTCCGTGCCGGAATGGAGCGTATTTTCCGGTGCGTTTTTCCATCCCGTTTGCACCCGTTGGTGGGAGCCCGTGCGCTGAAAGAGAAGAGACGATGCGTGTTTTTCCCTTCGTTGTCTGTACACCGCGGGCATGGAAATGCACACAGCACCGATTGTGAATGGAAGCGCTATTTTCGTTGGTTTGGGTGCGACGGAACCTTACAAATGTTTCGCATAGCTTTGGACGAAGCTTGAACACTATGAGACGAACTTTTGCTGGTTGCAATAGTGGAAAAGGGTTTTCGTCTGGCGTTCAGTGCAATGGGATGAAATATTTCTCCCAGGAGAAGTGAGGTTGTTTAATTTATTTGCTTCAGATCGTACAAATTTGTTTATTCTACTCATTTTCCTTTGGTTTCAATTTTCAAGATTAAAACACATTCCGAAATTGATTCTCTCCTCAATATTGAGTTCTTCTCAGAAATGTATCAACTTGGTTGATATTCAATATCCACATCAAGTGAAATTTGGAAAATATGTTGTTGAATTGAATACTTCTAGGGATAATATCGAGACAAAAGTCAATCTATGACTAATAATTTATTCCTACAACTGACATACTATCGAAACCTCAAACTCAAACCTCAATTTCTCTTAGTTTTTACAACATACTGGATGAACAGATAAAGTCATACCTTAAAATTTGTGGATATAATAATACTTGATATATCCTGAGTATGATACAGTGTAGATGTCCTGTAGGTTTACTGTACTAAGGAGTGACTTTTTATAACTTAAAATATTTACTTACTTCTCTCTCTCTTCTTGGCGCGACGACCCCTTTAAGGTCATGTCTACCATTTCTGGCTTACTAGACTTAATTTTACCACGAAGCCGGATAGTCATCCCTTGATACGGCATAGTCCGGATGGATTTTCATCGGTCCTGTCGTGTGAAGACCGACGTCGCTACCAATACACCACTGGACCGCGCCTTACTTACTTATTAAATTTACTTACTTATTAGTAAATCTCTTATCACATCTTTAGCTTTTTTCTTTGAGTCAATATCTCAGAAAGGACAATCTAAAAAGTTATCAGGTGTCAGATTACCGGGAATTATTCTAATGAATTAGAGATTAACCCTGCGGAATTAATAACTACGGTTAATAAAACATTGAATGAGTCTTGAAACTTTAAAGAATCGAAAATCATGAGATTCATTCATTTCCTTGGAAATTCCATTCGGACTCCTGGTACAACTTCCTGGTAAGCAGAATAAAGTACCTTTTTTAACATATATTTGTATAACAATTATAACAAATATTTGTTGTGCATAATCGTCAACATAAAACCCACAAACCAATGAACTTCGTTATCATATTCACACACCCAAGTTAAACACAGCAACGTTAAAGTCAGTTCAAAGTCAAAGTCCTTCCGCACTGCATCACCGTAAAATCCAACTTTACCTTTTACACTGTGCAAAGTATGTTTCATCCCCAATCTATTTGCTTGTTTTTTTTTTTGGGGGGTGCTTCATTAAATCACCTTGAAATTCCCACCGCTATCACTGGCTCGTTTGTTGTGTCAGCTTAAGGTACGCAAAAGCAACACAGCGTCACAGCAACGACGACCCAACGTCGACTAAAGGGCAGTTATTTCGCCCTCTCGTCCAACAGAAAAAAAATCACCTCCAATAACTGTCACATTGCTGTCCCGTCCTTGCCCAAATTGCTAAACATAACGAAGAGCCAAACGAGATAGCTTCAAAAACAACATCAACTCCCGTATCACTCGATGGAGTGTGCGGTGGCAATAAGAGAACTCCCCAAGAGTGGAAAACATCATCTTCCTACCGCCCTGTTCCAGCAAGCCAAAGCACCAGTTTGAACTTGTTGGCTGTGTGTCTACTTGGTGCTTGAAAGTGGAAAACCCTCACAACATGTCGTTACAGTAAAATATCTACAAACTCTTCGCTTGGGCGAGACAGGACGCAGAAAAACCAGGGCAAGGTTGTGCTGGGTTTTGTTCTGTGGCCGTCGAAAACTTATCATAAATTTCTTCTCCAAACCAGCCCCGTGTAGGTGGGGAGCTGTTACACGTAGAATGAGGCGTAAAATATAGCTTGTGTCTTTCCGGAGCCGGACCAACGGCGAAGGAAGGGTGCAGCGCGTTGTTTATCGTTTGCTGGCGATCAACGGAAGCGCGAACCTGGCCAGAAGAAGCAAACAGCAGAGCCAGCACATGGTTATGATTATGATTTCATTCTCTGCCCGGTGAGTTTCCGCTGGGCAGGAGATTTCGAACGAACGTTTTAAAAATAGCTTCTCGTGCTGGGGAAAGGTGTTGCCTTCACGGTGGAGTTTTGTTGCGGTTCTAAGCAACAGCAGCGAGTAGCGTTCGAAGAAAGGCAGCTAACCTTCGTTTGCACACGGAGAACCGATTAAGCAGAGCGCGTTAAGTGTTTCCCCGCTTCTCGTGCCATTAGCAGCGCTCTTCGTTAGCATTATCTGGAAAACGTTCCGAAGCACTTCAAACGCTATAAACGAGTAACGCTTTACAAAGGATTGCGGGTAGTAAACATCGCCTTAAGATCAAACTCTTGGGAGCCATTTTACCACAAGTGTTTATTGGTCGGGTGGTTAGCGATTCGGTTCGCTGCCGGGGTTCTTCAGGGTGTCTGTCGCCCAAGACGCGCGACGCACAGTAGAATTGACAGGTGCCAATTGTTTGACAACTAGCTGAGACATTGATTGATGTGATCTTGATGAGGGCTAGAGGGCTTCACACTTTTAACTCCATCACTTCAAACAGAGCTGAGAATGAAGCGCGATGATTGAGTCGAAAGTACATCCGATACTACTGGGATGAAGTGGAGCTAATTGAGCTGTTCTTGGCGATCGCTTTCACCACCTGTCAGGTTAACCGTGGGGAAACTTTCCCAATTTTCCCTCACATTACCTGGGCATGATTCCAAGGTATTTCTCAGAACTGATCTCAGATCTTTTCTATCCTCTCTTTTTGCCCCGATTTGTCGTGCGAAAGAAAATGATTTCGCGATTAATCGCCATAAACCCTCGACCGTGGCATATCCGTCCCATCGTCGTCCACTCGGACGATCCCGTCCCCGGTACCGAAAGGGAGCGGCGCTAACAGGGCCGTAGATCATGTACCGGGAATCTAACATTGCACGAGTCGTTGCGTTTCGTGATGGTTCGTGAACGATCCCGCTCCACCGCCGGAAATGAGGCAGATGCAGAAGTTAATGAGACACGCGAAGTGGAAAATAATACAGTTGGATGGGCAAGGGGGATGGGGAGAGGCTAAGGGGAGCATTTATGAGCTGCGTGAAGAACAGCGTGAGCCGTGACAGGTACGCGTATCCGCGTTGAACCGGATGACGAACCGTGGAATGTCGAATTCGTCCCGAGTTCATTTTCAACGCCTGTCAAACAAAGCATTTGTGGGAAAATTTATGCCCACAGCCGTACAATAGTGAGGAGCGAAAAATGAAAGGGAATATGAGGTAGAATAGAGGCTAGATTACAATGGGATTACGATATGTGGTGAGTTTTGTGAGCATCTAGATTGCGGTATGATTTATAGTTTGTGGTAATAAAGTTTAAATTCTATTGCTTATTTATTGAAGGCTAATGGGTTTTGTTGCAATTTATGTTATTTTAATGATATTTTGATTAAGGTTTTGAATAATAAACCTTCATTTAGTAGTTTCCAATCAAGCTTATTTTGAGGCATTCCTTGATATATTTATTTTCATCACAGTGATAAACTGCCTGTTTTTCATTTGACCTACATAAAATCGTATAAAATTTGTTTGCCATCTTGTAACCATTCCGAACGATATTTCATCTCATACGACAACAATCCCTACCTTGTCAGCTAAAATCTAAAACAATTTGCTTTGCCCACAACATGCCAAAACCGCAAACATCTCTTTCCACGCTGTTCCCTCGGGGAACATACGCATGATAAAACATTGGTGGCCGATCTTAATGCGAGAGAAAGTTGTCAAGGCTGTGGAGCACATGTGCTCCATTGCCAAGGAGCCGCCCAGACATGCAAACGTACGGGCGGAAGCGTATAATAACTCATCGCCCATGCTCGATGACGAATGTACCTTCGCGAGCGATTGCGGTTGATTCATAATTTTCGTGCGCCGTACGATATGGGCAAGCAATTTCACTCTCGTGCAAAAGTGAAGACACTTGCGTACGGTCGCTATTAATTATTGCATCGTTCGCCAGTTTGCTGGGTGACACCGGTGATAAATCTTGCCAACTTAAGGGGGCAGTGTGGTTTACCGAGGGGCGTGCGTGGAATGGAAGTGGTCGTATTTTATGATTTCTTGTGGCGAATCTTCTCCGACACTTGTGCTAGAATTATGATTCAACCGCAACTATGGGTGAGGGACGAGAACTTGTGACTTTGTGGAAGATTAGGACATTGAACCAAACTGTAGAAAATCTGATGATACGGTTGTTTTGACGTTTTAAAGTAGGATTTTTAAAGTATAAATAATTTCAAGATCTTAAAATTATTAGAACGGGATAATTTAAGATCCAGGAAAAAGTTTGACACCCCTGATTTGAACAATATGATCAGATGGAGGCGGATGGTGTTTTGTAAAAATCGATTGGGGGATGTTTTCATTTCACCACAAAAAAAAAAAACTCCACCATTGTTGCAAATGGTTGCACATCCACTGGTAACACATAAGAAATCTTTCAAATATTTCCACTCAAAGTACAAACTAGTCCACCAACTTTTGTTGCTTATATGGTCTTGTGTTTGATGATCTCCTTTCCCGAGGAAATTGAATTCGCTTCTGAGGAAAGGTGTTGCAAAAATCGGGAACGACCGATTCCGGCCATAGATTGGGCGTATCATCGGTGGTTCGGCGGTCAGCCCGGTCCGGTGGCGAGCACGGGTGGGTTTACCAGTAGCAAAACGCCAACGGCGTCACCACCAACACCAAACACCAAACCGACCGAGTCCGCTTTTGCCCGGCTATCGTCGGTACGTTCCTGGTACGGTTTACTCAAATGCTAACTTTCTACATCGATTGTGTGGTTCGCCGTACGCTCACGATCGAGTACTTCCCTGCCGTCGGGCGTGCTGCGTTAGCGATCGCTAGGCGACCGGTAAACGATCGTCGGTTGCCGAACGGTGGTGCATATCGTTTGCGGTTTGAAGAGGGTGTACGGGGTGTGCGGTTGTCACACCTCTTCCCATTCGGTGGGTGGTCATTTCCATCCCCCGTTGGGGTTTGGTGGAGACGCCCAGCCGTCCAAGCGGAACATTTCACTCTAACTTTCCTCGTGCCAGCCAAAAGCAGCTCTCTCTTCCTTTTCTTCCTTCACACACAAAGATCGTTCCGTTTATTATAGCCTCCCCCTTGCGGATAGGGGTTTGGGGCTAGCAACAAGGGTGAAATTTTATAATTTATAACCCACCATCAAATATACCTCGCCCACGGTTAGGAACACGCAAACGCGGCCCAAAGTAACGCGTTGAGAGAATGGATTTCATGGCGTGTGCAAAGTGATCGTCGATTTTCCACACTGGTCATCGTGCGCGTGTGGGTTGGTGTTGGTGCATGCTGGAAAATTTCTGACCGGCGCCGATGGGTCGGCCTCGATCCAGTTGTTTGGTACGTTTCTGGTGGGTCGGTTTATTGTTTCCTCACTCTGGCGAGTAAACAAACCATGTGTGTCCGTTTCGAAGATTGAATCACGGTTCGGTCGGTGTGGATGTCTGATTTCTTAGAATGCAATGTAATCGATTGTTTAAAGACATCGACATAAAATGGAAGAAATAATGTTTTCTCATCAGCATTTACTTCGAAAAATCACAAGCAATTTCTATTTGAAACAAATAATAAGTAAAGTATTGTTAAAAAAGGAGAATTTTCATAGGAATTTTCTTAAAGAATTCTTAAACAACAATAAATTAAAACATTCCCAAAGACACCCAAAAGCTAAATCATCAAAATGCGTGCAAATACTGGCGCGAATTTGTCACATTCCGGAAAGCGCTGTACGCTTCAACTCTCGTGCCCAGCCACTCTTCCCTTGGCATCGGCATTACCGGTCGGATGCACTCGGTTTGAAACTCACTTCACCCATAATTAACCCAGGCTAAGAACGCACCCCGACAACTGTCAGCCCTTAAGGGTCCGGATTCTACGGGCGAGATAATCTGCTTGTGCGATCTCCTTCGACCGGTGTTATTATTTGCAAAAAACAGACGTGTTGGATGCTCACTGCCGCTCCCACGGCACGTGACGAATGGATCGAACGGAATGTTTTGTAGGTGGTGAAGCTCACAAGGAAGGAAAGGAGGGGGCGTAGAAGTGTCCCGGTGGGGAGACCATTGCAGTTTCTGCAAGGAGGAAGTGGAATCAGTTCATCAGCATGCTAAATAGACCTATTTTTAGTGTGATCTTGCCTGCTCACAATGCAATGCCGTCTTGCACAAAGTGGTCGCAAGCGAATTTGTGCGATTTGGTAGAATTGCCAGGAAGGTCTAATGGCAAGGTGGCTGCTGGTGGTATGATTGCGAATTGTCATCTTAATAAAGCGGAACGGTTTTTGGTACCATTGTGGACATGGATGTTGCAAAGATACTGCGCCAAGAAGATTCAAACTCTTGAGACACTGTGGTTGCTGGGAACGATAGACATCTGGTTTTTTAGGTTACAATTGGTAGTGTGATATTAGTTAGATATCGTGTTTGTGTGTTGAAATACCCTTGTTTTTTGTCTAAAATATATTACTTTTTATGTGAATGTAGTCTCATTTTTAAGAATACTAGATGTTTCTTGACTGATACATTGAAATGTTCTCAGATGTCTCAGTCTTTACGAGAGCCGAGTCTCGAATCTCTTCAAGATTGGCTCTCATCTGGATTTATCTCTTCTGAATCCTGAATATCAAGATACAAGACTAGATAGGTCACCTACTTTATGATCTTTTATAGGGTATCTGTTGGCCCCAAAAACCCAAGTCTAGAATTGGTTGGGATCTCCAATGTCTGGACGAGTTGGTATCGAATAGCTTTGATTATCTATAGCTAAATAATCAATTCTAGTAAATCCCTGATAGATCCAGATATAATCCAGATTTGAGCCCGAACTGGGCGTGATATTGAATTCGAAATTATTGACATGACTTTTTAATTTTATGGTCTAAGGGCCAAGAAGCTATAGGTCTATGAGTCAAGGTAGAAACATAATGTTGGAACTATGTAACTAAGCAATGCTTGAACGTATTGATTCTTCGTTCATTTAGAATATCTCCAAAGGCAACTTTTGAGTCGTTAAAAACGGAGAGTAATAGGGCTCAATAAAATATATGTCATCATGAGAACTCAGAATACATTAGCGGCAAGTGCGAAGAGATCGCCAATAAAAATTGAACCCCTCGCTGGAGAATCCAATCAACAAACTCGCACCACTTGTCATGGTGTCTCTTTTCGCTTCAATATTTGTTGTCCGGTTAAAAAAAAAAAACGATGTACCATTTGTCTATGTCATGTGCAGCAATTCTTTTCTTGGCTCCGATCCACATCGTGAGCAGTCACAACAAACGCATACCCTTCCGACTGGTATTATTGATCACTGTCCACTCGGTCACGTCCATCAATTTGCAATCTATCTTCGTACGAGCCAATGTCACCATTCGGAACCAATTTCCGTCCAGCGAAGACGCGTCGATGTGCAATGGCACAGAAAGTCACGACCCAACATGTCACCGTGGACACTTGACAGACTAATTGAAAATGTCTGTTCTGGCCTGTGTGTACATTCATCCCGTGTCGCAGTCGAACGATGCTGCTCTTCAAGTAGATATTGCTTGCTGATCTTACCGATCTTTTGATGCAACGCACGGTAGACGGTTTCCACTTCTTGGTTACGATCCCTGTCCAAACAGTGTATCTTTTGTTGGTGATCTTTCTTGGCATGGATCTGTCTTTTAATGTTTTCATCTTATGTTGATACACACAGGCGATGTTTTTTTTCCTCCCAAAAGGCGGTGGTTGTTTGAAAATTGTTTGCCTTCTGGCTTTCTATTTTCCCTTGCCATGTCGATCACACCCACTCGCCGTGGGGACCATGTTTTAGAGTATAAAAAAAAACTCCAACTGCAACAGATACACAAACAGAGTGCAAGTAGCATGGAGAAAACATCATCACACTCGCTTATGATGAATACATTTAAATGCCTTTCGGAAGAAAAATAAATACACCGACACTCATTCCTCACCGATAAGCTTTGATGTGGGCGTACGAACAACAGCAGCTCGTGCGATCCGGGTGTCGCCTATCTGTGTCCGCCCCGAAACATACGTAACCGTTGTTGATTAATGGACGGCATTTCTGAAATGGTTGTGGGCACAATTTTTAAGTATAAAAAATGCTCTTAATTTTTAACCTCGTCGACCTCGCGATGCTGTGCAATGTTCGACCACCCCACCCCGTAATAGTTTATCGCTTCCGGATGACAAATTTCCAACATTTGGATTAGGGTGGATGACGGTCGCGTTGAGCTCCGGTTGTTTGGTGGAGTTTGAGATGTTTTAGCCATTAGGAAATGGATGAATGAAATCGAAAACGCTGTCATTAATTTTATGTGGAAAGGTATGAACATACATAATAGTATGGTATTAAAATGTTTAGCATACGCTCTCCATAATCTAAGTAGCATAGATATTTATGAAGTGTTTTGGAATATTAATATTATGTAAATGATTTATTTATTTTTGAACGTGTTTGAACTTGAACATGGTTCTTTTGAACATTGTCTATGCTAGAGTTGGAAAACTTCAATTAAAGATGGAAAGTATCATAAAAAGTTTTATACAACTATTTAATTTTAAATTGCTTTTAAATATGCATTAATGCGGTTCGCTCGAAACGAAATTGCTAGCCAGAATAGCAGCAGTTACATTTTTTTCTTTTATTTATTAATTATTTAACATATTTTTGAATTGATTTAAAAAAGATCAAATAGACCATATATAAAATAATTGTAATACGTACTTTCAATTCAATTAAAAATGTAATTTCTGAATATTATACATCTCAGAAATAAACACACCTCGCGTCACACACTGTGACACCATATCCGTCTTCACTTCGACCGGCAAGGCGGCGTTCAAACCGTTCTTCAGCACCTTTGCAAAAAATCGTAAGCTGTCACTTCCTTTCGACACATTCGTTTAAGAAGCTCAAATCGCCACCGACTGATGCTGGCAAACCTCCGTGACTAGGCCTAGCGTCATCACTTTTCCAACACCTCGCAAATAGCGCAACCCAGCAATCGCTTTCCGTTTGTGACAGGTCGTGAAACGGTCGGTTGCTTCGTTCGCAAAAGCAGGCTGGGGGGGGGGGGGGGGGGGGGGGGGGTGATATTGTATCATATTACCGGCCTTCGCTGTGGATAGATATCGCTTGAAAGCCGGTTCACCGTAGCAGGGCGACACGCATCTGTATGTTGTGATGTAGGTGACGTCCAGCATCCATCCATTCGATCGATACTTGGTGTGTGGTGTGTTTTGTGCTACGAACCGTGACAGGTGCACATCACCCCATCGGGTCGACTCTTTGACCGCGACACTATTTTTGTAACCACGGGTTCTCCGGTTCGGCCGTCTCGAGATGGTCTAGCTTGGAACCCATGCCGGAATGGTTGTGTTTGTTTTGCTCTTGTCCTCTGCGTCCTTCTGGCGAGAAAGTGTATTTCTCTGCGGACGTCTAAAAATTGTTTGTTTTTCTCGATTTAAAAGAAAGCTACCTTTTTTTTGTGGAAAATGCGTTGAGAGGGTGTCGCTTGTTGGGTTGGACTTAGAACTGGACTGGTCATGCATGAGTAGTGATGCTCAAGAAATGGAACGAACATTGGTAGTATTTTCAAGATGGAGTGTCAATCCCAATGAATTAGTTAGTTAGGCTTGTAGGGAGTTTTACAAAGGACAGCCAAAAGGCATTCAATAATACTTTTGCCTAATGGTTTATCCCTCTAACATTTTCAATAATAAATCAATAAGGCAAAAAGGTTTTCGGTTTAAAATGCATCAGTGTGCGTAGGTTGAATAGTTGGTAGTAAATAATGATGAACGTTTTAGTAACATTTTGAATAAATAATTTTGAATTTGCAGTTGCCTCCTGGACGGTTAAATTCGCTTTCGTAGGATTCTCCGTGCTTTGGAACATTTGTAGGGCTCTACGCCAGGGATCGGCACGTTTGCACGAAGTGATTCAAAATCGTCGTGTTTTGTATTGATTAATCTTACGTCAAGTAAAAAATAGAAGAATAGCTGGGCAAAAAAAATATTGGTTTACAAATAGCTATGCTACATCTTTTATAATTATTGCTCATTCAAATACAAAAGATTTTTGATTAAATGATTTTATACTTTTCTCATCTGCCCTTTTGGTGGTATGGTTCGGGTCTTGGCTAGAGCGGGGTTTTGTCGATTCTCCAACCATGTCTGTACAGGCAATTCCCGAAATGCACGATACATAAAGTATGGAGATTCACAAGTACTTTTTCCGATATTCGATAACTGAATTAGTTAATAGTACAATATTCAGACAAATAAACAACTTCATTTAATTTATAGTGATCTAATCTTTCAAAAAGTCGCCTGAAAAGCTAAAGGACGAGGCCAGAATCCAATTGTAACTGACAGTGTACTTGGATTCGACATACGCGTAAATTCATTATACCCGTTTCACTTTCGATTTCCACGTTTCATATAGTGAAATTGAAATTCTGGGAGTGCCTGTCTGTCACTGTAATACTAACGAAAATTGCTTATTAACACAATAATTTAATACAACAAAGTATTAATTCTTTTATCAAATTAAGTTATTGTTTTAGAATTTAACTATCAAGCACAATACTACTTGAAGCAGAATAGCCTGGTCGTCATTTGAATAACACAAACCTCATTAAACATGACGGTTTAATCTTAGCTGAACCAATCGATTCAGTCAGTAAAATTAAATAATCTTTGTCTTTGAGTCTTTGAAATATGTTGACGAATGGAGTTTTATTATTGTTAATTTAACTTTTTTTCGCTTTATTATCAAGATAGTTTTAACAAAGCAGTTTTTAAATTACAACTTTTTTCTCATACTACTAACTTGATGAATTATTTGTTGTTATCTAGAAAATATGTTATTAAATTGCATTTTTTCATTCAGCTCGTACTGAAACTATGAAACTTTCGATTTTCTTTGCATTTATTAAAATTTCACAGTAATGTATGCAATCACAATATCGTCTGAAAAATCAATTACACACCACGCTTGACATTTACGACTCACCCGCGGTGCAATGCCCACGGGCGGCTGATCTAATTTATTCCACCCAAATTTGGAAGCCATCCCGAACCGTTTATGGCGCACGGGTCCGCTGTTGTTTCATCTTTCTTTCGCACTGGTATAAGCTTTTAAGGTACGTTATTGTGTCACAGCCGGTTGGCTCGAAGAGTTTGAGTTTTATTCGAGTCCACACAGTCCGTTTGACCCCGTCGCTCAAATCACCATCGGAACAAGCCATTAAGCGCCGATGACGAGATGGAGATAAAACGTGAAGCAAATACCCGGCCCTCCGTGCCCCGGCACACCGGTCACGATCTTTACCGGTTGGCTGGTTGGTCAGTGGCGTTACCGAAATGTGGCCCGGCCGGATTAGAGTGGGAGGATCACTTTTGGGAAGGTTAGTGGACACAACCCACGGTTTGATTTCTCCGGCTGATGCTGAGGAAGCCATTTAGGCGGTGGTTGCTGCTGACGTGCTGGTCAGCTGTTTCATTCAACTGCCATTCTTTCCTACATTGTGATGAACCGTAAACCATCGCTAGCGCAGCACGTGGCCAATCGTTGAATACGATCACTTCCACTGGCGATCGGTTTATGATTATGGTTTCGTGATTCACCCTTCGCGACCACACTCGGTCCAGTCGCCTGGGTATGGAACATCACCCTTACATTCACAACTCGTCGCACAACCTCCGTAGATGGCAACGGACGCCGGCCGCATTGTCACCGGGGTCTTCTCGCCTCCGCTCGGAATGCATTCTCTAACGATCGGTGCAGTCGATTCTCCCGGAAAGGAAACGAAATTGTTTCCAATCCCATGAGAAAGCCGACCGTTTGCCCAATGCATTCTAGCGCGACGGCTTTGAAGCGCTTTCGGAGATGGTGATACCGGTCGCGCTGTTGTCACTCGTGAAGAGGTTTCTGTTTTTGTAAACCCCCTACGCAGCAGTGAATTTGATTTCCTCGCGAGGGGTAATAAGCTACATTAGAATTAGTTTGCTTGGACGGAGCAGAGAAGGTGCACGCACGCATCGGGTCGAAGCGGAAGCATGCTAACGAGTTAATCGTTAAAACATGCTAATGGGTAGAAGTGGCCCAGTCACGTGGGTAGTACAGACGCCCAGAGACGTTGTGAGAGATCTCACAATGTGCATCAGTGTCATCATCACCTCGAAGTACTCAGCCACAAATCATCTCCAGGGTCGTCACAAGACACCAGCAAGAACGAAGACACCGACACTAATTGGCCTTCCGTTTATTATGCCGAGACGCGTTGCGTACCCATCCGATGGAAACTGGTTGACAGGCAAAATGCTTGATTTGGGAACTTGTTTCCAGTCGGGGCCAGTTTCTGGAGCATCGATTGATGTATCCGAAATGGAACCGATAGCATTCCGTTGCCGTAATGGGCAGTGGCAGATGAAACTCGAGTCTGGGAATATGATTATAACTGTATGCGAGAGTTTGCTTTATCGTTTACGCAAGGAATCATCAACCGAGATGGTTTATGTTGTACGATAACAATAAAGCACGTTGGGTCTGGTTTGCGATGTGTGCAGATTGATGTTATTGCTGTTGTTGATGAATCAAACGGAACTCGTTTTTTTTCGTCGAGAAGGAAATTCTGTTAGAAAATTAAATGAAGCTAACATAACAGTAGATATGAAGGAGATGTTACATCATCCTGCGGAGTCAATTTTCTTAGCTAAAATTAAAATTTATTATATTTAATTTTATTGCAAGTAATAATTAATTTATATTTACTTAATACTTCTAAATTAATTAGTAGAATTAGTCAGCAGAAAATGTCGTTGTTACTAATAATCAAATTGTATGGAATTAAGATTTTAAAAATAGAAAATCAAATTTAAAGCTCTACAAATGTTTCTGCGTTGTAGGGCTTTAAATCGCAAAGCTTCAGAAAAGGCCTGAAAGTATGCAAGTCGCATAGCTTTCATGTGCGAGAATGCTTCATTGTGATTCAATCGCACATTGCACGTAGGTCATTTCAAAATAAATATATTTTAATGATACATTTTTATGTTAAAATAAACGCAAAGCGAAAAAAATACAAATTACATTGCCATATTTCAAACTTAAAATGAAATTCCTTTTTGATGTTTATTTAAATTAGATATTAAATAGAAATAATAAAGAAAATAGTATAGTGAATGAACGGAATTAAACCAAAGTTATTTATAGGTGTTTAGTAACATTTTTTTTAAGTTATTGATTTTTCAACTGATCTGTAGCATCAATTCATGAAAGTCTCTTATAAAACACAAGCGCACATGCGTAGAAAAGCTGTATTGTTTTGCGTATCACCGTTCGAAGGAGATTATTTTTGGATCGTATATTATTCCTCCCATGGCTACGCTACTCAACAACAAAAAAAACCCGTGTTTCACTATTCGTAACGAAAATGGACGAAATCATCCCCAACATTCTTCAATAAAGAGTAACTTCTTACGATTTCTTCCTATCTTCCCTTGTTCAAATCACACTCAGGTGTACAACCAGTGGGTCGGCACAATGTACACACCCGAATAGCGACCGTCCGACCGACCGTTTACACATGTTGTGCCAATGCAGCCAAACAATCTCGCTACATCATAATTCCCCGCACATTTATGAACGATTGCAAGCAGCAGACAGCGTTGTCCGTGTGCCAAACGGTGTCTGGTTTTGTTTGTTTCTTTGCCTGCTTTGATTTAGATTTCACTTTCCTCATCAACCTGAGATGGATGAGCATCGGTGACTAAATAAATCTCCATCTCATTTCATTCCACCAACCCGACTGCGGCTGTAAAGTCAATGGACGTTGAGTGTGTGTGTGCGTGGTTGGTAGTTTGGCTGTGAGGATAAAATATTAAAATGTGAAAATAATCAATTAACCAAGCGAACCGGTTGAGGACGTGCCAAATGGTCGCAGATACCTTGTGTCAGTAGTGCTAAGATCACGGTAGAAGTTATTGGCGCCCTTGCAACATGCGGGTGCAACAAGGAATGGTGCAGAAGAAAGTTGTGACAGGCAGCGTAAATTTGATGACCGATGAACGCTGAACGCTGGTAACAAGATCGCGAAATACCTGAGACGGTGGTTATTTATGGCGCAAAATTGGTTATGGAAGATGGTTCCATCTGTAACATGGGCATTTTCTCTTCCAAAACTGTTATGACTGTTTCAGATGGGGAAAAAAGAAACCCTCCCGAAGATATAAATGGGAAACAAAATGCAAAAGCAACAAACGTCATGTTTCCATTCAACACTACAAGCGTCTCATATTTTAGTGGGCATATGTTTTGCTTCCATAATTGCTATCGTCATTCAAACTATTAATGGCGCTCATGTGCCAGTGACAATACCAAATTGGGTTTTAATCTTTTTTTATGAAAAACTCGATCATATTTTTGCTTAATTTAAAGTTTGATGGGTTCGAAACAACATTGTATCGTCGCTGAGTTGTGAGCTGACAATTACCGAAGCAAACAAAAACCTGTCGCACTTTGGTTCTGGACGAATGATTTACTCATTAGCGGTCATCCACCAACCACTCGAAGGGAATCAACATACGGTGTAAAATGATCACTGCACGAAAATATACCACGTTGCTCTAGTTTCATCGTCAAAACCAACAAAAAAAAACCTTCGAAACATGCATGACAAGCATGGTTCAAAAATTTCCCAATTTTGCGTTACCTCCAAAACAAACAGACGTCAGGCTAGTAGTCGCTTGTCCACGGACACGAGGTCAAATTGTTTCGCCCGTTTAAACAACACCCGACCCACCACGCAGACGATCGCAGGCAACGCAAGCTGATCTATTTTTGTGCCTCTGTTCTGTGTTTCGTGCGGGAGGGAACAATTTCTATTGAAAGTGCCCCAAAGGAATGTTGCTTTGTTTTCCAAGAATTTGGGCGAGTAACATTAAAGTATTGTAAATGTAGTTTTTTTTAATTGTAGTAAAACAATTATATACCTTCCCCGAGGAAATTGAATTCTCTGTTGGAGGAAGGTATTCCAAAAACGGGATGCACTCAGCAGTTGGGACTCCCGGGAAGTGGTGACTGGTCCTCTGCGAACAATCCATCCATCACGCTCATCTGCAGCCCGCCCAACAGTTTCACAGCCCGGGTATGGGATGAACCCACGATCAAACCGCATCCAGCGAAGATTGAACCGAACCGACATGGAATTCGTCCAGTTTGATAACAAAGTGTACGAACCGTGCGCGTCTTCCCGGTTTCTAACCTTCGCCTTCCACAATCGAATCGCGAATCTATCCGTCGAGCTATGTTTGACTGTCGGCGTGCAATAGTGTGAGCGATGAGGAGGATGCTCTGCGGGGAAGTCCTTCCGGGGGGAGGTTTCCTTAAGCTGTACAGTGCTAAAGTTTTGCTTTTGATAGAACACGGTCTGTCGATGGAAAAGTCAAAGTTCAGGCAAGGTTTCTTCAGCACTCGGACACATGCTGCACTAGCGATGGATTGCCCGCCGGTGCTTGATCGTGATCGTGTGTGGTGCAGAAGAATGCGTGAAATTCAATATCGTTATGTGACGAGCACAAATACAGGTGTAGCGGAGCAATAGAAGAGTTGTTATGTTTGGAAAGCGTTTATGAAAAGGTATTGAGAATTTCTTTAAAACAATTGATTGGAAATACAAACTATTGGAGAAGATCCAATTATTGGACAACTATTTGAGAAGGTACTCCTTATGATCTTAACAAATATCTTCTCAGGGATTTTGGGAATATTAAGTAATCTTCGGCAGATCTTATATTTTTTCCAGTATAACTACTGCAGTGCTCTGTTGGGATGATGGGTAAAGGCAAGAGCATACCAAAAGTTTCACATTCCTTCGTTTAATACTTCCTGATAAAGGTGGCAACTTCTGGAAGGCCTGAAATATCCGTAATTCCTGGAGGAAAGAACTTTTCGTCTAACGTGAAACAATCTTCTTCAGTAATATGGTTGGGAAGTCTTCAACATGCATTAGCTTGGTGCAAGTTGTAAAATACCCGGTCCTCAATCAAGTCATTTCCAACTACTGCCAAGTAGTTCTGGATATCTATTAGGTCCACGACATTGCGCCTCGTTCGAAAGATTTTCTTCTTCGGCAACTTCAATTTACCTTTTTGGGTTGTAAATAATAGTCAGATTTTTCTCCGATTGACACCCTCGATTTTCTACTACAATGTCTATCAGTTTGGGGAAAAATAAGATTATTTTCCCCTCAATCATTGCGTTTTGATTCTAATAAACTTTTTTTTTATAGCTGTTGTCTATGCCGGACCAGACTACTTCGATGCTCTCGTCTCCTTTCAGGAGCGAGATGATGTTATACATGCCAGAGCAACTGTATCTCAAAGTCTTTAATTCATGGCATATATTAAATCATTTCAATATAAAGTTATCATCAGCAAATCTACATTTGTTTTAATATATAATTTTTGTACTATATAAAACAACTGAAATGTGATCTTAAATATACTCAAGAAAGAGCATCCCTCTAGGAGGATATTACGCACCGTCATAACGCATACCAGCACACCGGCCATCTACCGGCTGACCCAATGTCCCAAAAACGCGTGCGCAAACCATTAACATCCCACATGGTGCATCTGTGTTTGCGACACTCCAAACCGTGACCAGCTGGGAACGAGCGCCCAAACCCGAAACGGAGTCGCCCAGTCGTTCACGAACAATTAACGGAAAAATGTTCAATCTTTCCTAGCTACGGACCCCCGAGCCGGCGTTCCGTGCGCCGTGTGTCCGTGCGGGTCTATTTTTGGTTCACTTCGGTGTCAGCTTCAGCCCGGTTGGACGTGTGCGACGCCTTAGACGTCGGTGTGTTTCGTACGGTTAATTAAGAAATGCTACGTTCCGAACCAGTGCTGGTGAAGTTTTGCTTTGTGGGAGTGCATTGGTCACGAGCTGGCCACGGTATCTTCCTGCATGGAAATTAATTACCCGAGCGTACGTTTTTTGGGGGAAGCAGTCCTTGATGGAGTTAGCGGTGCAGTTAGCACATCGTTCGGCTTTCACGCTGGGTTTCCGATACGCTTGTGAAATTAAATCGACCCATTCCAGACACCCGCGATCAGATGTGATTGAGATCGTTCTGGTCTAAAGTAGGCTGTCGGAAATGTCGTGTGGGTGCCGTATGGAAATAGACACTTGAAAAGATTCCCTAAAAATAGAGTGTATTTTCAAAAAGAAGCTAAAAAACATTTCATTGCCTTGTGGAATTTGTTTTTGTTGTTGAAGTTTGGTAGGACTTGCTCCACCTACATCACATCGCACTCCACTGACCAATGAAGGGACGGCAGAAACTTCATTTACTTCCAGCAGAAAAAAAGGATTACATATTTTTCCTGCAACGCATTACAAAAAAATCCTGAGAGTCAATTCTATTTACTTTCTTCTTTCATGCCATCGTCCACTCAATCGACCAATAGTGAAATGAGAACCCTGTTGGGTGGAAATTTCATTTCTTTACTTCTTTCCACTATCTTTCTTCGACGATAAAAAAAAACAAATCAACCACTGCGCTATGAAGTGAAGAAAAAAAAACGGTCTCTTTGCCATTTTCCTTCGCACCGTAGTGGCAGCGCCCGTGGGTAAATAACAACTTTCCACCCTGTCGCGCTCAAGCAGAAGCTGTCCGCTGCCTGGTCCGTGTCTGTTGGCTGTGGGTGAACTGGGGGTGCATTCTCACCCGCAGTTGGAAATGGAAAAACACAAAACGAAATACAAAGAGCGATGAGAAGGCGCACGAACAAAAAAAAAAGTATGGAGAACTGTGCGACAGGGAGCAACTGATGCTTCCGGTAGTGGCGTTACGCACGCCAGAGGAAGCGAACTAGCAGTCAATGGGGATGAAGAAGAAGCGTAGGGGAGGAAAAAAAATTCTATGGGTTGGGTTGCAAATGGAGAAGTAGCGTCCCCGAGAAAAAAAAAACCCTCCACTTCACGGACACGGTGTTCGAAGTACATAAGGACGCACCAGTGGGACGTACCTTGTACCAGGCTACGTGAAAGCAGAAGAGGACAAAAAAAACACAGTCCTTGTGGGAAAGCGAAAAAAAAGCGAACTGTTTCTAAGTGCTTCGTTTAGCACACGCTGAGTTATTTTTATGTTTCCCTCTATATTGTTCTTTGTGCCCTATAGGTGTTAAAAATGTTGTTTTTTTTTCACCTAACCGTCCTTGAGCTTGGAACCCGTTATGATTGGGTGATGTGCAAAAAAAATAGGATGTGTTTTTTACGAATATGGTTGTTGCACGGAAGGTCTTTTTCAAGGTTGTTTATATTTCAGTTTACTCAATTACCAGATGTACGAGGGCAGCTGTTCGTATATGAAACGATTGTTGCAATGCATGAACTGTCAGTGTGTTCAAACGAAGTAAAACATTAAAAAGGTTTCCACGAATGGAGCTAGGACTATATAGATCTTACATAGTTCCAGTACTCACATACGCCTCTGAGAGATGGACTTTGTCCAAAACTCACACAACCCTCTTAGCTCAGAAGAATTTTTGGCCCCGTATGTGTGGAAGGACAATGTAGGAGCTGCTACAACCACAAGCTCTATGAGCCGGATACAGCGGATTAGAATCGTCAGCCTCCGGTGGGCTTGTCACGTCATGAAAATGACACCGGACAACCCAGCCCGTAAAGTACTTTTAGATCGTCCACATGGACAGAGGAAGCGTGATGATCCCAAATTGAAACAGAGAGATGGCGATGATGCGTTCGCCAGAAAGGCCGGGATAATGGATTGGCAGACGAAGGAGCTTGACTGTGAGCGGTATAAAGGACTGCTGCAGCAGACCAAAACCGCGAAGCGGTTGTAGAGCCTGATAAGTTTCTACTGTTTCGCTAACTTGGACTTAAGATTGAAAAGTTGATGAAACATAAGTAAACTTAAAGGAAAACTTACCTTTACAGTCAATATCCATTATACATTTGGTGTATGAAGTTGGGGTCAAAACAATGATAAGCGAAATTCAAAAATCCATCCTTTTTGGAAGGCTTAAAGACGTGGAAACTAATTTGATGTTATATCAGATATACGGGGCCAAGAACAGACTGATCCAATGTACCTTTACATCTTGATGTATTTCAAAATTTCGAACTTGTTACAAAGAGATGATACGAGGTAGCTATCAAGAAACTAATAACTGTATTCCAAAGCTACTTATAGTCATTTTAAAGAGGGTTTTTCTAACGAGAAGCATCTTGTGATTCTTATTTAGATATATTTGTTATGTTAAAAATATATATCATAAACTAATGCGTTATCCAGCACAGGCTATGCAACTACTCTTTCATTTTAAAATTACTAGCTAAAATCATACATCTTCCTTTTTCCTAGAAAACCTAATCTTCCGCTTGGAAGACTTCCAAGTGAAAGCACATTCAAAAATAAACGCAACAATATACAACAAATAATTATAACTGATGAACCATTCACATGACAGACGACGATAGAATGCACTGCCAAAAACTTTGCCAGTCATTGAAGACGGCCATGATTTTGGCGATTTTCTCACAATCGTATGACTCAGACATGCATTAAAGAATGGCTTGTCTACGTGCAATGTAATCAACCCGCATTTAATAAGCAATATTTCATAGCTCTAACCGCACGCAAAATGATTCTTCGGATTTTGTCGGATTTTGTCACGCATCCAACAGAAAGCTGAAAACTATTCTTCACGATGCGGAAGCAAATGTTGCCACGGTGCCGTTGATGAGTTGCGAGATTTTAATAATTTTTCCACCATCGCACGGTCCCAAAACAGGCCGTAGCTCGAGCGAATCGGAGCACATAAATTGCGCCTCATTTAGATAAATCGCTCCCTTGTCTGGGTTTGCATACGGGGAGCTGTCTTGCGTGCGGTAGGGCGGACATATTTTCCCCATGTCGTGCTAGTGCGGTCTGGTGTGGTCCGTTTATCGCCCATAGCCCATCATTGCCATGCCAGAGCATGCCAGAAATAGTTTCGACTCGTCCCACCGATGCGACGGTGCCAGCGAACATACATTTCATGTCGGTTGCAATTGCAAGCTGCACTTACTGCCGCCGGCAGACTGTTGGTTGCGATACGAAATAACGCAACACTTGTTTTCTGTCCCCGGTTCCTGTTGCCCTAGACCCATTCGGAAGACGGCAGCTCGTGAGTGGTCCGATTTTCTTCACTTTCGCCGAAAACATGATGACAAAAAGGCACGGAACGGTTGAGGAAGACGCACACGTCCACCCCGAAATGCCGAAAAGCGTTTTAACCCTGGCTATAAATTGGTAATTTGTCAGCATGTGATTTTAATTAATTCACATATCATCAGCTACGATCGGCCGAAAAGTACCGGGGATGTTGTTGGGATGGGAAGCGCCAATTTATCTCCATTACATCTTGATCGTGATTGCGATCGCCGGCCAAGGGTAAGGTATTTGAGTAATGTGATCCGATTAAAATACCTTGAATACTTGTGCAAAACGATTGGCCGTGAAGATCGCATCGGTTGCAAGAAAAGAAAGGGCAGAGCACGATTAAGACGGTGAACTTTACGTCAAAAATGGTGAAGGAAGGGTTGATGTTGATTGGAATAGTTAGATTCGTTTATTTATTTATTTGTATATTAGTGTAGGAAGAGCCATAAACATTTAAGAAAGTATATATAAATTTTATCAGATTATGTTAAGCTAACAACACTCCTACTTAAATGAGCACAATTTCTAAGAGCTTTTTCCAAGGTGTCCTCGTAGGACGTTGAAAGAATCTTATGCGAAACAAGAAGCAATAGACTCCTGTACATGATTTATTTCAGTGCGTGACGTAACTATATGATTAATAGTTTGTAAATAGTAGTTCAATAATCTTTAAGTCCTTTAAGCTCTGAGCCCTAATTAATAGTTTTTTTCAACGCTATCGCCGTATTTACTTCTACAAAGAAGTCTAAGGACACTTCTCTTTGCACGAGTTACTCATTGAATATTACAATAATTTATCTTTAAAAAAAAATATTTAAGATTTCTTTTATATTAATAAAATTGAGTGTTTTACTCCAGGACAATGTTACTGTAGACTTCTAGTGTAGGACATGAGGAGTTGGAATTACCATTCTTCGAACTGTTCATATTACACTATTTCGCTTTTTTAATGGAAGTTATGTTGAGGCATCCAATAAGGTTATAATTTGCCATTTTTTAAGTAATTTAGAAATTGTTGCACTCGTTTGGGTGTTGGAAATTATTGTTAACTCCAGAAGTTGTTGGAAAACTCCAAACCAGCATAATTATATGGAGCAATTTTCGTGCGAGCGTTTTCGGCTTGCCAATCACCACTAGTATTGAAGATCGTTAAAGAAAAGTATTGAAGGTGTAGAAAGAAAAACGAACATTAATTTAACACTATTTAACTAATGCAAATATATGCTTAATCACAACCCAACTATCCAACAAATAAACCACAGTTCGGTAAGTTTCTCGCAAATAGCTCGCGCTAAGCTCTGAAGCAATCAATGCGATATTAAATATCCATTTTACATCCGAAAGGGCAAAGCTGTTAAACACCTTGCGCTACGGTTGACGTCCACGTTCACCCAAGGTTGTAATTAAGTGCGCGAAACCCGCCAGACACCGATCGTGTCAGTCTCGGCTTTTTTTTTCTACGAAAACATTCTGACGACCGGAAGCCAGTTTGATGGATATTGCGCGAGCAAGGAGTGAAACCTTGGTGAGCGATAGAAGATCGTTGGAAGGCAAGAAGGGATTCAATTTATTCGTCGATTGAAAAACGCTATTTTCGCCCGCTGATCCGCTCAACTGTGAGTGTAATTGGAGTAGTTCTAACTTCGGGAAGTTTAGCGCTACCGCGCTGGAAGATGGAGTTGATTTGTTACGCTACATTTGCCGATGATGAAGATGGATTTAGGTTTCCGGTTTTGCTAAGATTAACTAATGTAAAATTGAATTACAGGAGGTTTACATTAAAATTAACCATTATGTTAAAATGTATTATAATGATAAACAAACGCTGAAGAGTTCTATCAAACCACGTTGGAAAACCACAAACTTGCTTGGTGAAAAATCGATACTCAGCGCCAAGGATTCGGTTGCTCCTGTATGGGTACCGTCTTAAAACGCAAAATTACATTAACCCTTTAAAACATTTTGAAACTCACACACAGACACACGTGAGCTATTTACTTCCCTCCCATTCGCTATATAATTAAACCTCACATATGTAATCTCAGTGCCTCAAACTGGGGTTGGGGTTTTTTTTTTGGGGTAGAGAAAGTTTCATTAACTACGCTCCATTCCGCTTCACATATCCTCCACCGTTGCCGTGTACCCACGCACCAAGTTTCCGGGAAAATCCCTGGAACAATCGGGGAGATAAAAAGGACAGAAATGTGGTCGTGAATGTCTTAACTTCCCGAGACCATCTTCTTCCGGGTCGTCCGGAAACGCACCCCAAACCTCCATTAACTGTCATTTAACCCTTGTGGTGGGGGATGAGGGCTCTTTTTCCCCTGCCTTACAGTGACCGTGGAAAGGATGTGTTCCAGTGGGGAGAGGATTCGTCCCGACGGATTTTTTGACACAATCTCCAATACCCCGAGTGTGAAAGGATACGACGACAGGTGGTGGAAGGACAGACAGGGTAGTGAGTTAGAGCATTAATGGTCTAATTTTCACACATGTTTGCAAACCCTTCTTCTTCCTTTGTCATTTGCATGGGGGAACAAGACACGGAGAACTTTTAATGAATCAGTGACGAACCGAACAGCGACAGCCCTTCATGTGCGGTATCCTCAAACGGGACAGCCTCTCCGAACAAGTGAACAGAGAACCAACCAAGAGGTACAGGCTGTGGGAGAGAGTGTTTAAAAATCAATAATTTTAAAGGAGTTCACCCGAACACCAGAGCACACCCTGGTTTGAAACTAAACACAACCGCCGCTCGTGCACGGTGACTACTCTCGTGATGTTCGTCAAACTGTTCGGCTTTCAGCTTTCGCACTAGAATGAAATTAGTTATGCCCGTTTTATTAAACAACTTTCACAACTCTGCGCGCTCCACAGACGTCGAAAGCGGAACCGAACTTTCCGCCCACCCACCTCCCTCGACCGGTACCATCCCGCCAACGGACAGCACACCGTCCCGGCACCGCTCAATTAGCCTTCCACTCAGTGTCCCATCCTGAGATAGCGCGGTCAGTCAAAAGGATATGACGGGGTACAAAAAAAAAACGAAGGAACACAAACGCTGCACCTTTGAGTCGGTCGAAAAGCGGTCAAAGGGGTTCAACCCTCCGTTTGTTTTTTTGTTACCTCCGAAAGGGTTGACACGCGCCAAAGGCAAACCCGTGGTAGCCGGACACCTTACCGCTTGCGGAACAGCCGGTCGGTTGTGTGTGTCCTGTGCAACTGTGCAAGTCGAGTGCAGCAGCAAACGGTGGAACGATCTGCTGGCGTTTGCTTCTTGTCGCAACACACTGCACCCGTTGGACGGTAGGATGCGCTTCGGTTGTCCGATGCGTGTTGGTCGGTTGTTTAATAGCCGGAGTGTGTTGTTGTGATCCCGGTTGCAGACGGTCCTGGATTCTAATCTGGGACAGATCGTAGGAGAGTGCCTGGGTACGATAGTAAGTAAGAGAGTAACTGAAAGCGTTGTTATATCTAACTTCTATCAACTAGCATATGGAATTGTTGATACCGATTTCATGAAGGTGGTAATCTAAAATGGGAAATTGTTTATAAAATTTTTAATACAATACTATTTAAAAAATGGCTTTAAATGAAAATAGTCAATAAATATAGCAGTAAAAAATAAAAAGTGTGTATATAAATTAATATTAATTAAGCAATAAATATGACTTAATTTTAAATCAATTATAATCTATTTAAAGACATCCAAAACCTACTTTTAAGAGCTCAAATGCAGATAGTTTCTGTGTTAGTTTTGTTGATTTTCGTTGGATGTAAAATGGATGTTAATATTATCCCTAATCGGCCTAAAGAACTTCACTTTATAAAATAGCTAAAATTTTAAACCTTCCTTGACAATTCTAAGACGTGGTAAGACAGAGGAGTGACAGTGAATTCGCAAAAGCTATTCTCGGAATTCTAAGAACAGGTTTTATTTACCATGCATATAAAGATCGATTATTTCAAGCAACATAATGTTTGAATAATAGAATTGTTAACTCCCTCGATCTTGTTCATTCTTCGTATATGTACATCCTATCATTCGGGATTTACAGCATCTACATACACGCGCTCTCATATGCAAAAGCGACATCACCGTGTTAAACCTCGGCCGGGTTGGGAGCGATGCGTCTCGTCGATCTTTCTCTCGCCGCCCCTTCTTCCCATCTCTGAACGCAACACAAACTCGCCGCACCAAACTAAACAGATGATCAGGGTGTCTTAGTGCGCGAGAAAGTACCCTGCCCCGGTACATCGTCGTGCAGCATGGCAAACGACAGAATGCAATTTTTATTGCATTACTTGGTTACCACTCGTTCCACCGAAAGGGGAACACTCCAACCACTTCGGACTACGTCTTTCGCAGGCGGATTTTAATTTACAACCAAGTCTCCCCCAGCAATACCTCGACCGTACTCAATGAATTCGTACGTCGAAGAGACGACCGTATTCCCGAGAATGATGATACGTTTAAGTTATTGCCTTGTGTTTCTTCGCAGTCACCGTGTTTTATGGTGTAGTTTTTCTTGTTCTCGTTGTGCGCTCTTCTTAGCTTTATTGTGAGACACTTTCTATGCTTGCTGCACCTTGAACATGCATACAATAAAGGTTAAAAAAAATACAAAACATGATGGTAATAACAACAACGAAATAAACAACGAAAAGAAACTAAAAAAGAAGTTAAAACTTGAAATAACAATAAAGTAAAAAATTGTTAAACAATATCAAACAGTTTGATATGTCAAAATATAAAATAAAAATGACTTATAAAAAAGGAAGCAGATGAAGTTAATGAAGAAAAAAGATAAATAAGTAGCAAATATATCATTAAGTAGTAAAAAATAAACAAAAATGACTTTAACAGGAACCGAACACAGTCAACCAGGAAATTATTGTTGTTAAATTAAACTGAAACCCTTCTCGACTCGGTGTGCGAATGCAAAAACAAACCCAGCACCATTGCCAAACAATAATATTCGTTTGCTCGTGCGGTCTCTTTGGCATCTTCGGGTGCTGTAACGCTGGAACAACAATTTTTCCGAAGGCGATCTTGTGTGCGAGCGACACACAGCGTGAGCAGCCGTCGAGTTTGTGCGAGCAGGCTAGCGTTTGTGCGAAAGAGAGAAGGACCTTCAGTGCTCGTGGAGAATGCCCACGCGCGCGGTTTGGGAACGAAGGGTTCCGTGCGGGTGGCTTACGGGGCAACCCTTTTTGTTCGGGATCGGGTCGAACCGCTAGCAATCGCTAGTGCAGCACGCTCGGAAACCTTTACCAGAGGTGCACAGCTCGGCGGGCCACTCTGAGGAATTCGCGTTGCACTTCTGTTCGTATTCCGTGGCCGATCCAGTCCGGGCACCGTACACGAGAGCTCACCGTTTTGCACGCCGCCGGCCCGCTTCGGAACGGTGCGATGCTACTCGGTGGTTGCGCTTTCGGGACGTGCGCCGGGACGTGGGGTTGGACGCGGAAAAGCTCCATCGACGACGTAGAAGCGCTACCGGTCATGCCGGACATACCGTGACACTATAGAATGCCAGTCAAAGTACCGGAAAGCGAAGGACAGGCACCCGACCCAACGCAAGGCCGCCAGCACCGTTGCGAGCCTGATCGCCGTCCGCGATCGGTCCAACGGGCCCGGGGGGTTATGGGGGTCGTGGGACACATGTGTCCTTCGAGCTTTCAGTTGAATATTTTGTTAGACCTTTCACAGAAGCGAATTCAATTTCCTCGTGAAAGGCGGTTATTTACACAGAACATCAAAGTAGCCGTGCTTTACGGACGCTACGCGGAGTGCGTTACGAGTGGGTTGCTGGGCAGGGTTTATCTCCTTGGAGATCGTTGTTGGGTTCGTCTAAAGTGTGATTGTGGTGTGAATTGTGTGCATCTTTCCATATGCTGTTCAATGGTGTAATAGTTTAATCAGGTACAGCCGATAACGTTTGATTAGCGATGTGATTACGAAGGAACGTATGTGAATGACTCTTGAGCAGGGTTCTACCAAGCGTCATGCAATGCTCTGTGGTGTACCGACTGTGATCTACAGCAGAGTGTAAATTTAATGCATATGGTTTCTTCTTGCCCCACACCAGTACACCCTGAGCTCAATCGCAAAGAGTAATGGCCGGAGGAAGAACACAAGCAACAAAAGAAAAACAGAGTCAACAATCATAAAAAAGGGCAACGCAATCTTCCCCAACCGCAGAACGACCTCCTTCTAGACGTGCCATTTCTCCCCGGCAGTTCGAAGTGCATTCGCGCATTTGCGTACTGGATGCAATTCTTTCTCTTCCTGCTCTATTGCACAACTTCTTGATCTTGTCCCGTGTGGTTGCTGGAACGTACACCCCCGGACACAGTCGTGGCACGGAGGTTTTGTGCACGACGCGCGCTGTATTTGCCCTATAAATAGATGCATTTGCACTAAACCCTTTTGTGCACCGTGCCCTACACCGGCCCCGCTTTGCCAAGCTTGGCAAAGTGCATCTTTTGTTGACTATCGGTGTGTTTGGTACGAGGGAGGTGGGGGGGAGGGGGGAGGGGAAAGATCGTGTGTGAGTGTGTGCCGTTCCTTGGCAGCAATTGATATGACTTTGTACACCGCACGGCCACTGTACACGGTGTATGGAAGCGACTAGTTGTTTGTCTGTCCGGTGTTAGTTTGAGCACGGAAATAAGTCAAACATAGACTCGTGCATTCACGTTCCAGCGAGATCTCCACGGATGAATAATAATCTTGGACGAATATGTAAAGCTCATTTGTTGAAAAAATGATTGAAATTAATAGATATTTTATATCAATTTATTATTAGTTATTTAAGTTTACTGGGAAAAATGGTTTAGAATCGGGTTTATCATAAAATCCTTCTTGCCTCCATTGTTTGTTTGTTTAGAAACTGGAATTTCAAAAAGTATTGATTATTCAAATCAAACACTCAAGGTTCTAAACTTCACAAACATATAACATTTTATTTGTAGCACTTGCGTAGGACTCCCCGGGAATAAACTTCTTAGCCCTTTTTCGAACCGGTTAACCTCACCTTCGATACTCCAACAACCTCGTTGAAGAAAAATCGAATTACACATAAGAAGAGCTCACGTGAACCAGCACCAGTCCATATGTGTGTGTGTGGAAACGAGACAACCACAAGACACCGAACGTCTTGGAGTCGTCCTTTTGCTTAGTCTCACCAGGCAAAAAATTGGAGCTCACGTTGCAAGAGGAAAATTTATGAAGACATGCGCCCTGACATGTGCGGATACTGCTTCGCATTGCCCCGTGAACCCTGTGAAGGACTTCACCGGGGAGCTACGTTCAACTCGTGCAAGAAAGGCAGGAAAGTGTTCCCTGGACGTCTTGGAACGTAGATTAGCATGGTGAAAGCCCGGGGAAAACTGGTTCGTGCTTGGGAGTGTTTGGTGCTGGTGGAAAAAACACTAACCAACACAGTGCAAGCGAAACGGTTTTATCAATTTCCCAAGGACCAAGCGAATGCTTATGAGTTTCTTTGTTTAAGCTAGCAAGAATTCGAACGAACTCTTCTCTCCGTTTCCTGCAGTGCGGGTTTCTCCATACAACACACTTGGAGCTTGTTGTAGTCTCCACGAGAAATCAGCAAGATTCATCGTCGGCAACGTTTCTCGGCAAAAGTCTTATGTAAATATAATTTACGCCAAGGCAACTTTTGAATCGATTATTTTTCTCATTATGTAGCGGTACTTCATGGGTCGGGGGCAGGACTGGGTAAGGCTATTGGAGCATGCAGAATGCCCCTCTCCTGCTTCAGTACCAAATCCCCCAACAAACCCATTCACCTTGACGTTTCTGTCTCTGAGACAGCTAGCACTAAAATTAAAACAACGAAAGACTGAGTTTTGAGTTTCGCCGAACCAAACCGAACCTGACGAAATGCCGACGCGGGATATTCGGCCGGGGTTTGGCCACCCAACCCACTCACAGAAGGGGTTTTTCATCGTGTTTCAAAAATTGAAAACTTCCGCACAGGACTTTTCTCACGATTTGCCCCCACCGGAATTTAAAAAAAAGCCCCACCCGTCGAGCAATGGCAATGATAACCGAATTTAAGAATTGTGCCGTTCGAGGTTTAAAGTTTTGTGCGTGCCTGGTAAGAGGTTCTGGTGCTTTTTTATGAGACTATTCCGCCCGCTTTCTGTCCGAACGAAGTGGCCTTTTGGGAGGAAAAACTCCTTATGTTGGGTGCTGATCGCAGCATAGCAACGCTTCGTCCAAGGACGTGGAGTACCGGGCAGGGGTTCAATTTTTGCTTCAACACCGAAATCTGTCTTGCCGTACCGAAAGTCCCAAAGAGGTGGGGTGATGCTTTTTAGTGGAAATTTATGCAGCTTTATCTAGCCTTGGGAGGTAAAGAGTTCTGCCAGTTCTGTGTGGTGAGGTGAAGAAAAGTTCTGTTATCGCACGCGTATCTTCTTGTTGGTCTGTTTAGTCGTTAGAGGACCTGTCCACGAAGAGAAGCTACTGTTGGAGTTTCCTTCGGGAAGTTCCAGGTGGGATGGTCGTGAACATAACAAGGAATTTTCCTTGGTCCTTGGTATGGGAAGTTTGTCTTCGTTAGTCGAACAAAAGAATGGTAACACATTTGTCTTGCAAATTTAAATAAATTCAATTCAATTAGAAGAAGTGGTGGTGTTAAGGGCGGTTTGAGTTGAAAGTGGTAGAATTCCTAAAAGGATATCTAATTATATTTCTTTTTATTTTTGGTGCATTATTTATTTTTATTTATTTTTTTATTTTGTGTTCATTGATAATATATTGCATAAATAGAAGGGATAATGATAGTATTCCCTAATATTCTAAATAATTAGATTAATGTAAATAATATTCCAGTAAAAGATATTCTTTAGTATAAGTGTTTTTTTTTTATTTTTGCCGAGCATATTATTAGAGAATAATGATTTAAAGGAAAAGAATGATGACAAACAATTATTTATAATTTTAAAATATTCTATTATCATACAAGGATTCCTGGCCGGTTCTATGATCTAAAATCTCGGATTTAACACGCTTAAAGCGAATGTCGCTTACTGTTGTTCATACCGAATCGGCTCATCTTATAACAGGTTCGGAGTCTCAAGTAGTTATTAGTTTGCAAGTTCTAATAACAAATCGGATACTATCTCTGAGATGAGACATTTATGTGGATCTCTATGAGGGTAATACCTTCAGAAATAATATTTGTAGATCAAGAGTCAAATCTCCTTTGGTTCGAGCCCTATAGCAAGTATGAAACTGTCCAGTTAGGTGTTAATGATATGACTAGTAAGTCATTCTGTAGTGAGTAAGTTGACATTACATCACACGATTTATGTTGTAACCACTTTTTCCAAATTGCCATCATTTCAACAATGCCTGTCACTTCAAACATTTTGTGACTGTAAATCAAAGTCAAAGTTCAAATTTACACATAAATTATGTACTTTTTGAAGACATTATCAATTGTAAAATGAAACTCATCCTTCACCTGCATTCGTCTGCACCTTTCAATCCATTAAAATCTCTGATTTGTCATACAAAATTCAAGCGCTCCTGCCTTACCGGTCAGATGAGCGGCAATCAAATGCGTTGAAGCACCTAATGAAATTGCACCTGTGGCATTTTCCATCCCCCCGAAAAAAACCCTTTTTAACCGGATGTGGATGCTTATTTTAAAACTTCCCGCTTATTTTTTTCCATCACACAAAATCCATACGGTAGTGCGCGGGTTTGATTGCATCGTGCCAAACTAAGAGCAGGATCTTAAGATCCCCGAAACAATCAGCAATCATCGCTAATTCCATTTACCTTGCTTAAGTATACTTTTTATTGGACGATTCTGTCATCGTTTTTCTTCGCTTGGGGAAAACCGGCACACGATGAAACGGAAATGGAAGACCCATTCTAGCAGCTTATCTGCACGTCAAGACGATTTTAAAAGGGTAAGGGTTAAACCCGTTCGCCACTTGCACACCAGACTCTCGAGATGATGGTTACGGGACCTTAAGTGAAACGTCTTCACTGCTTGACGCTTGGTCGCCTTTGGACCAAGTGTAATGAAAAAATCCCATCGCGAAAACTTCGCTTTTAATTATTCATCTATTTTTCCTAGCAATTACCCTGTCATTCGAAGCAATTTCCACGGGTTGCGTCTTTTCGCTCGTCCAAGGTTCGTCCTTGACCAGGTTCCCAGCATTCCCCTCAGGTATGATGGGTCTACCATACCAAGGGAGTCAAGTGTCACCGGAGCATCCGGAATTTATTATTATTTTTTCTACCTAGTTCTACTGCGGAAGGGTTTATTGTGGTAAGGAAATACTCACGAAAAAAAAGAATCGCTCAAAACCGCTTATGCAAAGTGTGGCTAACGGAAAACAAATTGTTTTCTAAACATCCCCGCATTACGGACCGGTTTTGGGATGCTGTTTGTGTTTGTTTTGTGAGAAGGGTTGCCGGAAAGGTGTTTGGCTGGTGTAAGCAAATAGAGGAGAATAATAAAGATAAATGGAATCGACACAAGGATGACAAGCATATCAAGGGTTTGAAGCATTATCTTTTGTTAAACAATAAAAATATTGGACAATTCTATCCTTATTTCTAGTCGCATTAATGTCTAAAATATGACCATTTTTTAATAAATAAACAACATTCTATAAATGAACATAACTTAAGTTTAAAATTACCAGTAGCCTTTTTTAACATGTTTTAATGTCATCTTGAGCTTGAGTAAGTAGCCTGTCATTTTTCCCCATGGTTTTATATCGCCAGTCGCCAGTCGACTTTAAATGCAATTAGACATCAATTAATCACGATTCATTAACCGAACGTCGGCATTTATGAAGGCCTGTGCAGAGGTTACACATTATGCTATTTTCGCTGTCTACAGCTAAGAGGGAGCGAAACCCATCAAACAGCAGAAGAAACGCTCGAAGATGGTCATTTTCCTGGAGTAACATCTTGAGCTGTACTTTTTTTCACGTCGGGGGTTGGAAAAATAAAGTTAGCGTCAGGAGCGTTTTTTTTTGTTTTGGGTTGCTAAAGGCCACTCCCACACGATATTTTTTTCCGTCAAGGGAGTCCTGGTGAGAGAATCCTTCAAGCTAAAGGAAAAAAAAAAAAACATATTACCGACAATCGGTTGCTCTCGTTTATTCTTCCTTGCAGGCTCGGTTTGTTTCGTTTGAGCTGGGGGGTTGAAGGAGCCTTTTGATGGTGGTTTGTGCATGATTTTATTTATTGGGAAAGGATAATTTTCATTTGTATAGATTTTTCCATATCCAAGAAGTTAAGAGGAGTTAAACATCATATAACGTATATTGCAATGATAAATTCAAAGGAAATTCTCCGTTCGATTTCACGATCCCACTGCATCGTGATGCGCATCCGCAAACGAAACTGCATCGGTGGGAGGGTAAAAAATTGTAATAAAAATATGGCAATTTACAAGCAAATTGATCCAGCGAAGGAGTTCAGCAGCGAGAGAGTGAAACCGTGAACGTTGAGAATCCGTACGAGTTTCTTGCCGATTACATTAAGCCCACTGGCATGAAAGCAATTTAACTGCAACACGCGCTAAACGAACATGTTGTTGTGGTGTGCATACGGTGATAATACCAACAACCGACAAACCAACATTAAATGCAGGTAGAGAGTGAGAAAGCGAGAGGAAGTGTTCAAATCCTGTTTTAAAGGGGTACAAGTGATGAACATTGGGGGGGAGAAAATGGATAAATAAGATCCCGAAACGAAACACAGTCCAAGGTCAACGAGAAACGAGTTGTCTGGGGTCAGGAATCGAAAAAAAAGGAGTACAAAATCGCTATAATGGACGTCGTGATATACCGGTGAGCAATATTAAAAGTGAATTGGAATTTGGGCAGTGAATCATTTGGAGTTTGAATCAAATCAATTCAATAAAAATTTAAGTAAATACACTACGCTTGAAATAAACTTACATAAAGCTATCGTTTTGAATAATTTGATTTTAATTTTGTGATCATATTTTGCGAAAGTAAACAAATGACAATAAAATTTGTTGTGAATTTCTACATGTTTAATAATTAATTTAAAACCTAAAAATGTTTTACATGCAAAAAAATAAAGCGCCTCTGGTGGTTACTGCGGCAATCAGTAACTGATTAAGCTTAGATGAGGTTTAACCAATTTGTCAATAGGTGTCGCTGCGTAGTTTAAACTAACCGTTAAAGCAAAACTGATTTCTATCACCGCAAAATGTTATTCTTAATTTTACAATCTATATTTATTCCATTTGTAGAGGTGATCGTTGGAAATTAGTACAGAACTCTGCAAAAGGGGTCCAGAGAGGTCCAAAACAGACCTTACAGAAGGTGGTCAACAGTTCGTTTTCGTAGGCCGCATACGATAGCATAGGTCCTTTGGTCAAATTCTGGTCACAATTACCAGATGGAAATGATTAAAATAACTTGTTGCGGGATGGGTGATGGAAAACTCTCAGAGCTCTTTGATATCATCAAGGGTCTGTGCCAAGCAGTTGGACTAAATTGTCTTCTCTTCCACCTAGCTCTAGAGCATCTGCGTCGCGGAATTGGGAACCTTGGTCTTTATCTTGATCTTTAGGAAAATAATCCAGATGCTGGAATACTCTTTTGCCAAATTTTTCTCCATTCTTTTATGATCAAATCTCTTAAAATATAAATCACAAAAAAAATCTAATGGAGAAATACTTAAGCTACGACCTGTACAGTGTGTAGTGTTGCAAAACCCTACAACAGTTACCTCGCGGATATAGAACTTTCCAAAGTTTTTCGCCAAAAAATAGCTACAGCTTTTCGCAAAAGCTCAATTTTCCGCGCAAATTTTCCTTCGACGACACGTGCACGTCCTGCTCGCCGTAACCTCCCGCAAGAGCAAAACTATTGCCACGTCTAGTTGCTCGCTCTCGGTTGTGCTCTCGAAATGGATGCTGCGCCTGAGATGTTCAGCAGCGTCGGGAAAACTATCACCAACCGAGCACGTTGACCGGTGCATACAAGGCGCGTTTCGGCTGCGGTCGAGACGTTATTATCGATCTCGTCACAGAATCACACCGTTCACAGCTGTTCGAAGGATAAGCATTTCCTCCTTCCCATCTCAAACATTCCCCGTTTCGTTCCGGGTCCGGTGTCTAGTGTCCCCAGCTTTCCACGCGTTCCCCTGCGCATCCAGTGTCCGATCCACCGTCGAATGGCTCTGTATGGAATGGGTGCATTTTCCGGCTCGTCCGTGTCGTAAAATGCTGCCTGGTCTGTGAACGAATCGAAACACCCGCTGTGGTTTGGAATCTTTCGTTTATGAACATTATTTTTTTGACATCCCTCTGCTCGCTGGTGTGCCAGTGTGTTTCCCTTCCCTGCCAGTAGCCCAAACATACCTAATGGGAGGAAAACCAAGCACTTGCTCAGAGGGAAGAATTAAAACCGTGCCATTGGAAATCGATTAAAAGAAAAGGTCCAAGTCTTTTTGTTCTGGTTACTCGTTACAATAATGTAAGTGAGGAAATTTTATTTCGAACCCATATTGTTTTGTTTTTCCGCCTGTACTTCACATCTTGCACATCTCGGTTTGCACATAGTAGTAGTATCGCACTTTCTCCTTCTCGCGCGCGCGCGCTCGCCTGTGTTCGTGTTGGTATTCCTCTGTCGAGCGCATGCAGGAGGGAGAGGTTTCGCTGTTACCCAGCCTCCGACTCCACACGGTCGGAGCGGTCGCATGAAACAAATCGAACAAACAAATAAGAAAACTATCTGCTTAAACACTAACGGAAGAAACACGGCTTATATGCTAGTGGAACAGGTTCGAAGCCTATGCTTACGAAGAGACAATATAATGAACAAAACAAGAAAATAAGGGGCGAAACTACTTTAAACGAAACTAATTAAATTAAGTGTCTAAGTCCCAGAACTTTTTCCATTACAGTACATTACACGCTAACGCTCATTGCCGTATTCGTTGTTGTCCACTCGGAGAGCAGGCTGTGTGTGTGTGTTTGTTTCACGCTCTGCTCATCTCCAGCTACTTGGATGTGATTCAATCGAAGTCAGACAGTCAGACTTCCTGTCTGTCCGAGGGGGAAAAAAGTCCGGTTAACATCATGTCCCGTCTTGCCTTGTGTTTTTGGTTTTGAATCTACTACGATTTGTCCCTCCTCAAGCATTATTAATCCCGGGTTGGTTGGTTTTGTGTGCCCAATGTTCGCCTCCCTTGCGTTTCTGGTAAATGCATTTTGTTTATCTTGTTTTCGCCTTTTCACTGCGCCCTCATAGTGCATGTCAGTGCACTGAAGTACCTCACTATCGTTCGAATTCTCGCGCGCCCGCCTTACTGATCTCGTTTTTGCCGCCCGATACGACGACGGGTCGAGATTGACTGTGCAAGGCGGCCTAAAAATAGTGACTGCATCGCGTTGGAAAACACCGCGTATGCAGTTGTGTGCAAACAGCCATGTGTGACGGTGTGTTTTGTCCGGTGGCGAGCGGTGCGGGCAAATGCCAGTCGGTTGGGAATTGGTTTAGAATTTTCCACCTTTGGCCTGACTTGGCTCGCCGGTGGAAGATGTTTTGTGTTTTTTTTCTGTTTTGATTTCCTCATTCTTTCTCACCCAGATCGGGAGGATTCCTGCACCCAACATGGTTTGGAATCCCCTAGGTTAGGGTTAAAAAAAGACAGAGAAAGCGAGTGAGAATAGCAAAAAGAATTAAATTTCCTCATAAATCATAAGAAAGCTGAACGCTTCTCGACACTAAGATGTCTAAGCGAAAAGATATTTTTAAACGTTAAGAGCTGTTTTACTTTGCACAATGTAAATAGAGGAATTAAGGAGATAAACACCCAGAACATATCAAAACCGTTTGATAAAAAAGAGCTAAATTCCCGAAATTGTTTTCCCAGTTGAGAATAATTTCAATAAAAAGGAGGATACAAAACATCCCACTGAGCAACGAATTTGCCGAAAGGTGCTTAAAGGTAATTTCTTTTTTTTTTTTTCTAAACAAACAAATCGTTATCATTAAAAAATGATAAGCAAATAATGAGCACGTTTGTTCGTCACAAAAGACAAACAGCATAACAAATAACAAAACAAATATTAGTATAATATCTTCGATTGCACAAAAGGGGTTTTTTTTGATAAGGAAAAAGTTGTTTGTTTTTTACGAAAAGTGTCATTAAATAAAATTTGAAAATTGCACCGCGTTTATAATTAGCTCGTTTGGTGAGTAGGTAAAATGAAACGAATACGTATCATAAATTGCATTAAACCCACATAAATGAACGGAAGTAATTAAATTTAAATAAAAAGAAAACAAGACAATGGATCAGTCATTGGATCGGTTAGGTGAACATCTTTAAAACAAATGCAATACATAAACGAGCTAAATGGTAACGTTAGCACGTTGCTCGATTAAATTCAGAACGCTTCGTTCGTCTATTTGTCGAAAAAAACAGAACGTCATGCCAGTAAAGTAAGGCTCCTTCCCGAAACGTGCATGATAAATAAAGTTCAAGTACAAACAAATTTCATCTATTTCATGCTTAACCTATATAAAGGAAAAAAAGAATCCTATCCTAGCGAATGAATCTGTTTAATACAATATAAACTATAGCATGCTTACATCATCTAGGTTCGATCCCCATCAGCCCACCCGGGCATCCGGAACGGATTGCGACAGCTGTGACCCTTCCTTCCTCCCGACCCGGTTTTCTCCTTCCATCCCAAAACCCCGCTATGCTTACACGCCTATGGATGCTATTAAATAATTAAAATGGCAGAATTTGATGCTTCCCGAATCGATTTTTTTTTGCAAAAAAAAAACATGGTCCGAAAAAGGTTGCGTCGTCTTTTATCTAAATCATTCTAGTTCCAGATTGCTGCGCTAGAGAAAACGGTGCAGTAACACCACCCCGTGTGCTCTTAAACCACCCCACAACACACAATTTGTAATGAAACTAACACTTAAACCTATAACCACGTAAGTAAGCGTTACCGGCTAACGAAATTTGAACGGGTGAAATGAACGGTCTGTATCATCTGCTCGCGGTTTTGCGATGAAGTTCCATCATCCCGCACTAGGTTAACGCTCCGCGTGAGAGAGTGATCCCCGATTACGTTTGTCTTACACATTTACGTTACTATTTCTTACACGCTATATACTTAAGTCATCGTCTGGTACCTTAGACATTCGCTATAAATAGGTTTATCTGCTTTCTCCGTCTATAATCCGCACTAAGATATATAGTTGATTTTGTGTATAATTGTGTATTATCTACGTTAATTGTAGTCCCATTCCTTCAGGTTCCTGTTTCTACTGTAACCGGTCCTTTTTCGCGGTTGCAGCCGACCATAATATAGCTCCATAAGAATGGGATCACTCTTTAAAAAGTAAACATTTATCAGCCTACATCGTTGTAAATATGTTGCTACCTTCCTTTTCTCTCTATCTCTCTCTCTCTCTGTTTCAATTTTCTACAGCATAAGTGTAAAAGCTCTAAACGACTGTTTGCCTTTCGAAAAGGCAGGCATAACAAACTATGTTCCCTCCACAGGTCAGATCAGTGTTGAGGGTTCCGACCGTAACAAGCATTACGAAAAGCAATATCCGCACCAGTAACTACCAGTAAATGTGTAATGTAGCGCTTAGGAATGATAAGTACTGCATTACTTTGTGTCGTGTATGTACTTTCGACCCTTTTCTTCACACCTTATTCGTGTACTCTGGTAAAACAAAGTGTCTGACGAATATTTGACCACTCGAGAAATGTTTTCTGCGTCATGCGCTCGTTATGTACAAAACTATAACCTACTTCATGCGTAAGATGCGCCAACCCCGTCGAACATTTTGCTTTTTTGTTGCACCAGCAATATGCCTTCCCATAGTGTGTATACCCCCAAAAATTCTTAAATGCTAATCCACACTGTACAGGGTGCTTCAGGTAGGTCGCCATACGTGGAGGCCAAAAAGACGAAAGGGGACTACAGCTCTTACCATGCAAATGAATGTCACTTACAAATAATCAAACAACCCAACAATCAAACAAAACAACAAAGCAAATGCGTAACCATTGCGTAGTGAAGAAGTAATTAGTTTACCCGAATCAGTCCCGAACTGTTGATGTCCACTTTATCCGCATTACCCTTCGCAGGAAGTTCCTTGTCAAAGGGGTTTTTATAAGCGCACAAAGAAAGGACATATTTACAGCTACATTTGCTAATTGAGGTCCCTGGTATGCTAGTGGAGCTTGGTGCAGGCTAGTTTTGTATCTGTGTGGCGGTGTATCCAACAACGTAATACCCTCTCGGGCGTGCAATGTAAAACGGTTTCTCCTTTCGTGCGTAACTGTAAGATTACCTCCAAAGTACTAAAACGCTACTAGGAAAAGAACGTGACGGGTTTAAAAAGTTAACAAAGTATGTGCGGTCCGGTGAACCAAAACATCGCATGCAGTTTTAAAAGAAACTGGACTGGACGCTTGGTTTGCTCTAGCAGCCGCTAGATGGCGCTCTGTACAGATTTCGTCGCCTGGCGCGATGTTTTTGCACGGTCGCATAAATGCTAAGTTAAAAATTCAAGCGAGGTAACAAACTATATCGAAAAGAAAAGCACAAACCATACCCTTAAATCCGCCCTATTACCATTCTGCTACGTGCTGCACGTTATTCCTTCCTAAGCCTCCATGTTTCCGGTTCTGAATCCAGAAAAATGGACCCACTCCAACGGTACCTACAAAACAACAAGGCACACGTTTTTCGAATCCGCCTCCAAAACCACACACCTACACGCTTCGGACGCGTGTTACAATCGTTCTACTAAGTCTGCACGTTACCTTAGAAGGCCTGCTTCCGATACAATTATTTTAAAAACAATGCTACAACACCTCGCTACAGCTTTGTTTCGGAATGTTAACTTGCGTTTTCCAGCCTCACGTAATCTACTTACGCGTAACGAAATAACAACCTGCCATCCTGCCGTACCGTACTGGACCCTCTTCGCTAGAATCGGTTATCTGTGTGTGCGGAAGACTTTCACCACTGATCCAGATGCGTTCTGGCGCCACTCGCCGTCATTTCTATCGATCGCAAATGTTCCTTATTGCACGAAACTCCTCCCCAGGAGTCGCCGGTTCGATCGAATCGATCTGGGTCTATCTAACAGTAGTATAACACCGCATCAATCAAGCTTCCGTTCGCGCCCTCCTTTGACTCGCGCCTACGCGGGGGACATTAGCATTAGTTTGTACATTTGTGTGTTACGGCGCGCCGTTCTGGTAGGGAGGGGGGCCTTACGCCTTCCGGGCACCCTGTCGTGTGATGAGCTGTCGCAGCTTGGACAGCTCGGTCTGCAGATTCTGATTGCAATCCTCGAGCGTCTCGACGCGCTTGCGGTAGTCGAGATTCTCCGACATCAGTATCTCCACCCGGCGCTCCAGCTGATCCATGTACTCTTTCTTCTTTCGCCGACTTTCCTGTGCGGAGATCTAAAACAAACCGAGAAGCACGATGATGATGAGCGTATGAGATCTTTGGAGATCCTGGAAATTCTGGCTCTTACCTTGTTTTTGATCTTCCGCCGTATCTTTTTGAGAGATTTCTCTTCGGCTTTGGTCAGCGGGAGCCGGGTTGGGATAGGATAACCCTCTGCCAGTAGCGTTCGCTTTTCCTCTTCCGTCAAGATGAGCGTTCCCGTGGAACCCTTCTGCAATGGAGAAAGGCGTTGCAGCGGTAGATATTAATATTGGTTCATTAAATCATTTCGCCATTTCACCAAGGTTCGATAACTTACCGGTTGACTACTGATGAGCGGGGTGTGGATCGGCTGCCTCGTCGAGCTGGTTGTCGACTGTGAGGCGGACGGTGATGAACCAGCTGAGCTGTGGTGACTAGCGGTGGACGCTTGGCGGGAGGTAGTGGATGCCGATTGCCCACCAGCGGTGCTGCCGATCACGGAACCGGCCCCACCGGTGCTCGCATGCAGCGACGTTCGGCGGCTGGAGGTCGTCGAGTTCGCACCGCTCGACGTGCTGCTACCGATGTCGGTGGGCGGAGACATGGGGGAGACGTGATGTTCGGGGCTCTGGTTACCCTCCGATTCATCGCTCGGTAGCGAGGACGGCGGGGTCGGTGGCAGCCCGAATCCGGACGACTGTGGTTCCATCTTGATGTTTAGCTTGGACATTACAAGTTTCTGCTGCTGGGAGGTTGAGCTTTGCTGTGGAATGCTGGTAGCAATCATGATCTGCTGATTCTTGAGCAGACTCTGTGTTGCGGACGATAGCTGGAGGGAACCATTCTGCAAAGATGTATCATTCGTTGAAATAAATATTGAAGAATAAGAATTCTTTAGTCTCTTCCAGAACGACTTCACCCTACCTTATGCTCGAGGACGAGATCCGAATGGGTATAGGCGGCCAGGTTACCTCCGAGGTTGACGGATGAAACGCCATAGTTGTTAAGCAGGGTACCTCCACCACCTTCACCACTACCACCGCCTCCACCGCAACCGGACCCGATTGGTGATGGTGGACAGCTCGAGCTCGGTGACAGCGGTTCCTCCTTGACCGTCGTCTCATCGATATCAATGTCGCTGGCGGATGTGGAGGAGGATGAATCGTGACAGGACGATGACGAACCGAACCCAGCCAGCCCTTTCAGCCCGACGATGCTATCCTTGAGGTTGAGGTTATGGTTCACCGCGAGGTGATTATTGTTGTTGTTGCTGATGAGACCGGTGGCGTATCCACCGTTTGCGCCCGTTTGTGCGTTCTGCTGTAGAGCTGTCGCTGTGCCGTTGAACAGAAGTGCACCAGCACCACCGTTGGCCAGCAGGGACATACCGGCAATGGTGGGTTTACTGTCGCGCGGTTGCCCGTTGGCTAGCAGCGAGTTTGTGTGATTCTGCCTGTGGATGATGTGCTGATGTTTGCTGTTGCCATTCATGCTGATAGCTGGATAGCATTCTTCATCCATATCTGCTGAAATGTCGAAACGAAGAGAAAAGAGCGCAAGAGATACAGTTACAACCAAATCGATAACGATCTGTAACTAATGGTTGGGAGTTATAAATAATATTTGCCTTAAATCGAACCACACGTTTACAAACGCAGTAAAGAAAGCAGTGGCAGCAATTCAGGTCAAACGAATCTGCTGCATTACGGGGCCGCGTGCAAATGTCAGTTGCAGGTCGCGCTGTCCGTTGTTTTGACAGGTGCACTTACAGGCACGGAGGAGTTGAACGTTCAGATTCGGAATAGTAGGTTTGTTTGAACGCCTGTCGGAGGAGGAGATTATTTGGTTACTGCTCCCGTTGCTGGTTCCAGACGAGGCGAGCTTGTTCCGTTACGTAAGGGAAAACAGACCCGGAGACAAATATGTGGGGATAGCAGAGGGAGACGTAAAAAACGATAATAGACCCAGCTTACTCCAACGGAAAACCCTGGCAGATAATACAGTACCTTCGACATAAGCTTATCGTCTGCATAAACTCCATTTTCTAGCTAATGCAGCTCTTTAAACACTGCTGTTACCGCAGGGATACCGGGGATACACATCGATTAGCAACTGAGTTAACAAATCTATTCCAAGTCTATTCTAAATTAATTTTCATAGACAAGGATTTTTTCCAAGGAATTCCAGAATTTAACCATTATTGCCCTTGTAGGGGTCATTGTATAAAAAAAAAAACACAAAAACCTTTATACAGTGATACGACAACAAGAGAGGTCATTCGGTTAAACCGGCCACATCCGAGATCGACCGTATCTGGATATAATTATCCAGCTGGGAAAAATGGAATGGAATATTATTGAAAGTTTGGTAGAACTTGAGAATTCCTTATCATAGCAATAATTATGTCACTCAACTAGGAGTTGATCTGTCAGATCATGTATGGAAGCTGTCATTTATTAGTAGCACGGATAAAAAAAAAAGCACCCGGTTCAAACGTGTCTGGCTTTCCACCGCATAAGCATTCACATGGCATGGTACTAAAACAAAATGTCAATCGAGTAACATTTCTCCCACCTCGTACATTGTATGCAACACATCCCCAGCATGGCTTTAGCTGTCCAAATATTCACACGTCTTATGTCTCGTTAAGCAAAACGGGATCGGTTTGGCTGGAAAAGTCATAAACGATAATTAATATGGTCGATCGTAAAAGTCATCCCTGACCAGTTTTGCCTCTCTCTCACACACACACTCGTCTAACGAGCCGACGTTCGAAGTTTGCGGTGAGTCGATAGGCACCGAATCGAGAAGATCCGCAGAGTCGAAATGTCAGCTATCTTTCGCCGACCACCTGTACGCTCACCGGACGATTATGATCGCTCGCAATACGGTTGAGGTCTATCGTGGTTCGCGAAGAATGTTCACCACGAGGCTGGCTTATTGCTATTCCTTTTACTCAGTAGCATTCCCCTCCAGCAGTGCAGGTGAAAATTATCTTCATCTAATTAATAACCATAATAAATCGCAACGCAACCAATCGAGCATGGTTGGCACCACGATGGCTGCTAGCAACACTAGCTGGCGGTTGGAGAAAAAAAGCCGTCTGAACCAAAACTCGTTCCAGATGGCATTCGCCGGCTCCTGGCACGGCCTTGCCCGGGAGAGGGGCCCGGGTAGAAAAACGCGGGCAGAAAATCAGCGCACAATCCTTTCCTAATTGAATGATTATAATATAAGCCGTCGCGTAAGTTGAAAGTTGTCCTCTCGCCGATAAGTCCCCCTTTTTTCTGTGTGGCGTGAGCAATGCGCTCGGGCACATTTTCGTGCTAATTGACAACTTGCTGCTCCTAGTCAACCGCGGGCGGGTGACTTTTCCGTGCACGAAAAGTGCAACCAAGCATAACGTGCCGATCAATCGATCAAGCGTGCGCCTTTCGCGCCGATCATCGGCTGGTGCTGAGCGTTTGCTGCTGTTGCTGGAAACGGAAATTCATTAAATTTTAATTGAAATTGTTGTGATTCCGAGCGCGGGAGCTAAGGGAAAAATTCATTCCTTCAGCCGCCCGGGTGCAAGGAGCAACGGTGAAGTAGGTTAGAGACGCCACACCAGTTTGCGTGTCGATCGATCGACCGCATCCATTGACATTCCGTCATCATCGTCATCTGCGCGGGCACCATAGAGCGTTTTTCTGCCGAGCCCGGGTTTCGATGCAACCACAACCGTCCGAAGGAGGGGAGAGTGTTATTGGTGCACTTTTGTAAGGCAGCGTCTTGGCAGGCGTGTTGCAGCAGGATATCGCTGGAAGATCCAACCGTCTGCAATCATAATCATCGTCTTACGAATCGCGCATACACAACCACAATCCATTGCCCCACACAACTGACGTAAACCACACCAAATGACGCCTTCTTCGACGACTTCGAATGGATTTGAAGTTTTATTGAAACTGTTTTTCGTTCGTTTTGTCGTCTCAAAGAGGACGTCATAATTGCATGCGCCGATGAGTCACGAATCGTGCAGTACGATTTCTAGCAACGGTGGAATTCAACCACAAGGATTGATTTGCGATCATCATTTGGCAATCGTGCTGGTTTTGTGGCAGTGACGATTGGTTAGTATCGGTGTTAGGTTCAAACAACTCCCCATAATACCTTTTATGATAAAATGTTTCAATTAGTTGCGCCGGTGAATAGTGAAGTATAAATAAAAAAAAGATTAGATTTAAAATTAGATTAGACGGACATCATCTTTTGCCTTCTGTTAATCTTGATTGCGCTCCCTGTGTAAAGGGTTTTCTGCTCAAAGCGACTTTCACATGGCGTCATCTTGAACTCCAATCAAACGACGCACCATCGTCACCGCAGACTGCCTCACTTAATTTCGATACTTTCAAATATCACCCAAAAAGGGGGAATTTAATTTAATTCCACCGGCGTTACCGTTCCAATTGGATGGCTGCAGCTTGGAGAAATTGTGTGATCAACTTCACGCGAAGGCGCTCCACATTCCTTTCGTGAAGTTTCTTGCAAGCTTGTGACTTTTTGGACTGATTTAACAACAATTTAATGTTTTTTTTCTACTATTCCATACTGTTATTCTCATTTATAGAGTGCCTATGCCTATTATCCGCCAAGACTAGTACCATACCATAATTAGGTAACACGGATAATGAACACACCTTCGAATTTGTGAAATATATTGGACTATAATATAGGAAGAAGAGAGTTTTTTTATGAATATAATATATTTTTACTTGATGGTTTAGTCTTGTAGTAGAATTGAGATTTCTTTAAGTATTCTAGCTCATTTATTTTATACTGTTAGACCGTTTACTTTTTTCTGTTTGCGATGTTTAAGCAAATATGTCAAATCTCCTTTGGAGCTGTCATTTCCCAGCAGCACGGATAATCGGACCCCCGGTTGAATGGCACCCGGACAATCGGGCTTTAACTTAAATTCATGAAATGCCTCAAATAATTTACTTAGTTCCTTAAATACCTTAACCAAATTAATCAAATTGAATTTAATGTCCCGAAGTACCCACAGCTTTTCACCTCAAATCGACAAATTTCTATTAATCTTCAATTTCTCCCTACCAAAAAAAAAAAAAATAATAACAACCAATACTGGTGACTTTCTACCACCTGTACACAAAACGGATGCAATTCGATTAGCCAAACTATCCAAAACCTTTCCCGCCAGCACCATCTCAGCTCTCAACACCACTCAATCACGACGGGATGGGATCGCTTTCGTTTCCATCTTTACCACAGCTACTGTCATAAATAGTGAACCATTTCCCAAGCCCGAACGATTGTTTCGCCTCCATCCCCCCACCCCCTTCATTTTCTTCATTTGCCATTGTTTGAACTCGGTCAGTTACGTCCAGCTGTTTGCCGGTGCATGCGACCGGTACTGTCTATTTCCGGACGCAAAACCCAACGGCCGAAAGGAAAGAAAATGCGCTTCTATTTTTTGTTTTGGGGAGCATTTTTTTTGCTTTGCTTTTTGTTTAGAGATTGTTCCGGTGTTCCATTCTCTTTTCTTTAGCTTTCCCGATGCAGATGCTGTTGCACTTTCGCTGGCTAAACGTTTTCACATCGGATAAAGGTGAGGGAGTGTGTATGTGTGCGAGATCAATTTTTCATTGTGCTTGTCATTGCAGTTAATATCTTGAGCTGTTTCCACAGCGTTGCTTTCCTTCGGAATGATTTCCCCTCGGCGACTCTCGATGCGTATCTATTTTCTCACCTGGTTTAGGTCCTTGTCTTTCGGCCAGAAGTTTTCCTTCTTTGGGCGAAATAAAGACCCGATTCATTCACTTCCCACCTACACAAACACACACATACCCTGCCCTGTTTCTTGGCCCATAAATCGTAACGCGTTCAATGGAACGGGACTGGAATGTTGGTTCCCCTTTTACCACCCTGCCTCGATTGCATCCTCTTTGCACGTTTTCCACATTCCTGCGCCTCAAAGAGGGCCATTTTGTGGTTTTTTTTTGCCGGTAAAACACAGAACGATCGGGGACCTCTCAATTTTCGCCTGCTGTAGCGCATTGTTTTTGCTTTTCTGCAATTGTGCGTTTATTTTTATGTTGCCCTTTTTTTGATGCTTACGAAGCGATGTTTATACGCTTCCCCCAAGAAGGCACCCTAAATTCAATTCTCTCGCAAAACAATCGTTTTTTCGATGTTGTCATTTTTTGCCAATAAAAAAGGCCTCACTTTGGCAACAATGTTTGTACGGCATTTCACATCCGGAAGTGCGGGTAAATACTTCAAACAAACCCGAAGCGTTGTGCGCGATGCGATCAATTTTCCAGCCGCGATCTTGCCATTCGTACAACGCCTCACCAGTCTCTCGCTCACACACACACACACAGTACACCATTGCGATGAAATGGCGAGAAATCGCAACGGAATTGAACCGTTGCAGCCCCGGGGTAATGGTATTGGAATGGGACATTTGTCAAGGCGGGTTCCGTTTCTGTGCTTCACACACTTCACACCACCGGGCCGGGATGAGGGGATGGTGGTCTGCAATTGCGATCGAAAGTGAGATTTATCGGTGGAAAATAGTGCTCTCGGCTGGTGGTCCCACCCCCGGTAATGGCTCACTACAGAGGCGATGCGAGAGCGATGGAATCGTGGATTAGCGATCGAACCGCAAGTGCAGTTGCGTGCAATTGATGTAACAAATCGTCCATCATCCGCGCCCGTCTCGCTCTGTCTCGTGCACAGAATTTCATAATCTACGGATGCGCGTGATGTAGAGCTGATGTTGCCCTACACCACACCACACCACCTGGGGCACCCGGTTTCTCCGACTGCTGGCCCCGAGGTTCATCAAAGCAAACATGATGGAAGTGACAAATGCAATTGGATGCAGATAAATCATGCATGTATGCAGCGGCTGTACAATTATTGTCACTTCCACTACGCTCTAGGCCCCATCGGGCTCGTGATCGTGGCACGGCTGGTAGTTTTACCCATGTTTACTACTCTTCCTTCAGCTTTGCGTTGCACAATAGCGCCATAGAAGATGAGATGTTTGATTGATTGTGCGACCGGTGTGGACAAATGGTACGGAAGCATATGGATTTATTTTATTTCCTTGGAAACAATCAACACCGATATTGCCGTGTGGTAACAATTAAATCAACAAAAAGTATCCATCGCTCATCGCTCTCGCATAGTGCTGTACTGGTTCCACTGTCGTACAATTTATTACACGAATATATTACGAGCTATATGGAAGCGTATAAATTATTGTTTAAAAGGCAATTAGCTAGAATTCCAACGATTTACGCTTTGTGGAATACGGATACATTAGCTCCATACCATGCGTACAATTGCTAGAACTCAAAGCATTTATCACAAATGTTCGAACAAAGTGGGCAATCTTTTAACCAATTCGTCATAATTTATTCTTAGAATCTAGCTTATCTGAATGACTACATCTTGTACATATCCAACGCATATCTATCAGTCACTTGATCATCATTAAAGGCGATCGTACTCGAAGTACATGGAGCGAAGTCGGGAAGAGACTACCCACAGCTCTCTGGACCGCTGTCGATGGGCGACATATTTATGCCTTTAATTGGCTGTAAACACGTGCTAAAAGTCCCACCTTTACATGGTTACTTTGCAGTCGCGTTTGAAGTATTTGAGGCCAGGGAACATGTTCGCGGAAGAGGACGGTTGTCCACCTCTACAACCATTCAGCAGACAACAAGATTTTCATGCGTAAAGAAGAATTTGTTTTCATTTCGCATTAAGGCAGCACACCAAACGAAGGTTCAATGACATCGATTAGAGAGCTTTGAAGAAAAGGACAGAAAAGAAGATTGCTGAAGATAAATCAAAAGGAGCTTTTACAAACCAAACCCCGACCCCCCAACAGCAAACAGACCACCAAGAATTAGGCTATATATACACGCACCACTCGATAGACTTGTGAACTGGCTGAACGATTGATCACGATCTTCAGACACTCCCTGGCGGAACGTCGTGGTCGTGGGTTTTCAGGGGGTTGTTCGTTTTGCGGTGTGCGTGTACTCAAATCGCTACGAGCTATGACTCAATCTCCGGCCCGACTAGCACGGCGTCGTCTGTCAGCACGTTCGACGTTACCTTGCTGCGGGCTGGAAGGGTGTAAGCAACAAACCCTCTACCACCGCGGTTCGAATCGCGAATAGCAAATGATCGAGATCAAAACATTGCCCCAAAGAGCTTCGAAGATTGCGATCGAAGATCGTGGACGATAGTGCCGGGAAAGGCGAAACCTCCCTTCCCAGTACCCGAGCAGGGATGGCAAGACACAACAAAAAAAACGAGAGCACTACAGACACCCTATCCTAGGATAGCGGCCCGTAGTGAAATGGATCCCCATCCCCGAGTGCAGTGAAGTGGTTGTGCCATTTATTCCATGAATGAAATTTCATTCAGCATCCCGCTGCAGCTGGCGCTGCTTAAGAACGGGCGTCATGTTTGGAGTGGAGAAGAAAAACTCTCTATGACAAACAGACGCACAAAGCGGACACAAGCGTAGTCGCCGTGGCCAACAGTGACATCAATGCAATCGGGAAGATCCGTGAGACATAAACGGATAGAGTGCTTTCGCTTGACAATTCGAACGAAGGGGGGAGCCAGAGAGACAGAACCAAGTAACCAAGAAAATGGTTGAAGGTGATTTGAGAGATGAAAACCGAATACCTGGGAAGAAAGCGCAGAAATTATGTCAATTGTTTTTGCTTCTCCACCGTCGGGACAACATCCAACACTCGGTTCACTTGGTGAATGGTGTTAGTTTCATGTTTACTATTACCTCGGGAGGGAGTTTACGTTGTTGGCTTGTGCTGTTGCTGCAGCTACCATTTTGTTGCGATAAAGATGAAGACTTTTCAGACAAAATCAGGCTAAGAGAATGTGTTTGGGTGGGTCTTTGCTGGGTAGGGAAAGGGAATGCAGACATCCCAGTTCTATGAGCGATCGGTGGTACGTGTGATCCGGGGTTCAGTTGCCGGGTGGTGGAGTCCAAGTCAGTTCATAAGGAAATGAAGGAATGAATGGAGAAGTAATAACTCTCATATCGGACCAGCATAGCCCAAGAAAGCATGGCGAGGAAAGTGAACTGCAAATGGAAACTGTTCTGCTTGGAGTCACGAAAAGCTAATGTAGGACGGCAAGGAGAACAATAAATTCTGCTCAAATGTCTTAATAGAGTGTCCTATAACGTTGGTAGAAAGATAAACGATTAACTTTGAAAATATTTAAAAAAGTACTTGTGACCATGATTTTTTCGACCCCCTACCAATCTGGGTAAATTGAGCGCCAACTGAAAAGAGGAAACTTAAAGTTAAATCTAGTTCCTTGATATAGCATATCTGTTATACACGATGGAGCAAAATTACCAAGTATTGTACTAAAGTCGCGACCCGGTGGTGTATTGGTAGCGGCGCAGAAGCTCGTTATGCCAAAAAGAAGGAGAAGAAGAAGACACTAAAATGAAGAACTGGGGGACTGTAATGTCATTAGAATGACACTGGACAACCCAACGCGTTAAGTCCTTTTGGGTCCTTCACATGGACAGATGGGATGTGATGGACCCAACAAAATGTGGACTGTTGGTGTTGGTGGTTTGAGGATTCCTGCTGCAGGCAAATCCCGAAAAGCAGTTTTGCGTCGGATAAGTATACTAAAGACATTAACTAATATAAATAAGCTCAAGAATAACTGTAATAACTAATTCCTATCAGCAGTAAAATTTCTATAAGATATGAAGTGTTATAAGACAAGATAAAAAAAAGTAGACGCAGCTGAAGCTAAGCGAAATGTAATTAATAAATTCAAATATATCTTCAAAATAAATCAAATTATTCGATGTCCTTGGGTAGTTGCATATATGCAAATTGTGTAACATTATTTAACAATCCTAAGTGACCAACCTAACTCTTCCTTCCATCAAGAAAATCAATTTAGCAACGCGTGAAAACCACAAGCAGCAGTCGGACCATTAAATAACAATCAACGCATAACAGTACATCGTTTTTGTTTTTCCCTGCTTATTGAATTCTTGCCACACCACTGTGCCGAGACGTGAAAGACTGTGCAAAACATACAAAGATCAACAATAAAATCCTCAATAAACCTGTCAAATGAGCATCGTTAAGCAGGCCCGGCACCAAGGCGGAAGGAGAGGCCAGGAGAGGAAAAAAAACCCATCTGGAATCTGCATGAAAATAAAATATCTGTCAAAAACGATGCCGCCAGAAGGTAGGAGATCCAGCCGGTCGTTCGGAATATTTGTCTCCGTGGTTCGATTTTTCTTTACAAAGCATACGATCCCCACAGCATGCTTCTTATCAACTGGGAACTGATCGGTTCGTCTCATTTTGGTTCATTTTTTTCCTCATTCCTTGAAGGTTTTTGGGTAATTTTATTGCTAACCTGATATGGAATGGAGCAAAAATCAAGAATCGCTCTCGCGAACTATAAAGTACAGATCAACGATCCACTTCTGCTTCTACGCGGTGTGCAAGGGCTTTAACCGTGGTCGGATCACACCACCGGCGCGAGAAGGGTTTAGAGCGAAAATGCTTCGCCAAAACAAAAAAAAAACACAGCACAAAGCTTCGTTCTACTTCATTAACATATTTGCTAAGCCATTAAAATGTCCGGTTCTTATGTGTGCCGAAAAGCAAACAAATGGAATGAAATAAAAATTTCATATCGTCGAATAGACGGAGAGCTAACCGGGCAACGAACGACGAACCCGCGTGACGGTAAGACGCAGCAGAACGTAGCCACACACACACACACGCCGGTTTCGGTAAAAAGAATTAAAAAGCCAAATCTTTTGCACCGTAGTTTGCCAGTGAGCAAGTTTCGTTTCAACTTTTCACCGAAGGCCTTGCCGGTGCGAGGGACCGAATGCGCTTCGGTCAGCATAATTTCGATACCGGGCTTGACGGCCCATGGCGACGGTGCGTAAGGTTCAACACGCCCGGGGGTAGGAAGGTATGTGCGAAGGCAAACAAATTCGCAAATAAGTTATGCAATCTGGTTGAAATTTTTTATTGTTTTCACTTTTGAAACCACTTCGGGTGCGTTTCGTGTATGTGCACCTTCCCCGTTCTGGTACAGCGCGGGGAGGAAATGGGAAGGGGAAAAAAACGAGTTGCCATTTTATCTTCCCAGCAAACCCCGGCAACACCAGATTGGGCTTTTGCACATTAAACGAAAAGAATAACTGCAATTCGTACCAGGAAACCCCGAAAGAAAAACGCCAAAATCACACTCCTTTCTGTAGCAAATTGGTTTCAGATTTTACCTGTTCACTTCGTTTTATTTGCCGTGCGTTTGGCATGTGACAGTTTTTTTTCCAAAGTTTGGTTTTTGCTTAAACTTTTTTTATTCGGCGGGGGGGAGGTTTTTTTCTTGCTTTTCTTTTTGCAACGAGCGAAATAAATGTCAGTTAGTACGCCGGTCTCGATTATGCGAATTGCGCGAAATGACTCTTTTTAAGCCCATTTTCCAACGGGAAGGCGCGAAAGCGAAAATGGACAACTGACGGAAAAAGGGGACGCGACAAAGGAAGGTTAGGTTCAATGAACTACCGGTTTTAAAAATTCAACCAACATTAGTTCAACATCTTACTTAAAGAGATATGATTTTTTATAATTATTTTCATCGTTTAAGCCCTCGGAAGTTGAAGTGTGTCTTAAAGAGTTTAAAAAAAATTAAAATTCATAATCTAAAACTATTCAAACTTTACCAAGCTGCTTGCAACAGTTGAAATCTTTACTTCCGGTTTGCTGTCCGTTCAAAACCTTACAAAAAAAGCCAAACTTTAAATTAAAATTTCTCACGCGCGCCCATGCAACACCCGCTTAATGCCCCTAACGAGTTTGTCACTCAGGTCTTTAGTTGGCCTTTTTTACATTTTTCGGTTACGATTAAGGTGTCTGTATCCAGGAAAGTTTTAACGAAACCCGCGATGCACAAGAAGAAGCAGAAAAAAAAAACAATCATCCAACAAATCCAATTTGTCGATAAAGCTGAACGAAACCACGGCAACGGCATCGGGGGGAGAAAGAAAAAATGGTTGAAGACGGTGAAAAAACGCACAGCCTGCTACATTGTAGCGGTATTTAGTCGATTCGGCCCCCGTTGGCCCAAATAGCCCGGGTAAAGCTTCTTCGCCAGCGTGCTCTGCAAAACCACACCGCTGATACGATGAAACGACGCGAAACGAAATCGCGGAAAACGATCACACCTTCGAATGCGGGATTCCGGGCACGTGTTATCTGCCCGGCGTTCGGCGGTGGGTATTAATTCGTGCGAGCTTTTTTGGGAATGTTTAAGATTCATTGATTAATGATCTCGAGCAGCTCCAGATGATGGAAGAGGATCGTTCAAGTACAGCGAAACAAATGTTTCCCTTACTTCTGGGGTTTTTACGTTACCGCGGGCCATTAATTGCATGAATCGAAACAACATGTATTCATTTTTTTGACATGTCATAAGCCGTTGTTAAATGTGAAGTGATAGTTGTCTATGCACAACACTTCCATGCTTACTGCACTGATTTACAAAAAGGAAAAAAAAAACACATTTTGATCGTCACTTATCCTTGAATTATACCACTTCAACTTTCAAATTCACATTTGTTAATTCTACCCTCCAAAGAAAAGGCATCTGTCTGGTTGTATGTTTTTAATACCGCTTCATCCGGGCAGGCAAAAGTGCAACGGTTAAACAAAAACAAAAACAGCAATACCCCACACAACGATTGCCAACGGATTGCTGTACGCGGCGCCATTTACTTATGGTAGATAGCTCTACACATTTTGGGGAGTTTCGTTTCGCTATCCTGCCTCATTTATCTCGAACAAGTTTAGCGACTATTATGACATTTAAGACAACTTTCGCACCACCCCGCGTGCGTCACTGACATTTGGACGTGAGTAAAAACAACAACCTCCACCAACTGGAGAGAACTGAACGCAAAATAGAGCAAGCGTTGTTGTATTTTATTTTACTTTCCTTCCAAATCTAACGGGGTTGAACTGAGACCGGTGCTGAGGAGTGGTAAAAAGGGATACAGGATATGGGTTCAATTTGTCACACCGATCACGTCGCGGGTAGTGGCCCAACCGGCGGTGATCGAGAAAGCGCGTTCGGATCAGCTACGCACGATCACCGATCTTACCGTCTCTCGTTATTTCTCTTTGCTCCAATTCTCCTCCGATCCTCCGTGCGAGATTCGAAGCGCACCTGGAACCTGGAAAATGACTCAATCTTAGTCATCGACTACTGGATGTTGACCCGGACCCGGATCGCATTAAGACGATGTGAACCCCCGCTTTGGCGAAGTACCTTTCTCAAAAGCCGTAACGAACCATTCCCGATCGATTGCAATCGCTGATAGATTAATGTGCAATTCCATGCGCACGGAGATACCCTTTTCGGTTGAGTCATGGTTTGGGCGTTTGGTCGAAACCGTGGCCGAAAATGGGGACACCCGCCAAGGATAGCCGTGGTGCGGCACAATTGGAAATAGACACAAAATATGGGACACAATGTTCTTGCGAGGCGAAACAATGCAAACATCGATCATTCGAACGGCCGGAGCCGGAGTCGACTGGTGGCGTTTTGATCTTCATGCACCGCATATCGCATACACCTCCACCAGTCCGTTTGCGCATGATTTGTGGAAATCCCACGAGATTTCTCACTGATCATTCCCAGGAGGATCTCCGGCGACTCGGCATCCTAACCCTGCTCAGGCTCCGGCTAAAGCGCCACTCTTAAATCAGTCGTGATGCCGCATCATGCCACATTAAGCTCGTCGGGTCGTGTTGTGTAGTGCTTCTAGCCACAATCAATTAACATCTCATCTGGCATTAAAGACATCGCTTCGAGTGGCTCTTCCAGTTCGTGTATGATCGTGGAAGCATTCACTTACATGGATGCATGGAGGGGCACGCAAGTCTGAGCCGCAACATTGTTGCAGAACGACCGCACCGGAGTGCTTCTGTAAGAAATGATCCATTCTCCGCGGAATGGTATGCCAGTTTGCAGAAATGTATAAAAACCTCCACAGTGAGCCGTGGAACCGGCAAGGGTAGTGTGGGGGCTTGTATGCAACTCTGGTTTGCAAACAGCAGGAGCTTGGTAACACAACGCAGCGTTATTAGCCGCCCGGTAAGAAAAACAACTTCACTCGCTATTAAATAATTGTAATCACCCTTCCGCCTAACGATTACTTGATACAATTTAACGGGTGCCGCGCGGGAATTAAAACCATAAAACGGACATGAAAAAGTTTCATTCACCTATCGGTTTGAGGGCTGGATAGTGTGCTAAGCTGAACACGATAAAGCTTGCGGGAAAATGGTTCAGATTGTTTGAGGTCTAAGCTGTTTTCGAGCCTGTTGTTTCCGTGACGGTGATATATTCCGCCCCGAGAACAGGACCTTGAGAATATTCGATTGTACAAATTTACGTCATGAATTTTCGATAGCCTCCTCGATACACTGCGCGCATACATTAGACGAGACAAATACACGGTTCACGGTGTTTGCTCAGGTGATCACTTCCTCAGGGCTCCATCTTCAAAAGTATTCCTCTGTAAGAGTAGAATTAACAGAGAAATTTCGCGTATCGTAATGTTAAACAAACGAGCGGAGTGAGTTCAACGTCAATAACAACCTTTTCCCCATCCTAAATCCCATAGTGCAACACTCAGCAAGATACCGCAGACTAACCTCAACCAGGCGTCGAACCAACTGTACGAAAACGGGGGATTAGATTACCGGCCGGGTCTGGAACCTTGCCCAAGGTTCGCATCATCTATCGTAACGCCCAACGGAAGCTACCGCCCGAACCGGTGCGGTGGATGTGGTCGGACGGAGTCATACCGGCACACGGGCATACATAAACACACACCAATGCAATCGATCTCGCGTGCAGCCATGCAAAACGTGCTGCTTGTCTGGGGTGTTTTTTTTTTCTTCAGCTTCTTCTCCCTTGCAGGTCCTCAGACGCATGTACCGAGGCATGCACATACGGAGGCGGGCAGTCGAGCAGTCGATGCTCAGGACGGAAATGTCGTGTTAATCGACTAGCGCATAATAAGCTGCTTTACTGCGAATCCGACGGTTACAGCCCGAGTTTCAATCAGTTTGGACAAATGGTCTGACATTTTAGCACCAGCTAGAAGGCTGTTAACATTCAGCTACAAGAGCGCGTCGAAATGGAGAATAAATTAGATCACCGACAGGGAAAACAAATCTCCCGAAATGTTAAGAAGCTTGGATAACATTCGAAGAATTATGTCTTTTTTTTGTTGTTGTTGCTTCCAAACATGCCGGTTGGGGCACTTGGGCAAACATTTCCCAGCCATACATGCTCTTAGCTCGACCTGCTTATCTAGAACACTCCACGGGGGGATGTGTAAAAAAGCCATTTGAAGTGAGCTATATTCGTAGTCTCATTCTCATGTACGTCACTCGAAATGCTTCGAACCCTCCAAGCAACAGTTGAAGAAGCAGTTGACAGTAGCACCATTTATTCTGGAGCATCACAGACGGACGGTTGACATGGTGGCTGGGTGCAGCTCCCTTACCATCGCCAATATTGATCCAAGTGTGTTCCAGCTCCGACCAACGACGACAGGATTACGTAAAGTAGCCGCGCCCGTCACCGATGGGCCCGCACCATATTGAGCGTAACCTGCTACCCGGAAACTTTGCCCCCGTTCCAAAGACGCAATGGCGACAAGTGCAGCAAACTTACCATCCATCTTGTTCTGCAGGCTGTGCGGTGAATCTGGGATCGTGTCCGGCAGCGAATCACCGTCCGAGTTGAGGCTGTACGAGTGTTCGGTTTTGATCGGCATGCACGTCCCGATGATTGCGTCGGTCATCAGCTTGTCGTTCAGGATGACCGGCGGCAGCTTCGAGTGTGGATCCATCCAGTCCTGGATGTCCGGATAGTTGGACATCTTCAGTGTGTCTTGCAGGTTCTGTGTGGGAAGGGGGGTAAAAAAAGGAATACGATAAAAAACAACTCTCTCATATCAATATTGATTGTGGAGGGCCTGCAAAACAACAACAGCTCTATTTGTTTGCATAATGTAAAGCCCCAGGTGAAGGGTAGAATTTGCAATGGAGACGCTATCCGGAAGCACTGTAGGCGGCATCACGTTAAAGATGCGTCCATCACGCTTCGATGATCTCACGTGCTGTTCGTATGCAGTTTTCTGTGGGTATAAATTATTCATCCGCTAGGTGCAGGTGAGTGTATCATTCGATTGAAATTGTGCCGAACGAAAAGAGGAGCAAGTAAAGAACCATCCGCGTGCAGGAAGAAGCGTGTTAGGTCCGGTGCGTTTAAAGGCGATTCTTCATCCGTCAGCAACCTTCGGTGAGTTGTTTTTGTCGAACCAACCCAACACACCACTACTTCGTTTCATCTCTGAGCGGTAACATAAGCGTCACAATGCTTACATCAATTATTGCACATGGAGACAAACCATTACGAGCGATCGATATCGATCTCTCCATTTCGGGCACGGCGCATGAGTAGTCAATGCAGCTTGATCAACTTCCAATTGAGATGATCGACGCAACATCGCTCAGAGCGTCTGATGGCGCCAGCGGACCAATTTGTCCACTCATGTTGACATTCCGAACCGATCCTAATATCACACATTCCAGCACACATGCAGCATACGAGCACGAAAGCCGTATCGATCTAGAAAGCTTCAAACATCAATTAAAGTGCCCTATACCCGGCTGATCTATTTTGAGGGCTCGGCCGGCAAAATAAATCGATCCCATTCCGTGCGGTGTATGAGAACGGTATGCCTTTAAAATAATTATACTCGATCGGAATGCCCGCCACATGCACATGTAACGTTACAGCGTACAGCGTTTGACAAATCGTAGCCACATTCACACCGAATGTGAGAGCACGAACGGAAACAGCAACGAAAACCTCCCAGCTACTTGATTCTTCCAATTTGATTAAACTGCCAAGTCCATTTTCGGTGGATTCCTTAGGAAATGAATTTAAATTTTACGATTCCGATGCGAGAACTCGCCCCAAACCTTGGCCTCGTGCGCACACGGTTTCGAAAGTGCGTCTTTGACGCTTTCCTTCATAATGGCTGTCATCTGCTGCAACGGCCGCAGGCGAACAGCCCGGACGGAACGATGATGGATTTAGCTTAAAACAAAAGCCCAAGATTAAGTTGTTGTAGTTGTTACCATGCCGCCGGAAGGTTGAGAGCGCATGCATGCTTCGCAGCAATGGAACCGGTCCTTCAAAATAAAACCGAGCGCGGCAGCAAAACCAAGCTTTCATGATTGCATGGGTTAACGGTAAAGCATTTTTTTTTTGCCCTAGCACTCACACATTCCCGGTCACATTCCCGGTCGCATTCCCAGGTATTCGTTCTTTTTTTTTTGGTCTGCTTTTCGTTGAGCGTAGTTTGAAAACTTCCACCCAACGTCGATTGAAATAAAAAATGCACCGAGAGCAGCATTAATGCGCCCATTGATGAGGGATTTGCCGAGGGTTTTTTTTTGTTTTGTTTTCGCGCTTGCACAGGTTCTAAGCGCACAGGTTTGAAACAAATTAACCCCTCCGCTATCCCCGTTTTTGAGGGCGGACCCATCATTAGCATATATGCGTAAGTGGGCACCCCTCGAAACGGGTCTTTTCTTCGACGCACCTGTTGAGGTCTTCCAAATTTTCTCCCATGGTTCCCAGGAAAGTGTCAAGAAACGCTACCGGGTTATATGCTCGTCAAACCTCACTCACGAATGATGGGTCGGTCGCTTGAAGTTGAAACGCGATCACACTGCTGGCGTGCGTGAGGTTTGCCGTTTTGCCGGGTTTCTTCATGTTTACTGCTAAAAAAAACAGAAGGTAAACATGTACCTGATTTGTTACGATTCTTCTCACACTGTGAAAGAAATTGCTACCCATTGCAACGAACGGGCGGCACACTTTACGCGCGATCTAATGGCTCAATTTAATTCATTTCCATAGCAATTGCTGGCCTTGGTTTTGAATGGTAATAAAACAAACGATTTCGATCGCAGGAAAAGGGCAACAAGCGACGAACCTTCGCCTGTTTGAGCTTTTAATTTATTGTGAGAATTTTTGTGTTCTAGCACTGTTGGCTGGGTAAAAATGCATACCAATGGATGTTATGTTGGCTTGATGTGTTCATCAGAACATCTTCCCTTCGTCATAGAAATGTTACATGTCCCAAAAAACGATCACAAAGAACAAGAAAAAGGCTCGATCGTTCCTACCTTCACATCACAATCCAATAGGGCAAAAGAACAAAACTGTCCGTGTGAAGAAAGGAAAGGTCGCACATTGGTGTTACCTTCTTTCTTTTCTCCCTCTCGTGACTCCCTCCATCCCTACCCATGACCATTCCTTCACTGCACGTGCATCCGTACGCGCCGCATTTCGATAACGGCCAAAGCTCTCGGTGCGCGACACTTTGCGCTTTACGAAACAGGTAGAACTACTTTCATTTTCCAAACCTGATATCCCTTTTGCGCGCTATCACCCTGCCTGAACGGTGCAGCATACCATTTTATCCCCCTCCCCTTCCTCTCCCTACGGTTCCCCCCTCCTAGCCGCATGTTCTTCAGCTCCTGAGATCCTTGCCTTTCACCCGCAAGGGCCCTTTTGTGTGCGGAACACGCAACGGAGCCCTTTTTTACCTTGCTGCTTGTGCAACGCAGCGACATTATGTGAAGCGGAGATGTTTTCTTTCTTTTTCGCTCCACTTTTTTCCCCCCAAAACTTCCAATAGCTTTCTTTCACTTTTGCTCTTTCACTGTCGCTTGCTTCCGTGCGCATGCAGCATCCGTGTTTTTGATCCTTTGCTTTCATTTCGCCACACGGAGATTGTCCAGTGCGCGCACCGGTATGTGTAAAGGATACCCCAAAATGGGCAGAATAAAAGAATCCCAATCTCACGAGGTGCATGAGACGGTGTTGTCCTTTTTGGCAGCTATGCGTACGGTACACGGTTTTATTCTACGCCGGTGTTGCTGCGGGGACATTTCACGGGACTTTCTTCCGTCCGTTAATAACTTCACCTCGTTTACCGCCTCCCGACCGACCCCGAATTTCCCATCGTCCTTCTTCGGTGTTTTCTGTTTTTCCCCCAATACCAGCTCTTTACTTTCTTCCGCGTTACGGCACATAACCGTCGGCGCGAATGAAAGAAAAGTGCTATCAACATAACTGCTGTACTTAAATTCGATCGAATTGTGGGGTTTGGTTTTGTTGAAAGAAAGCAAGGAAGCAACGAAATAACAAAAAATAAAACCCTTTTGATGAGAAAGAGCCGAAACGAACGGAACCCGGGAACGGTCGTCAGCAAAAGTGCCCGATCGGCCCGGCGGTGGTTAAGCCGAGAAAATACCGAGACCGATTATCGCTTATTATTTTAGTATTTTACGATTATGATTATTAAAAAGGCAGAAAACAATCTTATTAATCGTTACCGTGCGTGACCGGCAGCGAAGGTTGTAATAATTCCCTCCTGCGGATACCGGCCATGTACCGTAAAACGGGAGGCTTATTTGACTGATCTTGTTTCTGGCGTATACGATTCGTCCGCACCCGTGGTCCTTTTATTTCTCGGGTGGAAAAATTGTTCCCAAAAACCCAACTATTCATTAGCAGTTCACTTTTAAGCCGGTTCGAGCATCAATAACCTTATCGAAGATCATGTAACAACCGGAAGCCGTATAAGGCTTGTGAAGATGGTTGATTAAGCAATAATTTGGATGTGTTTACGGTGTCATTTTCTACACAGTTGAATTCCTTAGAAAAATTTCAAGATAATCGTTAATCTTTGTGTTAGTTTGTGAATATAATATAATTTTTTAAAATATCTAATGTTAGTTTTCGTTCCAAAATCTTGAAATCTTCTTCTTGTACTGTTAATTCTCCTTTTACAGTTTAAAGGACTGGTCAGACGATTTATTTATTAGTTTTTTCCCTTGTTGTGTTATTTATTTTTTCTTCCATTCTTTGGTTTGGTCCTTGGTTTTTGTTTTTCTTATCATGATTTCATCATATTTTATTATTCTTTGGTTTACTATCATCTTAAACTTGTTTAATTCAAGCTTTACAACTTTTTTGTTGTTGGTTTACTTCTTTGATTAATAACTTTTACGATCACACATTATGCTACGACCGGTATCTAGTTAAAATTAATTCTTTTTGTATCTGTTTAGATTAATGATATTTTCCTTTACTGCTTATCAATACTTGATATTCTTTTACTTTATTAATTTTTCATGCCATTCCTATATTTTTCTTGTTCCAGGTGTGACTTATGTTTTTCTTTTTTATTTTAAAACGTGGATGAATTTTTATTTTTCAACTGAACTTATGCTTATATGCCTACAAATATTATATCATTTGGAGTGAATTTTGCCAATTAATGTATAAATCTGTTTAAAGTATGAATTGTATGCAAGCCCAAGGTTAAATAGGCACTGGTATGAAAGAATGCTAACCACCCTCATCAATCCACTCTTATACATCCGCCCAAAGTTCATCTATTTTCCACCATCGCCATGACGAACCGTTTGAACCGTTAAGCAACCGATTCATCGATCGTTAGTCGGTGGTATGACTTTCACTCCTTGAGATATTTCCACACTCCACATTCCCGTGCACACACACACCCTTCTCTTTCGTACGCAAATTCCTGCCGATTGCACATATGCTCACCTACATCCTTTCGATACCAACCGTATCGTTTGATCGTACCGTTTCGTACCCTCCGTTTGGTGATCCCACGTGACCGGTCAGCCAGCCGGCCTCATGGGTGGAGTCACCTGGTTGCGATGCGGTCGGGCCATTTGCTTAAAGTGATCTTGTTTCGCTGTCAAGAACGGTCGTTTTATTTTTGTTCACTCTCACCCACCCAAGGGGACCCCCTTCCCTGGACCTCGTCCTGGTTGGCGATGATTTTGTCAAAAATCTGTATCGTGTGCCAACGGTGACCTAACGGGTGGGCCTGCCTGCCAGGCTTCTTGCTGCAGAGGTGTTGCACGGTGACGGTGTGTCGGCAACTCCCTCGGCACCACCGCGTGTACCGGCATGACGCACAAAATCTAACGCCCGACCGGCGCTGTGACCGAAACGTTTCACATTTGACCTAAAAAAGACAAACTCCGGACGGTTTGTTGGAAGGGAAACAACAACACACAGCTCACCATTTGGGCGAATTGCAGATTTCGTAGTGCCAATTCCGTTGTGTAGTGTATTATTTTTTTCTTTGCATGCTCATTTCTTTCGCTTCTTGAGCGACTTTGCAAAAAAAATAAACATCCACCCCATGTCCGATTGCACAATCCGATCCGGTCGTTGCAATGCTGCGTGTTTGAAAAATTATTGACCACCGGTGGCCCATTGGTTTTCCCATCCCTTCGAAGCCCACCCCATTGCGTGACACGGGAAGAAACCAATCTTTTTCGGGTGGAAACGAAAGGTTTACGCAACGTCCAATCGTTCAAATTGTGGCCCCGGGGCAAGACCGGTAGCACCGGTGACGGCAAGTGGTGAAAAAAAGATCTCACTTTCATCAGTGAAACTTTTCTCATTTTTCCCCAAAGGTTCCCATGTCTCACAGGTGATTTTTTAGAGTTAGAGTTTCATGGCCATTTTGCTAGTGAAGACAGTAATGGCGACACACGGTACGACGAAAAAAAACCACACACCCCGAGGCAAACTTTACGCTGCCAAAATACCGTTTTGGTAGTGTCAATATTTAACGATGGTGAATTTATTTTGGTTGCAAGTGAAGCATGCATTAATGCATGAAGCGCAACGAATCTTTCGCTTTTCGCACCCGAACCGATCGTTAAATAGGAAGAGAGGACATGCAAAAAATAGACCAACATTACGATGACAAAACCTGGTCCCCCTCCGCCCAAACGAGGTGCAGTTTTAGGGATGCAAGAACAAAGAAAAAACTAAACATTGAAAGTGAAACTCCTTCGCTTCGTTTCCTTTCGATCGTCAGTTGTGTGCCTTCAATTGAGTGTGTTGACATTTCGGGTGGTGAACCGGGCCGTCGACAGTAAGAAGACAATAATAAATCGGCTAAATAGCTTATGTGGAAAAACGGTCCCAAAAGCTTCATGCCAGCGTTCGTACGAAATGAAACGAATTTAAATAAATCGCCTCTCACCGAACGGCATCATTTTTCACTCGATCACCTTTCGAATGGTGCTCTTTTGAGCGTTATGGACGGGGGAACGGGTTTGCCAATTTTTTGGAACGGTTTGGAACACGCGCTCTTCAAATGTCAAACTGTTCAGTTTGACGGTCTATCTTTCACTTACGCGATTCACTTACGAGCGTCTTGTTGAAGTGATTCACTGACGGATCGACGAAGCACCTACGAAATGCATACTCATTATCGACCCGCGTAACGATCGCCAATGGTGCAAAAATCCGATTCGATGACACACTTTTCATTCGTCATATACAATATTGCCTTAATTAGCATTGAAGCCACCTAGGGCGCCAACATTTCCACCATATCCGAAGCTTTTGGGACAAGAATTTGGTCCACTTTGTGTGGGCAAACTAAAGATCCAGAAGGAAATGCAATCAACTGTGATGGTCCACGAATAAAAATCGGAAAAGGAAACATTTTATCGATCGACAATGCAACCGAGTTCAGAAATGCATCGTTTTGTGCGGAGAAATTATGGCCATGGCATTAAAGTGATTAAAATCCCAACTAAAAATTTATTTACCTCCATCAAACCAGAGCGGATGCAACCGTGTTATTAGTAACAATAAAATAAAGCTCAAAATTCAGTTCAACAACGGATTTTCTTTCCTGTCGCGACCCGTGGCGAACTTGCCGGACAAACTTGTAACACCAGGGCCCGAACTTCAACAATAATTTGCATATTATCCCTTCACTAACACACTGTTGCGGCAACTAACCGACATGTACGGCCCTTTCGACGGTGAAGGAATCAAGGAGAAGGTTCGTGATTTCGATCACAATCGTAAGGGCGTCACGGTGAGCCCCTACACCGTTCGCCTTTTCACAGTTGAAACCCTTCTCACCGCCCTCCTTTTCCTTCTCGCAAAAGAGAAAGAAAAATAAGATACTGCAAGAAGAAATATTTGCAGTATCGATCAGCCTCCGGGGCTCTGTACAAAAGATTGATCATACCGACCATCGCCACAGACGACGAACCCGCGACGGGGCCGTGTATAATTAATCGTGATTGATTTTTCGCGAATAAACTCGCGCACACCGAGTAAGCCTTTGCCTACTCCTTTGCCTTTCCGGTCCAGTTGCGATCGCGAACGTTTCATATCTTTATTGATTTGCGAAGCCTTTTTTGTTTTATTTTTCATTCGCTGCTATTTTATAATGTCTACCCTGGTTGATAAGCGGTTGACTTTCACCTTTCAGTTTTCATCGATCAGCTTCCGCTTCGCGGTTTTTGGGAACCGATTGGGAGGGTGTTCGAGTGAAGGTAACGATTTAATTTTCGCTATCGCCCCGTGATTAGTGCGCTGCAACCGGCTTTTCGTTACCGTGCAATTTGTGTCCTTGCGGTAGAAATCCACAGCAGTTAGCGGCGGTTAGTTGCAAGTCAGCGTTTAAATCTGCTCAAAACCAAAATGCCTGCTCGCTTCTTCACCACATCGTTTCAGTAATATTCCACCACGTTCAATAACGCTTGGCGTGTTATCTCGAATTACACTCGATGGAATTCATTTCAAATAGCTTCTGACTGCATGTGCGAGTACTGCGAGTGCGCTCTTATCGGTCAAGGGCATGGCTAATGGGCAGAAGATCAAGCAGCAGCAGGGATTATTCATCTCCTCGTGCTCGGCAATCGCGGCTGACACTGCAGCTAAAACACACTCAAACACACACGCCTCAGGAAAGGTTTAATGTCCGACCTGTCGTATGCACAACGTGATCACCCACAATTGTTTGATCAAGCAAAAAAAAAAAACACATTGCATCACTCAGTACGGTTTCTTCGTCTGAATCTGGTACACATTGTTTGTTCATTCATAAATTGTGTGCTCAGTAGTGCAGGTACACGAGGCACTTTGGTTTTTGATATCAGGAATCAGTTTCATGAATGAAACTAGGTGGTTAGAGTTGAGTCTGGTTCGTATGAGACATTTTCAAGGTTTGGTTACTTCACGATCCAAGAAGACATTATTGGGAATATTTAGAATATTACATGCTACTCTACTGATGTAGGATTAAGATTTGAATGAATTATTTAAATCAAACAACATTCTGCGAACCCACAAGACGTCAATAAAATGACGCAAGCATGCTAATATCTCTATCTGCAATGGGTTTAGACATTCTCTTCGCGACACAACCAACCCAAGCCTAATCTCCGCACCACGCTCGGTACGATGACTCACGCGCACTTTACGTCTTTACGGTGTCTAACGTTACTCAACATTCGCTGTAGAAAATTGCAAGTGGTTGACAATTGGTCGCCGTTTCTAACACCTTCGACTCCACCCTACCCAACCCGAGACCGGCAAGCATTTCTCCATCGGAATAATCGGTCCGCCTTTTAATGCCTTTCGAATGTACACGGGGAGAGCCTGGAGATCGAACAATCGAATCGGCAACGGCTAGGGCATAACGGTGCATTTGTGGGAGCCCTATTACCTTCCTGTCGCGGCTGGAGTCCGCCCGTGCACACGCCGCACAATTCCTTCCTCGCTGCAAACGATTACACACCGGCATTCTTGAGAAACATCGCCGCAGGGTCTGAGGCTTTCCAACATCACCGATCCAGCGAACGGTCGATCGACAGTGTGACAGGGTGCAACGATACATTCATCGCAGCTGGGACACGCCTCGGGATTTGGGAGGCAATCGGGCCGAGTTGAGAAGGAACTACCGTGCGCGCACCGTTTGCCTCCCGGACGGTTGCCATTCGCGGTGCATTCGTACTCCGCAACCTGTGTAACATTCCGCTGCAACGGTAAGAATGTGCGGAATTCGAGCACCTTCCGCAGCAAAATCAAGGGCAGGTTGGTTCAGCTGAGCGTGAACCAGTTACCCAGTTGGAGGTACAATCAAGCAGCAGGGATTACACAGAAGTCACCGGCGTTCGAACGAGCGAGCATGATCAACGTTCATCTAACTCGCGGTGGGTGGGTGACTACAGCTTTTGATTTTGAGCATCTCAGGTGTTCTTCGGTGCAGAAACTCCCGGGACCACACCCGTCCTTGACATCGTTTCGCCACACGATGGCAATGAACTTCCGCGCGATTACTCACCAGAAGCACCCGAACCTGGTCTGCCTGCGTGCCTGTTCACAAACTTATGCTAAATAGATGAGTAAGCATCGCTCCACGCTTGATCGCACTGCTGGCATGACACATTTGGCAAACCCATTGAACAACAGAACCGTGGAGTTGGTTTGAAACTATCGAAAACAAAACATACCTACCCACCGAAGAGGGAATCACCCGGGCTTATGTCCCCATTTGCAGAATCTACGCCGCAAATAAATAGATTCGCCAACCGCCATTATCGATCCGGCCCGCTTCGAACGGTGTGAAAGTAGGTCAACCGGTAGTCTATCGCCGAAAATACCTGCCCAAAACATTCCAACAGAATGCACACGGCAAATAACAAGAACCCTCGGCATGGACAACTTGTGTGGATGAGCAATACCCGCCGGGGAATCTACTACGCCGTAGCGCCGCCACTTGCGACAAATTGACGCTACGCTAAATGGGACACATCCGAGTCGGACAGATCTTCGCCGTCCGATTGCGATGATTGCATTCGCTGCGTGGATTGTTATGAATGAACAAGCGTGCGTCCCGTGGTTCTTGACCACCCGTTAATCCGTCAAATCTGCGTCGCACAGTCCGTCTCGTGTCAATGGCCTCAAACTGGAACCGAAACGCTTACTCATCGACTGAGTGAGTGCGTAAACTTCCTCTACCTGCCGGGTGTGATGGCCACCGAGTCCGGCGTCTTCGCGCCGGTTGTCAGTTTAATTTATGCCGCTTCACGATGTGAATAATGCCGAAAGATACACCCAACGAAATCGGATCTGATGACAACTGCACAGATGCTTCTCAGATTGGAGCGCTTAAAACGCTTTCAAAGAGGGAAGACATCGCACTTGCAATCGATGCACACCTTGGATATGCACTTGACGATGCAGGTCTGCACTGCTGTCACGATATGAGCATCAAAATGCTGTGATTCCAAACTGCTCAGTAATTCGTCCACATGAAGCGGATCGTCTGTCCGGGCATGTCCATCATGGGCAGTTTTAAGGTTCTTTTGACATCGTCCCAAGACGCAATGCAAAGGGAACCGGGAACAAAATACACATGAAGACACTGTGCAAAGATTTCCTGAAGGTTCTCGGTGAGTGGAGTGGAGTGGAGAGATGGACCTGGACCAACGTGCAACAACATTTTGCTTTGGAATGTTACGAAACCTAAAGAATGCCCCGGTGCTCAACACGTGTGCTGGCGTGTTAGTGCGATTGTCTGACTGCTCATATTTACCGTGCACGCTCCGTGCCTCCCTACGTCCCCCGAAGATTATCCGAAATGGGGTGTGAGGGAGTGTCGAACGCGAGAAGTGAAATGAGTAAGAAAGGCGCGTAATAGCGCTTCTTGCGAGGTGTGTGATGTTTTGCTGTTCCCTGTGTGTTTTTTTTTCCCTTCTTGCTGTTTTGTCGGTACGATGTCAGAACACCGATGAGCTGGTACGAAATTGCGAGGTGAACGTTCTGAGTGTGGCACACCGTCCTGTTCACAATTACCGCCTTGGCAAATCTTTCCTCCTTCGGGGCGCGTTATTCAATCTAAACGGCGAGTTTAATGCTTCCCAGCTTTACTCGCCGCACACAAGGTAACGTTCCTCCTCTGGCCACTCCCGTGGCACTTCTCGCGCTGTGCGCTCCTTCAAAAGGTACTCAGTATTTATGAGTTTGGTGGACAAAGCCAGCAATCAATTTAAATAAAAGTAAACTTTTATTCACATTCCTCACAAGGGTGGCGGCTGACATTGGACGAGACGAATTTATTTGCGCTACGCAGTGGAATGATGAAAGTAGGGAAGAGTTTCGAATTGCTATTTAAAACTTTTGAGTTAAATTTTGATGCCAAAAAAGGTGTTCCAGAGTTCGTTTTTAAATCATTTAATTAACATGATATTCAAATAAATTCGCCCGCAATAAACGAATGTCTTACCGAGGTTTTAAGATGAGATCATTAGGATTTGATGATGTCTCGATTCTTGCCATTTCGAAGAGAACTTTCACAAATTAGGGAGAATTTCGAGTTCCTACGTAATGATTTCGAGAGTTTTTGGACGCGAAAGTCCTGGAAACAATCAGTTAATTAAATAACAATAAAACTATTCTACAGAAAAAACAAATGTCTCACAGAGCTTTCGAACTAACATCGTGAAATTTCGATGATTCTTGACTCTTTTAAAGTTGAAGTGGAATATGTGTGTCAACTTCAGTCTAAACCAGATCCAGAGATTCTACTTTTATACATCGCACTCCAATTTGGAAGAATTCGGAAAAGTCTTCAACTCTTTCTCATTGGATCTCAAGATCATCTCTGGATAGAAGAAAGTCTGTCAGAATCTTGTTCTACTCGAGAATGTCGTGGAAGTTTGTCAAACATCTTTACAGATGGGATGCCATCGCAGGCACGCATCTCTCTCCACAATGCCCTCCCATCCGCGTCGTGCCGTAAAGTCTAGTTTTCTACGCAACAGTGTAACCTCACTTATCATGCGCGGCCATCCATTAATCTCGTGTGGCCACCCTGCCCCGCTTGCCCACATCCAGGTAGAGTGTTTTGTTCTTTCTCTATTTTTTATGCGTTCATGTTTTAATGCCTCTTTCATAAGCCGGTTGATGCGATATTATCGATACGTGAGACTCGAGTTGTGTGCCGCTGAGTCGAATAACGGCATCTCTCTTTTGTCAATTTCGACACCGAGATCTCTTCCCCACGGATGCCACCAAACATACCACTCGCGCACACACACACACACACGCATACCGGCACAACATCCCGTATGCCAAAGTTCTGCGGGAGTGGCCGGACCGGTTCAAAACCGTTCCTAGCTGTCGTTTTGGTGTACGGTGCGTTCCTTTTCGGAAACACGTTTCGGTGGCCAACGCCTTGACGATGACGCCTTTCAGCTTCCCAAAAACTCCGGACCCTATCTACCGGGCACATGACCAGGACCGGCCAAAACAAAAGGCAAACAACCTTAGCGCGCTGGTAACGAAGAAACGGGATTGACCCGGGAGAACCGGACCGGCCCAGATAAGCCAACGGGAAAGGTGGCGGCAAACGGGACGAGAGGGTGAGAGGGGGCTAGCAGGAGGACAAAACATACAACAAAACATACACGCATTTCAATCATGTGACGTCGGACGCCGGTCGGTTCCACTTCGGCCATTACCACATCCCGCACCACTCCCAAAACAGGTTGTAATCTTCCAGATTTTCCCTTCAAACTTCCACGCAGGACGCAACGCGATACGCACGTACCAAACGCGCAAAAGTCCACTTTCACATACGGTGGTCCCCACGGTGGAACAGCAGCGCACTGGATTCTTTCTGTTCTGTTTTTTTTTTGTCGGGAGGTAGATCGACTCACCTCACAGTTCGGTTAATGATAAGCTGTCAAAGCAGACAAAATCATGCTACAGCCAACCCGCTCGATCCCGGGCCACACTTCTTCAGTCCGGCTGGTGCAGCGGTTGTGGAGTTAAAAAAAAAAAGCAAAACCCCCCAAACACCCAGTGTACCGAAAGGCCCTCGGGGACTTACCCAATAATGAACGCGACAGCAGCAAACTTTGAAGGTGGAATGAAAAACGATTTTTAACGAAAACGAACACCAAGAATAATTCATCACGCACGCATACCGCATTTTTGCCTGGGTGCAGCGCTTCTTCGATTGCAAAGCTCCAAATTATGAGAATTGTCGTGCACGTGATGCAAGCAGCTCGCTGCGGCACCGCAGGGCAAAGATTGTCTCACACGTGAAATGTGGCTCGTTTTGGGGTAAATTGTAGATAATTTGCTTTCTCCAACCTTTTCCGACCGAGCGGTGGAACAGTAGATAATGATAACGATCTCCATCTCGAATAAAAAGCTCTTAACGTATCGCACCATTCGGACGCATGCATTCGGATAAGCATGAAAGCTTTATGAAAGCCGTGCCGCGCTTTATCGGCGAATTATCGATAACAAATGCGCATCATGAGATCACGTGCATCAGCTTTGTGTTGTACTCTGAAAGCGACGTCTTGGAACAGAGATCAGGTCCACTAATGGAGTGTGGGGAACAGATGGAAGATATATTCCATGCCCTAGCTCACGGCTAGTCGGTCTTCCCATCTCACCCATCTCACTCCGTGCGAATGTTTCCGCAAGGTTGCACGTGTTTTAGCTTCCGACTTCAGGGAACGCCTTGAAGAAATGCCTTGCGCTCGGCTCTACCAGACCGGAACCGTGTTCTGTTGGTGCTTGGCTCCGAGCGGCATCGACTTATCAATGCACATTCGTGCAATTGCACAAACATTCACAAACCCTTCGCATCAATTCCAGGCAACAGTGTATCCGTGCGCGGAAGAATGCCTCGGAGAACTGGCCTGCCACATGTGGAGTTGTTCTTAGCCGAGCGTGCGCTCACCATGTAACCCACGCCCGGCTGGAAGACAAATCGCTATCGAAGCATGAAACGCTCCAGACTTTACACAAGATCTTTACCACTGTGAGCTTCGACGCATTGAAGATGTTCCACATGTGGTCACTTGTTCATAGACGATTTGCGGGGCAGGTAGTCGTCGAGGTGGAAGAAAATAGCGAGTCCAAACTCACCGTTTAATAACGCGATGCGCGATCTGGCCATACCATACCGGTAGCTGAACGGTTCAAACATAACTTCACCATCGGCGATCGACCCCTACTAAAACTTTTTACGCTATCTTTTTGTTGCTGCGCGCTAGCGGAGGACAACCTGTCGGCCTGAACCTGGAGCTACATGCCTCCCTGAGGTTGTGTAATTTGCGTTATCAGTCATGGGGAAAACAGGTTTTTCCGCTTGCACGCTTGAAGCTACTTCTAAAACATAATAATAATAAGTCGTGCACCACGACCGGCAACGAGAACCTACCTGGGTCTTGTGATTGTTTTTTTTTGTGAGGATTTTTTATCGACTATCCAAGTCATTCGTTTGCAGAACTCGAAATTAGACGTAAGGCTGTATTAAAAAGTGTACTTTGTAATAGCATTTTATAGCACCGTGCGCGGGTTGAAACAAGGGAATGTTTAATGTAGATAATGGAACGGATCTCCAAGCGAACAGAAGCGGGACAACTGATAAAGTGACTTTGCAATTAGCACACCTCATCGCTGTACAAGATAGAGCGCCTTCCGTTGATAGTTTTTCTAAAATTTCCTCGAAGTGACAATTATGGCACACGGAACTGTACAGTTACCAGTCACGCATCGAAACCAATCACTTATCACTCGATCGAGAACGTCCCACAGTTTGATGGGGATCGTGATGAAATGTGACAAACTTTCAGTATACCTACCACATTGTTCTACATCTTGGACAAAGCCTCTCCACTCTGCAGCCGGATCCCGGGTTATTCTGCCACAGTATTACGAAACAACACACGGTCGACAACGTAATCGAGCTGCGCCGTATGTAGGTCAGCGATCGTTAGTCGATGCGGGGTGTTGCCAACCATTCGGTTACTAGCCGGAACTGGTTGTTATGCGGCATTGACCGGAGATTTTCTGCCGTGCACCAAAAAGAAAGACACACAAAAAGCCGCAGCAATAATCTTGCGTCTTGCCTGACGAGCATCGTGCGATCGATCGAATTAAAATGCAAAACCTGACGAACAGGCGAGGCCTTTCCCGAAACTGGGTGTGCAATTTTCGCATCAAAAAAGCGCACCCTAGCCACCCCTTCTCCCCCACCCGCTACCCCTCACAGGTAGTTGATCCGGTGCGGGTTTTAGCGTTGAAGTTGCAGTTAATTTGCAGCCTTCGGACCGTTCAATCGTTTGCCGAATTAGACCCAAAACAGACGTCTGTACGGTAGCGGCTGAAGAAACGCAACCGTACTGGTGTGGGGCTTTAGAAAAATCACTTCAAAAACTGACAACAAGCACACGCGTCCGCCCGTCATTGTCATCCGTGGGCTTAGTGCTACACCATAAATCAACATGCGTTCCCCTTTTGGCCGGATTTTCGCAAAAGTTTTTGCCACACTTCACCAGCAAAGCTGCGAAAAACCTCATGGGCTTTTTTTTTGCTCAGTTTCCGTACCATGTCCGTTCTTCTAACCGAAGCCTTACAACGGCTGTAAAACCTCACCACAGTTCGCAAAGTCCGTGCGCGAGGAGAAATGCGTTATGCAACGGCACTCTAAAACACTGGAAACGCGCAGTTTGTGGTTCCGCTGATTTATGGCAGGAGTATTGCGTTGATATTCTTACGGTGATGTGTGTTATATTACCGCCGTAAAACTGCTCGTGCCGAAAAGTTGACCCCCGAACCCTTGAAGGGTAAGGCTAAGTGTGTTGGGAAGAACTCTGTTTAATAAAAAAAACACAACTTCTTCTTCACACCGAGGAACTGACTGATAGTGTGTCACTGGACGAATGCCGTTTGCAGAGATTCTATCCGGCGCATGACACATATCGGTTATGTCATCGAGACTTTTGATGTCTTTTTCATGTGTTGCGTTCCGGGACCGGGCCGAAAGAATGCATCCTGTGGCGTGTGTTTTCGGTACGTGAATGTTTATTTATTTGCGTACAAATAGCACCGCATACGGTGGAAGCCGCATACCGTGAACAGTTTTCGCTGCATCCGTAGAAGTTCTCAAAAAAAAGGAAGACATAACACTGACGAACATCGATCGTGGGTTATAATTTGCGAAGCAGCGTTTTGGTGAACCCGCGCTTTTGTAGGGCATCCGTGGTCTATGTAATTACATTCAGCATAGCTCCACCGCTAGAATATGATGATGACAGACAGAAGAATCAACCGCCCGGGGATCAATCACACTACACACCAGGGCACAAGCATCACGCAGCCCGGTTTTGGTTTTGCCTCAGCGACCTACATAGGAGCCGATGGAGCCGCACGGGTCTGTATTCCCAACCGCAAACATTAAACCCACGCAACAAGAGCACTCACATGCCGCGGCCATATTTCCGACGGGTGTTGCGCCGATGACTCAAGCACCATCTTTACGCCAAACCGCGCGTAGCACCTCCTTTTCGAGTGCTTGAAGTTTCATTCATCGATTCCGGACGCGAAGAAATTTGATTCGTTCGGCGCCTTCACTACACGCCGTTGATGATACTTACTGCGTCTACCGTTGGTGGTATCTGCCGTGGGCGCTAAAGGAAAGGTTTACATAGGTTCCGCACGTACCGCTGTCTATGTCGCCTGCACTCGAGTGGCGTGTCTCGGGAAATTAAAGCTATCCGCGGGAAATTCGATCATTGGTGTGACGAAAAGAGTGAAAAAATGGCCACCCGATTCTCATGACCGTCGCTATTGGATGGATGCGATGGTAGGCACGTTAAGAGTTAAGACACTTAGTTTCGTAATTTGTTGTAGCAGGAAAGACGAATTTCCAGTTCCAGCTTCTTCTTCTCTTGAGGCACCACAACTTCAAGAGGACTTGGTCTGCCAATTCTGACAATTGCGCAAATAATAAAATGTTGTAGCATTGTTTAGAAATAAGTTCAACTATAAGGCCCTCTATTTCGGAAGAATCTGAGGACAAGAAATACAAATATCTTGGATGTCCAAATTGGAGAGAGCACTGTTCAATATAAGAACGTACACATCCCAACAAGAGTCATTAGGTTAATGTTCCAAAGTGTGGATCTCTTTGACACATCCCTGCATCGAGAGTGGCATCGAGATTCAACATTTGCTCATAAGTGAAACGTGGAATTTATTCATCGGATATTTCCGAGTCTTAATGAGTCGCATAAAAAAGCGATTAATTCTACCCTGAAGCTAACTAATATGACAAAACTAGCATTAGTTTCATTAGTTAAACGTTTACGACAATTGAATAGATATTTGTATAACTATTTCTATTGCCTCAGCTTAACGAATTGGAGACATTAATGAAGTAGCCATGTCTAAACCAACAATTACCACTTCCGAAACCCGTTATAGAGGCCGCTAGTTTTGTTTTTTCTAAGCTTCTTCTCTCGCTAAGCTTCCACTCGTCAGATTAGGTCGTAGAGAGGAAGCATTACTTCGCTTCGGACGATCCATCTTGAAGCACGCGACCGTTATCGTTAAGATGATGAGAAGAAACATTCAAAAACTGGCCGCAAATGACTAGAAAAGCATCCTCCGCTTAAGTTTTAACGGATTGTTTCCATTCGTTGCTTGTACCACTGCAAGTTTCGGAGCAAACCAAGATTCCTTTCGGGATAGCAGAATATTGTCAGAAGATATCACATTTACAACATTTCACTTGCCATCTAATATCTTTCTAATCACCCATAACGGGCCATATGGTGAACGGCGGTTGCCTTTGGAACGAAATGCAAATTAGAGAGTCAACACTCCCTCAGCGGAGTTGTTAACGAAAGCGCAGCACATGGTTGATAAACCGTCAGAGGTCAACCCATTTCACTCAAGATATCAGTGACATTTGACGGAACACTTCGTGCGGAAAGGAAATGTGACATTAATCCTCTGGCCCGTACGCTCCGTAAAAACTCGGAAGAAATCTGACAAAACCCCGGACCGGATGTGGCTGGTTTGACTACATCTCAAGAAGACAACAACAACAAAAAACGACTCTTTGATTGATGGTTCCGTTTCGGACCGATGACTTTCGGTGCGGACGGTTAAGGTAAGGAACGAAAATAGAATGGAGTGGCGAACGGGGGAAAAAGGCAAATTTCCAAAACACACAAATCGCCGTTCGCAAATCGCGATTTGCGAAATTGATGGCAGACTTGCTGTCGGCATGCGGCCGATGGGACCTCTTAGTGTGCTGTTTCGCTATGTATCTCGGATGGTTGTGGGTCTTGCGTTGTTGTTTTTTTGTGTGGTGGTTTTAGACTACCCTCACTAATGCTGTGTGCTTCTGCAGAGGCATAACATTATCCTCCTCCTAACAAAATAGCAACAACAAAACTGGCCAAGGAATTGAGAATTAACCTCATTCCAAATGAATCGTTGCTATTTTTACCCACTACTCTCGATCTCTGGCCACTTTTATCTGCATCTCCTTTTGCTGCTAGTTTAATTCTCCTTTGCATCTCCTTTCGTGACGATCATTCAGGCATGCTGCCCAAAAATGTGAACTCCACCAAACTACTGCTACCCACTTTGGTTGCATTACGGTGGAGCATCGATGATGAGAAGGAGACCTCCGCTTTAATTGAATTAGGAAAAACCGTGCATCAAACATTTGCCACCCTGCATTCCTGCACGCTCTCCTCCACACACTCCTTCTCTGCTTTCTTCCAACGAATTGCTCAAACGATCGTAAATCTAGCGTGCCTTCGCACCGTAATGTACTAAAACCGGCGTCCCTCGCCGGATCCACCACAAACAAACGCGGCTTAATTAAATCAACACGAACCAAACTTTGCAACCTGCAATCAATACCCATCCGCCAATCCGAACCGATCGAACTGCACAAGATTGGCAGATTATTACAATGTAGCGTCGAATATCGCCCGGGGTGGCTTTTGCGTAGTGAATCCCGCATCTGCATCGGTCCCTTCTGCCCGGCAGAGTGGTTTTCTTTCGCCCTTCACTTCGCTACCGGGAAGAAGCAGACCACCGCGCCGGTGGATGGCATCCTAGAAGGGCAGCCGCACAAACGATCCGCAGACAGGATGGCAACAGCTGAAGCTTTTCGGAGCTCCCGGCAAAGATCACCACTTCATTTTGCTGGCACAGCGTGCCGGTGGTACTTGTTGGACTGGGTCGGCCACACTCACCGGTCACGATTCGCCATAGTTTGCGACCTTCTAATCCTGCCCGATGCCGTTCCAGAGTGCTCCGGCCTGTTCGTACCAGCAGAAGCCACCTACCAGGACCTTTAGCTTGGGGGGGGGGGGGAGATGACGACCAGATCCCGGGTCTAGGCTAGTATGATGAATGGTGGTGGTCTAACTCTTGGTTTGCGAGCGTGGAAAGAACACGGGAGACGTCTAGGGTCGTTCCGATTGACTCCGATCAATCGATCGCATGGACAAAGATCGTGCCTTTCTCCCAGCAGTGAAGGAAAGAAAATATTATAAACGTTTCGGGATCGTCTCTAGTGCAGAAATATCGCAAGAAGTTACTCTTGCGAAAGTGTTAACCCTTGAGTGATTATTTCATGAAAAGTATTTTTTTAAATTTCGATAATTTTAAGAATGTTGATGCTCCAGAGATCTCAAATCATTAAGTAATCTCTGAGTCAAGACACATAGGTTAGTAGTGCAGGATTGGTATTTCAGTGCACTTATGCTGTTGTTAGTACTCATATCAATACCAACAGATGGCACTAGTGTTCGTAAGGTAACACTTTTCAATTTAACATATAGTTAAACGTCGTTTATCCGGGTTGGTCGAGCCTCTGTCAAGGTTTGTGTAATATACAGGTTTCGTGATAATGAACTCTACATTCTGAAGGTTGATGAAGGTTTGGTATTTGCAGCGTAATGTAAAGTATTAAATTTAAATTAAACAGATTTACATCAAATGTAGACAAGGACGTCAAACTGTCAAAATTGTATCTGAGATCTCTTTATCAACAATGGCTGTTACGTGACTTCATTACTTCAAAAGCCTGGGACTCGAGCAAGGTCTGTAAGATATGTAGATCTCGTGATAAAGAAATGAGAAAGAAATGTAGTTTTCTTTAAAAAATCGGGAGTATGTGCACCAGTACGTATACATATTATTATTATATCCAAGATTTCAAGTCAGCAATGGTTGTTACGGGAATTCATTACTAAAAAAACATTGATTATAAAGAACAAATCATTATAATAATCGTGATGATAGCAATAAGACACTGTGTCATTCAACGGATAGCTCAATTGGAAAAGATTGGGAAAATAACATTTCTCCCGTAAGCGTAAGGTCACCCGCGAAGAAATACTGCCGATAGGGTCTTAACCCCTTGGGCCACCGGGATAGGACCTGATGGGTTGCTGCAAACGTGCCAATTGCATACCCTGCATTGACCTCCAGCGAAAGACGCCGTTCACGAGAACCAGCGGACAAGTGTATTAATTTGCCCACCTCACTCTCTCGACAACCTCCCGGCAAGCAAAGGATACCCCAATCGATCCAATCCATCTTCACGATCGTTTGTCTGATCCCTTCTAAAAAAAAGCGTACCAATCGTTTGCAGTACCCAAAACCCCACAGGATCCGGGTGCAGTTTGTATCTTTTGAAGCGCGCTGGTAAAAACTTTCACCAAAAATCCTGAGAAGAAAACGGAATCAATGGTCTCCCGAACCCGATCGAGAAGTTGATCGAGCCGACCCCGTGTTTGATCTGCGAAAGTGATCGAATTTGTCAAGGAATGGAGTTGAGGGTTTGTGTGGGCCTTGTATACGCAGGTCCACCACCGGCTTGCGGCACCAGTTTCTTCTGGTCGGCACCCCTCCCATGGTTGGTGATGGCGTAAAATGGAAGATAATGACCGTCTCAGTTTGAGCGTGCGTCGCGTAATTTATACCACCACCGTGTGATCGGCGATCGGTCGAATGGTAGCGGTCGAGTGTCCTGAGAAACGGCGGCCAGAAAGAAAACGCCACAGCCCAAAAGAAAACAAGCTTTACGCAGCATTTGGGAGCCTCTGGAGAAGGTGGAGACCGACACACCACACCCAAACGTGTTGCGGGGCACATACAACAGTGCGACCCGAGGCGTACCGCGTAGCACCAAACGAGATCGAGATCTGCAAATCTGAAACTCCCAAAGGGCGGTGGCCAGTTGTGATGCCGAACGAAAATGTACTGTGAAATGTGTTTTCCTTTCCTTTCGTTCCTTTTTTGTTTCACTGTCGTGGTTGTTATGTATGTTTCCCTACTCTCGGTGCGCTTCTGTCACGTTTGTCTTATTTGTTACTGACCGCGCACCGGTGCGGCAGGTAACGTTTTGTTAGTTTTGTGAGCAGCTTTTATTTATTTACTTTTTTCGCGGTTGTTATTTCGACGAGTTTATCGCGTACGTAAAGGGTGGTTGAGAAAAGTTTGAGACACGTTTTAAAAAATGTCTTAAATTAAGGAATTTAAACCCGAGTTAAGCTCACCGAGCTCCCCGACCCCATTTTCTGGGTCACTGGAATTTGAATTACCGGTGACCTATGACGTATTGAAATCAATTAAAACCCACAGTTAATGGCGCACTACACATGTTTACGAGCAGACATTTCTGCCGTTTAATGGTTTCATATGTAACAATCGCTGGAAGACAATTATACATTATGCATTCTTCATTGACCTACATTGCCGAGGTCCTATTTCTAGCCACAAGATTCATCCCATTACTGCACTGTCGCTGTCTTAAGTCGCACCCGAACACGTCAGTTAGCATCATTATTTATGAGTCCGACAACATCCGTCCGGATCGGCGTCGTTTTGCGTTCCGATTCAGTGAATCGTGCGCATAACGTGCGATGATTACGATATAATTAAAAGCGACTTTCCCGGCATCCCGGGAAAGCCTTCCACCTATTTTCTGGTAAGGTATCCCTTAAGCCTTCGCCCCACCCCGTCGGTGACATTTCAGTCGTTAACAGCTTTCGCCTTAGCACCCACCCACACACACACACACACACACATACGTCTTTGTTTTTGTCCATTAGCCTAGTCGAACTGAACGCGTCAGAATGGTGCGTTTCGCGCGTTTTTTTTGCTGCTTCCACACACAGATTTCTGAAGCCCAACACCCAAGGGATAGCGCACTGATATCCGAAAGGAATCGTATGGCAGCAGGATGGGGAGATGGATGATTTCGCACGTAGTTTCCTTTGCCGGAGGTGTTACTCGTCTTGCCCGTTTGTTCCCTTCCCCCATTTTCCCATTAGCCAGTTGTTTTCGAACCCGTGGAGCACACAGAAATAGCATCCGAATCGGATAAAAATAGCAACAGACGACACGTTCGCCTACGCACTCGGCGAGAGCGCCCCGTGTCCTTTCGTGACGCAATAGGCGGCTGAGCAAGCTGGCACAGCATACGCGCGCACAACCGTTCGATGAATGGGAATTGGAATAGAAATTTCTGGGTGCGTACGAATAAAGACAACAAGTAGAAACAGACGGGCGGACCTACCTATCGCTGCTTACGTAGTTTGGATTCCTGGAGTTGATTTCCAGGATTGCTGGAGTTGCGCCCAGTTTTTGTTGTTGTGTTGTGTCGCAGCGCTGTCGCTCGGTACGAACAAATCGAATTACATCATCGCCATCCTTTTATTTGATGGAAACGTGCAACAACAGCAAAAAAAAAAATGACCCATTCAACCAACATTACATGGCTGAGAAAGCGGAAAGAAGCGCTAGCACAAGGTTAAAACATTTCTCGTCCACCGTACACCACGTCGTCGCGCGGATACCTAATCATAGATCCTTTCCCCGCCGGACAGTTCGTCGACCCCGAACCCTAACAACAGCACACCGAGAAAGCAACAGGACATCAGCGACGTACTGCGTCCTTGGACGGACGGTGGATGAACGCCCGTGCTTCAACACTGCCGCCTCTGCACCGGATCATCGGTCAGGCGTGAAAATTAAATAAAACATACACCAGCCAACCACCACCCGCGGTGTGACGTGATATTTTTGACGCCAGTGCGCCATGTCCCGGCTGGTCGGGGCCGGAAGTTGGGCAAGACCCGGCACTATACACAACGACCAAGTGTCGGAAGTCCTCGAGACGCTTGGTAACAGATTTGTCTGGAGTTTCATTGGCGTTGGTGAAGTTACGCACCGGAAGGAACTTTGGTGAGCGGGGTGGACTGTTTCAAAGGGATAAGTTTGGTTGAAAGTAAAGGCACGTGGACGGTGATATGATGCAGCATCAAACGAGCGAACCAAATCGCTACCGAACATTTGGAACGGCGATGCTAACCCTTGAGACGGAAGTAAGGTACATTTTTTACTCTTCTTGGGATATTTTTTAGGAATATTAATTTCATGCAAAAAAGGTAAATTTAATTCATTAAGTAGATATTCGACCTCATTAAAAGATTCTTATCATTTAAATAATAAATAAATAAATGAGCAAATGAAAACAGATTTATTTGTAGAACAAAATAAATTATTAAGCGAAATGCATTTAATTTTCCTCATCTGACGTCTATTCTGGGAGCTATCAATTAAATATCGTTTTCATCCAATACCAAAATAACTTCGTGTATCTGATCGACAAACGTCAAAACTAAGAATTAAAAAAAACATCATAAAAAACATTTTGTTAATTATTTGTTTGACAGATTTCATCCCATCTGCTTAGCTTTCAAACTTATGCCTTCATTCAAACATTCATCAAACATTTTCTCAAACGCTTTCAAACTCTTTAGAAATTAATTACGGAGCAGAAAATAGACGTGAGCTTACAGAAAGGATGGAAAAATATCAGAAAATGTCACAAAGTAAAACCTGAAACACTAATCCGATATTTGCTAGAAAAAATTGGATCCAAATCCAAATATTTTTTTATAAAGTTTCTTTAAAAACTAAAAGCAATAAATAGCTTAGCTCACGTTCATCATTGCACTTTGAGAGTTAATTATTATCCTCTTATTTCAATTGCCTGTCCGAGCGTCATCACTAGGCCGACGGAATTGCGTACGACATCTAATTGTCTCATTAGTAGAACATAGATTTGCAATCAAGTCCCATTCCTTCCTTCGCAAGAAACAACCAATAGACACTCCAAACCGCTTGAACATTGTTACGCAATTGTCCCTCTTCCGTTTTGTTCTCTGAATGGACGAGCACGAAGAAAAAAAAACACCACCGAAATGCGAACCCTTTACAAACCTGAAATGATGTGGGCGTCCGTTACACAGCCACGCTGCCGTCACCCTTGTTCGGGTGATAAGCTCAGGTTTTTACAATCGATGACGTCACTGGACGCCGCTGAGCGTAGGACGGAAAGGAAATGGAAAATCTCCCCCGAATTGCGCTTTCGCTACACGGCGCTGACAGCCAAAGGTCAGCAGATAACGACCCGTTGCTTTTCCTCCCCCCATTTGCTTCCATTCAGCTGAGTGGGCGTACGGGAAAACATATGGTAGCGCCGAAAACACTTACCTGAAAGTAGAGAGCAGCGAGGAAGGAAAAGAGAGAAGCGAAATCAGTTTGCGAAAATACAAAACGTAAAGGCGGGAAAAATTTGCCAATGGAAAACCACCCCAGCGGGGAAAATGGAAACGATGCAGTGAGGCGCAGTTCGTAGGAAACGAGCGTGAGAACGGCTCACTCTCGTTCGGGCTCTCCGCGTTCCGGGTGGACACTGCTGGGGCCATGAGCGCGAGCCCGGCTAACGGTGCTTCATCGGCATCGACCGCCGGTCGATTGGACACAACGCGAATAACTCGCGGGGAATGATAATTGACTAATGAGCAGGCTTCGATTGAAAGCGGAAAAAGCCCGGCTGTGCCGGCTCTTCGGTTTGGGATAGCGTCGTTATGACGCATACCTCCCGCTTTGGATGGGTACGTCAAGCCGTAGCAGTACTGGTGCGGTGCGGGCACCCGGCCGGACAGGCGGCGGACCCGCAATCTTACGCGTCTCTGCTGGTAGATTATGTGTCTTCTATCTCCATACCGCCACCATCGACAACCCCTATCCGGTGCCGATTCCCATTTCGGTTTGCGGTGGTGCATGTAATAAAGCAATCATACAGAAATGAAGACGGATGAGCAATCAAAACGACATAAAAGCGTGTCTGTGTACGGTTTGTCGGCCTGTCGGACACTCGCGCTTAGGGCTGGGGTGCATTGTTGCATAGGAGGGAGCCGTACGACATGTTGGTACCGGATACCGGGAACGCTATGACCATTAGAAAATCCACCAAGAGTTTCACCGGAGGAACGGGAAAGCCTTCGAACGGTGTAAAACCGCTCAGAACATTGCCCGCTATTGACAGGGCCATGATCGGGAAGAATCGCTCTTCATTCACCGGCGAAAACAACTGTTCTAACAGAGTTTGCAGCACCGTTCCAGCCGAACAGACGGAGTGTGGCGGCTTTACGCAACTCCGGCGTCACCTTCGAATGCGAAGGATTGTTTTCCACAAAATTTCAAGGGCTTTTGAAGCAGCTGTTTCATTCCCAAATATGGCGGTGCGATTATCAAATCGGAGTTTGTTTCCGGCGTTCGGTGCACAACACAGTGTTTTGTTCGGCGAGGTGTACGACGCTCCTGGGCTGAAAGCGTTGTTTTGTACTGCAGTTTGATAATAGGACGTGTGTTTCGGGCTAATAATGTGGTGCGTAGTTGCATGAAGCAAGGCAAAAGTTCATCACTGGAAGTGCGCGTTAGGGATCTCTTTCAGAAAGATAATATTCTAGCGTAATTTTCAATTTGAAGTACAACAAAAAAGTACTGCAAGTTAAACTCTACCATGGTCTGAACCCACTGGATAGCAACAGGCGACATTTTCGCACTTTCTTACATCTGTCCCCACTAGGCGTTAGAAACACTGGCGACAGCACGATTTGTACCGTCATTAAAAAACGGTGGCACCCACCTTTACCATTTCATAGCCCCACGGTCACTCGATCGTGCTAGTTTTATTATCAACCAACTTTTAAAACGGTTAAATAGTGCAAAAAAACAACGAACGAATCCAGCTGGCAGAAGCACCAGCAAAGCCAACACGCTGTGTGTGCGCGTCGTAAAATGTCAATTTTCACCCCCCTCCCGCTCGAAACCATGCGCCACGATTGTGGCACGATTGTCGACCGAAATCGAAACCTAAAGTGCGAACGTTATCTCTCTGCGGTTCCCGGCCAAACATAAACGCTTGACCGCAAAAGTCGAGCAAATGAGGATTTAATAAAAAAGTATATAAAATAGAAAAAAAAAACACACACACAAGCACCAACAACGAAAGCTCCACGCACAGCACGAGATCACGAGATCGGTCAATTCATCAACTACCTCCTGTCTTGCCACCGATGTGTACCGATGTGTTGATGGACGAACTTGGTGGATCATGTTTTGGTTTGGTTGTTGAATAGTTTTGCTTAATGTCACGCCGTATCGTGTTGTCCTGTCAACTTTACCCGACCGGTTTTTTTGGTCGACTTTTGACCGAAATGTACCGAAAACACTCTCTACACTAATTGATGACCGGTTTTGTTCTCTTTGTTTGGTGCGTTGGTTTCCGTTCGCACCGCAGGATTGATCGGAATTGATTTTAATTGAAAAAAAAACAGATAAGCATGAGACCGAAAGAGAGAGAGTAAGGCTCGTTTTCTACTTTATAAATAATGTTTTTCAAATATCTTATGATTGTTTTTGAAATTTAGAGGGAAAATACTTTTGAAAGCAAATTGTCATTGGGGTCGATCATACCATAGGTAATTCCTTACTTAAATCTTACGACGGTATCTGTCAAATAATCCAGATGTCATATTGTACCGCTCTGAAGGAATTCGTTCATGAGATTTGCATTTTTACAGGAGCTCAATCAAAGATTGGAAATTTGAGTTTAAAATTAATGCGCTTTTCAAACATAATTAATAAAATAATCCTGAATAATCATAACTCTGTAAATAAAACTAAATAAATAAAGTCATCTAAATGTGAAATTATTTATATTATATATTGTTTTCATCCTATGAAGTGTTTAAATTAATTAAAAAATATAATCCAAAGCTTATTTAATTTGTTTTCTCGTGTACAACAAAACAAAATTAAACGGACAAAAATATTCTACTTTGAAATTGATCGATGGTTAGCTCGTTGATCGATGATGGTTAGCCGCCCTACGTCAAAAAGCATATCGGAAAAGTAGTTGAAAGTATGATCTACCCTATTATTATTGCGTTTAATGTTTTCCAGTGACTTCAAACAGCAACCGAGTAAAGAAATGGAAAAGCTTATATGGCTTCATTTGAAACCGCAATAACGTTCCCTTCGCTTCTTGACATCTGATCCACGATCCACCCACTCATTAGGCGCGAATGCTTCACAACCCAAGCCCATGTGAGGTTCAAATTAAAGCAAAAGATAAAGCAAACTCATTAAAACTATCCTATCAGCTCCTGACGGACACTCCGAAGCACCTCGTATGAATTAGTGCGAAATGAGCTGAAATTCAACCTCCTTCGCACGAGGAGATATCGATTAGGAGTATGATGTCTATTCGCAATGGAAAACTAAAAACGACAAAAAGAAGTTTAAACTTTACCACCCACGTAACCTTCTCGCTTAGTTCTTTAACTTTAACGCTAGAGAAGGTAACTTTCTTCACCTTCCGAAGCCACGCTATGAATGATAATTCCCCGGAGATAACAAAACGTGGCCGAGGGAGTCGCTGGTACAAGAAGGGGGATCTCGCATAATCGCAATTCAACGCAAAAAAACAGCCCCTAACACCACCTCCCCCATCATCCACACCATGATGGTCGCGGGGGGGAGGTTACCGGGGCCCTAAAACCGGTGCAAGTGTCGTGAGTTTTACGATCGCCGTCAGTTCTCACCAACGAGTAACCCGGGGGGAGCGTTTGGCGGGTAAACAGCAGAACCGGGGAAGCGAAAGCGGACGGTCTGATAATAGTTATAACGAAATTGCATGACATGCATGGTATCCACCTAATCATAGGCGACCTATCTCTCTCCCTCTCGCGCGCACCAACTCCATTTCACCCGCTCCATCCATCGTCGCCGTGCCCGAGACCAGTAATTGAGCGACTATCGAAGAGCACCAACTACGACGGCTACGAAAACGAAGTGTCCAACACGTGGGCAGGGGGAGAAGCGAGAAAAAAAACACCACAACGGCGAAAGAAAAAGAAAGGGAATGCCGACGCCCACGGGAAGTCCTATATGCAGGCGAAGAAAAACGGCGTAACAGATAGGCGTGTAGAGCAAAGCGAAGGAAAGCAAAGCAAAAAAAAAATGGCAAAATTTTAACCCAAAGCACTAGCAACAACACTAGGAACACGTAGAAGAAGCGTCCACTGCCGAACCACCCTGCACACCCGGCGAGAACCAGCGAGACAGACTGTCAGTCAGTCACACCTTCCGTTCCGGGCGCCCAGGCTCGCATTGGTTCCGTTCCAGTCCGTTCCGGTTTCCGGCTGCTTTTTTCTGCCGGGGAAGGGATGGGAGTTGACAATGGGGAGCGGTGGGGAAGGCCGGAGGTGGTCCCGGTCGGTCCGTATCGACCGTCCGTCTGCAGTGGAGTTCGGCCGGAAGCAAATTAATTATTATTTCTTGTTGCGTCCACACATTCTCTGATTACGAGCCGCACAACCGGGGCAAGAGGTTTGTCGCTTGATGCCATCACCAGGTCTTTCGTTCGGTTCGGAGCACCGAAAACGTTCTACAACCGCACCGCAGGTTCGCGAATGGTGGATAAGCCGCGTTTATGGTAACAATTAAGTGTTGAAAAAATAGTTTCTACTATTGTGTGTGTGTGTGTGTGCGTTTTTCGCTGTTTGTATCACCCGGTTGTATGCTAAATCAATATACCCCCTTCTTAGTACCGCTCTGCACGATCACATCGAACCACCGCCGAAAGGGAAAGGTGAAACCCGCAAACAGCGCAGCGTACATGGCAGAAATTGCATAATTAGCCGAGACGATAAAGCAAACGAACAGGTTCTTGTTGACGGCCCTGTTCCAAACCCTGGCTATCGTCGCGTCATTCCATCTGACCGCGTTTCCAGACAGGATGTGCTACCCTGCAACACGGCAGTGAGGTGAAGTGGCTTGTTAGCGGGTCATACTAGATAATGTGTTTGGGGAGCCCGCGACGAAATTGAAGTTTGAAAGAGCTGCACAGAACGACACATAAAACTTTGACTTAAAGAGGGTATTCTCAACGACACCCAGTGTTCAGATCAACAGCTTGTTCTCGAACAATGTCCTAAGTATGCCATTCCATCTCCTTCATTAGCTACTTGGATTCAACACGGGTGACTTGATTTGTTTCATGACGCTCCTGGTGAAGCTTCCAGCTCGCCTGCTGCGCTACGCGTTCCCGAGCATGGTCCAATGCGCTCTGGAATGTGCTCCAGAGCTTCATCGGTCACGATAAGCTGGGAAAAGCCAGAAGCTCTTTAACGAACGTTGGCGAGAGCATCAATCCACTGCAGGGAACCTCGTCTTATTGATCTAATCCGTCATCTACAGGCGTGCGATGTATCGATCGAGTGATCGATCGATCAATCGATCGAACCCCTTTTTTTCCTGGACTTTTTTTTTCCACTCTTCACACACTTTCTCAGCGCTGGAATCTGGCGCCATGCACTCAGCGCAGCATCACACGGGTGTAACAAGCAAAGTGGACGTCTTTCAAGAAGACGAAACCTTTTCTTTTAAAAGATCTTTAGAGTCCCTCTTGTGGAGAATGGCTTCTCCCTCCGAAAGCAAACCATTCTCGATGGCCAATCAATCAGCTCGCTCGAAACAGAACGGAGGAATTTGTCTAAGTCATGTTCAACTAACCCCTCCATCCTCACGGGGCCTCCTCCTCGCAAGGATCACTGTTTGCGTCTCCGGCAATTGAGAATGCTCCGTTGCTTTCACTTCATGTTCGCTTGTTGTGACCTCTTCAGGCGAAGAAGTTTCGGTTTGTTTTCATACAAAAAATAAAACACAACAAGCGAAAGAACTCAGATTCCACGTCCCAGATATACGGTCGGTATATGATGACTTCCCATCTCCCAAGAAGCCAAGAAGAAAAAACTCCCACAGAACGGCGTTTGCTGCCGGATCGAAGTAAATTTATGCAAAATTTATGAAGTGAACGACCCGACGAGCATAGCATTTCCAAACATTCACCTCCCCTTTCCGCTTTAACTTCCACCGTTTGAAGTTGAGGGTGGAGATTGAGGATGTTTTATCTCGTTTTTTTTTTGTTGCACTCCGTACCCGTGCCCGTTATCTCTTTTACGCAACAAGGTGTTTAGCGTTTCTTGCCTTTTTTTTATAGGTAGAATAATTTGTGTTAACCTCTTTCTTTTGCTCTTTTCTGTTCTTTGGCACTGCTTACCTTCGGGAAAGTTACACCAAAAAAAAAACCTTTCGAGAGAACTCTGAAGCTCCCATTTCGCTTGTAAGGCACACACGGGATTGTTAGAAGCTTATCAGCGCGAAAGAGATAGCTCCCTTTCTGGCACGCGTCCTTTTTTGTCGGAAAGGGGTTCGGAGTACGGAGGGGAGGGTGAGGGAGTGCGCCACCACGCTACCCCCAAAACAAAAGCATCGCAACAAGCTCTTTAATACTGCATTTCACGCAATCTCGACTGAGTGCCCACGAGTGAGCATCTTCGCCTTCTGCTCTCGAGAACATCATTATTAGCATCTCGAAAGCAACATGCACATTCCTACCGAGTTCTCCCGTTCCCTTCCGTTTTCCACTCCCCATTCTGGCGGTGTGGGGCGTTGGCGGGAAAATTGAAAAGAAAACAAACGCAACAAACTTCAGTGAGTTGAGAGAAGGAAAGAAAAAAAAACACAAATCTCAAGAAAATCATCCCTCGTCGAAAGGATTGGCGGGAAATACGAAGCTTGCGTTCGGTCTCGCTCACTCCTTCTTTCTCTTTCTTTCGCTATCTCTTCGCTACATGCCCGAAGCAAATAGAACCTTGACCGCCTGGCGCCCTCCGGGTCGTGCCGGCTCGCTGGAGGTCATTTGCACGTACGAACACGGGAGCATTTTTCCAGCAGAATTTTCCGCTCCAGAGAAACCAAGCCTTCGCCGGTGTGTTGCTGCTGCCTAAGCAACGAGGCGTGTGCGTCAAAACATCTCGGGCTGTCGGTACGCATCATGGTAACAGGTGGCCGTCGCCTCTGTACCCCTCTTTCTGCCCACCTCGAACGGTGCTACTACTCCTGCGTGATAGTTATTTGTTTTCATACACAATACTTTCAGCATCGCATAACGATCGAGACATGGTAGCATGGAAGGCGATCGGGCTAAGATCGGCACAGCGGCAGTGAATGTTTTGGGTTTTTTGTTTTGTTTCACCCCTGGGCGTTATGATTTATCGGTCTGTAGACGCGCACTGCCAATCGATCGCAAGGAGGGCAGGAGCGTTGGGGTGCGTCAGGGGTGGATGCGTATGGGAAATTAATTTCTATATGGAGCAGCAGCCTCGGGGCTTCAGCAAACAACAACAACGAACCCGCAACTACACCCAATCTCATTACGAAGGCAAACCCCATTTTGCACCCAATTGCATACGGCGAACCACAAAACTCCGTTCCGGCCACCTAGCCCCCCCCCGCCCATCCCCCGTTCCGCTCGGATGGGAAATTAAATAGCACTCTGAGGTTGCGCAGAAAACCCTTGCCTGCTCGCAAGGGAAAGGAACACCCGGGAAAGGTGGAACACATTCGCGCTTGTATATTTATGCTTTTTTTTTCTATGCGCGTCTTAAAACCAATCGCCATACTGCAAGCTACCAAAGACCACAGAAACCACACCGAGCCACCCCTCCGCATGTTCCTATCCCGGGCGTTTGCCGCCCCCTTTCACTGGATGTAAAGAGATAGATCGATTTTCCGGCGCATTTTCCCGGCCACTGACGATTGCGCCAAGCGTTGCTCTTTTCGCTTGGATTGTGTCTGTGAGCGCGTGTGTTGGATGTGTTTGTTGTGTTTTTTTTCTCCTTTAAAGTTTTGTTTGCTCCTAACCACTTCCTTTTCCACGTTTCCGCCTGGTTCAGTTAACGCTAGGTTTCTTGCCAGTGAGTGAGAAGTTCAAAGGCCTTTTGGTAGGCGATTTGATCGAACTGGGTAGCAGGATCGTAGTTGGTGATCTAATGGTCAGTTGCGGTAAAGTGATGCAAACCGGGAACAAGGGGAAAACAGGCAGCTGAACAGGGGGCAAATGGTGATTAAAGAGCAGATAAAGTAAATTTCCTTTAAGCGAGGTGTGAAATGTGCGTTTATGGTAACTAACTTGTCGGTGTCTTAGCATTGATGGAACTCGAAAGTTCTCGAAAACAAATACAGCAAGAGACTAACAAAATGGAAACTCATCTAAAATTAAAATTTATAGCACCCAATTCGTCAAATTATTGCTCAAAAAAATTACTTGCGACTGTTAACTTGTCATCATTCAGCCCATAAAAAAAGAAAAGCTGAAGTGCTGGAACTATAGGGGACTTGTGATTTTGCGTACCGTCTCTTCAATATTCTTCAATTTCGACTTGTCTTATTCGTTGATGAGATCCAATTAACTACCGATCAGGATCTTTACCTTGTCGATCCTGGAAACAACCCAGATGTTCGACGCAATCAGTTGTTTTTGTAATCTCGTACAGGTTTAACAGATTTGTGATAACACCAATGACCAACGCCACTTGCCAGATGGTGCTGGAAGAGCTCTCAAGACCCTATGCTACCAACAGGAGTATGCGCCAGGAAGATCTGGTTAGAAAGGTCTACTGTTCCACCTTGCGCTAGAGTTGACCATAATAAATTCTTGGATGAAAACATTGGAAACCATCTTCAAAAAGTCAATCAAAGATCGAGATATGTGTTACTGTCGATATCCTTGAAGATGTTCAGAATTCCAACTACATTAGACCATTAGACCTCAATAGTTAAGGAGATGCTCATTTCTCTTCCAAAACACGAATGAATTGCAAGTCGTAACATAAATTAGTTATTTCCATACTGTACTGATGTATCTAAATACAGGTATAAAACTAACTAAGAACTCTGCTAAGGTATGTTTAAAGACTTCAACTTCTTCGATACACACCTCACGTCTGTGATCAACCACATGATGACTCACACGGTCGTACGTGCGTGCAAAGCTGTTACGCACATTCCAACTGCTTTTCTGAAGGACGGTATCAACGGTGTCAAACAACTCCCATTCTCAAGGAATTGATCAAGCCCATTGAAATTGGTAAGAAACATCCCACCGCATGAATGTCATCAACGTCACTGGACCAACCTAGAATTCAACCTGTCGTTCTCCAGAGGACAAAAAAAAATCACGCACCAGACACACACATTTCGCTGGAACAAAATGGATTCCTTCGCTGATGCCGTCAAATTTTGCGTCCCCGTCACTTCCAGCGCTTTCACCAGCGATCGAGGCGAAGATACTGGACACAGTGTCCAGTTAGCTTGACAAAATTCCAGAACACCGGTGCGCAGTGTCCGTATATCTGCGAGGCGTGACAGCGCGTACGCAAATCGCAACCGATCGTAAGCCAGTTCTTGTCCACCGATGACGCAGCGTGCCACTCTCGCGCATCAAGTGTGTGTTGCTGGGGTCTTTGAACTTTTCGACTCGACTGTATACAAACGGGTTGTATCGCGTGTTGTTTACTTCACCATCGTCCCAGAATTCCGCCTTGCACCACCGCTGGATGCGATGCGGTTAGATTTGGTACACCGAAATGTTGGAAATACGAGGTGAGAGGCGCAAGAATGCTGGAGTGTGAAATAGTCGTAATATCCGTGACATAAATTTAATTAGCATAGATCCGAAGAAGACCTTCTCTATTGGGTCGCCGTGCAGCAGGTAACACCGGTGGTGCGAATCCAGAACACGGGCCTCATCTCTTCGACCGGCTTGAGTATAATTTTAAATTCCTACCCCGTGCCGGGCATTATTTACATCTCCTTCGGAAGCACGAAGCACGGGCAACCTGTTAGGGATGTTTCTAGTTCTTGGAGGACTTTGCTTCGAAATGTACGCTCCCGCTCGGACATAAACAACCGAACCTGTTTGATAGTGGATTTGCGCTGCGAGACTTTCTCCGGCAGCTTCTGATGCGTCTTATCGCGCCGCAACGAAACACCGCGGGCTCATCCAGGCACGTCAGAACGAACGTTTGGTGCGAGTTGACGGCACCAACTTATCACCTGACAGGCGCACAGCCCATCCCCCGGGTTGTCTCGCAAAAGGTCGAAGTCATCGTACCGGACTTGCTGACTATGCAATCGTCCGTACACACTTGGGAACAGAGAGCATGCATGCATAAACTTGAAACCAGTGCTCACCGTCCCCATCGACCTGCTCCCCGCTGCATCAAGGCGCACTGCACACACAGGCGCATTTTTTTTTTCGGCGGTGCATAATCACAGCACGTCGATTACGCGATTCGCGGTGTGTTTGGTTGAAACATTCCGAACCCTCCCTCAGGCCCCACCCACCCCCCGCTCCAGGGGCCCGATAAGCATGACCGCATATGTTAGCTGCGATCAGCTAAATTTGGCAATTTGCGCCTCACAACCACAATACATCGTGGCGACCGCGAATGCGCCACCACCCCCAGACAGCCTTGATCATGACCGGTGTGATTGCACCCCGGCGAATGGTTTGTGAATGGGCGACCGACGTTCGACGGTGGGCGTACGATCGGCGTTGCCCTCGCGAGCGTACGATCGGCGTTGTGCGGCGACCTTTGCACGAAATGCAATCGAACTGCGTACCCCGGGCGGGATTGGCGTCTACTGGCTGATGTCGAAGATCCTCGGTCGTTGTCAAGGTGAGCCAAAATTTTGGACTGCAGCAATTTTGTAATTGTAAAACTAATGCCGTGCCTACTGAATCTTTTGAGAAGAGTGCTTCATATGAATCTTTAGCAAGGATCGCGAGGATCATTCACATCGCGATTCGACTCTCAAAAGATTCATGAATTTGCAGAGATTCTCAGACATTCATTAATCGTCGAACGATCAATAATCTTTAGAGAGTCATGAATCTTTCTGGATAATATACCTAAAATCATCTTTCCGAATTGATGAAGCGTTGAGGTCTCCTTAACTTTTGGAAGATTTATAAATCCTTGAGGGTTTATGAATCTTTGTTCAGTTCGAAGATCCATTAAGATTCACGAATCTCAATGAGAATTCAACAAAAAAAATGCAAAACCAATTCAGCATCTCTTAAACTCATTAAAATTTGCTGAATATTCTCGCTAAAAGATATTAATCTAATCAACACGATGACCTCTATCAAAGAAGTACCTAATTTGTGGCTTTAAAACTGTTTTGACTATCAAAACTTAACGGTAATAAATCGTGTTTGATGAGCGTATACATTTCGTTTCATTTTTTGTTTTTCACGTTTGTTTCCGACGTAATCGAGGTAGTTGGAAGCAACCTCATCGCGAACAAGTTCATCAAACGGAGAAAACGGAAGAAGAAAAAAGCGCTCCCATAAGCTACCGCAACCAGCGCCCCTTAAAGGGTTTGTTAAACAGGAAATTAACACAGCAATAAAGAAACAAATCCAACACCGCTCGGGGCAATCGAAATAAAACTTCCAATCACGGCTGCGTGCGTGAGCAGATTGTTGTTCTGTTCCGCCACCAAACTCAATTGTTGGAAATTAATTAATCGTTATTCGGATCGGATGGATCGGTGGAACCATGCAACGCACCTGCACCGGTCCTGGCTATCGAACCCGGGAGGATGGGTGGTATTGCGTGCGGTACCGGTACCGGATGATGCAGCGGAAAACGTTAAGAAAAAAAACCCACCCCTGGACAGAGCTCGTTGAGATATCGTGATGAATTTTCCCTCGAAGTTCGAGCAACCCAATCAGTGTGGATGCGCAAGGAGAAATGGAAGAGAAGCTCAGTTCAGTCACTAGCGGAGCGACGCAGGTTTGATGCACGGGAAGATTGAAAAGGTAAAAGATAAGCTCAGCAACTGTAGCGGTTGGGGTAGTCATCGCCTTGAGTGTTGAGCCAGTACTAAGTCTTCGCTTTGCGCTAGAACCCAACTCATTCAGCTGGCAGGGCAGAGGCAGCCTTTTCGCGCGTCCAACTTTCACACTGGAAATGCTATGTTTTGAGTGCGAAACGCCAAAACAAGGCGTGCGCGACGTTTGTGTGCAGAAACTGCTAACGCGCCTTACGCTGTGCGAACACGCTGACGGAAGCATTGAGCCAGCAGAATGTGACCCAAACCGGTACGGTAAACGAAAACGGTGGCTCTGTAAACAAGCCCAGAACTAGAACAAGACTTTGACCCTTTCGAACACGCCCAACGAGGCGCTGCAAATGGACGCCCCGTTTACATCGGGCTGACTGTAACACAAACAAAAAAACATTCGCTTGTACGTAAAAGCACATTAAGATTCTGATGGCTCGTGGCTAAATGAGGCCAATGCACCAGAGCCGTTGCACGCGAATTCGAGAGAAAGATTGATTCTCAAGATCTCCTCTGCAGGAACGCAATCGCAATGCAACGCCAACATCGCCAACGCGCATCAGTGGGAAGGTCAAGTTCAGCTAGGTGAACCACTCGAGCAGCTGATAAGGCTTACAACAGCCTCGGTTTCGTCGCTTGCCTACGCTGCCTGCGCGCCGGCAGTTGAAGAGGACCGGAGATTAACGCTCGTCCGCAAGCGGAGTGGATTACGTAACTGATAAGCGGATTTGCCGAGTGAATGTGCAAATAGAATGGAAAGTAAAGCAGGCACCCATTCGGAGGCAGTTGGAACCACGAGCTAACTACACCTCCCAAATTTGGCCATCATCTATCAGGGGGGTTGGCTAATGTTTTTATTTCTGGAGGGCATTTTAGAAATGTTAACCACCAGCGAAATTAGACTCCAATCGGAATCGGAATACATAGTAATTGTTGCAGCAGTATCAGTTACAGAAGGTTAGATTAGTCTAACTTTATGCATACATCACTCACGAGGCAATGTTGCAAAACAAAAACAATATCTAATTTCAATGGAGGGTGGGGTACTTTCGGTGTCTGAAACACGCTGACACGGTTCATCCGCGTTTGCGTTTGTACTCCGCCTTCTTCCTGTTGCGCCACATCCGGCAATCGTTGGCAATCAGCACTGTTACGCCATATCGAAATGACTGTGAAGTGTCACCGGCGTATCGCGAGGCAGTACATCGATCGAACTTCTCACGTGAGCGGCACAAAACGTGGGGCCCACCTTGGGTTGGTAAGAAAAACGCGCACGATGGCATTTATATTTCGGGTCCCTCCCGAAAATAACTCCTCGGATATTTCTAATGCTCGCATTACCACCATGTTACGGGCATACGACTTTCTCAATCGTTCCTGATATTGATCCGCATAAGCGTACGGCTACTGTCCCTGAACTTGCTCCAGTTTGAACCGTAACGGCTACTGAACTACTGCTGGGGAAGGTGTGATTCTCCTGTGCCAGGATCCGGTCAAACTGTCAGCTCCTCAAACTGCCCTGCCCTCTAGACACCAGCTATTCCCCCGCGAGCCGTGACTAGACACCTTGAATTATTAGCTATTCTCCGCGTGTAAACCAGCTCCGAGCAGCTTTACCGTGTGGGAGCACACCCTGCCGTACCGTTGTAGGATTTCGTAGGTGTGAATGGCTTCCTGTGGCGAACCGAAGCATGTGCGAAATGGTAAAAATAAATCTATTTGCATTGCTTTTCAGGCGTTATTTAATTTTGCCTTTCAGGAGGTTGGGACGGTGAGCCCAGTTGGGCTATTCTAGTCATCAAGAGTGTGCTTCTCTCTTGCTCCACGTGAGCAAGCAACAACGGCCTGGTGAGGTAGTATCTTGGGGAAGTAAACACCATTTACCAGAACTCCCGACTTCCGAGTTTTTCTCACCCTCAATCTCGAGATCATCTCATCGAGGTCCGGAATCAGACACGGAGGAAAAGCAAAACTCGAACCAAATTAACCTCCTCCGTGACATAGCGCACCGAGACCCGGGTGGTGAAACGGACACCGAACCGATATAGGTGTGAATTGCTCGTCAATCAACCTGGCAGTCTGTCAGGCAACTTCATCTCCGCCACGACCAGCCGACCCAGTTCTAAGGATGTGTCGTGTGGTATGGCTATGAGTGGCAGAGTAGCCGGCCGTACCCGTGCGACATTGTTGCTAGAATAGGCCGAAGGCGGGAAAATGCGGATTCTTCCACCATTGGGCACTTCTTCGGACATGACTCTAATTAGACGAGGTTGTGGAGGCTGAAGTACTTTGGTTTGTGTCGTTGGTTTGTTTACACAGTAGCGAAGAGACTGGGCGAATGCAACGGCATACGGCACAAACCGATTAGTCTTCGTGGCCAACCAGTAACAATGTAAGGCCCTGCTGTTGGAGATGGTGTGTGATGAGGCGTTATACGCGCTGTATTTCCTAACCGGATGAACCGGATGACAGATAACCTCCTTGTTAGCGGTGGTTCTTTCAAAACTTTGTGCATACTTTTTAACACTGTAGACGAACGGGTTGATTACGTTAGCAATAATGTTGCAGAGCAACTGTTTTAGTTGTGAAAAGACTGCGACATTAACCTTATCTGCTGAAGGTATGACGCCCGGGTCAATACTTCAAAAGACCCTTTACCTTGCGCGCTGATATTGAGTTTAGCAAGGCAAGTCTTCAGGCAAGCAGACGAAGTACTTTTCCTTCTTGCACTCCTAAATGTACCAACACTCCATGCACCTCCATGCCATTGTTAAGCTCATCATAATAAATGATGATTAATCTACACGATCCAGCCGGACAAATTGTTACACTGCAGAGCATCGTTTGCAATGCAGTGCCTTGCAATGTCTGCTTCACGCTTCGGGATGTCCACTTGGTACAGTGTTTCCCATCCAAGCATTCGTTACGTTCCCGGGTCCCGTTGCCCGTCCGGGTTCTGGTCGTGTTAAGATTGAAATATGATCGCGATTCTGGTACCTTTCGGCGCCTCCACAAGCACTGTGTGTGTGTGTTATTCAACGCGAAATAATACCATCGGTCAACAGTAAAAGGACGCGCTCGCGAAAACATGCGTCCACACTGACCTAGTTCTCATCGTGCCTCAGCGGCGGCTTGCCGGACCGTTTTTCTTCCTTATCGGAGGACGCTGTTGCGACCACCAAGACGCACCACAACCGATGCCGGTTCGTCGTACTCGTGTCGATTGGTCCTGCCGTTGTGGGGGTAACAATTTTGGAATGTTTCTACGCGTGTGTTTTTTTTTTGGCCCCCGGGGCAATGTTCGCGACGCGCAATGGATGATGATGGTGAAGCGATGTGTTGTTGTTTTTTTTTTGGCTTTGCTTTGTCTTTTTTTTATAGCGATACCGAAACTGGTTATCGATGATGATTTCGTCTACCCTTTCGTTAGCATCCCTTCTCGCTGTCGCTTGCTAAAGCGTTGTACCTTGTTTTGCTTTATTCTTTCGTTGCCACCCTACCTGCACCCTCCCCGTGATCAGGCTCCGCCCTTCGCATTGCTCAGGAATCTCCCGAAAATCATCGCCAGAGACGGCGGCGATCGGTTGAACAGGTTGATCAAAGCCGGCAAGCACGCACAAACCCATGCATGGCGGCACACAGTGTGGAGGCATTAACATCGACCGTACGTTAAAGCAAACGTTGCGTTGTATCTCCTTCGAAACTCCCCTCGCACCTCACCCTCCTTCTTCCACGGTCGCGCTCGTGATCATGATCTAGCCAATAGTTTTGAGCCCGGGTAAAGAAAGTCCCGGGAGAAAGAAATGCCATTTCGTCACGTGCTTTTCTTTTTACTGGATGAGAAGCGAAATCCACACACACACACATACAGCCACTCAAAGATCACGCATTTTTCGTGCGAGGTTTTGAGGTGTTTGTTTCCCTCTTTTTTGTGTTGTTGCTAAAATTCCAACCTCTTTAGCGCGGCTTGATTCTCTTTGACCTATGCTGTGAGCTTTGCACTGCGTGCGACCCAGTGACATTTAACTTTTCTTCATTTTTTTTGCAAACTCTCTTTGAGTTGTTACTTTCTATGGGATATTTTTTTGTGCATCGGTGAAACTGGGAATGATTTGGCACTGATGGGGAAAGATGATAGTTAAAAATAGCTTCCTTTCAATATTTGATATAAAAGAAATATAGAAGAGTTTTTTATCATTAAATTTTCCTATAACATTTTAACCGTTTGGATATGATTATTCCTGTTGAATTTGTGAGATCCAGACCAATAAAAATGAAAAAAAATACGTTAAAATACGAGACATTCATTTTCTTTTTATGCTCCATTTCGAACACCTGCTGGAATTCTTTGAGTGTGTTTTTGGTGAGAATAATTTTCAATCATAAGGTTTTTATCGATCTGGTGCGATGATTTACATTCTGTAAATTGTAGATCCAAGCGTGAGAACGATGAAAAAAAAAATTAAAACCATTCTCATTCTGTAACGATGATCATTCTCCACCTCTGGATGAAATTTCCTACGTGGACATATGTTACCCACTCTGCTTTCGGGGCTCTGAATGGAAAACAACCCCTTATTCGAGACTAATTTTATATCGTTAGAATTCTTTCTCCCTCTCTTTGATTTTCCTACACAGAGCCAATCTGGGTTATGATCCAACTGTGTGGTGGGAACTGCTCATCAGGGCTAGAAAATGGAACCCAATAGTTTGTGGACATCTTTCCTGCCTTCGGCCCCGGCCCACGGTACATCCACAACCGAAATGGATTCGACTTTGGGCAATAAATAAAACATTGAACTCTTTCCCAGTCGGGTGGTTACCGCCCCCTCTACCTCGCGACGCCCGCCCCAAAACCCCGCGAAACCGGCCAAACGGGTCTGGCAGTTTTTGGTTTTTCGCCTGCCCGTCCTGGTTTTATTTTATTTCATTTCATTTTTCCATTCCGAGCGGAACACATGCGCCGGCCCGAGGAAAAAGCCTTCGAACGCAAAACCAAAAAAATAAAAGTCAGCACACACAACCACAACATTGTTAACATAAGTGCAAACATCCATTCGCATTTTCGGGTGTATGAGGTGGTGGTGAGGATGAGGAAGAGAGATAGCAAAACGAAAGGACCAGAATCCGTTGCACCGTGAGCGAGATGTGTTTGGCGAAAGCGCGCCAATGATCGTTCGCGATCGGTTTTTTTTTTTTGGGCGATGCAGCAATTTTTGCTGACAATTTCCTGCACGCGGTACGGGTAGAAGTTCCTTTTGATACGCGAAACACCAAAATAGCGTTGTTACATTCTCCTTATGTTTCGACCATAAACTAAAGCGATAATCAACTACTAAAAAAAAAAGTACAACGAGAACAGGAGAATTGATTTCGATCTTTCGCCTTTCTCCGGCAAACATTTGAATGCTTGCGGGAGAGCGTCGCTTTCGCGCATACCGGTTACGATGAAGCGAGACCAAGCGACCGCGATCGACCGAGGAAGGGAGCGAGAAAACACCACGCTAACCAACACTTGTGCGCGGTCAGCCGGAATGCCAATGATCGGTTTTTGCTTGGAGAAAAGAACGCCCAAAACCGGCCTCGATTGGTGTGCGTATATCAGCATCCATGTTCCTGGGGTGATTTGAGGAGGAGGGGAGGGGAGGGCACCGGTACACGCACGGGACGCGAAAATCAATCTCCTTTCACTCTGGTTCCGGTGCGCAAAGAAGGCAAAAGTTTCGTAACAGAACCCGCAAAGACTTACTGAGAGGAAAATGGTTGAGAGAGAGAGAGAGAGAAAGAAAGAGCGTAATAAAAAAAATCAAATAAAAACACAAATCTTACCACCCCAAAAAGGTGGGGAGAAACATTCCAACCATACACACAGACCCGCTACAAGTTCCCTAACAATCGAGATGCCAAATCAAGATCGGTACAGAAAAGAAACTCACGGAAAAAGCGATCGCGGATCGCAGAAATGGGGAACACGCCGGGATGGAAAAATCTCTCCCCGGGCACAGTTAGTGGTGAAGAGACTCCCGAAAAAAAAACACAGATAAAAAGGCAAAGCCCCCCCTCCATACTTATCCCTTTGGCTGGAGTAAGATGAATGGAGAGCGAGAGACCGACGAGGTAAATAACACACGCGCGGAAACGGCAAAACGTTGGAAAACAGGTGAATGAACCTAGGCCTCCCAAAAAAAAAAACCCACGATGCACGGAATAGACCGAAACAAAATATAAACAAGTAATCAAACCATTCAGGTGGGGTTGGGTATGGGAAAAGGTGGATGAAAATGGATGCCCATGGCGCTAGGGGGATGGAACGCACGTGGTTAGAGGGAAAGAGAAATCACACAACACGGCGGGAAAGAGAAGGACAGCAGAGAGGAAGATGCAGCCCCCAAGGGTGGTGGGATGTGTATTTTTTATTCATCTTCATCTGAATTTTTTGCTGCTGCTACTGCCCTCTCAAAAAAAAAACAACCCCCCCGAACTGGCCAAGGCGAATGAACGAGAGAGCGAAGTGAAGAAGCGATGAATGACGAACTTGAGAGGTTAGATAATAGTCCAATAACCATCCAACACCAGCACCATCTTCAGCTCACCGCACCATACATAGGCCGTGCCCGGATTTGGACACTTGTGCTTGATTTTGTGTTTCTTGTTCGAGGGTAAAATAAGGGACTCAGCCCATATATTTTAACTTTGCCGCGGCAAGAAACCGCGGAAGAACGTTGTCACACCCGGTTCGATCATGTGCACGAATCGGATGGGGTCGGGGTGTGAGGAGTTCTCTGTTAGTTACGGATTGATTTGGGATCGTTGAACTTGAACGCCCGAAAAAGCCAGTTCTATTCGGTACAGAATTGGGCTGTATTTCCACCTTAAAAACGACAAAAACGTAAGTGAATTGATCGAAAGTCTGTCTCTTTCTCTCGATCTCTCTCTATATATCTCTCTCTTTCAATCGTATTCTCTCTGTATCTCTCTCTCTCTCTACGCTTCAACACCGCTAGAGGTTCGCTTCCGAAATGTATGAACGAAAGACTTCAAGCGACGAACCCCCTGTAAAGCTTTAAGCGATGAACCCCTAAATGATCACTACGCACACGGGTAATATAGACACATTCTATTTGCCCATTTGGTCGAATTTGGTGCTATAGATGACAAAAAAAACGTACACTCGTCTGATGGCATTAGGTTCGTTTTGTTTTTTTTTTTGCTACCATCGATCGATCGCTACACCAGGGTACGATGATGGCGAGCATTCGTGCAGTAATGTTAATCAAACTCTGATCTGTTTCTATTTGTTCCACTGCTGCACACGATCGTCGTGTTTTTGCGATGACAAACATGCAGGCTTGCTGGGGGTAAATTTTGCCAACTCAATTCGTGAGTTGGGGGGAAGGATGGATGCCAAACAAACAAACAGAAAAAATCGCTTAATCCATCTCGTACTCCCCTCCCCATCCCCCGCCCTCCCCGTCTGAACGTGACGAAAGCTTAGAGCAAATTCACCGTGAGAACTGCAGTGGAGTCTTCCATCCATCTAGTGTGTGTGTGTGTGTGTCATCCGATTTCGGCTACAACCGAAAGACAAAACGATCCGATTGGGAAGCGAAACACTAAAAATTCGCAATAGCATTTCGCTTTGCTCGTGCTCGTTTCCCGTGTCCCGTGTCCCGCGGTTGCTCCAATCGGCCCTCCCCGAAGATCGCGTGTGAATCGTGTGAAATCGGTACGGTTGTGTGCAGTGCGGTGCGGAGCATCCGTCACCGAAATGTTTGACGTGACGCGCGAGAGCGCAACCACGCTGCGCTTGTAATTCAATTATGTAACGCGACATTCAACCGTTGCCGCACTCGACGATCGGTCTGAGTGTGTGTGTGGCTGTGTGTGAACTTCATGGGGAAGCCCAGCCGGGTTCCCCCCACGATGGAAGAACCAAACGATGGCTTCCCAGAAGTTTTTTTTCCCCGCAAAACATACTCCGATGTTTTGTGCGTTGCAGGGGCAGAGATAATTGAATTACGAAATTGTTCGTACCACATAACCGTGGGTTTTGTCATCTCTCCGTACTTTGTGCCCGGTCGCTAAAAATTCTCCCTCGTAGAGTTCAACCAAATCAAAACAAAAATCTCTGTCATAATTGTTCTGCAAAATCAAACACAAACCCACGAATGACATTGGAAGTATTTAAAAAATTTGTTAATTTTCATTGTGGCCTAAATTTCATCATCCCATGATACGAGAAGGAAGAAGTGGCCCTTTGCCGGTTTATGTGTCAGATTTCACCTTTACGATTGTGCCGGCGCTTACTTTCCGATTGCCGTCCCCCGGTGCGCCATTCATGCCCCCCGCATGAATCGTCATAGGGAGCCCGCGATGCTCAAAAATGGTTTACCATGATGATTCAGCGGCCATCAAAATCTCGCATGCTGCACCGCGGCTCCATTCTCACAGCGTTACTTACCTAGATGAGGGAAGAAGAAAACAAAAACAAAAAAACAATATTAATAAAGAGTGAGAAACTGCAGGAAAATTAGTTTAGGGAGCAAAGTAAACGAAACACACCCTGTGCATTGTTACCCTTACACGTGGGGGAGCACCCTAGGGCGTTTGATTTGGGGCAGGAAATTGTTACACTTGGTGTGTTTTTTTTTTTGTTTATCTTTCTTTGCTGAGATTCTTTTACTTTCTCACTTGCGTGATCTTGCAGTGAGTCAGAGATCGTGGAAAATGGCAGAGAAACTGGCGGGGCTGTACCCGTCTAATGGTACCCCAATATCAGTAACGATCTGAGACGATTTTGAGTTGAAAAGTAAAACGTACTGGGTGAAAAATGTTAAAACCCCCTAAAGCGATTAGCGATCATTTGATTGTATCGCGGACACGAACCGAGAAGGAGTAGGTCCATCACGAAAAAAAAAAAATGATGGACATGTATCAAGCTGTACGATACCAATTAAAAGGAATCTAGATGACAAAGTTTTAAAATAGAATATGCTTCAGCGCGTATCCCCATTCCCATTCACGTCGTTCGTACCAAACCGATCATTACACTGCAAACAACCGTTCCTTCCCCAAAAACCGTTACCGTTACCGGGTGTATTTCCATCGCTCTGTGCCATGTCTATCATCATCGTTAGGCATTCCGTCACATGCGAGGGCGAGTTTAGCTTCGCATCATGTAATTCTGAATTGTTTCGCCCCCCCCACAAAACCCTAATTAATTAGCATTCTTAGTATCGATCATTCTCACCACCCGTGCAACGAAATCTGGTGCAAGAATGTTCGATTTGAGTACGATAAACAATTCACACCACGATTCTTCCATAAAGCACCGTGTACCGCACAACCCGAAGCTGATCGCCGATGCATGCCACAACGTGCGCACTATCAAATGTCCATAAAATCGCATCGAATTCCAGTGGCGTCTTGTGACATTCTTTCCGTCCGTCCACATGCGGTGGAAAGTTCTTTCCATTCTTCGCCTTTGCTTTCCCTGCTCGAACGTGGAAAAGAAACACCTGTGTAACGTCGCCGTGGGTCTGCATCATCGATCATGCAACCGTGACGGTGCTGTGGCTACGGCTCTATTCTTTTGCCAGATTGATATGCATATGCAAAACCGAAAGACTTGTAGGCACGGATAGACGACGAAACGGGTGTGCCATTGATCCCGGGTGATCTTCCCCCTGTTCCATTCGCCTGATATTCGTCTTTTTTCACACCTTTCTTATACATGCCCTTCGCTCCGAAGGTACCGTTTTGTTCACTGCTGATAAAAGCATAAGACAAAATCTCATCTCGCCTGCACAGTACATCAGACTGTCTTTTTTTTTTGTCCAAGCAACGCAAATACCATAGCACATTTGCATAGCATTAATGCATAGGACGCTTGCTTCCAGGAATGGCATCATGTTCGGTTTCTAATCGCTTGCTGCGCTTGGCCAGACGGATAGGACAAATTGCGGTCAAACAATTAGCGAAAGAAGAAATAAAAATTTACTTCCACTTTGTGTGATCTTTTTTTAGCCAAAGACGACGAGCTTAATATTGGTGAAATTTTTTTTTAATGGAAATTCGTCTTTATGTCGTTTGATTCGTCGGCATGAAAGCTTGGATAAATTGTAGACTGCAAATCAGGGGCAGACAATTCCTTGAAAGACACCGGAAAAGGGACGTGCCATGCGAGCTCGACCAAGCCTTGAGAATACCGAGAGAGTGAAACCCCCCAACACCCCCCACCCCTGTTGAAATGAATATTCATTCACAAGTCTAGCCGGGTGCCCGCACGTGAATGCTTGCCACTCTTGTGCCAGCCAGAAGTTTGCATGTCCAATCCCGGCCGTGCCCCATTGCGCTTCTTCGGCGATGTTCCGAATGGATGTTTTAGAGCAAACCGCGTCTAGGCGTTTGGATGCGCAACCACATCGGTGTATGGCCATACCCTAAAACAAAAAAAAAAAAGAAAAACCACCCCACATTTCACCTCCGTGTCTACCCTGAGTAAAGCCACTTTACCCCGTAGGCCCATATTTCGCTTCGAGGTTAACTGCAGTTTTTCTTTTTGTTTTGAAGCGTGAGAAACAACACCAGCAACACACGACCGAGGGCACCCCCGGCCCTCCCGTGACCTACCTCCCCGTTCCCCTTGGGATCGTTTCTAGTGGCAGTTAGTTTTATTGGATTTTCATGCCGTTCTGTTTCTGTGTTTTCTTTATGAAACCTTCCAATCTGTCCCAACGTTGTCGGGTACGTCATCATTGCGGTCTCAAACTTTCCTGCAAGCCTTTTCCTTCTGCTCAGACAGGTCGTCCACGAACGCTCGACACGCCATTTCTTTTCCTTTCCCAAACTGATGATCACTCGTGGCTCGAGATGTCTATTGTTTACCGATGTGAAGCAAAATGGCTTTGGGAAAACACTTTGATTACCGCACGGCAGCAAGTGTGGAAGCAATAAACGGGATTACATTTCTTAATAACGTTCCCCCAAAATCTTCCATCTCCACGATGGGATTAGGAAGCAAAAAAAATGACTGTAAAAACATCTATTTTCTAAGTATTTTTTTTCAATACTTTCAAAGTCCTATTGCTTTTGCCTCTTTCGGTAGTGTGATGGTTATGTATGAGCTCCATTTCCTCGTTATCCTTTTTGTTTGCTTTGCCCACAGCAAACTGCATTATACCCGACACAGCGCACCAGTCGCTCGCTTTCTATCGCCCATAACCTAATTTGTTTGCCCGACTACTCGTTGACCTTGTTGCGGCAGGTCTGCTGACAACACAATGTTGCAACGATCCGCCTTCCACCAAAGGCCGGCAACGTATCCGGAAGGAATGAACGCAATTTGAAGAGAGTGGCAAACATTTCGACTCCACCCATACAAACCCGCACTACGACTTCCCTTCTGCATAGGAAGAACTATGCAACTTCCAGACAAAAGATAACCTTCAACTGGTTGCATGCATCCTACGCGGGTCGGAAGAACATTCCTGCTAGCTGGCAAACAAGTATCTTACCCCTCGGGCTATGAGCGCACCGTCCCAAAACCGTCAGGATGTTGTGGTTTGTTGCTCTAGCATTTTCGACACCGCTCGCGCCACGGATTTTGGTGGGTCACAATTTGCATTTGACATTTCCAAAATATGCCACCTTGATCCTCGCGGAACTCACCTCTCCCTAAACCCGCAACATTGGTCGCGCAAACGTGTTTTACGGATTTCCCCGAAAGGCACGCTGTTGTATGTTCCCCTCACTACAGCAGTACAGTGCGTAAAACACTTATAGAGGCAGCTTAGTTTATTTTCTATTTTTCTTTATCGGCACAACAACCTCAAAGAGATTTAACCCTTTTATTTTTTGCTTTCTTTGAGTTTATTTACCCATAGCTAGTTAAACCCAACTATAAAATAAAATGAATAGCATCATCCATCGAACGTTGCCAATATGACAATCGATATCACTAGTCACTAGATACATAAGTAATGATTAAAAATGGTAACAATATTAATTATATCAAATGACAATATCTAAATACAGTCAACTCGCTCTAATTTCATAGCTGAAGGGACCGCTTTTTTAGAAAGACTGACCGATTTGGGAAACAAAAATACTTGGATGTTATACAATTTATGTATGGCAACAGTCTTCAACCATGCTCTGTAAACGCAGCCATCATGAGCTGTCATTGGCAAACCCCTAAACATGGCTTCCTTTGAGAGACATTGGTGTTCAAACATCATGTGCAGCTTAGAGAAAGTGATGTAGGGGAAGACTTGCTACCTTTGAGAGATACTACCTTAGAGAGACTTGACTGTATATTCCACTAATAAAGAGCATTAGAAAAGTATTGAAAGTGACGTTGATTCGAGTTATATTTAACTGATTATTTTGACTGATTTTAAGTGAGTTTTTGTCTGTGGCCATATAGATACCAACGCAAACTTGAGAAATAAAAATGGTTAAAATGGTTAACTCATCACGAAAAACCTCAACCCCACAGAACATTACAGTCATATGTCTCTTTCATTATTTATTTTACTCCCAGCAGCATAAAACAAATGGCCCTAAAAATGTGTTACCGACTGTACTGGTGCGAAATGGGATAGGAATATTTCCACGCAACAAAAAAAAACGCTGCGAAGACCGCAAAGTTTAACCAGTTTGGGACGGGAATCTATGTGTCTATGCGATACAGGAATTCGATCGTGTTCGATAGGGAAGCACCGGTGGGTGCGCACGAGAGGATCAATAATTTATGCAAACTCACGCGATCGATCGTCATCGCGTCACCAGTCAAACAGCAAAAAGGTGTCCCCCCGTGGTCGGTGCAACGATTGTCCTCAGACCGATTTGTGTGTGTGTGTTTTTTTGTTCTTCCCTCTTTACCCGAGTGCACTTCATAGAGCACCGCCGGACCGCTGTAAGCTGGAACTAATTGTATGTAATGGCGACAAATGACTCCTTTCGAAAACTGCACCGGGAGAGTCCGCATACCAGAGCTCCCGTAGGCGTCACGGTGCAGATTGTATCCCGGTGGTATCGTACGGCATCAGTCTCGTACCACCATTGGCACCTTTGGCTGTATAGATATCTGTCATTTTTATTTTTATGAATATTAACATCCAAATTAAAGCGTCATTCTACGCTCAAGATAAGGCACCTTTACCTTGCCCCGGCGGAGGTTTCACGCGTGGAAAAGTTTGTGATTTGCCTTACCCTATCGAGTCAAGGTGTCTGTCTACCCGCGTCTAGACGGGGCTAATGGCTGTACCGAGCAGACCACCATAAACTTGCTGTCTCAGCTAAAAGCGATGCATTAGAAAATGCATAAGGCACAACTACCACCGCACCGACCAAAGTGCAATCGAGCCATACCGTGGAGAAGCTTTGATCAAAGTTGTTCTGTTTTTTTTTTTCGCCATCACCTCAAAAAATTCACCTTCAATCAGCACAACGAAACGACAACAAACCCAGCTCGAATAAAACGTCCGATTTGCAAAAGCATACCACGGCGGCAGGGCTAATTCGTTTGACATTTCACCAGAACATATTTCTCGGATAGGCCATTTAGCATATAAAAGCATGGAATAGTTTGTGTTGCGCAAAAAAAACCTAAATATCAAAACTCGTCTATCCTTTGCCTTAAAAAAACCCCTTTATTGCGTGTGGTTCTTTAAGCTGGTACGTTCGTCTAAAAGGGCAGAGGAAAGGTTAAGTCAGTGCATCCACCGGCAGGGTCTGGCCTCTATCGGGTGGTCAGCGAACCGTCACCGAACCTCCCACGGGTTCATTCCAATTAGCCGCTCACATTCCACGGCCACAAACCGAGCGATGATTAATACACGCTTGCGCCTCTAATCTGCACCAATTAGCTATCGAAGCCCGGCGAATCGCTGGCTGGAGCCGGAACCGCAAAACGTTACGGGGATGGCTCCTTTTGCGGATGGTTCCCGGCTTGCAGGTGCAAGATGAAGGCGATCGTGGAACACACACGCACATGACGGGGTGACGGGACTTATGATTTATGAAGCAGCAGCCCGTCGAACAGAAGATCTTTGATCGAGCAAGATGTTCCGCTGGCCGGCGAGTTTCGGTTTACGGGCATGATTAATGGAATGAGGTGAAAAGGGCTCGTACGGAGTGTGCGAAAGATGGTTGCAACGGCGATCGATACGGTTTTTTTTTTGCAAGCAATTATGCACCAAAAACCAACATCTTTCCCCACTGCAGTTCGATCGAAATTGGGTACGATTCGTGCCGTATAATGATTGTCGTAAAGTTGCCTCTTGGCTGCAAGCGTTTCTTGCCGTGGTAGCATCTTCGAGGGATGCCCTGCCCACAGCAAAAAAGATCAAGGCGAAACACAAGACAGTACAAGGGATAATGATGGCCTATAAGCTTGTGCGCCTGCGCGTCATGATTCATTGCAGGTCAGTTTTATTAATTGAATCATTTAGCCAATCCGTTTAGTGGATCCGATATGCGAGAACCCGCTTGCTCGGGTGTTTTGCCTTGGTGATTTATGGTAAATGGTTTCCACTTATTGCATGGTACAAAGGGACCGATTATCTTCCAGCGGCAGTAAAGCGGTATGCCATAACAGTACCCGGTGTGTGACTTGTTTTCACCAATCACTTTTCTTCGCTCTCGCCCAACGACGGCCTCGACGGTGCTCGACACTTTTCTTCTCACACACAACCGGGCAGAAGTACACGCCTAATCCATTAGCCGTGCCGATTCGGTACCGATTGGCTGCGCGGCGAACGAGATGAACCGGCTTCCCGCCGAATGAAGGTCAACCTTCCGCGCTGGACGAACTTCCCACGAACTTCGTTCCGGCGACGACAGTAAGTCTGTGCGGCCGAGACCAGGTCGTCAGTCCCATAGTCGACCGAAATGCATGAGCGGTGCACCGCACCTGAGTTGGCGAGTCGCCCCGATGGTGGTGCCCCGTTCGACTAATGTTTATTGGGTTACCTTCACGAAACGGCATTTACCATCCGCCGGCGACTCGACGACATTTTCGTCGTGTGGAAGCGTCCACACGCTGCGCAGGTAGCGTGCGATCAGGCCAGGCCGGGTCGGAGACGGATGCCGTAACCATAGTGTCTTGCACACCGGTGAAAATACCGGTATTTCGCATGGACGTCATCACTCCTTGTGGGCTTGTCTAATAAAACCCATTAGCTGCGGATGATGCCATCCACTAGACGACGCACCTACACAGACCCCCGCCAGAGACTGCCGAAGAGATGAAGATGCCATCGTGCGGTGTACCACGGCGCGGATCTCGATGTACTCTTTACGATGCACCGTCACCGTGTGGCATTTATGGTTGCCACGGTGGTGCTTTGGTATTTAGGACTCTCGGGGCCCCGTTTCGTTCTACACACATCCGCAAAACACAATCGAACGAGGTCGCCGGGCAGGGAAAGTGTTACTGCTCGATCTGCATCACGGTGAATTGATCTTCTGTTTCCTCCCCGAAACGGAGCGACTTTGGGCCGTAATTGTACATCACAGCAGATGATGATAACTGTCATCAGTTGGCTGTTTATGCCAGTGTCGATAATATGCAGGTTAGAAACGTCACTCTTTCTCGAAAACTGCTTATCAACTTTTTATAATACAGTTAAAAAACCATTGTTTAAGCTTCTCGCCTTGCGATAACCCTTCAGCACTCGATCTCCGTGTGTCGTTGAGATCGCTAATTAAGCCGACGATCACATCACATTAAGATCCCATTTGTGTGCCCTTTTACCCATCGTTACGATCGGATGACACATAACGGAACCATTCTCGGCTCAACTGAAACCCCGTTCGGTAGGGCTCGTCCATCTTCAGTGTTCACGCTTGGGGTGGAAAGCTAGACACACCACACGAAGAAGCTAATTTATGGCCTGCCGAGTCGGGGTACGACCGTCCCTTCCACAGCTGGGTGACAGATTACTTCACCGGGTGACAGCACAAGCCGCATTATCCGATACGAGATCTATACCCCGTAGGAAGCTCCAAAAAACCCTCTAAATAGATGGGGTTAATCCCCTATATCGAAACATTTTTAAATCTGTGTTGAAAATGATACACCCATTAAAAACCGGCACAGGGGGGGGATTCCGGCCCGACACGCCCGGGTGAGGAAATTAATCACCCAATAAGCCTTTCGGAGCTCCGTGGCAAAACGGCAGCCGGTACACGATGCAGGTCGACCATGTAGGTCGATAGATCAAACGGTTAGCAGCGTACGCTACCCGAGTCCCGACGAGTTCCGAAACAACCGGAACGGATGCATACCGTACCGGTTGTGATCGCCATCCAAAAATGCCCAGCCTATACGTGCGCACTGTTAGTCATGGTACGGGAATCTTCCTGGGAATCGACACAAGTCTCAATCCGCTATCCGCCGCTCGGTGCGGGATACGCTAGGTAGCGTACATTTTCCACTAAATTTGCAAATCGTACACATAGTTAGCGCGTTCGCCATCGAAAGGCGAGAAGTGGATCTCTGGAAGGGGTTTAAATCGTGAAACACGATTCCGCAAGGTATTGATCAAATTTCCACACTACCGATACGACCCCTCCCCCACGGTTCCCGGTGCGTCTTTTGAGTGCTGCCATTGAAGGTGAACAATTTTCCCAGAAGTCGACGCCGATAAAAAAAAAACGATGCATTTCTACCGGATCCAATCCGGGGGAAAAGAAACCGAACAGGGATGATGGAGAAGTCGCAGCGATGCAACAGGTTGCAAATCAGCTAACTCATAGTCCGCGCTGCTGGAACTCCAACCTGCAACAGAACGGTTGCATTCCTGACATGCTTGTGCACAAGTTTTTTTCCCCTGCAACAATCCTCTTTCCGTTCCTAATCCCGCTCGGGAACCCATCGTCTTTTCGGTTGATGGGACCCATCGACTCCTAAAGGGTCGTCGCGCAGTAGTTCGGAACCCTCCGGGTTGTCGGAAGCGCTACCAAAACCGGTTCCATATCATCGATGATATCACTAATGATGCTGACGGCCACAACTGTCGGGCAGGCGTACCGGCAGTGAATAACGCCGCATAGCAAAACGCCGAAAGAATCATCCGCATCGCGGCATAAGCAACCGAGCGCAACCCAAATAACCTACAACCCGATAGTGTCTGCCCCGGCCCCGGGGAAGATCTCCTTTGCAGAGAATGGGAAGAAACAAATCAGAAAGAACACAAAGATATGATAATCGCTCTAAAGCCCAGCGGTTCGCGGCAGCGGCCCTTGCGGGATGCGTACCCGCGTTTTATTCTCACCCTCTGTGCCGTGTCCTCGATCACTGTCATAATCAATATCCCCGCGCGTTTCTTCTTTCTCCCCCTCCCCCACGGGGACATTCCATCCCGGCACCTGTGCGGCAAACAAATGTGGCTCGGTGGCGGAAGCCGATACATCGGTAGAAATTCTTGATTTGAATAAATAAATATTCCTATCCCCGGAGATCTCCCCCGGTCGGAGGTCCGATAGGTCCGGAGAGTGCCCTACGGAGAGGACGCAAAGGCGATTGGAACCGAAGAACATCTTTTTTGGGGAAAGGGAGGGAAGGGGGAGGGAGAAACATGCACAAAAAACCGTCAGAAGATGTCTTTTCGGGACCGGACGACAAAACTGGTCCTCCGCACGGGCGAGAGTCCCATCGGCTCACTGTGCGCCATCTTGATTTGATACTGCTGGTGTGTAAGGTGGTAATTAATTTCATAATTAGCAGCTCGTTATGTACGATGAACTGGAGTTCCAAGGTCCACCAGTACGGGTACAAGTGCTCCGGAAGCGCACTTGTCGCGAAGCGATACCGATTTGATAAGGGACTCGTTTCGTCTGTTACTGGGAAATGGGAAGCGGGCCGTGTTAAATCGCAACAAGCTGGAAAATTAAATAATTAATTTACAAAACAAACTCTACATACCATTATTCGAAGCGTACTTAGAAAAACATGCAGCCGTTATCGGACGAGATCTTGACAAATTGATAAACCGATCTTACCATTCTGCCCTGTCACTATCAATAGGAAAGCGTCCACCAGCGCCCCGTTTCAAACTTGTCCGTGTATGCGCTTCACAGATTGCTATCGTGCAAAGGCAAGGTGATCCTCGCAGTGAGCACCCTCCTCAGGGAAGCTACCCAAAGCCTGCACGCACATCCACAGCCCGGTGCATCCATCCCACACCGGACCCCGGGGCGGATTATGCTGTGAAGCGAATCGGAAAAATTAACGATCGGATCGGGTTAGAGCGAAGCACCGGACCCTTGTTCCCCACCTAGCTCCCGCGCGATACAGCTCGGGGAACTCGCGATATTGAACCGCCTGCCTCGGCCAACCAAACCGCGCACAAGCGGAGCGGATGGGAATGGAAGAATCTTTAACATAAATTAACAAGCAACATTCTTCCAATCCTTTTTTGTCCAATTCCTGGCTTTACTTCTCCTTCACTTGCGCGGTTCCGACATCACGGTGTGGAGTTCCGGGCGAGGGCGGGTGCCGATTATGCGCACACGGGGTAAGATAATATTCTTGTGTATTTATGTAAATCCTCCAGCACTCCGTCCATCTCCACACTGTTGCTTCGCCCGATGCACACGCGGCGGTGCTGGTGGAGATGTTCGACTCGTTTCGATTGTATGGCGGGTATCACCTGGGATATACGGAGTTCCGGTTTGCAAGACAAAACCGTTCCAAATGCTTACATAAGCCCTGAGCAGGTTCTTCGGACCCTGGTATTTATTGAGAAGCTCGGATGCATGTTCACCCTAACGAACCGAAACGATTACTTTGAGCTTAAAGTGGGCTTGATCTTGTACAGATTTGGCCCGTTCCCAATTTCTTCAACAGCCGAAAAGCTTCCGTGCGACATCTTCATCGACGGAGAGCGAGAAAATTGGATCATTGGGACCTAAACTCTCCCTTTGGTTGACTACTGCCCTCTTTCACTCCCATACCACCCCTAAAAAAGCGACAACAAAAGTAGTAAATCGTTCGCGCACCATCGGTTTTGCGAAAGTAAACGAAAGTACTTTCTATCGTCAGGTGAAACAGGCCCACACACGTGCGGCAAAAACACACACACACACACAAGATCAACTACACGCGGGTACATTTCACCGGATGTTTCTTCTTTCGGGGGTTTGTTTTCTGTTCGGTCATTCGGTGTGCTTCCGTTTTCGCATGCCCCCAATCCTCTGCACCCGGAGGTTCCTCTTTCCGTCCACACCCCATCAATCAGAGCAAAAGTGCTCTGCCACCAGCACGGCCAGCTTCTCGCGTTGCTGTACGTGTGGTAGTGTGACGAGGCTAAAGCCACTTGAATGCCAAACACTGCCACCAAGCCCCCTGTCCGTGTGTGCCCTTGTAGCCTTTCTTGTCTGCCGGCCGGATGTGTCGCCGTGAAACTGGTGTTTGTTTTTCTTTTTTTTACTCCAACTACCCACTTGTACCTGGGTTGGTTTTTACCAGCAGCACAAACACCGGACCATGGGCTAGAGGTTATCGGCGCTTAGTCACCTCGCACGGAGATGCAAGTGGCTCTTTCTCAGCACACCACCGCGAGAAAGCGAGATGGACCCCGCTCGTTCTCAGCAGCTTATGGACGAAATGCCGAACCGACCGGTGCAACAATGTTGCACTGCAACTTCCATTCCCGGCTAGCCACGCCGAGTGTCGGAGGCTCCGAGAAATGGCATTCCAAAACTTAAATTTCACACACGCCTCAGCTAAATCCGACCACCTGCAGGGGTAAGCCTGGGATGGGTGAGAGTGTTGTGTTGGTATTGATGAGGTCTATCGCGGCCTTGCCAACCTCGCCCGTACCATGCCTCCTGCACAAAGGCACGATGAATAATTCAACACACCTGAAATGAGCCATCGACTCTTTCACTCTGAGAAAATGCCAACCACCGTACAGACCCCAATCACACACATACAACACCATTAAACCTTTCTCCTGGAGGCCGGCATCTCTCCACATCTTCGAACGGTTGTTACTTTTCCCTTCAGGTTAAACAGGCATCCGATCGCGGCCATGCAAAAAGGGTGAAATGCATCGCCAAAAGGCCATCTATGACCATTACGATCCGGTGGCGACTACGGCAAGTGCAAGGCCACCAGCATGGCCGGTCCGTTCTTTTTTTTTTTGTTTAGGATTTGGAACCACGACTTTCCATTCTTCGAATCCGAAACGCCAACCGTGGCAAGGATGGGAGAAAGATTGATTAACTTAATCGGTCATCGGTCGCACAACCGCTTTAGGTAACGCCTCGCCGCTACCAACATCCCCATACTGTTCACCGGTGCCTCGCCCCGGTCGCAATCTAATCAAATGAGACGGTAACACCCGAACCCGATGCCGGTAGGGAGACCTTGAGAGCACGGCAAAGGGCTCCCAGGTCGCAGTTGCACACAACATCTGTGGTGCGGTGCACCTAATTAACCCTGGATCTTGGGGTGTTTCGTTCTGCTCGCGTTGCAACATGATTTGTGGCGTGTGTGTGTGTATAGGGGGGGCAACCTTGCACAACACACCACATCTCCAAATCTAATTCACCGTATTCGTTACAGCTGAGCTGATAAGCTCACCCGGAGCCAACCGGCTGCTTGACTTTAGTGCGGTCTGGTCTGGTTCGCGGTTCGATTAGAATACTATGGTTTCGTACCACTGGAAAAAAATACCCATTTTTGCGAGCCTTTTTTTGCTATTACACAACTCCCTACTGCACCATAATTGTTTAATATATCTAACGAACCGTAACAGAACGTTTAATGGATGTTTAACAGCGTACTCCTCACGCCCTTCTGTTTGGATTTATCGCTTTCGTACTTTTTTTTTCTCCTATCTCCCAACATTCACAGAATCAATATCCATCACGGAGGTGTTAATACTTTGTTTATTTATTTCCACTTTACCTACATCCATCAGGCTTTTCCGCAATCATTTCCACGGCGCGAGTGTCCGACACACTCACTCACAGGGTGGGGAGAAAAAAAAATCTAGAAACGCTCGACATGGTCCTAACCAATCGCTCAGCGAAGCGGGTCAATCTGCGTGTGTACGGAAAGATAACTTCTAATTGGTATTATTACCCATCCCGCAGTTTCTCGTCTGTTACATCTTTCCCCTCTGACCTCACCGCGGCGGGTGTCTTCAGGTCCTGCTTGTCCGGCAGTGACGTTTGAGCTTACGAACCGTGTAACTCCCTCTGGGTGATCGTTAACGCAGACACACATAACGTACGATCGACCGGAGCTGCCGGGATCGATGACCAGACCGAAAATGCCTCCACCGGGAGGGACCGCCCTGGACCCCTGGACTCTGGTGGTGAACAAATATTAAGACGTTTCGACGATCGATTCACCAAAACCTAGGCAAACTAACGTTTAAAGCCCAGATTCTGCTAAGGGGCGAAAGCCTTACCGTCTGGTATCGCTCGGGCCAAACCGCAAGGTACCAATTAGAAGGGAGTTGGAGTTTTCTTCCCTCGAAAAACGCGCCCAACACGCTCTCCACCCGGCCGCTTTTCGTTTGCTTGATTAAAAAGCCACACTGCCCAGTTCGGACACGGGCGAAATGCGAACATTCCGGCGTTACCGAACCGGTAGGTAGCAGCGATGGGTTCCAGTGTTCACCACACCGCAAACATGCAACTGTTCGGCTAGATCGAGCCCGAGGCCTGTATGGTCTACCCGGGGAGGGAGACTGTTCGGTACGCAACCCATCGGCCATTACCCGGAGGGTTCTTGGACATGAGCTGGAGTCGATCGGGAGGAGTTTCCTGTTTGGCGTCGCCGCAAGCAGCAAAGCGAAGAACGCCATTTTCCATCTACCCGTTAGTTACACATCACACCCGGCCGATGTATTCAACCGAGACAATGTGAAGCCGGCTGGATGTTGGTTGTGATTTAAAGGGATGTGATCTTGCGGGAATTCTTTGCTGAAGTTAGATAGAATCGAATTCTAACGTTGTGGGCCACAGAGATGTCGTAACGTCTTACCCAATGGGTCCCTCCATTAACAAGTTCCCGTTTGTTTTTTTTTTGTTCAAAAGAGCATCAGACACCTCCGGTTACGGCATAATAATCGATCATGTACCAACTTTGCCGGGGTTGGCTTTCGCGTGCCACAGCAAGCGAAAGTAGGAAGAATCGTACGTCAAGACTTGCACCATCCCCTGTCCGTTCTCATCGCGAGTGACCCGGAATGCCGAGAAAACGTGACTGTCGAGCTGTCACTTTGTATCCCGGGATCTTCTCCCCACACGGGCTGGTGGAACCGAGCGTCACCGTTTCAGGTTGGTCAACAATCCACCACCGCGACGCTGTTGTAACATTGCCAGCAGACCCACATTGAGTGATTGCGCCAGTTCTGTACGTACAAGCGGCACGCGAATCACCTGCAATGGTTCGATTGTTCGGACCACTGCCGCCATGTGACGTAACTACCTTCCGAGGACCGTTCCTCGGGAGCGTTATCTAAGCGTCTTCCTTCATTCCGTGTGCTTTCCAACAAGGCATCATTACTTGAACCATTTTGCTTTGGCACATCATTAGTCCTGCCTGCCATTATAGTCAACTCGCTTCGGGTCTGAAGCGATGACCTACAGCTGGTGATAAACCGGGTAAGTGGATGTGGACTATCCGGGACAACCAAAACAAACGCGTCCGAAATTAAAATTGCCCACCGGTTACTTTGAATGTTTGCGCATTGCTGCACGTTGCGGTGCGGTTTGTGATGAGGTTTGCCACCCATCCCGCAGCCGTGGACCGTTGTTGGGAGGCGCTTTTTTGTTTGTTCACCGGCTCGCGACACCACGGTGGACACGTAGTGAGGTGTGTGGAATGCTTCTTTCACACGCATAATTCGCACTTTTCCACACCATCTCGGGACTGGAGCGGGGTGTTTTTTTTTTGTTTTGCCCCGGGCCGCTATGTCCTACGGTGCTGAGCTAGTGCTCGTTATGCCACTATCTCGCCTAAGAGACACGTTTACTTGGTACAGTAATGAAGGTACATGTCACGCACTACGAAGTACCAATTCTTGTACAAAGACCCCCCCTGAAGCTATCAGAAATCAGAGGAGTTCCACAAAAAGTTCCAAGACTTGTGGTCGATTGAAGGAACAATTAGTGTATGTCCAGAATTACAAACCAAGACATTAATCGCAAGATCACGACCCTACACTTCTTCTGAATATAGTTTATAACACTTTCCCTTTCACCATCCTGGATGGTCTGGAAGTTGTAAAGGTCCTCATCGACCCAGCTTAAAGAGACAAAATCTTTGATCACGAATTTGCCGCGCAAAAGACTAAGAGCATTCTCACGCAATTTGATAATTCTGCTCCTATTATTCCGCGGTGACGTCCAATGGTATAAACCTACAGATAAGCCACAATGCTCATGTCCTCCTGACGATACCCTTGTATTCGGTATGTTCTCCTAGGCTCCTAGGGCAATCCTCGCAATCAGACCAGGTATGTTCAACATAAATTCCTCGCCTCCATCGGAAATACCGGATCTGAACGATGAAGTCATCCGTTTCGCTGAGCCCTCGTCGACCCTTCCAATCTGATCAACATTCGCGATCTCTGGCGATTGATCGATCGATGCCGGGCGCAGACGGGAACCTTGACGGGCATTACCGTGGCGTTGATTGCGAAGAACCACCGCCCGCCATGGGAGGTCCCTTTTAGACTCGTCTGTCAATGCGCCATCCTTATCAGTGACATAACATTGTCATTTATCGTTGGCCATCGGGACGTTCGCTGGACTGATATCGATGCATGTACACACCCCTTCCCTCCCTGCAAAAGGGGTTCGCGCACGTCCAACCTTTGATCTTGGTCGGTGTGGCCGCGTGTGTTATCAATTAATTGAAAGTTTTAGAATCGACGAAACAACGCCACAACGTGCAACATTTCCTCTGGCTCTGGCGACGAATGTTGTTGTTTTTCTTTATTTTTTTTTTTTGCGTTGTTCCGTTTGCAGGTCGATAAAATTCTACCGATACCCTACCCTATTACACTACTGATGGAGACTCTGGACGTTTTAGAGCACTAATTGATAGCTCATCAACGCGTACATTCGGTCTGTCAGTGGCTGCCGCGTACGATGATAAAGTGTTCTTCCACCCTTTTAACAGGTTGGGGGCCGCTCTAAACAACGCACACTGCATGCTTCATTACCCTCTAAAAGTGACCATGTGCACGCTTCTCACGCGTTCCGGAACGTTATCTGTACTGCGCATCGCATCAATTTCACTCGGCGGACTTTTTTTTTGTTGCTTTTTTGGCGTTGTTATTCTCCTCCCCTGGTGGAGGACCGGGCAGCAGTGGTGTGGGTCTGAAAATCTGCAGGTAAAACATGCGTTTTCGATACCAAAAGCAGAATGAAAACAGTTTCGAGGTCAACCGGGGCCCAACCAGCACAACGACGCGCTGATTTGGTGATGAAACAGTGTGCCATCACGTTCTGCGCCATCGCAAACCGACACAACATCAACTTACCCACCGCAAAATGGACGCTCTCTCTCTCTCTCTGCACAACAAGAACGCAAAACCCGACCACGACAATCTTGAAATGACCTCGTGGTTGGTAGCGTCAGGTCTGGAGCGGTCGGTGATATAATGTAAATTTAATACTGCGTCCTACCGGAGGTGACCCTTTTCCACGTGTCTCTGATGGGCAGGCACCGGGGTGATGATCATAACCCGTCCACCCGATCGTCTGCCGGCCGGCTTTTACCCTGTTTTCCACCCCGCGGAGGTAAGTTATCGGCAGCGTTGATTACATCGCCGGGACCTTCTCAATGGAACTGGTTTTTTTTTACGGGCAGGGGGTGTTTGCAGTATGTTTCGTTTTCAACCAGCCACCGAGGGTCACGCAAGTGTACGCATGTGTGGATTTATTATTAGGGTGCGTGCGTCTGAAGGACACCTCAGGTTCGGTGCTTTCGCTTTATCATTATTATTTTATGCTGCTGCATCCACAACATCCAACACGGCTATGGCGGCTATCCTGGATGCGTCGTACGCCCAAGGAGATCAAGACATCAGCGTCTCTCGCTGCGTCTGCAGAGACATTGGCCAGTCGCCTTCAAGCAAGTCGGTTGTCCTGGGTCACAACATGGGCATCGCGACAGTTGACCCAACCCAACAACCAGCCACACACACCTAATTATGGTGATGATGGATGCTAAAAGGAAACGCACTGGACACTGCTCCAGTCTCTGGCCGGGCCTGCCCGAGTGACCTGGCACGAAAGCTCCTACACGTCCGCTTTAATTACTGGGTAGCAGGAGATGCACTGGAGATGCAGAAAACGAAGCGTCCCTTTAAAAAAAAAAACTCCCGAGTATAATGCGACCATCTCTGTGGCCCTCGATCTTGAAACCAGCGTGCGTTTAACGTTTATCAGCAGATGTGGTAAGATCTCAAGAGGCACTCGATTACATGACAGCAGGGATAACGATTGGGTACTTGAAATGAAATTCTTGCACTCTCTACCCCTTGGCTGGGGTCCAGAGTTGTCCCTTCGATTTTGTTCCACTTCAAGGTGCTCTGTAGATATTGGCACAAAACACAAACAAACTGCAGATATTTCCATGCTACGAAGAAGGTTATAATAATATCACACGCCAAACGAGCTGACAGAGATTATGACATCGAAAGTGACATGAAAGTGGCGTCAGAGACATTGGCTGGGACATTGTCGTCCAAAATGGCGTACACGGGAATGAATTTAAATCACCTACCCATTTTGCTGCTGAATACAGAACACTTTCGCCTTCCGGTTGTTTTGGGAATGAACAGCGTAAATTATTCGTTAACAACAATTGTTGCCAGTTAATAGAATTCTGAAGGTCGTGCCCGAAATGACTGGACGGCACAAAAATTAAACGATCCGTCCTCAAATCGGCTGATCATAAAGCGCATCATGAACAAAGCAGACCTTTTAGCAGTGCGCCGAGCGTGTAGTGTTAAGCGAAAAAGCATTAAAACAAGGTTTCTGCTTCGAATTAGACGCGTTGGATGCAACATTACCACTGCGCCATGGGTATTGTTCTTTCCCCAAACTGGGACTAATTCTAGCGCGACCTTTTGCAGCGCGTTTTGTGGCCGATTTCGATCATTTAAATTAGCATTAAAACGTGATGCGATTCCAATCGATCGTGTCTGTAAGTGGTTTTACATGCAGCGGCACTATGTTCGCACTTTTCCACTAATTTTAATACCTTGCCCGCATTTTGCACACACAGCCACCGTATGGTTTTGCAACACTGTAACTCATTTAATTTCGATTTTCTGTGTTCCTTTCTTTTCTTCTCTATTTTTTTTTTGGATTAAACACATGGCGGAAAAACACATTTTTTGCAAACCACACGAAAAGCCACTCTCAAAACCGAGCGCGACGAATGCAACCGGAATAGGCCATTGGGGAGCAACCGCTAGAAATTGCCCAATTTCCCCACGTTGGGTGGAACAGCAGTGGGCAACAACAAAAGAGGCGGCGAAATACCAGCATTTTCGGCAAATGTTGAATTCGCGCGTTACCTCCACGGAGATCCGGGATCTATATCGTGGCGATCGTACGCCCCGCGGGAAAAGCGCTTGATTGCATCTCCGCCGGCCGCCGATGAGCCGCCCGCTGGTTTCGGAAAGGGGAAGCCTGAAAACGGAGGGAACCGCCGGCCCAAAGCGAAGGAAGAAGCGTTTTCGATCTACCGGCAACGGAGGCGCTGTGGACGTCCGGAAAATGGAGGCCCTTTCCAATTATACGGTGGCCTCCCTTACCCATCCGATACCCTTGGCGCACAGCTGCCGCTCCAGGCGGGAGGGAGGGAGGTTTTGAAAGCAAACGGAAACGCGATTCGCGAAAAATGTGCTCCCAACGCGCAAAACGCTACTCTTAATTCGTTTCCCATAGAGCACATGGCCACCGCGACTCCATCTGCCAGTGCGCCAGTCTACTCCCAGGGGCGTTAAATGTTTGTCGAAACACATTCCTGTTGGGAGCGCGCTGGATCTCGCGCACTTTGGAGAAGTTCGCATGGAAGCTTTCGCTACCATATGCTTCCTGCGCGGGAAAGATCGCACCGTAAGATCGCGCAATCTGTAGGCTCGTGTGGTGGAGCAGAGTTTTCTTTCTGTTCCATTCTGTCCCGTTTTTCTCACAACGCTTCTAGCTGTCGGCGCATCTTTCGCGTTGGATGGAGCGATTTTTGTTTTAGCGCCAGTTTTCCCAACTTTAATCCCGTGCCGAACCCGTGCACGAAAATGGCTACCCTTACGGATCGTGCCGTGCCCTTCGAGTGTCAAAGGTAAAAGGCTACCCAAACCTCACCAAAGTTCCCATGGATCTACGCGGGGCTGTATCTCCCCGATGGCAGAGAAGGTAGCACAGAAAAAAAACCCACAAGTGGGAAACAAAACGTACTAACATAAAAAATACACATTCACAGCTTTTCAGCTTGGTTCGGTATACACTTAAAAAAACACACACACACACACAACGAAAACAAGGGGAGGGCAAAAAAGCGACGCCACTCCACTGGGACGAAGTCAAATATCTAATTTATGTCTTATATTAATATTTATACATTCATCAACATCACTCTAGTGCATGCTTCCACTCGGCTTGATCTCGCCTTGATCTCAGCTCAAGATCTCTCGCGCTCGCTACTCGAGAGCTGCTCCAGTGCGAAACCACGTGCTAGAAAGATGGAAGATGGAACGAGAAGAGACACAAAACAAAGAAAAAACAAAAGTTTATGGAAGATTCACCCCAAAAACCCACCGTGCTGCAAGCGCACGAGTGAAAGGTCAACGGTTTTCATTCACCTGTTGCGGCACACACTCCCGCCGGGACAAACCGTTTTTTCCTTTCTCCGTGTGAGCCCGCACCGCTCCGAGCGCTGAGCGGCACCGGTAAGAGCGTGTACACATACGTGAAGTGAACGAGGATTAGTTCAATCACCGAAAGGGATTCCCCAATTCTTCATATACAGTAAGGGTGGGTTGCGAATCATGCACGGAAACGCTTTCAGCCTTCGAGCGATCTGACATTTTACTCAAACTATTTGAAGATGAGTCGCAACGAATTGTACCCGCGGTGGGAAGGTACCGAAACTTTCAATCTTTCGCCGAGGAATGTACATGGCACACCGAACCGAAAGTGTGATGCGCGCGCCCAATCGAAGGGGAGCGGGAAAGAAACAAAACCCGGCAAATCAGCGGGTTCGGTGGTGACGACGCGCATGATTGATCACCGGTTGATCGGTCGATCGTTAATCACAGATGTACAGAGAAAGGATCGGCGAACAGGTACACCATACCGGTGACCGTGCACCGTAGTTAAATGAATTTTTAACGGCGGCCCACCAGCGAGATGTACCGTGACGCAAAGCTCAAGGCAAATGTCAAGTGTGAAGATGAGCGGCACATTCCGGGTGAAAGCCTCCATTTGGGGGGTTTATTACAGCAATCAGTTTCATTGCTCATATACTGACGAAGACCAGTCTAATAAAATAGATACATGTTCATATCAAAGGGCTTCCCTACTGTTGCTTTACATGTTATAGCAGAGATAGCCCAACAGTTAGAACAACGAAAAGAGCCCAGACAACGATAACAGCCAATTGAACCACCCCTTATGAGGCATGCAAAGAGCCCAATAAAGCATAAGCAGTTGCATTATTCATTCTTTTCCGATGCAATTATACCTTTCAATGGCACAAGCTATCAAGCGGACGGAAGCATGCCATAATATTGCTTCGTAATCGACATAATCTCTGCTGTCATCGTGCGATTACCGTCGACCGTTGAGATCGTTGTTCACAACCGATGAGGGTGTGATTCATTTTCTCCCAACTAATCCTCTGCGTTCATTTTGCATTTCGATTTTTGATGAAGATCACCGGACGGAAACATTACATCTAGTGTGTTGCGCGTTCTGGAGCACGTTCAATCTCCGGTAAATCCCGGCAGGAAATATTCAACATCATCAACAATTCTAGGTCACGGTGAATGGTTTAGAGTTGCCAGAGAATTACACAACAAATATCTTACTAGCGAAGCAAGACATTAAATGGCGCACACAGTATGTGTTGTTTTCTTTTGGATGCATCTGGCAACACTGCCCTTTGTTATGATTTATCCAAGAATCGCAAAGACGCTTGCCTCGCGTCTATTCGAACGTAAATCACGTGTTAGGTTTTCTCTGCTATATTACTATGTTTTGTTATGCTATGTTTATTTCTGCTATGCATCTGGCAACACTGGCCCGATGTTATGGTTTACTTAAGAATTTGAGGGATCACGACCAATTGAGTTGGGGTTTCCGTATTTTGTTTCCCTATTTACTCAATCAGGCAACATTGCGCGATGATATGATTCATCCGAGAATCTTGGAATTTCGTGTATAATTCGTAAGTAACGATCACGCCCAATTGAATTGGGTTTCCTGTGCATTGAATTTATTGCTTAATGTATTATATTATGTTCTGTTTCCTTTTATATGTATATGGCAACACTGCTCGATGTTCTGTTATACCCAACAACCTTGAAGACGCTTGTCTCGCTCTTAATTTTTAATGCGAATTTGAGCGATCACTGCATCACTGGATGGACCACGCGCGACTTTTCTGCAGCATGGTGTAGCTGAACGTAAGCTGAAGTATGCAGACCAGTTCGCCGCCTGCCCTGCTAATGTCCGACGAAGACGTCTGGAAGGTTGACAGGAAATGGTACGCAACAAGCCATCTCGGGGACATCCTCCAGGAAACCCGGAGAAGAGATCACGTGTGTCTCCGCAGGCTGGAACTGCGAATGGTTCACCTCGCGCTTATCTACCATTAACGTCTCTCGTGGCGGGGGTTTCTTCGAGTCGTAACACGCGCATGATGTCTTGTTTTCCTCCCACTGTTTCACCCTTCTCTGCCCACTTGTACGCCCGTTGTTTCGCACAGAATGAGGTACGAATTATGCTGCAGTTCCGTCTCATGCGCGTCGATGGAATGCGGTGACATAATTTAACATCTCATCTCTGATACCATCCCGTCCAACGAAGCGACATAAAGCGAACGTCATAAATGTCAACCATCATCATCGTCGTTCCAGACAAAGTTGAAACAAAAAATTAAAATTAATTATTTGCATGTCCCGCCCGGGTTCCTACGGTCGCTTTTCCTCATTAACCGCGTCCACGCTATTTCAGTCATTGTTGAACCATCACGCAACAAATCAACTAACCTGCACAAGCGCACAGCGCGAAAAATTGAGGCTGCAGTGAGATAACCATTCACAACCGAAATGCAACCGCGCAACCGGCAAAGTGATAAGAAAAACGTATTTAAAGTAAATGGAAAAATATTTTACTCATTTTCCAAAAACAAGGCACCATCCTATCTTCATAAATTGCCTCTGCCATAAAAAATAACACAAATACGAACAAGGGCTAACAAATATGCCATCTGCGAAAAATTTTACTCACATTCAATAAATGCACACAAAGTAAAGGGAAAAAGAGAAAGAGAGAGAGAGAGAGAGTGGCAATTGATGCGAAAGCTTGCGAAATAGTAAGTGGCATGCGGGTTTTCGAGGACGGAATCGATTTATTTAAAATTTCAAACCATTTCGAGCTCACTATCGCACATGGTGGTGTGTGATGAGGTGCTTTTTGCTGCAATTGCCAAGAAGCTAAGGAACAAAATTAACCAAAAAAAAAAAACACGTGCATAAAACCGCCCTCCTCCCAAAACACCCCTTAATTCCTTCGTTCCGTGGCCTAAAAACCACCTCGCTGCAGATATTCGTACCCGCGTGAAAAACTACACCCCTTGTTGGTTTCCACCCTCAACTCGGGAGGGAAGGAGGGAAAATGCGTATTGCCAAAAAAAAACACAACTCACCACGCGGGAGGGTTGCAATTGGTGCTTGCCATGCACAAAACAAAAAACCAACCTAAAGCTCGCGAAAAAACCCCTAACCGAAAGTGCATTCACCTGTGCGTTACTCCGTTCCGAACTGTCCGGATCGGATTCGCAGCCCCTTCTTTCGGGATGATGGCGAAAGTCTTTTTTTTTCGCACACTTTTCGGTACAAATACAACGAAGAAAACAGTGTGCACTTTCCGAACCCGGCTGGTGCTGACGGTGTAGGAAATGTAAACTGCCAGTAGGTTTGCGCACACAACAAAAAAAAAAAAAAACAATTCAAATTCCGCCAACCAACACAGTCGCAGAAAGCGGGTAAGTAAGGTTGACCACAAGGAATCGATTTACCAAATTGTAAATCGCATCGAATCGGTACGATTTGGATGAACTAGTTCCAAACTTTGCACAATCGGTAACGGGTCCGAAATTGGATGCGGCCAAGCCATTTGCAATAGGGGTGAGAAAAAGGTGGGGTAGTTTCTTAGGAAAAGCAATTTTAATTTCATGTTCTTGGTAAGGTTTTCTTTAGTTTTATTTACACTTTGTTTATGTTTTAAACTCTATTAAAGGTGTCCCAAAAATGACTCCCTTTAATCATGCGCTTCCATCTTGCGATTGACTTTCATTTTATTAAAACAATTCATCTCACCTTTCCCATTGTGGTACATAAGGTGCGGGTGACTGGTGCATTTATATTTTCCCTCCCAAAATTTCCCCCAAACTCCCATTTTGTTTACAGCACGTCCCCCGTCACTTCATCCCTTCCGGGAAAATCCCACCCTCACCGATTCGGTACACGGACAACAAAAAAAAAGAAGATCATACCGATTCATCTCAAACAACGACGCCAATGATATTTTTAGAAATGTGTACATTCAATTGAAAGCGAAAAATTGTTAATGTGAAAGACTGGACCGGGGTTGAACTGTGCATAGAAAAACACAAACAAAAAACAAAAACAAAACCCACTGCCGGTTGGAAAAGTAAGGAAAAATTGTATCACCACCCGGGTGTGTCCGGAAAGCGGGCCTCCGACCGCCGACGGAGGAGAAAGAAAGGAAAGGCCAAAGACAGCACGAGGAAATAAAAGAAACGCCGATCAAACACAAACGCAAGTCGATTAGATGATGATGTATAATAAAAACGTATATATACAGCCAAGATAAGCTTGAACAGCGACGGGCCAGAAGGGGGAGGGAAGGTGGAATGACAAAACGGGAAAAATCCGTTAAGAAACAGCACGGTAACTCACGGACCAATAATAATAATGAAGCAGAGGAAAAAAAAACACACGCACACACAGTTTTGAACCTAATCATACGTTTTAAATGAACAAGCGGAGTTGAAGGCGAGAAGCAGCTGAACCTCAGATAAAAAACATACGCCGGAGAATAAATTATGTTTGATGGTAAATGACACAGCCACAGACAACAACAAAAACGCAGGAGATGAAAGGCATTAGATTGGGACTATCAGGTGACGATCGGATGGATGGGTTATAGTCGGTTGAATAAAACCTATCATCTGAGCGAAAATATCGACGATGAGCGATTGAAGTAAAAGAGTGTGTTTCTACCATGAACATTAGGGCAAACAAAATTCAACTAGTTATATTACGTAACAAGTTCATTTGTTAATTAACATAAAACCTTCACTAGCAACAAAATAACACACTTTAGCTGGCAACACTGCACCACCACCACCACATTTGGCGCGCTCATTTGTATCTCATCTCGGGTCCCGGGAGGTTTTATTTTTTGTCAACGCCTCTTCAATCACAACCGCGATCTGGGACCATCTTGATCGCACGCCGCTGTCTGGGACCGTACCCGGACGGCAACACAATTCTCCATATATTCAAATGCTGACGATTAGTAAGCAAGAACGACCGTCCGCCAAACCGCCATTCTGGAACTGGCTGGATGCTTGTGACTTTCAAATCAAGCACACGCAGCACAAAGTTCGCATTTTGGATGGATTTTTTGTTGTTGTATCTTCCCCAGTTCCGAAATCTAACCAGCGATGACAAAACACATTTCTCACCCTATTCCGGAACGTTGGCGAGTCGGGCAGAAATGGTAAATCTCACACACCTAGCGGCAATTTAACCTTCCAGACGGAAACACGCTTATTTTTTTTTGTTTTGTTTGCAAGATCTCTTTTTGTACCATGCATAAGGAAATATATAAATTATGAGCTAATACTAAAGGTCGTTGTGTGTGCGCGTGTGTGTGTGTGTCTTCTTGCGCCCGTTCCACAGCCAATAAGCCGGCCGGTAAGTCCACGGCGATCTGCAGCCGGTTTTGCGGGCGTCACACCGAACCCGATCGCAAACCGCGCGCCAAAGACACGTCAATGCCGCCGTCGCGTGATACGCGTGAGCGTCATCCGAACACGTGTTCGGGCAAGAAATGATGCGCGGACCCCTCGCCGAGTGAATCCGGTTTTGTCGGTTGGCGGACTAAAAACGAAGAGGCGGAGAACCGTCACCAAACGTTAAGATGATCGGGTTTCTGCGATCGGCCCATGCTGGAAGATGGTAATGGCGATGCATCGATACGGGAGCACGATCCGATACGATCAAAGATCCTGAAATACTACTGAGCACCGGATCGGTCTCAGTATCTCCGCGCCATTTTCGCTCATTTGTCATGATGTCCGCCGTTCGGGCTCCACGAGGTCCACGAGGCAACATAATTCATTGCATTTTGTATGAGAATTGAACATTCTTAAGCACGAAAATGGAAGATACTTCAAGAAATGCTAATTCTGAAACATTGGACGTCGATACCCTGCGAGACATGCAGACGTCTTGAAGCACAAATACCAATACGCCGCTCCGGACTTAGCTTGGTTGGTGGAACATTATGTTTCCAACATTCACACCTATTCGCTCTTCTCACCCCAGGATCGAACTGTTCCACCCCAACACATCCGGGATTGCACCTGTACGCACAGAAGGGTTGCGCAGTCGTCATCGGCAATGTGTGGCGATCGCCACACCAGGAGCCCACCGTTGTTGGAGAGGGTGCAATAAATATTGATGACGGATTGTAAATCACGGCACCCAGCGGTCAACAAACACACGCGCTCTTGCTCGCAGTAATGCCGTCGTCGGCGGAGACACAACCATCGTACCAGGCGCTCGCGTATGTAGCTGGCTGGCTGCAGTTAAAAGCATGTGCAGTGTGCGCTACACGTGCGCAAACATACAATTTCCTCCGTTCCGTTCCATCTGGTTCCCTCGTTCTCTCTTGCAGGATTCGTTGCTCCTCTCATTACATGCTCCAAGCATGCCGCTCGCACCCGCTTCAGATATGTTCCCTTTAGCTATTTCCTTCAACGCTGCAAAGACAAGTCGGGAACAGCGATTGTCCGGGGCGTGGCGACGATGGCGGGGCGTACGGCTGCATTCATAAAGTAATTTACAATCTGTTCCCTGCCCACTGCCCCGTTCCTGGCCGCTTCTTGCCCGTGGCTTTCGGGAGAGTTCTTCGCTTCTCCATTACACCACCAACACACACCAACGCCGATCGGTCGGTTCATTTTTAACTTCCGCTTTGATCGCCTGCTGAAGAGAAGCAAATTTCCACTCAACGGGCATAGAAAGAAGAAAAGAGGTTTTGGGGGGGGAGGCGAGGAGGGGATGAAAGAGGAGGTGAAATGGGAGGGCATTTCCTTTTTGCCGGCCCGCGCGCGGGTTGGAGCTTGTTCGCGATCGCGATCGTTACTCGGGGCCTATGCACTCGCCAGGTTCACTCGCCCGTTGCCATGGCAGCATAGTCGCACGCGATCATCCACGATACAGCCCACATGCGCACGTGCACACACACATACACACCCACCCACTTATGCCTCCCGCGGACTTCTTATCTTTCACTCTCTCTTTCTTTCTGCCGATTGTTGTGTTCCTGTTTTGCTTTAACCCCAGTTCTTCTCTACGCTCTCTCTCTTCCGCTCGCACGGCCACGATTCGGCCCAAGACCCTATCTTAGCATGTCGCATCCAGCGTCATGATCACGATCGTCTAGTTGCGACCCCACCACATCCCGGCATGTGTTGGTGTAGTCGCGCGTCTGTGGTTTTATCGTGTGTGTGTGTGTGCGTGTGTGTTCCGTCCATTCGAGCGTGACGTGCGGGAGGTAAGGGAGCGAAAGAGATTCGGAGATGCGAACCGGTGGACGCACTGACCGGTGGACTGAAGCGACTCCGGGACCTCAAGAATGTGCCCATCATCGGAACCTATCTTCGCGTTTATTTATCTACTAATGCTAGCTTTTATAACGGTGCTTTCTTTCACTCGTCTCCCACAATCAGAACTCGTTCGAGAGGGGGAGGGTCGTCCACTCATCTGATGTGTGCGGTGGTGTGTTTCCCCCCCCCCCCCTCCCTCGGACCAAACCCTCCTATCACGTCTTGGTCAGTTCTTAGCGAGGAGTCAACTCGATTGTTAGCTTCCGCAATCAAAACGCTACGCTCGTGGCGAATCAGTACCCACCCAGGGGGGAGGAACTTGAAGCACTTGACTTCTCGGCATTAACGCTAACAATGTCCGAAGTCACCCATGGTCATGGTCTATTAGTTGTCGCGAACTACGGCTTTTAGATGTGCAGATACCGGGGGCGATTAGGGAATATGCATACAAAATCGAAGAATTCAGTTATGAGTCACGGACTTGCGGCACGGAACTGGACGCAACGAGCATCGCCGCTCACACATTGTAGGACCTCTCCACAAAACGGCTCATCTAAACGGAAGTTTAGACGTTCAATGGTTTACAACGCTTATCGGGTGCCGCAACCCATGAAGGACCCTGCCAGGTGTTCCAGGAAAACCCGAGAGTGAGAGAGCGTCCGGTTGTAAACATTAAATCTAAATTGGTTTTCAGACTTCGTTGCGAGATCCAGCGTCGTGTGATTAGCTTCCGCTCGTTGCAGGTTACCCGACAAATGGCAACACAGTAGTGGGTCGAGGTGTTATCTCAATCCATTACCGAGCTGCGTCTTAGCAGATACTGTAGCACAGCGGGTGGGACTCGCAATATCCGAACCTCGGAGACCTTCATGCGAAACACACACACACCGTGTACCGCCTACACTCTGCTCCAAATCTCACCAACTCTCCAAACATCCGCTGATAAATGGCGTGCCAGATGGGACAACGCGCCGGGAGAGATGTCGATCCGATAAAGTTCCATTCGCGTTCGAGATGGTAGAGGAAAAAAAGAAACCACAAGAGCAAGTCAGTGCGATGGGGTTTCCGCTAGACTAGCGGGGACTCGACCCGGCACGCCCAACCGGCTGATCGGCCGATTATCGCAAAACCTACGCAAGACGCGCAACACCTCGCCAGCGCTCGTCCACAATCGAGAACTCGTTTACAGACCGCCGATCGTCAAGGTCGCCATCGTTCAGGCCCTTCTTTTTGACACTTTCCCTTTCTTCTTCTTGCTCAGCTGCTACGAAAAACCCTGTCGGAGTATGTCCTCGCCCCGTTCGAGAACAATCCAACCCGATCAGCCTTCCTGGCGAACCCCAAAGCGGCTAATGCTCGCACATATATTGCGCTGTACTGTGCGCCGAACAGCCGAACCGAACACTCGATTAGCGAATAATTGATTACAGCACCGGCACGAATCCCAGGCCCCAAAATCTCGTAATGCTCCGCCGGTACGGTGCACCTGCGATAAGCACCGAAACCGGGCTGACCGGATCGAGATTGTGCGAAAGCGAGAGTGCCCGGGACGGACATCGGATCGGGAAAAAATAGTAGCGGGTGCAGGCGGGAATCCCAGGGCGCCATGGGCCCACAGCTCCATACAATCGAGCGTGTGTTGGGTGGTAGCGGTGCCTTATCTCGGAACGCTTCGTCGTCCCTCGGCCGCACACAAATTACCCTCATAAACCAGAGTTGATTTCACACCAAAAAAAAAACATAAAAGAAAAGCCCAATTCTCCCTCCACGCTACACCACGATCTAATGCTGCGCTGTGCTCGTCTTAATGGGGCGTGAAGCATTTGGTATTTGTATTGGCCTTAGCCGGTGTTCGATAGTCGATGGTTTGGAGATCGGGAGTCAGCATGCGAAAGGTACCGGACCTACCGAGACCAATTTCCCAAGCACTTGAACAGCTTGATTACCAGCACGTGGCCACCACTGGTGCAACACCACAAGCAACCCGGTGTCAGGCCTCTTTCACTCGTCGCGTGAGGAGAGCCGGGCCTGCAATCGCCTTTCTAGCACAGTGCGCCCTAATTGTCCGCACTTGATTATCGGGGCCCAGGTGGTCACCGGTATTACGGCGAATGCAACGATATCGCTCGATCGTCTTATCAAACCGCTCACATCAAACCGGCAACCTGCGTGTTGGTCAACACCTGCCAACCTTGGAAGTCTGGTCTCCCGCTCCCGGAGGGGGGTGGGGAGGGGAGGGAGGCCTCGAGTTTGGAAAGGTTAGGAAGTCACCTCGGCACCAAGAATTGCATCCGGACAAGCGAGCATTTCTCAAGAATTCACCGACCATGTTTTTGTTGCGATCTTGCGACACGATTGACTTGCGTACGACCAGTTCCACCGCACTTGGACGTACCGCGCCGGGATTCCTAGAATCTCCCAGCCACAAACAGACATCAGCGGTCATTCGTGTACGCTCAGGCGCTCGCGAGGTAAACAACAACACTGTACCTCGGTCGGGCCGTTGATCACATGGCCCGCTCATCCAAGTGTATCACACTTCGGGGGGAATTCTCGTCAGATCTCCGTTGCGCACCCACGGTACCAGCATTGCCCACACCGCTCTGGCACGGACAATGCCGGCACACTACTTCGGTCACAATAACGAGCAATGTCCATTAGTCGGGAAACAATTCTTATCAGCTGAAAGTGGGTTCCACCATACCCCAGAAATGCTACGCCCGTCCCTTCTTGGTTCGGTTCCTCCATCCGTCTGTGCAACAAAATGTTTTGGTACAACACACTTGAATAGCATTAATAGTTTCTATTACACAGTTTTGTATGCATAAGCGGACGGTGAGAGATGGGAAATTTATCTTCCTTTCTTACTTCCCACTCCAATAACGGCTGTACTTCATAAATCTGGGTCGTGTCTTATAAATTATGCTACCAAGCCCCGGTATGTCTCTCTACGGCATCAAATTCGCACCAGAAGATTAAGTCGTCGCGCCATCGTTCTAGAGGTCTCTTTACTAAATCTACACTCAAATTGTTTTCGCATCCCGAGAAGGGGGTTTTCCCCGGCACCGTTTAAGGAACGCGACCGTAAAGTCCCGCAATTGATGACGCATTTCAAGCCGGAGCTACCCGGGGGACAGAGAGTCTCTGTACGCTCTTATCAACCTTGCGTAGCACCGGATGTAATACACCTACCCGCCACCGCAGTTAGTAGGTCCTGCGTGAGCCATTTTGGTTTCGTTTGTTGAATGGCACCCCGCATCACAAAAAAAGGCCTATTTTCCTAATCCCTAATACTAATGGCCGGTAGCGATGGGGCTCCGGTTTCGTTCGCGAAAGGTCCACCCCGCATATCGGTGGTCCGTGTGTGCGTATTTTATAATGATACGCTTCCGATTAACTCAACAAGTGCCTACGGGACGCACGATAAGATTGTCTCCAATCTGGGCAAAAGGGTTGTGGGTGGAGTGGTACAGCGGGGTGGTGCCGTGCCGGGAGAACTTCAGCTTGCATAAGCCTTAACGATGGAAGAGGTGTTCCATAATTACCGCCGTGATGGTGATTGAGATTACACGCACTCAGCGTCACGTATCGATTGTAAATTGATAATATAAATAGTTTAGCCAAGAAAGATTAGTCAGCGTGTGTCGAAACATTGAAGTGGGAATTTATAAAATAAAATAAATCAATTTTTTTAATATATTAAAGTATTGATGAAAAGAGATCTGAATCAGACTGTAATTGCAGCTTCATAAATACTCTCTTAGTACATGACATGCAACAGCGCCATCTGTGTGCAAAAGTGTGCAACAACAATAATCGCATCGATCACTCCCGATCGGGGATATTACACAAAAGTAGTTACATATTAAGTCGCAGTGAAGGGCCACTGGGATTGGAATGTTATGGGTAAAGGTGGTGTAAAGACCCTTTCAAAACACAGAAGACACTAACTGATCGAAGGCGACGGAATGCCGGCCGCTAATGCCGGCCCAACGATGATTATGGCTTCCACAACGGATTGAGATAGAAATAGATAAATAGAAAAAAAGAGCGAGAGCGCGAGAGAGAGAGAGAGAAAAGCAATAGCATAGATCCTGGACAACATCTCGTCTAATGCATCTCTCGAGGTACGCAGCGAACCAAAAGCCAATTGGTGCCGGAAAACTTGTATTGTCACGATGGAAATTAATGGGGAAAATGTACTACTTTGTTCGACAACAATTTTCGGATTTGTTGTTTTCGGAAAAAAAGTGTTTTTATTCGGCATTTTTTTTCTTATTATTGCACCCCACAACAAAACTCACTACTTAATCGAAAGCGAGTGGCCAATGGGTTTGGCGCGCTTCGAACGACACATCGAACCGATTTGGGGAGGTGTTGCGTGGGATTGCAATCACGGTGATGATGAGGTGCTGAAGGTGGAAAACTCGTAAAACATGCGTACCGAAGCACCAACACACACGCACACCCACATGCACTATAAAACACACCATCGGGACACATATAAAGACATTGATGAAAATGATGGCATTACTGGTGTGATTGCTTTTCCCCCGGTTTGGTGTGTGGGGCAGGCAGCAAACGGTGGGGTGTGTGGTTTTGAGGTGAAGTGTCATGATTTCTATTGTTGGTTACCTCACACAACACCAACGGTCGATCGACACCGGCGTGAAGGTATGGTATTTTTTTTTTTATTATCAGAGCTCCATCGAGCGATGATTTCCCTTCCATTGGAGTTGAATGGGGAAAAAAAGGGAGAGAAAAAAGTGTAAATCCACCTTAACAAAAAAAAAATCTTCCCCGACCGTCCTCTTCTATCTTCCCCGTTTCCCGCACCCCAACTTACCCAACCCTTTACACCGAAAAACTAGCGGAAAAACTAAACTCCCCAAAGCCACCCTCCCCAATCCCTCCACCACTGCAACCGAGTGCAATCAGTAACGGTTGGTTGGGCATACGGAATTGGCCATCACGCTGGTGGGATGGGTGGGAGTGGAGTTTGTAGCACGGGAGGCAGACAAATAAGCGTAGCCTGTACTTACACACCACCAGATTAAGTGAATACTGTCCCGATGAAATAGAAAAAAACAACAACAACTGGGTGACCGTTGGGAAAAGCGCGGCGCTGATGTGTCGCTTGTTGCCTAATCGATTTATGGCGCACTCCATCTCTGTTCCCCGCCGTAGCCGAGGAAATGGACAAGGTGACAATGCCGACAATGTTCTGTTCCATCCATGCACGTGTGCATATGTCGAAACCGGACTTTACCATCCGGACCATGGCGGGGGAAAGTTGGAAGGTTGGGGGGAGGGGGGGGGGGGGGGGGAGACAAAATCAAAAAGGACACTCGGGTGTGGTGAAGACATTCCAAAAACCCCTGGTGACCGAGACGCAACCCCGCCGGGAAGGAATGCACGTAGTACGGAGGGCGAGTGAAACCAGCCGGGGAAGTCACTACGAATTTACTTTCACTTCAGCCGCGCGCACGGAAAGCGCCCGTACGGTGGGATACGACGCGTGAAAGGAAGTGAAATAATAAACAGTAAAAACAGAAAAAAAAGCACAAAAAGAGCAACGCAACACACCAGAAATTGATTAGTTTCGATCGAAAGTCCCAAATCAATCTCCGCCGAAGCGTTTGCTTCGTGCCAGCTCGGGACGGGAAATGACGGAAGCGTACGGTGACCCAATTCCGTGGTGCGTTGCGGGCGGTGGAAGAGGAGCATGCATGGGGTGATGGTGGGCGGCAACATCGTCTACCAGAGCATAAATCGAACAACACATGTTCTCACTTCCAACTGCCACCCTGAACCCCCCACCACCGTCCCCCCCCCGTTTTGCGATCGTATCTGGATCGTATCTTGGCATTCGCGGATATGGACCACCACCCTTACCCCGTACGCTGGTCCAAACTCTGGCACCGAACAGTGCCGCACATGCACATGTTTCAATTACTTTACCAGCACCAACCATTGCGCCCGAGGGGTTCTGTTGCCCTTTGTTTTTTGCCTCTGGTCCCGCATTCTAATCTCACCAGCTTCCCTCTTGTGCGGGACCAAACGCCGCTTCTTGCACGCCACTCGCTAGAACGCTTCGTAGCAGCCTCTCCAGTGGTCTAGCTTGAGACGCACGTTTGAAAGTGGTATGTTTCGGGGGCACTTTCGGGGTTGGGTTCACAAAATGTGACCGGGTTGGCGGTTTACAACGACACCGAGCACCACACCACGCTATTAATAGTGATGTTTTATGCAGCTCTCGGTACAGTGTATCCAATGTTTTATTTTTTCCTCCACCCACAGCCACTATTCCGACTACCCGAGCGGGTCTATGTCTAAGCAATTGCATTAGTCATTCCCAATGCTTGGGTGCAGGAAATGCACCACACCAACTCCAACTCCAACTGGGAACTTCAGAAGACTTTTTGTGAGATGAATAGCGGAGAGAGCATTACGCCACTCCCACAACCCGTACATCCACCAGATCTAATTCTTCAGAATGCTGGGGATATCCTCTCTCTCTCTCTCACTCTCTAGTCTTCAAAGACCAACTTCAAAGCAAAGATGCGTCCGTTCAGCATCTGTTTTAGTAATTACACCCTGTATTGGGAGTTTCGCTTACTTACCGCATCGAGATCGGTGTCCCAAATGTCCTTCAGGTCCCCGTCGTCGAAATCCATCGCGTTTAAGTAATCCAGCTTGACGGCCGTTACTGGTGACTGCTTCCGGTGACGATACAGCACAACACCCCCCGCACGTTTGGGAGTCTCCTGCCACTAACCTACTAACCGTGTTCCGACGACCGGAAGCTTCCTCGTCGCGCCGTAACCCTCGCTTTTCGCGATAGGGAGTTGTGGAATTCCTTGTTTTTACTTCTCTCTCTTTTCTCTCTCCCTCTCTATCTCTTTTGCTGATGCACCTCTCAGCTAAGATGCGGGGTAACTCACAAACGCACTAGAACTACCCTGTGATACTACGATCAGCAGCGGCACCAATTCATCAACTCACTGTCACTGACCGGTTCGCGTACCGCGGTACACATTCCAGCACCAGGGGAAAGCCTTGACTTGACCACTCACGCACACGCACACGCTCGCACACAGCACAGTAACACCACTACCACAAGCACACACCGACCGTAAATCGAACTTGCACCAAACTATTTTCCCCCCCCCACCGGGGCAAACACTTTTCGGACACTTTTCCCTACGCGCGAATTCCCCCCTAAGCGGGTGTGTAGGTCCGGATATTGACGTTCTTAAACCGTTTTTGTTTTTTTTTTGTGCGATATCCTTTCCGATTTCGATCGTTCTGAGCTAGCGATCTTCCTGCCGGGAGCAACCGGCGTGATCCGCGCGCGATCAATTCCGAAACGGTGCGGTTCTTGCGACCGTAGTCCTGAAGACGCTCAGGGTTTCTTGGTGGTGCTAATTAGCTCTAATTATGTTGCGCTTTTTTTCGTTCGCACACTCACTCACCGACACGCCCCGCGTGCGTGCCCGTTCTGGCTAGCGGAAGTTCTGGACGGTCGAGTTGCTCCGACCGGTCCCGCCTGGGGTGTCTTCCTTTTTTGGGGGATGGATAGTGAAACTGGTCCTCTTGGCGGGGGCCTTTATGCCAGGTCTGTCGGCACGCTATTTTCACTCACTTCATCAACATTCCTCTCGCTCGGATCCGATGCGGAGCGTTGCGGGACGCACTAGACCACGGATGCCGGGTGCGTTAATTTCTTCCGCGTGGAAATATTTGTGTGCCCGGTGCGCACGCACTCTACACGCGTCGGCAACCACTTGTTGATACCGGGCGATGGATCGAGGATTTCCGAAGCCCCGAACAGTTTGGGGTTGGGTACCGCCGAATATACCCTCACTCGGCGGATGCTGCCGTTTGCTGATGGTTCCAGCAAGCAACCGGCCGAGAACGGCAAGCGGACGAAAGCACACAAAAGCAACGAGAAAGAAACACGCACAACAACCTCTCGCCCTGCAACGATTGTACGCCAGTTATCAGCGTAAGTGCGACTTCACATACGGGTGTGCGTTCGACCGGGCCACCGGGTCCCCGGGTCCGCTTCGCTTCCAGAAGGGAAGTTGATTATCTCGCCCAGCGATGATTAGCTTTCTAAAAACTTCAAACTTCAGTCCAGGAGCGCCACCACCTTGTTGCTTTGTCAGTGCGGGCCAGAGTGTGGGTAGGCCGCAGGCTGTGCTGCCATATGTGCGTTACGCTGGGACGTTAGTTTGCGGCCGCGAATTGTACCACCGAGCACGGAGCTTGTCGCGGTCGCAAATTCTCACCACTCAGTTTGCGTATCGTCTGCCGCTCACAACCGAGCACGGCCGGTACACGGGGAGACGGGTTTGTTATTACCACTCACTGGGCCAAACGCTCAAACGCTTTCCGTCCACAACACGAACAACACGGTGAAAACTTTTTTTAAAAATTGTTTTTAGTTCTTTCCTCACCACACTTTCCTCTGAAAAGCACTCGATCGGCTCGATCCTGTGTGCGGGAATGCCTTTCGCGTGACAAGTGTGCTGATATCACACGCTTTTCCACCGCAAAAACGGTTCCGCCCGTCTCAGCTACTCACGCACCGGAAAGCACAGAACAAACGTGTTTTCGGTCAAAAGCACCAACTAATTGGGCACCAACGTTTTTCACTGCGCGGGTATTTTTTGTTTTAAACAAACTTTTCTCTCTCTCTTTCGCTCTCTCGTATAATTTTCACCCAACGATGGTGGGCAATTAGCTAGCTTTCCTTTGCGGCAGAACGGTAGAAAAAAAAACAAGGGCGCACCAACGCGGTTAACAAACGGCTACGGAAAAATGTGCGCGCGGTATGCGTCCGCTCGGTAACGATGCTTTCGTTGAAGTAAATGTTCATTTTCCACATTATTTAATCCACACGCATTCGGCATATCTGGGCGCCAGGGTTGAGCAACCGTACCGGCGTCTTGCAATGTGCTCTAGAAACAGTTTTATTTGAAGTGATCCTCAAACGGATTGTTCGATAGATGCATGTGTTGTTGGTAGAATTTTAAAACTGAAAATTACAATTAATTTGGCAATATTTTAATTCTATCAACAATAATATTTATAGTAATAAAATTGTACCAACAAACTTACAACAAACAAAAATATTCGCAACTGTTCAATATTGTGACAATAGATATTTAAAATTTCATATAAACACTTAATAAAATTCATGGTAAATTCTTACCGATCCTTCAATTAATTCCGTGCGTTTAGGACCCCTGCCCTCATGAACACTAATGCTTCCATCTCGCTCTCTCCAGTGTGTCATATCCCATGCCATATTTGCCGTTCCTTTCTAAACAATTTTTGTTCTCGAATTTTATGAAAGAGATTGAACATGTTTTCAAACTATTTTTAACCAGAAAATAAAAGCATAATTTTATGAAGCTAATTATGTATAAATCGTTTTGTATGATTATTTATAATCACAGTACATTCATAATGTTACTATTGTGATGAACTGTGGCATGACGCTTGAATGAACACTATACGAGCTGGAAGCGGTTTGACGTATCATGCAAAGCTTTTGGTTAGCTTTCGTCAATATCACCGGAGCTTTCATGTGTTTTAATTATGCTACTTTCCTATCAACGAAATATCACATTACAAAATTGGTATACATTAAGGGAAATATTGGTGTTTTTAAATATTATTTAGATTAATTTCCATTGTGGACAAATAATATTAAATGGAGAAGGAAAGACATGCTTCGTTTTCTGTATGTGTTTCTTCTATAAAAATGTGTTTTAAAACATACATCAATTAAATTCAATTATATAACCATAATAAACAACTATTAAAGTTATTATACTTAAAAAAATCTATTTTTAATTCTTTAAAGAATCATAAAGATATAATCACAATTCAAGGACCAGTTGTTCAACAACTTATATGACTTGTTTATATACAAATTTATCACACTTCTAATTTGAATCGGTAATAATAAATTTGAATTCGAATATGGAATGAGCTACATTTTAAATATAGAACTATTACAAACAAAGTACAGAGAATGTATAATTCGTAATATTATAATTGCAGCATCGTTCTAAACTTGATGGGACATACACCTTTGAGACGTACAATGTTTCCAATTTTATGGTTGTAATTTGATTTTTACTATTTACTTTAAAGGATTTTAATTATTATTTTTAAGCACTGGCGCACTTAATTGTTTTTAATACAAAGCATTTACTTTTTAAACACACTCACCTGAATGTTCCCATGAATGCAAAAGGGGAAAACCATCTCCATCGACCGATAGCTTCGGTACATGCTATCAACACCTTCGTGATGTGCTCCTGCTGTTACACTGCTGGGTAGATTTTGTTTTCTTCCCGCAATCAAATGCGGCCACGATCATCAAGATACGATACGGGCACAAATATTCCCCTGAACGATGTATGTAGCCCTGATAAGCACATCCGCTCGTACCACTCAGCGCGCTTCCTTTTCTTTCGCCCACAGCGGTGGCACCGGCAATCGCGTGCTTCGCATCATGCACAGCCACACACAGTTGCGGTCATTCTTCGCCAATCAACCCGCCAATTTGGCGATGTTTTCGTATGGTGGAAGTTTTGCTTTGATTTAGTATAGATATATTTTTTTCTCAATTCTCTCTTCCGATTACGATTAACATCAGGTCACACACACGCTGGCATGTACTTGCCTAATCTCACTCGATGTGCAGGTGTACGGTAATAAATAAAATATCCTCTTGTTAACACAACACGCACGTTTGCGCTACGAAAGCTACGAAAAGCAACTACACGAATGCACATAATCTTATGCTTTTTTTCAAACCCTGGGCTAGTTAGATCGCAACGGTGGTTCTACATGTTAAAGGATCGTTAAAGTAGCAGTGGATGTAAATAAAAAAAAAATGCATCAAATATATAAATCCTGCACAAAACTATCATCTGTGATTAGGATATCACGATGGCAAGAGAGGGGTTCGATTAGTTCCTGCCTATTTATTCTGTTTTCAAAGCGTGTAATGATTGCGTGTTTATAAATGGTTGCTCCTGGATTAAGCAGCTAACAAATAACAGGGATAGTATATTAACAATTTCACTTGCCTGTCCAAGCTCCGCTACCTCATATCTTTGTTCACAACCTGTTTTAAGACCTTATTCTCTCTTTCCTGGCTGTTGAGTATACTGTGACAAACTATCAAACGTTGTTTTTTATAAAGCAAGGGCAGTTACAATAAACAAATGCACAGCAACGGTAGTAATACGATAGTGACAAAAAAAAAACAAACAAAAAAACTATGTAAAATTGGACATGTACAGATGACGACCGATCTTAGACACGCGTTAGGTAACCCAGCTGGTACCACTGTATCGTTTCGCGACGTAAATCTATTTCGGCAAGCGGTAGCTCAACGCCACCAAGGAATGCATTCTCTTGCAGCGAATCATGCGACCAGATCGTCACCTGCAGCACCTTCTTCTGGATATACTCGAGCGGGAGCCGGTATTCCAACTGGAAGTGGAAGAGAACAAATCAAATCAGGACAAATCAGGGCGCAATACGGACAGGGAACACTTACCGTTTCCATAAAGCTAGGATTGCAGTTCTTCCGCACCACTTTGGTTTTGCGCTTGGTCAATTTCGAGCTGTCCGGCTTGAGGTACACCTTAACGTACGTGTTTGGCGGCTGTCCACCGGGCGTGTTTGGCAGCGAGAGCACGTGGTGGATCATCACGATCAGTGTGTCCCGGTGGTATTGCATTGAAATCTTTATCTTGCCACCAACCTGCGGCGGCTGGCCGTCTTCCATCGGTGCCGGTATACCTGTGCGAAACAGACAGCAAACATTTGTCATGAAAAAGGCACCCAAGTGAACTGCGTTCCCCCCCCCCCCCCCCCCCCGCCTCCCGCTTACCTTTCACTTTGGCCGAATTGATATCAGCTTCCTGTTGGTCGCGCAACAGCGGATGGAAGAAGGTGTAAACTAGATCGGAATGTGCTATTTCATCTGCCGAGTTAAACAACGAGATGAGAAACTGGCGAATCTCTGGAAGACGACGTTCGGCGACCACCTTGACGTTCGAGCGACCGACATGGATGCCCGACGGCAGACTGAAAACGAGCACACAGATAAGAACAGAAGTTAGAACATTGTAAAAAAAAAAAATCATCGCAACTAAAAATAAAACAACAGTTCTACACATGAAACTTCCTACACACGTTTCGAGCGAATGTCATCATTTCAGGTACTTATTATCAAAGCGCCGCAAAAGTACCCACGGGGATGGTATAAGGCAATAGCGAAAAAAAAAACACTTGTCAATTAAGATAGCGAGGCTTGCTCCAACATTTAACCAGCTCCAGTTTAATACCTTACAGAGTAAGGGCTCTTTCCTTCCGTCTTTCACAATCTTGTAGTAACAAGGTTCTTCTAATGCCTACTTAAGCTCTTCATAAGCTGATAAAACTAATAAACAATGCATCAAAATAGGAGTTTACCGATTTTCAATTGCGGCACATCTTCAATATCTCTGTATTGCTTCAATTGCTGTATACATTTGGTAGTTTTGTCACGTTCTAAACAAAGCGCATTATCTTAATTTCGCTCCCAAAAATTCCGATCCGGGATATAAATTCTTGGCATCTAAACAAACATATCCAATGTATTGGTCCCCGATCGGCTCACACGAAACGTGTGTTCATCCCCGGGACTCTATTTTCGCTGCACCTATCAACGACTTTTATATCGACCATCAGCTCGTCGTCGTCGGTTATTTCATTGAAACAATTCCATGATAAGATATCGGCGGCATGCGATCGACCGTCAAATCAACGCACCTTCCTCAACGCACGACATTGTGATGGAGGGCGGGTGGTTCCTTCCATTCCTTCACGATACCATTATCTATAGGAAGAGGGCACACAGTCCGCGAACGGGCCAAATTGACCGACGAACTTGGGCTGATAATCAGTCGTAAAGTGTCATCCCGCACGGAAGGTTCTACGGATATTTGTGAACACTTGAGCTGAACGTGTCGTACAATTCGTACAAGAGTCCTCATCCGTTAAGATACAATGGGTTTGAAGTTGAAATGGTTTCGACGAAGGATCACCTTCGACGGGATACCATCGGCACCGGAACGGGACATTCGTCGAAAGGAGGTACAAATATAGAATAAAAACTGAGCGCAATGCGGATCTCGTCTTATTGAACAGTTTGTATATTATATCTCCAACAGGCAACTGCAGGAACTGTGATTGGCGTGTATAGACAAAGTGCACACTTCGAGGATTACATTGAGCCGGTACGTTCGTCTTATTGGGAACCTCCACCACAAGCAATTGCTCGTGCCAGTAAGTATGAGGAAGCGTGTCCATCCCACCAGAGTTGCTAACGTCTACAAATTCCATTTCCGATTCTCACCGAACCAGCGATTCGTTCGAATGGCAACCTGCCAACCACGTCTACAAACAGTCCATCCAACTCCTACTCTTCCTCCTCCTCCACGTTACGGGCAAGGGTGACAGCGCAACGTGCCTCGCGGGCACCTCAGGTGCCGGTACCCGCACCCACCGGAATCTCCTCCGTTAGCAGACCACCCTCAATGGGCAATGTCGTCATGGAGTCTGATAGCCATGATAAGATAGTACGTCCTCCAGTCGAACGATTGCAGCTTAATGCCGACTACGACACACCGCCGGAGCCGAACTATGCCGCACCGAAACCACCCGCTAGAAAGGGTGTTTCCAAGGCAAAGTCTATGGGGAATTTAACCAACGGTAACGACTCCCGGCTGGAGGATGCCAACAATACCATACATTACGGGGAAGAGATCCACGAGCTGCGCTCACCTCAATCGGTTGAGGTTTTAAGTGATCCGTATGTACGAACAGCAGCGCCATCACCACCTCCATCGCCTATTCATGTAGTGCCGATTGCACCGATTCCAAGATCGACCTCAAGTAACTCCTTGCCAACACGCGAGATTGTTCCTGTGAAACCCGAAGTTAGCACTGAACCTGAGTATATCGTACCGCTTGCTTACGAGGAACCGATCTATCCTGTGAAACCTGAAGTTAGCACCGAACCTGAGTATATCGTACCGCTTGCTTCCGAGGAACCGGTCGATGAACCGATCTATGATTCCTTTAATGTCCTCTTCGAACGTGTAAATATTCGCACACCTGACAGTCCAGGTTCAGAAAGATCCAATACTTCAACGAGGCCTGAAACATCATCACCACTACCTGCACGGGTGACATTGATAAGGGCTGAAGATGATGCGATATTCGAGCGTGTTAATATTTCTAACTACCCTACGCGAGACTCACAGCAATCTACTAGTACACGTACGCAGCCATCTTCATCGTCACCATCACCGTCACCATCAGCCTCACCGTCACCGTCACCATCACCTCCACCGCGGCAGAAGCCAATACTTAAAGTAACTTCCGTACCAGTTCCACCAACGTCACCTCCACAACCAAAATCTATTCTTAAAAAACGCGCTCCACCACCACCACAAACTCCGGTGGAAGCTACTTCCAGTATGGTCGAATTTACCAACGAAGAATTTCAAACCATTCCAACACCGCCCCCACGGTCAATACGAGTTACCACTAAAAATGACTCTCCGGCCACACCGTCACCCATCACACCTACAGAGCAGAACAAAAACGTATTTCCCACGGTGGACAATCAAACTCCAATTGCGATGTCGAATGGAAAAGATCCCGATTCCGATTCGGACGATGATTTTAACTGGGATTTTGTGCAAAAACATAGATCCAGTATTAATCAAACGGTAGCCGCACAAACACAAATCGATCCGGATGTATTAAGAAACGCACCAGCGTCTCTGCGTGCCGGGATGACACAGGCGGTACCATCGCCACGAAACCTTCCCGAACCGATCGCCCAACCACGGACACTTCGGGGCATGCGTAATCAAAGGGTACATGCACAGCTAGAAAACGCTAGTGCGAATACACCTGCAGTACAAATTCCACCCCCAAGAGCACGTGCCAGTGACTCAAACGCATCGGAAACTTCGGCGTAAAAGAAAAAAAAACAAAAGCAACAACATTTGGGTACAAACAGAATGACGAATAAATGTTTATAAAGCTTATCTGCTGTCGACCGACTTTTTGACGAAAAGAAATAATTTAAGATGTATTGAGTTAAGCCTTGGTTTACAACATTAGGAAAGTGACTGGCAACACCTCAAGGGAAAACGTGAGACGCACCATCATACTGAGTCATTGCGTATGAGTCATGGCGGCTGACATATGAAAAAAAAAAACTAAAATCTCTTTATCAAATTATCAGCAAACGGAATGATATCACGTCAATGGCATGCGCGTCCAGATTGCTGATACTGTGTCACACTCCAAAACAATACCGCCAGCACGCTAATCGTATGCACTTACCTATGCAATTTGGCGAGCGGAAAATGCATGCAGAGCTTCTGATGGAACTCGCAAAATTCCTTGTACGAACGAAATAGATAGGCTGCGTCTGGCTGGTGTTGTCGCTCTACCCGCAGAATGTACGTATAATACTTTTCTTGATCGTAGCGCTTCTGATACCCGTGTACGTAAACCGTCTTTAAGCGCCCGTCCTGGGCCATCCTGCAATACAACAAAAAGAAGTCTTCTTAATTGAATAACGACAGGAAAGATGCTCGACAACTTACGTATAAACCCGCGGTATGAAGCTCAACAACTCTCCGTCACCGGTTTCGGCCGAAAACTTCATCTGTGCGATGTTGTGCAGGAAGAAGTTAAACTGCGTGAACCACGACTTGAGCGATATGTGTATCATCTTCGCAAACGTAGCCGCCGCCTCCGGATTCGATTGGCCCGGTAGGAGCGCGTTGCGCACGTAATTGACCGCCTCGACCGTTACGCCCGGTATGCCGGACGTGGTCATCAGCGCGAACATGTGCAGCAGCAGATCACTGTGCCGCCGGACGATGTTGAACGCGGTACAGCACAGATCGACGAACTGGTGGAACTTTGCCGATGGTCGATCGCCACCGTTTATCACATACGCCATATCGGACGTTAGCACGAATGGCGTTCGATCACTGAAAGGACATTCATATATGCAATCATTAAAATACTTCCAAAAGGTTTAATACAGGGTTTTAGTTGGAGTTGAATTGTTAATTTTCGCCATTTCTGGATTCTTTACAACTTGAAGTGGAATTTGTATAGGTAGAGAATTGTCTCGAAATCTTGCAAGATTCACAACCTGATTGTAGTCTCTCAGATGCAACAAAGATGTTCTCAATTGCGAAAGTTATGAACTGAATTAAGTCCCAAAAGTAGGGAAAGATACGACATATACCTCTAAATATTCCAGTTCAACTTGAAAAGAATCCAGAAACGCACGCAACTTGAACTCGAACCCCTAAAAAATACACTACGTACCGTTTAAAATTGCCAAACATCTGCGCATCACCGAGAAACTTGCCGAAATCGATGTGAAACAGATGGCCGGACGTTTTTAGCATAATGTTATCGTTATGCCTATCACAAATGCCGAGAATGTACGTCGCCACCGAGTAACCGGCGCACGAGCGCGTAAAATTCTCCACCGCCCGCTGATACTCGAGCTGGCTTGGGTTTTGCTTCGCAAGCCACTCCGCAATCGATTTGTCCTTGAACGACCCGGTAACGCCCCACTCCACCTGTATCTTCCGGAGCGTTTCCGAATCGGACACCAGCTCGATCATGCCGCGCTTGTACGCGGTCGGCACACAGTTGAACGTGACCATCTTCAGATCGAGCCCCTCCCTCAGCCACATCTTGTCCATGATGCGCACCATCTGGATGGTGAGCGCATCCTGCTGCAGATCGTCACCCGCCTTAAATATGGCCGGTACCACCACCTTATCCGGGCCGGCGAAATTGATCTTCAACGGCAGCGTGTTCGAGTTGAAGTAGTTGCAGCTGCGCACAACGACACCGGTCACCTCGGCACCCGGTTCGAGCGGCAACACGGTCGGACTGTCGATCAGCATTTGGTTGACGGACTCGAGCCCTTGCTTCAGCACCTGCAGACGGTGCGAATCCTTCGCCATTTTCACGCTCTGTGCTACCTCGCCCAACTTCTTGCACATCATGTTCTGCGACAGGAACCGGCCGGTGAGCTTTTCGCCGCAGATCGCGAGCAGTGCGCGCAACATTAGCTGGTTGCGCCTGTGGTAACGCGCTTGGTTCATGAGCACTTCGTCGCAGGCCGTCTCCTGAGCGTCGATTATGTTTTGGGGCGCTTCGCCGGGTAGGCTGTGCAACAGCAACCAGTACAGATGATGGGCAATTCTTGGGGATTCAAGCGATTTCCTCAACAACAATATGGCCAACGGAGAACCTTCGTACGTGTCGTGCTTGAGCGCCTGTAGCAACTGCGGCAAGTAGTCAACGAACTCGTCATTCGCCATTGCTGAAATCCATTCCACTGCCTGCCGACGAACCTCCAGGTCGGGATAGCGCGGTAACAGCAACTCGAGTGCCTGCACGGGACTTAACACCGTCCAGGATTTGATAAGCGCGTGCAAATCCGCCAGACAGGCGTAATCCCAGCTGTGTGCTGCGTGCAGAATCTTCGGCAGCGCGTGCGGGAATCGATGCAGATAGTGACGCTTTTCCCACAGCACTTCACGCTTTTCCAGCTTGTCCGGTGAGTAACCCTGCTCGGCCGTATCAATCAGCTCCTGCTGCAGGTTACGATCGAGACTGCCAAAATCCAGCTGTACCACCGGTGGTAAATTTCGTATCGGTTCCGGAAACACCACCGCACCACCGTAGCTCGGTATCTCGATGCCTAGTATTGGATAGCTGCCGCCAATCGGGTACGTACCCTTGGACGGTGCCGGTCCAAAGAATTTATCCGTCGTTGGGGGCCACATCGGTACCAGGTACGAACCCTGTACCATTTTGCGCTCGAAGTCGAAAAACTGCAGCGAACCCCATCCTAGCTCCACCTTCGTCATGCGTCCTTCCGAACCAGCGGAATCGTTCACGCCCGGTGGTGGACCGGCCCCAGTTGCGGAACCACCATCATTTCCACCCTCCACCGGTTCCCGCGTACACCCGTACAGTACCAATACAAGGCGCGCCTCGCGGGGTAACGTACACACCGGATTGCGGAACATAATCCACGAGTTGAACGTCAGGCGTGGATAAATGCCGGACAGTTCGTTCGAACACTGCACCACGTACGGTTCACTGATGTACCTTGCACCGTGATAGATTTGCACACCAAGATTGTATTCGTCGTGCCGCCAATGCATCGGTGGCCGATGCAGACAGGACACGTTCACCATTACCGCCTGCGAGATGTTGCAGATCGAGATCGGGTTCGCATTGTACTCGGGCACATTTACGCTAAAATTCACCCGGAACGCTTGCGCATAGATCTCGAGCAGGCTTTGGATGGCGTGCCGTACCTCGTTGCACCGGTAGCGGATCTGTTCCGCGACCGTACGCGGGCGCAGCTTTACCTCCGCATAATCACCACTTTCCGACACGATCGCTAAGCTACCGTTGCTGTACGTTTGATCGTCCACCACGCTGTCTCTGTAGCTAAAAACGGTCTGCCCATGGTCACAGCAAGCCCGCAGATCCTCGATCGATTTTGCGATGTCGAGTGTATCGAGCGGTCCGAGCAGGTTGCAGATAGCCTTAACCGCCTGTATCACACCGGAACACGTCAGTATGGTACGCCCAGACGGACCATCGTCTGCCGAGGACTGCAACTTCTCGATTTCCGCCTCGAGCGTTTCCAGCAGTATCATTAAATCATCGTACCCGATCGCGTTCGTCGTTTCCTTCGGCAACAGATGCTCCAAGCGCATCTCGGCCTCCCGCGCATCGTCCTGCCCGGTGCGAGCAATCACCTTCATTGTGCGTGCCGTTTTCGGTATAAATCCCAGCTGTACGTCGTGTTCGAGCTTTATGCTATCGTGCACACACTGAAGCTGGTTAAGGCGCGTCCGTACGCACAGTATCTCCTGGATGCCGATCGCTTTCAACGCATAATCGCTCACCGTGTTGCAGATCTTGCCCTCGAGCGAACAGTACACCTGGGCAATCACATGTTCCACCGTCGTCGTAACTGAAGCGAGAGTAGAAAAATTAACAATTTCCATCAAAAATACATCCCGAAAAGATGCCAGCAATCATCACTACTCACTATCACAGGTAAATGGTATCGGTGGTCCATAGCCATCAATTTGTCCCTTCGTTTGATCGCCACCGGCGAAACAATCGAGTGCCGGATGTACCAACAGCTTGATGCTTGTTCCCTCCACGTAACGACTTTCGAACTCAGCAGCGACAATATGTCCAACGTTGGTAGTTTGATCATCGTTTCGATATTGTGCTAAAACGAGGTAATAAATTATCAACAGTTCTAACGATAGATTACACATTAACTAACTTCTTAGCTGTTTCACCATATTGTAGAAAGCAATCAATTCCTTATCGTAGCTCTTTGCAATCACCACATTCTCGTACAGCTTGTAGGGCGTAGTTCGTCGCTCAATGCCACTCGCCGGGGCCAGCTTCCGTTGCATGATCTCGTAATTGGATTGTTCGTCCGGTTGACCAGCCGGGACACCGCGTAGCATCGTGTGACAATAGCCACCGGTTAAATTGCGCGGTGGCAGCGGCGGCGGTGTGCCATCTTCTCCGGCCACTGGCGAAGAGGTGGACGCTTCTGCAGGCGACGTAACCCATCCGTACAAACAGCTCCCGGAGAGGGAACCGCTCGGTGTACCGGCAGGCAGTACACCAACCGCACCGTACAGTGAAGCCGGCGGCGATAGCGGTGTGGCCGTCTTATCCGAAAGCGAGCGATTGACGACGGCTTCATACACCGGATCGGAGTACTGCGTACCGCCGGAGTAGATGTAGTCGAACGGATCGTAATCTTCATAGTATGTGGAGGCCGTGTCATCTGTTGGAAGAATTAAAAGGGAAATTGTTAGAATGCTCAGATATACGCAGTCTAGTTGTTTCCTAAACGACGGCGAAATTGCGAAGCGAATAGTTCCCAACCTTCTGACCTTCTCCTAGACTTCGAAGCACTGAACGATCTACGCGCGCGTAATAATTTCATCATTTTGTTCACACAATTCGTTCGTTTGCAACATTCCAATCGAACAGTAAAACATATACGGCCAGCATTACTACTGTGAGAGGGAAGAGAATACTAGATTTATTACGTGTTTGGGGGGTTTTCTGAACGTTTGGTTGTACTACGTTCTCCTTACACAAACAGTACGTTCGACGGTTTCTTTAGGATTGATTCTCCTATACACTACACTATACCTGCGTACTTCTGTTATCAGCTCGTCTCAAGTACTAGACGCTGGCGGTTAACTATAACGTCTACTGAAAACGCTCTTTCCTTTTTTTTCTTCTAAACCTAACTAACGGCAAACGATAAAGCACGCATACATTACCACTTCTTCCTTCTCCTGCTTTGTCCCTTACTAATTTCGTATAAAAGGCACACATTTTCTAAGGACACACATCTGCTTTCTTTTGTTGTGCTTTGAAGAAGTTTGTTTTCCACTGGAATAAAAGAAAATAATTGTTTCGCCCGATTCTAGCACCACCGGGCGGCTCAGTAAACGAACGACAAAGCGCAACCCGAAGCAGAAGCACTGGAACTGATAAGATTAAGCTATGATAAAGATATTGCGCGCACGTTTTTATGGTAAGAACATAAGCAGAAGGTTATGTTTTGCTAGTGCTGCTATACTATTATATAAACCTTAACGCTAACATAGAGTAGCTTTAACTACAGCACAAAGAAATGTCCCTCTTGCAGCGAAGAGAAAGAAAGCTAAACATTAGCAAACAACAAACACTTTAACTTAAACGCGTCGTACGTCCATTCACGGATCGAATGGAAACACAAAAGCCTTATCCACTCGTACTAAGCGTACGAGTGTTTGCGTAATTAAATCTCTCTCTCGCCACTTGCGGAAATGACAGCGAGGGGAGGGAAAAAAGCAACAGTAGAATCAGCTATCAGCGGTTCAGAAGCCGGCACTAATAGGCCGCACACATGTTGCGCGGAACTGCAAGTCCGCGTGCGCGCATTCGTTTCCCGCCTTTGAGCTGCAGTTGCAGCTTTAAACGATAATTATTATGTACGCGCGGAGGTGTAGGCGCGCACTTTGTCATACACAAAAGCGAGACCTACCGGGGGACGACAAGTTTGTTGCCGTTTTGATCGTGTTCGAGGTGAATCTACTTGTGGGGTTTGCTATTGTTTAAAGCTTACCGTGCATATTTTGAGTGCAAGTTTGTGCTTCGTTTTGGTGCTAATATAGCTAACAAAATATTCGTTTCGATTGTGTTTTCTTGTCAACCTTTGCACGATAGTCTAAAGCGGTTGTTTAAATTGGGGGGAAAAATGGTCCAACGATTGAATTTAACCTATTAAGCTGCAAACTTAACATTTTCGTTGTGAAACAAACGTAATTTCTCGATACCTTGCTTTTACCTACTAAAAACATAACTTGTGTGAACGATTGAGCAATGGCAGTGCTGTGTTAATATTTTAAGTTTCCTATTATTGTCCTTTCACTCGTCCTCCCTATCTCTCTTCCCTCTCCATACACTGGCCTTTAGTGTAATTTTGTTTAGTGTGTGCGATCGCAACGATTACTCGGGAGTTTAATGTGCGGTTTTACCTTTATCATCGTCCGCACTGCTGCCGCTGGATGAACGATTGCCACACAGCAGCGGATCGAACGCTTCCAGCACCGATACGCGCGGATTGTCCTCAAAGCCGAGATCGATCAGATCCGCACCCTTGGCACCGAGACGGTGTTGCGCCGGATCACTTTTGGGCCGCAGCATAACACCGCTCGTCGTCGTACCTTCCCTTGCCGGGGACGGATAGCGTTTAAGCGCGTTCGTTATAATGCTGTGGGGTTGGGAGTATGACCGTCCCGCTGTGGCCAATTTTGGCACGTGTACCATTGCCGATTCAGGGTTGGAAACCGATGGTGCCGCTGCTGATGCTCCATTCATACCGGAGGTTTGCAGTGAGGGATACAGTGGAGTTCCTGGAGTTACACCGTATACTGGTGCCGGTGATGCGGATGGTGCCGGTTGAGGTAGCGATGCCGTTGGAAGCGGTACTGAATGGGTGGGCGCGTATGGTGCCGTTGCGTACGATGGCATACCGGGGTATAGGGTGGGAGCTGGTGCCACCGTACCGGGATATACCGGTGGCGCAACCATGGTTGCGGGTCCCCCAGCCGTAGCAACGGCGTACAGTGGTGGACTATTGTACAGCCGGTGCAGTTCCTCCGGTGTGAGTGGTTTCGGTTTCGATGCTTGACTATTGTACGGTACCAGCTGCATCGAGGTGGCATTATACGGTCCCTGTAGATGAGTGACGGGTGGCATTCCCACCGGTTGATATGCCGCCTGCTGGAACCCGTAACTTGCAGCCGACATGCTGAGGCTCCGTTGCGTTTTAAAGCCCTGCTGCTCAGCGAATTGTCCCCCTGCGGCAGATGGTTGTGTTTGAAGCCTAAAACAAAAACCAACAAAGTGGTATTATCAAGTCACCAAACGAAAACATTCGCAGTGTCACGTACCGATGCATCTGTTCGACCAGTTCCTTCAGATTGTTCCGTGCTTCCTCTTTCGGATCCGGTGGCTTCGGTACGGCATTGAACGATATTAGATCCGCTTCGTCCTGTCCATTGCTGGTCGGTTTCGTTTGCGGTGCCTGTATGCCGGGATTGCGGCAGTCACTGTGACGTCTTACCGGCCCTGATGAACTGGACGGCAGTTCCAAGCTATTCCCGGTCGTTGTTGGAACTTTGCCAGTACTGCAAGCGACACGCCTTTGCAGATACGCCCGATACTCTTCGAGCGTTTGGGAGACGGCTTTCGGATCGTTGGCCAGCTCCGGTGTCATTTGTCGCTGTTTGGCCCGTATCTTCTCCAGCTCGAGCGTTTCCAGGCTGAGCGCTTTGGCACGCTCAATATCCGCCAGGTACTTCTTTTCAAATTCCGGGTCATGCGGATTCGTTGCCATAATGATGATCTATGTGTGTTGTGTGTATCAATGTGTGATTGTGATGGATAGTTTGGCTCGTATTTGTATGTATGCTGATGGTGTGAGGTCTATCGATAAGAAAACGTACCAATGAAAGAGGAAAATATTATTTTTAAATATTAACTCAGATCAGCAGCAAAATCGTTAACAAACGCGATATTTCACGCACGATAATAAAGAAAAATAAACATGTTAAATCACTTAACCGCAGCAAATTATACGCAACACAACACTGATGAGCTGGTCACAAGCGTTTATCTTGCTTGCTTTTTTCTTGCATAAGCTACATCGTCTGCTTATCGGGTTTGAAGTAAACTCCGAGAAGCCGTTCAAATGGTAGCGGCAACAAGTGTGCCATTCTTCCATCAGCACGTAATGTATCACCGGAAGGAAATTCCTTTGCTTTTTCCTTTTTTGTTCTTTTTACCCACTGATGTAAACAAACCGCCGTGCTAAAAGTCATTCATGCGCTCGGACAGAAATAGTTAAACATCGATGGCATTGAATGTGCGTGTGGAAAGGTTGAGCGGAGTGAGACATTAGAGGAGGAAGGCGATGAGTGTCCTTCTATCGCCTTTTTCTGCAACTCTATTTGCGTCTCGCTCTGGTTCACACTCCTCTTCTAAGATTGCCGATAATCATAACAATCTCAGCAACGCATCATGATGATGATAGACGGGGAGAGAACAAACAACTTCGTTCCGATTCAACGACAATCCAAGTACTCTGGGTTGAATACAAAAAGGAAGAAGAAATGGACGCCTTCGCGGATTGCATATCTTTTCAACCCTGCAACAGACGGCTGCAACATCAAAATGCACAAATTACAAACAGACCACTGACGCGGCCTTTGACCGGAAGAGGTCATAGCCGAGCGTTTCGTGGGGTTAGGGAAGAAGTTTGTTTCGCGTTACTTCCTCTACGCTGCCCTCCTTCAGCTCTACATTAGTATTCCGTTCGTCAAAGTAGGTGCTGGCCGGATTTTATGAATGAACATGATTAATAACTGCAGCCGGTAACAAGCGGACAGAAGAAGACAATTGTATGGCTCAAAACAGTAAGAAAAGAAATAAAAATTGATTCAATTTGTCTAAATGCTCGTGTGCAAAGTTACCATGCCTCTTTTGCATGGGCTCCCCCCAAATTAGAACTGGATAATTGTTCCTTCCGTTTTGCACATGCATGTGTTAAAAAAATATTTGAAGCCGAGGGTTTTTTTTTCTTTTCTCGCTCTCTCTTCTTATTTCACACGCAAAAAAATCGACGTGGAATTGAAACCTGCCGATCCAAAAAACTACGCCTCGCCAATTTCGGGGACGATTTGCCGAAACACAGCACACTTGGTCTACCTTGCACAGCACTTCGATTCGGCTATTCGCTAAAGCTTCCGCAATTGGTATTTGATGGTAAAATGCAGCATTTTTGCACACTTTTCTACGAACACTGCACCTATTTTATTTACACAAAAACACGAATTTCACGATTGCACTGTGTGGTTGGCGGTGTGGTCTTTGCGCTTGACAGCATGGGACGGTAAATCCAGCTCCAAGATCTCAATCCATGAGAAAGCTGTCAAACCGGCTTGCTGCTAATTGTTATTTGGGAATTGATACAATTTTATTTTTTTAACTAACATCACAGTTATGTAAATATGAAATATATTTAATTATTTCATGTTGAGATAGTTCTGATTTCACAGAAACAATACATAAATAATTATTAGGGTAATTCGGTTTCAAACCCGAGCTTTCGCTAGCATCCACAATGGTGTGAATGGCGCTAGCAGCGACACTTTAACGAACTGTCAGCGTTGTTTTCATTGTTTACATATTTTCCTCCAAAACGGACGCGCTGGTTGTTGACGAAGAGTTTCTATCAATTTCTCAATAAATACAACGTCTGGTAAGTTGTTAGTGTGTAATTTCCTTCTCCCAGTGTCAAATAATTGTTCCTTCGTAAAGCAGCAACATGGATTTCCAAAACCGTGCCGGTGGCAAAACCGGCGGCGGAGGTATGGCTTCCTGGTCCGAGAGCAACCGGGACCGGCGTGAACGATTGCGACAGCTAGCGCTGGAAACGATCGATCTAAACAAGGACCCCTACTTCATGAAAAACCATCTCGGTTCGTACGAATGTAAGCTGTGTCTCACGCTGCACAACAACGAGGGCAGCTACCTGTCCCACACGCAGGGCAAAAAGCATCAGGCCAATCTGGCACGTCGTGCGGCGAAAGAGGCAAAGGAGGCACCGTGGGTAATACAGCCGGAAAAACCACGCATCGAACCGAAAAAGTTCGTCAAGATCGGTCGCCCCGGTTATCGGGTAACGAAGCAGCGCGATCCGGAGAATGGTCAGCAGTCGCTACTGTTCCAAATCGATTACCCGGAAATTACGGACGGTATTGTACCGCGGCATCGGTTCATGTCAGCTTACGAACAAAAGATTGAACCACCGGACCGCAAGTGGCAGTACCTACTGTTTGCAGCCGAACCGTACGAAACGATCGCGTTCAAGGTGCCGTCGCGCGAGGTGGAGAAAACGGAGGGAAAGTTCTGGACCCACTGGAACAAAAACACCAAACAGTTTTTCCTACAGTTTTCGTTCAAGCTTGAACCGAAGATTATACCGCCACCGCCACCAAACGTGCACCGGATGCCACATCCTGGTCGTCCGATGTTTAACCCGGTTCCACCACCGCCGATGGGTGTCGTGCCCGTACCGGCACCGCCACATATGTAAACGAGTAATCGGGGAAAGAGGACGCAAAAGAACAGTCAGGATATGCTATGGACTAATATATAACCATAATCGACAGTAATCGTATGTATAAGTATGTATGCACACATGATGACTGCTGATTTTTAGCTGCTGGTTATAGGATATATTGTAAGTAGACTGTTTTGGCAACTGTTCTGTATGTTGCTAATCCGCAAAAATGATCATCCTTATCTTTTCTTTCTATTGTTGAAATCCTCCTCGAGGAACGATCCGTTAATTCATATCTGAACCCAAGAAAACAGCCACGGAGAAGGGTTACACTAATTCTTATCATCCTTTCGCTATTCTAGTATTTCATACACCATTTCCTGTTTCGCATTTTATAAACGATCGTGATTTAATTTTTTTTTTTTTTTGCTAACGAATCCAAGAATTTTTATTACTTCTAGTAACCCTAAGAAAATTCGCTTGAAAATTATTAGCCATCCCATGGAAACTGTTGGAAAATCCAATGTAAACTAAAGAAAAATCAGCAAAACATACAAAAAACTCTCGTGCTAAATCTGTCATAGAAAATTAACACTCTGAAAACTAAATTCCGTTCAAAACTACTGAAAATAAAACTGGCTAGACTAAGAACTGTAGGCCAAGTGAAAATCAGCACAGAATCTCAGAACCCCAACTGGTAAATATCGCTGGAAACCGTTGAAAAATACTGGCAAACTATACAGAATGCTGAGAAAAAACTGTAGCAAACCAACTATTCTATAAATGCATGGAAACGCTTGAGAAAACATAGGGAAACATTACTAATCATCGTCGTGCTAAAACTTTTGCGATCCTTTTCCTGAAATCTGAAGAAAACCCGAAAATCCTGTGGATATCCTCTTTCAATACTGGACGAAACTGATTTGAAAACCAAGTAAATGAAAGTCAAACGTCATTTTTTTTATTATTTTTTATGTTTATTTTCCTCATTAGTTTTATGAATAATAATAATAATGAATAATCGTAATAATATTGCCGCTCCTCATGTCAGCATGCGCAAAGTTTCTTTTGTTTGTTTTTGCTTCATCTTTCACTCCTGTTCTGTTGATGTTATTATTACGTGTTGTATTATTCTCTCCTTACCATCTGTTCACATCATGTTCACTGTTGTTTTGCTACTACGGTTTATTTATTTTTTTGCTTGTTTTGTATGTTTCTGTTTTTTTCTTTTCTTTTAAACTTGCTCTACGTGATGTTTGCGCGTTCATGCAAAAACGCACGCCACCTGCCACCTGCCTTTCCACATCTTCATCACCATTCGTTCGATCCACTACTATACTTAGGTAAAATTTATACAATTTCACGACCAGCTGAAGTCCCCTTTAACCCCTTGGCTAGTATCGCCTGCATCTCGTTTGTTTTTCTGCACCTTCAATGTCGTCCAATTCTGTCCTCCTGTTTACTACCTTTATTTGCTTCTTTTTTGTTGTTGCCAGTAGCACAGTGAAAAGAAAATCTACATACACTCGCAATAAATTGCGCTTCAAGTACTCTACCCCAATCCCGTTCCATCACTGATTACTGCGGGTTGGAAGTAGGGGAAGGGGAAATTTGCTTCGAACAGCATTTCGTTTTGTTTTGTTCTAAACTTCTTTTGTTTTAATCTTTCTACAACTACTACACTCGATTTGCGATCAGTTTAACATCTCTTTTTCCTTTCTTTTGCTCTTTCTTATTCCATTCTGATTTTTTTCCTTTTTTCCCAGTTGTGCCAATCATTTTACTTTTCATTTTGTTTATCATACTTTTAGTACCGTGCTGGAACGACACTGTACTAAAGTTTGCTGACTGTCGTTTTATATGTTTTTTTATTATTATATCTCCACTTTCCCACTCCCGTGTCACTCGGGAACGGGAAATATTGCGTTATCATTAGTTTTTGGTTTATTTACAAAAACAAATCAAGTAAAACAGGTTGTTTGCGTCTTTTTTAACGAGTTTTTTGCACTCTTTAAAAGTGAGTACACTTGTGAGCGCAAAACACAGTTGCAGGATTAGTTAGTTTTGTTTTGTGGTTTTTTAAAAAAAGTCATGCGCCATTTTCATGTCCTTCTGAAACGAGCTGTTTTGACACCCTGCTGTTTGCTTTCACTGTTTTGTCATGCTGTGTTTCATTTAGCGGGGACGTTTTCGATTTCGTTCCTATGTGTTTTCTTCTCGTTTTTCTTCACATTCTTTCCTTTACATTCTTCACTTATCCTCTTACATTTTCTTGTTCTTCCTTTTTGTTATTACTAAACAATCTATTTACAAAGTTTTACATGCATGCAAGACACGGTTCGCGTCCAATTAGCCTTATACACTATACGGGTTGCCGTTTCTTTTTTTTTATATTATGAGTTCACGTTCTATGTGTCACAGAATGATCTTTTTTGTGATTTTTTGTTTAAGTGGCGTTGTACGAGTGTCACTATTGATCGGGAAACGAGACCAGACCCTGATCCCTTTCGGCCATTTAGGCCACGAAACAGGGAAATTGAATATAGTGGAGAAAAACGGTTGGATTTTAGTTCCTGGATGAACTTAACACGTAAAACAAAGAAAACAGATTCATCCACACAAAAGAAAAGAACTTTCGACCGATAACTTCTTACGCTTCAACTTTAATTTGTTCGCTTTTATCAGCTACTCTACTTGTCACATTTCATTGTTTTACTTCATGTCTCTTTCCACTTTTGTTATGTTTTTGATTGCACAAAATCGTCCGTTGAGGTTTGAAAACTCTCATTTGTCTGCTCAAAAAAGTTATGCTTAACCTTTTATTTTCCTTTTCTTTTGAAACACATAAAACGAAAAGTAGAAGGTAGAAACGATTTCCAAATCGCAATGATTCGCCTCGCCTGTACGAAAAGTTTATCATCGTCTCCGGGTTGGATGGAAGATGTTTTGTTTTGTTTGTTCTAGCGAGAACTGAGGGCACAGGGAGGCGGGTGAATGGGGGAGGAGAAACAATTTCATCTACAGTTCACAACGTTTACAATCGGTAATTTGTTCGCGTCCATCTACACGGCTGTCTTTTAGCGACCAAATTCACCCTATTAGGTTTGAATTTAATGTTTCTTTTTTTAGTACAGTTTAGTACACACTACCGTATGCCTATAGTGCAGGGTTGGTCACCCCGCCATTGCATCCACCGTTTCACACCGGTTTCGTCACTTTATATTGCTTTTAAGATTTCATCAATCAACCGTGTGCCGTGCGCCGCACTGCGACCACAGTCTGTCATGCCATGTGCCGGGTGCGATCTATTTTATAGTAGCTCGCTTACAGCTTAGTTCCTGCATTCTCAAAACTCGCGTCTATAAGACTAATCCTATCCGTCCATCCTTCGTCCATCCACGTTTTATCTCGCACAGTTCGCACATTAAAAACCTACACAATCAACGAACTCCGGGTTGTTACCTCCGCCCGGTTTTTGCTTCCTGCTCGACCGATCCGATCCGTATGTCAGTTCTGTTGTTTTACAGCAATTATTACACATACACACAAACACACACACGCGCGTGTACTCACTCAAAGGTTCGGGTGAAACGAGCAGAACGTTTCCCCGCTTCACCTGTTCAAAAGACGCATTAGCTTATTTGTTCTTTATATTTAAACAACGATCCTCTATTGCGTGGTTTGTAACACGATCATGTACCAGGACCGTGTACGATTACCCCATATCAGTCCGGAGATGTTTGCTCATCTATTAAACGCACCATCTTGCGTTTGATGCTGGTTAGTTTGCCATTTACTTTTACTACTAGCTTTGATACAGGAGAACACAAACACACGAACCTCTTACAGTGCACGCACTTCCACAATATTGCCGCATTATCTGTATTTCGGGAGTGGTGGGTTTGAACAACCGGGTAGGAAGCAACCCATCAACTAGGACAGAAGTAAGTGCTCTAGTGGATATGCACCGCACAGAAACGGGGGAGCACATTGATGCAGAACAAAATGACTACCATAAAGAAAACGAAGAAAGACGCTTCCTTCTGTGCTGTTTTCCGCGCTTTTTGTGTGTTTTGCACTCTAAATTCTCCTTTCTCAAGATTCATCTTTACCTTACCGTTCTTCCACTCAGTCGTCATACTACATTTTGATAACTATTTAAGATGTCATTCACTATCCTGCTGTAACCTGCTGCTTTAATATTGTTCGTTACTCGCTATTGATCGGTTTGCTGTTACATATGTTCACTATGTTCTACCCAATGTTTCGCCATTCTGCTTTACATGCATTGTTTTTGCTCACTTTCTGCCCATTTACAAATACCCTGTAGAAGCCAAAGAGAGTGTGTGTGTGTGCTGTGTGGTCATGTACGACAGCAAAGATCTCATTTACATGCGTTTTTCCTTTATCTACTCACATTGATGCCGTGTGATAAATGTAAATTACCCTTCCTGTCCGTAAAACCCTATCAACCGTTTGAGTGGTAGTTTGTATTGTAATGCTTTAGCTGTGCTGTATGTCTCATGTATTGCTCCTTGCAGTATGCTTCCTATTTATTTGGTGGGTTTCGGCAAAAAACAAAGAAACGCTACAGTGTGCGCGTGCTGGTAGAGTATCTGTGAAAACCAAAAAAAAAGGTCTAAGAAAGTGACAGTAAAGCTGGAAGAGGCATACTTGCAGCACAGTATGGGTGTGTTAGTAGACAGCTATATACTCTGGCGACAAAAAGAACTTTGCTCCTATGCGTGCTTCCTTCTATGTGTACAGTTTAATAATTATTCTACGGTCTGTACAATCTGTTTTCCGGTGAAAAAGTCCTTGGTGAGGGCGTGGGACAACGGGGTCCCCATATCTCCACAGTGTGCCGGATGCACCGAGCCTGTGACGCACCAATACTCTTCACGTTTGTAATGGATCGGTACGATTATGGCACGGCTAAACTGTACTAATACGCCACAGTTCAAGATGCACACGATCACGGGAGAGAGTAACCCTGCCCCACACACCCACACACACAGAGGATGGCAGAAGAACCAAACAAACGTTCTTCCGCTCACGTTTAAAATCTTCAATGGTTTCACGAGTTCTAAAAAAAGAGGTTCAGCTCGCTTTATCCACTACCTCCTAGATGACCTCCCGCAGTTTGTGACTTGGAACCGAATAAACCGATCGTCTAATGGCACTGTAACGACGCCGATCGATACAAACACGCGCTCCTGCTGGCGATACGGAAGCGATACACCGCTTCGCGAAGACTGCCCTAAATTATCTACTCTCCACTGTGTGCTAATTTTACCTACAACTATACACTTCATCTCTTCATTGCCGCTAATATAAACTACTTGTCATGTGTGGGTAGATGGAGCGTCCTAATACGTGGGCGCTCGGCACATCTTCACTAAAAGCAAACTTGAATGATCAGCGATCGTGTTTATCTGTGACGTGGTGCTCGTGTGTTTGTGTGAGTTTAGATTTCTTTTCCCCCTAAACGGATCGTATCGTACCTATGGCATTGACCTATTGCGTCACTTCTCTTTGCCATCTGGAAACACAAAACCCTGCTGAGCTCCGTAGGAGTACTGCAACACGAGTTGGTTTGCGGGAGTCATTGGGTTTTGATTTGTTTTTGCTTTGTTCATCAGACTACAACTGCACATATTGGCTTAACCAATATCGGGGGAAAACCGAACAACACTGACGGAACGAAAGGTACGGCGGAAGGAAAGTAAATCCTATGTATATCACAATATCTAGAACATCCTCTCTCTCTGTGCTGGTCCAACGGTCGTTTGGCTTCACGTTGCAGCACTCGGTCGTACCGTTGCTGCCGATGCGGTCCCTGCGACTGCCGGTACCGCGGATGGCACCGAGGACGATGGCGAAGTGGGCGAAGATGCGACCGACGACAACGGCAGCGATGGGGCCGACGCAGATGTCGACGTCGCCGACGACATCGAGGACGTGGGTACCGACGGGGACGGAGCAACCGATGCCACCGGCAGCGGCAGTATTATCGTCTCGTGACGATGTTCACGCTTTGCCTTGTGGCTGCCACCACCGCCACCGCTGGACGTTCCCCCACTCTTTCGCCGTTTGCGCTTCGAGTCACGCTGGAACGCAACATTGCCCGGGTCGTCCGCCAGCTGCGGATACTTGTGGATGCTGTGGATGTCAACACCGATCCACCCATCGACGTCACCGTGCGAGATGAGCTCTTCCTTTTCCTCCTCGGTCCAATCGCCACGACCCTGGAAGCCTGCCGCAACGAGCTGCTTCTCCAGCTCCCAAGCCCGCTCGACGGCACGCTTGTGGGCGTGCTTCAGTATACGGTGGCGCTCCTGCTCCGGATCGACCCCGTACTTGATGATGACGACCGCGTCCGGACCGTGCAGACGTAGCTCCTTGCCGTTCGCTCCGCCATGGTCGTTGATTTCGTGTGCGGAAATATTAAACATCCCGCCGAGCCGGCGCAGCTCCTCCGTATCGTCACGCAGCTTCATCACGTTGTCCTTCACGAAGTAGAACACGTCCTGGTCGTGGATGCTGAAGTGCAGATCGAGGAAGTGCGAGTTATTGAACACGGACGAGACCACATCCTGCACGACACTGTTCGAACCGTCCACCACGCTAACCAGCGCACGGCCATCGATGCGTGAGATCAGCACGCCCTCCCCGAACACGCCCCGACGGTAGGCGACGCGGGGCAGCAGATTGCGCGTCTTCAACTCCATCTTCAGCAGCGGCTTCGGTATGAAGCCAAAGTCGGCAAACTTCTCGTCCACCTTCTCGACGATGCACTGCAGTCCGGACATGACGCCAAAGTCGGGTGCGAGCTGCGGTGACTTGATCGTCGCCGTCGGCCTGTAGATCATGTCCCGGGTGTAGCGAGAGCCCTGCATCTTCGTGACGTCGTACCCGAACAGCTTCAGCCAGGAGCGCAGATCGTTCATGTAGTTGCCCTCGGGTTCGCGCCGATTGATGGGATCGTTGTTGTGGAAGCGGTAGATAAACACATCCGTCGGGTGACGCATCTCCGTTGCCAGCTGCTCCCAGGCCGGTGTCATCCACTGGCCCACGCCGGTGTCGTACAGACGCTGTTCCATGTACACAAGTCGCGTGTTGGGATCGAGCAATCCACCGTGGAAGTCGATCGGCACAAACAGTCCCGGGTTGGTGTCTTTCACGATTTTACCGAACGGAGTTCGGCGGATCTCCTTCACAATAGCCCCACCAACGTCAAACAGTGCGATCGGTGAACCATTCTGATCCGTCGCTACATAGTACCGCTGATCACCCGTCTCGATCGCAATCAGCATATGGCGGTCGTCGTACAGCAGTCGCGAGGTACGTCCGGCTTTCGGGTAATGGATGTGTGTGATCAACTCCGGTGCGTTCAGGTTGGCGTAGAAGTACTGCGTCACGTTGCCCTTCTCATCGTGGCAGGCCACTAGCCGGCCGAGATCATCGTAGAAGTACCAGGTCTGGAAACGATCGCGCTCCATTGCGTGTATCAGTTGGCCGCGGTTGTTGTAGCGATACTTCTGCTCACCACGGCGCACAACGTACCCACGTGCATCGTAGCTGTTGAACTCAACGTCTCCAACTTGCACCACCCGATCGCCGGTATCATAGCCCAGGTTCGTCTTGTCACCCTGTTCCAGAATTCCAATAATGTTGCCATTCTCGTCGTACACGTACTTCCAGCTGTTCGTTCCAACAACCTCCATCACGTGCCCATCCGCGTTGTAGTTCACCTTGTCCAGGGAAGTGGAGCGCCCAACCATCACCTTGTGCGTTCGGATTCTATTGCGCAGGTCGTAGTCCAGCTCCAGTCGGTACACATCGAACGACTTGATGTTGATCAGAACACTCTTCACACGTCCGTGCTCGTCAAAATCGGTGATCGTGAAGAACTGCTTGGAAGTGTCCTGCACGACCGTGCGGTTGAATGCATTGCGCGTAATGCGCAGATCGCTCACCGCGTCCAGCGTGCCCTGGGCGGGTCCGTACTTGAAGCGTACGATCGGTAACTCCTTGCCATTAACGTCCATCTCGATGCCGCTAAGGCGCGCATTACCATCGTACTGGTATTTGAAGTGGGCCGAGGCTAATCCACTCTTCGAACCGAACTTAAGCTTCTCATCCTTCAGCACACCCGCATGGTACTTGAACTCGCGTCGCAACTCAAAGCCCGGCTCGAGTACCTCCACCTGCTTCACCAGACTCGTACTCTCCTGGTAGGTGTACTGCGTGGAGGACAGTCCAGCAAGCACCGTCTCCAGCCGCCCAGCGGTATCGTGCACGAACGCCACCTTGCCACTCTGGTGCGGATGAATCTTGGCCAGTATTTGACCCTCGTCGCTGTACAGGATCTCAAACGGATGGCGGTTGATCGGCGAGTAGTACTGATACTTGAAGAACCCGAGCGACGTTTGCAGCGAGAAGGCGTGGATGTGTCCGCGTGGGGTCGTCAGCGACTGCAATGCCCCCGCATCATCGTACTGCAGCAAATAGTCCGACCGTCTCGGTGTGGTCACCTTGAGCGGAAGGCTACTGAACGTGTCCTTGAACGCGTAAACAATGGAGCTACCATCGCCGTACTTGATCTCGTTCAGCCGACCAGCCCGATCGAACGTGTACTCTTCCTTCAGATTGCCCCACTTCCACGATATCAGCCGTCCGAACCGGTCGTACTCGAGGTCCACGTCAGCGTACTCGCCCGACTGCGGACGGTACGCGATCGGACGCGACGATTTATCGTACGTCACGTTCAGCAGCTCAGTCTTATCGTCCACGGAGACCGTAATGGAGGATGTGTCCTTCTCATACTCGAACGTGAGCAGATTTTCACCATTCACGCGCAGCTTTCTGCCGACCTGCGTCAACGTGCGAGCATTCTTACCCCGTACCGGTACATGGCGGATGAAGTAGCGCCATTCGAAACGGTTGGATAGATCCCCATTAATCTCCGTGCGCTGTTTCGACGGCACCGGGTAGCTTTCGCCCAGCAGTGGATCTACCTCCGCCAGCAGTACGTACGGTACCGACTCCACCGACACTGCGTTGCCCCACGGTGAAACGCTAGTGGTACCGCCATCGAGCATAACTGTCGTCTTGGTGGCAGCCTCCCCAACCTTCGACACAACCGACGATCCCTGGATCAACATCGACACCTCACGCTGCGAATTCTCCGTCACCTTGACGGTAGCGCCCTGCACGCTCAGATCGAAGGTAAGATCGATCACCTTGCCGGTTGGTGTGACGGCGGACGTTAACCGCCCAAACTCGTCGTAGTTGTACACGTACGACCGTCCCGTCGAGTCGAGCTTCGTCTTCAGCAAACCCGTCGGTCCGTGATATTCGAACGTCACGTTGTAGTTGTCCGGCGTGTTCAGCTCGTGCAGCATCTTCATGCGAGTCATGCGCAGACGGCACTTCTGGCCCTTCGTGTTCTCGATCGAGTTCACCTGGGCGGTGTAATCGCGCAGCAGGAACACCTTGTTGCCAGCTGCATCCGTCACCGTACTCAGCTTGCCGTTCGACGTGTTGACATTGTACAGGAAGCTGTACACCGTTTCACCGGTCATTATGTTCTTGGTGGCGATATGCTGACCGAAGCGATTGAACACGTAGATCTCCTGTGCGTTCGGCGCATATATCTCGTACTCCTTCGAGGTGCCGGCCTCCGGTAAGCTCGAAATGACCGACCGGATGCGGTAGTTCGCCTGATCGGCAATGTGCACGTGCCCATCCGGCGTCACAGTGATGGCGGAGATCGTGTTGAACTTCGCACTGATCGCAAGATAGTGATCCGCTTCATAACAGTCACAACCCCGCTCGAGACAGTTGCACTTCGATTCGGCACCCGCGTACGGCGCAATCTTGCCATCTGTTCCAATCACCCGAATACGATTGATGCGCTGCGAGTCACTTTCAGCCACGTACAGATCACCCGACGGTGCGAAGGCGATGCTCTGCGGCATTACCAGTGTCGCGTGAATCGCCAGGTCGGTGTCGTAGTTCAGTGCCGTCGATACGCTTCCGCTCACACCCGTGCTCAAACCAGTGCCGGTTCCGCTTCCGCCAGCCGTAGCACAGTGCATTGGCCGGCCGGCAATCACCCGAACGCGTCCATCCGGCGTCATGCGCAGTATCATGTGATCGTCAATGATGTGCAGCGTGTCGTCCAGCGGGTTGATGGTCAGCTCCGTCGGCCACCGGAGATGCATTTCCTCAATCTTGAGCGTTCCCTCGCACGGTACCGGCTTCCAGTGCGACTTGTGCATATGATTGCCGATCAGGGTGCTGATCACACCGTCCCGATCCACCATCCGGATGTTGGTGCCGTCCGCGAAGTACAAGATGTTGTCCGAGGAGATAGCCACCCCTTTCGGGTACGCCAGCTTAGCATCGCGCGCCAGCCCACCATCACCGCAGTGCGCCTCATCGCCGGGAAGGCATCGTTCGCCACTGCCCACCACCGGCTCCCAGTTGTGGTCGGGATCGTGCGTGTCGTCCTTGTTGCGCACCTTGATGATCTGATGCGATTCCGGATCGGACACGTACAGCGAACCATCGAGCGGGCTGAGCGCCATGTGGTAGCGGTAGGACACTCTGGTTGCGTTCAGCTTCACCACCGTCCGAACCGTACCGTCGATCATGATCCGCCGGATGTAGTTGAAGTCACCCACGTACAGACTACCGTCGGGGGCTGCGGCCAGCGCTACCGGTGCCAGCAACCGTTGCTTGGTGGCAATACCGTTGCAATCACCGCACTCCAACGGGCGCTGATGCCCGTCACCCATCGCGGTAAGAATAACGCGCGGCTTATGCTTCAGATAGATGTTGGAACCGTCGCCCTTCTGCAGGATGCCTTCGTGGAAGTTGTACCGATGGTGGATGTCCAGGTTCCAGCCACCAACCTCCGAGATGCTCATGTCATGCCCGCTCAGCTTCGTCGTCTGCACGTCCCACACCACATCCTTGCAGTCGGTGTACTGGTAGCCCACCTTAACCACCGCGGTGGTGATGCCGTACACACGCTGGCGGTAAATGTTGAGCCGATTCCACGGGTAGGTGAACTTGATGCCGGGATCCGCCTCGAACACACGCTCGAACAGTATGCCTTCGATTGTGATGCGCAGATAGATGAGCTTCAGTGTCGGCGGAATCGTGTCCGGCGTCAGCTGTAGCTTAATCGTCGACAGATACCCAGCCGCACGGGAGCTATGGTAGACCAGGTTCAGGCCGGTGCCGGGGATAGCCAGCGATTCCTGGATGACCTGCGACTCCGCCAGGATGGCGCTCCGATCCGGGCAGGCACCTTGGAATCCATGCTTCCACGTTGCCAGCACGACCGGCTTCATGAGATCGTAATCGTGCGAAAAGCACGTGTGCGGCGGTCCATGGTGCGACTTGTCGTCCGACGTAGACATCACCACCGTGTCGATGATGACGACCTCATTCCAGGGTACCTGCACGATGCGTGTCTGCGGTCGGAACGGTGAGCGGCCGAACTGGAGCGTTATCGCACCGCCCCCGTTCACCATCAGATCGAACCAACCGTCATCCCGGGTGAGGGTGAACCCTTCCAGCGGTGTCGAGGTGCTGACGCGCACACCTACCAAACCCATGTTGAGCGAGGTGACGACGCGCCCTCGAATGACGGCCGATCGGCTGCAAGACAAAACAGAACACGCATTAGTAATGCTTCATCGGGGACGCCACACTTCCCGGCTGGAGGAGCATTGCGTTCGCGAGGAATTCTTCTCTATTCGGTCGTTCTCTTCCCTTCTGCGTAACATCTTACACAAGTACTAGTTTTCACAATGGACAAACAGTTGGAGAACAGGTGGAGATGGTAAGGGATAATGGTTCGTGTCGGGGGGGTTTTCCGGGTGTACCGAGGGAGTAATGTGTTATGGGGCGACAAAAACAAACATAAAACTACACTGGGTGTGCTTTTCTTTTTTTTTAAATAGTTCCACTAAACTAAATAACATGCAACGGTGTACCACCATAACCTAATTAAAGCGCATCGGAATTTGTGTATGCGCGCACACACAAAATGGCTGACCAGCAAACGATAAATTGATGAACTGATAATGGAATTACGCGCGTACGCGCGCGTAGATACAAAAAAATTACGTGTGTCCAGGAAGCGACAAGAAACAAGCACTACAAACCCCCGGCGACTCGGTACGTGTATCCGCGAGCGGAAATATTTCTATGTAATAGCATTAAAATTTTCAATAAACATTTGGCACACTTGGGGCACAATGGGGTTTGTGGGTCCAGCCACAATTTAGTAGGTACAACGCGGTACATGCGTGACCCTTTAGCTGTTTGGGGTGCGTTTTTTTTTTTCGTTGTTCATTCTCTCTTGCATCCGATAATGTACACGTTGACCTCGTTGTTGTTTTTTTTTTAATAATGTACATGTGGCTTCTGTCCCGTGTTATTGCGCTGTGCTGCGTTGCAGTTTATCGTATCGTGCACCGACAATCGAGTCGCCAGTACGGCCCACCCCGTACCCGGGGTGATAAATTTTTGGTTATGAACTGCAAAGGTTCGCAAAAACCCGACCGCAACTGCACATGCCGTTGGTGGGCCGGTCGGAACCATTGAAAATTTCCACCGTGAACAACGCAGGCAGTTGCAGTTGGAGGGAAGGCTCGCCAGGATCATCCGTAGCCCGAAAAATGATTCGGTTATATTTTATTTAAAGCGAACACGAGTGTGCTGAAAATTGGGTTACGACGATAGTGTCCTAGGTTGTTTGGTTTGGTTTATCCGGGCCCCAAAATTGGTTGACCGGATAGATCAAGTGACGCGCTACCGGTTGCTTGCTGGTTTCATATAACAACATGGAGGCGCCCGGTGCGCCGTACACAGTGAGGACGGGGAAAACCGAGCGCTGGGCATATTCTATGGTCTTTTAAGCCTGCACAATAAACGGGGTCACGTCCCGGTACGGACGGCTGTGTGTGTGAAAAAAAAAACCGTGCAAAATATCTTGTTAAGTCATCCGCCCGTGTTGCGCTCCTGTCTGACTGTGTCACACACGCACACACACAGACATTTTGGCAGGTTGACATTTTTTCTTTTATTGAAAAATTTAATTACCAGTTACGCATTTATGCGCAACAAGACCGAAAGGAAGGAGCAAAAACGTGTTTTAATAAACACATACAGGCGCACGACCATGAAAGAATGTCGGTCATGCTTCAAAGGATATTGTTACTCCATGTTGTTTTGTTTTTTATTATTGTTTTGCTCATATAAAAACACACAAAAGTTGGAAAAATATGTTAAATTCATTTTCTTTTGCACACATACACTCACTCACATACACACACACACACACACATACAGCGAAACGTATATAGAAATTTAAGATAAACAAACAAAAAACAACTACAAACAACCAAAATGGACACTACGGAAAAAATAAACAACAACACAAATTACGCCGACTGTACGCAAAGAGGTGAAACGTGTGTGAACACAATTAAAACATAAATTCGGTATCACGGTACACAAAACTGAAGATCAAAAGTGGGAAGCTTGTATTTTTTTTTGTGGAAGCAAGGAAAACGAGAAAGGACAACAAATGGGACAGTTAGGGGTGGTTGGGTTTTAGGTGGGGGAGGGTGAGTTGTTGGAGCTTGATTTTTTGCGCGATACAGGCCGAAAGGCCTTGCTAAACAAGCGTTCGCAGGGTTGGGGGTTGGTGGGTTTATGTTGGAAAACAGGGAAAACATGCACAAATGTGCCCTTTGATTGATGTGTGGGAGGTCATAACGGGGGTAACCCCGGAAGGATTGTGTAGGGATGTAGGTGTTTTTACTAGGGGAGACCAGTGAAGTGATGGCGGGAGAGGCTTTGGAAGGAACTATTCCGCAAAACAGTTTGCATCTTTTGTTTTTTTCCGCTTGATTTTACGCTGCTACTGCAAGCAAATTCAACCATGTCACACATCTGATCGAGTGGATCGATGAGAAGGGCAGTTTATTACTATTAAGTGGTTAGTGATGGTTACGTGGCTACTACTACTGAGAGTGAGTCCTTTTCGCGACACGACACGGCATTTCCTCGCGTATGCTTTTGACCCCCGGGCGAGTGTGTATACGGATTCTTCTTTTTTTGTTTTTGTGTACTTCAAAAAAAAGACTTTCCAATCTTAGAACTTTGGGATGTTCGGTTCGCGGGGTCTTACCTTGCATTAAAATGATTCCAAAAAACGCTGCACGATACACGAAGCAATAGAAGTGATGGTGGTAGTAGTGGTAGTAGTAGTAGAAGTAGTGGTAGTAGTTTAGTAGTGGTTAGTTTGAACAGTGGTTAGCCGAGATTGAAACGGAGAGAGAGAGAGAGAGAGATAGAAATGGAAGGAGAGAAAAGCAAAAATGGAAACAGTGATTAGATATTAGTTCTCTCGACGAGATGGGGTTACATTTTAGCCAATGATTTTTTTTCTTTGTTTTCTTTTGCTTGGAAACACAATGTGGGGAGTTGTTAGTAGAAGTTTAAGGTTGGATACTGCCCCTAACTTTGCCCTTGAAATCTCTTTTCTTTTTGTATGTTCATATGAAAACTCCTAATTTCAACCAATTTATGTACGCTAAGCTTATTCCCACTATTAATCGGGCTCTTGGTGATGCTAATTGAATGCATTGTATGCAACGCAACAAAGTTTCTATAACTATGTTGCTACCAGTGACGCTGCAAATGGGCAATAAAAGCCTGTGGGAAACAACGACGTGTGGAGGCATAAAGTTAAAAAAGGATTTGGCTCCCATGTTTTCCAGCTTTAAGCGAGGGCGAACGACCCAGCAAAACCAGCGCAATTGCCCAACCGAAGTATCCAGCCACGGTTGGTAATAATTAAAATATTATCGCATTAAGTGCTGGTGTTATAATCATCATCGAGCGATTGAGTATGAATTAATTTTTCACAGCCTTTCCCAGTGCCTGGATTCAAATTGTGGGGCCACCAGGTGGCGGGGGAAGGGAGGAATGGGACAGGTTGTGGTTGTTGCATCCCTTTACCGAGCTGCGAAAGTCAATGGCTTTTGTTTAACAAAAAAAAACAGGCAAATGGGCGAAATCGACTCGATCGATTTACGGCGACCGTCCCGGTGCGAATGGAATTTTCACCAGCGCTAGATGGGGTTTCCCACCTATCGTGCCTGTGGGTAGGGGGGAAAATGACAAACCTCACACATCCAGACGGTACCACCCACCGTCCTTTCCCGGGGAACGAACTGTGTTAGCTCATTCCGCCCGTACAGGCGTGCCCGAGCGCGCGAAAGTGCTCGATGATGATTAATATTTAATGTATTAATTTGCGATACATAATGGAAAATGCAGAACCCGCTCGCGGCAGTATCAGGAACAAAAGTGGGTACGCCGGGAGCAGCAACAACAAAACCGAAGCTGCAAATGATCTCACAGTTCCAAATATTGGCCGCATTGTTTCCAAATGAATCACAATATCACTGTGCAATTATGATACCATAATGATACACCGACCACGGTGCCATCTTCAAATTTTCCACTACCAGCTTTCACCGCGGTGATGAAATGTGCTTTCCGACGAAAAAAAAAAAAATGTCGATGAAACATATTAAAGAACATACAAAATTGTCACGAGCAGAAAAAAAAAACTGCTGATCCATTTGTTGGGGTTCGCTGTTTGCATTGCGCCAATGTTTGCCGATGCCTTTAATGGGGTTTAATTTATCTTCCTTGCGAGACAGAGAGACACGGTGTGTGTGTTTGTGTAGGCTCTTTGTTCGTACACTCTGTGCTGTACTGTGTTTTGCTGCTATGCAGTACCGTTTTGTATGATTTTCTCTGACTGGAGCTGCAGTTTGGGGAAATTTTTTTTTGGTGTGTGTTTTACTCCGTACAAAAAATCACTTCTTCTACACTTTTCACGGATATTTTAAGAGTGTGTATGAGAGAGAGAGAAAAGGTGCATTTTCTATTTTTTGTTTGTTTTTTCACTTGATTCTGTTTGGTTTGTTTGTTTTTTTTTTGGTTGAATGCGGAACATTGAAAAATTAAAACAAATTGGTAATTAGCGGGAGGATGTATAAATAGACGGGGGCACAACATAATATATTTATATAGTAATTGTATAATAACAAAACGTGTATATATTTATATTTGATGTATGATATGAATTTTTGCGTTTTAAAATTTAAATTAAAACTTTACGATTGTGGGCAACTCCATGATAATTCTTTCCATTCGTCATGGCATAAGGAGCAGGATGACCATAACCAATGGAAGAGTGCGATGGCGAACAGTTACCAGTTAACAGATAAAACCGGTTAAACCCCCTTTAAAATAAACAATTATTGCAAATAAATAAACTCTTTACTTTATTATTTATTGATGAGAAAAGATCCATATTGGAAGGTTAATGAAAATTTCAAATAAAAAAAAACCTTGCACAAACATCGATCGATTAACACGTAATCGACACCTGTGCAAACGGTTACAAAGTCCCATATTAAAGTGAGAAACAGAAAAAGCGACGGAAATATTTAAATCGTAAAAACCCAAACAACAACAAAAAAAAACCGCAACTGCAACTGTTCGCCAATCAACCGGGTCATAATGCCACGTTGGTTTGCCTTTTGCAAATTAGCATTTCAAATTGCTAGCAAAATAATCATTGATCTCTCCACCGGGTTCGGCGAGTCAATGGAAAATTAAACATGAAACACACGAGAATGAGATGAGAACAAAAGTATGTATCACAACGAAACGAAAAAAAAAAATAACCGAAAAAAGAACAGAACACAACACAAAAATTCATTTCAGGTAAGAGTGTACGCTTTCCGGTTGGCTGCTTACCTTTCGTTGAACGTTTCGAGCTTGGCGTAGTTCTGCAGACTGCCCTCATCGATCAGGAACTTCATGCGTTCGAAGAACGATGCCGTAATGGCGGGCGGTTGCTTGCGCAGCAGTACATCGATTGGTTTCGGTGCGGAGACGCACAGCTGGCTCGTCTTACACGAGTGACTACCACAGCACTCGGGATCTTCGCAGTCGACCAGACCGTCTTCGATGTGGTTGGAAGGATTAGTTGAAGAGGGAAGATTATTGAGATGTTATGGAAATTACACTCAAAAAGTAAGCGATACTTACCGCGATCATTATCCTTATTGTCACCACAGTTTTGTTCGAGCGGTACCGAGCAGTCCACACCGTCCCAGCCTTCGTAGCAGCGACATTCCCACATCAGCTCTCCACTAACGTGACACTGGCCATGCTGGGAGCAGCTGTAAAACGATTCAAAATGTGCCATTACTAAACTGCCACTCTGTGTCACGAGTGACCTTAAAGCGCATCATTTACCCATTCGGACATCCCTCCAACGTGCAGTGTTTGCCGTTCCAACCGGTAACGCACAGACAGGTACCGTTCTTGCACTGTCCGTGCTCATTACAGCGTGGATCGCACAGCTTATTATTGCAGTATTCGCCACCCCAACCGGCATCGCAGCTGCAGGTTTCGCCGACACATCGACCATGCTGGCCACAGTTCAGATCGCACAACTCCTTCGAACAGTCCTCACCGCTCCACTTCGGTTCGCAGGTGCAGGTTTGCGAATCCAGATCGAACGTACCGTGGCCGGAACAGTCCGGTAGACATTGCAGCGCGTCCTGGTCCATCGTGGCACAGTCCGGTCCCTTCCAGCCTTTCTTGCAGATGCAGGTACCTTCGGCACAGAATCCATGTCCGGTACAGGTCGGATGGGGACAGTCCACTTTAAGCAAAGAATTAAGAAGGGCAGCAATCGATTAGACTTGGGTAACTCCAGTGGAAGATTTGAGAAATCCTTGAACTATGTTGAGCTCATTTTCAATATTCCTGAAGGGTTAGTGATGAGCGAGCGGTCAGATACACTACAGTGTGTTTGAGCACTATGGTGAGTGTGAGTGGCATGTGTCTACAGCGGATGATCTCTACGGTGTTAGTGTTTGGTTTAGTACTCAAGAGACGCGTATTGACAAAAGACAAGGAAAAAGATAGTGAAAGAAGGTGGTGAACTTGAGGCCAGCAGTCTCAAAGCTCATTGCAGTGAGCTCCAGAGTACTCGACATTGCAACTCTGCGAAGGAGCTCCAAGTCCCCAAACACGGAACGAAAAATAAAAAAAAAAACTCCTATTACAACATAAGATGGAACAGAAAACAGATGTATAATGCTACCTTCTTCGCAGTATTTGCCCTTGTAGCCACGGACGCATCCACACTTGCCGCTGACACAGTGCCCATGGCCATTGCAGTCCGGAACTTCGCACTCGTCATGGCGCAGTGAGCACTCTTTGCCCTTCCAGCCCGGATTACACTGACATTCGCCGTTAATGTATTCGCCTCGCTGCGAGCAGAGCACTGGACAGACACCTACAACGGCGAAGAAACAGACGAGGTGCGTTAGAGATATTCGACTCCGTTCGCACAGTATACACTTACTCTCACTGCAATCGTCGCCACCGAAACCAGGATTGCACTGGCAGTGTCCAAGCAGACACTGACCATTGCCGGAACATCCGTTCGGACAGTTCTGGGTCATATCCTCAGCGACCACCGCGTAGAACGCAATCTCCTGTGCATCACCGTCATCGTTGTAGATGGAGAGGAACCAATGGCCCGGTTCCATGTAGCGTGTGACCTCGCGACGCATCGATGGCTATAGGAACAGGGTGAGCAGCAACAAAAAAAAAGGAACACGAACGATATCATTAATAATACATTTATACAAAGAAGTAGATTGCTTTTCATGATCCTATCAAGATTCGGGATGGTTTTCGTGAACTAATGTTCATGTTTCGTTAACGAATATTCACGCCCATTCTACTGTGCGGATGCGTGATTTCCTGGTTGTATTCACCCCTGCAATAGGAAGGCATGGGAAGAAGAAAAACCCTTCCTTCCCTCTTCTCAGCGACCCTATGCTTTCTGTCACTCTGTTTGGAGCCACTTAGTTTTCTCGTCTAACCTTGCCCGAGCGACTACCACTTCTGTGGGTATTTTTATCAATATTTGCTCTGTGACCTTGCCGGTGGACGCGCTGGGTGCCGGTGCCAAGTCAAATCAGCGCCAACACTCGACCACGAAAACGGGGACAACAGTGGGACGTTTAGGTTGTTTAGTTAACTTTTCATTATCGCTACATCGCACACGCAAGCCCACAACGGGCTCCCTGCGGCCACTGGGACACCAGAGATCGCTTGTTATGGCGAGGTATAAATCGCTCAACAAATGAGGTTGACCATTCCTGGGTGGTTGGGCATTTGTCCTAGGGGCCTGCGAGGGCCAATCGCTAAAGGATGTTCAAACACGCAATCCACGAACACCCCTCGGTTGCCATACGCCGGGCGAAGTTACGTCAGTATATGCACACTAACGCATGGTGAAGAATAATAGGTTCGGAATAAAACAGCACTCGAATATCCGTAGCGGCTTTCAATTACCGCACGCGGGAAGACGAATCAAGCAAATCCTGGTCGATGGCCGATCTAAACGAGGTTCGCTTCTGGCTATCGTTCTAATTAATCAGTTTTGTCTGATCTTGATGGATCGTAAAAAGGGTCTTGGCAGCAACAGAAATCAATCCCGACGGCGGAATTGACCAAGCGACCGAGGGTGGCGTGAATCGTTTTTGATCGAGAGGGTGGGGAATTGCGCACACACTTTACCAGCTGGTTAAATTCTACCCCCGAGGGCCCCGACTGCAGGGACACACCCCGTAAGATGATGCGGCCGGTACGGTTGATGATGATGTACTTACATGAGTGGCACGTGTCTGGCGCGCATTGAAACCGCTCAGGACCTCTTTGAAGTGATACTGCGTGTGCGTCGGCAGGGCGTTACGGCGCGCGTAAACACCTATCGATGCGCCTCGGGGGATGCTGTAATCGAACTTGACGTACGCCGGTTCCGACTGGTAGAACTGCATGTTCCAGTAGCTGTACGGTGGGATCTCCTTCGACAGCCGCTGGCCGAGGGTGATCTGCGAGAAGGTGGTACCGTCCGGTGGGAAGCTTCGCGCTGGGAATGTTCGTGCACCTGTTGTAGTTTTTTGTGTGGTTCGTTTTTGTTTTGACGAACGCCAACCATATGTAACCCATGCCACATGAGTTTGCAAATCAATAACCAACCCGAGAACCAACACAAGAGTACGGAAAGGTACGGAAATAGAACGTAAAGTACGGCAGTGCGCCAAAAAGTAGGGTTAGGAGAAAACAATAGAAGGAAAGAGACAAAAATAGATAGAAATATAAAGAGAGGCGTGTGAAAGAGAGAGAGAGAGAAGAAAACAGGGAAGAGAAGCGAATGGAATAAAAAAGGTTAGTTAGTATGTATGTTGTACAAGAGATTTTGAGGCCAATCACTATGGAAGTTAGTGGTCGAGGGTAGAGAATGTACTACCGAATGTCTGCAACATTCCGAACTGCTAAAAACTACTCTCAACCATACACACACATACATAGAATACACTCGGTGCATACTAATTAGTTCTAGGTTAAGCTCCACAATCACACACACACACACACACACATACAAACCCCAGCTAAGGTAAGCGATCAAATCAAGCGAACAAAAGCAAATGAGTGTGCTGAGCAACAAACGAAAAAAGCGACTAAAGCGTATTTATACAGATGGAAGGCTAAAAGCGACGCTCGTGGGCACGTGGTATTAGTGTGCGGCCACCGCAGTAGAGCGGCCAGATGTACGCTCCGGCACGGTGCTGAATTTAAAGCAGGTTCCACATCCTTTTTGAGGTTAGTTGCCGACTTCTCGGTTCTCCGCTTCGACGAACGAGTGCCCGGGCGATGCTGGTACTGCGGTAGCTTCGCTGCTTGCAAATCGATTGCCTGATGAAGACACTATTCGCAGCAGTGGGTATGTACACGGGAAGAAACCTCCAAAAGAGAGGTGGAGACGAAAGTCCTCCTCGCCGAGGGGAAGGAATTCGGGAGCATGGGAGTTGGGTTTCGGAGCGCGAATTCGCTCGATGCTCACCTTCGAGGATGAGAATGGGCGGTGGCGTTACCTCGGGACATTGTGCTGCGGATGTGGTCGACGGTACCGTGGTGGAAGTCGTAGTAGCAACATCATCATCACCGTCAGTAAGTTGCTGCTCCTGCACCAATCGTGGCGCTGTGGTGAATTCTTGCGTCAAACCATCGTTGGCTTCCAGTGCTTCGGGTGATTCGGTAGAAAGTTCATACTCATCCTGGCGGGCAACACCCACCACCGACGGTTCCACCCCATCCTCGTCAACCTCCACGAACTCGCTATCGTCCTCCTGCACGTCGACTACGCGATAGCGAGCGAACAGCGAATCGGTGGGACATTTGATTGGGCACGGTGGTGCCGGCGGTGGTTCCGGTGGACACCGGGGCACGGCCGGCGGTTGCTCGAGGTTGGCCGGTTTCGGTTCATCCGCTGCGGGCCGTGGCATATGTTCCGCCGGTGTCGGTATGGACACCTGCAGGACGTACACGGAATGCTGCACCGTGCCCGTACCGTGATCGGTGGCGATGGAAATGTTTACCAGCAGACGCGGGAATTCCGCGCCCTCCTCCGAAGATGACGTGCCGTTTACCTCCTTGATGAGGTACAGCGGAACGGTGGGGTGGTCCGTAACCGGATGTACCGAGTCGGGCAGTGTATGAATCCTTACCTCTTCCTGCCCTGGTGTGTTCTCGTGTGCAGCTTCGCTGATCGCCACCTGTTCGATGGTTTTGTAGTAGTGCTTATCGCGCTCCTTGCCGAGTTCCAACCCATCCTCCAGGCTGACCAGCGCTACCTCCGACTGATCCAGCGGTACGTGACCATAAATCCCACCGTGCACGGCTGATGGGTCATCGTTGGACCATTTCTCATCCTCACCGAAGGTCAGCCGTGCGTCGATAACTTCCTTGGTGGGTTTGGTCGTTTGGAGATAACCTTCCGAAGACGTCTTCAAGGTACCTGAGGACGTCACCGTGGCCGTGGTAGGCGGTGGCAAGTCATTATCATTAGTGATAAAAATGCCATTATCTTGCGTTGGCGCGATGCTACCGAAGCCTTCGTCATCCGGACCTTGGATGTCTTCAGCAGAACGTGAACCATCCATACCAGTCAGGGAATGTTCATCACCATCATCGCGTCCATTGTAAACGGTTTCATTGTTGATAGCAGTTTCACCACCGTCCCTACCTACTGCTGCCGCAAGTAAATTAGTCAACGGTTGAACAGAAGGAAGCAACTCATCGCTGCCTCGATCAGACGTCCCGGGTGCTGGTTCGTCCTCGTCCGTACCTTGTTTGCGAGCAGTGTAAGCGTTACCGTCCAGCGGAGCGGATGTCGGAGCGGTTGAGGCCACAATATCAACCACCGAAGCATGCAACAAATCGTTATCATCAAACCGTCCGTCAGCGGGCCCATCGTTGCGGTCAGTGCTGCCGGTGTCAGTTCCGGTGCTACTGTCACCCGTTGCCTGACGGCGGGAACGCTTAGCAACTACCATCACACCACCACCACCACCAACGCTACTACCGTCACCAGCGTTCACCCCACCGGTGCCGGTACTATCTGCTACCGCGTGCAACAACTCTACCGAACGTAAGGATGCAACAATGCGCTTATCTGTTACTGTACCTGTTCCTGCCGCACCGGAGGCTGCCTTGCCGGTGGCTGCCGTTGAGGCGGCCGACAGCGAGGATGACCCGGCCAAACCCGTACCGGACGCTGCTGATGACGCGGGAGACGATTCGTCGGCCGCGATAGGTTTTGGCCGACCGGAAGCGGATTGCGATAGGGACTGATCGATGCCGAGCCCGTCACCACCGCCACCCGGTATGCCGGCCCGGTTCGCGTCCGCTATCGTGCTTTTGGCTGCGGAGATTTCTGCCTTCTCATCGACTAGAACTGTACAGGGGTTGGTGGTTGGATATGATATACTTAATACGTTAGATGCTGTGAAATGGAAATGGAAAAAAGAGTAACAAAAAAGGACGGTTAGAGAAGGTTATAAGTACAAAACACGAGCCGGGTTTTTAACATATCGACCCATCCGGCTTCCTGCGTGGGTTGCTGGAGGAGGAGCTTTATGCTATCGAATACTGAAAGGAAAAAAGCCCTACAAAGTCGTCCAAATACAGAAGAAAGAGGATCAAGTAGCACTCAGAACTGAGTTCTGAAGTTCGTCTCCGGATAGCCCGGAAGGGAAGGATCATTTTGGAGCCGAGAACGTGAGAATTCACGTCCCTAAAGGGTACTGGAATTAATCATCATACCACTGAGCAGCTGACAACTAGGTTCGTGCGTCACACACGCAGAGGGTATCGAATATTGAAAACGGATGCACAATCGATCGTTTATTCCGTTAAACCCCTCAGGAAGAACTGACATATAATAGCAAACTGGTTACGATGGACCGTAAATGGAATTGAGAGACATCACTTGACTTCTTCCCGTTTGGAGTGTTACTTCCCTTTGAGGCATTGAGAAGGGGATTTTACGGAAGAAAACGAACGAAACTGTCCACCACTTTGTCTCATGTTTGTAGAAGGACATATGGACAGAACTGTTGGAGGTGTGTAATTCTATCCCATGTCAAGGTTAGTAAATCATGTTCATTACCCTGCACTGAAAAGCCGGAATGGGCGCCCATTCGACTGAGAGAGCGAGGAAGCGTCAGACGAATGGCAAATAGAATAAACATCTTCCTCCAAAACAACTCGAAACTACGGCTTATGCCTAAAATCGTTCTTAATTGTCAACTGAAACACAAGCCCCGGTCCGGTTTGATTTCCTTCGGCCACGAACGTGAAATGTGGCCATTAATGGCGGTTTATTACGATTCCACAAGAACTCGTGCGGGCAGCCCAAATTAAGTGATTAAAAAGCGTCCGAAAACTCGAGAGTGCACGGTCCGGACAAAAGGTTTCCTCCTAATGATATGGTGTAGAATTTCTCATTCTGTTTCTGTCCTTCCGATTTTTTTTTTCGATCATATTCCGGGCCCCTGCCCTGGGAACCGTATGGTGGTGGTTCTACTGTTTTATCCATTTTGGATATCCTGCCAACTGACCACCTCCGAAATCTCAATTTTATCCGTGGATCAAATTTACCCTCGTTTTTGTTTCGTGCTGTATAACGAATAACAGTCGCCGAACAAACAGTGTTCCACCGCATCTGTGTTTCGACTCTCCCTTGTGGAATTAAATCTTTTTTGACTTTGCACAAATTAGCATTGCTTGCACTGTCAGTGTTCCACAAGCAAAAAAAAAAAGAAAGCATAACAACATGGACAAAGCTTCGATGTGTTTTTGCACAGCTTCCGCCTGTCCGGTAGTGCGTAGGTCGAACGGTTACGGACATCATGTTACCGAGCGTTACAATCTACGGTTGGTTTTGCTGTCGTATGCGTTGTTCCCTCGTCAACTGGCCTGATGTCCTCTAAAAACCGCTCCCAACCATCGTATTGAAGGCAACAAATGGTACAACATTTTGTAGCACACACTTCATCCAGCGACCTACTCCACCACTGAGGCTCCATTTCGGATAGCCCTTTGCTTGTTGGATCAGATATGTGTGTGTGTGTGTGTGGTTTTTTTTTGGTTGTCACAAATGTAACATAAGGCCACCCGGACATATTGGGGATACCTCGGACATTGTCGCGAATCTTCCATCCCGCAATGGTCCGGGCCTCCAGTTTTTTTTTGGGACGCTTGCACGTCATATTACGTCAGCCAATATTTTGGACACCAAATTCTCCTCGAACGAGCGCCGAGCACACCCGGCAGGACGAACTCAGTGTGCTCAGCCAACCTCTGGTGGCAATGTAGCGTAGCACCAAGAACGGGCAGGATGGGTCTATAATTAGGTGATTAAAGTGACGGTGTGGGGCGCGTAAAAGCGTGCAATTACCTGTTAATAATAATGTTATAACGAGTATAACACTTAATAGTATCACTAAGATAGCCGTACACTTCCATGTACATTTGGTGAAGGTGAAGCCCTTGCGGAAGTTGAGTGGCGCCGAGTAGTGGTGGGCCGGTGGACCGCACATGGTGCTGCGGGGCGGCAGTACCGGACCCATGCAGTTGCGATCGTAGCTTTTCAGCGTGTCCTTCGTAGGTGTCGAGCAGGCGGAACCGGTTTTGTAGTCTATCGGTGATCCTTTGTTGTTAATTGCTGTAATTAAAGAGTCGGACGTGAGGGGAGAGAGAGAGAAAAGTAGAAGAAAACGCGTTAGAACTGAGTGGTTAAGGGATTTTATAAGGAAGGAAAAGTAAAGAATTCCTGTGGTGAATTCTATCCGTGGAAGTTTTGGAACTCCAGAGGTGTAAAGCTATAATTATGCATGTTCTATTAGTTCGTCTAAGCATCGCCCTACACCTCGGGCATATAATTCTGTGGTCGGTGTATATTTGCTCAGTAGAAAATTCCCTGAGACCTCCTATACCCTCCAATACCCCAAAAATAGATCGAACCGATTAATGATGATGGTTGAGAATGCGGCCCTCCCCAACAAAAAAGAGTTCCAGCTGATGTGCAACAAACGGACCGCAGGCAGCCGAATCATCATTGTTCCGCCATTTGGACGAAACGATTGGTAATGGTGACGAAAATCAATTAACATAAATATCAATCTCTCACACCTCGCTAATGTGCCTGATGGTGGGAAGCTTCATAATTTGTGGGCACAATGTCCGTGGCGAAAACATTCTGGCCACATGTGGTGCAATTTTATGCTGTTTTTGTTTTCCTGCGGATGGTTATTACTTTGTAATGGAGTTTACTTTTTTTAATTTGAAAGCTGGCACCACCCGGTCGCGATGCTGTCAGTCGCGAAGCGTCTGTAGTTGAAGTGTCTATTGTGGCGGTAAGTAAGAGCCTTTTGTTTGAGCAGAGAACCCTCAGCCAAAGAAGGACTATAAAAGAGTATGCACCCGCACCGTCCACGAGCACTGTACTTTAATCCATCACAAACACTACAAGAAAGAAATGGCAGACTCGACGCGCCCCTTTTCCTTTCACCCGAACGCTGTGTGGCGAAGGATTTTCGCACCACTTTTTTGGTGTTGTCTACGTACGTCCACCGGTCTTAAAGCCCATTAAGGTGGCGCTAAACTGCAAGATCAATATTGATTCGGCAGCCTACGTACGCTCGGAAATGGGGAAAAAAGGGGTTTTTGTGGTAGAAATTCTACCAGCTGAGATAGATTGACATGAAAAGTCTGGAGGTCACGGTGCTGATCGCGAAATTTGGGTGACAGTTGGGTGACGGAGTATGGCCATAAAAAAGGCTCTCCTAATGATGATATATTTTAACTGCCACGTTTTTCCACCAAACATGCAAAACAACACCCCCTCGGATTCACCCTGAAAAACACCGGACCTGGTGGAAAAACCTCTTTTTTTTACAGATATAATTTTGTATGAAGATTATTAATGTCTCCGGCACGTGCCGCGCATTGTACGGTTGGGAGCGTTTTGTAACCGTGCGTGTCACCGTCGCGTAACTATTGTGCGACCCGATTGTGACGATGAAGATGAAATGTTTTTATCTTGCTGGAAAATCCCGGGAAAAAAGGGGTTCTCCACGAACTAAATAGATTGGGAGTGTGCGTTTTTTTTTGTTCCACGTTGGGAAATTTTATTTGCAGCAACGCAACTGTACCGTGACAAACGCGGTTTGGGTATTGCGCTGCGCTGTTGGTCCGCTAAACGAAAGGGAACTCATTCGGACATGTTTATCTAGAGGACGCTTTGAAATTGCCAAAAGCACCGAGAGACAAAAGAATCCGTCACAATGCTGCGCAGTACCCGAAATACAACCGAAAATAGCAATCGCAATCGCTGGCTGTTCGAAACACAGTGCAATACAAACAGTTTGAGCGCCGCGCTGGCATCGGAATTCGGGTCCCGCCGGTTCTTACTGGCACAAACTCAAACCGTGCGTTCCATTGCATTGAGCAGCGGTGTGTGTCATGCTGTTATTGCGTTTCTGGAAAGGATTCTCGGAGGAGGGATAGTTTTTTGGTTCGATTGTTGGACACCCCTTTCCAGGACGCAGCATCCGCGCCATCCCGTTTGCAACCTTCGATAGAGTATCTAACAAACTAGCAGCGCAGCGTTTGGGAAGGACTTCCTTCTTCGAGAGCATAAACATCCTGTTTACCTTAACGTTTTTATTTCGCTACCATTTCGGGGAATGTGAAGGGTTTTTTTTTTTTTCAACAGAGTTCTCCCTTTACCGGGCAGGCAAAAACTTTCGAAACCCAGTTCCGTTGGTGTTGTTCGATGTTGACTTATTGAAATGAATGGTGAAAATAGAATCGGGTAAGCCACGTGGCGGTGAACGTTTCACTGGTTTGAAGAATTGATGTTGTGACGTTTGCTTAGTGTGCAATAATCAACAAAATTGTCGAACGAATCGCAAACGGATTCGAAGGATTGTGGGGAATTCCCCTGACAGATGCTTGCCCAAAATAGACGACGAATCCGTACAAACACTTCAGCCATTGTTATTGGGATCAGATAACGGAGCGAACACCGAAAAGTTAGTAAAAGTCCCACATCGATAGGTTAACATCACGATTGCTGATTGCTTGCTTTTCAATGTGAACAATGTCCGATAAGATCTCTACCTTAGACGACGGCTACCTTCTTTTGATCTCCGAAAACATCTCCCCACTATCACCATTTTGCGTCTAAATTTTAATTCGTCATAATAAGCCGTCTATCAACGATCTGTTGATGGATGACAAAAAAAAAGAAAACCTTCCCACACGCCACCGATGGTGGCAAAAAGGTTTTGGGATCCGTATCTTATCGGTCGGTATCTGGACGAGTCTGCCGCCTTGTGGACCACCGTGCTCAGTAATCGTCTACCGATATTCAAATTCATCCACTTCCACGAGGGCCCGATGCGAGCTGCTTAATATTCATCTCGGCGTGGCGTCAACGACACTGTAGGTGGCACACATAAACTCCACACTCCGCTCCCCACAATACCAGCATTTGGTGCGGATCTCGGGAAAGACCACAGTTACGCCGAGCACTTAACAACTCGCCGGGCGCCAACGGTGGCCAAAAAGTTTTCGAGCACTAGTGCGACCCGCCTTTACCGATCCGCGTCGAATGATAATGTGCACAATTAAAGAAACGATTATTAATGTTCTATTTTCGGTTTGCCGGCCGGGGTGTTTGTGGTGGGGCACACGGTGTAGACTCTTCGGAAACACCCCATTAGAATTGGGGGGTTGGGTACATCCAATTTTGGAAACACCAATCCAAACGCCCCCCGGTTCCATGTCGGCACATTCGGCAGTAGCTCAACGCAAAGCCGTTTAAGGCGGACAAGAAACGTTTAGCAGCGAGTTGCTTTGTTCAAACCCTCACCCCCCACACTCGGCAGGAGTGTTTCACGTGCCGTTTCGATTGTGCACCGAAAGGACAGAGACAGTGGCCGGAATCTTCTAATCTTAGCCGAGTCAGAAACCGGATGAGTTACGGGATTACGGGCTCGTCTAATGGATCGGAACGCTCGGAAGGAAGGTGTTGAAAAGCGATTTTCTTGTCGACAGTGGAGCAGCCCAAGTGGACGCTTTAAGTGCAGCTATTCGATTATCCTCCCCCCCCCCCCCCCTCCCTCAACCCCTCTCCGCCACATCGTGAGTTGTCCTCAAATTCTAGTTAAACTTCTGCGGTTTTCGGCACGGGTTTTGGGGGGCCAGGCGATGTAAGCGAACGAATCGGGATTTAATTGTTACGTCGCCTGCTCAACACCCTGTGCGTGATGTGTGTCGCCTCCCACTTTGAGTACACACCACATACGCGAGGAAGGAACCGTTGCGGTTAGCATTGCACCGGGAGGAGGTTGACCCGGAGGGTGGTTAAGTAATTAATGATTCACTTGACCGGAGTCATCGGCACTGCCCGGGTCGGAAACCGGAAACATCTGTTCCACAAAACCGGGAGAAACGATCCGTGGCAGACGCGAGCAAAAGAGTGCAAGCGAGACGATACGCGATGCGTCTGCAGCTCCACTTTTCTCAACGGGGTGTTCGGTTCAGAGGTCTTTCGGGCCGTTAAGGCATTCCCCCGCATCCCCGCAACTGCTGCTGAGCGGTCGAATGCTTGCACACCCCCCGTGCCTCGTTCAGTAGCACGATTTATGGCTGGCAATTGATATAAAATATCACCGAAAGTGACAGTTTTACGGCTGCATGCTTTGAAATTAAAATATAATTACAACCCTCTCCAGTTGGGCCGGTAACGGACGAGCCCGCGACTGTCGGCGGTGTTCATAAATATTCCGAAGAGTCTATTTGTCTGGCGCGATACTGGCAGGGTTGGTGGCCTCATGGCGACCAAAAAGTATCCAGTGGCAGTTGAACATTTTTTTTTTTGAAAATTATATTCTTAAACTATCATCATCTGCAGCTAATGAGGAGTAAATTTACTACCTTGCAGATATTGTTCTAAATGTTCTAAATACACTGATGTGCCAAAAACTATGTACTAAATATAAAGCAGCGAACAAAATGTTCTAAATATACTAAATGTATGTTCTAAAATTTAATTAAAAGTTTGAATATACACAGCAGATACACACATTTTCCGGAAGAATTCAATAGATTCCATTGAAGAATGGCGAAATTTCCAATTCCATTTTAATTATCAAGTTCTCCTTAACAACATGAAATCTTTTCATTGATGTTCACTACTACCAAAGAGAAGCAGATCGTGTGCAAGCACATTCCTATCAACATTGAATATTCGATTGCTAACTCCAAATCGTCATTCAACGGCGATGAATATTTGATAAGATGAACAAACGCACGTACTTCATATCTCAAGCACCATTAGGGCATTAGTTGAATGCGGGGCAAAATAGGACCTCCCATCCCTTTCCCCCTTTCTCCCCCCTCTGGGACATTCTCCTATCGCAACATACTGCGTTGAGTAACAAATAGGTTCGATAGCGTATTGACTGAATCCTACGCCTCGCAGTAGATGCTGCAATACTTAACAAATTGAACGATTTTCAATTCATTCAGTTACACATTTCACTCCTTCTTCCATATCCTTCCCACCGTTCTTGCAGGATCCTAAGCCTCCAAACCTTTCCCCCGGAAGGCTTTTCAAGTGAGTGCGTGGGTTAAAAAATGTGTGCCATAGGTGAATGGTACCAGTACATAAATAAGTGTTCCTCCATATTTTGTCCTTTTTATCGTTTTTTTTTTGTTGTTGCTGGTCGTATAAAAGAACGAGTGAGTGCATACAAATAAAATGCCTCGTATACACGCATACGCAGTTGAAAGCTTGTAGCAAAATGTAGCTTGTCCTCCACCAGCAGTTACTGTCCTTCGCGTTTGATAGGTTTTTGAAGGAAAAATCACTTTCCTGATTTGATTTTCTTCCTTAGTTTTCCTCTTCATCCGCACGGGGGTGCGCTTGTGATGTATCATCACATCGACACACACACACATACACATACAGCCGTCTTTGGGCACCATTTCCCACTGTGCTACCACACCCTATCCGCCCAATCGATTATTCGATTCGTTCACTCGCAAAAGGGGTTTTTGATTAGGTTGCTTGTGAGGAATCCGGGCGCAGCTAGCACCGGTCGCACGTCTCGTGGAAATTTATAAAACCGTCAAACGGAAGGACGAGGAAATAATCACGATAAGAATTCCAATATTCTTCTGCAGCACGCGGACCAACTGTGCTGTGTTTTCTTCCCGGGGCATGAACCAGCTGATGTCGATGGCAAATCCGGCGATAAGCAGGGAAGGAACGCGCGCGTGTGTTCGCCTTTATTTACGGAATGTAAGGTTGGGTGTTTCTGTATATGTGTGTGTGTGTTTCGTCTTCTTTCTCGAACGTCCTTTAAAGGTATACACCGGTGAGGGAATCACGACTTCCCGTGCCTCGCTGCGAAGCGTTTGGAAGGACTGTGTACCGAGCCCGTACAACCGTCAAAGAGCGAAGGTCTGATTCATTGCGTGACCTGAACACACGGCGAAAGCTTCTACTCCTTCGCACCAGGTACCCGACGAATACCACCTAGGTCTGTCGCAAACGATGTATTTTCTTTTGCTCGCATTTGAAAAATCGCCTCAAGCTAAACGTTGAAAAATGAATGAATTCTTGGGAGCTTGGACTGAGGGGCCGTCGTTGGCGCTTTCCCGTATTCTTCAACGGACGGAGGGAAAACTTTTCCGGGCCTTTACTTATGAAGCAAATGTAAATCTGGTACATGTTCCGGAAGGGGGAAAAGCCCACATTGCGATACACAACGTCATCAGGATTTCCACACATTTCCACACGGGAAAGTCTGGGGAGGGGCTAGTCCTTTAACCATTTGCCAGAATCTAGGCCAACAGTGTTATCCAAAACCGAAACAGCATACAACGCACCCGGTTTCGAAATTTAATTAAAGCTCCCCCAACAAAAAAATAGGTTCGAAAAAGAATACGCCTGTATGGTATGGAAGTGTTTTCAGTCGAAAGGCCGTTTTTCAGTTTTGGAAACCATTCAATACACGAGGGAAAATCGCATAAGGTACGGAAAAAGGGTGCCCACAGGGTAGTGCCGTGGTATGCAGTGGACGCTTCCATTTGTATTAATTCAAATTATCAATAATCACGACATACTTTCATTAGAGCGAACGCCAGCACCACTGTATGGTCGAAGAAAGTCGTCTTGAGGAGCCACCGTACCGGTGACGCGTGCTGTGGGTCGTTAAAGGTGTGGCATTATTTGAGGCTGAGGCTATGGGGTGTAGTGAAACCCATTAGGGCGCCTCCGAAAGGGGTTGTTGAAGTAGGATAAGGAAGCAAATATTTGCGGTTGATGACACTCGCTCCTACGGTTGGGCCTGGGCAGGGAAGTGATTTGGTTTTAATATTGTTTTTTTACTAATTTTAGCATACGACTCGGAACTTATGCTTAATTATTGCAGGTTTTGTTTGGCAAATGTTTAACTCTTTCATATCTTTTAAAAGTTTAATTAACTTGTTGAACTTTTAAGGATGGAAAACCGTTTAATGGATGAAAAGCTTAGTTTTTTATTTCATTGTAAAAACAACAGAAAGTAAAAAAACAACCCTCTGAAGGATACATGAATATCACTCGGAAAGTTATTTTTTCCTATTTTGCTTATCTACATTTTCCAGATACATTCCCTTCCAATAGAATCCCTTAGAATACAAAAACTCATCCGGTTACAATGTTGCAATGGGAAAATTAATTAAAATTCACCCTGTGTGTCCATTGAATGTGGCTATTTTCTTAGCGTCCATCTGTTAAAAGCAGGAAAACTGCATATTTCAGTGTACTTGAGAGTAAGAGGAATTCGAGGTTTTGTTTTTCGGCTATGGAAATTATTCCAGCAAAAAAAAAGAAACAGGATTTCCCTTATGCAATGTGAACTTACCCTTAGCTGGGAGAAATTTCACCCTTTCACTCCCTTATCGCTACACGCAGCCTTTCGGTTTTCGGTCACAAAAATCCTGTACATCGGTACCGATATTGCGAATAGGGGTCCTAATTATTAACCACAACAGTGCCAGGGTTGTCGCTGGTCGACCAGGAGGGTTAGGTATTGTTATTTTTCAATTAAGTATTCACCTCCTGCCATTGGCGATGGTTTCAAACGAACACCCGGCCAACCGGCTAGATGGTTTCTGTAATCAATCTCACTTGAACTCATTCACCCGTCATTGCTTAACACACTGCTTCTCGCCCGAAGAAGAAGGTTGTTTCGAGGTTTTGCCGTTTTCCAAAAAGTCATTCGATTTAATGTTTCTTAATTGACATTTTCTATTCCTTTGCGGGCGAGCGTCACCGGGACGACAACGGGAGTGCTGTCGCGGGCTGATGGTGGTAGAATATTATTAGCCATTTGAGTACGTTCGCAGCACGCCCAGTGTATGAAAGTTGTTGAGTATGTGTGTGCCTGCTTTCACCCAATATCCACCGTCACCATAGATCACCGGTCCGGTTGGTATCAATCGTCCTTTCCGAAAGTTGCTCCTGCCCTGGGTGAGTTGAAGTTGGCAAACGATTCCGTCTCAAGCATCGCACAGCACAATACACTGCTCGGTTTGAAAAACTCGCCAATACACAAAGAACACAAAACCTTCGACTCGAAGCCTTAATTGGATTCTTGTCCCGGGCTTTTTACTTGGGGTAACGGATGAAGTTACACCAGCGAGCGGCTGATGGTGGCAAGATGCGGGTGAGCCCGGGCAAAACACAGTTTTTATCTTAATCTGCGGTTGGTTTCGACTGCAGAATCTTGTGTCGCGCTGTGTTTGGTTTTTTGGAACGCAGGGGATAAGATCTTTCACCGGAGTGCTTGCATTTTCCTTTGGGGTCGGCGAAAGTACCGGGTGGTGGGTGGGTTGTGATTATGTTTCATTTTGATTTTACACTAATTAATCATTGTTTAATGTTTGTTCACCATGGGATGGATGATGCAGACGGGCGGTGGAGTTTTGGGGGCGAAGGATGAAAAGTTGAAGAAGTAATTTCGGAGTGCGACTTATGCACTTGAGCTCGGAACTCGGTAAGAACCGATTAATGTGGCGCATGACGAAAAGGGCGAATGAATTGGTTTTATCAGACGGAGTTGCTGTTTAAGAATTGTGATAAATGAGATTTGTTTCAAACATCTCTCCCCCCCCACCCCGCAGGCTTGAATCAACTGAAGATATGTGAATTGTGGATTGAGAGAAGAAATTTAGCACCGCCACAGTTACAGTGTTTTTTCGAGTGTTGTTGGGTATGTTTTGGGATTGTATTGCTTCCAACCAGAAAACAAACAGCTAATGATGCAGGAAAGCTTCACGAACAATAGCGTGAACTTGTGCTCTAGCCAAACCTTAAAGCTATCCATTTTGTCGACCGAAAATTGTGGCAAAAGTAATTGTACCATAACGTACCGGGACTGTCGGGAACAACCCCTGAAGGGGTTGTCGCTTTAATGCAGACAAGGACCTAATTTCTAGCCCGGGTTTCTTTTTATCGTCCTACGTGAAGCGGCCCTTCGGCTAGGTAGATAATCTTCATCCAATCAACGTCGCCCGGTCGACATCAGGATCATCTCACAACGGTTGGGTTTTGCGTCTGCCACAGTCGGTGCCGGAACAATGGAGGACCGCTTACCCACAAAAATATTTGCACTAATGACTGAGTTGCTCCGTCCAACAAGCAAAAAGGGTGGATACGCACACCCACATTGTGGAAGATGATGTTTATCTCCCGGGTGGGAGGGAATATTCGCTCATTAAAGTACCGGAACGACCCTTTGGACCGGGAGGGTATGGCATAAGATTCAGCGGGGGTAAATAAATGGTGGCACTAGGACAAAAGCCGAAGGGTTCTGCTTGGCTGTTGGCTGCTAGGTTGTACTTTTCCGATAGTATGTTGATAGTGATCTTCATTAATAAATTGTTGCGAATTCGAAGTGGAAGAAAAACAGCGCCAGATACCCCGAGACTGGCCATATGTGCGAACTGTGTACGAATTTTCTCCCTCCCCATTTCGTAACGGGCAGTGGCGTATGGGCTAAATATCAATTAATTCCCAATCCTTCCGTTACCCTGAGCGCTGGGTGATGATGAATTTCTAATGACCTCTCGTGATGGTACAGCTGAACGCAGGGCGACCCATGGCGCGACACGGTGCGGATTTTCTCAGCACGTGCGCATTTGAGTTGACCGAATTTTCCAACCAGCGGGATAATGGGGACGGTTGGGCAGGGTGGAACGAAATTTTCCTTTTGCAAACGAGGTTTTATAGGGTGGCGTGCATCCGTGTGTATGTGTGTTTTTTTATTCCATTGCTAGAACTCTCCCATACACTTCCATCCATCGCGCCGTGTGTGGCGGGCTCGATGAAGAACAATATTTTCCTTCGTTAAAGTTAAAACAAACACACACACACTCGTGCAGTGCGTACAGTATGTATTATCGGGTTGGAAATGGCATGGAGGAAAATGTTGGAGATTCGTTGCCTTTGCCGGCGACTCACGACAGTCGGAGATAGGTTATGTTTTCTCCAAACAAGAGGTTTTGTTTTCACTTGTTTTTTTTGTCGTTGCCTCCATTCTCTTCCCATTGTTTCCCGCCTGTGCTAGCTAGTTGGATAGCAAAAGAGACAAGGACCACCAGGACAGTGAGCGGAGTGCGTGGGATGGGGGAACGTAATGGGGGACGATGGCAAAGTTTGCTAACTTTCGGAAGACCTTCTGGCATCCCGAAGAACCTGAATAAACAGTGGCATGTAATGCTCATGCATACAAATATATAGCACACGCGTGTGGAAATCGTCCGCGTGCAGATGGAAAGGAATTCCGCATCTACCAGAGCACCGTCCTATTTGGCGCTGCTCGTAGGAGGTAGGGAGCGGGAGGAGGGTGGGATTTTTCCGAAACAGTCAGTGAGTCAGTCAGTCACGGCGGTGCCACAAGTCAGCTGATGAAGAACGCCTGATGAAAGATCGCGAACTTTTCGCATCGGAAGGAAATGGCAAAGACAAAGAACCGCAGCACCAGCAGGCAGGCAGCAACAAGCAGGCTCTCGGAAAAGAATAGAACTTTGTCCGAGGGGGAGCTAAACAGGCAAAAAAAAGCTGCTGATATGTTAAATATGTACACTTTGTGCCAAGGGAAAAAAGCGAGCGTTGGTAAAACGAATATCTGGAAGGCAACTGCTCGAGATCCGGGGCAGCATATGTATGTGCTTTCTGGTATTGAGAAACTCAGCGTCATAGTGGTTAGGCCCTGCACAACATATAAACCTGTCGGGTTGGATTAATTTTCCAGCGTCGTTAACGATGTACAAACACAAAGGAAAGTTTGAGGATGGAAAAAAAAAACTTTACTTCTCGGGCAAAGCTTTGAAGATTATGTGTACAAATTTTGTGGAATTTGTGATTTGTGAAAAGGCATTTTGGGGTATTTTGACAGGACGAGTAATCTAACAGAGTAAAAATGACAGCAATATATGTAGAATTAGTTTTACGTTATTTGGCTGATTATTTTCAATTTTTTCCAGGAATTTCTCCAATATTTTCTTCTCTTTTGAGGGTTCTCTTCTTGTCTTAGAAAGGTTGTTTTATAAATACCATTTTTCTGTATCGTTAAGTGGAGCAAAACATCAAAGATAGAACCTCAAGATTTTGAGTCAATCAGTTCTCAAAACATGAAGAATTAATTTTACGACTTTTGTCTAATTTTTCTTCAGGAGTTGGTTATTGGTGATAGCTTTTAAATGCCATAACAATCCATTTCCTTAGTATGTTTGACTTATAAATTACATCGCTAAGGCGAGCATCTAAGTGAGAACCTCAAGATTTCTACAAATATTCATTGATTTCTAGAAATAATGATCCATTTTGCAATTACAGCAAATTGCACAAAGATGAAACACTTCCAGATGCGTATTAACGAGAACCTAATCAAACTCAAGCGCTTGCAAACTGCTAAGCTACACCACACGGAAATAGAATCCAATTCGTGGAAAACTTTGCCAGGAACGTACTTTTCCCCAACTAGAGGATGCAAGTAAAGTTTCCCTGTCATCGTTACTTACCGATTGCACCACCGGTGGAGCAAATAAAGCAAAATACGAGAAAAGAGCCCTATAATTTATGCGCGTACATACCCCGAGCATCAGTAGTGCTCGGGCAGGATGATAAGATTCCTATTCCCATAACCCATCGCTGCCCAAGTGCTCCCGGGAGTATGTGAAGCAGAAATTCCACCAGCACCAGCGGTACTCGGCGCACCAGGTTCAAAAGAAAACCCCGAATGGGGAGAGCAAAACCCCAACTGCCGGCTGTGATGGTGAGGGAGCATAACGGCAATTTGTTCGAATCCTTCATGATCAAAGTAAAACGACCGCCTCCCAGGCAGATCCTTGAGAAAGCGTTCGATTATGACGCTTTTCATGGCACTGCCGGGACATGTGTTCGTTCTTTCCTGTTACGCGACAGAAGCAAAGCGGGTTGATGTGGCCCGCAGTTGCCGAGGGATGGGGTTTTCCGTTCCTGCACCGTGGGATAATTTTTCAACCTGCTGCAAACCCAAGGCAGCAGGTGTCTCCGTGTAAGTGCACACCCTGGAAAAACTCCGACGGCATGGAGTATTCTACTGCTGTGAAGCGTTTTTGTGGGTTTTCTTCTCTCACCGCACCGCAATGTGCAATGTGAACGGGATGGGGATTTTTCACCCCGCTTTTCCGGGGCTTTCCCGAGCGCTTGTGTTCCTTCGTTCCCACAACAAACGATTCTTGCGTTAAAGTGCAATAATAAAATAATCTCAAGCGTTCCATCGCGCTGCACGAGCTTGGTTTATGGAATATTTGCGTGCTTTGGTACGTTTCCCGGGAAGTGGAATTGGGTCATGCGGCAGACATGTCCTTAAATGCCATGGTTGGTGCTGTGCCGGTGCTGCTGGTGTGTGCTGGTGAGCTTCCGGGAATAATCGATTCGCAAATAAGCATACCAATTTCGCACACCAGCACAGCAGTGCTGTAAAACCGAGGTTCATGTAGCCGAGCAGCAGGAGCTCGACATTTCTTAAAGTTTTCTATCCGTATCACAAGGCCACAGAGCTCGCCCCGCCTGGGTAGCGAATTTCGTATTCCTCACGTGTGGGGCAATAAGTTTAATCGCTAATTCGGCATCCCTACCCATGCGACGTATATCCCGGGTGAAAGCGGATCTATCCATGCATCAGAGCCCGGGTTTGGGCGAAAATCCCCTCATAAAATGTATCTAACGTGAGGGAGCTCCAGATAATTCACTCCGGTTGGGCCGGACGGGGCACGATCGTGTGCGGGTCTGCGGTTAGCCAAAATGATTGCTTCGTCCCTGGCCAACCGAAACGCTTCCCTGTTTTATTTTCTTCTCCCCAGGAAAAAAAAAGAAAACAAATCCTGGAATGGCATACTGTGTAAAAGTGAAATCGAAGAAAAGCATGGAGCATTTTTGGACGAACGACGACAACAAATCCAAAGGAGGAACGCCAGTCCAAGCAATGGTTATTTTTATATTCCCTCCACTTATCGCTAACCTTTCGCCGCACAAGTCGGAACGTAGCCGAAAGGGACACTGTGCCCCGTCCGTCTGTTGCGGTTGCTTGCGATGGCATAAATCTATAAAATCTAATATAATTTATTATTAATTTCACACCATTTTAATAGATTTTCCAAAATAACAATAAAATTCAATTTGGCATTCCGGCACGGTGGTGAGAGGCAGCGTCAGTCCAATGTCCAATGCCTACTACACAACGGCAAATTGGGCAAGCAACAGACGCCGCCCCAGTCCGGGCGACTGTGCGGGATGAAAAGCGGAACACCCAGCGCTGACCGGGATGGAATCGTATCCGACAGCTCGCTGGCAGGGGATGTCTGTGCAATGGCTTTTGGGGGTGATTTTGGTACTGGGTTTTTGGGCATAGACTTAGGTGCCCTCTTGCTGCCATTTCGCTTCGGTTCACGGCCATTGATGATGATTGGATTTTTCGGTGAGTTTGTGAGCTTAGTGCGAGTCGTCGGTACTGGCCGTTCTTCCAGCCGGGACATCCCGCCCGATAGCTTCCGTGCGGTGCATCCGTGGAACGTGAAAGGGCAGTTTTAAGCCGGAGCTATCTCGCATGAGCATGTGCGAGGGTACCGTCTCGCCAGCTCACCGAGTCTCCCCCATCAAAAAAAGTCCTTGTGAATAGCCCATCGTTATACGCTGCATTGATTCGGTGTTCTTTCGGTGGTCGGTTCTAGAAAGGGAACACAACAGATTGGAACAGACAGCGCAACCGTTCTCGGCATGCCTGGCGGTGTCGGTTGCACATTCTAAACCGTTTAGCAGTGAAGCGAATTGATGGCTTCTTTCATTGTCTACGTACCGGCATGTACCGGTACGTTCCGGCGCGAAGCTCAGGTCAGCAAGATCTCTCGTCTCTTATCGGTTCTACGGTGACGCGATTCCTGTTGGAGTGGGGTTTTTGTGTTCACAACTTGGCGTAGATCTGTGCGTGGTTGAGATTTGGCCAGGCAAAACCACGGCCACAGGACAACAATTGAAAGGGAAAAGTAATCCCCGGGTGCGCTTTTTAGCCTTCATAGAGCTCTGTCTCTCGAGGTAGATTGCGCGCCATTCACCAACAACCTGCGGTAGTGGAGTTGTACGCTTTTTAAAATCCTATCTACATATCGTTCCTTTTTTTTCCATGTTGAAGTCATTGCCCTTCTGGAGGGTACTGAATCTAACTGCACAAGAGCCTCGTGCAATAATTTAATAAACCTCGAGGAGTCTCCCTTTTCACCAGGCCTGCACCAAGTTTGTCCAATGTTCGCCCAGACAGTGATACGGACGTACATTACGGGTTTGCAATAATAAAGCAAACTATTTAAACGAGCACTAGGAGTGAGAAGTTGTATTTCCCAGAAAACACCCCCAGCCATAGGGAAGGTTCTCGGTGGTGTGTGGCACTGTTGACTGGCGGTTTCACCTCCGCACCGGTGCCTCTGCGAAGCCATTGATTTTATCCTACACTGCACTTGGAAATGATGGGATGAAAGTTTCCCTCGGTGCGTGTGATAGCAGACGATGCGTTTAGAATATTTCGTTGCGTTTGCCGGCCGGAGCTGCTGATGGTGCGTACCTTTGGCAAGAGTGAAAATCGCAAACAGGATTGTTTGCTTTCACTCGCTCCAGCCGTAGATTGTATGTTCGAGGCAGAGGCCGACGACGCGAGGGTGCATCCATAATCAACATCGCCCGGCAACTGCTGTGGAGACGAAGATGCGGCGGATGCCCGCAGCACTTTGCGGTGGAAAAACCTCCCGGGAGATAAGAGGGTACTTGAGCGACGAGAGATTGCCGTGATGCACGGGTGCCAGATAGTACGACGAGCGAGAGTTACGGAAGTGTGTCAGCGTGGTGGGAGGGTGTGCGGCTGGACGTGAGAGTAAATTGGATTGCATCTTCATCAAACGAGTGGGCACTGGGAGCGGGCTTCCGAGATGGTCCTTGAGTTGGTCCTTAGCCAAGTCCGAAAGCCAAGAGATTGGCCGGACCTCCCTTTTATCGCCCGACGTACCAGACGACGACGACGACGACGTCGGATTTGCTGTTTAGACTACGGATTGTGATAAATTAAATATTTCAAGTGAAGAAAATCCGGTTTTACTGTCCATCGTCCGTTCGCTTGACTGTGATGATGATGATGCCGATGACGATGGTTTATGAAGGGCGATGGGGTAATGATACGGCTGGAGATGGTTGGCTACGGTTGGGAGTTTTGGGACAAAGCCAGGATGTTCCACGAGTTGGGTGGACTGGACGCTACGCAAGATGTGCATCTGTTCCCTGTACATCGTTGAAGGCGTCGTTACAAATCGTCGCATGCGAATAAAGCCTGCACCGGACCGGATGCGTCTGGATTGATGCTTAAAAATATCCCGCCCACTATGGACGCAAAACTAGCCGAGGGGTCGAAATTTGCCTTTCCGCATCGAAGAAACGCTTTTCACTCCAGTAGCAAACGGTGTGTAAATGATGGAAAATTTATTAATATCCCCCAAGCTGGCCGGTGGTGCAGGGTACGCAACGGGGTGATCAACATTGTTGCCGATGTTCGACCGGAATGGAAGGTTTTTGGAGGCAATAAAGGACGAACGGAGTTTGGTGACTTTTTCTCTAACAAGCTGACGTCTTTTTCGGTACATCGGTGTATGTGTCTGTGGCCAGCGTAACTGGAACTGGAACTATAAATTGCATACTGCGTATGTTACAGCGATGGGTGAACGAGAGTGTGTCCGAGTGTCCTTTGCCTTCGGAGCGGGCCCAGGAGTACATGGGGAAACACCCATTCCATCTGGAACATTTGTGGGCTCTCGGCCATTGCTGACATATTTTGCCTTTCAGGTTCGTTTGGTTTCGGTGGGTTTTTCGGGTATTTGGCGGTGATGGCTATTAAAAAGTATGCAAAACATGCTGCGCATAGACAGGAGCAGAACCTGAACTGGACACCCTGCTGAGACGAGCCTTTGATATCGACCCTTTTTTGTGGAACTCTCGTGTACACCACCACCACCAGCCGGGTTTCACTCGAAAGGGACACATATAGAGAACTAGAGAGACAGAGATGGGGAGCGTTTGAAAGGGTCGGATTTGTCTTGCCGGGAAGTTTCCGAACCAAGGTTTTAGATCCTGTAGCACAGCAGGACGCCCAGAAACTACGACAGCAGTACAAACCCTGGACGGAAATGTCTGCCTCAACGTTCAACTCTGCTACCCTCGGGTTGCACACCGTCGCACCGGAAGCATCCGGCCAGTCCCCGAAAGCACGGTTGTAAAGGTATTATGATAACAAAAATATTCCGCACCGACATTTCCAGGTTCGCTTTGGGGGGATCCGTTTCCGCCACTTTCCTTTTATACACACAAGTGGCGAAAAATTACAACCACTCACACACTGAATGTTGTCCGCAATCGGATGTTGTACCGGAAGCATGTCGGGAAAGGTAAAAACATCCAACCAAATGACAATGTTAATATGGAGACCCCACTGTCGAATCCGGTGGTCCTCGTGGCCGGCATCAAAGGAGAAAAGTCAAGCAAGCGAGAGTGAAAAAAAAACGCAACATGGGGCCTAACCTGGGCGAGTGCTCAACTTGGGAAAGGCATTCTTAGACAGCAAAGATTATCTTTTGGAGGCTTTTGGGTGTGGACTTTCAGCGTGCCGACCAGAACTTCAAACAACAAATGGTTTAAACAAACGGTTCCGAGAGATAGACAGGGAGAGTCCAGGTAGGAAAAAGTCTAGCCAACGGTCCCTAACCCACATGTAGTCAGGTGCGGGTTAAAAAGCTAACGCGTTGGATAGACACGGTAACAAGAAATGGCCCCAACAATATAAAAAGGTCGCAACTTTAAAGAGTGATTTTGAGGAAACTCTAGCCCCATCGGCGAGCCTTCTTTAAAGTGGAGTTTAGAATTGACTTTTTAAATTCAAATTCTTACAAAAACTTCAAGGACTTGCGGTGAAGAAGTAGACTGGCAAATAACAGCATCGTCCAAATAGTGCTGCCCCTAATGTGTGAAAGTTTTTCTTGTGTGACAAATTGAGTACGGAAGATCTCGGGATCATCTTCCGGAGCTACTTTTGACAGGAGATTAATTTGTTTGCATACACCGTTTGTCATTCGTTTTGGACGATGGTTGGTACGGTGGGATTTCTTCTTCGTCTATGGCATCTAGAGCACTCACAAATGCGATCAATTTGTACGCACGGCAAACCATCACCCTACTGACCCAATAGCTGCGTCCGTAGAATGAAGTTAAGATGCAGAGCAAATAGACAGGTGAAGGTAAAATATAAAAGGCCCCTCACAGTAATACGACGGTGAAAATGAAGTGAAATTAAACGAAGATTTCTGTCCAGCGAACGAGTGGTGCGATGTTTTTGTTTCCCATATTTGTGCCAAGCAATTAGTGCACGCAGGAGAGCTTTGTGGAGCACCAAAAAAAAGGACAATTAGAAACAGCAGAAGCACTGTGCAGTAAATAGTCGTACAAATGAGGGGTTGGAACTCGGGCAACACAAAAAGTCAAAAATAATCTGAGTGTACAGGAGGAGAGGTGCATAACAAAAAGTTCCTGTTTGCTGCTCGAATGTCCGGCACCATAGACATCCTGAGAGTACGCTGCCAATTATGACAACGGCACTAGGAAGCGCCAGGGCGTTAAAGAGCTGGCGGTAAAGGGTAACAATCAAATACAAACTCATCGCCTTTATTCCCTAAGTTCCGTTTTTTATTGTTGGTGCTGCGTACCTGGTCGCTTTGAAGCTGAGGCAAGTAAATGAAAGCGAAGGAAAAAAAAAACACTACGGAAAAGCACAAACATTGTGGTAGTGTTAAGTGTTACTTCCCTTTTTCGAAGGAACATTTTTGCTCTTTGCACGGTAAAAAGGGGAAAACTTAATTTCCTCAACCCTTTCCCTCGAAAGCAACAAAACGCAAGCCGGCAGGGTGGGGTGCAAAAATAGAAACCAACACTCGCCGGTACGCCAGCTGGGAAAGGTTCCAGGGCAACAACAACAAAAAAAGGTGAAAACCCCCCATTTCTCGACCATTAAAATGGTACAAGGGAGGAAAAAGTGAAGCTAAAAATCCCCCCTCCCGATCCTCAAAAGGTTGAAACAAAAAGCAAAACCCACCCGGGTAAGTTGGCCACCCGGGACGGTAGACAGGGTTGTGTGCGAAAGGTGGCAAATGAAAAAAGGACATCACCAAGGCAGGTGATTATCCTGTTTTCTTATGGCGAAGAAAAGGCACCCACCGAAAGGATTCGAAAAGCACCAATAGACAACCCAGAAAACACAACAAAAAAAGAAAAACTGACTCAGCATGTTGTTTGGGAAGGTTAGGCGAGACTCTTGCCGTGGGTAGTAATGAAACTGGCTGTCTGCCGTTGCGTGTACTTGTGCGTTGGTTCGTGTCGGTCGAGCAGCGCAACAATTTTTGACGATGGCTGTTGTGCTCCGGTGGCACGCTGTAATGTCAGAAGCTCATCACCGACATAATAACCTGGTGGGAGTGTAACAACACCTTCTCGCAGTTCTCTCTGTCCCACGAGTGCCCGTACCGTAGTTTGTTCCACTTGGGACACTTGATGAAAGTTACCTTACGGCGAACGAAAAAGTAGTCTAAAAGCCCGGGCACATGGTCGGAAAACCCGGAATGTCGGAATTTCCACACACCCAAAAAAAAAAAAAAAAAACGCCAGCTCTAACAACAACACAAAAAAGACAAACATTTGTAAAAGTAAGGCTATAAAAGTGCTTAAACCTGATGGTACCGTCAAGGACGAACGATGAGTTCTAGGACGGTTTCCTGAGCTTAGGTTGATTATTGCTGACGACTTTTCCAAACCGGCGGAGTTTTAACCCACCCCTAGTCCCAGCGGGATGTTTTGCCGTGTTTGAAAGGGCACGATTCGTCGGAGGTTGCGGTGGACACGGTGTGCGAGAAAAGGGTTATGTTTTAATTTCATCCGATGTTTCAATAGAAACCATCCAAACCCTTCGAGCGCGAGGCGCGTCCGTACGGAAAAAAAGAGCACCCCGAAACCAAGCGCCAGGTTGCCGGGGCAGAAACATTTGGTAATAACTTTCCAACATTGAGAAATTATATTTAATATTTGTTTTATCATAACTTTCGTCAAGAGCAACAGTTACACAGTGGTGGCGTATTTGCGCAAAGCTCCTCCCCCTGTAAGGTTGTGCCGGTGAGTTGCGTACAATCTCGGCAAAGTTTCGTTGGGGTTTTGAAATCACAATATTAGGTGACACAGAACGGTGTAGCAATGGAACAGTCGTTCCGTGACGCGGTACCCGGTATGTTGCTGAGTTCCCGGCCAAAAAGGTGCGAAACAATGCCGCCATATGATTTCGCTTCCCTTTCCTTTCCTTTTTTTTTTTTGCTTTTGGAGGTGATGATGTCTCGCGCGCTTTCTCAAGAACCACTCAAAACTGCCGGCACCGGCAAGAGAGATTCTTATTCGGGTGAAATTATGTTTGTCTTGTCACAGAGATGCCGGCGGAGATGGGTTTGTAGAAAGTTGACGAATTTCTGGTATTTCATCGAGGCTTCAAGAATGGAGTTTTGGGGCTCCGCACAAACCGTCGTACGTCACGAGAACAAACGATACTCTATTGACAGAGGGTCGGCAGAAATAGGGGAAATGTACAGGATGTTGTTCGGCTAATTGAAATCTAGGTGATGTTGTACCGTTCCCGGTAGCACCTGCACATTAGCATTGCGCAATGATGGTGGAGACATCAGCACCATTTCTAGCAGCGGGATCTAAAAGGGGTCAGAAATCCCGTCGCAAGACAGGAACGTGAGCGAAACATCGTCACACGCCATCCGACATTCCAGCTGCTGGGAGCAGCGGAAATGGGTTCCTTCTTGGAGAATGTACTCCGCCCATCATGCCACAATAATAAAGCGACCTTTTTTGAACATTTGCCTACATTCAGGCGCAAAAGCGGTTTGTTCTTCGGCGGCAATTTTCGAAGTATCGCATGTACCATATCGTGACGCAGAGCGGAGTTCATTAGTGTTTCGAGCAGAATTAACCTCTGCTCGCAGTCGTTTTGCGCAGGTACGGCGAGTTTCATCGTTAATTTTGTTGCTAATTATTAATTCTTGTAGTATTTTCATCATCATCTACGCGGAAGAGCAAATATAAAACATTCACGAGAAGGTTTCTTACGTCTTCTGGAGCTACCGTTGACTGTGGGGTGCTTACCTGTAAATAAATAGAAGAAAAAGTATGCGTCAACATTCTGCCGTATATCACTTTGTAAGGTATTGGTTTTCTTGTTTCGATATTAAAAAGCTTTATTTCTAGCGGTTCCGGATTTTATGGCAACATATTGTACCCCTTTTCAATCAGGTGAACACATCAATAAAACCGCTAAAGCATTCTACCCTTATCGTTCGATCGAACGACCGATCAAAACCCCGTAATAGTCGTTTTATGCGTGCATTTCTACATATTTGCAAACCACTCCACTTCGCATGCATCACATCCACTTGGTTGCTTCTAACTTTTTCGCTTCCCGACAAAACGGACCGAACAGGGACGCGAGGCCGGGAGTATGACGCAAACCGGAAGATTTATCCACCCACTTTAATTAACTCGCCCATGGGGTACCGAGCCCACTGTCCATAAACTAATTTAAAAGCTTTTAATACAACTTTCACTCCAAATTTCATCAAACGCGCTGACGTTGTCGCCCGCTCGTACAACATCCCGGGCATTATGTTGTGACCGGTGGCTTTATTTTTCCAATGTCAGAAGTTTGCTGCTGTCAGGCGAAGATCTGTGTTACGTCCACATCGTCATACGCCCGTCGGTCGAGACACAACCCCTCCAGAGTGCCGGGGATACTGACCGGCCAAAACCTAAACAGGGAGAAATATGGGGGGGTGGGCCAGTAAAGTTTTTCCCTTTGCCGTAGGCCAATGGCGTACAACTTTATCCCCCGTCCCTCCAGGATTGAGAGAAGGATTTGCTTCCCATCTTTCACGGTAAGCCCGGTCAGCATACAGGATAGGGAAGCTTCGGGGCACATCGAGGCGCTCACTGACAGACACTGGCAGGCGAAACGAAACAAAGTTGGTTCGATACGGATGTCGGACGGGACGGTCTGCGCCCGAATGCCCGGAGAGGAAGTAAGCTAACGATGAACTGCAACAGCCTCATTTTGCTCCGGAACAGAACCGGAAGGAAAGGCGAATTCTTTCACATGAACCTTTTTTTTTGCTGTTGTTGTTGCGAGTAATATCGGGTCTGTGTGTGAGTTGCAAGCTTGACGATGTTGGCGTTGTGTAAATCCTCCGGCGCCATGTTACAGTTTACTCATAACCGTAATGTTACAACACTACTACGGCCCTCTGGTGGTAAATCGGCCAGTTGCTTTGCTGCCGATATCGCACGAGCTTGGAGGTTAGTTTTAATGCCAAGGAATTAACGGTAGCATAAATGGGCATTTAGTGCCCGTTAAGGGTGTTGGTGGTGCAGTATATGTTCCTGGGTGGGGTTCTTTCCGCCCAACATCCCTCCAGCGAAACCGGGCATGTACAAGCCGGCAATGGCAAACTCTCAGGATGCCGAGGAAATGGGGGATTTCACGTGAGACGCGATTCGTTACACGTACGGGGGTTTTTGGCCCAGATAAGACACGTGGTAGTAAATACCCTATGCAAAGTGTGGTACTGTGCAACATCAAGACCTACATGCAACCGTGTGCTGTTACTACTGTGTGAGAAATAAATTGTTTACACTTTAAATACAAGCACGCTGTGCACTGGATTATGCAAGGCTGTTCTGTGTAAATGTAACGACACTCTACTGCACGATCGATATCAACAGCCATCACGTGGCAGGTAGGTCATGTGAGGTCAACGATACCTTTCGTATCTACGGGAGTGGATATTAATTTAAATAATATTTTTTGGACCAATATTACGTACCATCACTCACGTCATGTTAGTAAATGAAGAAATATCGTGATTGAGATCTCAGAAAAAGAAAAGAAAACGCTCCGTAACATTCAAATGAAGATAAACGTCAAGTTTCCTCATTCTACTCCACGAGAAACGAAAGAAAATATCTCACGGACGTCCTCCGAAACGCACCGTGCGGAGTTATTCTTGAAAAAACGGGACAGGTGATTTGAATTACTACATTTCAAGAAAAGTTTTTGATGTCTGATAAATTGTCTCCATATTCTTGCTGTCTACTCTATTCGCTTTCGGACCGGTGTACCGGTGTGTGATTTGAATATGTTGGAAAGCTTGGTCTAAGCGGACCACTGCATAATGGCCCACGCCACATCATGACCATACCGTACGGCGGTAAGGTTTTTTTCCCGGGTGTTTTGTTTTAAAATCTCGACATCTCCGATGCGTACCCGGTTCGATGGGACCGGTACGGTGCGCAGGGCAGAGCAGTCGAGCATTTCGGGGAACCAATTTCCCGTGGCACGACTTTCGAGATCCAATTTGGAGACACAATTTCGGGCATCTCAGATATTCTGTTTTCGTGCGCTTGGTAGCTGGATAGTAGCGCGGGGGTGCTTTCATATAGGCTTTCTAACATTTATACGCAGTTCATTATCGTCATTTGCCATGTTCAGCTTACCGGGGAGCCGTATCTCATATCGCCGAACATATTGCGCAATTATTATGCTGGCAGGGCCCCATGGCAACGCTGGTGCTGCAATCGTTTTGGTGTATTTTTTTCTCTTAGCCTTTGTCAGACTTTGTTTGCCTTACCAATCGGCGCAAACTCCAAGAAATCAAATCGCTTCCTTCCTACACACGCCACCACTATGTAGAGTGTATGTCCCCAAATGTACCGTGCCGGGGTGGGTGGGTGAACGTTTTGATTGGATAATTTGCGTTTTTCGCTTCGCCCGACCCGGATGCTGGTACCGGCGCCGCATCAGGTATGACCTGATTTTTTTGTTGCTCTTTACCATCCACCGCACGGACTTCTTGCTTACCCAAGCGTCGTCGGATATCGGTTGACTTCCGGGCCCGGGGTTTTTGGACGGCCGTCAACGTGACCCGATACGGAGCGGCGTGCCTTGGCGTGCCCGGGCGGATATACGCTGGGAGACATTAATTGAATTGTCAAATAAATGATTCGCCTTACTTGTATCGCATGCACGTGCGCCAGGGAGCGAGAAGCAGATTTAGGATTTTGGGCAGCTCTTCAGAAGCAAGGAAGGAACGCTAACCTTCCCCGAGGGGTAACCGTGCGAAGGCACCGACAGGGAAGTAGTGGTGGGTTTTGGCTTCCAACCGAAAATGTATACAAAGAAAATATATCATTTCGTATTGCTTTTTCCTGGGGACCAAGGCCGTAAGAAACCAAAACCTTGCTAAAATAAAAGATTGTGTGCATGTGAAACACGACTTGGCACCGCGCTTCGTAATATGTTCTGCTAGGGGAGGGGGCAAAGAAAGGGAAAAAACTACTGCTCGCACAGAACAGGAAGGACAGCGGTGACACGTTCGAAGGGAAATTTGGCCGTTCCGTTTTTCCGTCCCGGGGTTTTTGGGCGGCAGGCAGGATGTGTGTGTATGTCTCGATTGCGGAAAATTAGATGGCAGAGCAAACAAAAACATTCGACATTTCCGCATGTTTTCGTAGGAGATGGATTTTGCGCATTTTTCGCTCGCTGTTTTTTTTTTATTGTTGCCCTTCGTTTTTTTTTTATTCCACTCTGGCTTTGCTGCGAGAGCAACATTGGAAGGAAATGATCGTACACCTTACGGGCAAATTTGAAGTTTGTCGTGAAACGGGACTTACATTTCGAAAATTACAGATCCATGCAGTTGCATTCAATCGAATTGGTAAACATGGGAAACACAATTCGCAATCGATGCACAAAAGAAAATTAATAAAACTAGCCCGAAGCGATAAAAATAAATTTTAAGGGTGAGTTTTAAAACAGAGAGAAGGAGCGCCAAAAAAAACACATACACACACAAAAGAAATGGGTGGAAAATCGTTACCCTGTAATGCGGGTTAACGAATGGGAAAATGCCCCGATGTGCCCCGTCCGTCCGGAAATAGGGAACAACCCCGGGAATCCAAAACGGAAAGCTCCGTCCCTGGCTATAAATAATACTTCTTACAAGAGTTTTGCATTTGCTTTCGGTTTAGCTGTGGTTCCCGCCGCCTGGTCCCCGGCGAAGGGTTTTTGTTTTTCCACGTGAAAATGGGATAAGTGAAAGCGGGACCGCGTTAAGCAGAGAATGAAATTTGCCGAGCGCTGAAACAAACGCGGGCGCATTGAAAGGGTACGGCAACGGAAGCAAGAACTTCCAAACCCAACAAAGCCCCCCCCAACCACCCCGACGACTAGTGCCCGGTTGCAAAGTTTTCTTCAAGCCCCTATTTTAAGGATTTTGGATCATAAAGAAAAGGGAACCTTTCTTTTTTACCCACCCTCTCTCGCTCTTTCTGTATTTTCGTCAGCAGGACGAATTATTTTCCTTTCTCGGGAACCCACTAAGGGTGGATCGTGTAAAGATGAAGAAAAAATTCGTTAGCGTGCCTTTTATTTTCCACCTTTCAGAATGCGTTTTGGGGTCCACCGTTGTTATCCTTTCATCCTCAATTTATCTTGACTTGAAAAGAAATCGTTGAGCGTTTTCTTGATACGCACAACAACAACAAAAAAAGGCGGGAGCGGGTCTTGCGAAATTTCCAACAACCGGGCCCGGCTATTATTTTAGTGCCCTGCCGACATTGCAAATGATGATAGAAGATTGTCATAATGTAGTATCCCCAAACAAAGGTGGATATAAATTGGGCAAAGTTAAATTTATAGCCGAGCGCAAACCGGGTGCGTCGCGAATATCGGTCGCGTTTATCGATCGATAAGTGCCGATTCCGGGAAATCAAACCCGATGATGAACTTTGACAGGTGTTACGAGGTTCGGGTGTAGCCTGTCAACTTCGATGACGCGGTACGGAAAGGTTCCGTCGTACTTGTGCGATCTTTCGCTAGTCTCTTGACATTTGCAAGCGATGCGTCAAGTACAGAGCGGAGCTCAGAAACAATCGAATTGGTGCGAATGTCGTAGCAGTACACTCTTTGACAGGTGCGCCTCACCATTGCGCGTTGGTGGCAATTGACATTCGTCGATTGTCGTTATTTCCTCGGGACGGTTGACGGCTCCGAATGAATGGAACAGTTTTGGAACTCCGTAATGGCAGCAGGCACGTTCCGGCTCATGAGCCCCGGGACGCGTTTCATCAGCCCTATAAATATCCTTACCGCACCTGCCGCATCTTTCGCACGATAGCTAAGCGCTCGCGTCACATTAACTATTAATGACGCCAACTCGTACGGCGTATTCGTGGACCATTTCTTCCGAAAATATCGCTCTCCCCCTCTAAGGCGACGAACGCATTTTCCTTATGAACTGCCAAGGGCTCCACGTTGTGGGTGTCCGTAGCGATGTGCGTAATAAACCGAAAATTGATTCGAATCATTTCTTAGGGCTTAGAAGAAGGATCCGAAGGTAGCGATGGTTAGCGACACCGCATACGGTGCCACCGTAACGTAATTGGCTTCTCAGTTTTCCATTAGAGACCACCAACGAGGTTGACTCCATTCCCGTCTGCATCCATTTGGCGGGGGGATGCTGCATTATTCATTAATCGGAAAGTAGTTGGCAAGGCAAGACACTTTGCTTCTCGAGATTGTACACTCGCTTATTCGCCCTGCACGGTGTAGTGGAGAAGAACTATTGACTTCTATGTACAAACCGTGCACAAAACCTCCTTCACGGCAGGCACCTCGTACGCACCAACAGAAAAGCCGTCAATTTTGCATATGATTTACTTCGTAACGCAATTCATCAAACATTAATATAATTTGATTTTCCATTTGCTCGCTCGGGCAGAAACACCCGTGCCGAGTGCCGGTTTTCGGGCAGCATGTCGTCACCGTTCGTTCGGTTGGAAGCGCACCGGCATGCCTAAGCAGTAAATCTTTGCCAACGCGATAATAGCTTCCTATCGGTGGTGCCCCATCCGGCTCGGTCCGAGTCGGAGGACGTTTCCAGGTTTGCTACCAAAATAACCCTATAAATTCACTCGCCACCTTATTTTAGTGAAATCTTTATGTCCTTCCGAAAAAGCGCAAAAGGCAGTTGCACGGTGGGACGGTGTATGGGGCGTTGAAAGGGTCGTGTGTTGCATGCGTGCCCACAAGAGAGGTGCCAGAGCGGTCGATAGACACGCAAACAAGTTCTTCCACCTTACCGAGGACGATTTCATGGTACAAAACCGGTAGGGGGAAAAGTTCACAAACTACCGTGCTCCCAACCGTCGTACCTGACCTAACCGATGGAGGCGACGCAGTCATGATGGCGACGGGTGGCAATACTTCGACACGACACGGATACACACTCGAGCAGGAAAACTGTGACCGAGATCCGGGACCGTCGTTGACTTTGCTGCTGTTTTGTGGCGAAGCGCTGAAAGCTTCCGGTGAAGAATTCCATGGCGGTAAGGGACACGAAACTACTTATACCACTGGGTGGCACGATATGTGACTTATGAGTAGTTTCACCACCGCCTTCAACATCCCGGGACGCACGCTAGAACTTTGCGCATTCACCTCACGGAAGACCAAACCTTGCGTTGCCCGGGTTCTTAAAGGACAGTAAAGGTGAAACACGATGCTCTCCATCAGGAAGCTTCGGGATCCCGTAATAATCTGCACCCCCGGGGTCCTTCGGACCGACACCTCACCGAAAGCAAAAGCGTCCCCTCACAAAACGACTCCTGTGTGCGCCTGACAAAAGCCATGCATAAGGAAAATATAATTAATTTAATTTATTTACACTAGTTGCCGTTTCGTGTTCTGGTACGCTAAAACTGTTAAGAGATCACTCTCCGTACACCGTACCGAACCACAGGGCGTTGTGGTGTGGAGCCCATGCGGTTCCGGATCCCATTACCTCGGCACTTACGGACGGCTTGGCACAACTGTCGATGCCCTCAGGAAGCTTCCCGTAGTGGCGTGTGTGTATGGGTGCATGTACCTTTCATGGTCCTGTGACCTGGGGCTTGGGCTTGGTTGAGCTTAATTTTCGTTCTAACGATTCCCGTTCTCGCATGTCTCACATAAATCTTACCAGGGTGGATACTTTTACGTCGAGGTGTTTTGCAACGCAAAGGTCCAGAGCTAGTGACTCGTTGACTAGTAGCGAAGTACGGGTGAATCGAACCATTTTCCACAGCATTTTATGATTCGCATAAAGCCACCAGACTAGAGAAACTTCCAATGAAAAGCCTTCGTTCGATGGACACCCATTTTGGAAAGGGGGTGAGACAAAAGGGTTTTTGTGAAGTGCGCCACAAGACGCAGTGTACCCAAACAGCTGGTGTTTACAGGAGGACTTGCTACTGGTATTCTCATAAAATTGCTTACATGTGCCACGTTGTGGAGTTTACTCAATACTTCAATGCGTTCGAATCGAAGGTGATGCTAACGGGGAAGTTTGCTCAATTATTGATTCGATTCCCATCGTGTCTCGAGAAGTCTTCCGAGAAGTACGACGATGTCGTTCGACCTCATATCCGGTTTGCTGATCGATTTCAAAATGCACTATGACATCAGCTAGCAAACAAGTGTTCCCCGCTCATCACGTCCAGAAGTCATCTTCTTCTCAAATCATCGACCCAATGTCACAAAAAGGAGGGAGAGAATGACCACAAAAAAGGGCCCAATACTGCTGAAAAACTCTTTTTAATTAACCATCACCATCATCGGCAAAGCGATTGGTTGCTTGTGGAGTGTGAGAAGATAACTCCAAACACAAACTCAACGCTGTCACGCTGTGTCTTGGGCTTGCATGGAACGCAGCAAAAGAAGCAAAAAAAAAAAAATCCCATTCGCAATGTACCAATGATTTGATGGTTTCCCCTTTGATTGCCCAGTTGTCTGGGCATCCCGTGTGTCTAATGTTGCACCAAATTGGACGACCATAGTGGCACATATGTGCGCGCACATACATGCACACACACACACACACATACGATGCTGTGACGATGGTGACATTTGCAATTCATTTGCGTTGCGAGAGTTGGCAATGGTTGGGCCTTTAGGTTTGGTGCTTTTTTTCTCCATTTTCGTTGCATTTTTGCCTCATTGCCATCCATCTGTTCGTTCCACATGACACTTTGGGCGCTCTTTAAAGCCTGCACAAAGTTAGACCCATGAAGCAGACGTATGATTTGTTTATATCGAATAAAAAAGGCCGCTTCACTGGGGTACGATCTACGAGAGATATGATACATTTTGAGATCACTCCGTAACGTCGACCGGCCGACCGGCAATAGCCTTACGAAGGAATTGGAGGCAGAAATTCTATCGGCAGTGTTACGCGAACGATTGTGCATCCCGCGCATCGTAACGTATCGTTCCTCTCGAGGCTGTTGCTATTTCTGCAAGGCATGAGAAAAAGTGTTCGTTTTATTTTTGAAATTAAAAATTATAATTTATATCCCTGTTTTGATTTATGGAGCTCTGGAGCGTCCAGAGCATATTTTGGAAGTTCTGGGCTCCGACGTCCGGTAGTATCGGAATCAACATTTTTCCGCGACGCTCAAGTCTGCAGTCTGGACGTTTTTCTTGGGCGGAGTGCGCAATGTCTGCAACGGTTGCATTCAGCAGACCGCAAAACGTGCGCCATATGATTCGGGGTTTTGTGTGTATCCGTTTTTATTACCCAGTGGGATGGTTTTTTTTTTTTTTTAATGGGGGGTATGGATTATGGTTTCAGTTGTTTTGCCACTTCCAAAAACCAGCTAGAAACGTTAAGTCCAGTCCAGTGAATGTGCGCAATTTCGGGAGTTAATAAACATTCATGTTGGCAAAGTGTGTATATGTTTTTTTTTGTCGCCTTCCTTTATTTCTTCTATTTTTTTCCCCCGGTTGGAGTTTTATATCCCCAAACCCAGCAAAAGGGTCATCGTGCTTCGTGTTAGTCATTTGTAAGTCATTAGGCGAAGGCCTCAACGGCGGCACCCAGCCGCACTTAGACACCACACATCCCGGGTTTGTTCCCGGGGCACCATAAAGGGACCGTATGGAAACCGTTTGCAGTGGCCACCACGAGTGTGGTAGGAATTAATGCAATTTGCTGTCACTCAGCGCCGTCACTCGTTGGGTAATGTCAACCTTGTCGGGGAACGCCGTCGCCCATTTCTGGACGAACTTCAACATGACACGGATGCGGTTACGGAGCAAGTAGTACACTTGTCGACTCGGCCATAGAAATGGTCGGTCAGTTTACGAGGCAATCATACTGGTAGCGACGTCTGCCACATTGACTTTAATCCAACACCGTGTCTGGAGCAGCTCACTTTTACAATGTTATCCACGGCCCGGCCAGCAGAGCACGGTGCGGTGGGAATTTATGATTCGCAATTAATGTTTACTACTCATAACCGTTATGTGCTGTACGATTTCAGGGGGTGTTGCTGCTTCCTTTCCGGCGCGGTCTATCGCAAATGCTCGGATTGACGACAACTCGCAACCGTGCAAGGGAGTTAATTCCTCTTTGAGTTTGAGGTTTTTCTCGCTGAATATATTTTTTTCATGAGCGTACATTCTTTACTGCCATTGAGATATAGAAGCCAGTTTGCAAATGTAAAACGGATGATGTATACCCGGCAGAATTAGAAAACTCGTTGGAAATTCGTGAGCAAACGGTCGTATCAAATGACACACATGCAAAACAAATGAGGATGTTCACCGAAACTACACCGAAAGCTGGTGAGAGTGGTAGAGTTATGTCGTCGGTCAGTGATTGAACGGTTGGTTAATAGTTTGCATCTCCCTGTGAGCGAATATAAACGAGCATGGTTAAGTACACGGGGAACTCCTGGGTAACCGCCCCACCCGAACACCTTGCCATCCTCGTTATGTGAAATATGATTTCTTTTTCGTCCCCAGTGAGCCCAGACTCAAAGGCAATCTCTATAAACAACACAGTGCACACAGTGCCTGCGGACCTACGTCGTTCCCATTAATGGACAATCTCGTAAAGATCTAACCTTCGACATGCTCGTTTCGGTTAGTCAGCGGGCGTACCGGTGCTAATGTCTAAATCACCTTCAACCATTTCGCCTGGGCTTCATTACCGGGTCCCCGGGAACGGAGCAGAGCACAGTGGAAATGTTTGGCAAATGTATGGACAGCTTCAATGGACTCTGTCCGTGCTTCAACTGGCAGGCCCGCACCCCAATCTGCACTTGGCTCCCTTCGTCTTTAGCAAACGATGATTGGGACAGGAAAAAGCATTAAAATGTTAATATCTATAAACATTGGAATGCTTTTTTGGGAGATTTATTATGAAGTTATTTATCTTTTTATTGTTCTTCGTCGCGCCTTTCCACCCCCTCCCAAACAACCACGACGGGTTTGGGGATGATGGAAATCTCGTCATACTCATCAGCCGCAATGGTTTATGGATTTTGGGCCGCCAGTTGGTCCCACCTGGAGTCGTTTTCGGGCTCGATTCCTATCTAAAAGCCCACCATCACCGACTGACGGGGCAAGATGAATGAAGATATTGGGTCCCAGACCATTCGTGGGTCACGAGATAAAACAGAGAGAAACGACACTTTCCTAAACTCCGGCACGGAGCCCGTTGAAACGAGAAGCAAAACGTACAAAACGCAACACCCCAAAAACAGACTAGAAAACGGGTAAAACGTGACAGCTTACAATAGGTGGAACAGAAATGTTCTACAAAATGTTTTCGTTTAGGCCACGGCCTCCACCAACCATTAGCTCTTCGTGCCGGACCCCAACATTTCCTGCCAACCGTTCCGCGGATGGTGCGTGTATCCGAGACCGAAAGCTTGGTACCGAAACGTTTGCTTGATTGGTTAGTTGTTTCTTATGCTGTAGCTATGTCTTTAGTCTGTTTTTTTTCGGTTACTATCGACAGGCAAACCTCCTATCCTAGTTTTAACGGCAGTCACGCAGACGAAACAGTACAAAAGCAAAACCTACCTCGTGGCTAGACGACGGGATAGGTGGGATGCGAAGGAGACTTAAAACAACAAAGTAAAACAGACAACCAAAAATTTAAAAAACATAAAATACACTCAAATCGGATAAGCCCCCCACTTTACGACGAGGGAGCAGACTGGCAACAGCGGGTAGCGGTATGAAGTGTACAAAATAAAACATAAAAAGCACGATCGTGGAAAGTGACGTTAATGAGATGCAAAGCATGCAGAGGGGGTGTAGATCCGATCGGTGGAGAGCGAGAAATGGTAATGAAACAGCGAAATTCGAAGCGTTCGCTTCGGAAGAGTGAGAAAAAGCTTCACGCATTTAATGTTATTCAGTTCGTTTGAATAGCGCGGACGAGCGGTGGGGCAAGGCCACGCACCAGCATCCAAAAAAGCTCAATGAGCTCTTTAGTCTTAAAGCACCGGAGTTGGCGCGGTAGATGTTGGCAGGTAGGCTGATGTGAATCAAAAATAAAACAAACCAAAAAAGATAGCTCCTATCGACAGCCGGACCCGATAAAGGAATAAACAGAAGAAAAAAAGGCCCCGGGGTGTCCCATCGTATTTTGGAGCAATAAATTCAAACGAGAGCTCATTATGGAACTCATCAGCATTGTGAATCCTTTGCAATACGAAAGACCACGGGAATATCCATCCGGATCTTCACGGGGGTAATGCCAGTCGTCAGCTTCCTTAATGGACAACAATAGAACATGCCATTCTGGGAGATATTTTGTCCCCAAGAAATCTGTATGACGCTTCTAGCACGGTGGAGAAGTAAATACTCCACCGTAGTGTAGCTCCGAATCCTAGAGCGTGGATATAGTTCTACGTGAAAGGCGATTCAGGAAGGGAAAATAAAAGCCTTTAACGATCCTCCATTAAGGTTATGTGGGCCCCATTAAGCATGGAGGATTGCATTATGAGAAGCTTCCTGGTGCTCAACGGGTAGGGTAGTAACGGTTGTAAGGTCTACAACGGTTTTCTCGGCTGTGCTACCTGTGTTTTTTGGTAGAAGTTGGTGTCACCGTGTTAACGCTCCTCGTCCAGATGTTGCTCCGGGCGGATATTGGGCATCAGGATAAATCGATTGTTCGATTGTAACCATTCGAGTTGAGTTGACCGTTTAGCGATCAACGACACCGATAAGAAGTGCCTTCATTCTATGTCGCTGTTCCGAAACAGCCTCCCTGTGCGAAAGTAGCTCAAAATAGACGATAGAGAGAGAGAAAAGAAAACTGAAGATGCTATCAGAAATCCCGTGTCCCCGGGGCTAGGCATAGTTAGCGGTTCCACGTACGGAGACAGACGAGAATCTCGCGAAGATCTCGCCTAGATGGTCGCCACTAGAAAGCGGGAGAACTGTCAAAATTTCGTGCTCGATCTATTACTCAAAAACGTCTGCTTGTTCAGGAACAGCCAGTCGGACACAACCAGCACGAATCAATCACCGCACGTGTGGACGAAGCTGCGAGCGTTAATCAGATTAGACGAGCGTGTCCAGCGGCTCAGCCCAAGCCTTTTCGAGCTTCCGTAGTGGTCGCCTTACGAGGTGTGCATTGTAGGTTGAGTGGTCGGACAACTTCACTCCCCTTGTGGACTGAGATTGCTTCTGCCGATATTACCGTGTGTAGGTGTGTCTCTGAACTGCGAAGCAAAAACTACCTCGAGTCCAATGCACCGGGAGTTGTTAAACGTGATTCCGGCGATACCGGACCGAAGAAAGCGGGCTAATCCTTAAAGCGCATATTTGTGTGCTATCACGGTACGAAACGTCGAAACGAGCAGAAGGTTGTGAAAAAAAGATGTCTAATTCCTTGAACTCCAAATACCAACCTAATCCATCATCTTTGAGGTTGATGTGTTTGGTATCGGTGGTGGCGTATGTTTTATGTGGTTTTACCCGCAGACTTTCAAAGCCCGTGCTGTCGTGTGCGGCGTGCATCAATTAGATGCATTCTCGAACATTTCGTGTAACAGAAATCTCCCTTAATCCATCGAAATAGCTAAGATGTATGCATCATCAGGTGAGTGGTATGGTGTTTCTTTTTTTTTCGTGAACAGGTTTCCCGTGGCTGCTACCGCTTAAAATCGGCTTACCAAAGGTTCACTTCATCATGCAAAGCAGTATGACGACGGTGGCAAAACAAATCATCGTGCTCCACAACAACAACCAGATGCCAACCATACACGCCTTTAAGGCGAAGTTGTGGATTGTGTGATCATTACGATCGTATGGCTTCCAGTTGACACAGCTCAGCTCTTTATGGGCTTGAAATCTCATCCCCATGACAAACATGCTCCAACCTGGCCAACCGTGTGTAAAAGGCGCGCGTAAGGCTGATAAATGGGTAACATTTTTTAAATCAGCTTTGCAAAGCGCGAGATTTAGGAAATTCTTTAACTGCCATTCCTGGGAAAGCAATGCTGCCGAGGGGAATTGAATACATCGTGAAACAGCGCAATCATAAAAATTCAAAACTCTTGCCGAAATCATCCCAAGTGTTTGCTACCACTTCAATCCATAGCTTGAGTTAAAAAACCAAAAAAAAATCCTACTTCTGACTTCGTTAGGTGAAAAAGGGTGGAAGAAGTAAAATATTAACAATCAATCAGCAGAAACAGCCTCTAACAACTCCATTGTAGACGGTCATTAATTTCGCGGCTGCCAACTGTCGCCGCGCTCTTTTATCGTCATCGTATTTATCTTTTTCTTTTAGTGTTTCTGTTTCCTGCGGATTCACGCGCACGTTATGTGAAGAATTCGCTAATAAAGCCACGATTTTTGAGCGGGCCTTTCCCGGGCATGGCGTTAGTGCGTTGGCTGGTTGCGCACATTCAAGGGTCGCACGGGGCAAAGGAACGTCCCGCGAACCGCACCAATCGCACCACCACTAGTGACAGTGGCATTCGCATTACCACGAACCTTGCCTTACCGATAAATCATAAATTTATGATGATGAGAAGCACGGCAGCGCACGGTGTAAATGGGCCCACAGCGATAAAGCGAAGGAGCAGCCCAGCACGAGCAACTAAAAATGTAATACAAACTGTAAGCGCGGCCACAGCGGGTAAGCGAAAAACAACGGATGGACCAAAAAAACAACTCACCCGTTGACCGAATCGAAAAATAAATTAAACGAAAATCGGACTGGACAATCGATTTTCTCACCAACAACCGTCGCGCATCTCGCGCTGACCGTTGTCCGCTCGGAGCTCCCTTCGCGAACCGAAAGGGCACCTTCATCTGCTTCCGTGACTCAGCTTACTGGTGGCGCAGATCTCCCCTTTCTGGCCAAATTAGTTAACCTTGAGCCCTTGGCTGGGCACCTTTGGCTAAAGTTCCCCATAAGACACACGTCTGAAAATTGGGAATGTGGCAAAAGGCGGGCGAAAAGAAAAGAAAACCCGGGTCCATTTATGAGCAACCGATTGCGAGTTGCAATTTACGAATGCATCGTGCCATGTGTGAGTGTACGCCTCCAGAATTTCGGATGCCTATCGAATGTCTGGCAGTGGCAGCAAACGTGGGCGCACTGGCCCGGTTTGATGGGGGAATTCCAAGAAATACTGCCAGAACGAAATATGCTTTGCCCGTTATGATTTGATGGAGCGCTGCCGCAGCAAGGAGTCCCGTGTGCAGATTGTTTATCATTCGCCGACCGTCCATGTATGAGACGGTGCGTCCGTCCCGATGCCCGGGTTTTTGCCGGTACACGAATGCGGTTTTGTTCGGTGTAGGTTAATTTAAAACTACCACCATTTTCGCTCATTTCCGTTCGTGGTGTCTTTTGGTTGAAACCACTTCATCTTTTGGTTATTAAATTATTTTCCCACCGTCTCATCATTCATCCCGCTCGCTCGTCCACGTGCACTGAGGACTCTCGCCCTGCCTGCAAATGGGAATGATATTTTTCCCCTTTCCATTTCATTTGATTTCGAACACAGTCTTTGCGCTCGGCGCCTTCGGCTAACCAGCAGGAAAAAAAAGATGCTGCGCAAACCGAAACTTCCAGTTGCTCTTCAACTGCAACCTGGTGCTGGTAAAAACTGGGTTGTTGTCTGTTCTTTCTCGCCGCTTTCCACGCAAAAAGATCTTCACCCGCTCTAGTGATCTTTGGGTAGTTTTGCACCGGGGCCATAAATAATATGCGTCTGAAAGTTCGGCAAAGATGGTGCTGGCAGTTTAAGCATCTTTGAGTTATTTTGGTCTGGTGTTTGGTACGCGAGTTTGAGCAGGGTTGCGCTTTGTTTTATGCTTTAGCGTGTGTTTTTTTCCGTTTTAAAAATGAGCAAAAATGAGCCAAAGAAAAGTTCCACGCCAGCAGGTTGGGTTGATGCGCTTCTGCAGGCGAGAGAAAGAACGAGCCAGACGTAAAGCGGTGAGTTCTGAGGGCTGTAAATTAAGCCACATCTTCATACTTCTTCATGCTCAGCGTGTGGAGAAATTTTCATTACCGAAGAACTGCACTCCACGTGAAATTGTTGAGACGAATAATCAATAGCAAAAAAAAAAACTAAAGGAAAATGGTTGCAACATTTTCCTCGAGAACATTTTTCAAACCCGCTGACGTTGGTCCAAAGAAAACGGTGGAAAATTGCAACCTTCGTACCAGGGTGGTTTTGTTGGGGAAGTTTTTTTGTTGTTGTAGTTTAGGTCTCATTCTTGCTGTACGGTTTGTTTGTTGCCATTTATTCGTAAATCGGAAGGATGTTTTGGTAAGCGCATCGTCCGACAAGCAAGAACATCTCCTACGTACCATCTTCGTAGGGACACACATTCACACACAGGCATGCACGGATGGAACAACACCGTGAAACAACGCTTGTTATAAATTAAGTGTCTTAAGTGCATCTTAATGTCAAAACGCCGCGGATAGCACCACACCAGGGCGTTGTTGGGCGTGTGGGTGGAAGTTCCGGTTTTGTTTTTCACTACCCCTGATGACCACCCGATGGGCATCGTCGTGGTAGACGGAAGGTGGATTTATGCGGTGGAAATGCGGAACATTTGACAGCAGCACAATTGAAAGGTTTTCTGTGGGTGGTGGGTTTGAAGTAGGGGGTGGTTTTATGTTCTTTTGTGTGTGTTTTTTTATGGGGAATTTTTTTTTTTGCTTTTTGAAATATTTTTTGTTTTCGTCTGAGTCTCACCCGGGAGCGTGGCAGCCCACCATAATTCCAACACGCAGTTAGTTGGAGAATTGTTTCGGGAAGATTGCAATGGGGGATTTAAGGGTTGTTTGTAGCCGTTTCTTTTAGCTGGACTTAACCATAGCGTAGTATTACGCTTGTGATGGAGTGGATTTTCTTTTGCATGCGGTGAAGTCTTGGAAATTATGGAAAGAAAAACGCGTTTGGTCAGAAGCAATAAAATGGACCGGTGGATATTGTTCCGGTCGAAAGTGACGAATTTTTTAACGACCGAAATAAATTTCCTCTTTGACACGTTATAGTTTTTCTCCTGTAAGTAATCCCGCGGGAAAAGCTTGGATAATGCTAGCATATACAGCTCAGTATTTAATGAGTACTACACACACACACCTGTGAAAATAAAACCAAAAATCTGCTTTTATAAATAACAATTAATAACAATATTAATGCATTCGGAAGGCCGAAAAATAGGAAGGCATGCGTGCTGACATTCCAACTAAAAAAACGTTGAAAGCATTGTGAAAAATAAACAATAATCCATATTCAAGCCGGTCGCACCGGTCACTGACCGCCAAATGACGCTGGATTGCGGAGGTCACCGACAAAAATGGTTTATGTTGGAGCAGAGCAGCCCCAAGAAAGAAAAGGAAGGTTTCCACCAATCGATAATGAGTTTCCTCCCGGTGCGAAACGATGAGAAGCAATTCTTCTCTTTTCACTGTCCGAACCCGATGCCAAAGGTCTCTCGCTGTGCGAAAGATACTTAATCTTCAAACCGATCGTACCCTCGATTGGTTTGCCAAAATGGGAAGGATGCTTTTTTCTTCGTGCGTTCCCGTACTCCGGAACATACAATATTTGATGATATTTCACTTTCCATCCGCTGCCCACAGCAATGGAAGCGCGAGGATGCGCGCGAGGGCAGGTCGGGTGGAGTTTGATATTTTTTCCACCTAATTTGCCATTCGAATGATCTGTTGTTGTTGTTGCATCAAAAGGAACTCGACTCACGATCGGAGCGACCGGTACACCCCGCTTTGCGGTAAGGAAATGAAGCATCATTTTTAATAATTATTTTGCTTAGTTGTGACACTTATTAATCGTTGCTTCCTTTGTGTGCACGCTGTGGGGTTTTGGCTGGTGTAATAAAATACACCCATGCTTAGCAAGGGAAAAGGAGCAATCAAAAACATAGCGTATAAATATGTTGAAAACGGGAAAGAAAAAAATCGTTTCTCGATTCATTGATGGCGCTCTGTGAAAAATCCTCACATTAACAACGTTAATTTTAATCCGTCACCGGTATGATAACCCAAAATTTTGTGAACATGGCAAAAAGGTATTGAAATCTTTCGAACAATTTCAAATATTCGTGCTCCAAAAAACGCATTTTGTGCTGACCCAAAGGGAAAAAGGACACAAGAACGCAAATCTAGGGAAACAATATTTGTCCTTCTACTTTGCGTGTGCGCAACATTTATGCTGAGGACCGAGCAAAACGGATCTACCGCACAATGGGCCAGAAATGGACATTTGGACGAAAATTTGTGGACGGAACATGTAATGGACATGTTGTGAATAAGTAAAGAGAATAATTATTGTATCTGCACTGAAGATTTCAGCTACTTGTCCACATAGTATACTTCATTTACTACACTATTTCAAAGAAAACTCAATCGCTAGAGTTATCCTTGTTAATAAAACATCGATTCCAATTTTGGCTTGTAATGTCAGTGGTACTAAAGCGTGATTTCAGAGGTACTCTACTAGTTTTACTATGCGTTTTTAACTGTTTGTGTTGATATGTTGATAAGTTTAATTACATTTATATGTCTGATTGGTAGACTGATGTTTGAAAATGCTTGCTTAATAATGTCCAATTGTAATTTCAAAGATCCATGAAAATTGTTGTACAGTGTCGCCATCTTTATGCCCAAAAAGGGAACTATCACTCATTTTTTAAAATTATTTAGCTAACTTTAATCAAACCCATATCCACTCATTAGCTATAGCTGTACCACTGTGCACCTGTGATGCACGAGCGGGTGGCCGTATAATTTTTTAATCAATTTTATCCACCACCAACCAGTTACCGGGCCGAAGCCTTCGCTTCCTTGAAGTTGAGATTTCATATCACAATCAGGAGGGAAAAAACGGAAACAAGCCCAGCACATGAAGGGTGAAGGGAACCGTCAGCATCGTCACCGGAATATGTATGTATGCTGATAAATGATGCGAGCATGATTTTGAACTTTAAGACGAGGTGGTGTTTTTTTTTAAACCATCGTCCTTAGCAAAACCCGTACCGTCTCGGGCTGCCGACGTGTTTAGGGCTTTTATTTGTGAAAGAATTTTCATTCCACCCTTGGCCGGGTGCAAATACCCCTTTTTTCTTCAATGGGCGATTTATTCATTATTCATTAAGGGGGTTTTCTAGCTTTCTTTCCCTCGAGAAGAGTCCGCGGCGGAGCACAACAAGCAACAGCAACAAAAAAGGGAGTCCTCCTGCTGATTTGCGTGTACTGATCTGCATTAATACGATTCATCTGCTTGATGAAACCATGATGAACGGGACTCCCTGATCACGGCAAAGACATCTATTTCTCATTAGGGAGAAATTCATATCATCGTAAGATTTAGGGGTCGAAGAAGTTTTTTTTTTCCTATTGCGTTCTTCGTGTACTTTAAAAAAAGCTGATGAGTTGGAGGAACTGAACGCAGAATTGGATTGATTAAAAAAGATGGAAAAATAATCGTTCTTAAATATGAATGAGAGTTGTACCTTAGGAGATAAAAAAAAGATGAAGCTTTATACACACAGCTGCGGGGCGTTTCTTTAAAGAGATCCAACAACCATTTAGCAAGGTGTCGAATGTAAACGTTCGGATAGCTTTCGCCGCCGTATTTGTACAACCGTTCTGTATGAGAACCTTCTGTTGGAGAAGTTTTTTTTTTCGGCTTGTGTTACTATCTCTGCTACTCTCGTTGGACTTCTCTAGGCTCTCCAAGAAGGTTCTGCAAACCGGTAGAATTAACTTTTACTTCCACGACATTACATTAACTCTCCATATGCCCCTCCTGGGGGAGTTGGCAATGCATTAAAAGCTGTACAAACTGTATGTTTCCTATCTTCCTAATGGTGGAGTGGGTCTAATGTTGGGACTTATCTAAACAGCTGGAAGTCCGTGCGTGTGTGTGTGTTCATGTATGGTCAGCTTGCAGTCGAGTCGGGTGAAAATGATTCACCGACAAACGAGCCGGTCGTTACCGAGCGCACATACGAGCGATGCACGCGAACCCCGGTCTTAGATAGCCAGCATGTAGTGGCGTGTTGTTTAAACGGAAATTCATTTATTTAATTTGTTATCAAAAGACGCACTGACGGCGATGATGGTGATGATGATGACGATGAAGCCACTGCTGTTTGCTGCACTTTCCCACACATGCATACCACGTTAGGGTGGAGAGGATTAACTTTATGTTTATTGTTTTTATTCGCTCTCCTCCCCGCTGAATGGCTGCCATAAAGCAATAAACAGCTGCCCCAGTGCAAGGATGTCTTCGATGGTTAGTACGAACGGATGCACGTGCTCGTGTTGTATGCAGTAGAAGCAAAATCTCAGGAGATGTGATTTTTTGTAACGAATTGAATGTGTCTTCTCAAGCTTAACAGTTGAGGGAGGTGAACGATAGGATGAAACATGGTTATTTCATCTTCCACCAAACAAGAATGGTTAGCTCATGATATTTGCTCGCAACAAAACAAACGCGCACCAAGGCACATGTTTGCTGCGGAATTAAGTAATCACAACAGAGTGCCATCACGCATGCAGTTTGCTGATTTATTGACTGATGGCAAAAAATGGTAAATATGCATCAAAATAAATTAGCCATTAGGCATTGTTTGGCGCTCCGATCGGCTAATAATGAAGTTGGTAAATTTTCCGCGCAGGTTTGCACATTTTAGCCGTACGCCTAACACCTAACGGGATCGCATGGGAATTGCTTCCGGTGCATCGGAACATTTCGGGGCGGAACTTTCGCTATCTCCCCTGGAACTCCTCAAACAAGACCGACACCGACAGTGGAACAATTATAATTTTATGCGTTTTTATCGAACTCAGCACGATGAGTTCTGTTTGTTTTAGCACATTATTTGCGATGTACAACCGCAAACGGACGAGAATTTTGTTGTAAAAAGGAGCGGTGGATATAAATTGTTCGATCAGCAGCATAAACTCACACCCGCACGTAAGCTAACGCCAACAATGCTATGGCAAATAATCTAAGTCTGCGTAGAAAAAATGGCTACAAGACCGGGAAGGAAGGGAAATTCAAACACAGGAAAACGTGCAGAAGTGGGAGAACGAAAAGGAGGTGCAAAATACACCCACTGTGGGCACATGGGAGCTAATTAACGTGTTTTGCGAAAGCCGCATTTCATTAATTGCCAAACAGGATATTCGATTGTTTTGTTGACCGGCTGCAGCAATGGTGCCAGCTCTTCGCCTCTTCAGCTCCCGGATCGTGTGGCCATTGTGGGCCGGGAACGGGTAGTTTTAGAGTACGCAGTACATTAACCCGAAGCCAATAAAATAGCAATAATGGGCGCGAATTTTAAACAAATTGATATAAATTTATGACCATCAGAAACAAACACAATCACAGGTAGAAGCATGTTACAGCAGGGGCTACCGCAGTTGGGAAACCCGAGGCGGCGTCATATTAGGTCAACTCGGAAAGCTTTTTCCACCCACACCGTCACGTACTTCACTCCCACGGAAAAAAACAAACCAATCTAATTTCTGTCTCCAAAAACGATGGCCGAACAATCAGCATCCGCAATCGAATAATAATGCCACACACAACGCGGAACGGTTCATTATTTTCATCTACGCAAAAACAAAAAACGGGAATCACGGTCTCCGGGTGCTCTATTTTGCTTGCTTACGGGACTGGCTGTAAATATATTCCACCCAAATGTGTTCGATCTCCATTTTTGCCGATGTAGCAGGGGAGTTTTCCCGCTGGTGTTTCTTGTTTTCCATCCGAACCGCAAACACTCGAGAAGGTTTGGGGGTTTTCCATCGGTCCAAATTAGATCCCAAATTTCCCGAGTTGTTCCGGTTGCAGGAAAACCGGAACACCCATGGCAACAGCCGACATCAGGGATGTCCTGTGTGTCCGCGTGTTGTTTGGAGTGAAAATTTATCTTTTATACCGGGATTGAGGGTTTAAAATTTGTACCGCGAGCATAGCAAAAGCCTTGCGCGCGTGTTCGCATACGGCACACACGCTCGTACGCTGAGTGGTTAGCTTAATTTATCTTCACGTCCATTCCATTAATGAGCTGCAGTGGACGCGCTAGTAAGGATGTGGTGGTCAGTTAGTTGCGTATTATGTTAGGATAGTAGCTTCATCGACACCGAGCCCGACACTCCAAACGACTCCATTTGGCGGGATTAAGGCAGAGTAGTTTGAACGCTTGAACTGCTCAATATTTGCTTTTTCCAATTTAAAGGTAAAACCAAACCTTGCCATTGCACACACAAGTAGCAATATAAATAAATCCTACACGTAATACCTTGTTTGCTACGGGGGCGAAAAAGGCCAACAACATCAAAGTGATAGGCGGATAATTTGATTTTCGCTGAAATAATAATAATAATCAGCGTAAGGTTGTTTCGGGATGCGTACCGTGCTTTGCGCCCGCACAGAATGGGTTGAAATAAAGTGAAAAACATATTTTCCTAATTGAAAAAAAATGGCCACCCGGAAACTGCCTCCGGAAGTCAACCGTTTTTCGGTTCTCGCGTTCTCTACTGGAGAAGATGATTGTTGCACCAGCACCGAATGCATTTTTGCAAGCAGCTGATGCACCCGTGCGTGCATATGACGTCACGTGCGCACCGGACGCTGGTAGATAATTAATGCATCCGGGAGGCAGAAAAATCCGCCTTTCATGTTGTTGATCTACCCTAGCCGAATGGGGGAGGAAAGAAGATTACGAAGGACTGTTTTATGCTGTTGTACATTGCAAAACGATGTTCTCGAATATATACGCAGATAATGCAATTATATTGTGAAATATCCGGTCATAAAAAGGGTGAAAATGTTCCAAAATTTCAGTCTTTATTTGTTTTCAGTAACAAAAACTGTGTTGGTACTGTGCAAATATTGCAAAAATAAATCCAAAAATAATTGAAAAATCGTGAAAATGCTGGCTTTTTATTTTCATTGGGAGTCTGAAACGAATAGAACGGATAAGTGGTACTTATACCATTTTGAATTCATAATATTAGAACAATGTAAAAGGCACTCAAAAAATCTGATAGATTTGTTAAATCCTAACTGGTTAGGTGATAAAAGTTAAGCGTTTCAATCAGGTGGTAAAGTGGACCGGTTTTGGTGCTGTATAATTAAGCTCTTTACTTGTGCCGTTAAGCTCTTTACTACAAAGCATCGATAGTGGAGTTATTACTATCTGAGACTCAGCACGGATAAACCGGTACCCGTTGAAATGGTACACGAAATACACAACGAATTTCATTGCATGTTAATCCAGCAGTTTTCAGCACGTTTAACAAAAACTAACTTATTCCCGTAAAATATTCAATTCAAAAATGTACATAAAATATCAGATGCAACATAAAGAGATACAACAAGAAGGTCTGAAAATATATTTCCATAAGTATCTCCGCATCTATCATCGAAAAAAAAGGAGAAATCCCCCAGGCTTTCCGATTGGTAAACCAAAGCTTTGATCGACAACATGTACTGTTTGTCGATTGGTCACCCATCCTGTCGTACCAGAACCAGTTTTTTACTCCATATTTTTGTGCGGGTCGGTCAATCTGGCTACTGTAACAGATTGGTGCAGCAGCACCATTAGCAAGCAAACAAGCAACCGGCCCGGATTGTGTCTCCTCAATAATGCATTGGTTTAAAACTAATTAATTTTGTTTTATGTACGATGGCTACTCTGTCAGTATCTGAATGTTCATGTTATTTTTTTCTCCTATCGGTGAACGGTGATATATTTTCGTGTGCACTGATGTTGGAGGAAAAAAATAATTCCACAGCAAAAAAACTGAAGCTTTACTCCCCACGGTGTGCACGGTCTACGGTTGTATGAGAATTCAATTGCACGGTACAAAGCACCATCCTCCATCCTCCACAGCAGCGTGATCCGTTTCGTGGGAGTTGGACATGTTTGTACATTATTATCGCATTATAAATAAATTAGAACACCATTTGCACCCGCGAAAACACCCGTTGCGTACAATTGGGCCTGCTATTTGTTCTGCCGTGTGTTTGCAGTGCGCTTCCGCCGCAGGGCACGAATCCCGAATGACTCCCTCCAATGCAGAGCTCATTAACTATTCGCTCTGTCGATGCAATGGTCGATGTACAGCAGCATTATTTTCGCGAGTTTCGTCTACGGACCAGGGAATCCCTCCAAGTTAATCTATTGTGGAAGCTTGCGGGCGAAATGATGTACGAAAATGTCGCCACCGTATGGTTGGGACACGTTTGGTAAACTCAATTTCTGGCAAGTTGTCAACGGCAACCTTTTGGGATATGTGATGACTGTGGACTTTGCGTGACGGCTTTTTCCACCGCGACCAAATCGCAAGAACTCCCCAGGAACGACCGAAAATTCCTCAGCCTCCAGCAGCTTGAGGGGCGAAAAAAAGAAATTCCAGCAAACCGATCAACGAATTCGGTTGCGCTTTTTGTCGATGACAGTCACACATCCTGCCATGATTTGATTCGATTGCTGGCTGCGCGGGACCGAAGCGCGTCTGTCTCGCTTCCATTTGCGTACGGCGAAAGGCAACAAATCTGCATCGAAATTATATCCATTCGCGCGGTAAGGCTGCATCGTTAGGGTGTGCGGAGTACGGAAAATAGGCGAAATGCGATTCAGAAATGCCAAGAACGCGTGAAATTCTAAACCGACATCAGCGAATGCCAGATTCCCATCTTCGCACGCCCCTCGGCTACACCGGCAAAGCACCCGGAAGGACTGTTCTAGCTCATCATTCCCCGGTTGCCGGTGTTTATCGGTAGAACGTATGGAAAGGCATTTCGTGGAACACCGAGCGAAACGCAGTTCCGGGTGGAATGTTTAAGCATCACCTGCACGTAGTCACCGCGATACGCCTGCCTGGAAGGTAAGGCTCTCGTCTAAACCTAGGCCGTTTCTTTCGAGGTCGCTTGGTCTACGAAATCACCACCATCAAAAGCAGACGTCACGACATCATCGAGCGCACGGGTTGAAGTATCAAAATTCAATTTTCAATCGTATTCGGGCACGCAACATAACAGCACGGGCGAGGGCCCAACCCCGAAGCAGCGCGCTCGGGGTGCTCTGGGAAATGGCAGGAAAACAACTCGGAAAATCGAAAAGAAAAATCAAAACACCGTAAGCGTTTGGAGATTTTTGCCGATGCTTTGCCGAGTGCGTGCGGATGGTTGGCTAACCTGGCTGACAGGCAAGGCGGGTGGAGCCCGTCGATCGGTTTTTGAGGGTAATGAAATAACAACGCACGTGCAATCAAACAACCCAATGTCGTGTGGATGGACCAAAAATCACCGCCGCCTTCAAACGAAACAACGTGTGCCTGAGGTTTTTTTTTGTGTTGTCGCTCGAGATCCATTCCCATCTCAGTGACATTGCCCCGGCGTTCCGTTGACGGTGACATCCACGGGAGCTTGACGTAATAAAATCATCTGTCACATCGATAGAACCATCTATCGTTTCTAGTTCTGTCACTGGTTCGAAGTAGCATTCGGCGGGAGTGTGGAACGAACGGACGGGAGTTCTGTATCGCTAAGCTCTGTGGCCGTTGTTGATCGTTGTTGATGGCTCGTGTGGTGTGGAGCTGGTGAGCTCGTGGAGAATTGATTTGATCCTCCGAATGGTGGTGTCCTGCGGACAAACATTGGTTTTTGGGAATTGATGGCCGCTGATGGCCACTCTGGTGTCCGATGATGTACAGTTTTATCAGGACGACGGTCTTTCGGTGCTTGTTTGTATGTGTTGTGCACAACAGATCCACCCTTGAGGTATTGGCCGATTGGGTCTGACCCAGTCTGACGGTGTGTAATGAATACCTTCACGCCGATTTGGTAGAAGTTCTCAATTTTCCAACCATGGCAACGCTTTCGTTGATTGCTTCCAGCGTAACATGATACTTAATCGTCTGATTGTATGTTTGTATTTACCTGAAACGAAAGAAAAAAAAACAGACATCATTAGAACTTGTCATACAAACGGTCTTTAAGAGCTCATATTTTTGGTCTACAGCTGAAAGCTGGCACTATTTCATCTTCTAAATATTTTTTTTTCGCTTTAACACTTTCCAAATACATTTGTCCAAACTACAAACAGCCATCCTGAGGCTCGAAAACGCCACAAATAGAACTGTCCTGTACAGTATTGGAATTTTTGCGTGTGTGAAGTAGTTTTTGAACTGTTTGCATTGCGTTGAGGTTCGATGTTTTATTTAATTTTGTGCTGGTTGGTCGTTCGGCGAATGGAATTGGGAAATCTCTCGTGTGCCAAAACTAGATTCCAACGGCCGATTGTACACACAACGAGTGTGGACGCACTGTTTGATCATGCCTCTGATGTGTGTCGTAGCAGACAAAATGAAATATCCCTCCGTCCGAGGCACAGATACACGCAGTGTTCCGAGAGTTGACCCAGATTCACTAATCAGATTTCAATCTTACTGTCCGGGACACGGAACGCCAAAAATCAACGTCAACATCGGGCGCACTCGTGCGTGGTTTGGTTTTGTGCCGGGCTCTCTTTTTTTTGCGTATCCCTTTCGCTTCACTAGACGTGTTGCCCTCCCGTAGGTAGTGGTGGCATTTTCCTCCCTCTTTTGGGACAGCCTGCTTCTGTTATCTATCTTGCGGGGATGCTTGTTTTGCTTAACGAACGCACCTCCCCGGATTCGACAAACCCTTTCCCGATGCGTGACTCACCCGAACCCGGTTGCGGAGGGATTGTCATTTACCCTATCTGACAAATGATGCTCGGCAGGTGGGGGCACTCAGATCCGAAACGATCAAACACAAACCGACCGGCCGATTTTATCCGATCGATCGATTGATCGATCGGGCCGTGGTGGGCCCCGCTTGCCAGTACCCCGGCAAAGACCCGTCGCGGCTGATTGGTTGAACCGTAATTTGAATTTTCTGACAGCTACACAGCAGCCAACTACCGGGAGCGAGTTCGATGCTCGTTTCGGTTTTAGAAGCGAGTTTTTGATTTGTC